>NC_139461.1:27924500-29267500 GCF_057233095.1 Heloderma suspectum | reverse complement strand
ACAAAATGTACTTGTACATTGCTGAGAGTTGAATGTCCGTCAAGATAATAAATCTCACCAAGAAAGGCCCATTCAGACAGCCAAATTAGCATGTTATATTGTCAGATCTTGTTCAGGGGCATGGTGCATTGGCTAAAGCAGTGGTCATGGGATAGGTATTCAGTGGTGACTTTGGGCTCATTCACACAACCAACTGGATGGATTTTCAACATGGGTAGGACACATACTGCACTGGCTGTGCAACTCAGTCAATGTTTCCAAGTAACTACAAAGCAGCCCTCTGTTGCCTGAGAAGTGGTCATGATGAGGCAATTACATTACCTTTTCGTAATGCAGTGAGCTCAGTCTGCATTTACAACATAGCAACTTGGCTATGTAAATCAGCTCTTCATCAACAACTGCTTAGTTTACTCTCTTACCCCACCTCTTCGGCCTCCCTTATCCATCCCTTTTTTCATGTTCGGGGGGGGGGGGTGTTAGGGGAAGGGAAGAGGATGTCCTCATCTTTACCTGTGCTGATAACCTACCATGGCTTATCCGCAAAGAATTACATTAAATTCCTGTGAAAGAAGTGGTGATGCTTCCTTATGATGTAAGGCCAAGCCCACAGTTTAGTCCCATTGGTTTCAATAGGAGACTCAAAGCACTTATGCTTGATTTCAAAGGCACTTTATAACTTGCTTAACTGGCAATAAAGTGCCAAACAAGCCTTTGTTTGTTTGTTTATTATTTAAAACATTTGTATCCCACCCTATATCATTAAGATCTCAGGGCAGTGTACAGATAAAATCAATTTAAGTAGTATAAAACAATAAATAATTTAAACAGCTAAAAACATATTAAACTATTAAACAAGCTAATACCAATTGAAATTGAAATCTAAAACAATACAACAGTTAAAACAATGTGCTACTTTAGGGAATGCATTTAGCCCTCAAAGGCTTTGGTAAAAAGCCAGGTTTTTACTTGGTGCCAAAATGAAACCAATGGCTATGCCAATCGGCCTCCAAGAGGAGGGCATTCCACAATCGGGGTGCCACAGCAGAGAAGGCCCTGCCCGACACCCCACCATAGTGTATGTCTTGCACTGGTGGGATGCAGAGGAGGGCCCCTCTAACAGATCTCAGTTCTCAGGCAGGCATATATAAGGAGAGCCGCTCCCTCAAAAATCAAAGTCCCAAACTGCTTAGGGCTTTAAATGTCATTATCAAACCCTTGAATTACGACTGGAAGGGTATTGGCAGCCAGTGCAATTCCTTTAAAATTGGTGTTACATAATTTTTATGAGATGTTCTGGTCAGCAGTCTAGCTGCTGCATTTTGCACTAGCTGCAACTTCAGAGTCATCTTCAAGGGCAGCCCCACGTAAAGTGCATCACAGTAGTCTAATTGGGAAGTTACTAGTGCATTTACTACTGTGGCTAGGTTATCCCTGTCCAGGAAAGGCTGTAGGTGGCAGATCAGCCAAAGCTGGCCCCAAGTACTCCGGGACCAGTGGGAGTCCACCTGGGGCTCCAGTGACAGGGATGGATCTAGGAGTACTCCCAAGCTACGCACCTGCTCCTTCAGGGGGAGTGCAACCCTGTCCAGAACAGGTCCCGGACTCGGGTGCCAGCAGTCCACAGAGCTTCTAACTTGTAGGGATTTAGCTTCAGTTTACTGGCCCTCCTCCAGCCCATTTCACCCTCCAGGCACTGGTCCAGGACCTTCACCGCCTCAGCCAACTCCAATGACAAGGAGAAATAGAGCTGAGTATCATCAGCCTACTGGTGACACCCCACCCCAAAACTCCTAATGACCTCACCCAACAGCTTCATATATATGTTGAACAGCATGGGGGATAGAATAGAACTGTGTGGCACCCCACAGCTTAATAGCAATGGAGTAGAACAGGAATCCCCCAATACCACTCTCTGGAATACTACTCCCTGGAATAGTGTACACAGTTGCTTTTCTAATACTAGTTATTTCTCTTGACCTATATGAGATTTTCCAAACAGGGAAATTAAATTGGGGTCACTATAAGTGGCAGTGTCACAGAATAAACAGTAGAACCATCATCACTAGGGAGCTCCCATTCTCAACCACTGACAGTTCCACCCACCCACCGTTCCAAACCACAATCAACCCATACAATTCAGATTATACACAGTCATTAGCAGAAGAAACAGGTTAACTTAAGCAGGTGACCCAAGCCACCTGACCTTTATCTCTTGCTGCCCTGTATGCTTGGAACTGCCTTCCAGAACATCTGCATGCTGCCACATCTCTTATTTTGTTCAAATGTGGCCTCAACATCCATCTTTTTCCATGAAGCTATTGGCACAACCATCTAATTCTTCACCTGCTCTACTGCAGAGGTGCAGAACCTCAGGCCTGGGGTTCCAATCTGGCCCCCTGGGCCACACCCCTTCCCCTGGACACTCCCCCTTCCTGGCCACCAATAATTTGGTGGTTTCCTGACTTTTGTGCAGTTTTTTCCCCAATTCTCAAAGACTGAAATGCCTCTCCTAAGGCTGGGTTACTGGTAGTAAGAGGTTGACGCTACAGTATGCTGGAATAGTTGGGACTCACCCCTTTTGCCTTTGGCCCTGCCCACCCCTGAGAGTTCCTCTAAAATGGAAATTGTCCCTTAGACTGGAAGAGGCTGAACAACTCTGCCTCTACTGTTAACTAAGCCTAGGCCTGTTCAACTGAAGCAATCACACATCGCTTCCCTTTTTATCTCAGCTTATACTTCCCATCCCTTCATGTGTTGCTTCCCCTCTGTTTTCTGACTGTAATTTCTGACTGTAAGCTCTTGGGACAGGGACCTGTCTTGTACTCTGCGAAGTGTGCCATGCACACTGAGGATGCTGTATAAATAATACAGTAATAAAATAGTAATAACAGAAGAATGGATTCACCACCCATCCCTAGGCAATCACTAGGCAATCTGAAGCCATTTGCAAGGATCGACGTGAAATCGTCATCATCATCTACTTAAACTGACTCCCATTCAGGTTTCTGTCCCAACCCCAACATTGCAAACGGGGAACTATTTGCAAGAGTCCCTGATACCAGGGAGTGAGAGGCGCCTCCAAAATATTTGATGGTAGTAGTGGGGAATTCCTTTCACAGCCCCAACTGGCCACAACAAAATCACCAGAATAAAGTGATACGAGGTCGTTCATTTGGATAATGGCAAAAGCTGAGACGGGACACTCCAGCAGTGATGTAGGGGTGAATTTTGCATGGCCACTTTATTACAGCCCCTGTCGTCATGCCCTAAGCAGAATTTATAGTCATGCCTATAGTCATCTAGATAAATATATCTAGATTTTATAATCAGAAACTGATTTTCTATTATTTGTATTCAAAGTAGCTAGCTCTCTGATTAAACACTTCTTCATAAAACAAAGACGACCAAAACAAACCAGCCAACCATTAATAAAATCTCATAATTAAGCTTGCATTGCATGACTGTGCATGACTACAATGCCATGCATACTGACCTGGGAGTGAGTTCCATCAAACTCAGTGGTGCTCATGTGAGTGCACAGGTTTAACTTGCAAAACATGTTGAGTAAAAGATCTTCAGCTAGCTGAAAATGCAACCTTTAGCTTGTAGCTAGTAAAGCAAATATTCTTCCAAAGAAGTGCCACCATTTAAACTGTTAGCGTGAAGTAGGAACATCATCAAAGAAAAGGAAAGCAGCATCCAGCCACTGATTATTTTCCTCATTCTCTGACCTCCTCTATGCTAATGTGTCACAAACAATAGCAAAACTTGAAAGTATCATTATTATCTCATTCCCTTGCCAGAGAAAGGAGAGTCCATCAATTACCCTAGCACTCCAACAGATGACTTTATCACTCTTGCTCTGAAAAAAGGCCTGGACTGCTCCCCTGTGTGTCCCACACCCAATACACCACTGCTCTCCAGTGTATCATCTAACATTGTCTTGAACATACTGTCATCACTAATCTGTCTAACAGCTTTGACCCTTTGCAGTCAAAGATACAACCCCTGTTGGCTACAGTTTTGCAGACACTGATAACTGTGTGTAAATCCCGTTACTTACAGTGTAATTTAAATGTAGGCAATGACTCGCAGGATTGTAACCACGGGCTATAAGAGAGCAGGAGAAGGACACCAGTAAACTCTATGATTACAGATAGAACTTGGGAGAGTGCCTCGGTCAATCTAAATTGTCACACACCATGAGCCTAACATGCTAATTCAAAGAAATACCACATATTAATTTGTGAAACCCACTGTACAAATTATTCCCTCTGAGGTGGAAGACAGAGGTAGCAATATTCAGGATTGTACATCTTTGAAATCTCTTCCACATTTCCAAATAAATAAATAATAGCCTGCATAAAGTAAACCAGGAGGAAGAAAGGTTCAGTGTAGCTGTCTCTCTGCATTCTGTACAAAATGTAATCTTTAACCATCATTCTGAAGCGGTACACTCCAGAATTTTATCACCTCAGCTCATCACCTCATTTTGTGCAACAAGGCCTCTCTACATGTAGCCTAAAGAGATGGTAGAATCCTGAAGTGGGGGGACCGCAATGCTCCCTGGAAAAAAATCTCCCTGGAAGTAAAAAAACCCCCTAAACCCATAGGAAATGAGCACACACAACAGAAGGTTCTAGATCTACTCCTGCAGAGCTAGTTTTCTACTTGCAGGGAATGTTTTATGTTGTCATCTCCTACCTTAAGTGGCACTACACTACCATTTCAAGACAAAGCCACTACCGTTCTATTACTTATGTAGACTATGCCTTATAGAATGGCTGCCATCCCTAACCAATTCATTTCACCTATTGCAACTATGTAAGGAAGTATGCTTTTTTTAAAACTCCATTGCTAGTTCCGACCTATTATCTAGCTGATCTATGAAAAGACAAATAACATCGTGGTCAAAGTTGTGAAAAGTTCCCAGGAGGTTCTGCTTTTCCTTGTTAAAAACTGCTTGCCTTTTGAAGGTTCCCCCCAATTTTATTGGCTTTTATGCAGAATTTGCTCCACTGTGTGTAAGTTGTTTTGACATATTTAATTCCACAAGGGAACACTAGCCACTTGGTCTTTCATCAGCCTTTACAGCTATAATATCTGTGCTTGATGACTTCATCTTTTTTTAATAAGACTCCTAACTACAAATGTGATTTTATTTTATGAACACATGATGATAAACTAATCACAGTTACTGTCACGTTGATGTAAATAAACAACGGGAGTTTAAGTTCTAAATGTATTTTAGTTCAATTCTAGTCTTCTAATAAAAATTCTGTTGAAACAAAAATGGAAGGATTTTGCTGAATGGTCTGGAACTGTATGCTCCTTCTACCATTTATACATAATAACATTCTGCAGTAGATCTGAAGGACTCAGGGCTTCATCTGAGAATCTTTAGGAAACTGCTTCAGTTACTTCTCGGGAATATATGGGTATAAAATTTAAGACTACAAGGTGGAAGGTAAATGAAACAGCTTTGGTTTGTCTTCTGGAACACATAGGATAGGTGAAACTAACAAGGAAATACCATATGGACCTCTGAGTTTGCAAAGCAAGACTACAACACTGTGCATGACATACCTGTTTGTATAATATATTCCCTTTTGCTTCAATTTATGAAGTGCAGTTTTCTTGGGAGGCTTAACCAATAGATTCCTCTTTGAAAACTAATGCCTACAGAGCAGTTTCAATTTGCAGTGTGTTTTATAACTCCTATCAGGTTTGCTTTCTAAACTTTTGAAGTAGGTAAAAAGTGTTATTGCCATTTCATAGATTGGGAACTGAGGCCAAAGGCCAAACAACATTCTCTCTAGCAGACAATGAGGAACTTTACTTGCTAGATCTCTTCACCTCTGTGTAAGCATGCACAGCACCAATTTGGATTGGGACCATGGCACTTCAGGAGAGGAGGCTTTAAGTCTCTCTCTCTCTCTCTCAATCTCTCTCTCTCTCTCTCTCTCACACACACACACACACACACACTCATTCCAAAATTCCATACACCTATGGGGGGTTTAAAAAAGCGAGAAAGTCTCTGTTGGAATCCAAAGGTTCCAGGAGATTAGAATGAATGTTAAAGATGACGAATGTACACCATGTTTACACAGAGAACATACTGTCACATTTGAAGAAGCTTTACAGGTCTCATCCATCATGCATCGATACAATAAAGAGTAGCCGGTGGCCACAGCATCCTAGTACATGTACAAAGCGTGCATACAGTGAACTAGACATAGTGCTGTGTCAAAAATTTCTCCCGTTTTTTTTTTTTTTTTACCATTCTCATTCAGTTTGACAGAGGAGAAACTGCTTTCGAAAAGAAATCAAATGGTGAAGAAATTTTGGATAAATTCTCATGGGTTGGGTTTGGGCTGGACAAACTCCTTTGGCTAAGGAGAAGGATTGCTTCTGCCCAGGAAGTAGACAGAATTTTACAGCTCCAGCTAGATTTCGAAACATTTGTAACTGATCTGAAAATGTGAATAATGATACAACATTAAAGTAGAACAAAGCAGTTGTAAAGAACAATTACAATGCAATGATAATTATACTGTGTAATGACATTTAAACGGGCAAGTGTTTTAAAGGCTTTGCATACAAAGACCAGATTGCTTACATCCATCACAATTATAGCAGACAAGGATTCTTCTGTACACTTCTGATTGGGGAAAATAATGGGATCTTTTCTTCCTTTTTTTTTTTGCCAGAAAATTTGAAATACAAAAGAGATAACTACATACGATCATTTCAGGTGTTATTGGCTTGCTTTTTCAGCCTTTAAATTTCCTCAACTTGAAATGAGTGCAATTAAACTCTTCGGTTGGGATTCTTGTTCTTTTGAAGAGTGACACTCTATAAAATCTTTGTATGTTACACCTGAGCAACTAAATCACTTTTTTAAAGAGAGAGAAGCCCAGAGTAGTTTCACTAAGACTAAAATGAGAAGTTGCATACACCTGTCAACTCTACTTTTACATTCTCAATAAGCCCCAGAGTTCACCTACAGATACCATAAAATGGGATTGGACTGAGTTGAAGCAGACCCAGTGCAAGTACAAACCCAGCTCCTATCAAGCTTTGGAGAATGGGTGGAGTAGGGCAGAGGCAAAGAAAAGTAGAGGCAAAGGTGAAGGAGAACCAAATGTTCATTCAGCACAAAGATCAGAGTTTCCTTGTTGGGAAGGGACCGCAGGTTGACAAATCTCTGAGCTTGTGCAAGACATTGCATATCCAAGGGTGGCTATTTTTATTTTCATTTTGGTCTGAGAGGCATGCACAATGGTTTTGCAATCCAGATGCTGAATCCCCATCCCAAAGAACTACAGTATCCATGTCAGAAATCAAAGTTGGTAAATTATCGCAGCATCCCTAAATAGCAGAACTAGTATCTCTGATTGCATGAGGCCATGGAAATGAGACTTAGGCTGCAATCCTATACACACTTACCTGGGTGTAAGTCCCACTGAACTCAACTTCAGAGACAGTATGTATAAGATTACGCTGTTAAGAGCACAGTTTGGGCTGGATACACTGCAATGGCACAGGGTACATTAACTTTGTCCCCAGAAATAAACAGAATAATCCTAGAACCACTACATGGTTCTTGACTAACCTTAGCTCAGAGCTAGATGATAAGGCACACTTATGGCTTCCACTGAAACCAGCAACCCCATATCTCCTCCCTCCCTCCCCCCTCCCTCCAATAACATTTATTAATACAAAGGATGTAAGACATGCTTGTCATGTTGCGAGTTTCCCTGCACTCAGAAAGTGGCACCCAGTGAAGTGGAGCAGGGGAAAATTGCAATTCAATTCTGTCATGTCACAAATGTTCTATTACTTGACGTTCCACAGTAGAGGTAAGCAGAGATGCTAAATCGCTATGTTTGTCAGTAACCATGTGGGTGCTATAACATCTAGTTCCAGCCTTATAATACTAACTTAGTACTTCTAACTATCTACATCAAATGCTCTATAACTATGTTCATCAGTAGCTGGTAGGAGATCAGGTTAAAATGAACCATTCTAAAAACGGCCTTGAGAAATTGCAAGAAACTCCAGTTGCTTCAGGACCATTAGGAAGCCAGTAGCATCCCTGATCAAGTAAGCTCATTAGTCCCGCTCTTTCTACAAGTACAAATCATTCTGAGTAACACCAACCGTGTATGTTTTTAAAGGGTTAGGTTTGAAAAATTAGCATTATAAATGTCACATTTACTTCCAGCTGGAAGTGTGCAACAATGTGTGACAATACTTTATAAAATGTTGAAACACGTTTTCCTTTTGTTTTACTTTACTCATTTTTGTAATACAACCCTGGTTACTGGAAAATGCCTTACAGCTTTATTCAAAACACATGTTCAAAAAAAAAAATCTGAATGAAAGGAGAGGGAGAGGGAGAAAGAAAGAAACCTCTTTGACTCTTTCTGGAACATCTAACCAATATATCATTTGTGTGTGTTGCATTTTTTCTTCTTGTCAGGATCACTTTTATGTCTTTAAGATTTATTTAAAGTAGTTTATTATATAATGAAGCTTGTCAGATAATAAGAAGAAAGTCAAACAATATGCTCTGTATCAAAGTGCAACATTTAACATAGAGGTTTAAGTATACATATCAAGTGCAATGCAATCAAGAAAGGTTTAATCGAAAAATGCAAATGGTTCAGATTATTAGAGCCACATCTGCTCTTTGAAGCAAAATTTGGGATGTTTATCAAAAGCTACAAGTAATTATATTATTCCCTCCCACCCTGTATATCTTAGCAGCAGATTTCCTAGCCTGAAACCCTTTTTGATTTAACCCCATGGTCTTACAAGGACCACTAAAGAAGCAAAATAAATGACCTTAACAATTTCTACCTTGCCCTGCAGCCTCTTAAGGCTTCTGAGGGTGGCTCATAATGGCATAACGGCACAATAATAACAACACATTTGAAGAGAATTTCAATTCTTTTTTAAAAATTAAAACTCTCATTTCAAAATAAGGCCACTGCCATGAAGGAGTCTGCTGCAGTTTCTCAGCTGTGTACCAAAGCAGCCCCACATAGGGCATGTTACAGCCCATCCATAAAGAAATTACAAAGGCATGTACAACGACAGCAATAATGAGGATTTCAAACTCGGATATTCATCAAAGAATACCTAACACTGAATTTCTTTCGCCTGTGAATATACGTTGAAATTCCACTTTCCTACACAAATTGTAATTAGATTATGACAACCACACTTAAAACTTCAAGAGTTGAACTTAAAAGAGGAAAACAAACACTTTTGTGGAAAGGTTACCAATCCATTCTACTCCTTACCAAATAAACGTGCAAAGGAAAAACAGCAACAACCCTATCTTTCAATTCTAAATAGCTAGATCATTTAACTGCATGATCTATATAAATATCCACAACTGCAAATGAATGCTCAACCCCAGCTTAAAAATAATTACGTACTATCAGTGGGTATATGTAATTTAGAGGCACATCCAAAACATCCAACAGCAGTGTGTAGGCTAATACTTTTTATTACACCCACTAGAGCTGAATGAAACACTCAAGCTATTGGATTCATTAAAAACTCATTCTTTTGCCAAAAAAAAGGAGGTGGGGGTAGAGGTGGGAAGGGGAGGGGAGGGGAGGTCTTTTATGAGTTCCTGGAAGTGTGTGTGTTATATTTAGTTCTTGTGTGTGTAATAAAAAGCAACACCCTGTGAAATTGACATTCATTATACAAAATTTTAAAAGTTACAATACTACATTAAATATCAAGGGGGAAGATAATAATGACCAAATGGAGCTGTAGACCAGGCCTTACATGCTACACAGCAGAATGTACAATTGGAGTCAAACTACGTGTTATGTTAATTGTATAAGCATGTGTTGTTTATTCGTTCAGTCGCTTTTGACTCTTCGTGACTTCATGGACCAGCCCACGCCAGAGCTTCCTGTTGGCTGTCGCCACCCCCCAGCTCCCCCAAGGTCGAGTCCATCACCTCCAGAATATCATCCATTTATTTATTTATCTATTGCATTTATACCCCGCCTTTTTCCCTCTTGTAAGGAACCCAAGGCGGCTTACATTACCATCCTCCTCTCCATTTTATCCTCACAACAACAACCCTGTGAGGTAGGTTGGGCTGAGAGTCTGTGACTAGCCCAAAGTCCCCCAGTGAGCTTCCATGGCCGACTGGGGACTAGAACCCGGATCTCCCAGCTCCTAGTCCAACACTCTTTCAGTTTTGCCTATAATATCATTCCCTCAAATGAGCAGTCTGACTTTATTTCCTGGAGAATGGACTGGTTTGATTTTCTTGCAGTCCAAGGCACTCTCAGAATTTTCCTCCAGAACCACAGTTCAAAAGCATCTATCTTCCTTCACTCAGCCTTCCTTATGGTCCAGCTCTCACAGCCATAGGTTACTACAGGGAATGTTGTTGTTGTTGTTCAGTCGTGTCGGACTCTTCATGACCCCATGGACCATAGCATGCCAGGACTTCCTGTCCTGCGCTCTCTCCCAGAGTGTGCTCAAGTCCATATTCATTGCATTGGTGATGCTATCTAGCCATCTCATCCTCTGCCGCCCCCTTCTCTTTTGCCTTCAATCTTTCCCAGCATCAGGGTCTTTTCCAGGGATTTTTCTCTTCGCATTAGGTGGCCAAAATATTGGAGCTTCAGTATCTGTCCTTCCAATGAGCAGTCAGGATGGATTTCCTTTAGGGTTGACTGATTTGACCTCCTTGCAGTCTAGGGGTCTTGTAAGAATCTTCTCCAGCACCACAGTTCGAAAGCATAGATTCTTCGGCGCTCAGCCTTCCTTATAGTCCAGCTCTCACAGCCATACGTTGCTACTGGGAAAACCATAGCTTTGCTTATACGAACCTTTGTCAGCAAGGTGATGTCTCTGCTTCTTACTATGCTGCCTAGGTTTGCCATAGCTTTCCACCCAAGGAGAAAGCATCTTTTAATTTCATGGCTACAGTCACCGTCTGCGGTGATCTTGGAGCCCAAGAAAATAAAATCTGTCACTGCTTCCATTTCTTCCCCTTCCATATGCCAGGAAGTGATGGGGCCAGATGCCATGATCTTCGTTTTTTTAATGTTGAGTTTCAAACCAGCTTTTGAATTCTCCACTTTCACCCTCAACAAGAGGCTCTTTAGATCCTCTTCGCTTCCTGCCATTAGGGTGGCATCGTCTGCATATCTGCGGTTGTTGATAATTCTCCCAGCAATCTTAATTCCGACCTGTGATTCATCCAACCCGGCGTTTCTCATGATGTACTCTGCATATAAATTAAATAAGCAGGGTGACAATATGCAGCCTTGTCGTACTCCTTTCCCAATTTTGAACCAATCGGTTGTTCCATGTCTGGTTCTGACTGTTGCTTCTTGACCCTCGTACAGGTTTCTCAGGAGACAGGTAAGGTGGTCTGGTACTCCCATCTCTTTCAGAATTTGCCACAGTTTGTTGTGATCCACACAATCAAAGGATTTAGCGTAGTCAATGAAGCAGAAATAGACGTTTTTCTGGAATTCTCTTGCTCTCTCCATGATCCAGCGAATGTTGGCGATTTGATCTCTAGTTCCTCTGCCTCTTCGAAACCCAGCTTGTACTTCCGGTAGTTCTCGGTTCACATGCTGCTGATTTTGAGCATAACCTTGCTGGCGTGTGAAATGAGCGCAATTGTACGGTAGTTTGAACACTCTTTGGCGTTGCCCTTCTTTGGAATTGGAATGTAACTGACTTTTCCAGTCTTGTGGCCACTGTTGAGTGTTCCAAATTTGTTGGCATATTGAGTGCAGCACTTTAACAGCATCATCTTTTAGGATCTTAAACAGCTGGAATACTGTCATCTCCACTAGCTTTGTTGTTAGTAATGCTTCCTAAGGCCCACCTGACTTTGCTTTCTAGGATGTCCAGCTCAAGTTCAGTGACCGCATTATCATGGCTATCAGGGACATTCAGATCTTTCCTGTATTCTTTCCTGTATTCTGTGTATTCTTTCCACCTCTTCTTAATCTCATCTGCTTCTATTAGGTCCCTGCCTTCTTTGTCCTTTATCATGCCCATCTTTGCACAAAACGTTCCCTTGAGATCTCCGATTTTCTTGAAGAGATCTCTAGTCTTTCCCATTCTGTTGTTTTCCTCGATTTCTTTGCATTGTTCATTTAAGAAGGCCTTCTTGTCTCTCCTTGCTATTCTCTGGAACTCTGCATTCAGTTGGATATATCTTCCCCTTTCTCCCTTGCTTTTCGCTTCCCTTCTTTCCTCAACTACTTGTAAAGCCTCATCAGACAGCCACTTTGCTTTCTTGCATTTCTTTTTCTTTGGGATAGATTGAGTTGCTGCCTCCTGAACAATGTTACGGACCTCTGTCCATAGTTCCTCAGGCACTCTGTCTATCAGGTCTAATCCCTGAAATCTATTCCTCACCTCCACTGTATATTCATCAGGGATATGATTGAGGTCATACTTGAATGGTTTAGTGGTTTTCCCTACGTTCTTCAATTTAAGCTGAAATTTTGCAACAAGAAGCTCATGATCTGAGCCACAGTCAGCTCCAGGTCTTGTTTTTACTGACTGTATAGAGGTTCTCCATCTTTGGCTGCAAAGGACATAATCAATCTGATTATTGTAGCCTTGTGATATGTTCCATGGGATTTTCTTGGCAAGAATACTGGAGTGGGTTGCCATTTCCTTCTCCAGTGGACCACATTTTGTCAGAACTCTCCGCCATTACCTGTCCATCTTGGGTGGCCCTGCACGGCATAGCTTATGGCTTCACTGAGTTATGCAAGCCCCTTCACCACAACAAGGCAGTGATCCATGAAGGGGAAGCCATAGGTTACTACGGGGAATACCATTGCTTAACTATGCGGACCTTTGTTGTCAGCGTGATGTCTCTGCTCTTAACTATTTTATCAAGATTTGTCATTGCTCTCCTCCCAAGAAGTAAACGTCTTCTGATTTCCTGGCTGCAGTCAGTGTCCGTAGTAATCTTTGAGCCTAGAAATACAAAGTCTGTCACGGCCTCCACATTTTCTCCCTCTATTTGCCAGTTATCAATCAAGCTGGTTGCCATAATCTTGGGTTTTTTGAGGTTTAACTACAACCCAGCTTTTGCACTTTCTTCTTTCACCGTCGTCATAAGGTTCCTCAGCTCCTCCTTGCTTTCAGCCATCAAAGTGGTATCATCTGCATATCTGAGATTGTTGATGTTTCTTCCAGCGATTTTAACTCCAGCCTTGGATTCATCAAGCCCAGCATGTCACATGATGTGTTCTGCGTAAAGGTTGAATAGGTAGGGTGAGAGTATACAACCCTGCAGTACTCTTTTCCCAATCTTAAATCAGTCCGTTGTTCTATGGTCCGTTCTTACCGTTGCTACTTGGTCATTATACAGATTCCTCAGGAGGTAGACAAGATGATTTGGTATCCCCATACCACCAAGAACTTGCCACAATTTGTGATGATCCACACAGTCAAAGGCTTTAGAATAGTCAATAAAACAGAAATAGATTTTTTCTGAAACTCCCTGGCTTTCTCCATTATCCAGAGGATATTGGCAATTTGGTCTCTAATTCCTCTGCCTTTTCTAAACCCAGCTTGTACATCTGGCAATTCTCATTCTATGAATTGCTGGAGTCTACCTTGCAAGATCTTGAGCATTACCTTACTGGCATGTGAAATAAGTGCTACTGTTAGATAGTTGGAACGTTCTTTAGTGTTTCCTTTTTTGGTATGGGGATATAAGTTGATTTTTTCCAATCTGATGGCCATTCTTGTGTTTTCCAAATTTGCTGGCATATGGCATGCATCACCTTGACAGCATCATCTTGCAAGATTTTAAACAGTTCAGCTGGGATACCGTCCTCTCCTGCTGCCTTGTTATTAGCAATGCTTCTTAAGGCCTATTCAACCTCACTCTTCAGGATGTCTGGCTCTAACTCACTGACCACACCGTCAAATCTATCCCTGATATTATTATCCTTCCTCTACAGATCTTCCTTATATTCTTGCCACCTTTTCTTGCTCTCTTCTGCTTCTGTTAGGTCCTTGCCATCTTTGTTTTTGATCATACCCATTTTTGCCTGGAATTTACCTCCAATGTTTCTAATTTTCTGGAAGAGGTCTCTTGTCCTTCCTATTCTATTATCTTCTTCTGCTTCCGCGCATTGCTTGTTTAAAAATAATTCCTTATCTCTTCTGGCTAACCTCTGGAATTTTGCATTTAATTGGGCATATCTCCCCCTATCACTGTTACCTTTTGCTTTCCTTCTTTCTTGGGCTACTTCCAGTGTCTCAGCAAACAGCCATTTTGCCTTCTTGGTTTTCTTTTTCTTTGGGACGTTTTTTGTTGCCACCTCCTGAACAATGTCATGAATTTCTGTCCATAGTTCTTCTGGGACCCTATCTACTAAATCTAGTCCCTTAAATCTATTCTTCACCTCCACTGCATATTCATGAGGAATATTTGTGAGCTCATATCTAACTGCTCTGTGGGTCTTCCCTATTCTCTTTTGTTGTTGTTGTTCAGTCGTTCAGTCGTGTCCGACTCTTCGTGACCCCATGGACCATAGCACGCCAGGCCTTCCTGTCCTGCGCTCTCTCCCGGAGCGTGCTCCAGTTCATATTCATTGCATTGGTGATGCTATCTAGCCATCTCATCCTCTGCCGTCCCCTTCTCCTTTTGCCTTCAGTCTTTCCCAGCATCAGGGTCTTTTCCAGAGAGTTTTCTCTTCGCATTAGGTGGCCAAAATAGTCTGATTCTAAATTGTGAAATAAGAAGTTCGTGATCTGAACTACAATCAGCTCCAGGTCTTGTTTTTATCAACTGTATAGATGTTCGCCACCT
The DNA here is from genome assembly GCF_057233095.1 of Heloderma suspectum. Lineage (NCBI taxonomy): Eukaryota > Metazoa > Chordata > Lepidosauria > Squamata > Helodermatidae > Heloderma > Heloderma suspectum. The sequence continues at coordinate 29,252,649 of NC_139461.1, read as the reverse complement.
TTGGCTACAAAGGATGCAGTCAATCTGATTTCAGTGTCGACCAGCTGGTGAAGTCCATGTATAAAGTCGTCTTTTAGGTTGTTGGAAGACAGCGTTTGTTATGCACAGTGAGTTGTCTTGGCAAATTCTATCAGCCTATGTCCCGCTTGATTTTGTTCTCCCAGACCCTGCTTGCCTGTAATTCCAGGTGTCGTTTAACTACCCACCTTAGCATTCCAGTCTCCTGTAATGAAAATAACATCTCTTTTGGGCATATTATCTAGTAGGTGCTGCAGATCCTCATAGAACTGATCTCCTTCTGCTTCTTCAGCATCTGTGGTTGGGGCATATATTTGGATCACTGTGATGTTAAGGGCTTACCCTGAATTCGAATTGAGATCATTCTATCGTTTTTTGGATTGTATCCAAGCACTGCTTTAGCCACTTTATTATTAATTATGAAGGCTACTCCATTTCTTCTGTGGTCCTCTTATCCACAGTAGTAGATCTGGTGGCCATCTGATGTGAAGTGGCCCATTCCAGTCCATTTCAGTTCACTGACACCCAAAATGTCTATATTTAATCTTGACATCTCCCCAATAACCACATCCAATTTGCCCTAACTCATAGATCTTACATTCCAGGTTCCTATGGTGTGTTGATATTTAGAACATCGTATTCGTCGTTCACCATCGGATTTGTCATTCAGCATGTAGCTGAGCCTATTCTCCCCCCTGCCGCCCCATTTCTTAACACTTTAGAATAAGTGTGCATGGCCCCGACTCAGTTAGGGACTAGCACACTCCAAGACAGGAGGATTAAATATTCTCCCTAACCTGTTCTATTGCTGAAATCCACCATCCCTACCACCCCAGGCCTGCCACATATACATACTGGTGCGGGGATTGAAAAAAGGAGGGAAAGCCTCCTTTGACTCCAATGGAGCCAATCCATTGGTTGCGATCCTAAACACACTTTCCTGACAACAAGTCACAGTGAGGCTGTTCACACATCACGCTAACTGATGGTGGGTGGCAAGCTACACTGTGTAGGTGGTTATGCAAACAACCTACTGTGGTCCCATCAGACAAACAAGCTACACAGAGCAGTTTATTTCACTCCCCTCCTCCTGCTGTAGTCCTCCCACCCAGCCGGGCAGGTATCTCAGTTTCCTTTGCAGCGGGAATAGAGACTGCTTGAGAGAAGCGGAGCAGTGGAAACATTTTTGGCCACTCTTGCCAAGCAGCTCTGTAGGCAATCTCTGTAGCCCATGCTGGCGGACAGACAACACGCTAACCCACCATAGGCAAAATAACCCTTACTGCAGAGCGTGGGTTCTGAGAGTGGCTTAATTGGGGGAATTAACCCATCATGGGCGGGAAAAATGCCCACCCCCAACATGCCAGCCCATCATGTGCAGCTCAAGCCACATGCCCGCCATGGCTTAGCATTATATCTGAACCCAGCCAGTGGGAATTACTTTGCTGGCAGCTTAATCATCGAGGTATCTCAAAGAAAAACACTTAGATTTGAGAAGAGAAGGTAGATCTATGCTTGCAGAATGGAAGATCTATCTATCTATCTATCTATCTATCTATCTATCTAATTCTTGCCTGCTAAAGCGATTATTTTTGGCTGTCTTCTGATGTTCACTTGTTTTAGTTTTTGTATTTTATACATTTAATATTGTGAACAACACTGGGGACTGTTTTGAGGGCTGAAAGGCAGGATACATATAATTTTATAATACAAAAAATATAAATAATCCTCATCCCCTACTGTAATCAAGATTCTGTATATGTAACTATATATTCTCACATTCATCACTTGCAATGTCTCTCCCTTCTTTCTTCTCCACTATATAGGGTATATATAATTTACCCTGTAAGCTCCTTGTGGGCCTGTCTATTTTTTGTTTATGAAACATTTGCTCCAAAAACAGCCAGTTTTAGGTGGGGGCCTGAATCATGGACCAGAGGATGTCAGTGGGCGTTGCCACGCCTGCTGTCGTCATTACCATGCATTTTGCCTTTCTCCATGCTGAGAGAGGCATGGAGTCCCTTGCCTCTCTCAGCATGGAGAAAAGGACTTGGCCAGTCATCCCCATAGGGGTGGTGTGCACCATGGGAACAGATTCAGCCAGCAGTGGGAACAGCAGCTGTTCCTCCCAGGCTGCTCAACTCCCCCACTGCCTGCTTCCCCCCACTGCACACTTGCCCCACTGCCTGCATCCCTGATCTCAGATTGGAGATAATAGTGGAGATTCCTCCAGGGGTGATTCCTCCAGAAGGTGGTGCTTTTAGGTCAAGCCCTGTACCATGGAGGAATTCAAGGAGGCTCCACAGGCCAGGTGTGGAACCTCTGTGGGCCAGATTAAGCCTGCTGGCTGGAGGTTCCCATCCCATGCTCTAAACCATGTACTGTGTTGGTACTGTATAAATAACAGAACCTAAGAACATAAGAAGAGCCATGCTGGATCAGACCAAGGGTCCATCTAGTTCAGCATTCTGTTGACACAAAGGCCAACCAGCTGCCCATGGGAAGCCAACAAGCAGGACATGAGTGCAACAGCACCCTCCCACCCATGTTCCCCAGCAACTGGTGTGCATAGGCATACTGCCTCTGATAATGGAGGTAGCACATAGCCATCAGGACTGGTAGCCATCGATAGCTTTTTCCTCCAGGAATTTGTCTAACTTGTTTTTAAAGCCATCCAATCAGTGGCCATCACTACTTCTTGTGGTAGCAAATTCCATAGTTTAAAATGTGCTGTGTGAAGAAGTACTTCCTTTTATTTGTCCTGAATCTCCCACCAATCGGCTAGGGATGGCGGAGAAATTCTCCCTGAATCTTCGGGGGGCCGAGCACCAACGCATTCGGCCCCCAGAAATCGGCAGTGAAATTCTCCGCCCCCCCCCCGGATGGGACTTACCTTTGGCGAATGTCCCTCCCGGTGGCGGGTCCCGGCGGCGGTTCGTCGGCCTTTCGTCGGGGGCGGGGGCGGCAGCCGGTCTTGTGACCGGCTGCCGCCGCCACCATTACAAAGTGTAAAAAAACCACAAAACCCCATGATAGGCTACGTAACGATTAACGTAGCCTATCACAGCTAGATTTCCAAAGTCAGCCGTGATAGGCTACGTAAATCGTTACGTAGCCTATCACGGGTGACTTTGGGGAAAAAAAAAAAAAGCGTCTATGCAAATGGCGGTGCCCTATGGGCGCCGCCATTTGCATTCCTTATTTGGTCCCGGTAGTCTACGTAAAGATTTACGTAGACTACGGTGTAGTCTGCGTAAATCTTTACGTAGACTACCGGGACCAAATAAGGAACGCAAATGGCGGCGCCCATAGGGCGCTGCCATTTGCGTACGCGCTTTTTTTTTTTTTGAGTCACCCGTGATAGGCTACGTAACGATTTACGTAGCCTATCACGGCTGACTTTGAAAATCTAGCCATGATAGGCTACGTAAATCGTTATGTAGCCTATCATGGGTTTTTTGTTTTTTTTTTTACACTTGGTTTGTGGCCGGGGAGACGGGGCTCTTCTCCCTGGCCTGAATTTTGGCCGGGCGACGCGGGAAGCCTCCCCTCCGGTCTGAATTTCGGCCGAGTGAGGCGGGACGCCTCCCCCCTCGCCTGAACTTCGGGGGGAGAAGCGAAGCGCCTCCCCCCCACCGCGAAGCACCCCTGCAAAAAGGTAAGTGACTTTCGTACATCCCTACAATCGGCTCCATGGGATGACCCCATTAGGTTGTAGTATTATGAGAGAGGGAGTAAAATGTCTCCCAATCCACTTCCTTGACACCATGCATAATAATCAAAGGGAATGATTGCTTGACGCCACGTCCACCTGCAGTTACACAACTAGTATGGGATTGTAATATGCCAGTCAATCAGAGCAAGAACAGAAGCGAATTCTACAGCAAGAAGAAGATACATGTATAGATCCTTTCCATACACACAAATACATATTACAGTTGGAGTCAGGAGATCTGGGTTCTAGTCCCCACTCGGCCATGGAAGCTCACTGATTGACTTTGGGGCAGTTGCAGACTCTCAACCCAACCCACTTCACAGGGTTGTTGTTGTGAGGATAAAATAGAGGAGGAGGGCTATGTATGCTGCCTTGGGTTCCTTAAAGAGAGAAAATGGTGGGATATAAATAAATAAATAAATATTACCAGGCCTTATCATGAAGCATTATGAATAGAATTCTAATTACTCCATTAATGCCAGAGGCTAAACTACCTAGCAATGGATTGTTGAAGTATGATCCTATTTACATACAGCAAGCTTTTTGGAGTGATATAATACATGATAAAATTTTCTGCCGATGATAAAAGAAACTGCAAATAGATTTCTTTAATAGCAATGTTCTTTGCATGTTATAAATGGAAAGTTATATAAAATATATTACATTGCAAATATGTAACTCCAAATTGCTTCAAATGTCCTCAAATGCTCTGGATCATATATAGTTTTAGGCCACAATCATATGTATTTTTAGACAGAAAAAAGTCCTACAAACTGCCAACATTCCCCTGCCAGCATGGTTGGCTGGGGAATTTGGGAACTGTAGGACTGTCTAAATATGCATAGGATTGCACCCTCAGTTTATTTATTTTAATTTTTTTAAAAAAAATCAGGTTCTTCCATTTACTAATGCAGAAGTTCTAGGACCAACTACCAGTGTTCACTGGTGCTTCCAATTTTGCGTTTTGTCATTGTCAAATCCACTTCTCTCCCATACCGATTACGGAACTTCTTTCTATCTGTCCATTTTGTCCTGCAGAGGAGGCCTTCACGCATGAGGTCTTTAAAAAACACATTTTAACTAAGTCCTTCCTTTTCTTTCTTTGAGCTGTTTGTAACATTGTTCTCGTCTACAGGATTTGTAACATTTCTATTCACAGTCACAAGTATTCCTAGGGATGTATGAAAGTCACTTACCTTTTCACGGACTGTGTCATAGTGGGGGGGAGGCGCTCTGTCCCTCCCCCCGGAATACTCGACGGGGGGGGAGGTGATCCGGTCCTCCCCTCCGGAATCCTCGACGGCCGGCTCTGCTCCGCGGTGGCTCTGCAGAGCAGCCGGCCAGGCCAGGGCCATCCGCAGCTGGATTTCTGGCCACGGACTGGCTAGTGCAGACGCAAATGGCGGACGCCGTGGCAGCCACCATTTGCATCCAGCCAGGGAGCTGTGATAGGCTACGTAAGTCTTTACATAGCTTATCACATCTGGGTAGGTATCATATCTGGGTAGGTATCATATCTGGGTAGCTTTCACGTAGGCTAAAACGGTGAATAAAAAAGGAACGCAAATAGCACCCACTACGCTATTTGCATTCCCTTTTTTTCGCCGTAATAGTCTATGTAAATATTTACGTAGACTAAAACGGCAAAAAATAAGGAACGCAAATGGCGGCCGCCATAGCCGCCGCCATTTGCATACGCTTTTTCTTTTTTACCCAGACGTGATAGGCTGCGTAAAGACTTACGTAGCCTATCACGGCAAAAACCAGAATGCAAATGGTGGCCGCAGCAGCGGTCGAAAGACCAGCCGCCGCCGCTGCCACCGCCGCCGGCATCCGGAACATCTGCCCCAGGTAAGTCTCATCCTGGGGGGAATCCGCGGGGGGGCGGCAGGCTGTTCCGCCACGGATTTTGGGGGATCAGTGCATTCGGCCTCACTGAAATCTGTGGCGGAATTCTCCGCCATCCCTAAGTATTCCTCTAATCCTGCACCAGCAGATGGAATATAACAGTTATGACAGGCAACACCACAAAATGTGATGATAGGTGACACCTTAAGATTGCTGACTCCTTTCCCGACAGAGGCTTCTGTACCTTCAAGAGATCTTTCACAGGTGTCAAGGGTGTTTCCGAGTGCAGGGAGTGGGATAGCAGTTCAGATTCTGAAGGAGAACCATCAAACATGGTGGAGGTGTTTTCCCAGGCTAGTCCAGATATGAGTAGGCCTGTTTCTCTGGTTACAAACGTACAGATGGCCGAGTGTGAGGGTCCCTCCTCAACCCCCGCCCATGAGAAGCAGAGAACAGGAGGTTGACCTAATAGATGCCAGGCGCAGGTGCAGAGCAAAGAGAGAGAAGGCAGGGGCGGAACTTAGACGGTCTTCCCGATTGGCCTTGTGTGAGAAGCTGCGCTTAGAGGCCTCACGACAAGAGAGGGAGCTCCCCACCTTAAGTTAGGCTAGCGAGACCGCCTCCCTATTCAAACAGCGGGCAACTCTTGTAAATTCCATTTGGATCCCCTGAAGGCATTCCTTATAGACAGAGAGTTTCTCTGAGAATTCGCATCTGTATCACCCTGTGAAGTAATGGATTAAAGGCTGTAGACTGAAGCCTGTGGTCTGTGTATGTTTGGGCACTGAAGTCAAGTGGGGGCTAAGGGAATCGTGACAACAGGAAAGCTTTTGTAGTCATTGCAGCCCATGATAAAAGAACAGCAAATATTGAGACATTTTTTCTAAGATTCAGCTGTTAAGGCATAAAAGCCCTTGTAAGAGAAGGTGTAGGAACCACAGGATTTTAGCTTCGTTTCATTGCTGAAAATTGCTGTTCATATTAGTTACTTGGCTAACTATTCAACAAATTAAAAGAAGTTGACATGGATAATTTCTATTTCTTCATGGCTTCTGTTTCAATACCAACATTTAGGAATAACAAAAATACAAAACAAATCCACGAGTCATATTCTTAAAGTTTAAAATCTTGAATACCAAAGGCATGTCTGTCTCTTAACTGTTTTCATTAGGTTTTTCAATGTTATCAATATCTTCTTATGAAACCCTCCATGAATCCAGCATAAACAGAGGCTGGTAACAGCTGTGTTATGATTTTCCTGTAATGATCGTCAAAGTTGTAACTCGTGCTCAGGGTACCAAGGCAGGAAACGGTGACTTGCCTAAGGACAGACTGTGTTTTTACGGGTAAGCTGTGCCTGAAACTAGTGATTGCGATGAACTCTGAATTGGGGTTTTGCTGAAATGTGAATTGCCCCATATGAAAAGTCTTGGCCCATTTCCTGTTGGACCCACATCCCCTGCTAACAGAGAGCAGTATCCAACAGTAAGTGTCATTATGCAAACTCAAATAGAAGCAGCAGAGCTCCGCCAAATATTTCCGTTGCACAAGCAATTGTCCTTTGCACTTGTGCAGCCTGTTGCAAGCGATTACACAGTAGGTTGCACAAGAGTTATGCGCAACCAGTTGCACAATGGGTTGTGCAAAGGTGATGCACAACAGCTAGCACAAATGTAACTTTTTGGATTCTCCTCCTGTGCAGAGTTCGAAACCTCATTTCCATTAGCACAACATCATTTGTGGTAGCAGAATGACACATTTGGATACTGTCCACAGGATTCTGAATGCTCTGGCAGCGAGGATCGGATCTACATTGGCCTTTCCCAACCTGGTGCTCTCCAGATGGGCAATGGTGGCTGGAGATAATGGGGGCAGCATCAGACTGGAGAAGGCTCATCTATACCATCACAATTAAAATGGGCCTTTTACTTTTTCTGGTTAAATGGACCATGCTTGCTGTCAGTCTGTGCTATCTATCACCCTTAATTAGCAACTGCACAATAAACCAAGTTGGTTCAATAGTGTATTAATTACTGGTTTCATGTCTCCAGTTCCGACTATTATCACAGTGCATATCCACAAGTACCAAAAAGATGACAATTTGCTACTCAAATGAGATGTATATTTTATGCATGATTCATGTAAGTTTAAATAACATTTAGGTTTGTGTGGTTTAGAGGAACTGAATGGAATAGGCTGCGTGTTTTTTAACCAACTGCTCTGAAGACTTAATTCAGTTCTCAGTATAGTACAAGCCATTCTGTGCAATATTGTCAGAAAAATCTAGTTTGCAAATCATCCCACTAACCATAACCACACTGAACATTTGGAGACATAAACTGCATTGAGCGAGTGGTGTGGCAAACAGTCTTGTGCTGAAACATGCCCACGTCTCGTGAGCAAAGAAAGGGGCAGTGATCACAAACCAGCTCATATCCCATTGACAGACAAGTCAGCATTTCCTGGTAAATAGCTAGGCCTTGTTTGTGACAATTAAGATGTTTCCGTTCACAAGAGCTAAGCTGTCATACGACTGTCATTTAAGTGAAGCACACAGCTGTATGAATCAGTACTAAGACACTGAAGGGGGGCCAGGGCCAGTTTTAGGGGGCCCTGAGAAAAGTGTCCTCTGGCAGCCCGCAACTCCATCACTGGGACCTAATGGGCTTACTCGGCAGACACAATATTGGGGGCTTTCCCACAATGCCCCAATAATGGATCATTCCGAGGCATTGTGGGAAATTAAAATGGCAGCTAGATCTAACTCCCTGGCACTGCTTGGAGTACCTGACTGGATTTTTTTCTTTCAAGCAGGGCCCCGTGCAGGTAATAGGGCACTGGCACTTTCCCAAGGATGGCAGGTGCTCATGTCGATTCTGCATTGAGGGCCTAAAGAGTGAATACTCATTATTACTCACCTCCACAGAACAATGTTTTCCCTTATCTTAACTGGGAGACAGGGCCACTCCATCTACCTCCACAAGAATAATGTTTTCCCTTAACTTAACCAGGAGACAAGGTCACTCCATCTAGCTGTCTCAGGCTTAGGGATGTATGAAGTACTTACCTCCAGGTTCAGGGGGAGGGTCCGCGGGGGGGGGAGGCGATCCCTCCCGCCGGAATCCTACCCGGCTGGCTCCGCTCTGCGGCAATTCCGCGGAGCCGCCAGCTGGCTCCGGAGTGTCAGCAATACGACTGCCCTTGCCATATCGCTGGCTGGGCGGATTGACTGTGGATGCAAATGGTATCCAGTACACCATTTGTGGCTGTAAAGGTCTTAGATTAAGGTAAATGCAGCCATTTATGGCTGCATGTAGCTTAAACTAAAACCTTTACGGCCAGCGATACGGCAAGGGCAGCCATATTGCTGGTGCTCTGGAGCCAGCTAGTGGGCAGGATCCAGCTGGCGAGGATTCCTCCAGGAGGCAGAGGTAAGTCTTCCAATCCTCCACAGACTTGGGGGGGGGATTCTTTTGAATCCAGACTCATTGGGGTCCGTGGAGGATTTCTCCACCATCCCTACTCAGGTTCCTCCTGTCCTCATATTAGACTTGTGTTTTGTATGTATCATACCACAATCATTGTTTCCCAAACTTTGGAGATCTCAGGCTTGCTTTTCCATGAATTATATTTGGAAGCACACTTCACTCTTATACCTGAAAATGTTTTCTTTGAAAGCAGGTAAAAAGTAAGAGAAAGAATAAGGCTGCAGCAGAGGGAGGGGAGGGAAGCAGGCTGAAAGACTAGCTGCCTTTGGCTCTCGCCCTCCCTCAACTGTCACCTAGCAGCAGCCATTCCATCAGGCTACTACAGCAGAGGGAGAGAGGGAGGCAGGGCCACTCCATCTAGAGGTCTTGGGCTCCTCCTGTCCTCTGTTTTGATTCCAGCTGGTTGTTACACATTTTCTGCAACATTACAAACTGGTGCCTGGGTTTTCTTCTTTTCCTCTTCCTTCCCCCACTCCCTTTTGCGTCATGTCTTGTAAACCTGTGGGCCAGGTCTGTCTTGTTTTTATTGATGTATAAGCAGCTCTGGGATACTTTGTGACCAGAGAGTGGGGTATAAATTCTTTAGATAAATAAGAATAAATAAGAACTATCCACCATGAGAGGAGCGCACCCCTTATGCTTCCTTGTCACTGCTCTGGGAATACTTCCGTTGAGCACAGCTGTAGCTCTGTGTTGGCTGTGATGGAGATCCATACTACAATGCTCCCTAAAAGACATAGCTAGCAGCAACATCTTTTCTTTTTTTCTGTTTCTACAGTTTGTACAGGTCCCCCCTTTCCCAGCAATGTGGGATGTTTTCCTAAGTCATGTAGCCATTTGTGTGGTTTCCCACTTAACTGCTCTCACAGGTGGACATATGCACAGGGCCTCTTTTGCTGATCTTAAAGTGTGGGCAGGCTGATACAGGTGTAGGCAGTCCTTTAAGTAATTTGGTCCCAAACTGTTTAAGGCTTTAAAGGTCAAAACCAGCACTTGGAATTGGGCTCAGAAACACACCAGCAACCAGCGCAGCTTGCACGATATAGGTGTTATATGGTTGAATTGCCTCACACCCACCAACATTCAGGTGGCTGTATGCTGCACCACCTGAAATTTCTGAACCGTCTTCAAAGGTAGCTCCACACACAGTGCATTACAGTAGTCCAGCCTGGACATCACTAGTGCATGGATAACTGAGGTGAGGTCTGTCCTCTCCAGATAGGGCTGCAGCTGGCATACCAGCCTAAGCTGGTAAAGCACACTCCTGGACACTGTACCTACCTGGGGTTCCCCAGTTAGCGCAGAGTCCAGGAGCACTCCCAGACCATGAACTTGGTCTTTTAGCAGGAGTGCAACCCCCCAAAGACCAAGTGAGTAGTCTGGGAGTCCTATATCTTTAAGGTAATATGTAGTTTGACTCTGAATTATCCAACTGCACCTGAGGTAGCCCCTTCATGGATCACGGCCTTGTTGTGGCGAAGGGGCTTGCGTTACTCAGTGAAGCCATAAGCTATGCCATGCAGGGCCACCCAAGATGCACAGGTCATGGCAGAGAGTTCTGACAAAATGTGGTCCACTGGAGAAGGAAATGGCAACCCACTCCAGTATTCTTGCCAAGAAAGCCCCATGGAACGTATCACAAGGCTAAAAGAGATGACGTCGGAAGATGAGCCCCTCAGGTCGGAAGGTGTCCAGTATACCACTGGGGAAGAGCAGAGGGTATTTCCAAGTAGCGCCAGAAAGAGTGAAGCGGCTGGGCCAAAGCCGAAAGGACACTCAGCTGTGGATGTGTCTGGTGGGGAAAAGAAAATCCGATGATGTAAAGAACAATATTGTTTAGGAACCTGGAATGTCAGATCAATGAATCAAGGTAAGCTGGAGGTGGTCAAACATGAGATGGCAAGATTGAACATCGACTTCTTGGGAATCAGTGAACTACAATGTAAAAGCATGGGCGAATTTAATTCAGGTGACCATCATATCTACTACTGTGGGCAAGAATCCCCTGGAAGAAATGGAGTAGCACTCATATTCAACAAAAGGGTGGGAAAAGCTGTACTGGGGTACAATCTCAAAAACGATTGAATGATCTCAGTATGAATCCAAGGCAAACCATTCAACATCACAGTAATTCAAGTCTATGCCCCAACCACTGATGCTGAAGAAGCTGAGGTTGATCGGTTCTATGAAGACCTACAACACCTTCTAGAACTAACACCAAAAAAAGATGTCCTCTTCATCATAGGGGATTGGAATGCTAAAGGAGGAAGTCAAGAAATCACCGGGATAACAGGCAAGCATGGCCTTGGTGTACAAACTGAGGCAGGACAAAGGCTAATAGAGTTTTGCCAAGAGAACACGCTGATCAGAGCAAACACTCTTTTCCAACAGCACAAGAGGCGACTCTACACATGGACATCACCAGATGGTCAATATCGAAATCAGATTGATTATGTCCTTTGCAGCCAAAGATGGAGAAGCTCCATACAGTCAGTAAAAACAAGACCTGGAGCCGACTGTGGCTCAGATCATGAGCTTCTTGTTGCAAAATTTTGGCTTAAATTGAAGAACATAGGGAAAACTGCTAAACCATTCAGGTATGACCTAAATCATATCCCTTAGGAATATACAGTGGAGGTGAGGAATAGATTTCAGGGATTAGACCTGATAGACAGAGTGCCTGAGGAACTATGGACGGAGGTCCATAACACTGCTCAGGAGGCAGCAACAAAATCCATCCCAAAGAAAAAGTAATGCAAGAAAGCCAAGTGGCTGTCTGATGAGGCTTTACAAGTAGCTGAGGAAAGAAGGGAAGCGAAAAGTAAGAGAGAAAGGGGAAGATATATCCAACTGAATGCAGAGTTCCAGAGAATAGCAAGGAGAGACAAGAAGGCCTTCTTAAATGAACAATGCAAAGAAATCGAGGAAAACAACAGAATGGGAAAGACTAGAGATCTTTTCAAGAAAATCGGAGATATCAAGGGAACATTTTGTGCAAAGACGGGCATGATAACGGACAAAATAGCAGGGACCTAACAGAAGCAGATGAGATTAAGAAGAGGTGAAAAGAATACACAGAAGAACTATACAGGAAAGATCTGAATGTCCTTGATAGCCATGATAGTGCGGTCACTGAACTTGAGCCGGACATCTTAGAGAGTGAAGTCAAGTGGGCCTTAGGAAGCATTACTAACAACAAAGCTAGCGGAGATGACAGTATTCCAGCTGAGCTATTTAAAATCCTAAAAGATGATGCTGTTAAAGTGCTGCACTCAATATGCCAACAAATTTGCAACACTCAACAGTGGCCACAAGACTGGAAAAGGTCAGTTTACATTCCAATTCCAAAGAAGGGTAACACCAAACAGTGTTCAAACTACCGTACAATTGTGCTCATTTCACATGCCAGCAAGGTTATGCTCAAAATCCTACAAGCTAGACTTCAACAGTATGCGAACCGAGAACTACCGGAAGTAAAAGCTGGGTTTCGAAGAGGCAGAAGAACTAGAGATCAAATCGCCAACATTCACTGAATCATGGAGAAAGCAAGAGAATTCCAGAAAAACGTCTATTTCTGCTTCATTGACTACGCTAAAGCCTTTGATTGTGTGGATCACAACAAACTGTGGCAAATTCTGAAAGAGATGGGGGTACCAGACCACCTTACCTGTCTCCTGAGAAACCTGTACAAGGGTCAAGAAGCAACAGTAAGAACCACACATGGAACAACCGATTGGTTCCAAATTGGGAAAGGAGTACGACAAGGCTGCATATTGTCGCCCTGCTTATTTAACTTATATGCAGAGTACATCATGAGAAACGCCAGATTGGATGAATCACAGGTCGGAATTAAGATGGCTGGGAAAATGATCAACAACCTCAGATACGCAGACGATACCACCCTAATGGCAGAAAGCGAAGAGGATCTAAAGAGCCTCCTGTTGAGGGTGAAAGAGGAGAGTGCAAAAGCTGGTTTGAAACTCAACATTAAAAAAACAAAGATCATGGCATCTGGCCCCATCACTTCCTGGCATATGGAAGGGGAAGAAATGGAAGCAGTGACAGATTTTCTTTTCTTGGGCTCCAAGATCACCGCAGACGGTGACTGTAGCCATGACATTAAAAGACGCTTGCTCCTTGGGAGGAAAGCTATGGCAAACCTAGACAGCATGGTAAGAAGCAGAGACATCACCTTGCCGACAAAGGTCCATCTAATCAAAGCTATGGTTTTCCCAGTAGTAACGTATGGCTGTGAGAGCTGGACTATAAGGAAGGCTGAGCGCCGAAGGATTGATGCTTTCGAACTGTGGTGCTGGAGAAGACTCTTATGAGTCCCCTAGACTGCAAGGAGGTCAAATCAGTCAACCCTAACGGAAATCCACCCTGACTGCTCATTGGAAGGACAGATACTGAAGCTGAAGCTCAAATATTTTGGCCACCTTATGCGAAGAGAAAAGTCTCTGGAAAAGACCCTGATGCTGGGAAAGACTGAAGGCAAAAGGAGAAGGGGGCGGCAGATGATGAGATGGCTAGATAGCATCACTGATGCAATGAATATGGATTTGAGCACGCTCCGGGAGAGAGCGCAGGACAGGAAGGCCTGGCGTGCTATGGTCCATGGGGTCACGAAGAGTTGGACATGACTGAATGACTGAACAACAACCTGAGGTAGAGGGTAAAATTACCAACTTCAGCAGAGGTGGATTGGAAAGGCAGGAAGCTTTATTTATTTATTTATTTATTTAGTATTTCTTTACAACATTTGTATACCACTCTCCACATTTAAATGGATTCTGGAGTGGCGAACAACAAGAGATAAAGTGAACAAAAGATAAAAAGAATGAAACATGATATTTAAATTATTCTTCAAAAAACAGAGTGCCAATAAAACCGAGGCTGGTTAACCAAGGAAGGCTTCCCAGAAAGGAGCTGTTTTCAGGAGGTGCCAAAAACAACCCAGTGTTGGCACCTGCCTGACCTCCAGAAGCAGGGAGTTCGATAGGAGGGGAGCCACCACACTGAAGGCTCTTCTCTGGGTAGACTCCAGTTGGGCCATAGGTCCATGTGGAACCACCAGGAGCATGCTCTCTGATTACCTCAGTGATCAGGCAAGTTGGTAAGGGAGAAGGTGCTCTCTCAGGTATCCTGGTCCCAAGCTGTCTTATCATCATTATGAATGTGTACGTTGGGCTTACCGGAGACTTTAACTTTTGAATTAATTGATGTTTCACTGTACACTAACAGTTCTCCCATGGCACACTTGTGCACCCTAGCAAATAGTCTGAAATGTACTGAAATGATTTTTTAAAAATATCCAAATGCTGTGACATATGCAGGTCTCATAAGAGTGGATTCTAAACTTATTTTTGTTCTTAGCCACCAATGGGTCACAAAACTCTAAACAGATACTGCATGCAAAGAGAACTAGTTTCATATTTTGCATATCAGTTCATATCAGTTCCATTTGTTACACTTCTGGTTCCATTTGGAACATAAAATGCAACATATCTAATAGCTTCCCAGCGGCCCTACACACAGAGTTCTTAAGTTCTTCCAGGTTTTTCTGAAACGTGATTTGTACTTTACTTTTGAAATGCATTCGTGCTGTTTTTCAAAGCTTCCTGAATAGCAATTTCAGCTCATGTTAGCTTAACAAGCCCCTTTTCATATGGTTCATGCAGACCAATCCTGCAAGGCAAGGCCATTTTAACCAGGAAATAAACCCTAAATCAGCTGCATTGTAAATGGGTAGAGTGACGGCCAACCTGCCATGCCATCTTTTTCATCGAGTGATTTGCATTCGGCACAATTTGTGCAGAGACAGATTTATTGCCAAAACATACATGTACATACCTGTTTGACTCTGCTATCTAAAGGAAGAACGAACCACTTTCCAATTATCAAAAAGAAAGCCAGACAAAGTAGGTTTTAATGAGTCAATAAAAACTTCATTTTGGGGGGTAGGATTCACTCAACACCGTCAGTAATGATTAACAAGCATTCTGCTCTCATTCACACTCATGTTAATAAATCTTATCTGGATACTGGCATGTTCCAAGGGAAAGAGGAAAATCCTACCACCTCCTTTCATAAAGTTGCCATGCTGAAAATCCCACTGGGAACCTGAGCAATTGCTATCTATCTATCTATCTATCTATCGATCGATCGATCGATCTATCAATCTATCTGTCTATGAATGATTATTTCTAGGGTGCCTTTAAGGATGAAACTCTCTCAATGTGCTGATTCAGGAATTGCTGCCAAAGTATTTTGATTTAAAATGGTTTGGCCCCTACTGCTTTCAATGGGACAACGGTCAGCTTCTGACTCTTGTATTTTACATGTAACTTTTACTTTGGCCCTTTTGCTTGTTAAGACATTTCTTTGAGTAAGTCCCTATCTATTCAGATCCTTCGCCACACTGAACATCATTTTCTTGGTGGAAAGGCAGGGTACAAATTGAGTGAGTGAGTGAGTGAGTGAATAAACAAACAAACAAACAAACAATTTATTGTGCTAGGAAGGCAGGCCTCATCACGAGAGAAAACAAACAAGTTATAATTATATTAAGGTAACTTTGCAGTGTTGTAAGTGAACAATACCAGATGCCGCTTCAAAAGGTGCCAATCATTTCTCCTTGCTGCTGATGCAACGTGTTGCATAGCTCTCATCTCATGACTGACTCCATGCCACTGCCAACCACCCCCAGACATCTTAGGCACTAGCACAAGAATCCTGCATACTGTAAGAAAGAAACTCAGGATGAATTACACTACATGTTACGACAGGGAAGCTGTTACAAGCCTCTCCTGTGTGATAAAGGTAGGTATGTAACTATTTGGGGCTGCAGAAGGTTCTGATATAAAAAAGTCCCAAGAACTTCTTCATATGAAGTGACCTCTGAAAGAGTTTATTTCAGTCTATTCTGAATTGGTTTTTAGTTGTCAGTGTTATGACTCTTGCTTGAAATGTTCATGCAATGACTAAAGGAATAAAGCACATCTGAGCCATGATCATGTAAATAAGAACAGCCGTGCTGGATTAGACAAAAGCCTATCTAGTCCAGCATTCTGTTCACACAGTAGCCAACCAAATGCCTATGGGAAGTCCATGACAGGACATGAATGCAAAAGTACCCTCCTGCTCGTGTTCCCTAGCAACTGGTATACAGAGGCATCCTGGCTCTGATACTGGAGGTAATGTATAGCCATCATGACTAGTGGCCACTTATAACCTCATCCTCCATGAATATATCTAGTCTCCTTTTAAAGCTATCAGGACATCTTGTGGTAGAAAATTTCATAGTTTAACTATGCACCGTGTGAAGAAGTACTTCCATTTATCTTTTCTGAATCTCACACCAGTTGGCTTCATGGGATGACCCTGGCTCTAGTTTTATGAGAGAGGAATAGAAACTCCCCCCTATCTGTTTTCTCCATACTGTGCATCAGTTAGGGGTTGCATGCAAATGTAGTAATAGTTACACCAGCAATTTTCCAATGTGTGACAAATGGGATGACATATCATTCTTGTCAACAATGGCATGAGTTCGTAATCAGGAGGTAGCTAGCTTTGGTATATGGGTGGGTAGGCTACTATGATGGCTACTGAGGAAAACTTTGGGGCCTGGGAGAAAGTAATCTGACATTTCAGTGGATCAAACCATACCACGCAAGTAAGGTAATAGAGTGGTGTTGGGGTGGGGGGCAGGGAAGAGAGACACATGTCAGTCAACTTGAATGTTACATCATTGATTAGAACTGATATGACTCTGGAATTTTATTAATTTCATGAATTTACAGTCAAGCCCTCAAGGAGTGAGTGCTACAGAAGAATGTAAACAGAAATCAACGGTTAATTAGAACTTTTAAAAAATTGAAATTTGAGAGGAGGAAAATATTTGAAATGTCAAAGAGTTGCCATAATACACATTTTAAGTATATCTGGAAAATAAGAGTAGTAAAAGCCGAATTTCATTTCTTGGTTTTTGAAAAGTTGCAAACTAATTATTGGAAATCTTCTCATTAAGCCAGTATCAGTAATTACTAACAGTAAGAAATCAGAGTGTTAATTATTTTTCCAGAACACTGAACAGTCTGATGATCATAAAATTGAGCCAATTAATCAGGCACCTATTCAGCATCCTGCTTTTTCCTGTTTCCTTGCCATGGTGCATCTATTTTTAAAGAAAATAGATTTTGTAACAAACAAGGAATCCTGATTTTGGCTG
Organism: Heloderma suspectum; assembly: GCF_057233095.1. NCBI lineage: Eukaryota > Metazoa > Chordata > Lepidosauria > Squamata > Helodermatidae > Heloderma > Heloderma suspectum. Next base: position 29,235,350 of record NC_139461.1, on the reverse strand, counting down.
TGTCGAAATCCCCTTGCAATTAAATTTAGGGCAGCTATTGATTCACAGACATTTGTGGCCTGATCCCAGAAATATTTGTCATATTAATTGTCATAACATGTGTCACTAATCGCTACATTGCTTTGACATCAATGACCTTCATGGGAGTAAGCTGCTTACTCAGTCATGTCACTAATTCTATGAGACATTTCGGCAATACTGTGTTTTTATAAGATGGGCAGTGGAAAAGACACATATTTAAAATGACGAGGTTGTAATTTTAAGCACACTTACTAAGAAACAAGCCCCAGTTAATGTAATGGAATTTACTACTGAGTATTGCACCACACATGAAGATTAGTTATCCCCTTAATGTTCTTATCTCACATTCACAAATCGGTAAATAAAATACTGGTACTTCTTTGTTCTGTTTAACCTTGCAATATGTGCTTACAGATAGTACAAAGTTTTCAGACTGCATTGGTGATGGTGAGTAACTTAAGTTGTACTTATCCCAAGGTATTAAAAAGAGTGGACTTGGGCATCTGAAATTTGGTATCAAAGGTCAGATGATGCAATACCAGAAAAATGTTTTTATCCCAAAGGCCAAGATCAAAAAGATTTCCCCCTAGATATGGCGATTCCACTTACCACTGGATATGTTTACTAGATGGAACCATTTAATCTAGGAAAATCAATGTTTTTTCCAGAGATGCATTTTTGGAATGTGGCAAGAAGTTAAACCAACAAGCAATCCTACTAGGTGTCAGCAATTACAAACAAACAAATACATAAACAAATAACTTGTAGAGATACAGTTGGGAATGTTTCCTTTTATTTCTTTTTTAATGCTTGTATTGTGTTTAACTCAAAAGCACTCTTGCATCCATGCAAGTATCTTTAAAAACATAAATAGCATACTTTTAAAAAGCTTTTTAAAAGCTTGCATTATTATTATTATTATTATTATCATTTTCAATGCTTTTGAAATATTTCTTAATTTTTTAAAGAAAAGTATTAAATTAATTATTTTATTCAAAAAACAAAGCAGATTTTTTGCTTTTCAAATTATTATTGTAGTATAAGGGTATCTCTGACATCTTGCTAGGTATTCCTGCAAGGAGTGGGGGAAATCCAAAAGGTATCAGAATGGAAGAACAATAAAATTGCTGAACTATGATGCCACTGCCTGTCCAGCGTTCAATTTCAGTGGTGGTGAGCACTCTAGCTTTTCTCTGCTGCTTGCCCTCAGTACGAAGTATTGAGAGAGAGATTTCTCCTGTATATGAAGTTTCCATTCAGCTTTCATGGCTAATAACTGTCGATAGACCCATCTTTCATACATTTCTCTAATCTCTTTTAAATAGCTCACCTAACAAGGGGTAGGTGAGTTCTCCCACTTCCATTTTGTTGGTCTTCCATGGATATCCATGCCCCATTTCCCACTATGTTCGACTTCTGATTTCATCTATTTATATAACTAAATTTGGAAGGTGCATATCTAAAATTCCTCCCACTTCTATAGTATTTCTTCTCATGAAGAAAATCCACACACATGAGAAAATACGGATATTAAAATACTGCTTTTTATTTTTTATAGTCAGTGGAAAGTGGAGCGGCTAAATTTTAATTTGTTTACTGCTCTTGAAAATTCCCTGCTGATTAAACAAGTTGCCTGGACAAAAGTACACTCATTGGTTGATTTCATACTTTTAACACTGATCTAGATGAGGAGATTCACATCAGGCTGTGCACTGAGAAAGAATGGCCATAGCCAGTTGGGTATTCGTGCTTACAAGGTAATCCAGTGTAATTTGCACATTTGTAAACTTGTCAAAAGAGATAGCCTCCAGGCATGTGGGAGGAAAGATTATGTGTACGTTAAAGATAAAATTTCTGAGCAATTTACCCCCCCCCATTCATTTAATCGTGTGATCATGCGCGCAATCACATCAACATTCCTTTTGGTTAAAATATTTGATAGATTAGCTGGAGGCTCTGTTTAATTGGCATTAACAAGCAGGTATTATTCGGCACTTTCACAAACTTGAGTTAAACAGACCCTCCAGCTAATCTATCAAGTTCTAATCAACCAACTTTTATCTTTCACGCATATAAGTATCTTCCCTCACATGTGCCTTAGGGCTGATTCTTGTTACCAGTTTGCAGATATGCAAATCACATTAAATGGTATTGTAAGTGTGTTACAATCTTCACCAAAGATGAAAAATCAGCTTTCTGTAGCCAGTTGGATGTGATGCACACTCTGATGAAAATCACCTTATGTGGACTGGGGTGAGATGCTTTTTCAAGCATTAATTCATCTGGGGCTGTGGAAAATATCCCACCAGAAATTCTGAAGCCGCTCTTGACAGAAAGTGTCAGAACATTTCTGTAATTTCTCATGGGATGAAGCAGGCAAAACTTCAAAGCTCTATTTGGCTAATGGCCATCACTTTAGATTTCCCAGAATGCCCCATTATGAACGCCATTTGGGGAAAAACTGTGGCCACCAGTTGGTGCTACCATTGTTTTTCCAAAATGCCCCTCAAAATAGGGCATCCTAAAATGGTGGTCTTCAGTCTCATTGAGCTTTGAAGAGCCCTGGTAACTTGGTTCCAGCCTAACTATGCTCCCAAACCTGCAAAGTAAGTTATACTTTGGGCCATCATTTCGACCTTCGAAAAGTTTAGCCCACCACTATCAGTTACACTTCACTACAGGCATTCCTCAGCAGGGAATGGTCAAGGGAAGTAAGGACCTTAAATTTAACTGATACAGTAACCAAGAAAAAAGATCAAAACATTGTTTTAATGCACATAATTGCTCAAGTGCATAGCTTACCTACACATAATTTTAAAATGTGAATGAGTAGCAGGAATACAGAGTTGCAGAAAGCCCAAACTGTACACCCAGTGTGGTCTTTAAAAAGTCCAGGAATCTAAACGGAAAGGATGGCAGAAAACGAATCCATCGGTATTTTCTGAGATCTGGATGCAGTAATCTGGAACCCTAAAATCTGGGGTAAAATGTGGTTGAAGAGAATTTTGTCCGACATATAAGTAAGTGGCCATCACCACAACCTGTGGCAGTAAATTCCACAAGTTAGTTATACATCAGCCTTCCCCAAACTGGTGTCTTCCAGATGTGCTAGATTACAATTCCCAGGATCCCCCAATCAACCATACTTTTGTTTTGATTCTCCTGCCCATCAGCTCATTTGGCTATTTCCAAGTTCTAGCATTTCAGAGAGGATGGGGAAAGTTTCTTTGGCTCCTAGCCATTCAGCATGAAATGTACAACCTGACCAAGAGCTGCTTTGGATTAAAAGAAAACAAAGCAAAGTGAAAATATGAACAACAAAACCCAGCAGTTGATTGGAAGGATGCTAGCGCACGTGTGTGCTAATGGACTTGTCAAAGGCAAAGTAAGGACCAGCTCATACAAAACTATGATCGAATAATTTGTTTGATGGTGCAATCACCGATGATTGTAAAAAGCACAGATCTACTGTCTCATTTCCATCACACAGCCTCCTTCCGTAAATCTGGGTGGTGCTGCGTAGGATGGTGTCAAATGACAGCTCTCCACTGGCAGCTGTGATCACAGGAATCCCAAGATACGAGGAGGGATAGTCACCTAATACTACGCCTCATGAACACAGCTGTAGCAACCGCCGCCAATTGTGTGATTCATCGCTAAGAGAAAAAGGGTTGTTGGGTTATTGCTAGTTCCAGGTTCTACTCCCTTCATCAGTCTAGCACCTGGATCTGTATTTGAAGGCACCCACTTTCAAACAACACAGGGAAAGAAGGCATCACGGATCCCTCAATCTGAGGGCTGCAACTCACAGCAAGGATTCTTTCCAATCTACTCCTCCTGCATGTTCCTCTAGAAAACACAGTTTTTAATGGAGCATGTACGCATGTGCACATATACATGTGTGTGTGCGTGAAAGAGGGAGAGACAGAGAGAGAGAGAGAAGCAGGGATGCTGAAGCCCATTGGGAGGCAAACAATTCTGCTCTTACTGATGGCAATGGCAAAGTTCCCATTATCTTTGACAGAACAGAAGCAGTCCCCATGACTCAGAATCTTGGCAATGTCCTGCAAAACTCCATTTGACTGAAAGGAGAATTACAAAAAGAAAGAAAAAAAACCCAAGCAAAACAAAATACAAAACAAAAAGAAAAGAAAAAGAAAAAAGCATGCACTACAAAACAAAATTGGCAGCAGTTTAAATATCAGATAATTCCTTATGGAAATGGAAAGTAAAATGGTGTGTCAAAACATACAGGTAATTTGTGGTTATTTCACTTTCCAGTTCATCTGCAGCAACGTCAACTGCTGAATAAAAACTTTGTCTTTAAAGAAGTGTGTATGTGCGTGTATGGGGAAATGAGAGAGAGACAGAGAGAGGAGAACAAGGAGATGTTTAATTAAAATAGGAACACAGATGGCTGGTTTTTGTAAAATGTGTTATTTTGTACATGACTCGCACACTGTTAAACATTTACATGTTTAGGAGCCATATATTGCAGATGGAAAGAATACACAAATTTTAAAAAGAAACCCACTAGTGCCGAATGCCTTGAATATCTCATCCTTTCTCTGGAGAGTCAATCATAACACACTTTTCTGATTGCTCCTCCACTTCTTTAGTAACAATGCAGCAAAAAGACACTGGCAATTGAAGCTATCAACCCAGCACCACCTCCATTCAATGCAATGGAAAGTATATTAGAGCAGTAGATGATACCCACTGCCAAGAGAGAATCTTTATATCTTCATGAAAATATTGTACCTACAATGTTTCAAGACTTTAAAAAAATCCTGCCAAGTAACAAGACTAATCTAATTGGGTGAAGCCTTTCTTTAGAGATGCAGCAGATGATCGCATGGGGAAGGCAGGATAGATTAATTCCCTGACATCTCCAGTTAAAAAAGATCTCATTTAGAAGTGCTAGGAAAACTCATTGGAAAGTCACTGCCAGTCAAGATAAACACTATCTAGCCAAAGAGACCAATGGTATGACACAGTAACAGAAAACTTTGTATCTCCCCGCTACAGGGTAGGGATGGGTGAATCTGTCAAGCTCAGTTTCCACCAGGTTCTCATTTTTTCCACTGCTAAGTTGATTCCATCCCATTTCCGCATCAGACTGCAATTTTTTTGTAGTCTGCATGAGAATTCGTATGTATGTTCGTGCATATTTTTTTTCAACATATACCAATTTTTATACTTTTTTTTCAAATGTACACATTTTTGCAAACAAATTTTCCACTGAACAAAGCATTTTGGGAGCATTTTTCCAAATATACACAGTTTTGTAGGCACCATTTCAAATGTATGCATGTTTTGTGCACACCTTCTGAAATCTATGCACGTTTTGTACTTTTTGTAGGGAGTGCAAACTGCATCACAAACTTTGGGAAAATACGTCTGTTGATGTCTAACTGCATTCTGGTTCATGTTTAAGTTTGGGAAGTGAGAATTTGGTAAGTTCACATTTTCATGCAAATCAAACAACTGTCTTACCCATCCCTGCACCAGGGGAGCCATTTTAATGTGTGTGTGGAGGGATAATAAACATCACTGGTCACAATTCTTTAAATTTGAAATGTTTGACAAAGTCTCTGGTGATATAGTCAACTTGAGCAAAAAGGGAGGATTAAATTTATAACAGGATCAAGAATGGCCAATCTGAATCCAAGCCATAGCATGGGGTGGGTACCCCCCCCCAGCACCCTCCCTAAATGACACTCCTGACACGTGCCATTTGATATGGGACACACTCATACATCCCTATTCCAGAGGGAAATGAATCCATTTATTTATTCTCTAAGAACATGTCAAACTTACTTGGAGGAAAATCCCTTTATAATCTGAGATTTGAAGTGCCAGCCTGTATGTAACTGAGGAAGTATTACTATGACTAAACATTCAGTCTCATTAATAATTTGAATTGACAAAATGTCTCCGATGATTACTCAACTGCTTTTGCAATTGGTTGCTATAGAAAAAAGCCTGATGACATCAGCAAAAGCTTATGGGTTCTAGCAGCACCAATATTGGGGGTGAAGCAAATTTGCCTTATTTTTTTTTAAAAATAAAGGTGACGGGTGCAATTCAGATGCCGCACCAGACTAATTTCTAAGCAGACTGTTTTCAAAACTTTACAGAAGAAACTGGCAAATTCTGAAAACAATCTTTAGGAGACATCAGTGACCAAACCTCCTCAGCTTTGCCAAAAACACTTATCTTCCTTCTGTCTTTTTCACACCCCTAGGATGTAGGAGGCAATACGCTTTAGAAGCCAAGAAACAGAACAGCTAATGGCAAATTACAAATCAACTAATTTTTCCCCCCTGATTTGCTTTATTATTTAAGCAATGCATGCATGTTTAGAATTGTTTTGTGTTTCTAGTGTGAGACAACATTGGCAAAAGGAGGCAGCATGCTGGATCAGGGACAATGTGTGATTCATCAGGTATGTACAGGTTTGTTCAGAATGGAATTTTCTGAAATGATGCGCTTCAGGTTTTCATCAGCTTTTATGTACCATTTCTGAAAGTTGCAGACCAACCCATTCAAACCCCAAGTTCTCTTTCATAAATAATCGACTACAAAGTGGCTGCCTATATGAACCTCCCCATCCTAAGTCACTGACTGAGCAACTGTGAGGTCACAGTCCCTGAACATTCTGATAAAGGGAAGGTATCAGCACAGTGACTCTTAAGAACAGTAAAGAAAATAGGGCAGCAAAAAGAACCTGACACAGAACTGAGCAGTCTTGGTGGGAGGGATATGTGTGTTCAAACATAAAAAGCTGGGAAGGCATGTGCAGAGGCAGGCTGGCCAAGGAATGGGAAATCGATTATGGAGAGGGAACCAAGCAGATTGAGGACCTTAAATTTCACATGCCAGTTAAAATAACCAGATAAATCTATAGATTTGACTTGTAGTGGTCCCAGGTCATAGTCTGAAGGCACATGAGGCAGCCACCTTGCTGAAGCTAAGCAGTTCTGGGTCTAGTTAGTGCTTGGAGGGGAGACCACCTGGGAACCACATGTAGCTACCTTGAGTTCCACAGTGGAAAAAAGGTGGGGGCATAAATGTAATGAATGAATGAATGAATAGATTTTGGATGAAAGGAAACATATTTAAGATAACATTCTCCTTCTACTGATGTAAAAAAACTAAACTTCTACTAACTTTAGCTAACCATTTGTTTTGCACAATTTCTCTAGTTAATGAATGCTATTGGTTTTGCTTGCTTCGTCACCCTGGCTCCCGCAATATCACGGCACTGTATGCTGTTGTGGTTCGCAATGCGGGATCAAATTCAGAAACAGTTTGTCTGGACACATGGCAGGGAGCATCCCAGAGCCAGTGTGTCTTGAGAGAGCCAGTGTGGTGTAGTGGCAAGAGTGTTGGACTAGGAGCTGGGAGATCTGGGTTCTAGTCCCCACTTGGCCATGGAAGCTCACTGGGTGACTTTGGGCCAGTCACAGACTCTCAGCCCAACCCACCTCACAGGGTTGTTGTTGTGAGGATAAAATGAAGAGGAGGAGGATAATGTAAGCCGCCTTGGGTTCCTTGCAAGAGGAAAAAAGGCGGGGTATAAATGCAATAAATAAAATAAAAATAAATGCTATTTTGTTCTTTGACATATTGCCACTTTTCTTGCCCTGTATCATCAAGTCTCTGTACTTTCTGTAAAGTCCGCCACTAAAGCACCATCAAAACCTTTTGAAGACATAATCTAGCCTGAGTAATATGATAATACTAGCTGTCATCAGATGAGTGCAGTTTTCATTCCATCCGAACATTTGCATCCAGTCATGCATCTGAATTCAATTCTGCTTCTATCTTGAAACCACGTCAACTGAATGAATATACAGCAAAACTGCTCACTAAGCACATTCATAATGTGGGGTTTACAGCGATTTAAAAAACAGCAGCTAGCACGATCCTTTCATTCTCTTCTGTAAGCACATTGCCTGTGCATCCTTCTTTCATTCACACCAGAATTATTTCTCAAGGCATTTAAGATGTTGTTCTTGAGCTACATTTAGAAGCTGAATCTAGTAATCATGTATCTGAAAGAGACATAGGAATATGCCTTATAACATGTCAGACATTTGTCCATCTAACTCAGTATTATTGTTGCTGGTGACTGGCAGATGCTTTCCAGTGTTTCAGATGGGGGTCTTTCCCAGCCAACATTGAGATGCCGTAGATTGAAGCTGGAACCTTCTTTGTGAAAAGCATGTGCTCTACCATTGAGCTTCAGCTAACTGACTTCAACCATACTACTCTTTCAGAAGAGTTCTGAATTTCAAATTTGTTAACATATTGTTTGGCAAGACAGAATATAGCTGGTAGTCCAGGGCAAGAAAAAACTGTCAGGGATATAGGCTGGAAAGGTTTTGGATATCAGAAGGTGTTTGCAGGGTTTTTCCCCTTTTCTGTTCTTTTCTACTTTCAGGCAGCTCTTGTGCCACACAGGACTGAAAGCATCATGCAGCCAAAGTTGAGAACTTTAAAAGTCCCATTAATTTCAGTGAGAGAGTTAAAGACATGCTTAAATATCTCCCATTGAAATCTGTGAAGCTTAAACATGCATACGTTTGGCTGATCAAGCCCTAAGCAAATAACAGCACAATCCTATGCATGTCTACTGAGAAGTAAGTTCCTCTGAATTTAATGGGACTTACTCCCAGGTAAGTAGGTATAGGATTGCAGCTTAAGTGGATGAGTTAAATTTATTGGTACAACTGCTTTATAGGAATGAAGGCAATGAACACTTAATGGTGACCTTGCAGAAAGTAATTGGGTCAAAGTATGCATGATTGCTGCTTGGAAAACTTTAACATATAGTTTAATTATATTGACCATGAAGGCAGATGTTACAGTTGTACTGCTGAAGGTAAGCAAGATCTGGCCCTGGAAACTGCCAGGTTGGGGGAGTGTCTGGGAACTATACCCTTCAGTCTGTTGGCCTGAAGACAGATTTTCCAGCCTCCAGATTATGAAAACTGGACACTTAGGACAGCAGTATGACATAACCCGTTAAATTTTTTGGTTACTGATATGTCACATGTGGGGCCTTCGATCTTTTTCCTAAACCAACTTTGGTCTTTTTTCTTAGGGTTGGATCCAAATGATGGCGAGCAGAAGCAAAATAGCTACGATGCAACACCATGTGCAAGACTTGTGTGCAGCAGTTTGCTCAAGGAGTTCACACGTTGCTCTAATTATAGGTAGGTAAGGTTCCACAGCAGCCTTGGTTATTCTGCTTGTGCAAGAGGTTGTGTGGCCTCTTCTGCGAGCAGGACAAAATGGCTGGATTTCGTCTCACTCCCCTCAAGTTAGTGTGAAATAGCCCTTCTGTGAGGAGAGGACATCTTCTGCAAACAGAAGGGTGCCTTTAGATCCAACCTACATGGCTGATATTAAGTCATCCTTTTTTACTTTATGTAAAGCTGCTCTGTGGTCCCTGGAGAAGAGTCGGGCTTAAGTGTAATAAATAATAAATAAGAACTCATCCCTAAGAGCATAAAAGAGAAGTCAGCCATAGAGTGCATTTGCACTGAGACTGTAACTGATCCTAAGTGCTATAAATCATTCCAGTACTGGACAACTCCAGTGCTGGAGACTTTATGCATGTCTTATTCTAAAAGAGAATATGTTTAATATGCTACTACTTTTATTCAGACGAATAAAAGGTACTAAAAAAGGTACTAAATGGTACATTTAGATTTATGTGCTATCCAACAGGGCAGAATTGCTCATCCATCTATCTCCTATCATCCATCTATCTCCTATCTCCTATCTATCTCCTATCTATCTCCTATCTATCTCCATCTATCTCCATCTATCTCAGATGGACCACAGCGTGCCTTAACCAGAGACAAAAATGCTGGCAGATGACTCAGGCGATGAAGTCAAGCCGCATGTAGTTAGTTCATTCTGAAATTGGACTGACTGAATTTTTGGCAAACAAATGGATGGGGAAGAAACATATATACATGGCAGAGCATATGCACGGCAAGCAGAAGGTCCCAAGTTTAATCCTGACATTTCCAGTTAAAAGAATCAGATTTCATGTGATACATTGTTTTGTATGTCATGAAAGGGCAGCAACTTGTTACTTACTTTACTGTTGTTGTATTTTAACTGGCAGGGAGGGGGAACGGGGATTGGGTAATTTTTGGCCTCAGAAGCTGAAATAACTTGAGCAGCCTAGGGTACTATGGTGATGCACTTTGACTTTGGTGGGTGGGTTGGGGTGCGATTTGTTGCTTCCCACATGCATCGAAATATCTTGGGCTGCTCCTGGTCCTTGGATAACAGTGAAGACCAAGAATCTTCCACAGAGAATAAGGTAGAAATGATGAAGGAAGTTAGACTATTTTTATTTAATTAATTAATTAATTAATTAATTACATTTCTATACTGACCAATAGCCGAAGTTATTTTAAAACTATTCTCAGGTCAAAACTGTCATGTTAATTGCATGGCACCAATGGGAGTGTCCCTTGAAATGCAAATAGCAGCTTTGAGGGGCAATTTTTTTTCAGAGAACTGTGGCAGGGAGCGAAAGAGTTACATTCCCCCTCCCCACCCCTCTGGGGCTACTCAGGCTTCCTCTGCTGCTATTTACAACACACACACACACACAGTGCTGTTATACTGCATCTCTTTGAAACCCAATATAGCCTGATCAGATGAACTTAATACACTGAATCATTCCCACCCTATTGGATTTATTTCCCCTAATATATATGACAATATATCTGCTTTCTGCATGACCAACACTTCAGAGTGAACAAGAAAGAACATACATAAGAACAGCCATGCTGGATCAGACCAAGGGTCCATCTAGTCCACCATTCTGTTCACACAACAGGCAACCAGCCACCCACGGGAAACCCACAAGCAGGTCATGAGGGCAGCAGCACCCTCCTGCCCATGTTTCTCAGCAACTGGTGTGCATGGGCATACTGCCTCTGATACTGGATGCAGTATATAGCCATCAAGAGTAGTAGCCATTGATAGTCTTCTCCTCCAGAAATTTGGGTAACCCCCTTTTAAAGCCATCCAAGTTGGTGGCCATCACTACAACTTGTGGTAGGGAATTCCATAGTTTAACTATGTGCTGTGTGAAGAACTACTTCCTTTTATCTGTCCTGAATCTCCAACCAATTGGCTTCATGGGATGATGTTGGGTTCTAGTATTATGAGAGAGGGAGAAATATGTCTCCCTATCCACTTTCTTCACACCATGCATCATTTTGTATACTTCTATCATATCTTTCTATATTCCTGGATCTGTAATTAGAAAATCAGATGGACATTCCAAAGCACAGCCATGGTCTAAGAGTGAAAAAAAAGTCAGAAAGATTCTTGTGTTATGCACCTAAAACAACTGGAGGGCACTGCAACTTAAAACTACAAGCAATGACCCTGTTTTACAATGAGACTCCATTATCTTTCTGGAGTTTTTTCCGTTGCTTAAAACTTGTGCCTGTTTATAATAAGCTTAACCTTTAAGAAAATATGAAAGACATCAATGCTTTTTTAATTTAGTAATTTCATAATTCCAAGGCAGATACAAAACCCCCAGTTCTTTCTCTCTCCTCCTCCTCCTCCTCCTCCTTCTATTGTAATGGGGCTAAATTAGCTTAATCCAAATATCCTTGAGGCAATGAGAACATCCTTTTTCATCATGACAAGCCAAAACAAGTGCAGCTCAGTTATGTAAAAAAAAAAGAAAAAGAGGGGAAGCAATCCTATCTCCATGTTTTCATCAGAAGATCCAAGTACTCCTCCTGTCTTTTAATCCATTAATTACACCATTCAGCTGCATCCCCACTTCTTCTGGCATGGAACATATTAGCTTTTGAAGCCGAAAGGGGTCTCATATTGTATTAAGCATAACATGCACTGTTTATTCAGTTTCCAGATTTCAAGAGCATTCTCTTACAAAGCAAAGCTTTATATGCATGGAAGAAAACTCTACAAATATAAAGACTAATATGCAAGATACTGATGCACTGGACCAATTCTGGGTTGTGAACTATATTTTGGTGGAAGCAAACAGAAGCTCAGTGGCAAAGGTCAGCCAATATTTATTTATTTGATTGATTGATTGATTAGCTGCTCATCTAGCCAGCTACCTGGCCACTCTAGGTGGCGTACAATACAAATAACAACACAAAATACAACATAGTCCACTAAACAAAACAACATTGCTTAAAAAAAACCCTGACCCACCCCAAATGCCCGCCCGAACAGACAGGTTTTCAAAGCCTGGCAGAAGCTCATCAAAGAGGGGGCATGGTGGAGGTCACTAGGGAGGGAATTCCACAAAGTGGGGGCCACCACAGAAAAGGCCCTCTCCCTTGTCCTCACCAGACTGTCCTGGCTGATGGGACAGGCAGAAGGCCTTCTGACAGCGATCCCGTTGAATGGCATCCCTGGTGTTGCTGCTGGAGGTGCTCCTTCAGATAGACTGAGCTGGAACCATATAGGGTTTTAAAGGTCAATACCAACACCTTGAATTGGCCATGGAAAACCACTGGTAACCAGTGCAACTCCTTCAGCACTGGAGTGATGTGATCTCACCTAATAGTAGAATATACCATCGTGCAGCTCAGTGATATGACCTGCTACGCTGAAACGGCCAGTGATATAATTAAAAAGCAAGAACACTATTATTTTAGATGGTCCAGTCTTCCAGTTTTCAAACTAAAATTTCTTTCTCTTTTTTATTTCAATCCTAAATTTTAAACTTCTTTAGGATAAGGACTTTCTTTTGATTCTGTTACTCTGGAATGTGCCATCTAATAATAAATAATAATGATTTATTTAAAAATATTATTTTTGGTGGGGAGAAGGGTTCAATTATAAAAGTTCTCAAAACATAGAAAAAACAAGTTATAATCATATGATAAAACAACTTCTTTTTTTTTTTTAAGCCAATTCCACAGTATGCCCCTTATACAAGAGACACAAAGTAGCAGGTCATTTAAATATGAAATCCAATGTAAAGTGGGGGTAAAATGGTACCCTCCAGATGTTTTCACCTGCAACTTCCTTAAGCCCCAGCCATGTTTGTCAGGGATTATAGGAGTTGTAGTTTGTACAATGGCAACACCAGAGAAACACTCCTTCAGTTCCAGAGCATCTGCTTGGCTGCTGATGTTGAAATTATTATTAGTTAAAATAGAATGCCACTATTAACGGCCTTTGTAAAACTGTATTTTGCATTACCTGCAGAACCCAGAGCAAAGAGAACTCACACTGAATTTCAGAGTGAATAGAAAATGTATTATCTTCTCATTATAGTGATAGAGTGGTGCCAGTTTCTGTGCTGAGAAAGAAAATAAAATTGCTGCCACTGGTAAACATTTTTTTATCACTTTCTAAGGCAGCAATAACCACTTCTTATTAGTTTACCTGTCAAAAGCTTCTAAATCCTTCCTAAAGCAAAGACATAGTTCCAGTGAGCCACAGCTACTGGAGTAAATGTACATCCCCACAGTATTCATTATAAACAATTTCCTACTAAAAATGGAAAACCAATATTATACATAAACAAAAGTATTCCATGGAAAACATTACAGACATTTAGCCCTCTTTCATTATGGAGTGATGGAGACATTTGTTGTTGTTATTCTCCCTCTTTCTTACTCCCTCTTTCTTTGGTGTGGATAACTTTTATGAGGTCCTCCCCCCATCCCTCAAAGGAAGCTGCAAAGGGAACTGTAATAAGTTCTGGATGTTCAAATGCTGGAAACATTTTGTGAAATATAGAAAAGATTAAATTCTGGTGTTTCTTCTTTAATTCTCTGGGCAAAAAGCAAGCAGAGGCTTGTTTTATATTAGTTTTTGGTTATAAGAACAGACGATGGTTAAAAACTGTCTAGGCTAAAGTCATCAAATATCATTTGGTGCATTAAATGAAAGAAACAGAAGGTTTTCGTAGCCAACTGAAGTTGAGAGTAGTTATTTTGCTATGTTACCAGACTGATCAGCCCCGAGTGGACTGGGGTGTGGTATGGTGATCAGAGGGGAGAGCTTGGTGGGCAGCGACAACTCATGGTTTTTGAGGGCCCTTGGACAAGACCTCCTCAATGGACCACCCTCCTCAGTGAGTCAACTTCTCATCGCCATTGCCACCAGATGCTATTGCTCCTCATCTTCCTTCTCAACATTGCTACCACTCGCATGCTTGACAGGCAGAGAGCCAAAGAGCAAGTAGGCAGTGGCATCTAGGGATGGGAGAATGGGCAATGTTTGATCGTCATTGAGCTTCTCATTTTCTACCTTGATACTTGTCTTGCCTTGTTCTTGCTCCCGAATACGAGCGACTTTCCCCCCTCACGAACAGGAAAAATGTGCATTTTTTAACACACAAAAAGTGCACTTTTCCCCCATAGGCTAAAGCGTGAAAATATGGTTTTCAGGGGAAATGCATATTTTCAGAAGCGCACACTTGTACAAGGGTGAGCTTTTGAATGCAAGCTTGAGAAATTGTGAAAATTTCTCAAGAATTACTTTCCTGCTCATGTTTGGGGTGCAAGCGGGATATGTTTGCATGATTTATGAACAGGAACAATATTCTCATTCATCCCTAAACATCTACTTCTCCTTTTCACCACCGCTGTTGACTGGACCAGAGCGAGAGGTAGGTGAACAAGCAGGCTGCAATGGTGAAAAGGAGTAGCAAGTCCAGGGGGTTCTTGTCAGTGGGCCCTTGCTGGGGTGACCATGTGTACCCTTGACACCAGCCCTGCTGGTGGGTTTTGCTGGTTTGGAGGTGAAGCCTACAGTGGGGGAGTATGTGGATTCTACAGTTGAAGGAAACATCTCACCCTTACCCCTGGCCCCACAGAAACAGTTTAGGGTGCAGTCCTATGGGGATGGCTGTAAGCCTCCAAACTTGGAGGCTTACAGCCATCCAGTCCAGAGTCGGAGGAGTGGGGGAGGCGATCTTCGCCTCTGTGCTCCTCCTGCTCTGCATTTTGGCTAGACAGGCTTTTTCACCAATCTAGCTAGGGCTCTCCAGAGTGGGAGGGAAGGAAGCTGGGGAGGCCTGGGGATATGTCATCCCCAGTCCCCCTCCCTACACGCCCACCAACACGCCCCCTTTCCCTCCTTTCCGAGGTTGTTTTTGCGAACCAGCACAGTTCTCTCCACACCAGCTGCAAGGGGAATGGGGTGGAGAGCTCGGCTTCCATGCTCCAAGGCCAGAGTGCTGGCCTGACTTCCGATCCAGGAATCCAAACTATCTTATGGTCACCGAGACTCTGTCTATGGGCCATAGGATTGCTCCCTTAGTCAACATGACACCTGATAGAAAATCTGAAGCCAACACACCATGGGGCAGCTAAAATATCCAATGATTATTCACCCTGACCTTAATTCACACTTCCCAGTGGTCTCCTGAATGCCAGGAAAGCAGCAAAGGGGGTGGAGATATGCAGGAAAAGCAGAGGAAAAACCCCTGCAGAAATGATACCTTTACTATCAGGGACTGGAAGACCCCGTGCAAATGCCGCTTGGGGAGCTGTTCACAAAAAGGCAGAACAGCAAGCACATCAGCAATTACAACTGTCGGACACGTGCTTTTAAAAAATAAAAATAAAATAAAGAGGGCCGAGTGGTCAATCTACTGTTTTGTTTTTCAGCACATCCCGTTCCTACTCTTGGCAAGGAGTACAGGAGAATATTGTTCTGCTGAGCCACTGTAGAAAACAAATGCCAAATTCACCCTAAAAGAACTGACCCAAACGTTTTTCTAGAAAAAGTAAGCAACGATGGGGAACTATTATAAGAAAGAGCACTTGGGAAGCAGCACATGGTGAACTGAATGAAATTATAAGAAAGGGAGAGGGGGGAATACTGTAGCATTTCTTCATCAACTAGGACCCCAAATTATCTTTACTGCCCCCAACACCAACCCATCCACTTCTAAAATATCGTTAACAAAACCAGAGGATTCATGCTATAACATCTCATTGTGGAGTACTAAAAAGTTAACAAAGGAGCTGTGGTCTCCAGTGACCATGGCAACGGTAGCTAATTCTTCTTGTCCAATCATGATGGCAGTTCCCTCCCATGGCTTGAATCAGTTACAAAACAAAATACTCTAAAATACCCCCTCCTTTTTTTCCTTAGCCAATAGCCTCACAGCTAATCTGCTAATAGGAAATAATCTGTAGCTAATATACACATTCCAGGACAGCCGGGTGTTTTCTTAATACTTTGTTTCATGGGCCTCTTTCCAAAGAAAGCACAGTAAATACAGAAAACAGACATTCACTAAAAATATATATAATACTACCTGGCCACTATTAATTCCTAAAACTTGCTGTAACTTGCACTGCTCTTAAATGGTCTGTTAAAACTGTCTGGAGAGGCAAGACAAAAGGAAATGAATGCAAAGGAATTCGATCTGCAAACTGTAGTTAGCATTCAGACAACACAACAGTAACTGAAACTGTGTCTACACATTGTTTTTCTTCATTTCGCTGACTTACAGCACAATCATGCATTATCTACTGGAAAGTACATATTACTGAGTTCAGTGTGTCTTATTCTCAGGTAAGTGTGCATAGAATGGCAGGCTTAACAAGTATGGCCATGATCCAAACGGGGCATACCCAGTTTCTCTCTGAGTAGCTACTTACAATGAACCTCACTAAACCCCTGCTTTCTAAACACCCTATTTTAGTGCAAAAGCCCCACCAGAAATATAATGAATGAGTCTTTACTAAGCTTTACTTTGTGTATTTTTCTTTTAATTGCCAATGTACTTTGTGGGTTTAAACAATAACCTGCACTGAGCATTCAAAATAGTGTGGGTTGTGAATCAATCAGTCAATCAAATGATCAATATGCACTGGAGAACTACAGGGAATGTGAATATTTCTGCTGCATGCATTTCACATAGTTTATGAAAATTATGTTAAATGCATGAAAACTTTTTCAAGAATGCAACACAGTGTCATTCATGTTGCAAATGGACCACAAGCAGCCTCAGTCTGTCCATCCCTGCAGTACACCTTCAGAGCTACAAACAACTTGGAACAGACCTCTCGGGGGAGATGCAACTTTTTCTGCTACTGAAGCAGCTGCGCCATGCATACTGATGGGGAAGGCTTAGGTCAAAATTGTGCCCAGAAGCAGAAAAAAAGAAAGAAAAGACAATCAAAGAGATGGAGAATGACAGTTACACAGCAGTTTCAGTGAAACCAAGTTACCAGTTCCATCTTTCTCCAGTACTATCTCATGGGGTTTATAAATGTCTGGGATGTTTTTGCTTAAAAGAAAACCATGAATAAACATGAATCGAGAAGAAACAGCAGTGTCAGCTTTCTGCAGCTCCAGGTAGATATGGTTAGGACCAGCAGTGCATCTTTCCCCACATTTCAGTCCTTAAACTGTAAAACTTTTTTACTCAGTAGGAATGCCACATAGATTTTTCTTGCAAAGAGGAGAGCAAAAACCTGACAGGTCGGAAACAGGAGCTAAACTCTTCAAGCCATTTCTTTAAAAAGAAAGAAATCTCCTTCTTATTGGGTGTCTCTTTGATTCTCCTTAAATCAGTTTTATAATTTCAGTAGCCATGGAAACATGAAGCAACTCTTTATTGCCATGACAATCCGACACAACTTTCAAAAACAGTAAGTAGTGTTTTTACTCTGTTTTCCCATTGCTCCCAAGGAAACAAGCTGTTATTTACTTCTGTGACGAAATCCATCCATACCATAAGAGATCCAACATCAAGAAAATATACATATATCAGGCAATATTTATGGCGAAAAAGCTAAAATGAAAAATGAAATTTGGTGATTTATTTGCCAAAGTAACACACACGTCGCCTCTTGTTTCTCTGCTGTGTTTTCCTGTGCCATCTTTGCTCATTTCCCTCTGGAAATTACAGGATTTCTTCTCAGCTGAAGTGTGCTTACTGTTGCTTGATCAGCAGGGGTCCTGCACATATAAATGCGAGGGCTATTTATTTACTTTGGGTGCCATACAGCTAGAGTTAAGCTCTTCCAAGTCCCATTAATTTCAATGGCAGAGTTAAGCGTTTACGTAACACTGCCCACTGAAATCAATGGGAATTAAAAATGCTTAACTCTGGCTAGGTCATGCTCTTTAATTTTAAATTACATTAACACTCTCAAAGCCCGAAGCTCAGTCATGTATCGAATGCTAATATTCATCCAGTCAACACCCCTCAGAGCAATCTAACCTAACCTAAGAAGTACGATACACAAGCATATTAGTGAACTGTCTAGCCATGTATCCTTCCTGTGTCTGACAATGATTAGTAGTGGATGCAATATAGGATGTCTACAATTAGCCATAAGACAAAGAGCGTGTGATCTCTTATCATTCATAGTCACTCTTGGGTCTCTGTGAACACCTCAATCCCACCGAAATAAGAGTCTAGCACTTAAATAGTGCTTTAGACTCTTCAAAGCGCTGTCCATATTACAGCTGTGCACAAATGGCCTCTCAAAATTCTCCAGTCTATTCATGGGCAGAGAAAAGTTCACTGGATTTCTCCTAGGGGAAGAGAAATTCTCCAACAGTTTCTCACAGATAAGGCTCACTATTGGCAGGCATTGTAGCACAGCTTTTTCTTTTTTCCTAAGAGTTTTTGGTTTATTGCACTGCTTCTGTATGTGGCAACGGCATCAACTGTGGTGAGGTGTCCACTTTTTTGAGGCAGATTTTGGTGGTATTTTTGAGCTTACCTAATCAATGCGAAGTGGCCAAGGGTGCTGTGTGTGTTTTCTCTCTCTATTACACATCTTTCCATTGCTCTGCAGCCTCTCAGGCCACCTGTACTTTCAGAACTGAAGAAGTCCCATGGGAGGAATTGCCTCATGATGGCTTTAACTGAAGTGCGGGAAGCTGAGGAGGCTAGAGGCTGCTACAGAGATTACTGTACAATGACACACAGGCCACTCATGCACACTCCTCAGCCACCTCATAAGTAAGGTAAGCAGAAGAACCCCAAACTGAACCCATGAAAATTTATCATATTATCTCAGCAATGCTAATCACCCTGCCAGGTAGGCCAGTATTATTACCACCATTTTTGTAAAGGTAAGGAAGTAGCTTAGTTAAGAATGGCAAGTGAGTTCGTTGAAGAGGCAAGATTTGCACGGTGTACACTGAACCCCTTGGGGATCATTTGTATCCTATTTTTCCTCTCCAGCTCAGGATGGAATGTTAGCCCCTGATCAGCCCTGTGAATGTTGGTAAGATGACATGCCCAGAGGTTCCCGGGACCGAGTGCAGATTTGAATTGGCTTTCCCACATCCAATCAACCTAGCCATTATATGTCATAAGAATGTATTGCAATCCACCCTGAGCCCTCATGCTAGGGTGGAAAGGAAATCTACAGAAGTATTTTGCTTCTGTTTATTTTCAGTCAGCTATCAGTAAAGACACTCAAGATCAAAAATAAGCTTTCAGGCAAATGTATGGGCAAGTTTGTGCTAATTTAATGTACGATACATTAAAAGAATTAAGTAACTTGCAAGGATGGACAACAGCCTGCAATGAGGCAAGCCAACCACCCCACAATGGAACCAAGTACCTAGGAAGGTAGTGGGCTGTCCCACACTGGAGGCATTCAAGACGAGGCTGGACAGCCATCTGCCAGAGAAGCTTGGACTTAGATTCCTGCATTGAGCAGGGGGTTGGGCGCGATGGTCTTATAGGCCCCTTCCAACCCTACTATTCTATGATTCTATGACTATACAACGGATATGGTATATTTGTCTGCATTTATGAGTCATCCTGTATCAGTACAATTCTGCTTTGGTGATCTTTTCATCTAAAATCTGGCGATAATGATGACAGTTTCAATATGGCCGAAGTCAGATTATATTCTGAGATTACATAAGTACGTAAGAAGAGACATGCTGGATCACACCAAGGCTCCACCTAGCCCAGCATTCTGCTCACACAGTGGCCAACCAGCTGCCCACAGGAAACCCACAAGCAGGGCATGAGTGCAACAGCACCCTACCATGCCCTATAGTTCCAGTCAGTGTGTAAAAGCAAGCGAGCAAACAATTTGCCATGCAGGTTGCAAGCTAAACACTGATGCTCTCTCTAGCATCCTCTCAGAAATTGAAAGCAATAATGACTGGATCATTTCACGGCCAGGTAATACTAGTCTGACCCTTGTTGAAGCTACATGGGTGTGGATAAAGTCATTGCATCTATGGGAGAGCACTGGGACACTTTCTAGAAGAAGAACAGAATAAGCATAAAGAATAGGGACGATGGCCTGCGTCCACTCCTCTCTGATGGCTGCCTCATAGGGGTCCAAACCTACGCTCTGGCATCTGAATCCTCCATTTGTTTGCTGCCACCCCTAATAAATGACTGCATTTCTATGTGGTTAGAACCATGAGGTGAGTTTTTAACTGTTCATCAAGCAGTCTATGGCCATGTGATTATAATCTCTGGTGCTACTTTTCTGGCAGCTGTATCTAACATTCGTTAGAAGCTCGTTAACTCCCCAAAATCATTTTCTTGATACATGGAACATTGTCTTGATGCATGAAAACATTGTTCCAAAAAGTATGGAATAGATACATGATTCCTTATTGTCACGCAAAAATTGGCAAGGATATCATCCAGATTTGGAATGAGTAAGTATTAACTCAGGAGAAAATAAAAAGCATTGAAAAGCAGATGGGGAACTCTTGGCATCAAAGTCTCTTTGAACATACCCCTGTCCTATCCTGTAATGGACTGCATTTATTTGAAAGTATTTGAAAGTATTGGGTGTGATAAGCATAAAAAGCAAGCAATGTCCTACCAGCACAACCAGCAGTGACTAGGTAATCTCGTAACACCGATGTACAAAACTGTCAAATAGAAAGAGAAAAAAGAGTTTGAAGATGCGTTTAGTTGGGACCAGGGGGAGAGGGCTTTTCCAGTGGCTGTGCCAAGGCTCTGGAATTCCCTCCTGAGGAAGGCTCACTTGCCCTTTTTAACAGTCTTCTGCTAGGTTGTTAAAACCTTCCATTTAAGGAAGGCTTTTGGCCACGATTGGTTGCTTTTCACTGAATTGCTCGACTCTTGCTAGAAGCTGCCTGATTTGTTAATGGTTGTTTGTACTTATTATATTTTTATTCTGCTGATTTTACTGTTTGTCCAAATGCTTTTAAGTGTTTTATTGTTATTGGGTCATTGTTTTAATCACTGTTTGCCACCTCTATCTCTGTTGAGGAAAAAGCAGGGTATAAATATTTTCGGGGTTTTTTTAACAGAAAGGTCCTTTGTTAGGGGAAGATACTTGAAGACCTTTCTGGATCTCTTCAATATTGACAGTAAGCTTGTGGAAGGGATTGTCAAGTGCATCAATGATAAACAACAACCTTGCTTAATAGTTGTTTAAAAGAAAGGCAGGGGGGGAGGGGGGAGATTCCCTAAACTATTTTCCAAGAAATTCTCTAAATTCACTTTCCAGGAAATGACTGAAATGACAGAAATGTGAGGGATGATAAATAATGACTTAAAGATACCCATGCATAAACTCTAAACTCTTGTTGTGTGACTGATGCAAGTTTCCTGTCGACAGTCTACAAGGTGTTGTGTAATATTCCAAGAGAAATCATAGACACCAAATGGTGATAAGAACCAAGACTGACACATGGAAAAGGGGACAAGACAGAGCTGAAACCACTGCATGGGGAGGGGGGATGCACTCTGAAGGAAGTCTGTCACCACTGAAAGTCTCATCAGATTTAAGGTTCAAATTAAGTTATCAGATCTAACTTCATTTGTTTCTTCCTCCATGCCTTTTTGAAGACATTATGGATGGAAATGAACATTCCATTCTCATTGTTCAAAGATACCCTGCTGCTCGCTTTTGCTCAGGCATAGGTTCCAATATGGTGAACTCCCACTCTCTCTCTCTCACACACACACACACACACATATGCACACACACAAAGAGAATATCATATCTAAGGGCCAAGATCAGCCTCCCCCAACCTGGCACCCTCCAGAGATGTTGGACTGTAACTCCCATCATTCCCAGCTAGCATGGGCATTGCATGGCACATCTGGAAAGCACCACATTGGGAAAGGCTAGCCAAGCTGATGGAAATATGTGAACAGATCTTCTGCAGATTGGTTTTTAAAGTTAAAAGCATCATGGAGGATGAACTGGATTAGGGTAGTGCTTTGATAGAAGGCATTTAATTCCCCTTCCCTAACCATTTTCCTAATTGAAGGTGTCAGCCCCACAGAAGCTTTTGGCCCGATGGTGACAAGCACATAGGCAACTCCGCCTCCCTATCCATCATCATCACACCTGCTACTTTCATTTTTTAAAAAATCATGTAGGAGGCAAAAAGTCATCTGACTAGGGTGGCCACTTACACATTGCCAAAAAGGAGTACATACCTCACCAAAAAAATAAGAAATTGGGCTACAGATTTGCATAAAATTTGCATGCGCTAATTTATTTGCCTGTTACATTTTCCTCTTAGTGGGGAAAATTGTGACAAGGTGCCTGCTCAGGTCATTTTCCCTTCTTATGACTCTTTCTCTTTACACCCGATTTGGACTGGGGATTTGGACATCAGGCAGAGGATGCCTTCAAACAGAGGACTGACCTCCACTTAACATGAAATGTACTTAGGTCCAGGGAAAACACTAAGGAGTTCAGGTGTGGTTATTGGCCGTCCATTGCTGGGAAAGCAATGAACTTACACACTGAAAGGTAGCTTCAGTCTATGAGGCTTTCTGTTTTACATGCCTTGTGTCATTTATGAATATTTACAATTTTAAAAAATTATTTGTCTTATTGCATTAATCACATGATGTGGATTTTTTTTTGTGCTTCTGAGAACATTCTGTCTATTCAAAATATAAATCTGAGAAAGATGACTTGATATATATTGATAATGAACGACGATGTTTTGTTAAAAGTAGCATTGATAATATTGCACTGTTAAGTTAATGAAATTTAAAACTAACCTGAGATTATAGTAACCTAGAGAAATGAACCAGAGGTATGCTGTCCAGAATATAATAAGATACCAGGCTGCTGGGCAGGGAGCAATGCCATTTGATTTTCTCTGGGATTAGTGGTGGCTGGTGAAGTGGTTCACCAGTGGAAACTGATGGCTCTCACTGGAAACAAGAGGGAGAGGAGAATTCCTGTCCTTAGTGATAACTGTTGGGAGGTAGCGACAGTGGAGGCAGAAAGAGCCTCTGTCAGCATCATGCAACCACATAGTTGCTGAATTGCTAGCCACCCCAGCGCAGGTTGCTGAAATCAGTGAGGGTGGCTAGCCAGTCAGCAACCACATATTTGCATGTGGTGGGTGGCTTGCTAGTCAGCAACCACTGCTTCCATGGTGTGGTGCAAAGCATGCTATGAAAGGGCAGAAATTATCCTCCCTCCTTGATCACCCTGCTGTGGCAATCAGCAAAACTCCTTGGGTAACCTGGTAAAAAGAGCAGACTACATTTGCATGTGTCTGGAATGAGATAACCTACTTTAAATCCCTAAAATAAAATAGACAACCATTGACAGACACTGGTTGGGATGAAAGTAAGCATCGGTGTCTGCCCTTCATAGCCTGGCTGCTAGTGGCAATCCCAGGCCAGCATTCTGTCCTTCTCGAATAAAAAGAGACTAATTCCTTCATGCCAGAATGCAAATTGCTCAGCTGAGAAACTAATTTAGACAATTCTCTGGGAAAAAACTCCAATTAACTGTAAAGGCAGATAGAGAGATAGCTGTCTGTTAAGAAACTATTAGGAACTGTATTCCCCATCCTGGTGTCCACCAGATGGGTTGGATTTGGGACTACAACTCCCAGCATCTCCCAGCCAGCATGTCCACCTGGAGGGCTCAAGGTGGGAGGAGGCTGATTTAGATATCACAATCTGGAGGTTGTGGAGAGGAGTAGTAGATTTGAGCCCAACTCCAGGGTTTCCCAGGGTTCCCCAGATGGCCATGCCCCCTCCCTTTCCCCCAACCACCAACTGCTTGGTGGTTTCCTGGCTTTTGTGCAGGTTCTTCCCCATTCTAAAAGGTTGAAATATCTCTCCCAAGGCTCCATTATGGGCAGTAAGCGATTTAGGCAAAAAATATGAGTGCTGTGCCGAAAATTCTCACACTTTTTTTGACTGTTCTCATTCAATCTGACAGAGGAGAAATTGCTTCTGATAAGAAATTCAACAGTCAAGAAATTTCAGAGAAATTCTCCTGGGTTGGGTTTGGGCTTCTTGGGCTTACCTTGCTTAGGAGGTGGCCGAGGAGTGAGCCCAAGTGTCCTGTTATTCATTGTACAACCATCTCTCTGGCTGCCTATGGCCTCCTCAGCTTCCTTCACTTCAATTAAAACCCAGTTTACGGCACCATGAGGTAATTCTTCCCATAAGGCTCTTTCAGATCAGGGCATGCAGGCAGCCTGGGAGGCTAGCTGTGATTAGGGAAGCTCAAAAACATCACAAAAATACATTATAAAACATCCTGAATGAGGCAGAACAATGGAAGCCTCTTTTATGGGGGGAGGAAAATTCAGGAAATTGGAGGACAGATTTTGGCAGAGTACAAACTCCACCTCATCCCTGGAGCTGAACACAACACTGCCCCCACCTGCACTGCGGTGGATGCAAACTGGGGGCCAGGTGGCCAAGACAGCTGATGGTGTTGCAGCACGAAAACCCCCAAAACCCTTAGGAAAAAGAAAGAAGCAGAGCTACAAGCCCTGCCAATGGGGAGCCCTAGCGGGGAGAACCTGCTGAGAATTTTGCCTCCTCCTGGATAAATTTGGTGAAATTGTCTCCCATATTTCTCTGCCCACAAGTAAGGGGGAGAATTGCAATAGCCTACTTGCACACACCTCTAAAAAATATGCTGGTATTTTTGGCCCTGCCCCGTTTGCCTTCAGCCCTGCTCCCCACTGAAATGTGCCCCACCCCAGCTTCTCCAAAATAGAATGTGACCATCAGGCTGAAAGAGGTTCTGCTTCCCCGGCTTAAATAAATTGCCGCTCTCACATAATTTGTAAGAATAACACTTCCAGAAGCCAAATATAAATTTCAAGAAGTATGGCTTCATCTTCAGACATATTTGAAAATAACTCTAACACACTTTGGGATTAGTGCCATACTAATCCTATTGATAAAAGTTATGAAATCTAAGATGGGAGATGCCAGCAATCAGAGAGTGAGTGGATAGTCTTGTCTGGACCAATACCAGATCCCATGGTACTTTGTGTCTTCTCTATAATCTTGACAAGTAGTAAGGACCATTTTCACCACACCTTGGGTTTAGACACGTACCAAAATGTATGGCAGAATGTGTGGAGAAATGGTCGCTGTACCTACCCAGAATCTTTGCATAATCTTGCCTGTACCAGGTCTTGAAGCCCCCAAATGGACAGCCCTGAGTCAACCTCTGATATACATCCAGGATCCCAGCTGATTATGTCACTACCTTTTATTGGTACTGTGTCTTTAACTTTATTCTGACACGCAGGCATTAAGCTGGTGCAGTTTACCCCGTCACTTATATCCATATCAGCAAATGCCTGACTTGTTTAATTTCTATATGCCAGCTGCTGTGAAAGAGAATAGCAGCAGGGTTGAGTTTTTGGGTTGTTGTTTTTTTAAAAGTTGGGCAATCATAGTATAAGCCCAACTGGATCCAAGACAGGGTTGAAGTGAGTTTTTTAAACTTGGGAACAGCTGCCCATGTAGAAAAGGCAGATTCAAAGCAGTGAAGAGGATCAAGCTAACAGAACAGGAAAATAATCACTGTTCAAAGAAAAAAAATAGGAGGCTGTATACAAGCTAGCAACCAATCATTTGCTAGCAACTAATCTATTAAGTGGCCATGGGTTGAGTAACTGAATCTAATCTTGTAGAACAAGCAAGACAAGGGCCAAGATTCCTGAACTAAAGGTCCACCATCTGGTTGAATTAAAACACCAAGACTGAATTACTAAGCACGTATTTGGAAGATCTGCCTTTTCCCTTTTCCCCCAGGGGATACTTTAGCTTCCAGTAAGGGGACAACTGATTTGTAGTTATGATTATGAACTTTTCTTCTTCTATTGAGGGACTGGATAGTAACCTCAGATGGATGACTAGACTAAAAAAATAAAAAATCATTGACATAAAATGCTCCATCTGATATTTACAAAGGGGCTATAACAGCACGCGAATGCAACAATAGCAGTATTGAAGTGACATACAATTATAGCATAGCGCATAAAAATGAATGATTTGGCTCATCCATTAAGCACACATTATAACCCCTTTCCCTCCTCCCCACCATACCCATCTGTATATTATATATATATGTGTGTGTGTGTGTGTGTGCGTGCGTGCGCGCGTGCACATATCTACCTACCTAGGAAAGCACTTCATGCATTTGATGAAGTGGCCTCTTCCCTATAAAGTTTATGCCACAATATATTAGTTAGGTTTTTAAACAAAGGATGGGGAATTCAATTAATGCTAATGCAGGAAGTAGCCCACTCCTATGTCCATGGGACAAGGACATGGGTCTCTCTCTCTCTCTCTCACACACACACACACACACACTCACACACACACACAGAGTTGGTAATTGCACTAAACGTGCAGCCCAATCCCATGTATGTTTACACATGTCAGTCTTACCAACTCCAGTGGTACTTGCTACCAAGTATGTGTGCATCAGCGTGTGCATCATCTCATTAGATTGTTTCCCTGCCTTACACCCAACTCTGTATCTTCTGTCATGTGATTTTCTATTCCTAGAACAGCCCCCATCTATCTATTCACCAAACAGTCTTCATTTCCTCCTTCCAAATCTCCAGTAGAACATACTAATTTGGTAAAGCCTTTGATGAGTCACCAAGCATCACCTTTTTATGTGCTTTCTGCTGCCAGATAAATGTCCTCCAGTCCCACCACTTTCTAATTCAGCCTTCCCCAATCTGGTCTAGATGCTCCAGAAGTTCTGGACTACAACACCCAGGATCCCTGATCATTGACCATGCTGGCTGGAGCTGGGATTTGAAGTCCAAAACATCTGGAGGCCACCTGGTTGGGGAAGGCTGTTCTAGTGTATCAAGTGAGGACTTGTGTCTTATCCGTTATGTAAACCCAACCATCACCATTGCATTCTGACCAAGGGGAAAACAGCCTTTGCTGTTACCAGAAAGCATTACTTGGCAGAGGAGGAGGCAGAACATGGGGCAGGTCTGCACAGTGTAGAATCCACTCCTGGAGAATAACAGCAACCACTAGCGGTGCCCCTGTTCCCTACCCTGGTTTCTGCTGTCCACATTCTAGGCACAGAGCCTACAATGCAAAATCTCAGATAACTACACCAAGCAAGGTCCTAAGATAATTGTGGGGTGCCTTTATCCCCAACAGTCATTATACAGTGACCAAGTAGGTCATGCAGCACTGCCCACCTACCCACCCCCATGTGCATGTACTACTGACACTACTGACAGGAGAGCATATAGCATACTTCTGGTGATAAGTAAATGCTTGGTTTCTGAAATCACTCCCACATGGTTTTTTTTTAATTATTTTTTTAACGTATCCACTGGCATTAGTGGAGGCTTTTCTCTCTCTGTTTAATCGTTGTACCAGGGCATAGGGGTGGGGGAAGATTTCAGAAACCAAGCAGCTGAGGAAGAAAGGTTTAAAGCTTCCCTCCCATCTGATCTGGCCTGGGGATGCACACGCTTATTCTAGAGCAAGAAACAGGGAGTGGGGTCAGCTGCTCGCTATGTAACATAATGTGTAGTTTGACCCAGAGTCTCCAACGTCCAACCTCTCTGCATTGAGTAGGGAGGCCTGCAAAGGGCTTCTACTTGTGTTCGCTTAAGTGTGAATAGAACCCTTGGTGCAATCAGAACCCTGATAAAGCAGAGTTCCCCAGGTACATAGTCCCCTCTACTTTCATTCAAGCAAACTTGAGAAGAAGTCCCCTGCAGACTTCACCACTCAACACAGGGAGGTTGTGGACATTGAGGCGGATCTGGCATGAGCGGTCCCATCCCTCTTATGCATGTTTGAGAGATCCTATTCAGGCACAATGCCTGAATAAGGCTTTGATATCTGTAGTTTGGTGGTTTTCTTATTGTTTCAAGTTTGTGACAGAAACTGCTAATAAACAATTTTAAGAAAAATGTTGTATTCTTATATATTTAAATGTTTTTCCTTGTTTTAAAGACAAAATTTCTGAAGTGCTCAAAATACAACAAAGCCCCTAATAGAGAGAAATTGCTGCTTTTGTATACTGAAATGATTACATTAATAATCAGGAACTTTGTCTGAAGTTTTTCATAGTGCTTCTTTAGCCCAAATTTGGTTCAGAATTTGTTTTCTGTTTACAAGTTTATTTTTGGTACAGGCCATTTAGACAAATGATGAAATGTGCCTGCTTTTGTTTAGGTTGTAAAGATGACTTGTAAATTCTTGTATGCTTAATTGCAGCTAAAATAAATTTAAAAAACTGGTAGTGAAAGCTGAGAGTAGAAATGAACTGAACAGCTGATATGCAGTACCCTGGAAAAAAGGAGCTGATGAAGTTATTTGGATAACCCTGTTATATATTTGGCCTAACAAATGACGAGGGAAGAACCCCAAAATCCCACTCCATGTCATAATAATCAACACCTTGATGAAAACAATGCTTACATTTCAGATTTTGGCAGAATAATGTCACTGAAATAGATTTGGAGATAAAAGCTCTGTCCTTGGAGATATTTACAAGTGGACAGGTCAAAGCCCCTAGAAGAAGATATATAGTATAGAGTAATCCATCTCTGGCAACGGATGAATACCATGACCTAATACAGCATGCAGCTGTAACTATATATTCTTTTGTTTTTCTAGACTTCAGGAAAAAAAATACTGCTCTATTATTTTGCACACACATAATTTTTGTAGCTTGATCTACAGCACAGCTGTGTTGATGATGATTCATACTTCTCTTCACAACAAGCCTGTGAGGTAGGTTAGGCTGAGAGATTGTGAATGGCCCAAGGTTACTCAGTCAGCTTCTGGGCTAAGTGGCTAAGAATAAAGCTTTGCCACCCATGTTGACTGCAGTACACGGGCTGGGTCCAGATTTAGTCATACTTAAGAGGAGACCCTTTGAATCAATGGGACTTAAGTGAATTGTGACTGACTTAAGTCCCATTGATTTCAATGGGTCTGCTCTAAGTAGGGCAGTCTGCATTCAGCACCATGGCGGGAAATAACCAATTATAGTTGCCACTTTATGACAGCAAGGGTGTTTGTGTCTTTGATATTAGTGTGGCAAGACGAGATTTTGACACATATGCCTTTTACTGCCATAACTGTCCAACATGCAGCCATAGATAAAGCATTACACAAATATCCTTCTAGGCCTGGCACTGGTGACCTTATCTCATCTGCCCTTAACGTCTGCTCTTAAATTTATATATGAAGTAAAGTGAGGCAACTGAATTGGACCATGAAGTCCAGTTCTGAAGATCCTGGCTTCTCCCTAGTGTGCTATTGATGTCTGGTAGATTAAAGTAAGTCTTTAAACACAAATGTGTAAAAGAAGATACACTGTCAGAGAAGAAATAAACACACCAGAGCCATTATTCTGCTTCAAAAAACCTCCCCAACTTTATCTTTAAAACAACAACAACAAAGCTCTTTTAAGAGCTCAGAAAACAGAAGCACCCCCTCCATGTAATCTGGCAGAGGCAAAGACTTCCGATTTTACGGCTTTTAGGTGTCTGAGTGCCAGGCACTGTTAAGTTGTTTTTATTTATTTCCTATTCAGAAGTCAGAAACTTAGCAACATATTGAGAACGTTGCTTTGGCTGGGGATGTCTTTTTTTTTCTTCTTCTTCATTGACTCATTTCCTGTTTTGGGGGTAGGAGAGAGTAAAAAGAATAGAACACACACACAAACCCATAAAACAAAGCACACACACCTCACCTTAATTTTATTTGGAAGCTCACCAAATCAAATCCTCCTTTACCATTCCAAATAAGGGGAGAGGGGAAAAATGAAACATCTGAAGGAAAGCAGAACTTGGAACTCCAGTGAACAAATAAGTCAAACATCTTAAGCATCCCTGTTATCTCCTTTGTGGGTTTTACTATCAACAAAACTACAGTTTTAACACACTGTTATAGAGATTTGTGTTGTATATTTTGCTCTTAAGAATATAAAAGCCACACAATATGAAAATCAGCAAGAGCTTCTTTCAATATGGTTGGGTCAAATAACATCTACTCCCATATTAGATTTGAAATAATTGAATAATGCCCACTCTATGCAATATTCAGAGTATATTGCTGCTGTTCGGTACGTTTTTATTCCCCTAGTCCAGCTTCCCCAACCTGGTTCCCTCCAAATGTTTTGGACTTCAACTCCCATCAGCCCCAGCCAGCATGGACAATAGTCAGGAATGCTGGGAATAGTTGTCCAAAGCTTCTAGAAGGCACCACTGCTTATTCTTGGAACTATTTACATTATTGTTTTCTTTGTGCACATTTACCCGCACTGCCGTTTAGACCAGGGGTAGGCAACTTGTGGCACTCCAGATATTTTGGCCTACAACTCCCTAATACCTCATCATTGGCTATGCTGGCTAGGGCTGATGGGACTTGTAGGCCAAAACATCTGGAAAGCCACAAGTTGCCCATGTCTGGTTTAGTCCCACTGGCTGTAACCAACATGACTTTGTTTATAAGTGCCCATGACATCATCATATCAGACATAGTACTGTGATGCCATCAACAAAATCACATGGCTGTCTGGAGCCAAAAGAGGCGGTGCACAGAGAGATCAAAGGAGTAAAATGTCGCAGAGAACAGCAGCATTGAAACACCACAAATGCATTTGCATTGAATACTGAATATCTTCACTTTTCAACATTCATTAAAATAAATACAAGATTGGGTAGGTAGTTTCGCTCAGCCCTACTTTCAATATTCTGCATGTTTGTTGATCCCAAAAGGTCTTTCCGATGGGTGAAGGGAGTACTGGTACATGATCATGCAGAAATGTTTCCTAAGAAAAGTTCATTTCATATGGTCTTTTCTCCCCACACCCCTGCCATCCCCATAGCATAGCATGGTGGTGACTGCAGTGTGTCAGTGCGTTTCACTTGGATTCTGTAAACATCTTCCAAGTCGATAGAGAAGGCTGCACTTTGCATTCCTTTCTCATTATGGTAGGGCTGTAACTTATACCTCTGACTTATCACAGCATTGAGAAACACATGTTTTCCCCTTATTTGGTAGTGCAGAGCATCTGGGAGGAGGAGAGAGAAAAAACTCAGAGAGAGAAAGAGGCTCGTTTCTGTGCTTCACAATACCAACAGTGAACAGACAGCATATCCAACTTGACTTCCAAAGTTGAGGAGTATGCATTGTAAAAGCAGAGCTGGTGACATTATATCTGCTTTGATAGCCTTAGACATACTGCATGATATGCAACAGAACATGGACTCTAGTGTTCAGAAAAGACCATTTGTTTAAGGGCTTGGCTAAAGGCATGAGGTCTTATTATGCAGGAGGAGCAAACACTAAAAAGTGCAAACAACATATACATGTCTTTAAGCACCCTGTACCCATATCCAGGTTCCCAATGCCACACCCAAGATCATAGGCAAGGATGTTTAAAGGTTTGTCCACGTGATCCAAAGTATGTTATCCACATCCATAATTTACATAACGCCAAATATAAAGTGTGGAACTTCATTGCAGAATCAATGGCAACCAATCAAGGGGGATAATTGAAGGAAAAAATTGTCTTTGGCAAAAAGACATAGGAATGGTGCAGCAGCAATGGTCTTGGCAAAAGAACCAAGAGTGCTAGAGCCAAACAACCCAGCTGGTGGTGGATCAAGTACCACCAAGGAGTAGAAACACAAGATCAGTGAGCCTAGAACAGAGCTTTCATAGGAAGGCTTCTGGTGGTAGAGAAAGCTTCAGAGAAAGCACTGGGTGGATGTTGACCATCAAAAGGTAATGAAGAATAGGAGTCAAATTATTACTCTTCAGGACACTTGAGAGATGTTTCTTCCCCACCCCCTTCAAATATTGGGAACAGCCACATATCTTTAGAGACCAAGCTCTGAGCTGGTGGATCCCCACAGACAGTGACTTCTCATCACGTTGGTTTTCCTCGCCAAAGCTTAGTTCCTATTGAAGAAATAAAACAAGCAAGATATTTTTTTAATAAAGGCATGACGGGTGCTTTTCAGGTCCCGTTGTGTCTCAGTTCTTTATCTGCACAACAATCATAAACAGCTCTTCTTCCTTTGTCTCATTTATCTAGAATGAATTTCACAGCTGATTCTGCCTGACTTGGAATCAACTCACTAGAGTGCTCACATGGTTTTGACTTTTCCGGAGAACCTAGAAGACCAAAATGTGAAGTTCTTACTGATTCAAAGAACTTTAAGATACCTAAGAGGGAAGATATTACATACAAATCATAAATTAAGAATAATCTGGGAGAGTAGAAGTGAAATCTTGCTGTTTTTAAAATACCCCTTCAAAATGAGGTACCAATCCATCCCTGCTTTGAACTAGTGTTATTCAGTGTTCTAAAATTTCAACCACAACCACTGCCAAAAGAGACCTGAAGAATCCATTTGAAGCAAACTGGATGCTCACACATCAAAAGTTAAACATTTATCCAGGGGAATACATCTTGGCTTCAGTTTATCTGCTACTCAAATCAGAGATAGTTGATTTTAATGTCCACATCTATTTATCTGTCCAACAGTGAAATGCTCTCTTCTCTTTTACTGGAATAAGAAAACAGGTATACAAGTAGGAAAAACTATAGTGCAGCTACTTAAATCACCTTTTTAATAATACTGTAAAGAAGGGTGGGGCAACTTGTGAGGTGGGCAACTAGTGGTCCTCCAGATATTTTGGCCTACAACTTCCATTATCCCTCACCATTGGCTATGTTAGCTACGGCTGATGGGAGTTGTAGGCCAAAACATCTGGAGGACCACTAGTTGCCCACCTCTGCTGTAAAGTATGAAACATATCAATACACTGGACTAGTCTCCACACAGAGTGACCCAGCCACCTCAAGCAACAGATGCTAGGAGTGGGAAAGCATTAGAAGATAGTGCTATATGTGCCATACAACTGGCCCCATGGCCCTTAAGTTAGCCAACCATTGTATAATTATCAGGTGTCAACTTATCAAATTACATATCTCAATTTCTGGAAGTGCATTTACACATACAGAACATGGAATTGCATGTTTAGCCTTGAGAAGAGAAGACTGAGGGGAGATATGATAGCGCTCTTCAAGTACTTGAAAGGTTTCTCAGAGAGGAAGGCCAGGATCTCTTCTCGATCATCTCAGAGTGCAGGACACAGAATAATGGGCTCAAGTTACAGGAAGCCAGATTCCAGTTGAACATCAGGAAAAACTTCCTGCTATTAGAGCAATATGAAAATGGAACCAATTACCTAGGGAGGTGGTGGGCTCTCTCACACTGGAGGCATTCAAGATGAAGCTGGACAACCATCTGTCAGGGATGCTTTGACTTAGATTCCTGCAATGAGCAGGGGGTTGGACTCAATGGTCTTATAGACCCCTTCCAACCCTACTATTCTATGATTCTATGATTCCCACTCCTTCTCCCTCTTTAATACATGCACACCCACACATAGGTACAAATACCTCATTAGCCAAATGAGGCAGAATGGTACAGAAAGATATGGGTCCTTCTGCTACAATACTTCCTTCCCCTTTGCTTCCAGGAAGCCTCTGATCACATAGTTCTGGAAGGCATGGACCACAACATTGAAGCAAGACCAAATGCTAGGTGAGGAGAAATTAGTCCAGGCCTGCAACAGCCAGGGAGCCACCATGGAGACCATTAAGTGGCTGGTACCACTGAACAGCAATTGAAGGGGGCAGGTCCTTACTTGTGGCCATCATTGTGAGGCAGGAGTGGCAGAGGTCGCACCATCATTGTGCGCTGCCGATGAATACTCAGCAGCACTCTACGTTGGCATGGGCCAATTACATCATTGGTTGTGGTAGCCATTCATCAGCAGTGTCATTTGCACTGTCCTTACCTTCTCGTAATGGCTACTGCTCAGAACTCAGGAAGTCCTCAGCTGTGAGCAAAGTTACCAGTGGAGGCTGGAGACTCCAGTTTTGGAGGGGCAGTTTTTCCATTCCAGGTTTTAATTAGAACCAGTCAGAACTCTATAGGTGCTACCCAAGGTGCTGCACTCTATCCCCAAAATGGGTCAGCACCTTGGATAGCACCTTTAGAGCTCTGGCTGGTTCTAACTAAAACCCATAATGTTAGCACTGCCCCTCCAAAACTGGAGCCACCAGGCTCCACTGATAGTTACTGTTCAGCATCGGTGGGCATTTACTTTTTCTTTTCTTTTTCTGTCCATTGCTGACTAGGAATGAACAAATCTGCCAAGTTTGATTCCGCTCAGTTTCTCATTTTTCCAACATGAAACGAGTTCCATCCCATTTCCACATCAGGTTGCATTTTTTTCTTCATAAGTTCGGCCAAACATTTGTATGCATTTCTCCTAATAAACACATTTTTCCAGGTACACGTATTTTATATGTACTTTTCCAAATGTATGCAAATTTCAAAGCAATTTTCCCAAATATAGTGGACGGTTTTGTGCTCTTTTCCCTAACACATGCATTTTGTGTGCACTTTTTCCTATTATATGTATTTTTTAAATTTGAGAACTCTATCACAGAATCTTGAAATGTGTGAATAATTCTGGTTTCTGTGCCAGTTAGGGAAGCGCACATTTTGGAAGTTCACATTACAATGTGAACCCAACAAATTTCTCGCTCACCCCTCTTGCCAACTCAGGTTATGGGGGAACTGCCAGGGAGGCAGATGAAAATGGCAAAAGCAATTGTTTTGGGCCCTGTGCCTGAAGCTTCACATGCTGTGTGTGAGAGAGTGAGATTATTTACAAGCATCACAGCAAGTGGTCTAGTCATCTAGAACCATAAAAGAAGAAAATCTCTAGTGAAAGGCATTTCATTATGCATAAGGAACAAGCCAAATAAAATATCATCCACAGCAAGATACATCCAGACACTGAAAATCACTTGTTCACAGGAACAAATTACCGATTATGAACTACTCATCTGAGATGTAAACATTACAAGGAATAAGGAGCTTCTTGTATCTGATAGATTTTGTCAGAGAGTAAAGATGAATTTCTCTTTGACTGCGAGGGATAAGACTACATTATACAATGTTAAAGATACAGTGCTATGGTTTCCAGAAAAAAATAATAAAAAAAGACATTTTCAAAGAGAAACAGAGGGGTTTCCCCACTCTGGCCCCTTTTATTCCAAGATAGAAAAAAAAATCAAAATAATTAGCATGTGCCATCTGAAATGTTTTTAATACCAAAAAAAGATTTCAAAATAATATTTAAAACATTACAGCTGTTTGTCCATCTTTCCAGAAGTTTCTTAATCACTGCTAGATATTTAATTACAGTAATTACAGAAATTACAGCATTTCATACTTACCATTAAAAATAACCCAACTTGTGCTCTACATATCTAAGACACTGCCTCTTCCCTTCCCCTCCTGTTTCTGCCATCAGCTGCATAACTACAATGCACCAAGACAAGACTAGATAATATGTCTTCAGTGCCTCAAATAAGAGTAGTCTGGTTATATCTTGGTGGCTTCTCCTCAAAGGCTGAACCTGGGCAACCTCCATCCATTTCTATAGGGTTTGCAAGAGACACTGCAGTAACTCCATTTCAATGAATGGAGGATGCACAACGTCGGTGACGGATAAATTGTTCCCTTTGGACACAGACTCCGATAAACTATCGGTGATCAGGGGAAGGGGGCATGGCCAGGGAAGGGGAAGGGCCATCTGGGGAACCCTGGGAAGCCAGATTTGGAACCCAGGAGGGCAGAATTTGGACCCCAGGCCTGAGATTCTGCATTTAATATGTTTTTAGCTGTTGAAATTGTTTATTGTTTTATGCTGTTTACATTGATTTTATCTGTACACCACCCTGAGATCTTAATGATATAGTGTAGGATACAAATATTTTAAATAAAATAAACAAAACAAAATCCCTGCATATTTGGGCAGGGACAATGTTTGATTTCATCTTCAATACAAAAAAAAACACAACCCACTTGGCCCAGCCCTGCTCACACCTCATCTCCACTCATTTTAGAAGTAATCAATAAGGTCACATAGGTGTGAGTGAACTGTTCAACTACATTTCTACATTAAAAAGGGGAAGAGAGAGAACAGAAATCTGAGAAACACAAAATTTAAAAAAGATCAAAGAGGTTGAACTAATTTCCATTAGCTAATAATGACTGTACTGTCTGTGAGTAAATCTCCATAAATCGCTCCAAGGCTGAACACGAGAATATTGGTGTGGATCAAAGAATGTGTGTCTTCCTGTGTGGAGCTAAGAGGCTGCAAGCTCGTGTGTTTGTCCGTAGCCAAAAACAGTCTACTCTTTGTCAATCGGTGCCAAATTATGCAGGGTGATGGCAATTCTGGTTGTCTAACAAATCAGTACCGGTGTACACGAGTTCTAAGATGACGGCTGATTGATTTTGGTCATTATTTGGACTGATCTCAATTCTTTTAAAGACACATGGAATCAATCTCTTAGCCAGATGTTCATTTGCAATGAACCGCTGTGCGCGCCGACTCATCTCCTAGCAATCGTATCCTGGCCCGTGACCTCATGCAGTCTCTCTTCCCCTCTCTTCACTGATACAACATCATTGGTTTGGTTTGGTTTTAAATAGTACAGAATCTACAGAATATTCTGCTAATATTGCCGTCAGCTGAAAAACATTTTACAATGCCATATAAAGTTGACAGACAATGCATGCCAGTAATAAGATCAAGTTTTCCTTTGGGGCTCCGACCACTAAAAAAGAAAGCAAATTGGGAACTAACATTATTACACCATATAAATTGCAACCTGTAGAATACTCCACGCTGCCTTGTAGGAGTTACAGAACCTCAGGTCCAGGCCCTCCGAGGGTCCCAATCTGGCCCTCCAGGCCACATCCCCTTCTGTTGGCCTCATCCCCTTTCCCCCAAACCACTGATTGTTTGGTGGTTTCTTGACTTTTGTACAGGTTTTTCCTCCAGTCTAAACAACTGAAATACCTCTTTTAAGGTATAGTTACTGGCAGTAAAAGTTTGAAGCTAAAAACATATTGGTAATTTTGGGCCCTGAACCTTTTGCCTTTGGCACCACCCACGCTGGAATGTCCCCATCCCCCCCCCCCACGTCTCTGAAATGGAATTCAGCCCTTGGGTTGAAAGAGGTTCAGTACCCCTGTTTTATATACTCCTTGTGGGCAGCACCACAATTAAGAAGTGCTTCCCTCATTTGTCAGCTCATTCACATGCAGCGCCTCCACACTGGTCCTGCATCTACCTGGTCCATAGACCAGGGATGACAAACGAGGTATGTGGCCTGGCTTATGAGTAACTGCATTTCAAAGTGATGTTAGCTGCATGGAGCTCTTACACATTTTGTGGTTGCTTTACATTTAAATTAGAGCTGTGCACAAAAAGCCTCTCAACATTCTCCAGCCTATTTGTGGGCAGAGAAACTGGGGGAACAATTTCACCGGATTTCTCCTAGGGTAGGAGAAATTCTCCAACAGTTTCTCACAGATAAGGCTCACTATTGGCAGGCGTTGTAGCACAACTTTTTCTTTTTTTCCTAAGGGTTTTTGGTTTACTGCACTGCTTCTGTAGGTGGCAACAGCATCAAGTGTGGTGAGGCGTCCACTTTTCTGAGGCAGAATTTTTAATTTCTTTTGGTTTTTGAGCTTACCTAATCATTGCAAGATGGCCAAGGGTGCTGTGTGTGTGTTCTCCCTCTATTACACATCTTCCCATTGCTCTGCAGCCTCCCAGGCCATCTGCACTTCCTGAACTAAAAAAGTCCCATGGGAGGAAGTGCCTCATGATGTCTTCCTCATGATGGCTTTCATTGAAGTGTGGGAAGCCAAGGAGGCTACAGGCTGCCACAGAGATTACTTTACGATGACGAACAGGACACTCATGCACACTCCTCAGCTACCTCATAACAAAGGTAGGCACAAGAACCCTGAACCCAACCCATGAGAACTTCTCCTAACTTTCTCCTCCTTTGAATTTCTTTTCAAAAGGAATTTTTTTTCTATCAAATTGAATGAGAATGGTCGAAAAAACTGTGGGAGAAATTTTCGGCACAGCATTAATTTAAATTGGACCCGAGTTCTTGAACATTCTTCTGGCAACCATTTACCCTGACTCTTCTTTCCACTGAGATAGAAGCCTCAGCTCCTGCTATACTTTGCCCATTTCCTTGCACTACAGGACTGGGGTTTTTGTTAGCATTAACTCCTGGCTACAATGATTTCTTGCCCTTGAGTAGCTACTGCTATGGCTCCTTCTTATCTGACCGAGTTGACAGAGTAGCTGTGGTCTTGGAAAAACTCAAGAAAAAGAGCTCCTGAACTTCCACTGCTATTAACGTTACAGTCTTTGACATAGTTTACTGTAAATGGTTACAGGTTAAAAAAAAAAGAAGAAGAAAAAGATTCTGACTTCTGGTTATTAGGATAGGTATGAAATCAATGTACAGGAGACAGATTTAACATTCTCTCAGAAGTGAGAGTAGGGTATTGTGGTTTGAGGTTTGTATTTTTGTAAATCAACTGCAGGTGAAGCGAGTCTTCCAATTACAGTATTAATAGTGAATCATCATTTACAACTTGACTCAACCATTCTGCCAGTGTCGACATTTAACAAAAAACACCACACAATTCCAGTCAGGGCTGCTTTCCAGTTACTGCTACAACTGTTGAAATATTTTATGTTTTGCAGAAAAACAATGGTTGGGTTTTTGTTTTCCTCCAAATCTTTGCACATTTTTTTTAAAAAATCAATAAAATGAAACTTTACTTATTTTAATGGTTTCATATATTATGGCCTTCTGTTTCCTCAGCCATTTTTGACTCAGTCGATACCTTTTAATCTCATTTGGTCTCACTCAGGCCACAGTGTGACGTACCCATGTATGTCTGGCTTTCATCAGGTAGCAGCTATTAATTCTGGCTGCACATCATTCTAAATCTTGTTGAATGCCACAAGAAACAAAGCTCTAAGTTTTTACTTGTGCTTGTATTATTGTTTCAGAGGCCACAAGCCTCCAAGCTCTAATGGGAGATTTTGGACTACTCTGCATATTCAGCGGATAAAAGGGTTTTGTCAACGCAACAAGACAAGAAGCATCCTCCCATGGGGGGATATCCACATCTACCCTTTTACATAAGACATAAGGCAAGGGGAGAAGGAGAAGGATTCAGGAGTCACTTCTACTTCCTCTGTCTCCTGTTCAGTAGAATATACAAAATGGATCCTAGAATGCTGGTCATGACACTGATATGCCACTCCCCAGTTGGAGATGATCCACATGATAAGTGTGGCTGGAGTGTACCACTTCAGGCTAAAGAAGGATAAAGATATTCACATGCTGCCAATCAGGGGTGTTGCTAGGCACTTAAAAGATTTGGGGCCTAGGCCCACAGAACACAAGTCTGAAATTTTGCCTCTGGTCTGCTGAGCTGTGGATCAGGCAGCAACACAGCACTAGAGAGGCAGGCTGGACTATGCTGGACTCACAGCCTGTGGCCCTTAACTAGTAACCATGAAATGAACAGTTCCTGTGATGCTTATGGCACCTGTGCCACAAGTTGGCCATTTATTTGGTATAGCCTAGCAAGAAATACACTGACTGAGTCTGCTAATCTTCGGCATCTTCATTCATTCAAGATAGGCTTTCTCCTACTCAGAAGTGGGAGTATATACCTTTTAGTGGGAGTATATACCTTGGGAGTATATACCTTTTGAGTATGTTCACCTTTTGACTTTTTGCAGTTCACCCACAGGAAAGTTACACTTCACACATCGCAAAGCAACAACTAGGATGTGACCTTGGGGCTATGGGGTGAATTTCCATGACCTCTTTCTCACAGCAAGATGATTTCCTGCAGTCCCTTCACAGTGCTGGAAAACCAGCATCGATATTCAAGATACACAGTTTTAAATCTTTGCATGAAAATGTACTGTTCCCTTTGAATTTCAGGGGCAGGAAAAGTGCTGGCCATTCTAGTAATTAAAACAGCTTGTATTTTTCCATTCTTAGAATGTAAACATAATACAACATCACAATGACTGTCAAGAGCCAGTTAGAAGATGGTGGAGGATTTTGATTACATAATCCTATAGTCCTATGTGGACGCTGGCCTTAAATGCTGCCACCCACCACCTACTGCCTCAGCAGATCACTGCATCTTTTCCGTACATGAGTTCGTTTTGAAAAGGTTTGAAGACAACAGTTCAGTTTCTCTGTTCAAATACAAATGTATTATCTATATGAGACAAAGATCTGCAGAAGCAAAACATAATCTACAACATTTTGGTGAAGAGGGAACATTAAGGTTTTTATTTAAGCATGAAAAACGTAAGGAACCTCAAGACACATCCAAATATTTTGAGTGCTTTGCTTACCAGTGTGGCTTAACCTTCAAAGTTCTTATTACCATTTAGATGGATATTCCTAGCTGCAAGTATTCAAATCTCTGCAACTGCTTTAGATTACATAAGCACTAGACAGATGCAGGAGAAATGCATGTATTCCCCTGGAAAACGCTTCTCCATCCTTAACAGCTGTGGAGTGTGACCTTCCATTAAAAAGAAATTATGCTACTTCATTTCCTATTTTGCTTAGCTTTCTAAATCCCCATTTCACATTCTTGTTCTGTATCTTAATTACCCAACCATGAAGAAAGAAACATGGTGTTTGCAAGACACAGTTCTACCCTACACTCTTTTGAGACTGCTTCCTTCTCTACATTCCAATGTGATCTAAGCTTAGAGCAAAGATCAGCTGAGGGCAACCTCTTACCAATGCCACCCATGCATCCTATCCAGGGCATGTACAGAGGTATTCTCAGTGGTTGACCATCTGACAGGAAACTCTGGAGTTTCTTCCATCATAGCCTTTTCTGGAGCATTTTCAGAGGCAATGTAAACCCCATTCACTAAGACCAGCCCAAGAGTTAAGCTAGTATTGGAGAAGGAGTTGTTTTAATGGACTTCCTTATTGTATTGTATTTTATATATTCTGTTTTTAATCAGATAATCCAACTTGAGCCTTTGGGACAGTGTGCATATAAACCAATAATCTTATTTCTGTTGACTTATTGAGATTTATATCCTACCCTACACTGAAGGCTCAGGGAAGATTACACCACTTACTTTACACTGCAAAAGAGAGTGATGTGAGGAAGATGTGGGCTTACCAAAAGATACATTTCCTCAGTTAGTGCTATCTTCTTTTGGCTCTTTTACTGACATGAAATGAGAAGAATCTTATATTTTATATCAGGCCCAGTTAAATCTAGTTATCTTACTCCTTTTTCTTAGAGGACAGAGGCTGCACCTTGTATCTCAGAGGAATAAATCTGGTTTACCTGCTCTAGGTTTTACCTCCTAAAACTTCCCCAAGTTTCTAATTGCCTTCTAGTACTTGATGTAGCTGATAGCACAATCCTAGAACCTGCTTGTAACACCAGGATCCATCCTCAGAAGCATATGAAGAGCCCACCCTCAAATTTTCAATCACATAATGTGAAATGTCCATGGCTAAAATGCCTTCCATAGACTGTTCAACAATGAAGATTGTGGAACTTGGGCGCTCATTTTGATGTCCAAATTCATCAGCCTGGAGTCAGCCACGGACCCATGGTATGAGTGATGAGTAAGTGTGAATAGGCATTGCAGCTTCATTTCCATATAGGTGTCAGGCCAAGGGACCTGCTGGCCAGTTCAGATGCAACTGAACCACATCTTGTTCAGATGTGGGAACACAACTACTTGTGATAGCTGGAATTCCCCAATGAGCATTTCATGTCTGAGATTACAGATTTGTGAGCAACTGGTTTATAGATTGCATTGCTCATACAAGGGAAGATCCAGGGCCAGTTGCCACAACTGTAAAAATATGACTCATCAGCATCAGCGCTGTTGAACCACTCGAGTCCCCCTCCGTCCAAATCCATTTCCAAGTGGGGAAAGAAATATATTCCTGAATGGGTGGAAGGTGCCACTGAGTATCCATAAGACCAGGGGACATAGTACTGGGGCAACCACACCTGAAACTAATCCCTGTCACGCAGACTTCCTTCCAAGGTCTGAGCATGAGCAACTAAAAGCTGGAGTGTGAATTGCAGCAAGCAGAATATACTACTCTGTTCCCGGTCCCCAGTTCATGACACACAGTCAGCCTCCATGCACCTAAGGCTAAACAACAGGACTTCCTGGAAAGCATGAACCCGGGCACTTAGACTTTAACAGAATAAGCAATGCTAACATCTGAAAGTGACAGTAATAAGACAGTATCCTGCACGTAGGGCCAGGACTATACCCCTCTGGTTTACACAGGAATCTTGCCTAGGGTTCTTTAGTCTGGTGTGTGCGTGTGCGTGCGCATGTGTGTGCATGTGCACACACAGACAAGGTTTCTGTATTTGTGTTCATTTTATTGTGGTTGTATTGTTATATTGTGGTTTTAATGTTCTATATATTTTAAATTGTTTTATTGTGTGCTGTTTGGTTTTAATTTTTGTGAACTGCCCAGAGAGCTTCGGCTATTGGGTGGTATAGAAATGAAATAAATAACAACAACAACAACAATAATAATAATTCATTTTTGTGCTTTGCTGCAATTTGCTGTGTGAGGTACTGCTTTGGCAGTTCCTTCCTAATGATTCAGAGGTTCACCAAATGGTGCACAGTAGCCTCAAAGGAAGTCGAAGGGACATTTTCCATTCAGTCCAATGGAATTTAGGTCAGGCCTGACACAAATGTGAACAGAGGGGTGTGGTGATGGCCAGGAATGCCTTGATGGCGAGAGCACAGGTCTTTCAAGGTCATTTCTCCTGAAGGCCTGTAATCCCTCACAGTACAATAAGACGTTCAGATGACCAAGAGAGTGAAACTGTACAAGCATTTATATGTGGTATTCTTAGTGCCATCATGACCGAAGCCTTTCCCTCACACACAGGGGCTGACTGGAAACTGAACAAAGTTCTTTCTAAGCAGAGTTATAAATACATTTCTGTGAGAGG
Organism: Heloderma suspectum; assembly: GCF_057233095.1. NCBI lineage: Eukaryota > Metazoa > Chordata > Lepidosauria > Squamata > Helodermatidae > Heloderma > Heloderma suspectum. The sequence goes on along the minus strand of NC_139461.1, from coordinate 29,192,126 downwards.
ACATTTTGCCTCCATTTCCCCATTCTGCTCCTATCTAATCAGGTAATAATGCTAACTAAAAGCACAGCATACATAGCTGTAGAAGACCTAACATAAAATATTTCAACATGAAAAGCAATCCAATCATATCAAATGTGGTGCCAGTACTGAAAATCATCACTTATTAGTAAGTGTCATATGTAAGTAAAGTATTACTGGAAGTCCTCCATCTTTGTTTTGCTAAGAGCTTGGAGGGTCCTCCTTTGTATCTTGGCTAGTAGATTGGTTAGCGCGTCTGACTAAGCTGGGGGTGACCGAAGTTTAAATCTCTACTTTGTCATGAATCTCACTGAGGCCAGTCACCATTTTTTGGCCAATACTACATCGCAGGGTTGTTGTGAGGATAAAAAAAGGGAGGAGAACCATGCATATAGACATGCGCTTCTTAAAGGAATGGTGGATTATTTACTTAAAACATTTATATTCCACAGCTCCAAAGCTTGATAAAATAAAATAATAAAAATGCTAATACAAGAAAATGATAAACAATCATTAATAAATACAATAATACCAACAGTACCAACAATGCTGTCTCAGGAGTTACATTTTACATCCTCAGCAAAAAGCCACCAGAACAGATAAGTTCTAAGCCTTATTGGGGAAGTAATTCCACAGCCTCAGAGGAATTGCAGTAAAGACCCTGTTGCTTGCCATAACTTTGGCAGTGAGGACACACATGCATATATGGGAAGAGGGATTCTCTCATATACGCCAGTCCTAGACCATGAAGGGCTTCAGAGATAGGGATGTCAGAGAATTCCGCCACAGATCTCGGGGAGGCCGAATGCCAGTCCATTTGGCCCCCCGAAGTCAGTGGCGGAACAGCCTGCCCGCCCCTGCCCCCCCCCCGGGACAAGACTTACCTGGGGCAGATCTTCCGGGCGGCGGCAGCGGCTCCGGCAGCGGTTCGGCGGCAGCGGCTGCAGCGGCCAGTCTTCCGACCGGCTGCCGCCGCCACCGCCATTTCCAGTTTAAAAATAGAAGAAGAAAAGACGTGATAGGCTATGTAAAGATTTACGTAGCTTATCACGGCTAGGTTTAAAAGAAAAAAACCGTGATAGGCTACGTAAATGTTTACGCAGCCTATCACGTCTGACTTTTTTTTTAAAAGAACCACGCATACGAAAATGGCGGCGGCTACAGCCACAGCCATTTGCATTCCTTATTTTGGCGCGTCTTAGTCTACGTCAAGATTTACGTAGACTAAGACGATGAAAATAAGGGGAACGCAAATAGCATAGCTATGCTATTTGCGTTCCCCTTATTTTCGCCGTCTTAGTCTACGTAAATCTTGACGTAGACTAAGACGTGCCAATATAAGGAATGCAAATGGCAGCGGCCGTGGCCGCCACCATTTGCGTACGCGCATTATTGTTGTTGTTGTTTTAAGTCAGCCATGATAGGCTATGTAAACATTTACGTAGCCTATCACGGCTGACTGCAGGGACACGAATGGCGGCAGCTACGGCCGCCGCCATTTGCGTCCCTGCTAGTCAGCGGCCGGATGTCTGGCTGCTGGTGGAGCCGGCCGGCGGCTCCGCAGAATCCCTGCGGAGCGGAGCCAGCCGGCCAGGATTCCGGGGGGGAGGCGCGGATCGCCTCCCCCCCGTCGAGGATTCCGGGGGGAGGGACGGAACGCCTCCCCCCCACCATCAACATAATCCGCGAACAGGTAAGTGACTTTCGTACATCCCTATTCAGAGATAAGAACTAGCAGCTTGACTTGGGCTGAGAAGTTAATTGGTGCAGTTCCTGCAGATAAAATTAGATATGCTCCCCCATCCCCCAACCTCTATCAAGAGTCATGCAGTAGCATCCAAACATTTCAGTGTTTCAAAGGCAGCCCTATGTTAAATACATCTCAGTTGTCAATATCAGATGTTATACCACCATGGATCTCCAGAACAGGGTGTAGCCAATTAGGACAGAAAGGCATTCCAGGCTACTGCAAGCACTGGTCTATCTAGCAGTAAAGTGAGCTCCAGAAACACTCAAGGCTCTGATCAGACAGGAAATCTACATCTATTGATGGTAGAACAGGAAGGACCACCTCCTCTGCAACACTGGAATTATCTACCAGCATCACCTCCATATTGTCTGTCCTCAGTTTTAACCTGTTTAACCTCATCACGCAACCACAGCCTCCAAATAGTGGTTTGGAACCAAGACAGCTTCTCCTGCATTCTTAGTTAATGAACTATATAGCTGGGTACCATCACCGTATTGATAATACCAATTCCAGAGCTCCAGACAATCTCTTCCAGTGTCTTCATATTACAGCATGAGCTTAGTGCCATGTAGGGCTAAAATAGTACAGTTCCAGGCACCCTATGCATTTCTGGTATAAATATATGTTTATCAAAGACTGAAAATCACCCAGGAGATACAGACTCACACAGCCTAGATAATATAGGTAAAGCTCACTGAGGTCAATGTTGTGAATAACTGTGAATAAACTTGTGAATAGTTGTGAATAAACTTATATTATTAAACTATTGAAAAACCCTTTAAACTCAGGATGCTCATTAGACATAGCTTTTGATCCACAGGTCATATAGATCCCCTCATTTATGGCATTATTTTCACAGGCACTGTATATGGCATTGTGTAGATCCCCTTCAAATGTAAACACAACCTCTTGGCTGACTTCATCCTCAGGAAGTGATGGGGAGAGTGTGAGAATGCACAAACTTGGATTTGGATTGATATTAATTTGGATTGATATTAAGTATTGACGCATCCCAAAATATGTTCTTGACTTTACGGAAGTTGGATCTGGAGACATCAAAATCAATGGAACCAGTCTGAAAGAACAACTGAATATGAGCCAACAATGGGATGTGGCTGCAAAAAAGGCAAATGCTATTTGGGGCTGCATTAATAGAAGTATAGCTTCCAAATCACATGAAGTACTATTCCCCTCTACTCAACACTGGTTAGGCCTCATCTGGAGTACTGTGTCCAGTTCTGGGCACCTCACTTTAAGAAGGATGCAGACAAACAGGAGGGGGTTCAGAGGAGGGCAACAAAGATGATCAGGGGACTGGAAACAAAGCCCTATGAAGTGAGACTGAGAGAACTGGGTATGTTTAGCCTTGAGAAGAGAAGACTGAGGGGAGATACGATAGCGCTCTTCAAGTACCTGAAGGGTTGTCACAGAGAGGAAGGCCAGGATGATGCCGTGACCCTGCCATGACCCTCCAGGGTGTCTCCTGCACTAAATTCCCTTTGTTCCATTTGTAAATAATGAGCTATCAAATTACCCCATTGTGTTCCGCTTCAGTTTCTTCCGTGAAACGAGTAAAAGCGGCAAGAAGAGGAGCGAGATCAATGAAAGATAATGGAAGACTCAGATATGGGGTGGGGGGAAGGAAGCACGTGTAAAGGGAGTCAGTTGTGATCCTGCATTTAAAATGGAAGCAGAAAGCCCCGTTTTAAATGCAGGATTTTAAGCTGGTGTAGAGATGCCCCAGTTGTCTAATGCCTCAGGAATACCTCTTTCCAAGGCTTGTTACTTAGATTCCTTTTAAACTAGAGATGACAGGGATTGAACCAGGGACCTATGTGTGAAAAACATGTGCTTTACCACTGAGCTATGACTTCTCCCCTAAAATAAATTATTTTGAACTTCACAGCTCGATCAGCAGAATTAGAAGATAGAACGTTAACCATCCATACCCTTCCCAGCTATCACCAATGTTGCAATAAATGAACAGACATAACCTAGGTTGGAAGGTATCAGAAAAGAGGTTATTCTTCATGTAGTAACCACTTTTGTCCCTTTAAGGAATTCCAACTTAGTTCTATTTTAAATTGCATTAATTTCACATATAAATAGGTGTTGAAATGAAGTAATCTGATAGGTTTCAATGCAGCCTAAAAAATAAAATAAAAAATCACATGTATGTTTGCAATGACTTTCCAAAGATTTCTCCTATAAATGTAAAGCTAATCATAAATTTGAAGAGTTGCTAACAGCTGACTAAATCCCATTAAACAATGCTTACTATTGCCATAATCAATCAAAGAAAAAACTAAGGTAGGCTATAATTTTAATTATGCCCATATCTATAATTAAGCATAACCCCAGATAATAAATAAATAATAGTGCAATGCTTAAAGCAAGAATTTTGTATTAATTTTCAATTACTTAATTGCATACACCAATAAATCACTCACATTATCATTTTAATAACTCACATTATCATTTTAATATAATTTTAATAATATAATTTTATCACAAAATACAACTGCCAAAGGCTCTTTTCTAATTTTCCTCAAAAGAAGGTTTGAGAAAGCTTTTGCACATGTTTTCACTAAAATAAATTTTAGCAGTTGCTGAGTTTTGATTCAGAAATATTGTGCTGAATTATCATCTGCTGTGCATGGTATTAACTTCATGGGTTTCCTTAAACTATCAAATGCCTTGTTCCTCTCACACATTCAGGAACTGGAAGAACCTGCTAACATCTCTAGACTAGCATATATTACACTGCTGTCCCCCTTGGGTTAGCCTGAGTTTTCCAAAATCTCATAATGAATTCTGCAAGTCAAGAGAGGACTTCTTGGAACGTCAGAAAAAAAAAAAATAACTGTACTATTTATTTTAGTACTAACTGTACTAAAAATAACTGTACTGAGACAGTACTATTGTACTGTCTCAGCTTGCAGGGCAATACATGCCTGTAGAACAGAAGGCTTCTGCCCATCCAGTTTTGAGAGCCATCATGATCACTAGTCATGTCCCCTCTGAACAATCCTATGAGTTGATAGTCTTCTCAATAAGAGACAGCTGTACAGTATCATTTATCTTAATTGTTTTTATACTAATAACCCACTTCCATTAGGAACGCTCAGAGTGACGTCTGGAGGGCTCCCAGCAGTCTCCCTTCCAAGCTCTCATCAGGTCCACACTCACTTAGTTTCAACCATGCTACAATGTCAGTTGCTCCCTGATGAGCCCTATATCACCTCTATTAGTGGGATTTGTGTTGGAGCCTTAAGTATTCCTTATTGCTGCCTCTGCACTGCTTAATCTAGTCAATGCAGAAAGCCTAATACAGCTACATTGTTTAAAATACTCAAATTGCTCCACTTTTCATGCTTCAATTTCCTTTTCTGATGCTACCAAAGCCTGGAGGACATTCAAGCTCTTTACCAGCTTCTTTGCCTGAACTTTTGCATGTTATCTATTTGTTTCACATGCAGAAAAGGAGCATCATACCTGACCAAACATTGCTGCCGTGACCTTGGATATAAATAGTAACATCAGCAGAGAATGCACTAGATGTGTATTCACCCAAACCAAATGCTCTTTGTTTATTTCTTCTTCAGTGCCTTGGTGCTGTTGATGATGTAGACAGGAAAGAGCTTTGGTTCTGTAGAACCATGTTAACAGCAACTGCAGAGAGCAGGCAAAGTCAGGACTCACCACTCTGCATTTCAATGTGGTTATCTCAAAAGGTGTTAAATGACTGCTTTCCTACAAATTACAATGAATCACAGATGGTAAGCCAGACATTACAACCAGGTCATCCAGCGCATCTCATTTGGAAGTGTGCAGAGTCTCTATACTGAGTCTCTATACCACAATATCTAGAGTCAAGTATGCCTTTTAATACCTTTAATTATAATCTGTGGTAAAGTGCTATATTCAGAAAGAACAAATAATTCTAGTGATACGAAGAGTTACTTATGCTATATATGAAGAACATAATTATTGAGGAGCAAAATGAACCACACTCAGTGAAGATGCTCAAATGATTCTCTAGTTCGTGGCTGTATATTTTTACACTTGACTCTACAATTATGTGGTGCCCCTTCCCTGTGTGTGTGCGCTTGTGTGTGCGTGTGTATCTCCACAAAGAAATGTACCTATAACGAAGGCTGTGTCAACACTTTTAAATCAGAACAGTGTTTTTCTTGATCATTTCAAAACTACACAGCCAGAAGAAGAAGAAGAAGAAGAAGAAGAAGAAGAAGAAAAGGGGGAGGCAAAGATATATTAAATAAAGCTTGATGATCTGTCAGCTGTTAATAACCTGTGCTCAATTAAAATTCTGTGTTTGAGTGATCACAGAATCATGCATAACACATAGCCCCACTCATAATGATGTAAGAAGAAAGCATTGCATGTTTTAAAGCTATTAAGGACACAGCTGAATGTTTTTTATCTTTCTGTATAAAGGCATACAGAAATTTTTCTCACCCCTTCTTATTAACTCTAATTGTATCAGTGCATAACATTGTACAATGGAACTAAGACTTCCAAACTCAAAAGTTCAAGCTGAAATGCACAGCTCGTAATCTTAAGCATATAAAGCTGCAATCCTAAACAGGATTTACACAGAAGTAAGTCCCATTCAATATGTCCAGCAAGAGGATTGTAGAGTAGATCCCCTAAATGTTTTCAGGTTAAATCCATCTCAGTCTTCAGAAGGGAACAATGCAGGAATAAGGACATCTCTGCAAGAAGCTTGTGAGGAAGTTGAGGAGTTAGGTAGGTGTGGGTACATTTCAACCAGAGAGCCATCCAATCACGAACTTTGCCCATTTGCTAAATCCCATAATTTGCATCCTTTGCATTCCTTTTTTTTATTACAGGCTTATTCCATGTTAGAGTATTATAAATAGTGGATATGGACAACCATTTTACTGTACTTATTACCTCACATTCGTTGTCACACATCTGCACCTTATATGTCTTTAAAAAAATCCTTGCTACTTGGCAGCATGATGCAGGCAACCAAATTACCCTGAGCTCATTCTATAGCAGTCTGGTCATTTGCATGGGCTTTGAGTCATATAAGTATTGCTGTGCCAGTTTGGACATAATGCTAAACTATGATTTATCGCAATGTGCATGAGTTACATTGAGCCACAGGCTCATATGCTTCCCCTCCTATAGAGGTATGCATCAAATAACAAGATCAGAAGCTTCTACTTCTGGTTTTACACAAACTGGAGTCCTCCATTAACTCCAAACATGGGGAACATTGATTAGTTTTAACTCTGGTTAGTGAACAACCCAGGATCACAAAGTATGACTTGAATCTGGCTAGTTTGAACTAGGGATGTATGAGAAATTTGTTTCAGTTCATTTTTGATCAGGATGTACCCAGCCCACACCTTCTGGACTGAACACAGATGAAATCTGTGGTCGAAGCACATACATTAATGAGCTTGCAATGTGATTTTTGGATCCCCCCCCCCCTGAAAAAATGCATGTGACAGCATGCATACATTTGAAAAATTTGCATGAAAAAAAATGTGTACTTTTGAAAAATGTGCACAAATACACTTTAATCAATGGGAGAAGAATGTATACATTTCTATCTGATGTGTAGATTTGGGAAAATATGCACAGATTTTTATATAAGATCCAAAAAAGCAAAGCTCGCAATCTGATACAGACTCCAATTGTGATGAACTTCAAGATGGGATCTGGAGAACTTCAGCAAGCCTGAGTTTGCTGATTCACACATTCCTAGTTTTAACTAACTAAAGTTTAAGCTAACCAGAGCTTCTCAAGTTCTGATGCAACAGGGAACTCTGGTTAGTTTAAAAGTGAATGCCTTTTATATCCTCTTTTGGTGCATGCCAGGGGAAAAGGAAGTGCAAGCATGCGCATAAGGCTCACCATTGTTCATTAACATAATACTAAGCTAAGGTTTACTGTTATGTCTGAACTGTCCCACAGTTCAATTCTATGCATGTCTACCCAGGAGTAAGTCCTAGTGTAAGCTGCAGGAGTATGCCCCAGACATACAAAGCACAACTCAATTCTATTCATGCCTAGTTAAAATTAAGACACAGAAACTGACTTTTAAAACATAAGCCTCCAGTTCCCACAGCTTCTCCTTACAGGACTGCTTTAATTACCCTTCTTTTAAAATACTTTTACATTTTAAAGGTATTTAAAGAGCAAGGTATTTAAAGTTTAAATGCCTACAAATACTCTCTTCTCTCCAATCCCTGAATGCTTTTTTTCTGCTGTGCTGAACAAAGGCTGTTTTTCTTCAGCACTCAGCAGGGAAATGCCCGCTGTTATCTGCATCAGCTATTGGAAATAAAAGTGGGGCTTTCATGAACAGGGCAGGAGGGAGAAAGGATGTGGCCTGTAGAAGAAGCTCATGTTCCCTGATCCATGGGCTGGAGGTTCCCCATCCATCCCTGATCTAAACCAAGCAGTCTGTCTCTGGCAGTGGGCAGCCAGTTGCCACTGGGAAACTCACAAGCAGAGCAAGAGGGAGATAGCCATCACCAGCTGTTTCTGTCTGGCAGTCAGAAGCACTCTGCCTTTGAACATGAAGATCTACCAAAAATTAACAGACCTTCATTCATCCTTGAATTCGGGTGAATAATGTGGTAGTGTACCAATTATGAAACTCACCCATCCACACCTACAGAGACTGGCTGGCAGAGGGGTGATGTTGCTATTACAAAAAGTACCTTGTAATTCAGTTGTCATTTTACTGTCTGCCTCCACTGCATTCAAAGAACTTTCTACAGAACTAGACTTGCCTTGGAGCCCCATCTTGATGATCATTAATTCATGAATAAAAATGCAACAAGCATCACACTTTCCCCCTCCCTATTTCGTATTTCGTTGTTATATAGAAGATAACTGGTTACCAATTGAAAATTGCATGGGAGAGTCTCAGTTATTTCAGTGTTTTCAAATCACATACTTGTAGCTCAAGAAATAAAATGTAAGTTAAATACAGCAGTAAGAAACAACAACAACAACCCAGCCTCTAGAAATGACATTCTTTAGATGTTTATATGCATCTGCTGAAATAATGTCTATGCAAGTGAGATTTCACTGCATAAATCTAATTTTCCTGCTTTATGCAATTACATTCTGAAATGTAAAACCATCAGAAGACTATCACACAAGTATCAGCTGATTAACGGAGCTGATTCATTAGTTAATAGAGCTGATGAAGCTTTCTCGAATACTGTAACTTGAAATACGTACCCAATAAAAACCAAAAAAGAAGAAGTGTATGGGCATGTACTGTTGCGTTGGGTAGCTGTTTCTAAGCCTCTGATCTATAAATTTACCTTGCACATCTGATCTTTTATATGATTTCTATTTAAATAACTTGTTCTGGTGGCTTTGGGGTAGAAACAAAGTATCTATATGTGCAGGCTCGCATTCAGGCTTGCACCTAAAGCATCATCAGTACGCCCAGCCCAATAAATTGGCGTGACTCATGGCTGTTTATACAGTTCCAATAAAAGAAGATCTAAGAAAATGCCGCTTATATTATCCCGAACATTTGCCAGTTAGGGTTAACCAATCATTTATTTGTGGGAATAAGACATGTAGAGGGATGACAACTCAGTAGAGTAAGTCTTCCAAGCGTACTAAACCAAAACGGTAAACAAAATACTGCAATGAAACCAATATTCAGGGAAAATATACGACAGCTTGATAATCAGGAGTTAATATGAATTAAACCATTGTACAAATAATATAAAGGCACATAGAGAAGATGGGAGCTGCTTGTATTGCTTGTTTCACAACTGAAAATATTGGGAAACAATTCCTCCCCCTGCCCCCACTCCCCAAGTACGAAGATGAGCAAAATGTTGCACTCATTCATTTGGACTGTGGAACCCATGCTGATGTGGCTGATGCCTTGGAGCAATATCCAATGGGGCCTTTTGCACACACCTAGCGCCAGTCGTGGTCCACGTGTGGCCAGCCCCGCTTGTCGCACGTGGCCCCTGCCACTTGCGGCGGAAACACTCATTTCTGGAAGGTATGACCTGCCCCTCCCAGAAATGAGTGTTTCTACTCATTTCAGGACTTGCCCCTGGAAGCGCTATGCTGTGACTGGCGGGGCTGGCCACGCATGCAAGGTCCCTATTGGATCCTGCCCCTGGCTTCCCATTTGAACTACCATGGGGTGACAAAAGAAGTGGCACAGTCCACCATTGGCTTGTGGGTCTCACATTCAATAAATCATGTGCACTGGAAAGCTTCCATCTAGATGTCAGGGATGGGAAACCTGTGGCCTCCCAGAAGTTGTTGGACAGCAACCTCCATCATATCTCACCACTGACTATGCTGTCTAGAGCTGATGGGAGTTGCATTCCACCAACATCTGGAGGGCCACACATTGCCCTGGTCTCGAAGCACCCCTTTGTTCATTTTCATGTATTTAAGCTAGGGGTACAGAAACTCAGGCCCACGGGCCAATTCTGGGCTCCCAATCCAGCCCTCCAGGGTTCCTCAAATGGCCCCACCCCTTTCCCCAACTTGCCATTGTCTGATGGTTTCCCAGCTTTTGCGTGTCCCTCCCACACATTCTAAAAGGTTGAAATGCCTTTCCTAAGTCTTAGTTAAGAGCATAGGAACATAACAACATAAGAAGAGCCATGCTGGACCAGACCAGGGTCAATCTAGTCCAGCATTTTGTTCACACAGTGGCCAACCAGCTGCTGACCAGGAACCCACAAGCAGGACACGAGCGCAACAGCACCCTCCCTCCCATGTTCCCCAACAACTGGTGTACATAGGCTCACTGCCTCTGATACTGGAGTTAGCACATAGCCATCAAGACTAGTAGCCATTGATAGCCTTTTCCTCTGGGAATTTGTCCAAACCCCTTTAAAGCTATCCAAATTGGTGGCCATCACTACATCCTGTAGTAGCGAATTCCATAGTTTCACTATGCACTGTGTGAAGAACTACTTCCATCTGTCCTGCATCTCCCACCAATCAGCTTCATAAGATGACCCCAGGTTCTAATAGTTTGAGAGAGGGAGAAAAATGTCTCCCTATCCACATTCTCCACACCATGCATAATTTTGTAGACCTCTATCATGTCTCCCCATACCCTCCTTACCAGTTACTGATAGTAAGAGCTTTAAGCTACAATATGCTGGGATTTAGGGGTGTCACTCCTTTGCCTTTGGCCCACCCACGGCTAAAATGTGGCCCCCAAGAGTGTCTCCAGAATTGAATTTGGCCCTCAAGGCTTAAAGAGGTTCAGCACCTCTGATTGAAGATATCTGCTGGCCTTAATGGGAAAATTATCTCAAGGCAGCTTCCAAAAATTGATATAAATAGAAGACACAATAATAAAGTAATACATTTACAAATGGAAGTCAACCATTAATAAAAAACAGCTATAATCTAAAATATACTGCTCAGTAAATTACCCCTACATATATTAAATGTGAGGAGAGCATAATCTGGATAACTAGGAGATTTGAATACTTGGGGTTTATAAAATGGAAGTTCTGCTGAACAGTGTCTACACTGTACACTATAGACATAGTGACTTCCGGATTGAAGTTTTTTGTTTTTTTTTCAGGAGATCCAAGTTACAGAATTTTATATGAAGTCCAGTGCAGGCTTCAAAAGTAATATTGTGAAGGCCCAGGTTACAGAATTTTATGTGAAGTCCAGCGCAGACATTGAAAGCAATATTGTGGCACACTTTAATGTGGCACTAAATTTCTTCAACAAAATTGAGACACTATGGCCCAGGAACAAAGGTAGCTCATAAATAAATACAGGGTGTTTCAAAAAGATGGACCCAATTTGAAATCGCTATATCTCTGCAACCACGAACTGCCCATGAATGAAACTCTTACCACTTGAAAGGGTTGGACATAGAGTTTCAAATGATTACTGCTACATTTATTTATTTATTTATTTATTGCATTTATACCCCGCCTTTCTCCCTCTCGCAAGGAACTCAAGGCGGCTTACATTATCCTCCTCCTCACCGTTGTATCCTCACAACAACAACCCTGTGAGGTAGGTTGGGCTGAGAGTCTGTGACTGGCCCAAAGTCACCCAGTGAGCTTCCATGGCCAAGTGGGGACTAGAACCCAGATCTCCCGGCTCCCAGTCCGTCACTCTCACCACTACACTACACTGGCTCTCCTCAGAGAGATGCCTCACTCAGCGCACAAACAGCACCGCCACATTGGCACCTGCAGGTTCGACGTTTTCTAAATGACACACTGCCTCAACGTTGGATAGGCCGCATGGGACCCCAAGACTTGGCACTACACTCTTGGCCCCCAAGATCTCCAGACATTACGCCCTGTGACTTTTTCTTGTGGGGATACATCGAAGAACATGTTTGTGCCACCATTAGCGACTAATCTGGATGACCTCAAAAAGAGAATCACAGCAGCGGTGACTTCAGTGGAAGAAGACACTTTGAGAGGCCTTCAGGGCGAATTCAACTATCGCCTCGATATTGTCCGTACAGCAGGTGGAGGGCACATAGAGCTTTTATAAAATGGTTAGTAAAACTTGATAACTCATTAAACTGTTTGTAACTTTTGGTGTAATTGTTACATGTTGCCATCATGAAATATACTGCTTTGAAATTGGGTCCATAATTTTGAAACACCCTGTATTATTGGTCAGCTGATGCAGACATATTGTAGGGTATTCCGACACACACAGCTTAGAGATTTAGACTCCCTCTTAAATGTTCACAGCACCAAAGACCAAGCAACTACTTCTATTCAAACATCATCATGCAAAGGTAGTGATGATACATTATTAGAGTTATCTTTGTTTTTTATGTCTTGCTCCTTTTCCCCCTTTACCTCCATGCACATTTAGCTTAAAACAGAAGTAGAGCAAAACCTCTGAAGCTGAATAACCCTGATGATGCAGAGAAGAGCTTTGGGGAATTTAATGGTTTTCAACTGCCACTCCTTCATCCTCACACTGAAACAGCAAAATTCAGAATGGGAACTGCTTGCATAGATGCTTACATTCTGTCTAGTAGCATCATAGAATCATAGCCATTATAAATAGTCATCGGGGATTAGAAAAACAGCAACTTTTCACCGATTTTACATTCTTGTTGCTGTTTCACATTTACAAGATATTGGATTAAAGGTTAGGCTAGACTGTTCAGTTTCTAAGTTGGCAAAAGCCACAGGTTTCAATGCTAAAATTGCAATTAATAACTACCCATAGCTCATTTGATCCCATTTAAGTGCATCAGGGAATATATATATATATAATCTCCTACAATCTCCTATACCCACTTACTTGTGAGTAAGCCCCATTGAACTCGATGGAATTTACTTCTGATGAGGCATGTTCAGAGTTGCACTGTTAACCGTACATACGAAGCTCACAACTAATATAAGCCTGCTTTTTTTATAAATCATTTTGCATATCACCTTCCTATATTCCTTTTATTCTTTCCTTTTAATCATATTTGTTTTAGCTTTCCAAAATTCCAAAGCCACTTTTTGCTTCCACCTCCCCCTTACTGTCCTTTTCTTTTTTTAATTGTATGCACGTTGAAAAGAACACAGAGGAATTTCATGAATGTTGGGGGTTCAAAAAAAATCTACCCTTGTTGCTCCAGGCATCATCTTCATCAACCTATTTACATTTCATCATGGTGCTTCAACAAGGAGTATGTTAGTTACAGAAAGTCATGCTAGCTTTTCATGGCAAGTTTACCCAGAAATGCCACCCTCATTCTCTTTCTTTTTTTAATACCCTTTTTCCATGTGTGACACACAGAAAATTACCGCATGAAGCACAAATTAAAGCATTTGCCTCTTGTTCTTTGACACTCTACTTTTGGGCCCAAACAAAGGGCTCAGTTCCCTTTGATTACATTAGCTATTTGCTTTAATCCAAAAGGTTTTGGCAAACCATATGTTCTGCATCATTAAAATCAGATATTCTGCCTTTGATCTTTAGGTTCTCTCAGTTGACTGCTTTTTTCTCGCTACAACATACTCCTTGCTTTTGAAGTTATCTCCTTGTTTTATACAATGGACCTGAACCCTTCAGCCAGATTTGATAGGGTTACACGGGATACTATCCATATTGCATTGTATTTATTATTATAAATGTTTTAAAAGAGGGAAAAATATCTTCAAGGGAAAATATATTTAGATGGTTGCTATGCCGTAAACGCTAAACCACTTTATAATGCTGATCAACATATATATCAAATTATTAAGAACATGAGATTCCCTACAACAAGTTTTTAGCACAGTTTTATTTAGGCCACGATCCATACAGAATCTAGGCAACTGGACTTGGTATATGTCTTGGACTACTTGCAAAGGAAAGAAGAACAGAAGCTGTTCTTCGAACACTGAGGGAGAATAATTTCTCAAATGATGAAACACCAGCACTCAGGTAGGCACAGCCTTGTTGAGCTGCTGGACATAGGACTTATTTTTTGTGTGTGGGGGGGATGCTCTTGAGTAAAACAATCCTCATGTAAACAACTTGGGCATTATCAAAGCTAAGCAGATATCCAATACTCAGTTTTACACTGAATTTAATATTAAGCATGCACGGCACATGTTTCACAGAGGCCACTTCCATGTGGCAGGAAGAAAGGAGAGGCAGAACACCAGAATGAGGACTAAGAATGAGGGTGAAGCAACTGCCATGTGGACCAATTTCATTTCTGGAAGTATGCAGACCATGCTAGCTGAGACAAGGCCGCTAATGCACCTTTCCTCAGTGGAGATCCCTCTCTTCTCCACAGGGGGCAGATTCTTACGTGGTATGATCAGCATGGTAGCCTGTAGCACTATCCTACTCCACTCTGATAATTTAGTAATATAAATCACATGGACCAAATTGGATCACGCAGAAGAATTATGGCAATAAGTGCACACCAACCTGGCCTATGTAAGTTGCATGGTTTTCCCTTCATCAGCCCATTCCTACATTTGCTGGACTGGCTTGGAATAGGGCTGTAGTGTTCCAAAGCAGGCTGCTTTTATAATGTAACAACTAGCTGAAGGAGACAGAGAATACAGTAAGTCATAGAGTTCATAATTTGTTTCATGGTGACGATAGGGGAAAGGTTCAAAGGCCTCTTGAAGGATGGAGTATTTTCCAAAGTCTTACCTTCATTAGGACCCAAAATTTTTCTCTTAATGCTTGGTACAGAGTTAAAGAAGCTCCATATTCATCCTACAAACACAGCTGAGCTATGATTAAACCTTGACTCACAATTTAAGTATACATAGTGATATGCAAAGAAATCAAAGATTTTAGCCCCCCACCCCCCCCGCGCGCAAAAACCCAGGTAGAATGCAACACCAACATTTACCTGGTGTGCTACATGATGGTACCCTTCCAACTATGATTTTAAGCAAAAGCATTCACATTCTATTTTAATTTGGAAGGTTATTTTCATTTCAAGATCCTTTGCATGGGGCAAATAACTGCTAGAGATGAAAACCTTGCCCACACATGCTTTACATCATGACATAAGAGAAAGATGCTTCCTAATTTCAATCACATTCATGGCTTTCCTCTGCTTCTTCCTTTCCTCCAGCAAGCCTCTTGAAAGAGAGAGAGAGAAGAGAAGGTGTACTTGGGAAATCAGCTACTACAGCATGTTTCGTCAGAACCTTTTAAACCCTCCTAGTATAATTTGATAAACAAATTCAAAGAGAATATCATAGGATTCTTGGGGGGAGGGGAAGGAAATTGGGAAGGGGAGCAATAACCTGCACAAAACTAGAAGATGGCTTTTCAAACTGTTCATTCCCATTTAAAGATATATGTAGAATATTTTGCATTGTACCGTGCCTTGCCTATGGTAATGTGGATAACGACTGATTAGACAACATTTTCACCTGAATTCCCCAAAACTTTAGAATTTTATCCAAGCTTTTAACAGTTCAAAATCTGCAAAGGTGTCTACTTCTGTCCTAAGAATATAAAAAGAGCCTAAAGCTAAAACAGAACCATACTTAACAACAAAACACTTTGGGAATCCTACTGATCCTAGTAGTTTGCTGTAGTCCCAAATCAATTGCTAGTACAGATTTGCCTACAGTTGCGTTTGTTCACCAGTCTTTCCTTCTCCTTCTTTAATCACCCTCTGCTCTTCCTCTAGAACTTGATTCCAGAGATCAGTGTAATGCGCTCAGCAGCACCCAAATCATTAACGATGCAATCTACTCAGAAGAAAGCCCTACTTCCTTACTCCCATTAAATGTGGAACTTACTGCCAGGTACGTGTGTACAGGAGTGCAGACTAAGTCTGGAATTCCAACACAATGCACCATAAGAATCATCCCAAGAACAAGTTATGTTGTACACATGATTAGAGGGACGATGGATCCAACCTCCCTCCCCCCAAAAAGCATCAATAGTGTTTGTTGCTTTTAACTTTCCACATGAGGATTGCTGGATTATTTTTCCTAATTCCAGAGAGGTAGCCACATGAGTCTATCAGAGAGAAATCAAAGAGGAATCTTGTAGAATTTAAAGACTAACAGATTGATGATTGGGATCAGCTATTGTCAATCTGCATCTGGTGAAGTAGTATCTATTGCTTTATCAATAAATCTGTTCATCAGATTTAATAAATCTGTTAAGGTGCCACTATACACTACGATCATCATCTGAGGCCCTCCTCCAGGTGCCTCCTCCAAAGGAAGCTTGGAGGATGGCAACAAGGGAGAG
Organism: Heloderma suspectum; assembly: GCF_057233095.1. Taxonomy (NCBI): domain Eukaryota; kingdom Metazoa; phylum Chordata; class Lepidosauria; order Squamata; family Helodermatidae; genus Heloderma; species Heloderma suspectum. The sequence continues at coordinate 29,175,631 of NC_139461.1, read as the reverse complement.
GGCCTTTTTGGTGGTGGCCCCCCAATTCTGGAACACTCTCCCTGGTGAGGTCCACCTGGCCATCCTTTCAGCACCAGGTTAAGACTTCCCTCTATTTCCAGGCATCTGACAGCGTATGGGAAGGTTTTAACTAGTCCTGGGATTTCTAAAGTTGATTGTTTTTAATTGTATGTAACTGGTTTTTGTATTATATTTTATATTATATTTTTAAGGTTTTTATTTTTTGTGAACTGCCCAGAGAGCTTTGGCTGTTGGGCGGTATAGAAATGCAATTGTTGCTGTTGTTGCTGCTGCTGATAATAATAATAATAATAACAACAACAACAATATTTCTGTTTTTAGATTATTTTTGAGTGGCCTGGAAAAGAGCTGGCACCGGCCCTACTAAGACTTTTGTGTGCATAAGACACAGGAAGCAAAACACAAAACACTTACATGTGGCTTCTGTTCATGGCCACACAACTGTGGCTTCCTCAGGAAAACACAGCAGCCCTGACTCACCTGCCCCTTCCCCATAAGTCCTATTCATCTCCACAGGAACAAACACTTGCAGTAAGCTGGTCTCATATGGCTTGTTAAACAAATGTTGCTGAAACAGCCCAGTCCCATGAGAACATTGTGACCAAAAAAAGAAAGGAAGAAAGAGATGAGGGGTGCGTGGGTCGGCAGGTAGGTAGGGGTCATAAAAAAAGAATGCTGTGGAATCGGCTTAGAAAAAAATTGATCACCTAAATCCAACTTTTTTTTTTTACTTATCTGTAAGACTAGCCTTCCCCAACCGGGTGCCTCTTGATGTGTTGGACATGGCTGGTTGGGGGATGATGAGATTTGTAGTCCACCATCACACACACATACCCTGACAGCCTATTTAAGTATACGATCTGTGAAATTTGTGTCACTCATGTGTAGTCTGCCACATCTTGAAGGTTCTTGTTTGTTTGATTGATTCTCTTGTCCCTGCTCCTATTTCCAGTCATTCTGTTAGATGCAAATTTCATCCATATCTCCTGTTTATTTTTATTTGTCTAAATGAAGGGAGGGGGGAATGTTAATTTTAAAAAGTAATGTTGTTTTTGTTTTTAAAAGACTAATTATTAATCACAGAGTTAGAAGGGGCCGTTTAGGCCATCATGTCCAACCCCCTGCTCAGTGCAGGAATCCAGTTTACTTTAAAGTATATTTGACAGATGGCTGTCTAGTCTCTTCTCGAATACCTCTAGTAACGGAGAGCCCACCACATCCCTAGGCAGTCGGTTCCATTGATCAGGTGTAGATGACATACCATGGCTCGTCGTGGGCCGCTCTGAATATGCAATCCTTGCTCAGGAGTTGTCATGTTGTGTGAACCCAGCAGGCATGGGTTATGCAAGGGTTATCAATCCTTGTACTCCCCTAAAACAGACCATGGGTAATGCAGGGGTGAATTCACAGGGGTTGCATATTCAAAATCATGGCTCCATGTGAACCGCCCAGAGAGCTTCGGCTATTGGGCGGTATAGAAATGAAATAAATAAAATACATAAAATAAATACATAAAATAAAATAGATGTGCCCCACATGCGCCACAGCCTCACTGTGGATTAAATATAGCCTTGGAAGATAGAGAATAGGTTGCGGCCCTCTTCTGTGTGACAACCCTTTTGGTACTTGAAAAGCGCTACCATATCCCCCTCAGTTTTCTCTTCTCTTAGATTTTCCATTTCATGTAATTGTTTATTTTCATTTTTTTTCGATTACACAGTTTGTGAATTATACTAAAAAGGCATTATTCAATTAATATTAGTGCTAAAAAATAAACATAGCCAAGGAGATAGAGCTTTAAAAGAGGTCCTGTTTGGGGAGAACAATTCTTTAGCAATCCTGTCATATCTTCTTAGCAGTCATGTAATGGTTGTCTTTTAGAAGCCTTGACAGTACAACCCTATACATGTCTGTTCAGAAGTAAACCTTATTAAGTTCAAAAGGACTTATTCCCATCTAAGTTCTCATGTACTTTAAATGTGTGCCTCCGCCCCACAACCTACCTATGGGTTCTTTGACTGCTTTAGTTTATATCCATGGGTTCAAAACTGGGCTATGCAATGTTAGCAACTCTTTTCAGATATAATCAGATATTGAGATCTATTATAACTCCTATTTGGAAGAACCTTTTTCCAGAACTTGGTAGGGCTACGTCTGAGACAATCTGAAAAGATATGCATTCACTCACAGGTAGCTGTGCTCTCAGGGGTGCTTCCAAATGAACAGACTTAGCGCTACCAGTCAAAAGACATTGTGTAGCTATTCCTTCTCTCCCTCCTTAATGGATTTTTTGTTGAAAGAAAGAAAAAAGTGGAAAAAGTGATGGGAGGACACAGGAAGGTTACAAATGGAAGATGACAATGTCTGGAAAGAAAAAGGAAAGCTTCCTCCTGTGCAAGCACCGGGTCATTACTGACCCCTAGAGGGACGCCGCTTGCGCTGGCGTTTTCATGGCAGACTATAGCGGGGTGGTTTGCCATTGCCTTCCCCAGACAATGTCTGGACCCTGCATAAAAATCCGTGAATGAGGCAGGATGATTCCACAATAAAAGCTTCATCTGGAAGCACCTCAAGATCCAGAGCAACAGAAAGATGCATGAGAGCATGACAGCACTGTTGAAGAGCAATGCAATTTAGGAAAACCAATTTATCCCAGGATGGGGTCTTGATAACTTAAAAGAATCACAGACTGGGGTTTCCTCCAGCTTTCTATTAATTCTCCCAGATCTTCCACAGGTTTTGCTCTGGATATCCCCATTAAGTTCAGTCTTTGAGACAGTGACCAACCTTTCTGAGGGGTGTGTAACAAGTTAAGTCCAAAGTATGAGATAGCGTTGTTCAAGTATGCACTGTACAAAATACAAAGCACCTCCTACCTTGGAATGGTTTTGCCTGTAGGCTCTGACAGAGAGAGCAGGGAAAAAAAGCACCACAGAGCTGGAAACACAGGCTAAAGTGGAAGCTTGAATCTATGCCACAGCTAAGCCCCAAAACTCCATGCTCCTGTCCCAGTGTGACACAATCCCTGCTGCTTATGCATTTTGTGGCAACCCCCACATTAAGATGTCACCCATATTTTAAAAGGCCCTCCATCATTTCACAGTTCTCTGGCTTACAATGAGATACAGTGAATATAAGTAGACAGGAGACTGAGCACTGTTCTACACATGATCCAGAATGAGGCGTAAGGATTCTGGACTGTACCACTTCACAGACTGGGTGTGGGAGAGAATAATTTTGAACACACCTACGTCATGTAATAAACTCCCCTCCTATTGTAAACTAATACACCAGGAAGAAAGGTTTAGTGCAACCTCTGAAGTGGCAATTTACTATATTTACTAAAAGCAGGGAGCTGCTGCTGCTGTTGCTGCTGCTTCTTCTTGGGGAAGCATTAAAAAATGTGACCCACCCACCCAACTGCAGTCAGAAAAGGTACAGTCCGGAATCCTAGCAACACAGTGTATAGCCTCATTCTGTGTAATATGTAGAATAGCTCTTAGATAACAGAGGCCCTGTTAATATATTTGGGTTACTCTGATTGCAAAGTATCCTCCCCCTCCCCAAGATACCAAATAGAAACTAGCAGAACAACCTTAACCCCTTCAGACAGTTGTCCAAGCGAGACCAAGATGTGGCAGAGGCACCTCTTCCCTGGAGGAGAAGTGCTCCACCGGTGGGGGGGGGGCAGTGTCTGTGGTTGTGCTGGAAGCCCCCATTTTCCCTGCAGAGAGCTCAATGGGTATAAATCCATCATGGGCGATAGGCCCCAAAACAGCAGATGGAAAGCTGCTGGAGCTGGTGTACCTGTTCGTCCTGCCACTTCTTGAATGGGTGGGGGTGGGGGTTGGTTAAAAAAATCTGCTGGGCTAAGAAGCCCGATTAAGTTACCAGAGCTTAGGAAATGGCAGATGATCTCCCACTTTGCTCCACCACCCAGCCCAGTTATGATCGCCCTTTGACAGACTTAAGTTAAAAGAGGCGTGAACTAAGGAGCAGAGACCCTGTCGGTCCAACACATAATATTTGATGCTGTGGTTATCCATAAGAAGACAGTGTCAACTATGTCGCAGTGATCTCTATGTGGCTGCTGTTACAGTGATTAGGAGGTTGAAACACCCTATCTGTAGAAAAGGAAATGCTTTGCTTAACCCCCAGGTACAAATGATTTCCAGGTGCTAGTAATTATCACTTGCAGTGTTTGCTATTCCAGACTCTCTACCTTGAAATGTAAACTTGACAAGTTAAACTTTTCATTATGTGCAGCAGCCTTTCAAAAAGCTGAAGGACAGACAAATAGTCCGGTAATGGGTGAAAACCAATTCCCACTTAAAATGGCAACACTTAATTACTACCCTAGCTGTTTATTTCTTTTGAACATATTTAAAATTGACTTTTAATCCCCAGTGGAATTAGCCCTGTTATATCATCCAACATTCTCCTGTTATTTCATCTCCTCTTCTGTATAAAAACACACACAAATATCCTTGTGGCAGCTTTTGCAAAATGTGGAGAACAAGATTCCACTCAAGTAACAACATTCTCCCCTTTTATGATTTTTATGCAATCCTATGATTACAGCAAAGTCACTAATCACAAAATGTTGCCCATAATTACTCACATTTCTAATATCATGAGACTGGTTAAATAATTATGGTGGGATAATTTTCAGAACTCAACGTGGTTTCTGAGTTTCAAACTAGACTTTATTTGTTGATCCAATTTCTACAAATATGGGTGACCAGAAGGTTTCTTTTCAAAGGGAAAAAGATAAGTTGAGATTTTTATGATTACAGTTACTACCACTAATAAATAAACAAACAAACAAAAGTAACAGAAAAGTTACTTTCCAAAATCATCTTATAGACAGGCATTTCCGATAGGGATGTAGAGAGCCTGAACATACAAAACGGAGGAGCTATTTCCTGGTGAAGAGCTATTTCAGACAGTGATTCAAACAGCATGTAAACTAGGTCTTTCTGAATCTCTTATTCCACCACATGCCCTGTTCCCTCTGAGAAAAGCCACTTCTGAAAACTATGGGGACCCTTCAGAAGGATTTTGGGGGTCTGCAGGCCGAAGAGGAAATAAGGAACGTGAACCTTAAGATACTAAGAAAAGGACTGAGAATAACAGGAAAACACCAGTAAAGATGTGTGAAGTAAGCTATTGCAGAAGTCTATCTATCCATTGCATGCAAGATAATGGCCTTACACTTAGTTTCAGCATTATATTGCCAAAATCTCAGAATACATACAGTTGTCTTCCTCATCCCAAGTCCAGTTATCTGCTGCAACTGAAAGCCAGGCCTGAGAAGCCAGTCTTGCAGTGGTGGCAAAAAATACTCAAAATAAGAATTGAACAAATTTCCTCCGATCACAGATAACTGTGAGTAAGCCAGTGAGAACACTTCTTTTGCCCCCTTATGGTAGCCATAAGCACTCCGTAGCATGCAGCATGATCTCTTCTGCTTGATCTACCTAGGCTTATTTCACTATTTCTTTGTTATTACTACACTTCTGACATGGCAGTCTTAGTCCCATGAGATTACCATGTCACCAGTTAAAGTTCAGTCAACCACACCATGACATTTGTTCTTTAATCTAGCTGAAACTTCATGGTGTTTATTCAGGGAAATACAACTGCGAACCTGGAAGAGGACCTCAACCCTGATATGCAGTAATACAAACACATGAAGAAATGTTAAAGATGCGTACAAACATTTTAGCATTATATTCAGCATCCTAGGTCAGTGGTAGAGCACATGCTTTGCATACAGAAAGTTCCTGGTTCAATCCCGGGCATCACCAGGAAGGGCCAGAAAGCTTCTACTTGAACCCCCGGGGAGCTGCTGCCACGCAGGGCTAACCACGCCGGGCTAGATAGACAAACGGTGTGACTCAGTATAAGGCAGTTTCCTGTGTTCCTAACTGCATGAGACAAAAAGTCATCTTTTCTGCTTTAAAATGTGTGCACCGTTTTGGAAGTTTATAAACCCAGAAGCATAATTCTCATGTATGTATGCATGTATAAACAAAAGCACCCTAGGAGAAATTGGGGGCTGGGGGGGAGAGATATGCTAACCGACTGAGTGCAAGAGGAACTTGAAAGAACCCACAAAAATCAATGGACACACATACAACAAAAGAAACCTTAAAATAGCTAGAAGCTTATTTCCTTTGTGATTCACACAGTGCACTGCAAAACCACAGTGAGCTGGCATAAATTTGTCAATTTAAGCTCTAGCAGGAAGCGTCTGGTGCTAGAAGACTATCCTTTGGAAGGGACAAAGTGAAACAAATTGACATGAAAAGCCAGAGGAAGGAGACGGCAATGAGAAGAATTGTGGATGCCTTTTTCAGCCCTTTGTCCACTGTTAAATAAATTGCCAATTTCATATTTCAAACCAAAACGTAGTTGCATTAATGATGGTTATTGATTATGATTATTTTATAGCATTTGAGAGTGGGAGTGGAGGTTAAGCTAGTTGTTGTACAGCAGATGCCAGCTCTGACCACAGGAGGGCACATTCAAGCAGACAAAGCTGACCAAACAAAACCAACAGGGTACACAGATACAGTCATTCCATGGTGACTGTGCCACATCAAAAACTAACAAAGAAGGTCAGGCCCATGAGTTCCATGCTGCGAGAAATGCATGATAAAAGTAATGGTGTCCAACAAATACTCCAACTCATTTGACATTTAGTATAGAGAACAGTTACCGCATGCGGCAACTGACTGAGAATACTAAGGAATTCTGGGAAAAAGCTTTTAGCCATGAACTCTGCTACAACACCCTTCTGTTATCATCACCCACAAGTGGACTAAGGCAACATAAGGCTAATGTGCATGCACAACATTTTATTATTTGCCATCAATGCCCTTCTGGATTTTACATAGGACAACAGGCCAGTCACTACACAAAAGAACAAATGGTAATGAATAAGACATCAGCAATGGCAATATTCAAAAACCTGAGGGGAAAAATTTCAGACTCCCGGGACACTTCTTAACTGACATTAATGTAGTGATTCTGGACTGAAGGAACTTCAAACACAGATTTGAAAGAGTGGCAGAAGAGAGAACAGAGCATGATAACAGTTATTCCACTAGGAAATGTGGGATGCTCCAACGTTTTTGGTTGATGATGGGCCTCAGCAGGTGCCCAACTATACTGGCCTTGGTATCAGGCCTGAGGCAACCTATGGTATTGGCCAGCCCTGTAGAAAACAGCAGGCCATAAATGTACAGCTTCTCTCAACCTTCAACCAAACCAGCATGATTGGGTCCCATGCCAACTTGCAATGGGAGAAAACAAGAGCATCCCTGGGAATCCAATGGGAGATGGGTTAAGCCCTGCATCAACAGCCTCCCTTTGCAGCTACGTTAGCCCACACCTCCTGCACCATCAAATATTAGGAGACACTAATTTATCACACTAATTTATTCACTTGGAATCAAGTCTGAACGATTTCAGTGGAACTTGCCATTAAGTAAAAGAGCTTAGGATCACAGCCCAAGAATCTAATAGAGTGTGACTAAAAAGCAGTGCATAACATGACTCTGGTTGCCATTGCATAGAAGTGGTTGCCATTGCATTGGTTGCCATTGGTTGCCATTGCAGTGCGTAACATGACATTGGTTGCCATTGTTTGCTCCACCCCCTCTTAACAGGTTACTGTTACCCAGGCCCCACTCCCAATATTCAAGTGTAAAGAATGGATGCCTGCAAAGGGGAAGCTGAAACCATGCATGAATGAATGAAGCTGAATGAATTATTTTCATCCATCTTCACTGCAGAAGATATAGGACAGATACCTGTGCCTGAGCTGATGTTTTCAGGAAGGGCGTTTGAGGAACTGAGGCAAATAGTGGTGACAAAAGATGAAGTTCTCAACCTTATTGATAAACTGAAAGCAAATAAATCACCAAGCCCAGATGGTATCCATCCTAGAATTCTCAAAGAACTCAAATATGAAATTACTGATCTTCTAGCCAAAAATATGCAACATGTCCGTGAGATCAGCCTCTATACCAGAGGACTGGAAGATGCCCCATGTAACACCAGTTTTCAAAAAGGGATCCAGGGAGGATCCGGGAAATTACAGGCCTGTTAGTTTAACATCTGTTCTGGGTAATTGGTTGAAGGCATTATTAAATATAAAATTAGTAAGCATATAGAAGGACAAGCCCTGCTGGAAAAGAATCAACACGGCTTCCACAAAGGTAAGTCCTGTCTCACTAACCTTTTAGAGTTCTTTGAGAGTGCCAATGAACATGTAGACAGGGGTGATCTGGTAGACATTGTTTACTTGGACTTCCAAAAGGCTTTTGACAAAGTCCCTCACCAAAGACTCCTCAGCAAACTTAGTCATGGAATAAGAGGACAGGTCCTCTTATGGATTAGTAACTAGTTAAAAAACAGAAAGCAGAGAGTAGAAATAAATGGTAAATTCTCCCAATGGAGGGAGTAAATAGTGGGGTCCCACAGGGATCTGTATTAGGACCAATGCTTTTCAACCTGTTCATAAATGATCTGAAATTAGGAGTGAGCAGTAAAGTCACCAAGTTTGCGGATGACACCAAATTATTTAGGGTGGTTAAAACAAAAAGGGATTGTGAAGAATTCCAAAAGGATCTCTCCAAACTGGGGGAATGGGCATCTAAATGGCAAATGCGGTTCAGTGTAAGCAAGCATAAAGTGATGCACATTGGGGCAAAAAATCCCAACTTCAAATATAGCCTGATGGGATCGGAGCTAGCGGTGACCGACCACGAAAGAGATCTTGGGGTTGTGCTGGGCAGCTCAATGAAGATGTCAACCCAGCATGTGGCTGCTGTAAAAAAGGCAAACTCCATGTTAGGCATAATTAGAAAAGGAACTGAGAATAAAACTGCCAATATCATACTGCCCCTATACAAATCTATGGTGTGGCCACACTTGGAATACTGTGTCCAGGTCTGGTCACCACACCTAAAAAAAAGATACTGTAGAGCTGGAGAAAGTGCAGAAAAGGGCAACTAAAATGATCAAGGTTCTGGAGCATCTCCTCTATGAGAGAAGGTTACAACAGCTGGGATTGTCTTCTTGGAAAAAAGGAGGGTAAGTAGAGACATGACAGAGGTCTACAAAATTATGCATGGTGTGGAAAATGTGGAGAGGGAGACATTTTTTTCCTTCTCTCAAAATACTAGAACCCAAGGTCATCCTATGAAGCTGATTGGTGGGAGATTCAGGACAGATAAAAGGAAGTACTTCTTCACACAGCACATAGTTAATCTATGGAATTTGCTACCACAGGAAGTAGTGATGGCCACCAATTTGGATGGCTTTAAAAGAGGGTTGGACAAATTCCTGGAGGAAAAGGCTTTCAATGGCTATAGTCCTGATGGCTGTGTGTTACCTCCAGCACCAGAGGCAGTGGGCCTGTGTACACCAGTTGCTGGGGAATATGCTGTTGCGCTCATGCCCTGCTTGAGCATTCGTGGTCGACAGCTGGTTGGCCGCTGTGTGAACAGAATGCTGGACTAGATGGACCCTTGGTCTGATCCAGCATGGATCTTCTTATGTTTTTATGTTCTCACGATCATGTGCATTTTCAGCTCCTGTAGAAGTCTAGGCCTGTAGGCTTCCCCACCACAGACATCCACAGACTGGATGTGGATCTCAAGGATGGGGCCAGAGAGGCCGTGTGACATTGGGGGTTGGGTCCAGTGACATGGCCCTGCAGGCTCCTTTAATCACATGGAGCCCCCGTCATACATCTTATTTGAACAGAGGATTTTAAATCCTCTATGAACCATAGAGGAAATCCCTTGTTAAAGTGATTTCTTTTGAATGTCCCTGGGTAAATTTTAAAAAATATATTGCGCAGTGCAACCCTATGCATTCCTACTCAAAAAGAAACATTATTAAGTTCAGTGTAAGATACTCCCACTGAACTTACTTTACTGGCTGCTGGAATGGTGTATAAGTGTGTATTTTTGGTTAAAATATGGGTTGTATTGTATTATTGCCTTGCATTTATGAATGTTGTATTTATTGGCTGACCTGATTAAGTCCTGAACCGAAAGTTTGGTTAATGGTTTACTGTAGTATTTTTATAGCACAATCCTATGCATATTTAAACAGAAAAAGTCCTACAAAGAATGAGAGGCGGTGACTTGCTCAAAACAAGTCTCCCTGCAGCTTTAGGAGAGATCTGAATCTGTTCTTGTCTACTATACCACATCCGGTCAACTGCACCATATCTGTAGAATGCTGAGACTTTTTCCCCCCTATTCCGCATGCTCCAGTATCTCTCTAATTTTTCAGCCTGCAACCATCAAAGATGAAAGGGCACTTCACCCCCTATCCTCCCTTTGCCAGGGATTGACTGTAAACACAAAATTAAAATGTGCAGCAGTAAATTCCTCTCCTTTTCTTTGCTGCTGGGTAAAACTTTCAAATCTTCAATTTGCACTGGGTTAACACCTGTTAGCACATAACATCACTTTATTTAATCATCTCTTCTTACATTCTTGTCAACCTGTCAATTGCTTAGAACTCTGGCAGGGGATGTTTTCAAAGCCTACTTGCATATATACCCCTCTCATAATTTGCAGCCCTCTTTGCTCTGTTGTGGTTAGAAACAATGAAGAGTTCCTAAACAATGAAGAGCACCTTAAAAACTAACTCGTTTATATTCTGTGGCATTCGCTTTCATGTTTGAGACTACAACTCTCAGCATTCCTGGCCATGGTGGCAGAGCTGAGGGGAGTTGAAGTCCAGAACATTTAGAGCGTATTGAGTTGGAGAAGGCTGTTCTACATTCAAAAGCTTATGCAACAACTTTTAAAGATGTCATGGGTCTCTCTGGTGTTCTCACTATACACTCTAACACACACAGTTTGTTTTATTTATACTTTAAATATCATTCAATTCTGCCCACTATTGTGTTCTTTTAGCCAAAGGTCTGTAAACTAACACTTATGAAGTGAACTGTCAGACCTGAATTATGCTAGGATCTTAAGTCCACTCACAGCATGGCCCAAAACTTGTAGCAACGGTACTGAACTGCAACCAATAAGACAAGCCACAGGTCAAGGAAGCCACACAGAGTTCTGCTAAACCCAACAATGTGCTTTCCATGTCCAGAACCATCCTCTATAGAACTTCTGTAAAACAGATTAATGATAATAGCTGCAGAAACCAGAAAAGAAGAAGGGGGCGGGGGAGGAATTCAAGGGATGGAAGCTCAGCCAATATTCCATTTGTAATTTGTCACACTACCACACAATAAGGCTTGGACGTGAATGCACTGCCAATTTACAATTCAAATAAGCTCCCTTGAATTTTAAAAGAATGGACTGTGTACACATCAGTCAGGGTGACACCAAAATGCCCTGTCAGGTTAATTTTAAATGCACGTTTTCTGTGCTACTGTTAACTAATCACTATCATTACGGTTGTTGTTTAAAGAAGCTCTTTTGAAGAAAATGTAAAGGCATGATCTCTCCGCGGCGTTTGCTTTTAATTCCTACCTAAGTTCCTAGTAATATTTAGTTTATATACTTATCCCAGGCTATTCTAAATTCACGCAATGCTATTGAAAGTTGTGATGATGGTGTGAGGCAAAGCCAATTGCACTGAAGTCAGCTGGAACAGAAACACTGCAAAACTGCTTTTAAACCTGTGGGAAAATTCGCACTTTGCGAATGAGAGTCCATAGACCTGCGGGGAGTTTAAACCCCTCTTCTGATATGTAGTAGAAAACCCCTTACATGATAAACATCTGGTTAACCAGCAGTTAATTAGATCTCTCTTACAGCAGAGTGGCTCCTTGCCTCCCCCCACATCGTTCAAAATGAGTACAACATCACCCTGTGTCCATGTGTCCGTGTTTGTGAAGGAAAAAAAACTAGCGTTATACCATATCAAAATATAAGTAATCTACTATGAGCATAGGAAATAAAGCACTACTTCCAACCAACTACCACAGGAGGAAATAAAGCACACTTCTTTCTACTCTCTTAAGACTGATCAGTGAGGCACAAACAGTCTGCATTTTTCTGCCATGGAACACACACCCACATACACTATCAATGTATCCATCCATCCATCCATCCATCCATCCATCCATCCATCCATCCAACACTTTAGTTCAAAAATAAAGGAAAATATAAAGATTCAAGGTTTCTGCACTTCTAAAAGGCATGCCACCAGAACTAATAAGAGCTGCTTAACTATATTTGCAGGTTTACTTCTTGCCCCGACTTTCAAAGATCTACAGATATCCCCCTTTCAGACTCTTTTTTTTTTTTTTTTTAGTGATCAGGGTGTCTTGGATTGCATAGGTTCCAAATTTCAAACTTACTGGCTGCTGCGGAAGCACTGTAAACACTGGGTTGCACCTTTTTTCTTTTTTTGCACATTTTGAGGGAGAGATTGACAAGTGTCCCATTTTCTGATTTTTTTTCATAATGACGGTTTCTTGGACTGTATGTGTTCCAATGTTCAGCATCTGAAGGCTGCAATCCTATACCCACTTACGTGGGCGTACATCTCACTGAACTCAGCTGGATTTACATCAAGTAGAAATGTATAGGATTGCACTGTTAGTCACAGAGAATTTTGATACTCAAATGGGTGAGTCAGACAGGCAAAGATTCTGATACCTCCCCAGTGTTAAGCTATTCAGTGCTAACCCAACAAACCTGCAGATGAAACAAGAGACCAAATGGCATCCCCTCCCCTTACAGGACGAATGCTTTAAAAGGTATTCTGCCCCATTCAGATACCATTTCCTACCTTCCTACAGGCTGGCCCTGTAGCTATTCAAAGCAAGTGCCAATTTGAGCACTAATCTTACCCATTTATACTGATATCCCTTATTTTTTCAGTCCATCTATAATAATCTTTTAACTCAAGTTACAAACATTTTGAACCTGAAGGGAAAATTACACGTTAACATGTTAAATACTGCTTGGACATAGTTAGTTAGTTAGTTTGTTTGCTTGACAAAGCTGCTTCAGAAATGGGGGAGGATTTAGTACAAAAATGTGGTGTGGAGAGGGGGCTGCTTAACCCCTTCTCCTCCTATCATTTTCCAATCTGAATGATCCCCAGCAAAGTCCCATGGGATTATAAAAATGTAGCTTGTAGTTAGCCCTTCATTTTTCCATTTCTGTAATAACGATGCAGCTAGACTGTACTAACGTTTGTTGTGATGCGCAGTGTTAGTACTGAAGTTTATTATTTTTTTCCGAAGCAAGATCAATTCAAATCACATACATAGTAAAGAATACATGAAATAACTTGAAACTGAATCTTTTAATTTAGTTAAGAGTCTGGGATAGAAAATCTGCTTTGGATAAACTATTAACTAAAGCCTCAACTGAAACCAGAACTGAACTTTACTTTGAAGTTGAAGAAAGCTCCGTTCCTTTTATTTTATTTTAAAATAACGGATTGTTCTTACTTACTCTTTCATACAATAGCTGGTCTTGGCTAAGTCCATCAATAAATAATGGCTCTGCTCATGTGGCAAAATGTTGCTCTTGTAGGATTGCTGACTCTATTATAGATTCTAGAGGAATCTACTAGAAAATTCAGATGGTCACTAAAACCTAAAGGTTTAAAAGCCTTAGAGTTATAGCAAACTAAACAGCCCCACCAAGGCCCCCTCTACATGGCACTGCTTTCACACTCCGTCACAACTGCACAGCATTGCATCTTTGAAGTAGCTTCTGGTGGTATACACTTGCTATTTACTGCACGCTTCTCTAACAGACTCCACCATGCCTTTTTTTTTGCCATTATACTTAAATGCGCAGCTGTGCAGTCTCATGAGTGTGGGGGTGCAACACTTCAGTGGATGTTTTGTATTTTAGGGGCTCTGCTGTGTCTTTCTGTCCCTCGTTAGATAAAAAGTGAGTGTTTTGTGCTCCTTCATTTCCACGTCATCTGTTTGTCAGTCCCACAGCCTGAGACTCTCACAATGGTTCGCACTCACAAGCATGAGTGGTACGTGCCCACCCATCGCTCCAAAATGGTGGCCGGAGCGATGTTTGTCCTCCCCCAAGACCCCCCCCCCAGCCCTTGGACACTGAGTCCAAAAGCAACCATTGCGAAGATATGAAGCTGCAAAAATGTGTGAAAGTGTGATTAAATAGATGAAAATTTGTCTCTGTGCTTCTGTAACTGCGCAGCTGCAAAGGGATGGGGGGAGTAAAGAGACGTCACAGAGCAACGCAAGCACTATGCACGCCTACAACACACCCACCACAAAATGTGAAATTGGTTTGGGGAAGGGACAGATGGCTCGCAACTGTGGGAAACCCACAGCAAACCAAAAACATCACAGCAAAACACCTCATTGGAAATCCGCATTTTCCGGGAGAAAACCATGGATGGCTGTGAAGTGGCAACTGCATCATCTAATCAAAAAGATCTCGACTTGCACCCGCCCCAGAGTAAAAGGCTCATGCAGATGGCCCCTAAGTATCACCAGTAGCATTTGTATTTTCTAGAGGATTGAATCAGGAGAAACAGAAATCCACCCAACACCAAGTAACGAGATCCACACAAAAGTTATATGAGCAGTAACAACACCATTTTTAGTTGTGGGAATTAATAGCACAGAAGGCATAAGACCAGTAATAAGAACTTGGTGGGCTTTATGATGCTATTTGTTTTCATCTAGTGGTAGGACTAGTTGAGCTAGGGATGACCCCCAAAGAAAAGCCCTTTTCATAATTAGTATCCACAAACAGCATGTTACAACACTGGGTTGACTTCCCTTCAACAACCCTGAATACCTGGTTCACACGTCATGATCAGCAACATGATTGTGATGTCCAATTTAGCTTTGCCCAGCTGCAGCAGGAACAATCGGATAGCGAGAACCAGCACGCTCGCTTGCTTCCACTTTGTTCATAACAACCCTGGGTTGTTGTGATGTGCAAACCAGATCAATACTAACCATGGATAGTACTAAACTGCTACCTTATTAGGGCTGCTTTGCAAACCCACTTCAAACCCTGGTTTCAAAGCAGGGTTAAGGAGTGAGAAGCCTAGTTAGCATTCCAGATCTGGTATAGCTCTATGCTAAAATGCAGTTAAACCAAAAAAAGGAAGACAGTAATTTGCACCAGAGAGGGAGGATGAGGGAGTGTATGTTCCCATAGCTGGCTTTTGATCGCAAAGCATATTTTTTTAGGGTAAGCCAGCATTAGCTCTTTGATGAGACCAATATTCCCATGCACAATAGTAGTCGTTAAATATTAATGACTACTGGAGGTTTTGGTTGCCCATACACTCCTGAGAAGAGTATGCCATTGGCATTGTAGCTACTGTCAAAAATGGCGATGGACATGAGAACTTATGGAACTGTTGTTCTTGTCAGATCAAACTTTTAAGCAAAGCTATGTGTTCAGACAATTATTTTTATTTCATTTATTTTTTACATTTATATCCCACCTTTCTTCCATCATGGAACTCAAGATGGCTACATGTGGTTCCCAGGTGGTCTCCCCTCCAATCACTGACCAGACCCAGACCTGCTTAGCTTCAACAACGTGGCTGCCTCATGTGCCTTCAGACTATGCCTATCACACTGAACTATCCTTAAGACCAGAAGGTGTGCAAGCCTCCCCAAGTGCAAGTAAAATAAATCCTGTTCACCCGACAGGATTAACTAATGACCTGTGCAGAGAAGTATGTTGTTCAACAGGCCACATGCCTCAGATGTAATTTAAAAGGAAGGGAAATAATCAGCCTCATTGTCTACCACGGGTAGTAATGGCTGTCCAGCTACATAAACACAGCCTCTTGCATTGCCCAGGTTGTCAAATGCAGGGGTGATATGGTTGCCACATTTTGTCGCCTATCACAGTTTAGACACACTTTAATAGCGAACCAGTGAACATCTTTCTAAGGATGTAGCCACTAATTTTGTGAACCACTGGTTTACAAGCTCTGGTGGGAGGTCTGTGCATGACCCTAAAGGAACTGGCATGTGTGCATGCCCAGGATTTTGGAATCACATTAGGGGCATTCTCAAGTACAATCTCAATTTGTCAAGGTGCTTACCATTTTGTAATTTCAGAATCCCTACTACAGCCTGATCGCTTCACCTGTCATTATCCTCTTCAATGTAACCTCCATCTTCCTCCTCTCACCAAACCACCAGCACTTTACAAGTGAACACTTCTAGGCAAGATTTGCTAAGAACATATATAATGACAATCTTAATTAAACCACCACCTGGGGATAATTTGCAATCTTTTGAATCAGCACAGATGTCAATAGATCTTTTTGAAGGATGCTACTTCAAGGATGCTTTTATTCTCATATGTGCACTCTGAACCACACACAAGATTAAATACAATTGGGGTGGCAAAAATGGCTTGGTAGAAATATCTTTTTTCATGTTCTTTTCTGATTGCAACAGCTTTACTGGAGCAATCATCAAATGCATGCTTCAGAGATATTCACTCTCCTTTAAAGCTAACAATTGTTGTTGTTGCTGTTGTTGACATAAAACCCAGGCACTGTATCAGACAAAAAGGGGGCATATGGATAGCATCTTTACTGTTAAGGTGGCATCCGTTGTAGGTATTGCAAAGATTTCTAGCAAAGAATAGTAAAGAACCCCACAACCTACCTTTTAGAATCATAGAATAGTAGGGTTGGAAGGGGCCTATAAGTCCATCGAGTCCAATCCCCTGCTCAGTGCAGGAATCCAAGTCATGCTGATGACTTAAATTCATCATTGTCACCTTTGCCAGAAGTGACAGGTTGTTACTAATCACAGCAGCCTTCCCCATCCTGGTGCCCTCCATGCTGGCTGGGGAATACTGAGAGTTGTAGTCCAACACATCTGGAGGGCACCAGGTTGGAGAGGGCTGGTTCACAGAATGAAAATTCACCATGTCGAATGGCTCACAAGTGGCTCTGACCAATCAAACCAGGTGGCCCAAAAGTAGATATTCAGTTGTTTAGATTGTTGATGAGAGGGGGAGAGAATGTGTGAGTAGAAGATGTGTGGGTAGAGTCAGAGTGACAGTTGGAAAGAGTAAGTGACAGGGAGTGACAGTTGATGGAATACATTTCGAGCACTTACGAGATTAATCGGTATTAAACAAATGTAAATGTAATAAACAATGTAATAAAATGCAAATAAAGTATACTGTATACCTACTTTTGGGCCACTCTATATAGAATATAGTCAATGGTGCTCCAATTTGTACTACGGAAATAGAGGAAAAGAGGTGGACATACTGGTTTTTCTCCTCCTTTCGTTCCACCAGAATAATACATTTGCAAACAACAAAGCAGGGAATTAATGAGGTTTTGATTATTAATCAATAAAGAATTTCTGCACAACAGGCACTTCTCAGTTTTAAAGGGTTTATTACAGTTGAAAGAAAGAGAGAAAGACAGACAGACAGACAGATATCATCTGGGGGCAGTGCTAGAGAATAAACTGTATGTCTTCTCTCAATGCCAGTGAGCATGTCCTGGGGATTTAATTCACTGTTATCATTAAATCAAAATATGCATGCACACCTGTGGGAAGAAGCCAAGACTCTTCCCAAAACTACTTGTCAGGAGTATGAAGTTTGTGAAGCTACATATTTGTAGGAAACAAAACCATCTTAATCCATCTGACCCTCTGGCTCCATGTAAAAACCAGTTAGTCATAGAATCGTAGAATCGTAGAATCGTAGAATCATAGAACAGTGGGGTTGGAAAGGACCTATAAGACCATTGAGTCCAACCCAAGTCAAAGCATCCCTGACAGATGGCTGTCCAGCCTTGTCTTGAATGCCTCCAGTGTGGGAGAGCCCACCACCTCCCTGGGTAATTGGTTCCATTGTCATATTGCTCTAACAGTCAGGAAGTTTTTCCTGATGTTCATTCAGAATCTGGCTTCCTGTCACTTGAGCCCATTATTCAACTCAAGTCAACTCAAAAAAGTACTACAAGGTTGGTTTCCATGTTCTTACAGAGGAATGGCTTCACTTATAAGTTATTTTCTAACAGTTTTAAATTATCTTGTTCATCTACCAAGTATGCATACGACATACTCTTTGAAACGGTTGCTATAGTTAGTAAACCACACTGCCCTGCATGAACAAGAAGGGTTCTTCCATTTTCACTTATGGTGCATGCGTGTGCATGGGGGGAATCCAGATAATTGAAGTCTTTCTAGCATTGCGAATGTCTTCTGTAGAGCATGAACTACTCAGCAACTTGCCCAAGACTATCCAGTGGTTTCTTGTACAAAAATTGAATGATTGAAAGGCAGGATTGGTGTTGTTTATCCTTTTTCATGGACTGTCACACATTATTCTTTAATAACGTTACAACATCACACAGCACAGGCTTCCTTCCATGCTATGCAGAGGCAACTCTTTGAGCACAAACCCTATCCACAAACAGAGACTGAATTGTGCTATTGTGAGTGTCACCAATCTGCAGGAGACTTGAGGTGTTGAGCCAGGCCTGGCCATCTTGTATGGGTAGGAGATAGGGCTGGACAAATCTGTCAATTTCTGTTTCTCTCCATTTCTCAGTTTTCCAGTCTTAACTTTGGATTGCCCAGAAGTTTGAGAATTTTTTTTTTTTAAGTTTGCATGAAAATTCATATGCCCTAGTGTGCATATTTCTCCAATGCATTATTGTACACAATTTTACCTAATATACATATTTTTGCAAGCAAGTTTCCTAATGTAATACATTTTAATTTTATGTTCCCTAATATACACATTTTGTATGCATTTTTTTTATTGGAGAAGCCCATTGCAAAATTCGGAGAAGTACAAGTTTTAGTTTCCCTAACATAATACATTTTAAAGGTTACTTCCCTAATATACAGATTTTTGTATGCATTTGTTTGATTGGAGAAGTCCATTGCAAAATTCGGAGAAGTGTGAGTTTCAAAGGATATCTGAGTTTCAGTTTTTGTATTGATTCAAAAGTGTGAAATACAGATGAGAACTGGATCCACCCACCCCATCCCTAGTAGGAGAAAGAGTGGGAAGAAAACTATGTTATATAGAGGTACTGTAATTGGTTTTGAACAACTGATTACAACAAACAGTAGGAAGATCTACTGGGTTTCTCATTCCCCAAGGAGGTGGGGAAAACAAGATAGCAATGGGTCCCACATAAGTTCCTCCCCCGCAAAAGAAATTGCTTTGGAATTATCCTAACAGAAGAGGAGTAGAGAGTGTTGCATCAGAACTTTACACCTATATGACAAGATCTATGAGCGTTTACCTACAGATATCTAGCACTGAAGTGGATGATCAATGCTTACAAAAAATGTTTCCCTGTAAATGCTTTCATGGCAATAGCTCCAAAAGAAGAAACCATGGAATGAAACTGGTGTGGTAAATCAATAACGTTTGGGTATGCTGGCACACCAGGTTATACAGAACGACCTCTCACACAGATCCTTATCTAGCACACTCATGTCCGAATAACAACATTATCATAAATACTGTGATAACATAAAAGGGAAACATTCGTTATCAGAGAAACCTGACACGCCTTTAGTTTTCCCGTTACAGATTGCTCTTTCATAATCAGCTTCAGGGAGGTTATCTTTGGGAAATGCTTCTGTTTGCGTTTCTTGATAGCTTTAGGGTTAGTCATATGGTTTCTTGGGCACCCATTCAAAATCAGCATTTTAATCGCATAAGTATAATGTGTATTAAAATTCTGATCTATACAAAAGCATGACAGTGCAAGTTAAGAAAAGGGAGGGGGGACTGCATGAAGTGAGGGAAGAAATACAATCACCTTATACATGTGTGAGAGTATGAGAGCTGGATGTGGACACTGTTCCTGCTCTCATAAAAGTGAAGGTGCCAGAACTTAATTCTTGCACAGTGCAATCCTTTATATGCCTAAACGGGGAAACTGTGCCAGTCTCTTTTTGAATGGCCATAATTGTAAGTGATAGCATGCCAAGCTGACAAAGGTCAAAAGGCCAAGCTAGACCGCATGGCAACCGGTCTGCATGTTTAAAAAGCGATCTGGAATCATGTAGAAAGCGGGAGGAGGGGGCAAAAAGGAGAATGTAAGTAAGGAATGCAATCCCCCCCCCCAGCTGTGGGTTATCTCCTCCCTTAAACCCTTCTTGCAATGCGCTTTTCTCCTAGCTAGGTTCACTTCTAGAATTGAAGCCCAGCAGAGGAAAAAACCAAGGGGAAGGGAGGCAAATGTTGAGGCAGTAAGCGATGAAGTTCTGAGCTCCTCACCTGCATGCAACATTGCTTCTAAAACCGGACTCCACCCCACTTTCCACATAACTGCAGCAGATCCAGGTTTAAAAACACACTGATTTTCCATTGCCATATCTACTTGGGCTAAAAGACATGGAAGGCTTTGGCAACAAAGTCACTGATTTCTCTGGTGGTTTTGCAGATCTATTTCAGCTCATGAGAGAAATAGATCATAATTAGCATTTACCTTAAATTCAGAGCTCTATTTTGATTTAGGTCTCCAGCTTTCCATTTCTATATAAAATGTGTGCCTCTTAGGTGAGAATAAGTATGAAAGAACATAAGAAGAGCCATGCTTGATCAGACCAAAGACCTTTATTTATTTGTTTGTTTGTTTGTTTATTATATTTCTATACCGCCGCATAGCCAAAGCTCTCTGGGCAGTTTACGAAACCGCCCAACATTCTTGCCCAATCTTGCCCAAAATTCTGTCCCACAATGGCCAACCAGATGCCTCTGGGAAGGAGGACATGAGTGCAATAGCACCCTCCTTGCTCATGTTCCCCATCAACTGGTGTTGCGAGGCAAATGCTATTGCTCCCTCAATGACATAGTTGTTTGGATATTCATTATTTTATAAACTACTCCTCTCACTCCCCCAATACAAATGTACTACTGTAAGCGATACTGGTGTTTTGAGCTGGAACAGAGAGAAAAAAACAGGCTTTTTTTTAAAGGATGGGAGGGAATAAAGTGTGAAAAATGTATACTAATTTATCATTAAAGACACCGAAACTCTTTCATGTTGTACAAGTGTACCCTTGAGAGTTCAAAGACACAGAACAGATTACTAATATTATGATGCTTCCAGCAAAATGATTTTAATGATTAGTCAAGTCTAAGAGGGGAAAATGAAAGTTTGTACAGCAGTTCTGCTATTTGTTTGCCAAAACACTGCCATGTAACAATAAAATCACATGGGCAAAGAAAAGTCTACATCTATAAAAACAATTTAGAGCAAAGAGTGTATTTACTGTACTTCACTGTCACCCTTTTAAAGCTTCCTTGCAATGGCTGGCATT
The DNA here is from genome assembly GCF_057233095.1 of Heloderma suspectum. Classification (NCBI taxonomy): domain Eukaryota; kingdom Metazoa; phylum Chordata; class Lepidosauria; order Squamata; family Helodermatidae; genus Heloderma; species Heloderma suspectum. The sequence goes on along the minus strand of NC_139461.1, from coordinate 29,154,309 downwards.
GTAGAAAAACTGAAGAATCATTCTCCCCCCCGCCCACACACACACACACACACACACACGTCTACGGCTTGTAATGCCAGTCTTTTTGCAGGTGTGCTTCAAGGACTTCTCTCTCATACTCTTTGAATCATTTTGTAGACACTAATGAGCATCCCTCTTCAGCTTTAATTATTGGTCCCTGACAAGTCAACATAATAGGAATCAGCTTATCCAAGCATACTCCCCAGTGACACGTCCAATTACTCAGGTTGTACTTCTCAGCAAGAGGTCTGAGGGGTTGCTAATTTAACATTGTCAAAAAAATAAAATAAAAATAAACAAAGGTATAGGTTACAGTTTTATCTTCTGATCCTTATGTCAATGGATCTAACAAGATGCAGCATTGCTATGGTGCATCTGTAAATTAGAGGTTTAAAGACCATTTTGTTTGTTTGTTTAATATAATTAACTAACTCTCCCCACACTCCCTGCACTTTAACAGACTGAAGCTGAGTGTTCAGCTGTAAAAACCCAGGGGAGTATCAATACACCGATTACACAAATCTATTTCTTTCCTTCTCATAAGACTCACCATTTAGGCTCCAATTTTCAACACAAAGGCATGACTAGAAGTCTTGTGTGTTTATACCAGATTTTAAACTCATAGGCTCCCTCTGCTTATTCATTTTTAAAGGATTTTTGAAAGACATACTACATTTACTTCTATTCATTTATAACTCAGACAAGAATAAGGACTGCTCTCCCACCCTGGATGTTAACTGAATATAATAGAGATACGTAGTATTTTTGCCAATTATTGCTGTAGTTCACAGGTGGAGAATGTGTGGCCCCTTAATATAATGTTGAACTGCAGCTCCCATCAGCCCTAGCCAAAATACCCAACGGTGAGGTCACTGCAGTTATCTTGTATACATTTGAGAAATGGTCACATACCTTGATGGCCTTTTGGTCTTACTGTTGGCAGGGTTCCCCTCCCCAATACGTATGTGTGTGCATGTGTGTGTGTGTGTGTGTGTGTGTGTGTGAAAGAGAAAGAGAAAGAGAGAGAGATCTTCCCACTGAAGTGACCACTTCATGCTTATCAAGAGGGCTCTCTAGTCCATGGCAGTTTATGCCACAATCAATTTCTTAGTATTTAAAATGCCACAGGATTCTTTTTTATATATTTAAAGGCATGCGTATTTCTAGGAAGTCATACCATGTCTTATATAAACTCCCAAAGATACATTTACAGTACAATCCCATGCAGATTTACTCAGAAGTAAGACCCATAGTGTTCAATGGGCCTTACTCATAGGTAATTATGCATAGGATTATAACCTTAAGAACATAAGAGCCATGTTGAATCACACCAAGGGTCCAGTTAGTCCAGCATTCTGTTCACAGTGGCCAACTAGCTGCCCACGGGAAACCCACAAGCAGGAAATGAGTGCAACAGCACCCTCCTTACGTCTTGAAAACAAAGATGTAAGAACTTGTATACACTACAAAATGCCTGTTATGATGCATTTTTGAATGTATAAGAAGGCTGGCTTGTATACCCAAGAACCCCTGTGCATAGGAACACATTGTTCACCTCTGTGGAATACTTTTCAGTAAAGTCTGCCCGCTCAGTGTCAGGCATGGTGGGCAAGTGTACCAGAGCAGTGTTTTACTCCGCATGCGTCCTCCTCCACAGAAATGCATGGCAACCATTCACTTTTATGGGAGTAAGTAAAGGGATGCACTCTGAGATATCATTAGATATCCCTGCCCCATGATGACTCCAACTGCTGACAATCAAGCCTTCTCCCACCTGTGTGGCTGCAACATGGGCTCTTTCAGACCTGGCATGCATGACTGCACTAATCCCAAAGAGAGCCATACACTCTGCAACCATTTCTGCAGACCTCCTGTACAATAAGAAAATAAATGCATATTACCAATGGCCATAATTCCAACTCACACAGGGAAAGAGGGTATGCAGAGGATGCCATTTCTACTACCTTGAGCACCATTTTTGGTAGAAAGCTGAGTACAAATCAAATCAATCAATCAATGTCTACCAAGGTGCAGAAGAGACAGTGAAAGCACAGAGGAGGTGTCGCTGGACTCCAACTCCCATCAGCCTCAGCCAGCATGGCCAATAGTCCAACAGCATCACCCAGGTGTAGAAGTTGGGGCTTTCCATTCTACCCCCTCGTTCCTGTGCTCAGTGTATCCTGCTTAGTCACATATACTTTCAAGATATCTGTGAGAGTCCCAAGAGTAGATTAATGTGTCTACAAATTAACACAGAAAGAGGGAACCCATGAAAAAAATAAAGACTTCAGACAATGTGTGTGTGTGTGTTTAGCTCCATGTCAAATATTTTGCATTAGTAATTTTACTGAACAATATTCAAGGAACATACTAGCCAAAGTCACTAGTTTAACTCTCCCATACAAACAGAATAAAATGTTTTTAACCTTGGCTGAATTAATTTGGGTTTGTAAAAGCTAAAATGTAAGTATTGTATTTGCAGACACACACACACACAAAACACAAAACCCCAAAACTCTACATTGTCCCCGCATTTTCTTTTTTTGGTCCTTTTTAACACATAAATATTGCTTACTTAAAATAAATTACAGACACTTCTGTAGCCACATGACAATCAGTACTGATCGAAAGACAACTGAATCTCCATAAAATAATATTCTATAAAAGCAGACAATTGTAAAGGTACAAGCCAGTATCAACAGTATATCATCCAAGAAGGGATTGTCTGTAGCTTTGTGAGTGAATTAATATGACCACAAGCAGAACTATTGCAGAGATGTTTAATGTCTGCATTCTGATGTTTAGGATTTTAAGGAATGTAAAGCTCATTTAGCAATGTTGATACAGTGGTTTTGCAGGCAACTGGTAACTCTTGGACCAAATTTATCCCCAAGGGCTTTATCTCTGTCCCTGGTCAAAAGAACCCTCTCCCTTACTAGTCACTGTCTCCTGATCAGAGACACAGGTAAATAGGTTTTTTTAAATCCTTTCTTTCCCAGATGTTCTGACAGAGCTTTTGTGTGTGGCTTCCATTCATTTCAATGGGATTTGCACAGGAGCATGTCCCTGCGGGTTATGCCCTAGGCCAAGGTGATTATCTATAATTTTAACATATTAAGACACAGAATCTTCAGAACTACTACTAAACATAGGATAACATGTTTGGTAAACCTTCCGTGCTTATACAATCCTGCAGAAAATAAACACTGCAGCCTTGGTGAACCATCATTGCACTACCCAAAATAAACATTTCTTGCCCTTCCTCTTTAGTTGAGCTTCACCATGACTCATTTTCAGTAAAGGTTTTGTCTTTCTTGAAAGAACAGGTATCTGCTTCTGAATGGCAAATTAGGATGGGGAATTTGGGAGAGACAGGGTGTGGTCCACTTTTCACCGTGCCAGTTTTTTGGCTTTATTCTACTAGTTCCTTTAACTGTCCTAGAGGTGGTAATATTGCATAACTTCTGGGCTAGTAGAGAGTTCATTGGGAGAATTGGGAGTATGAAATGGCGGCAAGCCATGGATTCACCCCAAGAGCTCTGGTTGGTATAACATTTACACTATAAATGCTTCAATCCATCCCCAATTTTATCCTCATAATAACCCTGTGAGGTAGGTTAGGCTGAGAGAGAGTGAATGGGCCAAAGTCACCCAGTGAGCTTATGGGTACGTGGGGATTTGACCCTGGAACCCCCTGTCATGATCCAGCACTTCTCTTTCATGCATTTTGTAACTACTGACCATAACAGCCATTGGAGTTATGAATCGAGGTGGAACCAATATTGGACACAGTCAATCTTAGACTGTACATTTGTTTTGTGCACTGCTGCCCAGAGAGCTTCAGCTAATGGGTGATAGAGAAATAAATAAGACCTGGACAAGTTGTGGTCCATAAAACCAAACACAGCCTGTCAGACAATCAGGCCTGATGAACTTCCTGTTTTTGCTGCCTGTTGAGGACTACAAAAAAAGGGGTAGGGGGTTGTCAGGTTGTCGGCAGACCATAATAAATGGACTGCTTTCAGCTTGGCACATCTCATATTGTACAGGTCTGGGCTTCCTGTATTTCCCATTTTTCATAAATGTGTTCAAGAACCAAAATTTCACCTCGATTTCCAGTGTTTGTTACTCAACCCCATTTGTGGAGTTTCCATTAGAATTAGTAGCAAGTTTGAGAAGAAATGCCACACCATCGGATTGGATGGGAACTGCTCACCCATGTCAGTGTTTTGAGTTTTGCTGAGGTGGCAGTTCACAGGCTGGATAAAACCCTTTGAAAAGTACTGGTAATCATTAAATATTCCAGGTCTACTTTACTGTGAACATAAATATTGGATCATGTAAACACTGCTATAGGTATGAAAAATAACTGGACCCAGGCACTTTAAATCAATGGCCTTAGTAGTTCCATTCACTCACTGTTAGATATAAATCCTACGTTCGCAGCAGCAACCATCAGAAAACACTGATTTCAGAACTAATGAAGAGAATTCCATTTGTCTGACAGCAAATATGTATCATCTACTTTTTTTCAGTTTCTAGGAAATTTAAATTTGCAGAAGCAGGAACATAAATTCTCCCTTAATCCAGGAGTATGAGTAACGTTCTCTAGGGTCGATCTATAAAGATCTTATATAGAGCTGAAGTTCGGACTGCTATAGTTATATTTGGAATCCCTACTTCTCCTTATGATAAACACATTCTAAAGGCCTTGTTTTAATGAGAACCAGTGCCCAGAGCAGTTTTCCCCAATCAGGTGGCCTCCAGACATGTTGGACTGCAACTGCCATCATTCCCAGCCAGCATGACATTGGTTGTGCTGGCTGGGAATAATAAGTGTTGCAGTTCTAATGCATATAGAGGGAACCAGCTGGGGAAGGGTGGCCTAGCATAGGGTTAGGCACCCTGGCACCCTACAGATGTGTTGGACTACAACTTCCATAACCACTGACCATTAGCTATGCTGGGTGGGGGTGATGGGAGATGTGGTTCAAAACATGTGGAAAGCATCACGTTACTATCTCTGGCCTCTGTTGGGCTCAGATGTAGGAAACCCCTGGTTTAAATCCTTACCCTGCTCTGAAACATATTAGGTTCCTTAAGTAATTCGTACATGTGCTAGCCTAACAGTGAGGTACTACTGTGCTCATGTCCTGCTCAAGAGCTTTCCATTGGCATTTGGTTGGCCACTGTGGAACAGAATGCTTGACTAGACAGGCTTCTGGTCTGATTGAGCAAGGCTCTTCTTTATGTTCAAAGCTCACAGGGGTTGTTGTGAGCCAAAGGACAAAAGCCCGCCATGAGATACTTGAAGGACAAGAGACAAAAACAAACAAACAGTAGTGAGTAAAATCTCTCTCTGTCTCTGTGGGGTGCTAATATTGTGCAATAGAAAAGATCTAACCCATTAAAAAAAAAAAAAATGGAAGTAGTGAGGTTAAATAACCCAAAAGCAGTAACAAGACCATTAGACTTGAGTGCTGAATATCCAGGTTTAAACTCCTGCTTGGTTATGCAGTTCACTGTGTGACCTACTGACACTATCTCTCAAGCCTGCCTATTTCACAAATGGTAAGACACCACATCATAACCCATCAGGGCAAAAAATAAACTGCAGTGAACTTGACCCATCCCACATTCAAATGGTTCTTTATACATAGCAAAAGCATTTCAGAGCCTTCTGTTCCTCAAAGCAGACAGGCCATGAGACCTCAGTAAACGGAGTGACCATAGCAATGGGAGGGTAAGGAGAAGTTAGCACAAGTGTTACAGCAAATACTCATCTGTCACAATGACAAGACCATCATCAGAATTATGACTTGATTTCTCACGCTTTAATGATTCCATGAAAACCCATGGTCACATCTTTATCCTTCTTCCAAACCCTGTCAGTCCGCATACAGATGACCACGGATTGAAATTGGGGGGGGGGGTCAGAGAAGGAGATGGTAGAGACCCTCGGTCCTTTCCAAAAGACAGTTGGGAACATAGGAAGCCTTAAACCAGATGAGGTTATTCATCCATCTAGCCTAGAACTGTCTATCCTTATTGGCTGCAGTCTCAGGCAGAGGTCTTTCCCATTATATTGGTACCTCTGCCAAGCTACTAGGTTATATTGCTGATAGAAGAGGGCAGCACACAAGCAGAAGTCCAAGGCAAGGGGTGGGGTGGGGAGCTGAGTTGGCTAAAGGAAGCTGCCGTCATGCCCCAGTTGTCATTTAATAATTCTAAACTTTGATTAAAAGTCAATATGTAACCCTACACATTTGTTGCTATGGTTGTTCTACACTATTTAGTCTATTAATATAAATAATTGCCACTTGTATTTCATTATTGTTATTTTTTTCCCACAGTGAAAACCAGCTGGTGTTATATATGCTGGCAATCTGTGCTGAAACACAAGCTCATATAGGAAAGGAAAAATCACAAGCCACCATTATTCCCAGCCGGGATTCCTTACAATGTTAATCCTGGTGGGTGTACTCAATGCAGTCATTCTGAAGAGAATTGAGTGTTCCAAGTCTTGCTCATTAATGCTGCTTGTTTCCTTTATTCAAGTTGCTAATGTTGACCTTTTTTGAAGCCACCCAATATCATATTTGACTAATTGTCCTGTACATCTGCATTGGCTGTGAGGCCAAAATCTTCCTGAGTTTCTGTCTGAAAGTCGCAAATGTCAGTTCTGCTTTTGAAGTTTGTTATCCCGATACACAGAGTTGTGTTTGTATGACATTATGGCAGAAAGAATGCTCTCTGATCAACCTAGGTTTGTTACCCTAGGAGCAAAAATCATAGCTGAAGTTTTAGACAGTATGTATTACTCCTGTAAAAAAGATCTGGGGAAAGAAAGAAACTGCTCAGTAATATATACAAAAGAAAGTGATATTCCACACTGCATCTAGCTATATGCATGCAATTCTCCTTGAAATCTGAAATCTTATGAATGTTTTTCTAATGAATTCACAGTTACTCATATATCAAGTCTGAATAGTCCTAATAGTGAGGAATTAAAAGACACACACACATCCAGATCCATGCTAACTTTCTCCATAACACTTTTTTAACTACACACCAACAGAGGAATATGGTCTTATTATTTACCCCATGATTTGTGGGGACACACGTTGCCTGCGAGCTGCTTCCATTTGTGTGGTGTAGTGGCTAGAGTATTGGACTGGGAGCCAGGAGATCTGGGTTCTAGTCCCCACTCAGCCATGAAAGCTCACTGGGTGACTTCAGGCCAGTCACAGACTCTCAGCCCAATCCACCGCACAGGGTTGTTGTTGTGAAGCTAAAATGGAGAGGAGGAGGAATATGTATGCCACCTTGGGTTCCTTACAGAAGAAAAAAGGTGGGATATAAATGTAATAAATAAAATAATCCAGACCAATAGGTTATTTAGGGGCTAAACAACCCAGCAATTAACCATGGTTTGTTGAGTTAACTGCTGGGTTGTTTAGCCCCTAAATAACCCATTGGTCCAGGTTCGCAATCACAACCTCCGATCAGGTCGATGTGAGGTTGTTCCCAGAAAACAGAAGCAGCTTGTGCACAGTGCATGTCCCAGCAAATTGTGTGTTAATCGCTCTACAATGTGTCACCGTGACAGGCAAACTGGCCCACTGAGTCAGTTAACTGATCCTTCTAGACTTATCTGTTCTAATCAACAGTACTTGGGGGGCTCACGCAGAGACCTTTCCCAGCCCTCTTCCATGACCTGACATCCTTTTAACTGGAAATGACAGGAACTGAACTTTGCACCTTCTGTGTGCGAAGTATGTGCTTTGCCACTGAACTATGCACGCTCTCCAAAAGAGACGTTGGGCATCATATGTTAATGAAGATTCTTCTCAGTGGAGGCTGTGGTGGCTCCTATTTCAGTGGGGCAGTGATGGCTTCAGCATCTTGGATAGCTCCTTTAGAGGTCTGACTGGTTCTGACTTAAATCCAGAACAGTTTCATTGCCCTACTGAAATAGGAGCCACCAGCCTCCAGTGATTATTCTTATAAGTAAAAACAAAACAGGGAGTAAAAGTATTTTAGACAGGAAACTTCAGAGTGGGTTTAGCAACAAGGCTGGATCAATGAGAACATTTTACTGTGGCCTGCCATGTGTTTCAAAAGCTTCCTGGGTTTTTTTTCCTTTGCTGACCCAGCCAGGTAGTAAAAACAGAAGGTTTATGGAGCTCCTGATGGACTCCCATATATGGTAGTATACTGCGTTTGGCATGGTAGATCACAACTTACACAGTTCTGAGCTAGAGGACTGAATCTATCCTGATCAGGTGTAAAACATTTAGGAAAAGGAAGAAAGAAGTGTGCTAAACTACATATTGGAAAACCTAATTGTGAACGAATCAGCATAAACAAAAAAAACCCTGCTCATTCACCATGTTTGCGTGTGTATGCTAATCTTTCCTACTATGAATGACCTCAGTGAATTCATGGAGACTTACTTGTCACCCATTGCCAAACATATGCATTCATCTTTGCATGATCAGGGTTCAAACAAATAGTGCAACTCCCCGCCCCATCGCCCATTCAGCCTTAAATGGGGCTATTTCCTGAACTTTGACAGTCAATGTACGCAAGGTTCATATTAACTTACTGTAAAATAGAATGGGGAAAGTTATGATAGAACACATTTCACCCCTAAAGCCTGGAGCAACATACAAGATTTATGGTGCGCTTCAACAAGGCAGCAAACATGTAAAGTTAAAATGCAAAGTTGGTTATAAAAGGATATGAACGAAATGTCAGTGTCCAATTTAGAGAGGCAAAGAGGCATCATACAGAAGGCTATTTAGGATGAAGAGTAGAAAACAGAAAGGAAGATGGGTTAGGTTAGATGCCACCATTTCCTGGGAGTCAGGATTTTTAGGGATAGGTTCATCATCTGTTGCAGTGGCAACTCAATGAGCTTTGTGTGTCTGTAATGGAGAGCAAAACCTTTAACCAAGCCTTTGATGAAGAAAAGAACAAGCTGTCGAGACGCTCAGTGCTTAAAGGTGTAATAGTATTTGTCACTAGTTTGCTAGTCTTGGAAAGTAGCTATAATTCTAACTGTTGACAAAGAAAGGATCAAAGGAAAGAAACACCTCCGTCTTCTCAGCCCAACCCCCTGAAGTCAGTGCTTCCATTAAATAAATCACAGCTCTTACGAGACACGGAGCCTCTGTGGAGACCAGCTCTGAAACATTCCACTCACTCCGATTGTTTGGCTCAAAAGAGAAGCTTGCTTTCGGCTTCCCATACCTCTCCTTGATTTCCACTCACTTGGGTGCTTTATTAATTCAATGTCCTTGTTGCTTAGAAGGGAGGGGAGAGAATATAAAACAACTGTTAGCATTTCACATAATACTACCATTAGTTTTGTTTGCTCCAGCAAATCTGTAAGGGGGGGGGGGATAAAAAATTCCAAGGAGAAAATACACATGCATGCAAAACCTCGCCCCAAACACATTTGCCAATCAAACGGCCATGCATGATGAAGTTTGCACAAAAGGCTTTAACGAATGCATAACTCCAATTAACATAAAGTTTGCTAAAAGGGAGAACGGGTGCATGGAAACTCAGTTCTGAAAGCTCAATGAGAATAACTTCTTTCCTCCAAGGCCATGAGCAAAGATTTAACTAAATATTTTCAATAGGCATTTCAAGCACAAGGCCCCAGAGGAGGCAAGATAATATATTGTTTCCATTTTCAAAGGCTATAACTTTCTTTCTTTTTTTAAGGGAGGCGTTGTACTGTATGAAAAGGGATGGGGGCGGGGATGAGACACCATGTATCTTACTTGGCTTCTTATGACAGTGTTGACATCAACAGTGCAAGCAAAACGGTAGCTTCGATATTTTTGAGAAGTTTTGGTCTGAGTTGTTGTTGTTTGTTTTTAAAAGACATATTCCCCTGCTCTCCCTTTCATCACTTTTATGGGATTGGCTGGGATTTACATGAAAAGGTTGCTAATCACCTCAGGCAAATAGCATGATCAAATAGATTAAATTAAAAGCCAACCAGCCTGGACAAGAAACACAGAGAACGTGAATTCTATGAATGACATACCTCTCTATTGTACTTGTCTACTGCAGATTATAAAAAAAAGGAATTTCTTAAAGTACCAGAAAGTTGTTCCATTGCTAAATTTATGCCACCTTCGAGGAAAAGTGGGATAGAAATGTAATGAATGCATAACATAAAACTGAGATTTCTCCTTTTGATCCCTTCAACACCCTACCTTCATGGCCGTTCCAAAGCAGAGAGTATATTCTTTGGGGAAAAAATGCTGCCCACCCCACCCTACTTGCTTTTCTCTATCCCCCCTCCTTCCTCTCATCCTCACTTTGATAGTGAAATACTTGGGGCAAAGCAATTTGACACTGGCTTCTGTAACAAACCTGGTCAGGCAGGATTTCTCACACACCCTGCACAAAAGACTATCCCTTCACAAAGTACTTATTTCAAATTTATGTCAAGGTTGAGTGCACTGCAGCCAGGGAACTGTTCTCCGAACACAATGCAAAAGGACTCCTAGGCTAATCACTAAACCAGTGGGACTGTGGCGAAGGGAAGTAGGGGGAAGGGGGATGAGTCATGCCCACGCCTCAATGTAACCTCCACACACAGCTACCGTCAGAAAGAGATAGTCTTAGCTAAGTACAGTGAACAGCAACAAAGTGGTCCAACTGCCCTGGCTTGACCTTTTTTCTTTTTCTTTTTTGCAGTTAAAAAAGAACAACAGAACTGTTGCAGCCTCCACCAAACTGCTGGGTTTACAACCCTGAACAAAAGTGATCCAATAGGTGTATCTAAATTAGGCAATTCCAACGCAAACTTTGAGGTTGCAACAGACCATTTCCTGGGGTGTGGCACCTGCGAATTCACTCTCAGACTGAGATGTGAATGGCAAAGGTGGAATCGTGTTAAATAACTCAACCCCTTCTTTTAAGCGGGTGAGACAAAAAACACCACAAACATTTGCATGTTTAGCAATAACGCAGCACTGTTTGTGCTGGGATGCTGGTTGTAGAATTAATTAGTTTTTCACTGGGGTAGCTGCATTCAATGTCGGCACTATTCCAGAGGCAGGTTCATGATGCTGCATGTCACAAGCTCTCACACGTTAGCCCTAGACACTCCAGAGAGGTGGGTTTATAGTTGCCTGGAAGGAAATGTACATGTTAGTATTGCAAGGAGGCAGCAAAGTAAGGGCATACATGCAAGTGTGAATAGCTGATGACAACCATGCCAATTTCACTGAAATCTGGGGTGCTATTAGAAACTCTTGGTCTTGAATGAGGAAGCTCATGTACTTGAGAGGAGAGTAGGCATAGCAAGTTACCGAAAGCTATCTGTGAGCATTCCTCAGCCCTCTTCAAGCCCAGAAGGAAAAGGTGTGTGCAACACTGTCCCTTGTGATCAGCAGAAAGTATTATACCTTGCCTAATATAACTACACAGGTCTTCTAGCTTGGTCAACCAAGCCTTTATCTACTGTACCCCCAACTCAAGCCCCCATCTCCTGCAACTGGCTTTAGGGATGCTGGGCTAGAGATACCAGGTCTCAATGCAGGCATGACCGCCCATGGCTCTGACAACCTTGCTACTGAAAGCAAAGCAAAGCATCATCATCATCATCATCATCATCATCATCATCATCATCAGGCATCATTTCCTACATGAACATTTTATCCTTGAAATTCTAGCCCTCATTCAGATTTAGAACTTGTGTGGTTCCAGTAGTGGGAGCACAGTCATTTTGGGTATTCTGTGGCTGTTGGCAGGGTCCAAGCCAGTGGTGAGCAGGACCAGAGCCAAAATGGGAATTCCTTTCACTTTGTGTCTCCTCCCCTTTGCCTCTCTCTCCCTCTTCCTCCCCATTCAGCGGGCTGCTGAGGGAGGGACAGATAAGCCCTTGCCAGAGGTCTGAACTTGTAATTTGCAGAGGCCTTTTGAAACTGGACCGAGAGCTACAGATTGCCCACCCCTCCTCTTAAGAATTCTATAAGCCTTCCTTGCAAAATATTTATCTTGCTGTCACCTAGAAGGCAGAAGTTTGCACATCTGTACATTTTTCAGTATGTTATTCAAATCTTGCTGCAACCTGCTAGAATGAGGGACTACATCTATGTGGTGAAGAACCCCATTTGCACGCCTAAAGGCTCAAGGTGTAGGATCTCTAGTTCAAAGAAGCTCAGATTGGAGAGCAGGGAAAAACCTGTACCTGAGACTCTAGGGCCACCTGGGGCTGTTCAGATGTTTTGGCCTACAACTCCCACCATACCTGGCCATTGGTCCAGCTGGCTGACATTCAAAACATCTGGAGGGCAGCAGTTTGCCTACCTCTGCTCTAGAGCGCGACTGTCGGTTAGCATAAGGTGGCTTCACACATTCATTTATGATGGCATGATTTTCGTAGGCAACGTGCCAACAAAACCTATCACAGTGTAAACCTGCTGGTTTCTTCACTACCTTTCTACTGTAATTGTTTGTTTTAAAATGTGTACCCTAACAAACACGGCTCCATGAAGCTCTCAAGGCAGTTAACATCGTATTATACATTATTATGCTTCTTGTTACAGATAATGGAAAATCTTAATAAACTAACCATAAGAATATAAAACAGCACCAATTTGAAATGCAGAAATACATTTACATGAACAGCAAGCATCAACAGCAGCAGACTAATATAAAAATCGGATAGGTTCCAGAAATATTTTTTAAAAAAACAAGCCCACACTACTAATCCTCTGGCCCATTGAAGTGGATTTTTTTTTTTTTTTTTACTAAGCTAGCCTAGCAGATCTAGGTCAGTTTGGTAAACTGTGGGCTTCCAGAATTAAGAAAATGCTGCTATGCCTGTATTCATTTGCCAAGGCTCTGAAAAGAAAGAGTTCAAAGTGGGGCTCCCCCTGAAGACCACACTGCACAGAAATGGGAGGGACATATGCTCAGAGATTAGACCAAGGCTGTGTAAGGATTTAAAGTTTACATCTAGCATCTTGGATTCTTCTCGTGGTGGGGGGAGCCAATACGAAAGTCTAAGGAAAGGCTTACCCCTGCACTGAAGTTTCTGAACAATCTTCAAAGGCAGCCCACACAAAATGTGTTACATTAGTCCCAGGTTGGAGGTTATCAAAGTTGTCACCTTTCTGAAGACATTGGAGCTGGAGAACCACCTTTAGCTGGTAAAATAACTTTCTTACTAACATGACCACCAGAGGTTCCAGGAATAGTACTGGGTCGAGGGGCACCTCCAAACTGTGTACCGGATCTCTGGAGGAATACAACCCCATCCAGAACAGGGGATCTGAGGGAGAAGGGCTGTGAAAAACCTCTGCTTAAGACTTTAGGAAGCCAGGTCCCAGAACAGGATGCTGACTATCAATGTCTCAGTTTTGTCTGGGTTGAGCCACAGTTTATGCATCTTCATTCAGTCAGTCTCTGATTTACATACCTGTTTAAGATATCTACCACTTCACCTGGTTCTGCTGAAAAACACTGACAACACCTCATTCCAAATTTCCAGCTGACCTCTCCCTGTGGTTTCAATGTAATGTTAAAAAGGCACAGGGAACATGATAGAACTTAGTGGCATCCTATTTAATTCCCATATAGCAGAGCAACAGCCTCCCTCACCATCTTCTGAGACCTACTTGATAGGCAGGAGTGGAACCACTGCAACCCCCAACATTGCCAAGCAACCCAGAATGACACTATCAAAACACAGCCAAGAGTTCAGGGATAATTAACAGGATCTCACTCCCCCATCTTACTCCAAGCATGAGCCAAGAGTTCAGGGATAATTAACAGGATCTCACTTACCCCATCTTACTCTAAGCCTTTCCTTAGACTTTCGTATTGGCTCCCCCCACCACGAGAAGAATCCAAGATGCTAGATGTAAACTTTAAATCCTTACACAGCCTTGGTCTAATCTCTGAGCATATGTCCCTCCCATTTCTGTGCAGTGTGATCTTCAGGGGGAGCCCCACCATGGTAACCAACTTAGTTCCAACACCAAAATCATGCCTGAAGCCAAACTGATACATGACCATCTTGCCTATACAGACCATCATGGCTACTCTTCTAGAAAGCATCTCTTGCCAGAAGCATTTTTGTATGATCATATGACAGTGGCAATCACAGTCTAGATTACCTTTCTTTAAGCCTATAGCACCCTTCTCAAATGATTACCATTTATCCAGGCAGCTTTTATGGTAACATGTTATGAAAGGCACAAAGGTGTAGCTCCATTTAGACCGTTGTCTTAACCAGGTGCCCACCAAGACGTCTTCATCCCTTTACAATAACAGGAATGAGAGGTAAGAAGTGGGTAAAAGAGCCGTGAATAGACTTTCCACTGTTAACTGGTAGCACAAAGTGGTATCATACTTTGACTCAAGTTATATTTATGGGTGTCAGACATGGAACATATTATGGGTGTCACACTTTAAGCATATTGTTTATGTTCTCATTATTTCATAAAAACAAAAGGGTTTGTTTATGTTAGAGGCATTCCACATTTGCTTAACTGATACAGTTGCTCAAGTATCTTTATCCCTCTTAATCCCATTCCCACCCCACCCTATGGGGGCACAAGAATGCTGCATTTCATCCCAGTAATAATTTCCCAGTGCCTACAAGGTATCATCTTTATGGGAGCAAAGACGTAATAAACCAAAGAAAGAGGCGACAGCTATCGCATGATCACAGAAGAAATAAACAATATTGCTCTCCTGAAGCTGCTGTAATGAACACAGAGGTGTCAAAAGCCTGATCAAGACGACATGAAACCAGAGAACTTGGATCTAAAATACCAAAGAAATCAGCCCCACTTATGTCAATGGAGCTACACTGATTTATAGCAAAAAATTATGGTCCGTTTATGGACAGGACAATAGGAAGAATTCCTCATATTGCTGCACATTTAGAAAATGAATCTGAACCTCTGAAGCGGGCAGGAGATTTGTCACTGCAAGGGAAATAACCACAAAACAGAAGAAATATAATATTTAGAAAGGCCTTAATGTCAGCCTGCTACACGTTATGCCAAAAACCAGGCCCGTGAATGAGATTAGACCAGCATTTCACAAATGTTTTGAGTTCAGTCTCTCTCTCCACATTCAAAACTTATTCAACTTGCATACCTATCCCTTGTATACAGTCATGTGTAGGCAGCCCCAAGGGCAAACATCAAAAAGTAATTCCACAAGACCCCTGCTAAGCCACTCCTACTACGTTTCTTTCAGCTTCACCCACACATAGTGTGTGCTTCCTTCTCCACCCCAGTTCTGTCCATGGAAGTTCCTCCTATCAACTATAACAGCTAAAGCAATGGTGCGAAGCTGGATACTACTGAATACCATATTCCGGGAACAAACAAGAGGGAACTAGTGTCGTCTTTGTGCTTCGCTTATGGTATCCCCAAAGGATTTGGCTGGCCTACATAGAGATGAAAATCTTGCCCAAGACTAGAAAATGAGTGCAAGATGGAGGAGGTGGAATCTAATCACTGAACCACTTGTACTTCAAATACATTTCCCACAAATTGTTTCCCACATTCATTTCTGTTCCCAAAAATTCAACCTCCTCTTTGGATTCCCCTCAATTTTCTGCTCTGCTATCCACATTTCCCCCATGGGGGGGAAAAAAAAAGAAATTCCAGTTTTCTTCAGACATGTGAGCAAGGATGAGCAGACGGGTTCTGTTTCTTCTTCAGTCCCTGGGCAGCCTGATTCTGCATTCACACCAACTGTTTTCCTGGCTCCACTCTTCCATCTTAAACAGGCAGAAGAGCAAAGGTGTTATAGTTTGACAAAATGGCAGTTGGCCAATCAGCAGCCATCCCCCTACCATTGCCACCCATTAGCCAGCCTCCTCCACAATCCAAGTGCACAAAACCCAGGTGCCTGTAGAACGATCAAGTCTTGTCTCTCGTGAAAGCTGAGAACCCATTTCTGCACCTCAGTACTGAAGACGTAAGTCGTAACGACCATATTAAGGGCTAAAAAATAGTAAACAGCCGGGCACATTGGGTTTTTTCCCCCCATTTGTGGGGTGCTTAAAAACTAGAAAGGCTAGTTAAAGAACTAGAAAGGGTTTTTGCTGTCTTAACAGTAATCAGCTAAAAATATCCATGAAGTTCTAGAAGCTCCCTATCAAGCTCATTGGCCTTTTCTCTACCATTTGGAACATTACCATACCATTCCCACACTTTCTTTGCATGGTGGCATTGCTGACCTGCCTCCGTTTGGAAATGCTGCATGTTAGTTAACCACCGATGTGGAATGAGTGGAGAGGAGGGGCCTGCAACATTCTTTTTGTGGGGTCTTCAAAGAACAGATGTTTTTCTTTCTTTTTTTCTTGTTGCAATTTCTCTTTGAAAGCCTGATGCTTCAGGGCAGATTTTGATTAGCAGATCTTTGAGTGGGAAATCCTGCACTGAGTTATTTGTAACTATGATTTAAAGTTACTTGGAGTTATTTGAAGATAGTTAATGACAGACAACACTGGACGATTTCTATTTTAACCCAAGATCTTACACTGACTGCTAATATAAAAATACATCAAAATACATGTACATTTTACATGTGCTACTTTGCATAGCAGAGCATTATTTACTTACACAGGTTGGTGAAACTCCCCCACCATTGTCCATCAGGTAAACAGTCTTTTGTCACTCTACAAATTCGACTACTTATACAAACCTCCTCAGAACCCACTTCTTCTACAAATACTCCTTTATACAAACATATGGCTTGACTGCAGGTTACCGTACAGATGGGAATGGTGCAGAAAAGGACAACGAAGTAATCTGGGGGCTGCAGGAACTCCTCTATGAGGCAAGATCACAATGTCTGGGGCTTTTTTAGCTTAGAAAAAAAGCAAGTGAGGCAGGGCGGGGACATGCTTATAAAATTATGCATGGTGTGAAGAAAGTGGATGGAGTGTTTTTATCCTCTCATTGCATAACACTAGAATTTGCGATCAATTAATCTGAATGGTGGGAGATTCAGGAGTGACGAACGGAAATACCTCTTCATGAATCACAAAGTTAAATTCTAGAACGTGCTGCCACAAGATGTGGCAAAAAGAGCATTAGACACATTCAGGGAGGATAAGGCTGGGGACAGCATATAGTAATAGGTATATCCTACCTCCAGCACTAGAGGTCCCATGCCTCTGAACACCAGTCACTGGGAGACAGCTACTGCCCTCATGTCCTGCATGTGAGCTTCTCACGGCATCTGGTTGGCCATTGTGGGAATCTGCTGGACTAGAAAGGCCTTTGATCTCCTAATTAAAGCAGGGCTCCTACGATATTTTCATACCATCACACCACAAATTCACAATACAGACACCTGTGATGTTGGGTGTCTGGTTCGCATGGAGCCCCAAAGCTGCTCACAACTAGAATTTTCTATTCAGACCAACCCAGGAGGTCAGGGGTGGAGGTAGCGCAGGAACATGACATTGGGGTGGGGCCATGAGCACAGCCCTTCTCCCTGGGCTACATGTGAGCACTCTGCACATGAGCCTCATGTGCAATTGGGCTTCAGTTTCATTTACCTTGCGATATGACTTTGTTTGTTTGTTAATGTATTGCATTTATATCCCGCCTTTTTTCCTCTTGCAAGGAACCCAAGCCGGCATACATAATCATCCTCCTCCCCATTTTATCCTCACACAACAGCCCTGTGAGATAGGTTGGGCTGAGTGTCTGTGACTGACCCAAAGGCACCCAGTGAGTTTCCATGGCCAAGTGGGGACTAGAACCTGGATCTCCCGGCTCCCAGTCCAACACTCTCGCCACTACACCACACTGGCTCTCACAAGGAGAGGCATCACAAGGGCAGGGCATAGAAAGTTACCATGTACCATGTTAGACTATTTGTTGATCTAGCCCAGCCTTGTCTACTCTGAGCAGTGGTCACACTCCAGGGTTTCCAGCAGACACCCTTCTATTACCTGTTACCTGATCCTTATAATTGGAGATGCCACAGGCTGAATCAGGGATCTTCTGCATGCAGAGCCTGTGATCTAGCACTGTACTGTGGTCCTTCCCCAAATATAATGTCACCAAAGAAGCAAAACGATGTGTTAGTTAGATAGGGAAGAATTCAATATAGGAGTATTGTTTTCAGCAGCAACCTCATGTCTGGTTTTTGGAGCTTCGCTTCAAGAGGGGCTATAGTTTACTGGTAGAGCACATGCTTTGCATGCAGAAGGTCACAGGTTTAATCCTGGTCACCTCCAGGTAGCACTAGGAAAGAATCCTGCTTGAAAAGTTGGACAGCTGCTGCTAGTCAGTGTCAACAATACTGGGCCCTATAGACCAATGGTCGGACTCTATAAAGCAGCTTCCTAGGTCCCCTATGTTAACTGAAGAAGTCAGGGATCTGAACCTGACATTTATTTGTGCCAACCTATCACATCCACCCCAAGACATACTTAATGTTCAGTTCTCCCATCTGAAAGAGAGAGAGAGAGAGAGACAGAGAGAGAGACAGAGAGAGAGACAGAGAGAGAGACAGAGACAGAGAACATCCCTACTGCAACCCTCATCATGGGTCGGAATATAGCCAAGATGACTGAGTCACAGAAATACAATCATGTCATTGCTTGGGTCCTTGTTTTGAAGCTCTTCGTTCTCCTTTAACTGCTGTCCACACCCAATGCTTATCTGACACCAGTTACCAGTAAGAACTCCCTGATCATTTCTGTCTCGCAACTTCGTGGAATCCGAGCAACCAAACAGTGAGAAATTCATCATGTGTACCTCAGCGGTTCTTGTGGCTAGGCCATCTAAATGAAGTTCTGATTTTAAAAGTACAGATGAATAGAATGCAAGCTCCAAATGGGGAGAAGTCTATTTGCAGTAAATTTATTGCCATATACAGCACATTAACTGAAGCCTGGGGCAGATATAATCTAGCCTATATTTAGGCAGTTCCAAAGGGCTTTTTGAAATATGTATATATAATGTTTTATGTTGACTCCAGATGCTCCCTTTGTTGTCTTAGAAATTCATATCTGATGTTCATTAGCGGTCACCTCAGAAAGATTCCTCATTGCGTGCAAGAGAAAAATAGTTTAATTACTTTTAACAACAGATTTTCCAAACAAAGAGAAAATGCTCTTAAATTGGGGGGGGGGAGGCTATTAATTTTAATCACATCCCACATTATGTATTATCTTGCACTTTTATTTTTTATTTATGAAGAGCTACGAGCAAATAAGGACAGAATCATTCACTGTGGCTAGTGTGTTGGACTTGGGCTGGAGAAAACAGAGATCAAATTTTCTTTACCTTTGGATGATAGATCAAACAGAGATAATATTTTTCTTTACCTTCACACTCTCTTAGTCTTAAGTACCTTCTCACAAGGCTATTGTGAGGATAAAATGAGAAGAACTCATTCATGCCATCCTGAGCTCTTTTGGGGAAGGACAGGATACAAATGTGATTTTACAACACAATCGTATACATATCTATTCACAGGTAAGTTGCATTAAGTTCAATGAGGTAAAAATAGTAGATAAAGGATGCTTGTAATAACAGTTTGTATGAATTACAGCATTACATTGCTGTTCAGAATTCAACCTATGATGAGCAAAATTTTCACAGAAGTCACTATTTGTTATTGGTTATTGATTCCATTTGTGTGTATCCTTGGGAGTGCTGTGCCAAAAATTCAAAATTCCAATCTGCAAATGGGATATATAGCCTAAATGAGTAAATTTTCTTAATCTGGACATACTGTTTTATAAAAGTTAGGTAATTTATTTTAATAGAAAGTTTATTGTTACATTTAAATTCAATAGAAAAACATTTTTAAAAGTTCAACATTTGTTTCAAGTTTTTTAAAAAAATATTTTATTAATTTCAATACAAATGTGTCAATTAATTAACTTTTGTAGAAAGTTTATCATAGTTTATCATAGAAGTGCCCCCCAACACACACACATACCTCCTCTCCGCTTTCCTTCAATAATGTAACTTTCAACTTTCTGTAAAAGTTTCTCCTGATTAAAGACTTTAGATCATGAGCCTTTTATACATTCAAATCACACACTCATACCCATTCATACCTCCATACATTCAACAAAAGAGGAAATCACATGGGCAGAAAAGACTGGACAAAAGCTGGATTTGAAACATTTTGGACATAATCCAAAGGAGGAAAAAATAGTCATGATCAAGTTGAAATCCTATACAAATGTTGAGATACATTCATCATTTAGTTTAGCTATTTAGAAGGTTCCATCCTTAAAGGCGGCCTAATGTTTTCTACATAGTAAATAAAGATAAAATGCCAGGTTATAAAAACGTTCCATCTAGCAGGAAAAGCTCTGCCACATGAAACTGTACAGATTCAGTAAAAGCAAAGTAAGATTTCTTTCCTGCCATCACTGCCATGGAATAGGCCTTCAAAGGGGCTTGAAACTGTATTCAATTAGATTCATCTTCAGTTTTCTACCTGCTCCTAAGTAATAACCCCTACCAGTTTTGCAACTCACATTAACCCACAGGGAGACCAGGGAACTGGAAATAAAAGAGGACACCTAGAAGCTCATGCATCAACCATCTGCGTCAGCACGCTATTCCAGGAGTCAACTGAAACAGCCAACCAAATTAGCTCAAGGGTCTCCCAGTGCAATCTGGAACCATTTGGATTTATAAGCCTTTGTGGTTAGACCACCTTAATGGGTCCCACTACCCTTGTAGAGGCCAGGAGAAACTGAAAGCCCAACATCTTTACCAAATAAGATCTACCCATGACAACCAGATCAAATTGGATACCCACACCAAGGGGACAACCCCCTGATTGCTTGGAGAAAAGGACGAAATTGAGAGAGTGTGACCTGTATGGGACAGGACACACACTGGGATAGGCTGTCATGAACTTTTAAGCTGCAGCTATTAATGGCCTGGGCATTAATAGCCCATTAAAGGCCACATCATTTGAAGATCTTTTTCTGGTGAACACAATTTATTGCACCTGTAACGATTAAGCTTCCTTCATATCAGAACTTCTGAGCAAAAACGTTATACCCCTTAACTCTGGAGAAAGTCTTAGGAGATTTGGGTTCAAAATCCTGCTTAGGCACAAGGCACAATGGTTGGCATTGGGTGAGTCACTTTCTCAGCTTTAGTTACCCACCTCATAGGGGCAGATGTGAAGAAAGACCAAAGTGACAATGCTAGATAAAGTCTGGCTACTTAAATCCGTTGATTTACACAGGACTGGAGCCTATATAAAAATGTAAAACACAACAACAACAACAACAACAGCAACAACAACAACAACAACTGAATAATCCTCAAAGGCATTGTTTCCAAAATCATTCTTTTTATGAGAGTTTACAAAGGCTGAATCAAACTGCCCGAACTAGTCGTCTTCAGCTGAGGACGTGTCAAACACATTTTGAGAAGCCATCGCCAATTTCTTTTCTTTTTTTAATGGATGTTCTCCACTTATTCAATGCTCCTTTTTCATCTTGTCATTGGCTGTGGAACTTGCAGTCAACCTAGTGACGGTAATCTCCCCCACCCACACCCCCTTTCGATTATTTCTAACAAGTCACAGCATGCATGAGGCAGAGATGAAAAGCTGAGTAAGACCCTGAAATGCTCATACATAAAATCTGTTAATAAGGCCTAGCAGAGATAGAAGATGTTGGGCGGAGGGGGGGGGGGAGATACAAGAAAAGATCAACCCTATCTTGAAAATGAATGGCTACAAGAAATCCTGCCATCCTGAGGGATGGAGGGAGTAACATGCGGCTGACAACACTGAAACGCTGAAAAGTGACACTGTCATTTTGCTAGACCAGCATAACAAGCATGCTGTTTTTCCAGTTCCAGCCTTATTTCCATAGGCTGTTCACACCATCCTGACCTAACATGACTGGTTGTAAAACCATTTGTTTGTGTCAGAAGTGTTATCACGGCTCGGTAAGCCACAGATGTCACACTGTTAAAAGGCTGGATTAAAATAAAATAAAAAGAAATTAGTGTTTATTGAACATTTGGTTTTAGTCAGTATGAATAATATCCTCTCCAGACTAAAGATAGGCAGATTCTGCTGGGTCCAATTCTTCCTGTCTGTTGTCTCCCTTCCCAACCTTTCTTCAAATTTCTGTGTAAGGACTCAATGGTAGAGTTTAAGACAGGGGTGCAAAACCTCTCAGCCTGAGGGCCAAACTCCATTTTGGAGATGCTTTGGGGGGCTGCATTCTAGTGATGGGCAGGGCCAACAGCAAACAGAAACAGGGCCAATGGCAAAAGGAGTGGGCCAAGATATCAACAATGTTGTTCAGTTGTTCAGTTGTGTCCGACTCTTCGTGACCCCATGGACCATAGCACACCAGGCCTTCCTGTCCTGCACTCTCTCCCGGAGCGTGCTCAAGTCCATATTCATTGCATCGGTGATGCTATCTAGCCATTTCATCCTCTGCTGTCCCCTTCTCCTTTTGCCTTCAGTCTTTCCCAGCATCAAGGTCTTTTCCAGTGGGTTTTCTCTTCGCGTTAGGTGGCCAAAATATTTGAGCTTCAGCTTCAGTATCTGTCCTTCCAATGAGCACTCAGGGTTGATTTCCTTTAGGATGGACTGATTTGACCTCCTTGCAGTCCAGGGGACTCGTAAGAGTCTTCTCCAGCACCTGCATGTTATAGCTTAAAGCTCTTACTGCCAGTAGCTAAGCCTTAGGAGAGGCATTTCAACCTTTTAGAATGGGGGGGGGCACATATGCTGGGAAGGGGGTCGTGGCCCTCTGAAGAACCCCAGAGGCCTGGGACTCCAGGCCTGAGGTTCTGCACCCCTGGTTTAAGACTTCAGGTCCTGGATGGTCCTAAATATGCCCACAGCATCCATAGACAATGGGAACCATGGGAACTATTTTCTCCATGGTTTTCAGTGTTTGTAGACGTAGTCATGCACGTTCACTGCAGCATCCATAGCCTGAAGCCAGAGGCCTTTTGATATAGGGCTGGATGGGTCAGTTTATATCTAGTCAATATCCATTTCTCATGTGTTCAGTTGTAAGTCCATTCTGTCCTGTATTCTGCCATTTTTTTAAAGAAAAAGTCATGAAAGTTTGCATTTTAATTGTATTCATTTCCTGCCAAAATATGCGTTTTGTACACATTTTCCTCTAGAACAGACATTATGTATGAACTGTTTGAACTGAGAACTGCATTGCAGGATTCAGAGCAATGCGCAGTCTAAATGATAACTGCATTCCAATCCATGTATTACTCTGGGAAGCACAAATTGGGTTAGTTCACTTAAAAATATGGACCAAACGAAATTATCCAGCATTCCTACTGCTATGATCCCTGTAAGCCATACCCAGAGCCTCCCATAATCAGCTCCATTTTGGATTGGCCTAGAGTCTGACTGAAAATAGACTGGGCAGGTGCACTCCAGAAGACCAGCGTCTAACCCGATGCTAATCTTCTACTTCATTACTGCTCCAGACTTGCCAGGAGAAACAAAAGATCTGCGTGTTAATGGAACAGTCTACAATCCCTCACAGTTCTGTTTATTCTAAGATGGGGTTGGGCAACTTGTAGGACAAAATATCTGGAGCACCACAAGTCCCATCAGCCATAGGAAGCATAGCCAATGGTGAGGGATGATGGGAGTTGTAGGACAAAACATCTGGAGAGTCATACATTGGCCACCTCTCTTCTAAGAGTACACCAGCCATTTGCCTAAATCAGGGCGTAGGCAATGTGGTGCCCATTATCACTAGTGTGCCCACAGACATCTTTCTTGGTGTCCACCAAAGTGCCCTACCTCTCACATTTTTTTATTTTACTTAACACATTTTCTTACCAGCACCTGGGATTGCTGTGGAACAGGTGCTGAAAATTGTGGGTTGAAAGGAATTGTTTAATGTGTTCAGGCTGAGAACCCACCTATTCCTTGTACTCAGTCTTTGGGGCAAGTTACTTGTCCTTTGCCATCCCTCCAAAGGCAGCCAACCATACTGTGGTGGTATCCAGGACAATTTCTCAAATTGCCAATGGTGCTTACAGCCCAAAAGGGTTGTGTACCTGTGGCTTAAATCATTTAAGAGCCCTGAATGTATTTAGCACCAAATCCTAACTCAAACCAACTTCTGATTGTCTTAAGATAGTAATGAAATACAATGGAAATTGTCAACAGCCAGATGACTGATGAACATTTAGGAATAAACTGACTTGAAAATAGCACAAGGAGAGCTGTGGAATTGTTATAGACGGATGTATTTCACACAGACATTTATCTATACCCAGCTATCTTGACTCTAGACGTTGTGAAGCTTCCATTCCTTTAACAGAAATAAAGATGGTTTATAGCAGCATATACTCTTGACTGAATAAAGAGTTCCTCCTATTATTCTCAAGCACAAAGATCATTGCACTTAGTAACCTAAACATTCTATATCAGAAAAGTTCACTATGCTGGCACCTGGCAAATAAGAAGAGCCACGCTGGATAAGACCAAAGTCCAATCTGGTCCAGCATTCTGTTTGTATAGTGGCCAACCAGATACAAAATGTAGCCAGATGGGTTCTTATGTATTTTCTCCAATATTTCATGGGAACATGGTTAGCAGATCAAGGGCAATTTGCTGCTCAGTGGGCCATTGAACAGCTCAGAGGCAAACTGCACCTAACCTAAAATCCCCTCTGCCTGCCTGCCACCTGCTTACTCATAATCTCCATGCCCACAGAGTTATCCCGAGGGGCCCAACTCAGCCCTTTAAGCAGCAAGGGTGCCAGTCAGAAGGGCTGTCATTTCCAGTCACACACACCCAGGCTCAAAACAATGGAAACTGCAGCCACTGCATTCCATTATATTGTTTACCTTTAGCTTGAGAAGTGGCGAGTACTATTTTTGGTTTTACGCTTGCACAGTGCAATCTAAACGTGTTTTATTCAGAATTAAGTCTCACTGAGTTCAGTGAGTTTGCTTACTCCTTAGTGTGCTTAGGTTTACATTCAATGGGTGACGTTAGAATTGCCTTTTATCCTGCAATCACCCTTCCTCATTCACAGAATTTTAGGGGTGGGTCATCTTCCATTTGCAACCCTCCCATGTTTCCCACTGCTTTTTCTGTCTTTTTCCTTACCAGAAAAAGAGAGTATGTTAAGGAGGGAAAGACAGAGATGCTGCCCAATGCCCTTCGTCTGGAAGCACCCAGCGTCTCTGATGTTTTGAAACTGCACGTTTGGAAGTTGTGCCAAGCAGACGATGTGGCATATCTGTTTTAATGCCTCATGTGTAGCATTCACACAGATGTCCCAGTTTGCACAATCACTTCTTCCACCCACCCAGAGCACCTTCCTCCCCATGTGCAAACCATGGATGGGTCTCACATAAGAAACAGTTGACCACATGGAAGCCTGTGAAATGCGCATGCACACACCTCAGAAGGGGCCGCAGAGTGATGCAGCAACACTGAAGTCAACAAAATGGGCCCATTGCTTTGAAAAATTCTGAATGGACATTATTGCCTGAACCAGAAGAGATGAGTTTGGAGTGTATCCTTATTTTCCCTTGCAACCTCGCCAACGAATCTAATTTTCAGTTTGTACGCTATCAGAAATGGATAGGCAGATGGGCTCCGTTGAAACATTTCTTGCCATCTGCTGATAAACTGAAAGTGGAAGGCTGATTTCAAAAAATGACAGAAGACACTTTTTTTCAATCTGAGATATGGTAAAATGCCTTTTGGCAGTTCTCATTATTGACTGCATGAAAGACTGTATCGATCACACTTTCAATCTAATAATTATGGTCCTTCAGGTTGCAAAATTGCACATAGCCATTCATGAATAATGTTAGCCGAAACACAGCACGCCACATCCTTTATAAAACATTTAAGTTTAAATCTCTTTGCCTGCAAAGAAAAGCAATAGCATTCACTCTAATCTTTGCTTAACAGTGCTTTGCTTAACAACCTGTCAGGGAAGGTTTTGGTTTAAAAAAAACAACAACAACCCTGTTGAAACAGCAGAACAAATGCAACATTCATTTCATTTAGTGACAATAATATTTTTGTAAATAAGGATAAATTTAAAGGCACAATTGGGGCCGTATGTGTTTCTGTACATGTGTGCTGCAATTCTGTGCAAGCACAGAAAAAAGACACATTATTATTTTGGGCACTCAATTCATATTCCATAGAAGATGATGATGATACAGAAGAAGAAAAAGTTATTTCTCCATACATCTAAGGCAAAATTTTGTTGAATTTTAGAACTGCTGCTCTAGTGGTCGTGTTTTCCAAATTGTGTAAATAATGTAATCTATCTCTTGGTTATTTTACTTTTTTCTATTCAAAAAGCTTCTTTCAGAGAGTAGTTGTAAAGATAGCAACATTGTAGTTCTTTCTCATGGGCTAGAAGATATGTCTGGAGACATGTGAGCAGCCTCTGGTAAAATCTTAGACGCCAGAGGACTGCTGAATAACATTTCTACAAGCATGAAGATTCAAAGTCCTGACTTTGTTCAATAGTTCCTTGTTCTTCACCATTTGTTCATTTATTATGGGCACAATCTATCAAATATTAAGCACTTTTAAGTACCACTTATTCCAATGAAGGAGGTTTTAAGTATGTGCTAAACTCTCCCATTGGAATTAATGGGGAAAACTGCTTAACTATTGGAAGATTGTTCCCTGTATTTATATTCCATCTTATCACTAAGTGGTTCATCATAATCATTGTATCAGTTGTGATCCTACCTACACAGAGGTAGCCTGGCCTCAGTTAGTCCAGTAACCTCCACGTTAGACTACTGTAACATATTGGGCGGTCACTGAAGACTGTTCGGAAATTGCAATTAATAAAAATACAGCTGCTAGATTATAAACTAATCTAGTTTATAATCTAGCAGATTATAGTTGGCACTATCATAGTTGGTAGTCATAGTTACAATGTACAATCATAGTTGTACAACAACAACATAGTTACAACAACAATCATAGTTGGCACTATGGTCATATTATGCCAGTGCTATGCCAATTGAACTGGGTCCCAGTCAGCATTGGAGCAGAATTCAAAGTGCTGGTTTTGACTGTTAAACCCCTTCACAGCCTACGGCCAGTTCAGTACATCACCATAGGCACTGGGAAGTTACAGTGTAATATGCCTGGAAACAAACCAAAGAGTTAAATGTGCACACACTTCATTACTTGAAAACATATATTGCCAAACAGCCCATAAGGACCATAGAGCTTTGGCTATTGGGCAGTAGAGAAATATTAAAATGAATGAATGAATGAATGAATGAATGGTCAACTTTAGTGATAATGAATAGGATTATTTTTTTGTCACACACCTCAAGCTACTTAAATATCAATTACTTCAAAAATCAGCACTCACCACTAGCAATGATCTGGAAATCTATTGCCCATAGCAAGCTGACATTACCACACTACCAGACACAAACAGAGGCCCCATCTATACGGCACCGTTTTGACCCCCCACCCTGTTGCAACTGCGCAGCAATGCAGCTTCAAATCACCACACCCTGCGATACACTTGCTTCCCTAAGAGACTCCCCCGTGCCCTTTTTTTGCCATTATACTGAAATGCACAGCTGTGCAGTCCCATGAGTGTGGGGGTATGGCACTTCAGTGGCTGTTTTATATTTGAGGGGCTTTGCTTTGTCTTTCTGACCCTGTTTTAGGTAAAAATTGGGTGTTCTGTGCTCCTTCATATCCGCACCATCAGTTTGTCAGTTCTCCAGCCTGAGACTCTCGCGATGGTTCGCACTCAGAAGCGAGAGCACTACATGCCTACCCATCACTCCAAAATGGTGCCCAGAGAGATGTTGTTCCTCCCCGAGGACCTTCCCCAGCCCTTGGGTACTGAGTTCAAAAGCAACCACTGCGAAGATACAAAGCTGCAAAAATGTATGAAAGTGTGATTAAATATGAAAACACGCCTCTGTGCCTCTGTAACTGCACAGCTGCGAAGGGATGGAGGAAGTAAAGGGGCATCACAGAGTGACGCAGGCACTATGCATGCCTACAACACGCCCACCGCAAACTGCGAAGTCAGTTTGGGAAAGGGACAGACAGCTCACAAGCATGGGGAAACTCGCAGCAAACAAAAAACATCAGCACAAAACGACACCTTGGAACTCCGCATTTTCCGGGCGAAAACCACGGATGGCTGCAAAGTGGCGACTGCATCATCTATCACGAGGGACCTCGACTTGCAGCCGCCCTGCAAAAAAAGCCGGAGGTAGATGGGCCCAGAGGCTACATATGTGTCTGATTATGTATAAGTTCAGTATGTACCACTAACCTGTCCAGACAGTGAAAGAAAGAAAGAAAGAAAGAAAGAAAGAAAGAAAGAAAGAAAGAAAGAGGGAGGGAGGGAGGGAGGGAGGGAGGGAGGGAGGGAGAAAGAACTGTGCCTGTTAAAACGGTGTAGATAACGATTAACATTAGCTCTTGGATGCCACAGAATTTAAAGGAACCTCCACCCAGAAATAGCTTTTCAATACATGGCATAACCCCTTCATGGATCACTGCCTTGTTGTGGCGAAGGGGCTTGAGTAACTCAGTGAAGCCATAAGCTATGCCGTGCAGGGCCACTCAAGACGGACAGGTCATGGTGGAGAGTTCTGACAAAATGTGGTCCACTGGAGAAGGAAATGGCAACCTACTCCAGTATTCCTGCCAAGAAAACCCCATGGAACGTATCACAAGGCTTTATCTCAAAATCCTACAAGCTAGGCTTCAGCAGTATGTGAACTGAGAACTACCGGAAGTACAAGCTGGGTTTCGATGAGGCAGAGGAACTAGAGATCAAATTGCCAACATTCGCTGGATCATGGAGAAAGCAAGAGAATTCCAGAAAAACATCTATTTCTGCTTCATTGACTACGCTAAAGCCTTTGATTGTGTGGATCACAACAAACTGTGGCAAATTCTGAAAGAGATGGGAGTACCAGACCACCTTACCTGTCTCCTGAGAAACCTGTACGAGGGTCAAGAAACAACAGTAAGAACCGGACATGGAACAACCGATTGGTTCCAAATGGAGAAAGGAGTATGACAAGGCTGTATATTGTCGCCCTGCTTATTTAATTTATATGCAGAGTACATCACGAGAAATGCTGGGTTGGATGAATCACAGGTCAGAATTAAGATTGCCGGGAGAATTATCAACAACCTCAGATACGCAGACGATACCACCCTAAAGGCAGAAAGCGAAGAGGATCTCAAGAGCCTCTTGTTGAGGGTGAAAGTGGAGAGTGCAAAAGCTGGTTTGAAACTCAACATTAAAAAAACGAAGATCATGGCATCTGGCCCCATCACTTCCTGGCATATAGAAGGGGAAGAAATGGAAGCAGTGACAGATTTTATTTTCTTGGGCTTCAAGATCACTGCAGACGGTGACTGTAGCCATGAAATTAAAAGACGCTTGCTCCTTGGGAGGAAAGCTATGGCAAACCTAGACAGCATAGTAAGAAGCAGAGACGTCACCTTGCCGACAAAGGTTCGTATAATCAAAGCTATGGTTTTCCCAGTAGTAACGTATGGCTGTGAGAGCTGGACTATAAGGAAGGCTGAGCGCCGAAGAATTGATGCTTTCGAACTGTGGTGCTGGAGAAGACTCTTACGAGTCCCCTGGACTGCAAGGAGGTCAAATCAGTCCATCCTAAAGGAAATCAACCCTGAGTGCTCATTGGAAGGACAGATACTGAAGCTGAAGCTCAAATATTTTGGCCACCTAATGCGAAGAGAAAAGTCACCGGAAAAGACCCTGATGCTGGGAAAGATGAAGGCAAAAGGAGAAGGGGACGGCAGAGGATGAGATGGCTAGATAGCATCACCGATGCAATGCATATGAACTTGAGCACACTCCGGGAGAGAGTGGAGGACAGGAAAGCCTGGCGTGCTATGGTCCATGGGGTCATGAAGAGTCGGACACGACTTAACGACTGAACAACAACAACAAGGCATAAAAAATCACAATTATATTTTAAGATATTATTGATTTATGCTTGAGATCAGAAGTTATTTTTGCCTCCTTCCCACCATAATGCAACTTGCAGGAACCCTCTAGTTGTCCTTATCCATTCAGCAATTATCTGCTTCCCCTATGGGCTTCCACAATCCAGATTCAAAGGACTGGGTCTCAGGGCAATATCTGACCACATGAAGAAACAATTCCAAGGTGTTTCACACACAAACGTCCCCAAATTTACTTTAGCACACTTACAGATGGCCAAGTTCCAAAGAACGGTGAAACTGATTTAGTGCTACATGCACTAAAACACATGCGGTTTAGTGCTTTGTGCACAAGCAGAAAGGAAACTGTGCAAAGCCCTGGTCTTGCACGCTCCCCCCTCCCCTCCCCTCTCGCCTTCCCATGAAACCAGGAATAAACCAGGATTACATTTCATTTTAACATCTTCCTGGCTTGTCCTTACCTGTGAACCAGGAAGTGTAGCTTAAAATAAACTCTAGTCAATTGCAACCCTGGGTTGTTTTGTTGGCTTGCTTATTCTGACTTATTCGTTTTTCCAGTCACAGAAGAAGAAGGGAGGAGAAGAAGAAGCATGTGAGCCTTACGCTTTGTGCAGGCTCCTTTCTGTCATTGTATCCCACCATATTCCCGGAACTTAGGGGAAGGTCGTGTATTTATTTAAAGAAGAAGAAGAGATCACGGCAACTGCTATGTTTCCAAATTTGTCTTCACCCCTCACAAAGACAAACACGCACATCTAAAAGTTGCCATGCACAGCCATTTTGGAGACCCCCTACCCTTCTCCATTCCGGACAGGCCAACTTGATTAAGGAATGATGAAGTTTATAGTCCTCTAGGGCATCAAAGTATTTCAAAAGAAAATCAGCACAGATTTAAAACTTCTGTGAAGCCTAATGTAATTTTCCATTATGGAAAAATCAGTAGGCTTGCAACATGCTCTTTTGCTTTTAAAATTATTACCATTGAGTCTATAAAACATTTGACTAACATCTGATGAAAAAGTGGGTGGATGGGGGTTTAAATTAAGAATACTGCCTTTTCCATTTTGGTTCTTTGCAACTAATCAACACGGTAGTACAAAATTCAGGACAAACACACACACACACACATACGCGCGTGCGCGCATAATGGAGCAAATGCCAACTTGCTTACAAGAACCAGAAGCCTCAGCCATTATATTCAACATTTGCATTAAGCTCCAGATGTGTAGCCCAGAGTGTACAAGGGGTTTATATAAGCTTTTTAAGCAAAAGCATTTAAAATCACTGGGGAGGGAGGGGGGATCTATACTCATATCAGTGCCAGTGGACCAGTGAAAGACACCTTTGGCCCAATCTACACCCCCATGAACCTGAAGTGCTTCGTTTCAGTTAATTTAGTACAAGTGAATTTAAAGGGATTAAGCTGGCTTAAATCTTAGTACATAAACTGGGAATGCTACAGGTGCTTTGTCAAGTAATACCTTACGGTGAGATGAGTTCTGGAGGATTATTTGGCGAAGGATCAGTAGCCACCAGAGTAGCCTAGAGGCTGGCATGAGGGATTTTTATGGTACCCATTTTCTCCCACTGCATCATCAGCATAAAACACTTAGCATTTATAAAGCACTTTCTTTATATACAATAGTACAACATTCAGGACCCCCCCCCCCCCACACACACACACATACGGCAAATGTCAAGTTGCTTACAGGAACCAGAAACCTCAAACTTCTAAGTGTACAAAGTATTAACCACCCACCCTCGCCAGGTTTGGACATCCCAACAAGCTGCACTGGCGAGGGTAATTATGTAAATCTGGCCAGCAGGCAACCAGCAAACCCAGGGAGGTCAACAAGGCAAAGTAGCTTATTAATCACCTTGCAATTCTGCAAACTGGGTCAGTATCTTTTTGCAAACCCTACAACAGACTTGTTAAGGCAGGCCAATAAAAGGGCTACAAACTGATATGCAAACTGATATGCATTCTCTCTCTCTCTCTCTCTCTCTCTCTCTCTCAATCTAAGAGGCCGCATTAGCACATTAAGCTAAACCAAAATGGCTAAGAATTCTGTCTTGTTGGTAAGAAGCATTTTACTGTTTCACATTGCCCAGTCATTCCTGCTTGGTTCTTCCTGCAAGCAGGAGCAGCTCAAGGAACCAGAAACTTACAAGGGCAGAAAAACTTTGCATTACATTTGAACACAGATCCTGACTTGTTGTTCCTTTAACAAGTCTGGATCCATGAGCCAGCTTTAAACTCTGGCTTGTTCAAGGACAGAGAAACCAAGAATCCAGGTTCGGATGTTAAGCTTTTCCAAACCGGTATGTTTCTGGTTACTTTAGCCACTCCTACTTCAAGGAGTCAAGAGGGAGCAGACAGCACACACTAGCATGCTGCTTATTACTGATAACTCAGAATTCTCAGCAATTCTAGCTTAGTGTTTTGTGTGAACGCATCCATTCTCTCTGCCCAATCCATAGTTTTACTCAATTTTAAGGTCCCCTGAGATACTGGGCCATCTTGCATGATCACCACAGCTCACCATGGCTTATTTGCAGTACACGCCAGCAGCCATTTTGAATATTCAAAATTGTTGCCATGGTTTGCTGTGTTGTCCATACCAACATGGCAGGGGTTGTTGAAGGGGGAAACAACCTTCCAGTAACCCTACAACAGACCATGGATTATTGGAGGGTTGCTTCCCCCTCCAACAACCCCTGTCACCCAGGTTCAGATGACATGGCAAACCATAGCAACCCTCCACCCCCCACACACACATGGGGGGTTTAATAATCAAAATGACCACCAGCACATACCACAACCCAGCGTGGCTTAAATAAGCCATGGTGGGCTGCGGTGATCATGTGAACCTGGTCAGTGCAGTATGGTGATTGAATGGGAGACCTGAACTGGTGAGATCTAGGTTTAACTCCCACCATTCATAATCATTTACCATCCTGGCTGGTGCTGAGGGAAGTTGAAGTCCAAAACATCTGGAGGGCAACAGTTTGGGGAAGGCTGGAGTAGATCGGACTGAGCTAGAAGGACTAATGTTCTGACATGGTACGAGGCAACCATCACTGCATGGCAAAAATGCACAAACAGTATATAGAAAGGTAACCTTCTCCTTATTTCTTCCTTTCCGCACTGCATTTCAAGAACCTTATACCACAAATATAAAAGGCAGCTGCTAACATGCACGCATCAGAAGAAAAACCTATAAATATTTAGAGATATTATTCTTCAAATGTCTTGTACAAGCTATAATAGTTGCATATTAAGCCTGTCTTTGATTTCAGCATCCTACCCCCCCCCCCCTTGTACTATCTGCCTTAAAGCCTTTTAGTCATGTACAGACGGGAGAGATGATAGCTTTGAAGTGCCCAAGCTGCAACGAAGGTGGTTTTTTTATTATTGTTATTATTATTAAGTCTGAAGAGGTTTGCATGTGATTTGCTGTAATTTCAGAGCAAGCTCAGAGATCCACCACAACATAAAGAGATACAAGTGCCTCACAAAAATCCAGAGATAGTTCAACTGAAAAAAAACTTGATTTCTTGCAAAATTGTTCAATTATTTCTTATAAGAACAGCAGCAGCAGCAAAATATCCAGCACCTATTATGGCATAAAGCAGAGCCCACACTGTCAGACAAATTTCTTGTGGGAATTGAAAGGGGCAGTGGGAACACTACACTGGCAAGCAACTCTCCACGTCTCCCACACCAATAGCAAATTCAAAAACACAATTCTAAAGATGCAACTTTATTTTTTCTTTCCTTGTCTGTAGGGCTGAATTTTAGTTTCCCAACTCCCTGCAAATATAGCGCAAATGAGTCACGGTTGATCCTCTCTCTTTGCACCAAAACAGCTGTGATCAGAAGCTATTTGCAGGAACAGCAACATCAGAGATTTGCACCCCACCTAACTAAAATTAGTTTGACGTAGCCAAACTTCCCATTTGAACACATGACTGTTCCAAATTTGAAAAAATAAAAAATAGCATTTTCTCATCCCAGATTGCAGGCTCTCAAAACAACACATGAAGCAAAAATCTATTTTGACCAAGTTTGTGTCTCCATTCCATTCATAATAAATCAGCTTAAACGTTCTGATATTCTCTCTCTCGCACTCATCAGAAACCATGTTTTAAGATTTTTAAGCTACAGTGCATGCTTCAGGTCCAGAGCAAATGCCAAAGGGAAACAGTGCAACTCAGCAGCATGGTTTAAATCACACTCCCCCAACCTGGCACCTTGCAGATGTGACTGAACCACAAGTCCCATCATCCCCAATTAGCATGGCTGTCTGTGTTGGCTGGGGAAAATGGGACTTGCAGGCCATCACATCTGCAGCATGCTGAGTTGGGGAAGGCAGGCTTAAACCATCACTAAAGCTTTTTTTTTTTAACCCAGAAGTGAAAATGGGTCAAGGGTTGCTCTACTCCTACGCAGTATGTGAGCAAAGTTGGTGAAATCAAAAGACAATCCTAATGCCCTGCTTCAAAGTATCAAACAACAAGGGGAGCTGGGTTTTTGATTTTTTGAAATTTGTCTGTGGATAGTGGAGGAGAGAAAAGATCCTCACAAGAAAGTACACATTCAGAGTGCTACCTTAAGTGCTTATGCTCATGTAATGTGAACCTAACAAATAATATGTGTGCCTCTTGCTGTAGGATGTGGTGTCTGCTTCTGGCCGCTGGAGGTACCTT
Organism: Heloderma suspectum; assembly: GCF_057233095.1. Taxonomy (NCBI): domain Eukaryota; kingdom Metazoa; phylum Chordata; class Lepidosauria; order Squamata; family Helodermatidae; genus Heloderma; species Heloderma suspectum. The sequence goes on along the minus strand of NC_139461.1, from coordinate 29,119,593 downwards.
GATGTGGTGCTCCTTATGTGCCCCTGTTCCATGCTTGGGGGCCAGGGAGTCTTTGCGAGAACGTTGTGATTTCCCCGTGCAAAAGGGGCGTGTTGCAAGGCTCATAGCTTTCTTCTTGCTCTGTAATTCCAACACACACTCAAAATGATAAACCAATGTTGGTTTCTTCCATTTATTTGGTGGTGGCTGAATCAGGAAAGGTAACATGCTGTAGTTTTGCAACATAACCCATAAGAATTAACACAGATACAAATGTAATAGATCTTCCCCAGCCACATTTTCTTATGGAATATTCTTGTGTGTGTGTTTTTAAAATGTTTTTGGATTGGCTCTACAACAGCTCAAATTATGTTGCTCATTTTGAATAAGGATTCAAACTGACGTTCTCCACTTGCATTGTTTTGTTCCAAATCCTAGCAACTTTGACATACGCTATTGCTCACAAAAAAATAAAAGCTAGAAGGGTTCAAATGTCTTTGTTCTACAAACTGATTCACCTTTTCCTTGAGGTTTTTGATGTAACTTCCATGTACTATATTATTATATCACCACACCCAAATAATGATTTTGCCACCTAATACATTTTTACACATTTCTTCCCAAACATACCTAGCTGTGATTAAGTAAGTATCCAGGGGGTGAGGCTGTTTAGTGACTGTCCCTCCCTAACCGACAATGCTTAAACTCGGTCCACACAGTCCACTGACATCCACTTAGCTGGGCTGGTTTAACATTTCAAATGTAACTTTCTGCCGATGTTTGATTGCTCACTTGCAAGGAACGATGTGAAACATCCACTCGCACGCAAATTCATTCCAGTAGTTACTAAACACAGCTAAGAAAACATTTATTTCTAAACGACTTTAAAACGTAGTAGAATTTTCAAGTCTCTGCGATTCAAAAGCAACGTTGTCCCCTTTTATTTTTAAAGTTCAGGGACCTCATGCATTGGCAACAAATGTTTCCAATCAGTTGCTTTAACACTTTCCTCGTTGGATGATTATTTTAGGTTTTCCAGGATGTAGTTTATACTTAGAAATTAACCTCCCCACATCCCCAAATGCTGAATTGTGGAAACAGGTGCTTCTAACAAAGCCGAAAGAGTTCGACAGTGCTTTGACCCAACATAGCTATGTGCATTAGTAAGACGCGGCACCCGCTGAGTTTCCCTCAGTTAATTAGGGAACCCGTATGGCAAGGAATAGCCTTGACTATAAATACTTCCTGAAAGATCCCGAACAGAGTGAAAGGAAATGAGGGAAAAATGAAATGCAGCTAAAGAGAAACTATTTCAGATGTTCCTTCTTTCAACAGCTATGTTTCTAAGGGCATCGAGGCCTGGGATATATTGTGCAAAACCTTTCTGAAAAACCAAAAGCTAATATATAAAGAATATACATAAAATTAGTGTGTGTTCCAGGTAGTAAAGCACTTCTCAATTCTTTTGGTATCAAGGGGAAAGTTAGCTTAAAATTTCCCCTTTGAAATCAGAGGAATTTAAAAGGAATTAACTTTGGCCAGCTCATTCCTATATACACACACCTACATATGAAAACATTAATATATATTTAAACATAATGTTAATGGTGTATGTGCATACACACAGCTAATATTTTTGGAACAATGAATTCCTATGACATCATCTAAATTAATAAAGAGCATCATCGAGCGTTAGCTGTAATAGCCACAACCAGACAAAATCAAAACACTTCTAACAGTGCAATCCCATGCACGTTTACTCAGACGTCCTATTGTGTTTAATGGGGCTTACTCCCATGTAAATGTGTATCGGATTGCAGCCTAAGTTCTACCAATTTCAATCAAAGATTCACTCACATTCTTACATTTCCCTACTGAAATCAATGGGACTTCCAGAACAACTAAACAAAATCACACTCTTATCCCATTGAAATCAGTGGCACAAGTTCATTATGATTCAGTTTTCCTACTGAAATCAATGGAGCTTAATCAGAACTAACTTTCATCACATTGAGATCTAGATGTTAGCAGAAAACCTCTACGCTGTTCTCTTTACTAGAACAAGTAGGCTGGTGTTCATATGAAAAATGGGAGACTATCAAAGTTATAGTGCAGAGAAGTTAAAAGAAAGAATTCCCTTCGATGTCAGTGAATGAATGAACAAACATCTCTTTAAATATAACAGGGTGCATGCTCCCTATTTTTAATAAGGACTAAACTATCTTAGATGAACTTGAGCACACTCCGGGAGAGAGCGGAGGACAGGAAGGCCTGGCGTGCTATGGTCCATGGGGTCATGAAGACTTAACGACTGAACAACAACAAACTATCTTAGTGAAAATTATACATCACCAAGTACAATGCTACTGGTAAATTTAAGCAGAGAATCTAGATGTAAGGAATGAAAATATTCCACTATACATTCAATATATGCATGCTACATTTATATTTAATCTGTTTCTGCACATTAAGCCAAAAGGGGCATTAGGTTTTGCTAGTCTATGGATTTCTGGTCGTGTGGTTACATATAGCTTGTACGATGAAGAACAGGCACACATGCTCGCTCTCATACACAGAGTTGTGTGTGTCCACTTCCAAAAATACATCAGAAGATTGACATTTTCCATAACGGCTGGAATTCTTTTTTTAAGCACTTCCCATTGCCCTAAGCTATAAAGGGCAGAATATGAAACCCCAAAGCTCCTATATCTCTTCTTCAGTGCCAGTATGCAGAAAACGTTGCACCCCAACAGCCAAAGGTAACTAAGAACTGGGCAGAGAAACAGTTTGTATCATCTATTGGTTTAGAGAATGAGCTAGGGAGTCCCGGATTCAATTTTCACCTCATCGGGTGGCCTTAGGCAAGCCACCATCACTCAATCTCAGCCCTTCCTCCAACATCTGTAATATGGGAATAATAAAGCCAGCCTACCTTGCAGCTATGTGTTTAAATGCTTTGAGAACTTAGGGAAAGCGTGATACAGAGGCTCAATATAATTAACCAGGAAATGTACTTCATTTGAAATCAAATTTAGCAAATATGTTTGCCCAGAAAATGAGAGTTCCCAAAGCTGAGAATAATGTTGCTTCACTTAGTTTGTACTATATAGCAACAGCCGAAGCTTTCCCCCACCACTCAAAAGGACATTTTTGCATATCAATAGCCTCCTCCTGTAAAGTGTGAAGTTATCCTCGGAAAATGGTGGGTGGAAAAATGTTACTTAAATTGAATTAATTCTACTCAAAATTCTGTAACAACTTTATAGTAAACACTGGCCTTCCACATAACTTGAAGATGTCAAAAATAAGGCTCTACACAGACGTAATACTTAACTATGGTTTGCATTCCTTAGTCATGTTTAACTATTATTTCTCAATACCAAAGCCCTAGAATAAGGATTAGTCACAAACCAAGATATAAAACCGTAGTTTGAATACATTTGCTAATTATGGTTTGCATTAACTATAGTTAAGCTTAAACTATGCTTAAGGCCATTTTCTGCCCATTTCTGCCTTGCTTGCAAGTTGTCAAGGTGGTCTGGCTGGTATCCCCCTACGACCAATTTTCCAGGGGTAGCAAGTTAAACCACAAGCAATTGGCATCTTAACCAATTAAAAGCAACATACGATAGCACTAACTATGGTTAGGCATTATGTCTGGACTGGGCCTTGTCACCCACCTTCAAATGTATGAGATAAACCCATCATCATTTCAACAATAGAATTTGGAATCAGAACCTCAGCATTCAGCTTCACAACTGCTGGAAAAAAAGTTGCTACTTCTGTTCATTTTTAATTTCTTCTCAAAAGACTGAGGCTGTCAAACTTGGGATTCTATAGATACAGCCCCAGATAACTCCAATGAGAAGGATTTTAAATAGCAGGGCTGGAAATACTCGGAGACCTTACAAAACCACAGCCAGTCACAGGAAACAATACTGGACTAGATTGACCAATGATCTGGCTCAATATAAGGAAGCCATGTGTGTGTGTGTGCGTGTGTGTGTGTGTACCATGTAATGTGGGAACCAAAGTTTGCAAAGTTCCTATTTGAATGCAAAAGATATTGCAAGTTTAACACATAGAAGCCAAACATTTGTAGTAAATCCTGTTGCTGACTGAGTAAAGAAATGGGTTTACTACAAATGTTGGGTTCTATGTGTTAAACTTGCAATGTCTTTTGCATTCAAATAGGAACTTTGCAAACTTTGGTTAGCCACTACTCACAGACTCAGCTCAGCCAAGGAAGGGACCAAAGGCAGCAAGACGTCTTCAACATTCCATCCGATGAAGCTAGCTTCATCGTATTTCTAGTGCCAGTTACACCTTCATTATTTTTCTTTTAAAAAAGAACAAGTACACCAACCAAACTGAATGCAGCCCACACCACATCAGTTGTGCCTGAAATCCCCGCTGTTGTTGTAGTCCAAAATAAGCAGCAGAAACAACAAGTTTATAAAGCTTGTGGTTGGTCACAACTTTGTGCAGGCCTTTGACTCCACAATCTATTCCCAAATGTGCCCATGGGCCCAAAAAGTTTGGGGACCCCTGTTCTATGTTGATTGCCCCACAAAAAACAGACATAAGCCTCCTGCATGAGGAATTCTTCCACCCCAAGAAATGGCAAAACCCTGTTGGCACTATGTATGCCGATAAATCGAATAACTTAAATGTATACATCATGTTTGTTTATTTTTCCTACATTCAGTGGCACAATTTTCCTATGGTTGGAAAAGAAGGTGGAAATGCCTTCCTGAGCTCACTCTCTACTGATTTCCCCAATTTAAGAGGAACGTTGTTCCAAAGTGTCCATCCTGCCGAAACATATAACTCAACTCCAGAAATAAAAATGCCATACGCCAACTGTAATGCACACTTGTGCGTCTGCACATAAAGACACATGTGCACATTTAAATGCTAGACAGCAGTGTTTGGAACAGTGCAGTCAGGTTATGCAGAACTCCCCAAAGAAGCTAATAAAATAAAGGGCCTGGTTCCGATTTTGCCACTGATCTGCTCTGACTTTCTTTGGCACATTTACGGGACCCGCCGAAACACTCATATGTTTCTGCTTTGCCCATCTTTATAAATGTAAAAGTAAAATGCACAAACAAATACAATATCAGTGTGTCTTGGGTAGGTTCGACAAGCAAACAAAATGTAAAAGGATAGATTTGCTTATCTGAAACTCTCAAAAAGCTTGAGAACTTTTTGAACGGCAAAAAACCAGAGTTACCTCTTTACTAGAAATGCTTGGATGGGATAGGTGTGTTTTGTTTTTTTTGCAGATTCCAAACTCCACATTTAATACTCTCATTCGTTTCATTCATACTTGTATTTATTTATTTTATAACATGTGGAAATTTGCTAGCTGAAGAAATTTCAGCAGCCACAACCATATTCCCTCAGCTTAATCCCAAAATATGACAGTGAGAATGTGACATGGTCTTTCATCTATGCACAACTCTTATTTAAATAAATAAACAAACAAACAAACAAATATCTCCTGGTTCCTCTTGCCTCTTACCTCCCACCTCAATTGATGCCTCCTTTTTCCCTCCAACCCCTTTACCACTCCAGTCCATGTCAAAAATATTCAGAAAGCTACAATATCACCCTAATACTGCAGTGGTGCAAATTAATCAAATATACTGTATAACTGGCACAGCACAGTTTATCCTGTGTATTTTGATTTTAATAGCAAGACTGGCTGCTCTCACAATAATTCTGTTATTTTCCTCTGAGAGAGAGAGAGAGAGAGAGAGAGAGAGAGAGAGAGAAGACCATGCTAGCTGCCGTTCTCAGCAAACTTTCCCAAATCCTTGCTTACATGCAGATCGAAAGCTATTTTTTAATATATCTCTAATCTCTGCCTGAGTATACCAAACTAAGATATGCCTGGTTTGAATTTTGTGAGGTGAACTTTCTGTATACCGTCAGGAATTGGATTGTTCTTCCCCTTCGCAATCAACACCACAAAGAGACAAAGCTTCAGGTTAATACGCCTTTATTTGCTAGAGACTAGTCTTTCTCCAAATTCAAGGAGGCTCTCAGACTGCCTCAGGCCCTAAACAACTAATCTGCGATCTCTAATCAGAGGAGACTAACTGGAGGGTAGTGAAGTTGCTGACAGTTTGCTTGTGAACCTCACAGCCAAACTTGCCTCACAGTGAATCCCCTCCCTTAGGGCTGCTCCCTCCTATGTCAGCTTCTAAGAGTGGCTATCCTGGGGGAGCCCCATCCCTAACTTTCCCCACTTTGCTTTGCAACGTGCCCTAGCATCTCTCAAGTCACAGCCCTCTTCCTCCTTCTCCTCAGAAACTTGAGTTATTACAGTGGAGGGAGGAGGCAACGACTCAGCCTGGGCCATCTGTTTGTCAAGGCCTTCAGAGGAACCTCTCCCAGCACCTTGGGACTCTAGGGAAAGTTCTTCCCCCAGGGTCTGATCTAGCTGCTGTTCCAACTCTGATTCAGAATTGGAGCTGTCAGACATCTCAAGGGGCTTGGACTCATCCCTGACATCTACTTAGGGCAAGCTCAACAGGTAAGTGGCAATTAGAGCCATTCCAAATGTTACTGGAGCAAATTGAACTACACATTCAATGCCCAAGCACCCCCTTGACAAACGTTTGCTGGATTCTTGTATTGTGAAATCAGTCCTTGGTCTCCCCCAGACTGGATTCATTGTGAGAGAAGTTTGTAATACCTACAGTCTTTTTGCTAATATATTTTTTCAACAGCAAAATCCACATGGGTGGCCATAAGCGGGAAATCAACACCAGTATAGTCCACGATTCTGTTGATAAGCTGTGGTACAAGTAGCTCAAAAAAGGCCTAGGAATTTACCTCTTAAATCTGTGAGTTACTGCTGAACTCAGAGTAGTAAGCATACCATGGAAAGAAAGGTTTAACAGTTCAGATCCAAAACAGAATGCTGTAATGCCGACATTGCAAAGCTTCAATATACAGCTATTTATAAGTTTTTCTTCCACACAACAATGGCGGGGAGGTAGTGCTTTACAGCACACAGTAAATTAAGTGAATGAGGGCCTATAGTATAGTGTTGTTGCTGTTTTTAAGGTAGGCCTGTAAAAGGTATGTTTTTCTGAGGATACAACAAAGAAGCCATGCAGTAAAGAGGTACTGAAGTTTTTGCCTCCTCAGTTCTTTCAGTTTCCAACACAGCTAAATAAGCGCCAAATGTTATATTTAATTACATTGTGCATGCATATATATATATATATATCTCCCCAGTCCTACTTTTTATTATTATTTGATTCAGGTTTCATATTTTCAGCTATTTGATCCAGCGATGGCTTGCTTAACCATGTACTGTCAAACCACCTTAAAATTTAGGAGGTGATTAGACGCTTTACTGTAACAGATGTGCAGCCTTCTGGGGTTCTGTGCTTTTCTTTTCCAAATGTAACATCATCTTGCAAAATCAGCAGGAATGATTAACTCAGTACAACCAAATTTAATAGCAAAGGCAAACAAAGATCACTTACTACCACAACTAGCATGTGTAGCTTTATACAAATGCTCTGAAACGATTACGTGACAATTGACTTATGTAAGTCTGAAAGGTTGAAGGCACTGACATCAGTAATGTGCATTCGATTACTGAGAATCTGGTTTAATGAAGTGAACTGTAGATATGCACCAAAATAATAAAAAATAAAAATAGAATTCCTACCCGTAAGAGGGACTGAGATTCATCCTTTGATTTGTTATCACCAGATCCAGGATATGGCTGAGGGAGTGGTCCAGGTTTCTCTCCGCTTCCTTGGGGCACCCCCAGCAGGATCCCCTTAGTCTCGACAGGCAAGCCATAAACAGGCCGTGCAAGATGGGCAGCTTCTACATTTGGACTATCCCTTAAAGGCTTTGGCTGCTCTTGGCCAACGGACACTGTGGTCAGAAGGCCCAAGCTTGTTTGGGTATATGATGGACTCCCTCTCAAAATGTCCACTCCTCTCCAATGTGTGCCGCGAAGATCATCACTGGACCCATCAGGCCAACATTTCTCCTTCAATACTTCCTTCTCATCCAGCTTTTCCCTCTTCACGATACTTTCAGAGATGGGCTCCCCCATTTTGGGGTCTGCATTGATCAGGCTATAGACTTTCAGATCAATTTTGGGCTCTTCCTTGAGAACAGCAGCCACCCCATGGCTATCTTCCCCATTGGCTGTGGTGATGTCCATCTCTTGACAGTGTACACTGTTGAAGTGCTCCAGTAAGGATTGGGTATCAACAGCTGTAAAGCTGCACTGACGGCATTTGTAACAGTTATGGACTCTCCTGACAGAGAAAGGAAACAGGGAAAAATATTATAATAACTTCAGCCAGCTAGTTCCAACTCCTTTTATTTTCCAAAAGATTACAAAAAGGAATGGAAATGAATATTCCACATCCAGGGGGCTTCAACCCTTCCAAAACCAGGATCCACCTTTAACTCCAACTTCAAACATGATACACACTTATCATTATTTACCTTATGTCTACCATGATTATGTTCTAGGTCTGTCTTTCACTTGTTTTCTCTTTTCTTTCCCTTTCTCTGTCCTTCTCTCTCTTTCTATACTTCATGGGCAGTATCCAACGGAATGCAACCACTAACATAAATTATGCTGCAACAGTGATTTCCCTGGGATACTGCACCATATTCCTTCCTTCTCCTTTTCTCCTCCACTCAAAAGCTGGTACTGGTGCTGTTGATGTGTCATGAAGAGCAATGCCCTAAGTAAAATTATGAGATTAGCTTTAAATGTATTTATTTATTTGATTTGTACCCCGCCTTTCTACCAAGAAAAAAAGGCACTCAAGGCAGCTTACAATCAGAAATTACACTTGATTAAAAAAAAATAAACAAATGCATTAAAACATAATTAAAAACATAAAAATAAAAGAATAAAAACAGCATCTAACCGACCAGACAGTTGGCCTGCTTGAATAAAAAGGTCTTTGCCTGCTATTGGAAGGACAGCAGACCAATAGCCAGTGAAGGGGTTGTAGAAAGGGAGTCATCTGCTCCCTGTAACTGGCCTCAGTCAGTGGTCTGGCCACAACGTTCTGGACCAGCTGAAGTTCCTAAACAGTTTTCGAAGGCAGCCCCATGGAAAGCACATTACAGTAGTCCTAGACATCTCTAGGAATGGGTACAGTTAGCGCACTAGCTTCAGCTGAACAAATGCACTCCTGGCCACCGCCAAAACCTGGGCATCTAGTTCAAGGATGAATCCAGGAGTGAGCCTGTGTCTTCAGGGGGAGTGTAACACCATCCATCACAGACTGAAACCCTATTACACACCTCATATACACAAGATATTGGCTATTATGAGCTGAAGAAAATTCTGCTCCATAAGAATTCAGATTTGTAACTGAAATACAATTATTAATATTATTAAACACACTTTGAGCTATTTAGTTTGCATACTCTCTTCTACGTGCACAATTTGTTTACTTGCTGCCTTTATGGAAATCAAAAAGTTTTGAAATATTTTTTCTGTCCCTGGATGGGATGAATAGAGCTCATGACACTTCAAGGATCAGGACGGAGACACAGAGAGGAAGAAATGAGGAGTGAGTGAGGGAATAAGACTTGGGCCTCACTATTACAAGTAGTAAATAAAAGATCCTGCAGTACCCCATCTAAATTTTAGGTGTTTGACAAACTTTCTGATAAACAGGAAGATGGAAACAGTAGATACAAGTGTGTAAAACCAGCTATACATAGTGAGAGTGTATTGTATAGTGTCAAATCTTTTTTGCCATTAATTTAAAACTGTTATAAATAAAGAAGAGCTGTATAATTTCAGTCCATTTCTTCCATTTCCTGAGAATATGAAAAGAGTTTTTCTCTCTTTTCTCTCTGGGGAGAGCCAGGGCCTGCAGGAGAGGCCACCACCACCACCGGGGAAGAGGCGGGCCTGCTGCCGCTGCCGGGCCTGCTGCCGCTGCCGGGCCTGCTGCCGGGCCTGCTGCCACCACCACCACCACCAGGCCTTCCCTGTAGACCTCTGCCTGGCAGACCGCCAGTCTCTGCAGGACCAGGCCCCCAGGTACAGAGCCAGCTATGCTGCTCCACCTGCCCCTCCCTGGAGGGGCTACATAAACTGGCTGGCTGAGGTGGCCTGGGAGAGCCAGGGCCTGCAGGAGAGGCCACCACCACCACCACCACCACCACCACCACCACTGGGGAAGAGGCGTGCCTGCTGCTGCCGGGCCTCCTGCTGTTGCTGCTGCTGCTGCCGCCGCCGCCGCCGCCGCCGCCGCCACCACCACCACCACCACCAGGCCTTCCCTGTGGACTCCGGCCTGGCATTATTTTTAAGGGGATTTTTAATTTTTTTTTATTTTTGTTTTTCTGGGGGATTTTGTTGCGTTTTTAGGGGTGGGTAGCCTGCCTGATAGGAGGGAGCGAGGGGGCATGTGTCCACCTGATGGAGGCAGTGCGGGGAGTGTTGGGGGCCAGAACATACCGAGGCTGGGCAGCAGGCGGTGGCAGAGCGCTAAGGGCAGGCCATGCCAGGTAAGGGGAACAAGGGTGAGATGTGTAATATCTGTCCCCTGCTCCGGGCCTGTCCAGAGCCAAAGGATGGTTGGAGGAGGTGTGACCCCATCTTCTGGCCTTCGTTTGCTGCTCTGCAATGCCAGGTCTGTTACCCAGAAAACCTCCCTCATCCATGACATGATTCTGGATGGGGGTGCAGACCTGGCATGTATTACGGAGACCTGGCTGGCCGAGGCTGCTGCTCCAACCCTTGCAGCCATGTGTCCAACTGGGTTTTCGTATGCACAGCAGCCGAGGGCTGGGGATCGGGGAGGGGGAGTGGCTGATATCTACCAAGAGTCCTTGGTCTTCACCAGGCCCCCTCTCCGGGAGACCAAGGCTGCTGAGTGCATGTACTGGAGGTTGGGCCCGAAGGGCAGTCTGGGGATTCTGCTCGTGTACCGTCCACCCCGCTGCACGACTGACTCCCTGGCCGAGGTGCTTGAGGTGGTCTCTGATATGCGTGTACAGTCCCCTAACTTATTGGTGTTGGGGGACTTCAATGTACATTCGGAGGCCATCCTCATAGGAGCACCTCGGGACTTCATGGAGACCATGGCCTCCTGGGAGCTGCACCATATTCTAACTGGGCCCACCCATGTAGCTGGTCATGCACTAGACCTTGTGTTTGTTTCTGGAGAAGCGGGGAGTGATCTGGAAGTCGGGGGTATATCCACCACCCCCTTGTTATGGTCAGATCACTATCTGGTGACATTGGACTTCTCGGTTCCACAACCCCTCCGCAGGGGTGGAGGACCCATTAAAATGGTCCGCCCCAGGCGTCTTATGGATCCAAATGGATTCCTGAACACGCTTGGGGATTCTCTGGGGCACGCCAACGGCCACTCGGTCGAGACCCTGGTGGGTGGCTGGAATGCCGCAATCGCTGGGGCGTTGGATCAGGTGGCTCCGAAACGCCCTCTCCCCCTGAACAGGGCTCGGACTGCACCATGGTTCAATCCACGGTTACGAGCTCTGAAACAGGAGGTGAGACGGCTAGAGCGCCGGTGGCGGAAGTCTCGCTCCAAAGATGATCAGACACGGGCTAGAGCTGTATCTTCAGCCTATCACATGGTGGTGAAGGCAGCAAAAAAGGAATATTATGCTGCCTCCATTGCGTCTGCAGAGTGCTGTCCCAGGAGGCTGTTCCAAGTGGTCCGAAGCCTGGTCGGTCCTGTGGCTCCGGAACCACTGGAGCATTCTAAGGCCTCCTGTGAGGCCTTGGCAAGGCACTTTGCAGATAAAATTGATCAGATTAGGTGTGTTACTCTGCACGCTGTGGATACAGTTAGTGAGCAAGAGGCAGCCTGTGGCAAACCGGTCTTGTGGGATCGGTTCCACCTTCTTCCTCCTGATGAAGTGGACAAGGTGCTTTCATCTGTAAGGCCGACCACCTGCTTACTTGATCCTTGCCCATTGTGGCTCATTATGGGCTGCAGAGACAGACTGAGTGAGGGGATCAGGGTGGTGGTGAATGCCTCCCTTGAGGAGGGAATGATGCCATCAGCCCTCAAGGAGGCAGTGATAAGACCGCTCTTAAAGAAGCCCTCCTTGGATCCTCAAGTTCTGAACAACTTTCGCCCAGTCTCAAATCTGCCATTTTGGGGCAAGGTGATTGAGCAGGTGGTGGCGGTGCAGTTGAATGCACACTTGGAAGAAACTGATTATCTAGACCCATTTCAGTCGGGCTTCAGACTTGGGCATGGGACAGAAACGGCCTTGGTTGCCTTGGTAGATGATATGAGGAGGGCTCTGGATAGGGGTGAATGCTCCTTCCTTGTTCTCCTTGACCTCTCAGCGGCTTTTGATACCGTTGACCACGGTATCCTCCTGGACCGCCTGGTGGGGTTGGGCATTGGAGACACCGTATTGCGGTTGTTCCGGTCCTTCCTATCCGGCAGGTACCAGAGGGTAGCACTGGGAGAGGAGGTTTCGGACCCGTGGCCACTCACTTGTGGGGTGCCACAGGGTTCCATCCTCTCCCCGATGCTATTTAACATCTATGTGAAGCCACTGGGGGCTATCATCAGGAGGTTTGGGGTGCAGTGTCATCAATATGCGGATGACACACAGCTCTCATTCAAATCTTCACCAAGGTTGGCCGCAGAATCCCTGTCCAAATGTCTGGAGACGGTGAGTGGCTGGATGGGGAGGAATAGGCTAAAGCTGAACCCTGACAACACCGAGGTACTTTTGGTGGGAGACAAGAGGAGGCTAGGGGATGTTGACCTGGTGTTGAATGGGGTACGGCTACCCTTGAAAGACCAGGTCCGCAGCCTGGGGGTCATTTTGGACTCCCAGCTGTCCATGGAGGCTCAGGTGTCAGCTGTGAGCTGGACAGCGCTGTATCAACTCCATCTGATATGGCGGCTGCGCTCCTTCCTTCCCGACCATCTGCTCCCATTGGTAGTACATGCCCTGGTCTCCTCTCGTTTAGACTACTGTAATGTGCTCTACGTGGGGTTACCCTTGAAGACGGTTCGGAAGCTGCAGCTGGTACAGAATGCAGCGGCTCGCCTGATTAAAGGCAGCCGCCGGCGAGATGACATCACTCCAGTGCTGAAGGAGTTGCACTGGTTACCAGTTGTTTTCCGGGCCAAATTCAAGGTGTTGGTTTTGACCTTTAAAACCCTATATGGTTCCGGCCCAGCCTATCTTAAGGAGCGCCTCCAGCAGCACAAGACAGGCCGCTTAACAAGATCAGCCTCGGATGGCCTTCTCTCTGTCCCATCAGCCAGGACAGCTAGACTGGTGGGGATGAGGGAGAGGGCCTTTTCTGTAGTGGCCCCCACTCTGTGGAACTCCCTCCCTAGGGAACTCCGTCATGCCCCCTCTTTAATGAGCTTCCGTCGTGCATTAAAAACGTGGTTGTTCAGGCAGGCATTTGGGGTGGGTTAGGGTATTTTAGAAAATGTTTTTATTGTAGAATTTTATTGTTTTATTGTATGTTGTACATCGCCCAGAGTGGCTGGGTGACCAGCCAGATGGGCGATTAATAAATTAAATAATAAATAATAAAGAGTTTAAAATGGAGTCCAACAGGGTCTTTCAAAGATGTGAAGAAGCTAATATGACAAGATCGAAGGATATCATTTTATAATATTCTTTCATTCTCATTCATTCATTCATTCATTTATTTTCTTGATCTCCCACCTGGCCAGTCACTTCTTCTTTTGAAGAAGATAACTATATAAGTTTTGAGATAAACTAAATAGGTCATTAAGAGTGCAATCTCGTGCATGTTTAGACAGAAAAAAGTCCTACAATTCCTAGCATTCCCCAGCCAGCCATGCTGGCTAGGGAATGCTGGGAATTGTAGGACTTTTTCTATCTAAACATGGATAGGATTGCACCCTAACTATATTTAAATAGGTACTTTGGGGAGAGAGGACATGGAACCTCTCGCTAAAATGTAGAAGTTGAAAGAGATGGATCAGAAGGCGCTGCAGTGATAGCCGAAGCCACAACTGGCAGGATCCCTCTACTGAGATAAAAATGATAAATGTAGCAATCCCATCCTCCCCAGCTCCTATCCTTTCTGACCCACTTGTAGTCAAGAGTATGAAAACACTGCTATCTAAAGTTTTGAACCAGTCCTCATTTTTCATTAGTTCTACCTTTCTTCAACATCTTGCCTGCAATAACTGTTTCCTCAGGTCCCTGATTTTCGGCCCACTACTCTGACACACAGCTTCAGTTACGCTGTCTGTTGACTAACCTCCTGAGTACGCCTTTCTCTCCTCCTCAGATCACAGAGCCCCTTATGTGAAGTTCTTCAGAGCCTCCTTTCTGATTAGCTTGCTCGTGTCTCAGTTTCCATGGCCCTTTTCTCCAGCCATCTTCTCCACTTATCATTATCTCCACTCTTCCAATGTTCAGCAATGAACACACAAAGGGGCTTCCAAGAACATGATAGCTAGCCCTGCCCCACAGATGCCACCATGTGATTGGCATCAGTCTGAAGGGAGCCCCTCATACACACAGCTGTATGAGCATAGGACTCCCTCCACAGTTCCCTATTTCAGACTGATGTCTAGGGGGCAGGACTAGTCAGTACGTTCTCCGAAGCCCCTTCATACATTCAGTACCCATGGGTACTGAACAGCTGTAGAGGGCTAATGTGTGCACCTTTCCTTTTCTGCCTCTGGACTCCTCAGGCTTTCCTACATTCTGGAAACCCTGTGTGCGGTTTTCATCCCAGCCAGACTGACAATTTCCCTTTCCATCACAAAATCTGAAAACTATTTTAGCCCTGTGCAGAAGTTCAAAGTGGAGATATGGACTTTTGTCTGTGTCTTGCACCACTCCTTTGTCCAATCTCCATGCACTGGTTGCCTAGGTAAACAGGCATGGTTTGTATATCCTATTTTTATGATGTAGAGATAACACCCAGCCAACTAGTTGATTCAGTTGAGCCTTCTAATGTATGGAAGTCAGGCAAGCCAACGGAGCTTCCACCATGGTCATGACTCCCCCACTCCACTCCACAAATATAGAGTTTTAATATCTGCACAGGGTTTTTGTCCCGAGCAGCTGAACTGTGCATGCCACCACTATGATCAGCTAATCAGTAGCAAAGGCTTCACCCTCACACACACAAAACAATATAGATTAAGATGTAAATGAGGGATTGAGCATGGATGAAGATGACTTGTGATGGAAACTAATGATGTAACATGTGTAGCTAATGCGTTCCATGTTAGCTACAAAGTTAGTTCCTGCAAAGTGAAAAGACATTTTATATAAACAACATCATTCAGATATGGAATTCACAATGTTTGGGGAATTAATCAAGGAGAAGCTACTTAAGAATTGCTAGGATAATTTTTTTGTTTGTTTGTTTAATTAAAATATTACCAGACCAGTTGCAAAAAAAAAGTGTTAACATCAGCAATGGAAATAGCCAGATACTGATATCAAAAATAGTTCTATTTGCTTAACAAATAGGTATAGAACTTGAGAGAATTACCCAAAATATGAAACTCACTAATTTTATTATCATCCATGTACATAGGCAAAAGCCAGATGCATGACATGAAAACTGGACACCATTTATTATTTTTGTTGGAATTCTTTCAAGGGGATAATACTTGTAAACCATTTTCTTTATTGTGATTCAATTTATTGGGGGGCTAATGGTTTTGGATTTAAAAATTCAATGGCAATGACATTGTGAACTTTTGATACATACATCAAATACCAGGCAGGAAGGAGACATTCAGTTTTAACTGTCTAAAAAATTATTGTGCCGGTCACTGATAAGTTTGCCCCATTCAACAATATTTTGTTCATTCTAAATACAAAAAACAAACAAACAAAAAACAATTCAGAGTACAGAGAGTCCTCCGAACTAAAACTGTTTACTCCAAAGGCAATTTGCTTTCTGCAAGAAACAAACCATATTTGTTCTTTTATGGACATCCTTAAGTTTTTAAAGAGATTTTTCTTAAAGAAAAACAGAGAGACCAGATTGTGTGTTAGAGTATTACAGTGACCTGTGATATGCAGAAGAAGAAGAAGGGGGAAGGGGGGGGCACACTTGGATCAATCATGAAACCTTCTACTAAGAAAGCAGAGGAATTACCTAATATGTAGTCTCCAGCACAGCCGATTTAAGTGTCCCATATACTTCGGAGTAACACACATGCCTATTTTCATTCAAGCAGACCATGCAAAGTACTGTATTACTGAACTATGTAAAACATATGTTCCCACATTGGAACAATATGTTGCCAATTTCCTGTGTATGCCATAGAAACAGAACACTTTTTATGAGCTAACATGATACTGTTTTATTAGCATTACAGTAGCACACAGACTTCCCAGTCAGGATCAGGACCCCGGTGTGCAAGGCTTTGTAGTAAAGTGGATTTTTTTTTTAAAAAAAGTAGCCCCTGCCCTTTACCAAAACATGGACAAGTCTGCAAACCCTTATTCCAAAAATGCATATGGAGACACACACCTCATGTATTAGGGATTCAACAATACCGAGACATGCTTGTTGAGAAATGAATGCATCACATACAACATCGTTCCTATGCAAAAAAGATCTCTGTGTAGGGAAAGAAATATTGCTAACTTAATGATCAATAAATAAAGCCACAGATTTGGAATACAAACGATTTTGCCACAGGCATAGTGCAATTTCAGTTGCTTTCCCAATCCATGTAGTCAGTGCAGTAAAATACATATGACTGTGTACATATATGTGTGTGTGTGGGGGGGGCATTCGCTTTAAACTGAGACTAGGGGGTTGGGAATGTCGCATATACAGTAATCCCAATTCCTCTTGCCAAATTAAGAGGGAGGAAATGAGCCCTTCAATACGTACACAGAACCAAACACATAGAACAAACGTGTTATTGTCATGACAACACCAGTTGTTGGAAATGAATGAGGAATTCTGGTCCCACTGAAGCCAGTGGCCAGGGAGGGTCCTACTGATTTCATTAAGAGCAGCATTTGGCTCATGAGTGTATCCATTTCTACAGGAGTTGGCCCTTTTCCCCCCACATACTGTATCACAAAATTCATAATAAGGAATACATTCAACCTTTAAAAGGCACACAGAGGCCAGCTCCCACAGTCTGGAGGGCCTACAGGTAGTGACATCTGGAAGCAGAGGAGGCAGGCTGTGGTCCAGTTTGTAGCCCAGACAGAAAACTCAGGCAACACCGTGGTTATGTGTAAATACACAGTAGGGCAGGGAACCTACTATGAAGCATACCTACTATGAAGTAGGTGTCATGACAAGCCAGCAGACAGCAGGAGAACAAGAAGGAAATTTCCTTTTTATTGATGTGTTTTAAATTGTTTTGCTTTTATGTTTTAATTTTATACACACACATACACACTGTGTGTGTGTGTGTGTGTGTGTGTGTGTATAAAATTGATGGCCAACCTGAGTACTATTTCTTACTGAGGCAGGATATATATTTAATAAATAAATGATAAAACAATTAAGAGAGTCTGGAAGCTCAGAGAGCACAGCAGTTTACCTCAGCAAAATCTGCCCACACACACGGAGAGCAGCAGGTTTTGTAGCTATGTACCTGGCAAAGACAATGAATTGGCTCTCTGGGGTCACATGACTATCACTATCTGATGCCCTCCAGTTGTAGTCCAACTCAGCTGCCATCACCGCCAGCCATGCTGGCTGGAGATGAGAGTTCTAGCCCAACACAGCTAGAGGGCACCAGGCTGGGCAAGCCTGGTCTATGAAGTGCACATGTTGGCTTGAGCGGCCACAAGATCCTGACCCTGATGATGCAGGGGTAGAAAATTGGTACTATTTTCTGTTGAGTTCATGGCTTATGCCTCACATTGCTTGAAACCAGAACGTAGGTCTCATGCAACCATGCATTTTCTCCTTTCTATAACACTCATCTTGGGGGCTACTTTAGATTATTATTGTATATCTGAGAATTAGTGGGATGACTCTCATGACTAGAATACAGCAATTGAAGGATATAACTTGTTCAAAAAGAACAGGAGGAACAGAAAGGGAGGCGGGGTTGTACTGTATGTGAAAAATACATATCTCTGCACAGGAATACAGGAGGATGAGCTTGGTAGCCCCATCAAGAGCATCTGGATCAAAATAAATGGAGCAAAGAATAAAAGGAACCTGGTGGTCGGAGTCTACTACCAGCCATTCAATCAAGGAGAAGACGAGGATGAAACTTTTGAAAAGCAAATAGCCAATGTTTCAAGGAAGCATGATGTAGTAGTAATGGGGGACTTCAATTTCCCTGATATTTGTTGGGAGACAAATTCTGCAAAACATGGCCCCACCAGGAAATTCCTGACTTGTGTGTCGGATAACTTCCTCCTACAGAAAGTAGAGGAAGGAACTAGAGGATTGGCTATCCTTGACTTGATCCTAACCAACAGAGATGACTAGGGATGTACGAAAGTCACTTACCTTTCCGCGGATTATGTTGATGTTGGGGGGGAGGCGTTCCGTCCCGCCCCCCAGAATCCTCGCCCGGGGGGGGAGGTGCTCCGTTCCTCCCCCCTGGAATCCTCCGCGGCCGGCTGTGCTCCGTGGCAGCTCCGTGGAGCAGCCGGCCAGGCCCAGCCAGGCCAGAGACACCTGCAGCCAGATTTGCGGCCGCGGAGGGTTCTGGGGGAAAAAAAAAAAAAAAACCCGCGTACACAAATGGCGGCGGCTACAGCCGCTGCCATTTGCGTTGCTTATTTTTGGCTGTCTTAATCTACATAAATATTTATGTAGACTATGACGGCGAAAATAAAGGGGAACGCAAATAGCGTAGCGGGCGCTATTTGCATCCCTTTTTGATTCACCGATTTAGCCTACAAACAGCCATAGCTGCCACCATTTGCGTATACGGTTTGTTTGTTTGTTTTTAACCCAGCCATGATAGGCTACGTAAATCTTTACGTAGCCTATCACGTCATTTTTTGTTTGCTTTTTTTAACCCAGCCATGATAGGCTACGTAAATCTTTACGTAGCCTATCACATCGTTTTTTGTTTTTTACAAGACAAATGGCGGCGGCGGCAGCCAGTCAGAAGACCAGCCACCGCAGCCGCCGCCGGAGCCACTGCTGCCCGGAAGATCCGCCCCAGGTAAGTCTCGTCCCAGGGGGAATCCACGGGGGGGCAGGGGGGGCAGGCCGTTCCGCCACAGATTTCGGGGGGCCGAATGCACTGGCATTCGGCCTCACCGAGATTCCTGGTGGAATTCTCTGACATCCCTAGAGATGACTTAGTTGATAAAGTAGCAGTTACAGGAACTCTGGGGGAAAGCGACCATGTTATACTTGAGTTCTTGGTTCTAAGGGCAGCAAAAGCTGAGTGTAGTCAAATGCGTACCCTGGATTTTAGGAAAGCTGATTTTAATAAACTCAGAACAATGATCAGTAAGGTCTCATGGCAAGCGACGCTAGCGAGAAAAGGAGTCCAAGATGGGTGGGAGCTTTTAAGAAAGGAAATTCTAAAGGCATGATTACAAACCATTCCAGCAAGAAGAAAAGGTGGAAGACAGCAGAAGAAGCCAATGTGGCTTCACAAAAAGCTTAGAGATGACCTGAAAACAAAAAAAGGACACATATAGGAAGTAGAAGGAAGGACAAGCAACAAAGGAAGAGTAGAGGCAGGTAGCACAGAATTGCAGGGACGGTGTCAGAAAGGCTAAGGCTGAGAACGAGCTGAGGTTAGCGAGGGATGCTAAAAGCAACAAAAAGGCTTTCTTCAGATACGTGCATATTAAAGACAGAGGAAAGAAATGGTTGTTCAGCTATTAAATAAGGATGGAAAAATGATAACACATGACAAAGAAAAGGCAGAGGTGCTCAATTCCTACTTTGGCTCAGTCTTCTCCCAAAAGAGGGTCTATGACCCCCCTGACAAAGGCGAAGTACAGGCTGAAGGGGCAGGATTGCAGCTTGAGATCGATAGACATATGGTCAAAGAACACCTAATTACTTTGAATGAGTTCAAATCTCCAGGGCCAGATGAACTGCATCCGAGAGCAATGAAGGAACTGGCAGAAGAACTCTCAGAACCACTGTCTATTCTCTTTGAGAAATCATGGAGGATGGGTGAAGTGCCAGATGACTGGAGGAGGGCTAATGTTGTCCCTATCTTCAAAAAGGATAAAAAGGAAGAACCTGGGAACTACAGACCAGTCAGTCTGACATCAATCCCTGGGAAAATTCTGTGGCAGATGATCAAGCAATCCATCTGTAAGCACCTTGAAAACAATGCAGTGATTACTCGAAGCCAACATGGATTTGTCAAGAACAAATCCTGCCAGACGAATCTGATCTCATTTTTTGATCAAATAACCTCCCTTGTGGACTGTGGGAAGGCTGTAGACATAATATACCTCGACTTCAGAAAAGCTTTCGACGAAGTGCCCCATGATATCCTGATGAGCAAACTAGCTCAAAGTGGGCTAGATGAAACAACGATCCGGTGGATCCACAGTTGGCTACAGAATCGGACTCAAAGAGTGCTTATCGATGGGATCTTCTCAAACTGGGGAAAGGCAACAAGCGGGGTACCATAGAGCTCAGTCCTGGGCCCAGTGCTCTTCAACATTTTTTATTAATGACTTGGAGGAGGAGGTGCAGGGAATGCTGATCAAATCTGCAGATGACACAAAATTGGGTGGGATAGGTAATACTTTGGAAAATAGAATCAAAATTCAAAGTGATCTGGATAGACTGGAGCGCTGGGCAGAAAACAACAGAATGACATTTAATAGGGATAAATGCCAAGTTTTGCACCTAGGAAAAAGAAACCAAATACACAGTTACAAGATGGGGGATATGTGGCTGAACTGCACTACAAGCAAGAAGGATCTTGGAATTGTTGTCGATCACAAGCTGAATATGAGCCAACAATGTGATGTGGCTGCAAAAAAGGCCAATGCTATTTGGGGCTGCATTAATACAAGCATAGCTTCCAAATCCCAGGAAGAACTAGTTCCCCTCTACTCAGCACTGGTTAGGGCTCATCTGGAGTACTGTGTCCAGTTCTGGGCACCACATTTTAAGAAGGATGCAGACAAACTGGAGAGTGTTCAGAGGAGAGCAACAAAGATGATCAGGAGACTGGAAACAAAGCCCTATGAAGAGAGACTGAAAGAACTGGGCATGTTTAGCCTTGAGAAGAGAAGACTGAGGGGAGATATGATAGGGCTCTTCATGTACTTGAAAGGTTGTCACAGAGAGGAAGGCCAGCATCTCTTCTCGATCATCCCAGAGTGCAGGACACGGAATCATGGGCTCAAGTGACAGGAAGCCAGATTCTGGCTGAACTTCAGGAAAAACTTCCTGACTGTTAGAGCAATACGAGAATGGAACCAATTCCCTAGGGAGGTAGTGGGTTCTCCCACACTGGAGGCATTCAAGACGAGGCTGGACAGCCATCTGTCAGGGATGCTCTGACTTGGATTCCTGCATTGAGCAGGGGGTTGGACTCGATGGCCTTGTAGGCCCCTTCCAACCCTACTATTCTATGATTCTATTATTATTTTTCAATGTGTGAATACAGGAACACCATTAGATAGTGCCTGTTTTCCTGCCTCAGATTTGTCTACACTATAAATATAAATCAGTTTCAAAATTATGTTGTGCCAATAATTCCTAGCCAAGAGACCTTCTGAAATGTGTGGGAGGCTAGTGAGATCTTTACCAAAGAACTCACGGATATCTACATCATCACAATTCCAAGTCTTCTTTGTAAATCAAGGATGGGCAGAAAGTAGATCTCCAGATGTTTTTGACTTCACCTCCCAGCATTCATGACCTCTGTCCATGCTAGTAGGGGCTTCTGGGAGTTGAAGTCCAAAACATCTGGAGATCTACATTGTGTCCACCTCTGTTAGGCACTATGGCAATTAAACATTTTCAAAGTTGCTTACATTTGCAATATGGATTTGCCCTGATTGTGCTGTTTTTATATCAGATTTTAGAGGGTTCACTATATGAATGCTTATAATAAATCAAGAATGACTTTATAGGAGGTGGCCATTCTTTTTTAATTCATCTAAGAGGATCATTATTTCAGACTCCTCAGTTCAAAACTCGGAATCCAGCAAGAGTTAAACAGCACTGAAATCACTGGAAATCAGCCTTTGGATGAACACTAACAGCCCATTTTGAATGGGATGCAGTGGTACTCACAGTGAGATAGAGGAAGGGGGAGAAAGAGAGATGAGAGGGTGGAGTTGGTAACACAAAAAAATGGAAATGAAATTAGCTGAAGAAATATGGAATTTGAGGAACAAAAGCAGTACTCCCAGACTGATAGAGGGAGCAGCGGTACACTTGTATCCATGTATCTTTTTTTGAGCTCTCTAAATATTAGATGAAAACATTAATAGGAGTTAAACCCGATTTTAATCACAACAACACCCCGAGTTCTAATCTCCTTCCCCACTTCTCTCCTGTGCAGTTTCCCCCTCACTTTCATAGCGTGCTTTAATGAGGTGAGGTTTCATGTTTGCTTTGGTGATAACCTCGGTTAATGGTAACAAAATCCCATTGTAAGAATTTCAAATGGTTTTAAATTCTGATTACCATAACAGTTATAGTTACCATTAAGTGTGGTTAGCATCACCATAGATGGAACCCTGTGCCATATCACACCATGGCAGGAGAAGGAAATTTGCTAAGGGAGAAAGGCGGAAGGAGAAGAAGGTGTACAAGGCCACAGTTCACTCCTGATCCCTAGCCATGGTTGGGAGATCAGAAATACTGTATCTTCACCAGGCTAGAAAAGGCAAAGAACGAAGACAAAGAGGGCAGGGGAAGAAGAGAAATAAGACACACATACAGAAATGGGGAGAGAAATACAGAAAAGGAGCAAGACAGGGAATCTTTCCTGAAGGGACAGGGAAATTCATTTAAAAACTATTAAATCCCTCTCCATCAGGAATTTCAGTACATTTATAGACCCCACGTAAAGTGATCTGCAGCCATGCACTTTTATTCATTTACAGCACAATTCTATATATGTCTTCCCAAACATGTTCATTGAGTTCAATGGGTCTTACTCCCAAGTGCCTTCCTTATTTATTACATTTATATCCTGCCATTTCTCCTCCTTAAGGAACCCAAGGCAGCATACATAATCCTCCTCCTCTCCATTTTGTCCTCACAACAACAACCCTGTGAGGTTGGTGGGCTGAGAGTCTGTGACTGGCCCAAAGTCACCCAGTGAGCTTCTGTGGCCAAATGGCTACTAGAACCCAGATCTCCTGACTCCTAGTCCAACACTCTATCCACTACACCACACTGGCTCCTTAAGATTGCATTCCTATACACCAGGGGTGCGGAACATGTTGTCCTCTAGATGTTGTTGGACTCCAATTCCCATCAGCCCCAGTCAGCATGGCCAGTGGTTGGAGAATGATGGGAATTGTAACCCAACAACATCAAGAGGGCCACACATTCCCTATCCCTGCTCTATATGCTTACCTGGGAGTAAGCTCTATTGAACTCAAAGAAGTTTACTTCTGAATGGACATGCACAGGATTTTGCTATTATTTTGCTAAAGAAATCAGTATCTCTACCTTGTTTCCTGCTTAAGCCTCCTGATTATCTGCAAAGAAAATATGATCTTTATCTCCTTGCTATCTCTTGGGTATTTATACTCAAGGAAGTCCTGAACCAAATGTTTCCTCCTCATTTTCAGGAGACTCAGTTTGACAAAGGGTTTGAAAATTCTGGATACTCTTGACATATACGTACTAGCCAAATAAAAGTCTGAAAACAAGATAGTGAACTGATCCTAACATTTTAATCTATTTTAAACCAATGCTGTTAAAAAGTTTTATCTTAAAATGCAATTAACAAGCTTGGCTACACAGAAAGAAAAAGGAAAACAATACCCATACAAATGTTACAGAATAACTGTCTAAAAAAAGGAGTTCATCATATGCTTTTTTGGGTAAAATATACGTAAATATATATATATGGAGTAAATGCCGGTTTGTTGTGCCAGAAGGTTTATAGAATTCTAGCCAAGATTTTTTGAAGCTCAAGAGCCTAATTTTAGGTTCCCAAAAGCATATTTAGTCACCTAAATAAGTGGTGTGATTTTTCTCTCTCAACAGTATTATGTACCATTGACGTCAATGGGAACTATACAACACTTGGTTCTTTTGAAAACTAGGCCAATAACCAAAAGGTCTAAATATGAACTTTATAGTCTAAAATTCCACTTCAGGGAATAAAGAACTATTATCTTTTTCCTGGGAAGGGACGTCTTAATTTAAACAGACGAAAATGTCAACTACAGCACTCTCAACAGGGGAATCTTTTGAGTCACCTGAGCCATCTCAAATCTAAGACAGGCCGCTCAAAGTGTGGTCAAACTGCTGTGTATTTCCAATATGGCCCAGAGCTCCCAAAATAAAAATGAATTATCATACCACCTACAACACAGAAACCGCTTTTCATCTTCAAAGCTGTTCACAATCATTAACTAATTAATCCTAACACCATCCTTAGAGCCCACGTGGATCGAAGAGCAGAATTACGTGCTGAAGCTTGCAGCTTGTGTGGGCCACAGCTGTTCATTAAATATGAGCAATAGGCACCATTATTTTATGGGCCTCTCAGATCTAGTCAATACAGCTGACTGTTCAGCAATGTCCAGGTGCTTTCCACTTTTATCTCCATGGAATGACTGTATGATGGTGGAGATCCCTCCTTTGACTTCTTGGTATTTAGTCAACATCAGGATGCTCAAACATGATGGTCATGTAAGACAACTTTCTCAATGTTGTGGGAAACCAATTTACACCCCCATTTTTGAACTAGAAGGGCTCAACGTTAGTTTATATGTGAAATGGTGTTAAGAAAGTACCCTCATATCGCATTATAGTAACATGTGACAATTTTGTGATTCTACCAGGTGATGTACCATTCACAAGACCACTTTATTACATAACTTGTGGTAACTGTCCCCACATATTCAACCTCAAAAATGAATATGTAAGGCCAAAATAAACGTTCTGCTAATCATGTATAGCAGAGCTATGTGCGACTGGCTTTCTTAGTTGAATGCAAGCATGTGCAGCCCCAATTTGGATCAGGACCATGTTGATTTGAGAAGGGGGATTTAAGCTTCCTCCTCCCTTTTTTGTCCTGAAATCCCACCCACACCATAGGTGGGTTGTTTGTTTTTAAACATCTCCACTGGAATTCATGGAGATGGGCTGTTGTTTTTGTAACACACACACACACACACACACACACCGCTTACTTAGGAAAGTAAGCTAATCACGCAGAATATTTAGTTTGGCCCTAAGTCAACCCTAAATCTTTGAAACTCAAGGAAGTAACTTTTCTTGAGTAGAAGGACCCATGGAAACAAAAATGACTTATGAAAAGACAGGGGGTTGTCCATTTTATTTCCTAGAATTGATAATCCCGAGTTACCTTAAGCACCATGTTTATATATATATATATATATATGTTGTTGTTCAGTCGTTCAGTCGTGTCCGACTCTTCGTGACCCCATGGACCATAGCACGCCAGGCCTTCCTGTCCTGCACTCTCTCCCGGAGCGTGCTCAAGTTCATATTCATTGCATCCGTGATGCTATCTAGCCATCTCATCCTCTGCCGTCCCCTTCTCCTTTTGCCTTCAGTCTTTCCCAGCATCAGGGTCTTTTCCAGGGAGTTTTCTCTTCGCATTAGGTGGCCAAAATATTGGAGCTTCAGCTTCATTATCTGTCCTTCCAATGAGCACTCAGGGTTGATTTCCTTTAGGATGGACTGATTTGACCTCCTTGCAGTCCAGGGGACTCGTAAGAGTCTTCTCCAGCACCACAGTTCGAAAGCATCAATTCTTCGGCGCTCAGCCTTCCTTATAGTCCAGCTCTCACAGCCATACATTACTACTGGGAAAACCATAGCTTTGATTAGACGGACCTTTGTCGGCAAGGTGATGTCTCTGCTTCTTACTATGCTGTCTAGGTTTGCCATAGCTTTCCTCCCAAGGAGCAAGCGTCTTTTAATTTCATGGCTACAGTCACCGTCTGCGGTGATCTTGGAGCCCAAGAAAGTAAAATCTGTCACTGCTTCCATTTCTTCCCCTTCTATATGCCAGGAAGTGATGGGGCCAGATGCCATGATCTTAGTTTTTTTAATGTTGAGTTTCAAACCAGCTTTTGCACTCTCCTCTTTCACCCTCAACAAGAGGCTCTTGAGATCCTCTTCGCTTTCTGCCATTAGGGTGGTATCGTCTGCATATCGGAGGTTGTTGATAATTCTCCCAGCAATCTTAATTCCGACCTCTGATTCATCCAACCCGGCATTTCTCATGATGTACTCTGCATATAAGTTAAATAAGCAGGGTGACAATATGCAGCCTTGTCGTACTCCTTTCCCAATTTTGAACCACTCGGTTGTTCCATGTCTGGTTCTTACTGTTGCTTCTTGACCCTCGTACAGGTTTCTCAGGAGACAGGTAAGGTGGTCTGGTACTCCCATCACTTTCAGAATTTGCCACAGTTTGTTGTGATCCACACAATCAAAGGCTTTAGCGTAGTCAATGAAGCAGAAATAGACGTTTTTCTGGAATTCTCTTGCTTTCTCCATGATGCAGCGAATGTTGGCGATTTGATCTCTAGTTCCTCTGCCTCTTCGAAACCCAGCTTGTACTTCCGGTAGTTCTCGGTTCGCATACTGCTGAAGCCTAGCTTGTAGGATTTTGAGCATCACCTTGCTGGCATGTGAAATGAGCGCAATTG
The DNA here is from genome assembly GCF_057233095.1 of Heloderma suspectum. NCBI lineage: Eukaryota > Metazoa > Chordata > Lepidosauria > Squamata > Helodermatidae > Heloderma > Heloderma suspectum. Next base: position 29,092,824 of record NC_139461.1, on the reverse strand, counting down.
TGCGGTAGTTTGAACACTCTTTGGCGTTGCCCTTCTTTGGAATTGGAATGTAAACTGACCTTTTCCAGTCTTGTGGCCACTGTTGAGTGTTCCAGATTTGTTGGCATATTGAATGCAGCACTTTAACAGCATCACCTTTTAGGATTTTAAATAGCTCGGCTGGAATACTGTCATCTCCGCTAGCTTTGTTGTTACTAATGCTTCCTAAGGCCCACTTGACTTCACTCTCGAGGATGTCCGGCTCAAGTTCAGTGACCGCACTATCATGGCTATCAGGGACATTCAGATCTTTCCTGTATAGTTCTTCTGTGTATTCTTGCCACCTCTTCTTAATCTCATCTGCTTCTGTTAGGTCCCTGCCTTCTTTGTCCTTTATCATGCCCGTCTTTGCACAAAACGTTCCCTTGAGATCTCCAATTTTCTTGAAGAGATCTCTAGTCTTTCCCATTCTGTTGTTTTCCTCGATTTCTTTGCATTGTTCATTTAAGAAGGCCTTCTTGTCTCTCCTTGCTATTCTCTGGAACTCTGCATTCAGTTGGCTATATCTTCCCCTTTCTCCTTTGCTTTTCGCTTCCCTTCTTTCCTCAGCTACTTGTAAAGCCTCATCAGACAGCCACTTTGCTTTCTTGCATTTCTTTTTCTTTGGGATGGATTTCGTTGCTGCCTCCTGAACAATGTTACGGACCTCCGTCCATAGTTCCTCAGGCACTCTGTCTATCAGGTCTAATCCCTGAAATCTATTCCTCACCTCCACTGTATATTCATCAGGGATATGATTTAGGTCATACCTGAACGGTTTAGTGGTTTTCCCTATGTTCTTCAATTTAAGCCGAAATTTTGCAAGAAGCAGCTCATGATCTGAGCCACAGTCAGCTCCAGGTCTTGTTTTTACTGACTGTATGGAGCTTCTCCATCTTTGGCTGCAAAGGACATAATCAATCTGATTTCGATATTGACCATCTGGTGACGTCCATGTGTAGAGTCGCCTCTTGTGCTGTTGGAAAAGAGTGTTTGCTATGATCAGCATGTTCTCTTGGCAAAACTCTATTAGCTTTTGTCCTGCTTCATTTTGTACACCAAGGCCATGCCTGCCTGTTATCCCGGTGATTTCTTGACTTCCTACTTTAGCATTCCAATCCCCTATGATGAAGAGGACATCTTTTTTTGGTGTTAGTTCTAGAAGGTGTTGTAGGTCTTCATAGAACCGATCAACCTCAGCTTCTTCGGCCTCAGTGGTTGGGGCATAGACTTGAATTACTGTGATGTTGAATGGTTTGCCTTGGATTCGTACTGAGATCATTCTATCATTTTTAAGATTGTACCCCAGTACTGCTTTTCCCACCCTTTTGTTGACTATGAGTGCTACTCCATTTCTTCTAAGGGATTCTTGCCCACAGTAGTAGATATGATGGTCACCTGAATTAAATTCGCCCATGCCTGTCCATTTTAGTTCGCTGATTCCCAAGATGTCGATGTTCAATCTTGCCATCTCATGTTTGACCACCTCCAGCTTACCTTGATTCATTGATCTGACATTCCAGGTTCCTAAACAATATTGTTCTTTACAGCATCGGATTTTCTTTTCACCGCCAGACACATCCACAGCTGAGTGTCCTTTCGGGTTTGGCCCAGCCGCTTCACTCTTTCTGACGCTACTTGGAAATACCCTCTGCTCTTCCCCAGTAGCATATTGGACACCTTCCGACCTGAGGGGCTCATCTTCCGGCGTCATATCTTTTAGCCTTGTGACACGTTCCATGGGGTTTTCTTGGCAAGAATACTGGAGTGGGTTGCCATTTCCTTCTCCAGTGGACCACATTTTGTCAGAACTCTCTGCCATGACCTGTCCGTCTTGGGTGGCCCTGCACGGCATAGCTTATGGCTTCACTGAGTTACGCAAGCCCCTTCGCCACAACAAGGCAGTGATCCATGAAGGGGATATATATATATATATATATATATATATATATGGCCAAGTTTGTTCCAGAGTTGTGGTAGTGGAGAGGAGCAAAGCAGGAGCTAATGGTCTGTGTGCACAAGCACACAATTTGTTCACAATACTCCAGAATCCTGGCTTATCATTCTGCATGAATGCAGCCAGTATAATCAGTTCCATATACCCATTCTTGGATTATGAAAGTTTGGCTATTTCTTAACAGGGTCTGAAAAAACATTTGGGGCCCACTACACACAAAAATCAGTTGTTAGATTTTCTTTTCTTTTCTTTTAAGCACAACTGTGGGAAAGAAACTGAATCAGAACAAATTGTAATGTACTGGCATGTGTTTAATTCTCCCATGGAGATTTTAACACTTTTAACCTTGGACGGGTTATGGCCAACCTTTTCATCACTGGCATACCTTCCATATTTAGGCTACACTGACTTGATTATTAATTCTACTACTGGAATCGGAATTGAGAGGTGTGATTATTAGGAGTGGCCAATCCAGAAAATATGATGCCTCCCAGCAGCTGAACACTGGAGTTGTAGGCCATCTTCAAGAAGAAGAAGAAAGCTTCCAACTTAATAAATCTACTATTTGACACAAACAATAACATTCTTTCAGATGAATCTTCGGACCTAAGAGCAGAATTCTGATTTTCATTTCACAGTCATAGAAACAGAACTAATTCCTTCCTAGTATTTTGAGGTATTTCTTACAGTCTTTTGATGTCTTAAAACAGCAGTGAATCCCTCAAGTCCCATCCCTTTCCAAGACCTTCTTAGTGCCAAGACTGAGATATTCATGTTGACAGAAGACACTGTTGACAGTGTATAGCTAAGATATCTGGGAGGAGGGAAAATACACAGACCCTATCCCATTGTGTGAGTGAATCAGTTTCCCTATTCACCGACTGGAGAAGATTCTAATACAGTTGATACATTCCCTAGCCCGATGTCAGGGGTGTTTCTGAGCACAGGGAGTGGGATAGCAGTTCAGATTCTGAAGGAGAACCATCAGACATGGGGGAAGTGTGTTCCCAGGCTAGTCCAGATATGAGTAGGCTGGCTTCTCAGGTTACAAACGTACAGATGGCTGAGTTTGAGGGTCCCACCTCACCCCCCTCTGTGAGAGGCAGCGAACAGGAGATGGACCTAATAGATGCCAGGCACAGCCGCAGAGCAAAGAGAGAGAAGGCAGGGGCAGAACTTATGGTCTACCCAATTGGCCTTGCATGAGAGGCTGAACTTAGAGAGAGGGACCCCCCCCCTTAAGTTAGGCTAGTGAGACCGCTTCCTTCCTCAAACAGCGGGCAACTCTCATAAATTCTATTTGGATCCCCTGAAGGCATTCCTTGTAGATGAAGAGTTTCTCTTGAGAATTTGCATCTGTATGACCCTGTGAAGTAATGGATTAAAAGCTGCAGACTGAAGCCTCTCATCTGTGGGCATTTAAAGGGAAGTGGGGGCTAAGGGAATCATGACACCCATCCCCTCCGCAAGATGAAGAAGCAGGCACCTCCTCTGCGAGGCAGCCTACAATGCAAGAGATTCACATGTGTAGGCCCTCTGACTCTTCTCCCTTCAAAGGCAGAGGAGAGATCAGAGCAAATCTGCACACCCATGGCAATACAAATGAAGTCCTCATGTCAGATGTTACCTTATGTGCATACAGAGGAAAACGAACACTCCTTCCTCTACCATACAGTGGGATGGACTGCTGGGTAATCATCTGAACTAGTCCTCTGTGCAGGCAAGAGCCCTTCTCAGTCTTTGCCGCTAACTCTCCATCTGCATTTTTGGCTAAGTCATTATGATTAATGACCACCCCCCTCGGGGGCTTGTCATTCTGATCTGGGTGAAGGCCCCCCACTTGGCTCACCCCATGGTGCTTGCTGTAATGTTCTAATGCACATGTTCTAACATACACACACACACACACACACACTTTTTTTACCTGTAGTGTCGAGAAATCTCCTCTTCTACCTGAGTGACAAAGTCACATTTGGTACACGAATGTTCTTTGCTTTCTTTGACAGTCAGCGGCCCGTCCACCCCTTGCAGGGCGTTTGCTTCTTGCTTGACTTCAGACACCTGGGCTTCATGTGTGGTTTCATAGTGAAGCAGGAGAACGTCTACATCAGGGGTGGAGAAAGAGCACTGGTGACACTGGTGCTTGACTCTGGAGCCTCCTGGCATCCCAGGGGACAAGTGCAAGAGCAAGAGAGCACAATGGGAACAATTACTTTTCCTGCAAGCAAAAGGATAAGTAATTTCTCCAAGGTGCTTTTCTGGACTACAGAGGCCTCGGGGGCAAAACTGACAGTGCTTAATGGTACACTTGTGAATGTTGTGTAGCTGCTGATAATGACGAAGAAGAGGCCCCACCACTATTACGTCTGGGCCGTGGCTCTTAGAGTACCTAAAATCACAAAACTGACAATTGTAGCTCGTCACCATGTTGTCCTCCACTCCTGAGCTGGAAAAGTCTTTCTTTTTGGCCACGCTAGAGCCCTTCTCAGTCTTTGCCGCTAACTCTCCATCTGCATTTTTGGCTAAGTCATTATGATTAATGACCGACCCCCTCGAGAGCTTGTCATTCCGATCTGGGTGAAGGCCCCCCGCCTGGCTCCCCCCATGGTGCTTGCTGTAATGTTCTAACAGTTTGAGCGAGCTGGAGGATTCACAACTAAAGCTGCAGAATTTGCACCAGTAGTAACTGGAGGCATCCGTACCGTTTTGTCTTGAGGATTCAAGAGGCTTGATGGGCACCGAATAACCAACCGGAGTGTCGTCTCCGGCTTTTATGGTGATCTTGTCCTGCCACTTTCCCAAATCTCCAGCCTCGCACGATCGAACAGTAGGACTGGACTTGCTTGAATTCCTCTCTGAGGCTTTGCTGGATTCAGAGGCAGGGAGACTGGATTTTATCTTGTTTGGGTGGGTCTGCAAGAAGTGTTGCTCCAGCTCCGTCGATGAATTGCCCATGTAGGTGAAATTGCAGAACTTGCAGCGGAAATATTTGGTGTTGCCCTGACAATCTGGAGTTTTGCGTCCAATGCCTATGAAGGTCCCACCTAAAGTCACCTACAAGAGATGAAAGAAGGGATTTTTTATTCCCAGGAAAGGGTACAAAATACGAATACTTAGAGGATATTAACCTGGGCTTACTTTCCAACAAACCACTCTGAAACAGAATATTCATGTTAGTCTTTCATCCCCAAAATAAACCCTTACTACTTACTAGGCAAACCTACAAATGCCTAGGATAGCACTTTGTTGGAAATACCATTTTTGCAGAAATAATCAATGGTAGGACATCCCTTGGCATAGGCCTAGGGCATGTGCTCAAGCTAGTAAGGAACAGCAGGAGGCAAAGGAATGAGTATTAGATGTAGATGGGTGAGTCATGGTAGTTCTTGGGATCGCGTGGACTGGATTCACTGAGAAACACAGAGGAATAAAGCATGGATATAAGAACTGGAGAATGATGGAAGCTGTCAGGAACGATTCTGAGTGTGTGAGATAGCAGCTCAGACTCAGAATGAGAGCAGCCAGAATTGGGGGAGGTTTCTTCCCTAGTGAGCTCAGATATGGATAGGCGTTCTTCTCAAGAACTTGGCTACAGATGGCTCAATCTGAAGCCCCCCCCCCCCCCGTTTCCTCCCCCATGAGAACCCAGGTCTTGCAGGAGGAGGAGGAGGAGTGTGAGGTGTGACATGAAGAATGCTAGAGTCCAGCGCAGAGCGAAGTGGGAAAAGTTAGAGGCAGAGCTCACACGTTCCACCCGGTTGGCTATGCGAGATAGCCTATGTAGGGGGGCACAACTGTAAGGGAGGGGCATCCCCCCCTAAGTTATTCTGGCCGGCAAGTTCTTGTTCAAACTGCGCGCAATGTCTCTAATTCCCACTTGTCTCCTCTATTTATATTCGTAATTGTTTGGCGTAACTGTTTTCTTTTGTAGCCTGACAGTCTCTGAGGATTTGCATTTGTAAAGAACCTGGTAGCTAACTAATAAAGTAGTGAGTCTGAAGCCTGGTGCCTTGGAATGTGTGACTGCGAACGGAGAGGACCCAGGAATTTGACAGAAGCCCTGCTGGGGGTCACCACAACACATAGGTGAAGTGAGGAGAAGCCAGCAAGACCATGAACTTTAAGATCAGCTGCAACAGAGGGAGCAAAATACTTCATCAAAATACCAACCCTACACCTAGATATCTCTATTGTTTAAGAACAGTACACAAATATAAATGGTTTTGGTTGAGAGAGAGAAGTCTGGCAGATGTGTGAGCAAAAAAAAAAAATCTCAATGTTAGCCTTTGATTTTCTTCATTCCTGTGCTAGAAATGTGGTCAGCACTAGGGTGCACTTCAACAACTGGGTATAATCCTCTTGTTGGATAAAACTGTATAGAAAAGTAGACCTGAAATAGTCAGTTTTTCCAAGGCATTGTGAAAGCACAGTGTTTTGTTTGCTGGCTGTTGAGTCGAGAGGTAATGAGTCAAGAGGTAATGTCTGCATTTACCCTTAGATGCATCAAAGTCAATGAGGTGACTTAAACCAAATCACTAGTAAGACAGAGACTCTGGCAGACGCTAACTGCAGCCTGCTGCAAGTGAGGGGTAACAAGTTAAAACTAATTTTAGCCCATAGAAAATGTCACACAATGTGTATTCAAGCACTCAAGGTTTCTTAATGTAGATGTCCCTCAAGAAAGAGCCCTAATTTAGCAAAATATAGGAAAACCACAATAGCAAGGGACAGCAAGTCTTTGCTGTGTCCAGAAAACATTACATCACTAGGAATTTATTGCGTAACTGTTCTCATGATCCGATGAACACCATTTCGTGGAAGGTAGGAAGCACAGCTCTTCAAACTTACATTAACGAAACCTTATGCTTGCATAGGAAATGGTACTGCCCTTCCCACGAGTGTGACACACATGTCTTGTGACACTGGAACATTTGCTACCCCTGGACATCTGGGCTGCAATCCTCCAGCATCTATTAAGCAGAAAATCCTATTCTTATCAATGGAACAATACTCACTGCAGGATTATAGTCTGGCTTGTAAACCAAAAGGGGCCAAAGCATAAATGGAAGCCAAAGTATGAATGGAAAGTGAGAGGGGGAAACCGCCTTCATAACTACAATGTCATCAACTGCTTTACTTTTTGTAAATGAGGCTGCAAAAATGTGCACGGTCTCCATTTTCCAGAAATTAATCCTTCAGAAACACTCAATACACACTGGAATCCACCCACCGGCTTCTCCAGTTTTCTCCTTAATAAGTAGACTTGTAACAGGAGGCTGGGATTCAGCAATTGCACCTCTTTGGATTTTTATCCCATACTGAAAGACTATAAATTTTCAGTGCACACTCCATAGTGGAAGAACAGATTTTCAGTCCCTCAACTGCAGAGTAAATCACTACTTTTCTAGGTGATTCTCTCAAAATACATTAGGCAAATAAAGTTATTCTTCCTCCCCACCCACAGCCCTTGCTCTGGCAGCTGTGCCATAAAGGAGCCACGTGATCACTGTTCATTTCAGAATTGCACCATATGGAAAGATTCAGATGCATACAGAACATGCAATGTAAACATTTTTTAAATGCATGTAATATAAACGCCTTTAGCCATTTAGCTGGAGAAAAGACGGTGCTTATACTTCTTACGTTGAAGAGCTAAACAGAGCCCACGTGGTGGGTCAATAAATTGCTAAATGGCATTCCAAAAAGAGTTGATTTTGGCCCCTTTATTTAAGTAAACATGATTTCAAATAAACTGGTTAAGACTTTTTTTTCCATTGTGAAGTTAATAAAAGCATCCTAAATAATGGCCAAAAAACAATCATTGGGAATGGAATAAACCAGGTCTCGGGAGGCTTGGACTCCTTAAAACAGGAGGCTGGCGCCAGGGGATTTCAATAATTCCTGGTACTTAAATGTTTCATGGCTGGCTCCTAAAAATTTAAATTATTTTTCCAGCCCTTATACAACCACTCAATCCAACATCAGGTGCCACAAGACTCAAGCCAGGTGCCCTGGGGTCAGATCCTGATATTTCCTGCATTAGCAGAGGCACTGGTTAGGAGAGAGAAAGATAGGCAGTTTGTGATGAGACCCTGGCACCCTAGCCTAGGATTCTTCATGTCCTGAGAATCAAGTTATCCCCTAGATCAGGGATGGTGAACCAGTGGTTGGATTGCAATTCCCATCATCCCTCACCATTGCCTATGCTGCCTAGGGCTAGTGGGAGTTGCAGTCCAACAGCATCTGGAGGGCCACACACTCCCGATCACTGCTCTAGGTTCTCTACAACTGAGGTAGGGAATCTGGTGCCCTCCAGATGTTTTGGCCTACAACACCCATAATCCCAGCTGGCTAGGGTTTCTGAGCGCTGGAGTCCAAAACCTCTGATGGGCACCAGGTTGCCTACCTCTCCTCTACAGTCTAGAGAACCAATCCCATGCCACTGACTGCTGCTCTCGAATCTCCTAAACTCCCTTTGTCTTAAGGCCAAACTAAAAGTTCCATTACTTTTATTTACTCTCCTGCAAGCATGTGTGGCTCTGATTCGGATCAGGACTGTGGTGCTTCGGGAGAGACATGTTTAAGCTCTCCCCCAGCCCCACATGTTTTTGTCCCAAAATTCCACATCCACCCACCTCCCCACAAAAGGGGGGGGGGGTTAAAAAGAAAGAAAAAAGCTCCATTGAGTTAAACTACCTAAAAACCTGCTTAGAATTGTTAGTGTAAGTGTTGCCTAAATGTCATAACAGCTGCTGCTGGCACTTCTAGGCTGGTGGTCTGAAAAAAAAGCAAGCACCGCGTTACTGGGCAAACAGGTATGAACAGTCAGTCTGTGAGCTGCTCAGTCTTCTTTCAAGTAAATGGGTTGCTCTGCAGGAAGAGTCAGGCCACAGTCTGAGTACGGATGGACGAATATGCCAGTTTTGCTTCCTTCTGCATTCAGATGTTTTAAATCGCAAGTTCTTTCCATCTCTAAAATGAAGACTTTTGCGAATTTTGGGAAATTTGGATCAAAACTGGACTGAAACAAAATTCTCAACCATCCACCCAGGCCAAATTCAATAGATACAGCTAATGCCAGAATGGAGAGGGCCATGGGGAGCTATTGGGTGGTATAGAAATGTAATGAATGAAATGAAATGCCCGAAGTGTAGCCATTAAAGATGAGGGACCTGTCAGAAAAAAAAGAGGTGACAACCTTAACTCAGTTAATTAATGGCACCACAAACATAGTTGAATACACGGGGATTAAAATGCAGACTTCTACGAACTAAACACTCAAAGGCCTGGGCCTGGGCGGACGAGTGTGGCCATATCGGCGTCTTCCACATTTGATTTTTTTTTTTCTTTAACTCTCAACTTCCTTCCATCTTGAAAATGGAGAAATATGCAAATTTTGGTAAATTCGTATCAAAATCAAATTGAAAAGAAATTCTCACCTATCCCTAAGTCTGACATTTTGTAAGCACCTTCCCTAAACTGGTACACTCCAGTTGCTTTGGACTACAGCATTCCTGACCACTGGCTATGCTAGCTGAAACTAACGGGAGCCTGGGGGCACTCGGGTTGTTTATAAGGCCAAGCGGAACTCTATTGCCCCCCTTCTGTCATTTGCCAAATGGTGAAATAGAAACTGCTGCTCCCTTTTCAGGTTGGTTGAATTGGGGGTTCCTAGGCATCAAACCCTTCTGCCAACCTAGCAGTTCGAAAGCAAGAATTGAAAGTAGATAAATAGGTACCGCTTCGGCGGGAAAGGTAACAGCATTCCGTGCATCTCAGTGTTCAGTCATGCCAGCCACATGACCACGGAAGCATCTTCGGACAGTGCTGGCTCTTCGGCTTAGAAATGGAGATGAGCACCACACCCTAGAGTCGGACATGACTGGTTGGGGACACCTTTACTTAGGCATCAAACCACACATTACCTTAAATTCTTAGTGTACAGCTCTCTATGTTTGTTTTACTCCAAAGTAAGCGGGGGAGGGGGTAATACAGTGCATTGGGAGAGGGGGTTTAATCCTTCTCTCCCCAGCTGTGAATTCCTCCAAACCTCCCCTGAGTGAGGCAGTTAGCACTAGTTAAAAAAAGCTCCCATTGGCACCAGTAGGGACTTTGTTTTTAATAGCGCTAATTGCTGCATGTGGGAGGAATTGAGAGGGGAGGTTGCAGTTGGGGAGGGAAGAATGTTGACCTCCCTCCCCATTTGCTGAAGTCCTGACTCAGATTAGGCCTCCGCCCTGCTTAGTTTCAAGCAAAACAAAAACACGTAAGAGAGCTACCAGCTAAGAATTCAGCGTAATGTGTAGTGTGATGACTCTTATTTCGTTATTTAAGAAAAACTGTAGGCCACATTTCCACCATTAAAGTAGGTTGCGGGGGGGAGGGAGGTTACAGACATAAAAATGTACATGCAATCTAATAAAAAACCAAACATCAATTCACAGAACTGAAAGGAATTAAAAGAAAACTCATCAACCAGCTAAAAAAACCACAATACAAATCAACTATAAACACTTATATGCCCAGGCAAACAGAAACATGTTAACCTGCTGCCTGAAGGAATATAATGTTGGCGCCAGTCAATCTCCCTCAGAAGGGCAAGGTGCCACCATAGAAAAGGCTCCTTTCTTTGTGGCTTAATGGACTTTTCTTACTGAAAGCACTCAAGAGAATAGCCTCACCTGACAAGGTACAAACAGTCTCCTGAAGAGGGAGACAGATTCCTTCCAGATTACAGAACTCTCTTTAGTCTTGTTTGGTGAACAACCTAGAGAGCTTTGGCTATTGGGTGGTATAGAAATGTAATAAATAAAATACGCATCAACATTGGTTCACTATAATGATAGCTAGATACTAGATTAACATCCGCCAGTGGGTTCCTGGATAAGTTGTAGAAGTGTCAACAAGCTGTAGTTACCAGCATTTGTTGTGTGCAAGATTGCAAAAACCTCCCAGAGAGCTTTGGCAATTGGGCGGTATAAAAATGTAATGAAAAGCACACAACAATGAAAAAGGTGGAGTATTGGGACCATGCTACCTGAAAGACTGCCTTTTCCCATACAAGCAAGCCCATGTTTTAAGGCCTTCGAGAGAGATCCTTCTCTCATCACTGCTGCCTTCAGAGACACGTCTCTGTGACACGAGGCAGAGCCTTGTCGGTGACTGTTCCCAGGCTGTGGAATTACCTGCAGATGAAGGCTGGGTTGGCTCACTCACTGCTGTTCTTCCACTGGGAGGCAAAGATATTTTTTGTTCAAGCAGGCTTTTGGCATGTAAGTGGGTCGGTTGGGTGCGAAGTTAAAAATATGTCAATTGTGTTACTGATATGGTTTTAACTTTTAATGTATATCTTTTATTACAGTAATAAAGGCTGTAAGCTTCCTTGAGTGCCATTTTCTTGGCAGAAAGGTGGGGTACAAATCAAATAAATAAATAAATAAATAAATCCCAGAGAGCTGCAGGATTCTGAAAAAAGAAACATCCACAATGTTCTTTGAAGCTGACTTTCTTCAGAATAAAGAACACTTACGGCGCAATCCTCTCTAGATAGATGGCTACCTCCAAACTCGGAAGCGACCACCTATCCAAAGCAAGGCAGCAGAAGCACAGAGGGATCATTCCCTCTGTGCCTCTCCTGCCCGGCTATTTCTGCTAGACAACCGATTTCAGCTGTCTAGCCATGGGGGGGCGGGGGCGAGCAGGAGAGGAGGCTGCTGTACGACACATAGGATGCGTCATACAGGCAGATCCTCTCTCCCTACCCCGGAACGTGGAGTGGCCTTTTCAGCCACTCCACGCTCCTCTTCCGAGCACAGAGGACAGGGCTTTTCTGCGCTGCCTCTGAGGCCAAGCAGACGTAGGGGGAGGTCAGTTTTCCAGGAACCGACCTTGGAGCACAGGCTCCGAGGTCAGTTCCTGGAAAACAGCATAACCTATGGCCGTCTAGCCGCTGTCTAGCAGCCATAAGATTGCTCCCTCCGTATTGAGAAAATGCCACACAAGCCTGAAAAGAATTTCAACTTTAATCTCACTGTAAAAAACCCCAAAATATTGAAAAAGTCTTAAGACAAAAAAAAAAAAATCACACATGAGGCTGCCACTGCCCTTTAATAGAAATATTAGTGTAGTAGAACATAAGAGGAGGTGTGCCCCAATGGGAAGCCTACAAACAGGACATGAATGCAACAGTGCCCTCCTGCTCAGGACATGTACACTGCATGTACAGCATTGCATCTAAAGTGGCAAACTAGTCTGCAGAATTAAAAGTAAAAGAAATAACTTGTTTTGTGGTAAATATGTCCTTGAGACTGCTTCTCACTTCACTTTTCTCTACACAGGAAACAAGACTTGTGTCAGGAAAAGCAAAGGATGACTCACTCCTCCCTCTACTTGTGAATGGCTGGATGCATTTCTATTGTCTGCCCAAACATGCAGTTTTGTTGTTGTTTTCACTGTTTTATGGAAGTCAGACAAATGTCTCAGCTGTCAAACAAAAACACATTTGGTCAATCTCAAGTGACAAGAATCACCATCTTTTCCCAATATTTGAGAAGCAACCATAATGTGTGTGAAAACGCCAGCTAATACGAGATGCCTGATTGCATTTTCATTGTTTTCATCTATCATTTATTACCATAAAAATGGCTTTTTATATAGCCCAGAAGCTGTTAATGGCAGCATTTTTAGAGCTCAGCTTACTCACTTTTTTAAAGAAATCTTTTTGGCAGTGTCGAAATTTCCTCCTATTTTGACAATTCTTCAACATTCTTTATAAAAATATTCACTTATTAATTCACATTTCCCTCACTTTCAGTTGCCCTCACCTGCTCTCAGTGTCCTCATCACCTTGCCAAATGTGAGTAGCTAGGTAGCACTGTAATATCATTCTGTTCCCTGCGTGATGCTCTTTTTGGTGAGATCCATTGAAGAAGGAGGAAGCAACAGCAGCCCGGGAAAAAATGGTACCAAATGGAATTGGGAAGGTTAATATTGACACAAATCTAAATTATTTTCAGGTAAGTCTGCACCACATCAAAACTGCTAGTTTCTATCCCAAAACTGAAGAATATCTAAGGGAGCTAGGGATGTCAGAAAAATCCATTGCAGATTCAAATGAGGAATCTGCAGCGGATCGGGACCACACACCTCCGCTCCAGGAGGACTGGAGGCGGAACGGCACTTGGCTGCTTCTTGCCAGCCCAAACCGTTCGCCTCCTCCCTGTCCCTGCCAATCTCCATGTCTTTCCTTAAAAAAAAAAAAAAGGCAATCAGCAGGATGTGCCCATAGACTTATATGCAAAATAGAGCCGAGGATCTTGCGTATAAACCTATGGACACATAGACTTAGACACAAGATTCTCAGCTCTATTTGCGTTTAAGTCTATGGGCACACCCTGCCAATCACCATTTTTTTTCAAAGAAAAGAAAAGACATGGCAATTGGCAGGGACAGGGAGGAGGTGAATGGCTCTGGCTGGCAGGAGGGAAGGTAAGTGGCCCCCAAGCCAGTCGTCCCCCCCGAATCCTCGTGGAGCGGAGCCACTCTGGAGGATTCCAGGGGGAGGAATAGATTGCCTCCCCACCCCACGGATTCCTCACCAAAACAAACCAAATCCATACACATCTGTACACCTACCAGGATACGTGGCCGCCTCCAAACTTGGAGGTAACTGCCTATCCAATGCAGGGCAAGAGAACCACGGAGGGGTCATCCACTCTGTGCTTCGGCTGCCCTGCATTTGCAGCTAGACAGCCAATTTTGGCTGTCTAGCCGTGGGAAGGCGGAGCAGGGGAGGGAGCTGCCAGACGACACGTTGGATGTGTTGTACCAGCATTTCTACCTTCCCCACCCCAGAACGCCCCGTTCTCACTGCTCTGCACTCCTCTTCCAAGCGCGGACTGCGGGGCCATTCCTCACTGCCTATGAGGCAGCGTGGGAGGGGGGGGGAAGGTTGGTTCTCTGGGAAGCGACCTCGGAGCACAGGTTCCGAGGTTGGTTCACAGAAACAGACTATTCTATGGCTGTCTAGCCACTGACTAGTGGCCATAGGATTGCGCCCTTAAGCAGCTATTTTATTCATTTTTGTAATTTTGTGTAATCCTACCCAATGGCCAGTAGGGATGTACAAAAGTCACTTACCTTTTCGCAGGGGTGATTTGCGGGGGGGGGGAGGCGCTCCGCACCTCCCCCTGAAATCCTAACCTGGCCAGCTCCACTCTGCAGCAACTCCGCGGAGCCACCAGCCAGGTGCATTCGCAGGCGTCTGGAGCCTGCGGACACAAATGGCGGCAGCTATGGCGGCCGCCATTTGCATTCATGTTTTTGGCCGTGATAGGCTACGTAAATATTTACGTAGCCTATCACGGCGAAGAAAGGGGCGCAAATGGCGGCCGCTACACCATTTGCGCCCGTTTTTTTTTCCGTGATAGGCTACGTAAATGTTTACATAGCCTATCACAGCAAACAAAACAGGGATGCAAATGGCGGCGTTCCCTCCGCAGGGACGCAAATGGCATCCCTGCATTAGCCGTGATAGTTAGCCGTGATAGTAAATACTTACGTAGCCTATCACGGCCTAAATGGTGAAGTGAATGGCGGCCACAGACGTGGCTGCCATTCGCAAAGTAGTGCGAATGGCACCACGTAAGTGCTCCATTTCACGTGCCTTTCGCGGGGTGGTGGGGCGGGGGGCTTCATTCCACCACGGATTTCGGGGGGCCGAATGCACTGGCATTTGGCTTCACTGAGATCCATGGCAGAATTCTCTAACATCCCTAATGGCCAGTGCAGATAATTCACCAACCCAAAGTAATGCCTTTCTACATTATTATCAAGATAAGAAGTAGTTATTTACAGTATGTCCTATTTTGTTGCCTGTTACAATTAACATAAAAATCTAAATGAATTCTGGGATGTAATGGATTACCAGCAGCTGGGCTTGCACTTCACTGAGTATTTTGTGATAGTTCAAAATGAATGTACCATCTATGAAAAGGTAAGATGGGTATGCTAAATGTTTTGAAAAAAGGAATTTTTCACACAACACAAACTATACTTAAAAGAATCATCAGATAAAAAAGAAAAATAAAGAAGCTTCTGTGCAAAAAGGATTAGCAGAAACACAAATATAGCATGAATGGAATAACCTGAAGTGGCCTTGGCAGTCAAATGGATATGCACATTTGCAAAATTAATTTGGATCTATATGCTACAGATTGGGAAGAGGACAAAGTGCTGATATAAATAATGCCTATATAGAATCAGATATGAATACATATATTATTCTAATCCCATTGGACGCAAGAACGTATCACTCACCAGCTACCCTCAAAACAATTCACATAATCCTAATTCTCCTCTTACCACCTACATACTGTTTGAATATTCAGCCCTACTTTCCAATGCTATATGGTGACTAGCCAACTCATATCCTGCCTTATATGTCAAACCTCTCTCATGTCACCAATTAAAGGCACAACTTCAAATTTATTAGACCAGTCTGAAATAGGAATGGACAAATCTGTCAATTTCACTTCCTCCCACATTCCTTTTTTAAGTCTCACTTTCTTTCCATCCCAAATATGAAGACATTTGTGAATTTTGGTAAATTCCTATGCAAACCCAATCAAAATCTTCACCCATCTGCAGCAGTCAAATTCAATAAGCAGAGCTATTCTCAGCATGGAAAGGCGCATGTTGTATCTGCCTGCCATGCAGCTGTTAAGGATGAGGAGCCTGTCCCCTCCCTCAAAAGGGGTGGCACCCTACTTAAGTACTAACATGGTTGAATGACTCAAAGCCAGAACTAAGCACCAACCAGCACTAAGCCCGGTTGGACAAATCTGTCAGCTTTGGTTTCTCTCACATTCTTTTTTATTTATTTAAAATTCATTCTATGCCAAATATGAAGAAATGAGCAAATGTTGGTAAAGTCTTAACAAAAACAAACTGAAACAGAATTCTTACCCATCCCTACTCTGAACTGACAGAAAAAGAAAACCTACACCATTCTACAAGTGGCACAGGAAGCAGGACTCTGTGGCCTATCTGGGGAGGAGTAGACAGGCCCATATGCCTAGCTATGGCATAGAGTCAAGCCCTACACTGTCTGACGCAGATGGCTGGAGGCAAAACTACACTAAGGGAGACCATGTATATGTACTTTAATGTCAATGCACAGTCTTTCATCCTTTCAACTTGCCAGGTGGCACCCGTTCCAAAAAAGCTGGCCACCATTGACCTTTTAGGAGATCAGCAAGTGAAGCAATAACACTCCCTACAATCTCTCTTTCATCCCACAAACACACAGTCAAAGATGGAGGTACAGTAAATTAAGAGACTAAGACCTCAGGGAAAGTTACACATAGACAAGCCCACAAGGCGATTTGTTTTCAGCATGGCACTAGCATCGTAAGGGCCTGTTCAAACATTTATTAAAGCTGCAGCAATGGGAGCCACGGAAACGCCAACACTTGACAGCAATTCCACACATGCATTGTAACGCAGGCCTATAGTATGGAGACTCCACAACAGCATATGCGTAATCACAGAGGTTCTCTTCATGATCTGGCAGACCCATAAACTTGCGAGCTTCCAGATGTTAAGGAGGTATCATGCAGACATATTGGCAGCTGTTTCCATCTGAAAGCTGTAACTTTTTAATCAGCCCAAAGGCTAGGAGGGAGCATTAGGCTGGCTACTAGTTGTATCAAAACTGGCTCCTTACTCACTTTCATATGTCAATTCATTTAAAGGAAGGTTAGCATTTAAACGTCATCCATTTCTTTTCACTGGGACTAAGCTTTAAAAACAATGGAATAAAATACTGTTAAGTGAAGAAGCAGTAAGACAGTTTGTGCATCTTTCCAGCAGGAGGGATTTGAAAAATCTATTTCATATGGAGGAATGTGGAGGAATGCGAAACATTTGCTCTTCCTGTTACTTCCACATCACTGTAACATCCAAAGCTACTCATAAGTGACTAGTCCAAGTACACCCAATAACAGGAGAGGGACATGAAGGTCTCCACGCACTCGACTTGGATCGCAGCACTGTGTGGGTTTGTCTTTTATAGGCAACAGACTTCCTCCAAGGGAGACAGGTGGAGCTCGAGTAGTAAAGAAGGACTTTCCTCCCCAACTAAGCTGAGTTTTTCACTTATAGGAAAGTGTTTGTGAGTAGGAGTGCTGCTGGGCATGTGAATGTTGACAGGCGGACACTCGCGGGTGTGCAAATATTGCTGAATGCTTGGAGAGCTTCCTAGGACTGCATTGAGCGCCTGGCTTCCAGGAGGAAAACAGGTTATGAATCACTCTGAATTGGACAAACTGATGTAGATTTCCATTTTTTAAAATTCTTTCCATCAGCTAAGAACTAATCCAACTAAATGAAGTTGCAAAATCAGATGGCAGCAAACCTTCCAATTACTTAGGTCACAATTTTCAACCTTTAATCAGAGAGTGAAAGGCTCACATCTCTGCCCAATCTTCTGAGTCACCCATTCTCCCACTTGCATATTACTTTTAATCTTCTAATCCTAAATATTGTTTTCTAATGCTCTTGTTTATTCACTTACTTTGTGCAATATAGCACCCAGATAGCATTCAGTAACCCACGATTAACAAAAGTTCTCAGTGTTATGCAGGTCAGAACAGATGCTAGGATTTATAGTAACTTACCGTAGCACCACCCTGTACACTGTCTTCACCTTTGATAACAGAGACTACTTGTATGTCATGGTCTGGATCCTAACTTTCCTTCCATGAATGGAACAGAGTTCACATTCACAGAATGGGTCTTTCTCACTTTCCCTTGACGTTCGCAGTCCCCTGTGCCCCTGAAAAATGGCTCCTGGGAGTTGTGGGACCCTTGAGAATAATATGGGATACAGTACAGGGACTTGCAGATGGAGGAGACGCTAGACAGAATTCTCCCATAGGTCCAGGCCATAGTTTACAGATGAACACCAATATTAAAGTATCTGCGTTATTTTACTAAGGGAGTGTGACCCTTTGGTCCCACTAGCTCTGTCAGTATTGGATAGTCCTTTCCCTTCGCAATCAACACCACAACAGACAAAGCTTCAAGCTAATATGACTTTATTTTGCTAGAGCCTAGTCTCTCTACCAATGCAGATTCAGGCTGCCCCCAGGCTCAAACAACTAATCAACCATCTCTAAGCACAGGAGATGAACCAAAGGAAGAGAAAATTGCTGGCAGTTTGGGGTATAAACCTCCCAGCCAAGCTAGCTTCTCACTCCCTTAGGGTGGCTCCCTCCTACGTTGGCTTCCAAGACTGGCTATCTGGATGGAGGTCTGAGTCCTGCCCCTACCTTTCCCCAATTTGCTCTGCATCATGCCCTAGCGTCTCTTAAGTCATGCCCCTCTTCCTCCTCCTCCTCGGAAACCTGCATTCTCATGGTAGAGAGGATGGGGCAGGGACTCAGTCTGGGCCATCTGTTGGTCAAGGTCTTAGGAGGACTCTCTTCCAGCATTTTGGCTCACTAGGGAGGGCTAGCTGCTGATCTAACTGCTGCTCCAACTCTGATTCAGAATTGGAGCTGTCAGACATCTCAAGGTGCTTAGACTCATCCCTGACAGGCTCCTTTTGATACCCAGCAGGCTTCCTTCATCTGAAGTAGAGCTGTGCATAGGGATGGTGGAGAATTCCGCCACGGATTTCAGTGAGGCCGAATGCCAGTGCATTCAGCCCCCCGAAATCCGTGGCAGAATGGCCTCCTGCCCCCGCCGGCCCCCCGCGGAATCCCCCCGGGATGGCACTTACCTGGGGCGGATGCGGCGGCGGCAGTTCCAGCAGCGGTGGCAGTGGCTCCTGCGGCAGTGGCGGCGGCTGGTCTCCCGGCCGGCTGCAGCCAGGCTGCTGCCGCCGCCACTGCCATCCTTGCAGCCGTAATAAGCTACGTAAGAATTTACATAGCCTATCACGGTTAACCCCCCCCCAAAAAAACCCAGCGTATGCAAATGGCGGTGACTACGGCAGCTGCCATTTGCATTCCCCATTTTTCGCCGATTTATTTTACGTAGATATTTACGTAAAATGGCGAAAAAAGGGGGAACGTAAAAAGCATAGTGGGCACTATTTGCATTCCTTTATTTTTCGCCATTCTAGCCTACGTAAATATTTACGTAAGATAAATCGGCAAACAATAGGGAACGCAAATGGCGGCCGCCGTAGCCACTACCATTTGCGTACGCTGGGGGTTTTTTTTGGGGGGGGTAGCCATGAGGTGGTTGCATTGCCATCCTCAGGCTCTGAGGACTCCAGCTGCCACAACCATCCCCGTGCCATCACAGTCTGGAGCTGCTAAAACTGAACAGGCCCCTTTAAGAGAAAAGGCCTTAGTCAGTGTAGAAGCTGGGCTAACTAGCCTAAAGGAAGCCAAATGCCTGCGTAACACTCAGTCATAATCTGCTGCTTGTTAGAGCAACATACAGACAAGCTTGCCTGGCTTTCAACTCCAGCACCAGTCAGAGGCCTCTGTGGTGCTGTCCTATTCCTGTACTTGCATCCCTGGGAAATTTGACTTGCCCCAAATCCTGGTAAAGATCTAATCCATAACTGAACCCTGTATCCCAGGCCTCACCAGCACCCAACAGTGCTAAGTCCTCACCATGACAGAATAACGGAACAGAACAGAATGGCAAATGATAGACTTATCCTTTGCCATTAATTTTGTCTAATCCTCTTTTAAAGCCATCCACACTATTGGCCATCACCACATCTTTCGGCAGTGAATTTCAGGAATAAATTATTCATTGTGTGAAGAAGTACTTTCTTTTGTCTGTCCAGGAGAGGGAGAAGATCTTTTCTCTATCCATTTATTTCACATCAAGCCTAATTTTATAAACCTCTATCACAGCCTTCTTCAATCCGATGCTGACCAGATGTTTTGGATCACAATTCCTATCATCTCTGACAATTAGCCATTTTGGCTGACATGATGGGAGTTGCAGCCCAAAACATGTGGAGGGCACCAGGTTGGGGAAGGCTGGTCTATCATCCCCCCCCCCTTTTAGCCATACATTTCTAAATTTAAAAACTCCATACATTCAGCCTTTCCAGGATGGGCAGGTGCTCCAGGCCTTTGATAATTTCGGTTACCCTTTTCAGCACCTTTTCCAACATCCTTTTTGAGATAAGGAGCTGTACACAGCACTCCAAACGAGGCTACACCATTGTCAAGCTTTCCAATAATGTAAGGCCCCCCTTTAGGAGGAGGGAGAACAGGGTCACACAAGTTAGCCCCAATGTCCCCATCCCTGCAGATGGAGGTTCAGATCTTCACCTGTTCAGTTTGAAGGTCTGGAGAGCCATTCTACCTGAATTCAAGGGAGGGAGCTAAATGTGTGTAGAAGCCCCCTTCAGACCATCACACACAGAGTTCCCCATCACATGGAAGCTACACTGAAGTTGTGTAGAAATCCCCTTCAGACCTCCGCACAGAACATGTGATGATCTGAAACAGAATCCCACAGGAGTAGGGGCAGAGCTGCTGTCCTCTTTAGGCATTCAGTCTGAACACCTGAAGAGGGCTAAAAGAAGGGCCACATTTAGTAGTCAATTCATAGTTTTCTGGTGCACATCTATTTGTGAAGAGACAGTTCTAATTTCCAGTAGCAATTATGACTACGGAATCAAAATGTAGCTAAAGTATTTCGTATTAGCTACTCCAGAATAATGAAGGAGTATGTTATTCCTGTAGCCTTAGAGCCTTGGATGGACAAGAAAGGGGATTACTATTCACTGAAACATTACAAAGATACCTTTGTGATACCCTTGCACTGTTATCAACCCCTCCAATTAGGTTCATGCATATCCCACTCTGAATGAAACATCTTTTCAGAGTTGGTCTGGTACACTTTCAGACAAAGACCCCAACCTTATAATTATTCCATGTGAACAAATTCCTGCATCCATGCCAAGCACTACACACTCTGCAGGTCCACCGCTATGAAAATTCGAAGTGGGATGGAGTCCAAAAATGAATATGTTCCATCCTAAACAATGTTAAGTATTTTTAGTCAATGTTAATCTTTGAAATGAAAAAAGGAGCAAAGAAGGAGAGGAGGATCGATCTTGGCTGTTCCTTGGAAACTGATTCTGTACAAATCAGTACCCCACAGCCGCCAAGCTCCATATGACTGATGCTGCAGACCATGACAGAGAAACAAATCAGAAGGCTAATGAGTTTGAGAAAGAGGTTTGTATCCAGCTTGCAAATGTAATTCACATTTGGACAAATGTGACAACATAATTTGGTTCCTATGGAACTCTGCGTCAAGAAATCCTAATATAGCACTCAAATGAAGATAATGGTTGGCAGATGATACAACTAAAATCTAGTATATAAATATTTGATTGACAAATAAATAGGTGGGTGCTTTGGCAACACCACAAGAAAACAATCCTAAACAGATTTGCTACTTGACGTTCGTGGGCATTACGTGTGGATAGGGCAATCAAATTCATAAATCAGGGCCACAATCTAAAGTTGTAATGAACTTTGTGTATCTAGTAGCCCTCTTAGCTTTTTCACCCCAAACAATATTGCACGTTGCATTGAAATGCAAAGTGCAGTATGCTTTGGGGAGGGCCTGCTACGGTGCATGAACAACAGAAGGCACATTTCTAGAAGCTATCTGGATTGTGGTCCAAGTGTAGAGAATATGATGGGTACAGAAAGTGTTCTTGTTGTTGTTGCTGTTGTTGTTTTAATCTACATTATTGAAGCTTAAGTCCTGATATTATGACTTGTTGGATATTAATAACAGTGTTCCATTGCCCTATCAGCACAACAGGGAGAACCCATGCAATGCATATGCTCCCTTCCTCCCACTCCCAATTTAACTGGTAACTGAAAGACACCAAAGAATTATGGCGCAATCTTCAAGCATTGAAGTCATCAGGAATTTTGCCACTGAGTTCAATGTATTACGGATAGCAGCTTATGTGATAATGGAATTCAGGACTGGCATGTAGAGTTTCATATGTAAGGACAGCTTCTCAATGCATTTAATGAGAAAATGGCTCCTGGACATCCTGTAGTTGTCCACCCCTGCTGTAAAGTGACACTTGAAATACAACATGCAATTGATAAATATTAAATATTTAGTAATAAAGTGCTATTTTTAAGTACGCTCAAGACTGAAGCCTTAGTATGTTGCCCGTCCCACCCCGCAGGCTGGGAATTACTGATTCACAATCCATTTCAAATAAAACAGGGCTAAAGTAATATGTGGGGGGGACTTCTGAAATAGGCAAGATCACAAGAAAAATGTGTGGGCGCTAGAGGGAATTTCAGCAATCCTTTTACTGTATGTTTATAAAATCTGTTCAGTATTTACTACAAAGCATGAAAATATTAATCAGTTATTTATCTTCTTACATGTTCAGAACCAACATCTGGTATATGCACAAGTGATGAAGCAGAACATTTGGCATGAGTGAATTTTTAATGCTCTTTTCCCCAAACTCACCAGGGAAAGTTAGCATTCATATGTAAGAAAGAAAGAAAGAAAGAAAGAAAGAAAGAAAGAAAGAAAGAAAGAAAGTTACCAGAGCCAACTGTTTCTTCCAAATAATCACTAGCTTCATATAGGAGGGTCTGGTCTACTTTAGAACATATTTCTGGTTGGAGGAAAAGACTGATCTTAACTAGATTATCTGTGTGCTGTTTCCTAGCGCTTTTTGTCTTCCTTACAGTATCTTGTTGCCAAGGCTTATTAAACGAGTACAGTCTTCATTGATCTGTTTTATTTCTAGTTCTATTTATTCAATCTGAGATATCGCACACATCTGGTTTGTTTCAGAAAATGCCGCCTAAGAATAATATCCAGCCCAATCTAATCAAGCATAAACTTTCCTATAAATAACAAGAACCTAACAATATCATTGTTAGGAAGACGTAAAAGAACATTTAAAAGAAAAAAAAAACAAATTCCTGTATACTGGCCATGAGGGTTGGAAGGATCTTCTTGACAGCTTAGATATTACTCAAAGGATGATTTTTAGAGATACAGAAAATCCGTTTTTGAATTGCCCAATTATCTCTGTTAAACATATATACCAATAGTTACCTCAATACTCTGAGTGTTGATTCTTATGCAGCCAAAATGGAACCATCTACACACAAGAGGGAGGTATCAGCAGGCTTGGGTGGTGGGGAGAATCCTGAGGTTTGTAGAAGTACAAAACATCTTTAGGGGAAAAAAACCTAGGGGGTAGGGGAAATCCCAAAACACCCCAATGAGGACTGAGTATGCTCATTTGGTACAGAATGTTGACAGACTGTTGCAGGAGGTGGAATTGAATAATGGTGTGTGTGTGTGTGTGTGTGAGAGAGAGAGAGAGAGAGAGAGGAATGGAGTGTCTAGAAGCCAAAACAGGAGTACCCCACACTGCTGTGTTATAGGTCCCACGTTGGTTCACACTATTTTGCATGCTCAGTGTCTATGCCCCTTAATATTACAGCCTCTCCATCTTTACTGCTGGATCTGTCAAATCATTAAATCATAACATTCCTGGGAACTATTATTGTTATTAAAAATGTCTGTGTCCTGTTTTACATGTAGTTCTGATATTATTCGGAAATAATGCTTTTGCTTCTTATTTGCTCTCCACATTACTCGTAAAAGCACCAGCAGTATTTGAATCACAGGGTATCTTCCAGACAGCAATTTAATGAGAATTTCTCATGGGATATATTCTTGTGAATAGGTTCACATAATGCCCCACTGCCCCTATCATCATGGGCTGAAATAAACCAGATGTGTGTGATATTGCAGTTATAACAAAGTGAAACAGATCCAGCCTTTTTCTACAGAGCTGCAAATGACAATCAATGTAAGAGTTCAATTCATCAGGCTTCATAGCATAAACCCTGAAATGTCTAACAGGCTAAGATTCAAGTCTTCTATGTTTCTTTGACATTTCTCATGAAATGTCTGAGAAGTTTTTTCCTATAATATTATCACAAAATAAAACTAATTATTGGTGAGGTTTTCCATTTAACTGAATCATTTCCCCCCGTGCAGGTCAGACAGAGTATATCCAAGCCCCTAAAGTAAAGTAAAGTAAAGTATTTGGGCGAATGTGAGAATACTGGAAACCAAATTAATACTTCTGTATGATCAGTCGGAAAGAGGAATGAGAAAAATAGTGCTAGTTATGTATCATTAAAATCATCTCAGGCGCACTGCATAGAAGATATTCAATTTGGCATTGCTATATTAGTAGGCTATATGAACTGACAAGATTTTTTGTAAAATCTACGTATATATTTCCAATTTACCTGGGAGCATTTAATTGGAGTGTCTCATTTGTGGACAGTGATGCTTGCTCTTTAATACCCCACTTGCTGAAGAGGGAGTGCGATGTTTGAATATATAAATAAATATACTTTTTAAAAAGCATTTCAGGGTATATGGTAAAAGAATAAAAAGGTAAAAAGGTAAAGGTGTCCCCAACCAGTCGTGTCCGACTCTAGGGTGCGGTGCTCATCCCCGTTTCTAAGCCGAAGAGCCAGCGCTGTCCAAAGACGCTTCCGTGGTCATGTGGCCGGCATGACTGAACACCGAGGTGCACGGAACGCTGTTACCTTTCCCGCCGAGGTGGTACCTATTTATCTACTTGCAATTTCTTGCTTTCAAACTGCTAGGTTGGCAGGAGCTCGGACTGAAGACAGGAGCTCACTCTGTCACGCAGCACTCGGGTCTCGAACTGCTGTCCTGCCGACCTTCCGGTCTGCAGTTCAGCGTCTTAACCACTAAGATAGCGAGTCTCAAAATCAATACATTCGTTAAAGTGGGTTCACTACAGATCTCTGCCCCAAGGAAACCGCCTACATGGGTTCCTAAATTCCCATGATAGAGCCGTAAAAGGGAATGCCAATGTCATATGCAACTTATAACCCATTCTTTCAAAACGGAAAGGATTCACTTACTTTTCAGAACACTAGCTTGATTCCAGTAGTGCCATCAGTATTTAAAACTAATTCTGTAATTTTGTGTTTAACGTTCAAAAACAGCCTTTAGCTTTTTAAAGGAAAGGCAGAATATTCCAATTCAGCCCTGTTCATCCTTGTCCCCATTTCCCTTCCTCTTCCCTCCCCTCTTTTGTCATTTTCCACCCCCGCTGTTGAAACATATATGAGCCTAAGTAGCAAACTCTCTTAAGCTCACCAATTACAAGGATCTAAATAAATTAATTAAACAAATTATACTGAGTCAGGGACCATTAGTCCATCTACCTAAATAGTGTCTGCACTGCCTGGCAGTGGCTCTGCAGGGTTTCAGGCAGGATTCTTTCCTAGACCAGCCTGGAGGTGCCAGGGATTGAACCTGGAACCTTCTGCATGCAAAGCAGGTGTTCTACCACCGAGCTACAGCTCTTTCCCTAAGTTAGTAATTGATTCATAATACTGACTATACCGAGTTATACTGCTTTAAACTTTCATCTACTGTTGTCCAAGTCCTGGACAGCAATTGGTACTCCAGTTGTGAGTTAAGCACATTTGAATTCCAAACCAGGTATTTACAAAGGTTGATGGCATCACTAGGAGTTAAAACTAAATGTTGCCTTTAATATGTAGCATGCAGCTATGTCTATCCTTTTTCCTTACTCAAAAGTAAGTGCTGGGGACCCAAACCATATTGGAACCATAGCATTGGGCATAGGTGTGTTTTAACTCTTCATCACCTGCCATGGTCGTGATCCAGATCGCTCCTCCCTCTGCTTCAATTTGCATATGAAAAAGCTCCCATCGAAAAAATGGAAGTAAAATTTTTGAGTACAGAAAAAGAACAAATGTAGATGTACACTATGTATTTAAGGTAACATGCAATTTGACCCTAACTCTAAGAATTTCAGGAAGGAAGCTACTTTTTTTTAATTTTACCAAAAAAAGTACGATTTACCCTGATGGCAAAATAAAAAATAATAATAATAAGGATTGTTTTTTTAATAGCCTACATCATAAGGTTGCTGTGAATGATGGCGATAGCAGGACTGTAAAACAAACTGAGTAATATACAAATCAGCAACATTCCTGGACTCTTCGGAGAGTCAATCAGAGAGCAAGTGTTGGGAGAGAATAGGAGTTTAGCTGGGAATTTAGGCAAATCAGTCCATAGTTTCAAGGTATACAACATGCGGACTTATGACTCATCCACCTCCCATCCATAAAGTAACCCGCAGCTATGTGTGCAGAAGTAAAACTGTAAAAAACTAGACACTGTGCCTAAGAAAAAATGCAGGCCTACTTCTCAGTGCATACTATTATGATGATGAAGTGTGCTTGGATTTATTATGGAATATTATGTTCGTAATGCTCAGATGGCTTTCTGTTGTCCGGAAATGTAAGCCTTATACCCTGGCACCAGATCACTTACGCTGCTTGTCTTCCAGACGTAATATTCCTTGTTCCATCAAAAATCAATAAGAAAAGTCATGGCTTCCAGCAACTAGTAGAGATCAGATTGTTCATTTAAAACAACCCAGATACTAATCTTCTGTTGATTATTATTATTATTATTATTATTATTATTATTAATTTCCCACAGGACTGTATTTTTCTCCCAGATACGATCTACCAAATCAGCATGTTCTCTATTTGGAAACATATGGTGAAAAGAGAGATTTATGGGTTATCACAGCTGAAGGGGTGTTCCATCCTTCGACCACAGTGCTATGGCATTCCATGCTCATTGATCTCCTGTTTGCTATTTAAGCATCCATAAGTCTCCCCACATACATTCAGCTATAAATTGCCAAGAGAAGATTGCACCAACGCTAGAGAGGAAAAGTCATGCCATCAACCATTAGGATGCCACATAAGGGTGCATCGGTGGTCCCAGCTCCATGCCTATGCCCCCACAGCAACTAGGTAGGGCTTGAACTATTAACTGTACAGCAGCACTGACACCTTTTGCTATCCCATTAGTGAGGCACCTTTTTTGGCCCAGGGGTCAATTTGGCTTCAAGGCAGCATGTCAGCATCACATCCTGGGGTGGGTAGGGCTACATCTCAAATTGGGCAGGGCCATTCCACTGGTAGCATGAAGCCCCCTGACATGACTGTCCAGAACAATACACACACTCCCCGGTTTTATTATAGAAAATGGTTTTTTTTGCAGCTTATGTATTTTACTCTTTTTATTTGTATATCGCCTCAAGCACTCATTAAGTGGAGGGACAATTTAAAAATATTTAAAATTATAAAATTAAAAATTCTAGATAATTAGAATTTAGAAAACAAAAGCTTTCCCCTGAATAATGTATGAAATAAATAATGGATTCACATAAATTAAATAAATTATACTGAGTCAGGGACCATGAATCCATCTACCTCAATATTGTCTACGCTCAGTAGCAGTGGCTCTCCAGGGTTTCAGACAGGACTCTTTCTTAATTCTACTCAGAGATGCCAGGGATTGAACATGGGACCTGCTGCATGCAAAGCAGGTGCTCTACCACTAAGCTATGGCCTTTCCTCTGTTTCCCAATTTGAAGGCCACTTCAGCCATTACATTTTTTTTTAACCCAAAGGGGCCTAGATCCAGTTGAAGTTAGTCATGACAATTAACTTTACCTGGATTGGGGCCAATGCATTTTAAATATACACCTAAAAATGCAATGTGTGAATGTAGCAAACAAGTATTTGCAAACATGTACATCAAATTGTTCTGGCTTGGACATACACTAAACCAAAGTGTACCATTGTGGGAATAAAACTACCTGAGCCTTGGGCTCAAGTGCTCCTCGCTCCCCTCTGAAGGAACATGGCTACTTTAAATGAGGAAGTTCCCAGTCTCTTCCTCTGATATGCACCAGAGAAGGAAAGAGTCATTCACTGGCACCATCTTGTTATTTGCACACTTAGTAGTAAACATAGGCTTCCCTCTGAATAATGTATGAAATAAATAATGGATTCACAGTAAGCCAAACTGTACAAAATAATAACTAAGGTTAACTGATGTCACTCTGAGCATTTCTCTGATGGTAGCAACCCACATAAGAGTCTTTAATTATACAGGCTTAAAGGCGTGTTCCCATGTTTTCTGTGTTAGAAGCATACAGGAAGGTATGGAAGTACAAGATACAAACCTGCACATCATAAGTCCCGTTTAGTAAGATAGGCCTTTGGGAATTGATGTCCTGGAGGACCCCTGACAGCACAGAACAATTGACTTTCTGGAAGTCTTTGGAGTGGCTGAACTGCACCATGTTGTGGAGAGCCAAAATTTTAGTGTCGAGCTCAGCATCCTGCCTGGTGCGGTTGTGCAGCCCGAGGTGGTACTTGCGGAAGTGTTTGATGAGATCTGTGGGGTCGTTCCCATAGTAACCATAGCCACAGATGTTGCATTTAAAGTCCTGAAGCTCCGGAGAGAGAGGCGCCGTATCTGGGTTCTCATTTGCCAACAAATCTGCTTTCAATTTGTTTGGCCTTAAGTCCCCATCTGAAGGCACTTGTGGGTTTTTTGAGGCCACCGAGGCCGGGCTTGAACCCCGTCCATCGGCTTGACCAATTTGCACATGCACTGCCTCGTCCATGGATTTTGGCGAGGTGCGATGCTCTTCGCTTTTCTCTGTCAGATCTCCTGACGGCGTGCAGACCACATCTTGGGTGTCATCTGCATCTGATCTGAGAGGAGACTTCAAGGACTCAGAGATTCCCCCAACAGCTGGAGATGAGAAGGCCGGCATATTTCTGTCTGTCACCTCATCATGAGGGAAGGATGGAACATTTCCTCCCTTATTGTGGCTTTCATAATTGAAGCCAGCCGTTTCACTTGTCATTGAGCTCTTCAAGTCCTTTTTAGTGCTGGGAGACGGCTCTGGGACATGCGTGCAAAACCCCTCCTTGTCATTTTGCTCCCCAGCTTCACCCGGCTCGGTGTTTTCTTGCATCTGACCGGCAGAAAATTCTTGCTTCCTTTCAATATTGTCACTTTCCGTACCCAGCGACTTGAGGGTCTCTGTTTCACCTTCACTAGCAACGTTTCTTAGAGGGGGGTTCTTTTTCCGGACCATATCTGAAAATATAAGAACACACACCACAAGATACCAATGAGTTAATAAGATAGTTAACATACACAATCAAATCCAGCCTCCCCTCACCTCCCATATACTTAAAGATGAAGTTTTTGCCGGACAAGAAAATCTCCACATGATTTTATAAGACACTGGCTACATCCTATGCACACTTACTTGGGAATAAATCCTACTGAAATAAATGAGACTTACTTCTGGGTAAACAAAGATGTGTCTGAACCCAAAGTAACCATGGCTTTATACTGATGTTTTACTGTTCTATTGTATGCTACCCTGGTCGTTTTACTGAAGGCTGGCCTAAATAAATTAAATTTTAAAAACAGACCAAATAAAAAGCTTGGGGAGGGGGCGTCTTCCGTCCATCAGGTATGAGCAATGAAATCAATTTTCCATCAGGAAATGTAGATAAATTCCATTGTGATTTCTGAACAAATGTCTTCCCAAAATGAAATTTAAGTAAGTTTAAAATGTCACTGGTAATGTAGCACTCTTCCAATTCAATTCATCTCTTAACAATTTGGCATCTTTATGAAAGCATGCTTGATGCCATGTTGAAATCTTTTTTCAATTGTGAATAATATTATTAGAATGAAG
Source organism: Heloderma suspectum (assembly GCF_057233095.1). Classification (NCBI taxonomy): domain Eukaryota; kingdom Metazoa; phylum Chordata; class Lepidosauria; order Squamata; family Helodermatidae; genus Heloderma; species Heloderma suspectum. The sequence goes on along the minus strand of NC_139461.1, from coordinate 29,063,185 downwards.
AACATCTAAAAGAAAGGATCCAACAACATCCATGGGCTAGTGCTACTGGCGTTGCACAAGCATAAACCAATGCTTACACAACTTTAATAGTCCTTGTTAACACAACACATTTCCCAGGAAATCCACTGCATTAACAAGTGCTATTGATACCGCATAAACATTGGTTTATGCTAGTGCAACATCAGTAATGCTAGTGCACAAACTCCATTGGACACTTCGTAACAAGATCAGTGTCCAGTATATGCATGCATGCACCAGGTATCTGGGTTCTGCCTTCCTAATGTTGTACCCCCTTCCTTCAAGTCACCCTATGTTTAAAATCTAGGAATTGCCTCTTCAAACTGAAAACATGGAATTGAAGGAGAAGCTGTTACTTTCTTCAAATAGACTGCATGAACTTTTTTTTTTAAGACAAGATGTTTTCAGACAACTGCCACTCACATAAGAGATCTTCCCATCTAGACATTCATAAGATAACCAATAGCAGACTACATAAAGCTTCATATTTTCATGCCCTGGGCATAATTCCATCTTCATGGTTATCAAGTAAATGTAAAGTCAGTGGCTTTCATATTATAACTTTTCAATACTGTCTAGGTCAGCTTTCCTGACCCTAATGCCCTCCAAATATTTTGGATTACAACTCCCAGCATTCCTAACCACTGGCCATTCTGGCTGGGGCTAATGGGAGTTGAAGTCCAAAACATCTGGAGGACACCAGGTCAGAAAAGGCAGATATAAATTCTCGAGCTTGAGAGGGAGGGAGGAAGCATGAAGTCCTGCAGAGAAAGAGAATCTTAAGGCAGGCACAGGATCATTTCCCTGATATTCAACTACTGGGTGGCCTCAATATCCTCTTGCAGAGGGTACTCAATGATCCATATTGGATTTGTGGAGCTAACCGCACCCCTACTGCCCAAATCATCCCAATGAGACTGGGAAAGAAGAGAGCTGCTGCTTTGTTCAAATAATGTCTTGCTTCTAATGCCAGCGTTGGATCAGTGTCCTAACCCACAGATCCCCACAGTCGGCAACATCAGCTGTAGACCAGATGGTTAGGCTATGGGCTGGGTGGGGCAGAAGGTACAACAACTTTCTGACACCCCCCTCATTCATTTCTAACATGTCAAAAACACCAATGACAAAATAAGTATTGACATTTTAATATGGGAAGAAGATTTTTGTGAAGCATTAGGAGCCTCAGCCTTCCACCACCGCCTTCTCAACTTTGGCAAAAGATACAGTTTCATTGGACAGTATCTGCAGCAGTGGACCCTTAAAGAAAGATATGGTTTTCTTCTGTATTTGTGCACTATCAATACCATTTTTCAAGAAGACATATTATCTAAATAAAAGCCCATTTGCAGTACTTCTAAATGGAGGAAACTATCTACTGGCAAGTCATGTTAGACAGAGTGAGAATATAAAGAAAGCATATAGGCATCCTGCAATTATTATCTCTAAGACAAATAACAGATTGCACAATGCTTCATGGTGTGCCAAGAAGTTTTCCAGTTAACATTTCCACTTGGAAAAAAAAATATTACATACTTGTAAAATCATACCCAGCATTGACTTCATAAGGCATGTGGCTCTAGAATGCTTTTTTGTTGTGTGTGTTTTTGTTTGTTTTTGCTTTTACAGTTATTAATTCTATTAGTCAACTAGCTGGAGGGCTAACGCAACTGGCTTAGGAGGTACACGGAAGACACAGAAGACATTTTGAGAGCTGATCTGCACATCTGCAAAAGAAAACAAAAAAAAAGTTTCCTTCCTAAATTATGCATTCATGATCTGTTGTTTACTTAAAAACATGACTATGCCTAATTGATATTCAGCATTATATCTACTGTAGCAAAATGGTGGTGTGGTAAACTCTAGCCCGTTTAGCAAAACACACACAGTTCAGCACACCTCCCCTCCTTTCCCATGCACACTCCTTGCATACTCATTCTTACAGATTCTGATCCCATTAATTTTGGATGTATCCATCCTTTTTACAACCAATCCTGCCTCAGAAAGAGGACAGCATCAGGACACTTGGTACCTAAGCCAAATATTACCACAAAAAAAAAAAAAAAAACTTGTGCTACTACCTTCAAGGAAATCAGTCAAAAATCATAACCCTTTCTTTTCCTCTCCTGTTCCCACCCCTAGGACAGATCCTGGGATTCTTAGGCCTAGGGCCTTCTCCTGGTGTTATTAGACCATGTCAGGATTTTCCATGCTATGATTCCATTCCTGCATGCCAGTACTGCTTAACTGTCTCACAACTCTTAAGAGCTACTTTCCTCTGCTTTCTGCACCTTCCCAACACATTCACAAATCAATGCCTAGAACAGATTTGTAGGTCCAACATCAGGTCAACAAAAATGCACTTTGAACCCCTCCAAACATGACTAAAAGCCAAACCAGATGTGCATGTGTTTATTCTACATGTGCTAACCAGTTCAGCCATAAAGCAAGGGCGGTGGGGGGTTAACTTTTGATACTAAAAGGAATGGATGGGAGTGAAACACACCCCTTAGTAGGGTTCTCTGGGGCTTTAAAATAAGCACAGGTGAGCTGAGATTACTGACCCAATACCAGAGCTTGAATTATAGGGTGGGGGTAAAGATAGGAGTTCATTAAGGAAGCCCACCAGACTCCCGCCGATACCCCTCTCAAAACAGTAGCTAAGGGTACTGTCACAATTGGTAAGGGCTGGATCCACTCTGCCTAGTGCCCTCTGTTCCAGTAACTGGAGGACTATCCATCAGTTGCATATTTAAAGAGATGGCAGCATGACTCTGGCAAATCCTGGGTTAATTAACCCAGGATTTGCCACCATTACATGCAAATGGGGCAACAAGTGTGAGCTTGGGCCTGCAAGAAATTAGACTGGACTGGAGGAAGCCTTTCCATGGCACACAGCAATGACACTGCACAATATAACTATAAGTAGGTAGCACAGGCTCAAGAAATTTCTTTCCTTTTAAAATCAGGGGAAGCAAACAATTCTTGATTTTTTTGGTACGTTTTGCTCTAATGTATCAGTTAGAAGCAGTTGTGAAAAATGCAATGGTGGTACAGGGTTGGAGGAAGAAAAGAGGAAGGTGTGTGCTTCGCACCTGAAATAATGCACATGGCTACCGGGGGGCGGGGGCATAAAACTATTAAGTCCAAGGATTAAAATGAACTTGCCTGCTGCACCCCTAACCCTTGTGAGTACATTTTTCTCAAGTTAGTACATTGTATATGAATTCATAGAGGTAGATACGGAAAATCACAAGAACAGATCACACCAGGACAAGAGCAATACAGCAGCAGCCTTGGTGGTTTTGTGCAATACAAACCGATGAATACTTTCCTACCGCTCTAAGAAGTTAAGCTTTGATTAATTAATAGACTGTGGAGACCTTTGTGATCATCTGATAAAAGCCACTATGTGGTGCACCGTTTTTTGTTTTCTTTTATTAATAGTTTTTTGTTTTGTTTTTTCAAAGGGGGGAAAACAACATAGACACATAATACACATCATTACAACAACACACACAGGGATACACTAAAATACATCTAAGATTATATGGTATCTACCGCTCCCCTTACACAACAAATGCTTATTATTGTTCTCTACTTCTTATCTTCGTTGTATATCATACATTGAGTTCACAGACATATGGTGCAATGTTATTATAATAACTGGGACCACAATTATTTTCAGCCTACAACATTTGTCAGAGGGGGCAGGAGTGATCCTCATGTTAAAAGAAAACAATCAAAGTGCACTTTGAAACGAATACTCCTCCAGAGGATAGGAATAGACAACTGCTAGAGAATTACAAAATACAAATGTTATGGCTAAGCATATGCAAGATTAGGAAACAATTCACCACACACTTCTTTCGTGTAATGATAGCATGGCCAGTATTCGTTTAAATGGATCCCACTAAATGAGTGGAGATTTAATCAGCAGGGCCTGGCAAATTGTCTCTCCACGCAATGGATGTCTATTTGTTTCTTATTGGTGAATTAATTAAGTGCACAGAATTTATAGCCATCTCTTCATTTTTTATGAAAATGAAGAGGAAAATATTCTGCAGACTTCTCTTTGAAAAAGTTAATACATAGGAAAAAATAGCTAAGAAAATATATGTTTGGAAGTTGGTATTAGGAGACGTTAAGAGGAAAAACAATGTTTGTTTTGAGCTATTAACTATCTTCGGATTGTAAATGTGCCAGCAAGATTTGTGTTATTATAAGAAGAAAGAAAGAACAGCACCTGGCAATTTTAGGTGAAATCATCACCACTACCTCCTGCCAAACTCAGCCAAAATAAAGGAAAAGGTACTACCAAAAAGGCAGATTTCTGCATCTCAATTTATATAGTTAATCAGTTCTGGCATCATTCATTATTAAGATAATAGGTGAGGACCACTTCTAATGGAGAGAATGGATAAATTGCAAAGGGAACATGAGGCGCAATATTAAACAGCCCAGTCTATAAGACTACACTAGAGATACTTGTGGAATTTGATGTTTGCGAATTCCTACTTGAAATGACCCAACCAGCACCTGTCTGATTAATGGGTGGTGTCACATTCCCTTGGCCCCCACCTTCCTCATGCACACACACAAGAAGGGAGGCTTCGGTCTCACGCCTTTAATTCACTATCAACAGGTTCATTACAGATGCAAATCCCCGAAGACTCTCAGGCTACAAAGGAATAACAGCAGGGAATCCAAATGGGAGCTACGATGTTGCTAGCAGTTTAAACAGGGACTTGCTGGCTAGAATAACTCAGGGAGGGAAACCCCTCCCTTCCAGTGATGCTCCCCTACATCGACCCTCACGCATTGCCAACCGGGTCAACCGTCTGAGCTCCACCTCTAACTTTTCCCGCTTCATTCTGCGCCAGTCTAGCATCCCTCAGGTCACGCTCTGTGCTCTCCTCCGCCTCCTCCTGGATTCTCACAGGGGGGGAGGCTTCAGGCCCAGTTATCTGGGTGCTAGCCTCCTGAGAAGCACGCCTATCCATATCTGAACTCGCTGGGGAAGATGCCTCCCCTGGTTCTGGCTGTTCCCCTTCTGAATCTGAACTGCTAACTATCTCCATACGCTCAGAATCAATCCCGACAGGTGGATCAGAACATAGCCATTCACCATATTTTGTACTTCTCTAAAACTAACAATGCATTCTTGGCAGTTTACTTACCTAAAAATATGTGTTAAATATTATTTTGAAAGCAAACAAACATCAACATAGATATTTTGAGTGAAAAATCTATATTTCAATATATATTAATATATGTACTTAAACCAGTATTTTAAGAGGATTTCTTAAGTAACTGATTGAGATGGAAATGGAGCAAAACAGAATTATGGGAACAGACAAGTGAAAGTGACATGAACCTGAAACAGAGAGCTGCATCCATCCCTATATGAGACACCATGTAAAGGGAAACGTAAGAGACCCTTACTGAGCTAGATGGACCAAAGGTGTAAGGCACCTTCCTGTATTCCTAGATATTATAAGAATGTAAGAACATAAGAACACAAGAACATGAGAAGAGCCATGCTGGAACAGGCCAAGGGTCCATCTAGTCCAGCATTCAGTGGCTGACCAGCTGTCGATGAGAAAACCACAAGCAGGACATAAGTACAATAACACCCTCCTGCCCATGTTCCCCAGCAACTGGTGTACACAGGAATTCTGCCTCTGGTACTGGAGGTAGCATATAATCATCAGGACTAGTAGCCACTGATAAATTCCTGGAAGAAAAGGCTATCTAACCACCTTTTAAAGCCATCCAAATTGGTGGCCATCACTAAGTCTTGTGGTAGCGAATTCCATAGTTGGACTATGCATTGTGTGAAGAAGTCCTTCCTTTTATGTGTCCTGAGTCTCCCACCAATCAGTTTCATGGGACGATCCAGGGTTCTAATACTATAAGAGGGAGAAAAATGTTTCCCTATCCACATTCTCCGCACTGCCTTCTTATTATTACTGCCTTCTCTCTCTCTGCCACAGTAGAACACGGGTATTCTAATAAAACGGATTGGCAGCAGTTTCAGCCCAGATAAAAACCAGTAGAAAAAAGAAAAGAAAAGAAAAGAAAAGGGAAGACCACATTCTTGAAAGGCAGCTAAGAAATGCATTAAATAAATAATAAACAAACAAATACAATCGTTCACACAACACATAATTATTGAATTTATTAGCATAAGACGCAGTGATTGCCACCAACTCAGAAAGCTTGTTAAAAAAAACTGGACAAATTTCAGAGAAGACAAATGTGTCAATTACTATTATCAAGGATGTGAAATTCTTGCAGTGGGGTTGCGCTGAACTTCTGACAGGGATTCTGTTGAAGTAATGGAACTGCACCACAAATGGCCAACCATTCAACATAATCGTTTTGCTTTTTCCTGAAGTGATTCATAAGGTTATTTTTTTTCTGCAGCCACAAAACCCCTGAGACTGAGCCTAGAAATACTGTACTAAAATGTAACCTGGCCGCAACATGTTCTGATGCTCAACCTTCTCAGTGCACCACTTAAAATCTACCTGCTTAACGGATCAAGAAAATGCAAGGCCATTTGTGGCTTTGTTGGTTTTGAGGGCAGAACCATGACTAAAACTCTTCTAAGTGCTTTTTCAGGGGAGACAGTGGTGTCTCAAATATTCTAGAGGGCATCTCTAGGCCACAGAGGGTTGTAGAACACCTGGTCAGGGGCTCAAAGGACTACAGGCCTTACTATGGTACTGAACAGCTTTCCCCAATCTAGTGCCCTCCAAATGTATTGGGCTACAACTCCCATCATTCCCAGCCAGCATGGCTAATGGCCAGGGATGATGAAAGCCCTTAGCCCATATCATCTGGCGATCACCAGGTTGGAGAAGGAGGTGTAGAATCAGGCCTACCTTCTTACCTGCTTCTGCAGTACACTGCTGCTGCTGCTCCTCGGCTTAGAAGGAAAACTTGGGGGTTGTTGTGTTGTGCGAACCCAGCAAGCATGGATTAGGCAAGGGTTAAACAATATTTGCATCTTTTGTGCCCTTTTGGTTGCTAAAAGACTGATGCTATGATATGGGAAGGATAGTAGCTCACCACCTATAATGCAATGGATTGAAGACTTAACAACGTTAACAACATTTGAAAGTGTGGTATATAGACGTGACTTGCAAATGGACGTATATTTGGATATCTGGTCTGCTTTTACTGAAGTTTATACGTAACCTATTCTTTCTCTCTTTTTTTCTCCCTGGAATATTGTAATATTTCAAAACTGAGGATTTTAGAACATGTTATATTTGTAATTGTTTTGGTTTTGTTATGTTTTGTTCATGTGTTTTGTTTTGTTAAAACTCACAAATAAAAATTGACTAAAAAAATAGTATTTGCATATCCCTGGTCTGATTGAGGGTTGATCAAGCATTGTTTAACCCTTGCACAACCCACACTCACCGGGTTCACACAACATGACAATCCTCAAGCAAGGGCTGGATATGGGATGTGGTGCCTGTGGGCAAGCCATGGTGTGTCGCCTGAACCCAGTAATTATGTTGAAGATGTAGCTGCATGCTTTTGTTCTTTTTTGCTCCAGTGTCAGCCCTGGGAGCCTGATCCATTAAAGCAAATGGTTCACTATTTGACACTATCAGGTGTGGGGGGAGCAATCTGGATCAGGACCATAGTAGGGGGAGGGGTAAAGCCCCCCTACCCACCCACACTGCAGTCCTGATGCAGACTGAGCTCACTCTACTTGAATTAGACTCTAAAAAAGAACAGAAAACATAGGAAAGAGGTACATCTTTAACTTAATGTCTGCTTTGGCCCTAACGCTACAGGAAAGAAGGTAGGAGCTGCATATGTTCTGTCGTGCACACTCAAGTGGCTAGTGGCACTATCTTAACCTTCATGGCCTCCATTGTCCTCCAACATCTGTCAGTCTGCTTATGCTCTGGATTTGCCCTGTACATCATTTTAACTGAAGAGAAATATGCCCCCAAATAATATGTCTCAGAAGGCATGAGATAATCAGCATATTTCTCCCCCCAGTCCCCACATTACAGGTAGGGCCAGCCCAAGTTACTTTGCTGCCTGAGGCAAAGGCAAGACGGCCCCCGCTTCCATTCCTGGTACAGAAACCAACTGGACTGGCAGCTGAACCTTACTTCAACACTGGCAAAGGGACATGGTACTACATTACACCTGAGGGCAGCAGGTTGATTTAGGGAATGCTGGACAGGCTGTTAGGCACACACAGCTTTGTCCTCCAAAAAAGCAGAATGGCTGAGAGACTGCCATTGCTGCCTGAGGCGGCTGCCTAACTCTGCCTAATGCTAGGGCCGGCCCTGATCACAGGTCGGTGCAAATGGATTCAATAGTGTGTGCCTTCTGTCTAAAGACCATGTCACTCGTATATTCTGTATATCTATAAACACACTTTTTGCTGCTGGAGGTGCTGCAGTAATAGTAGCAGTAGACTTCAGCACATGGCTTTTAAAATAAAAAAAATAAAAAAACAAGCGCTCAAATCCATTTGGTGAAGAAAGTGGTATCACATTTTAAAAAAATAAGATGGCTGCTGCTGGATCAGACCAAAGGCCTATCTGCTAAATCGGTGGCCATCACTACATCTTGTGGCAGCAAATTCTTTAAACTGATTATGCACCGTGGGATTTTTTTTTCTGTCCTGAATCCCCTGCCAATAATATTTATTGGATGACCCAGAGTTCTAGTATTGGGGGGGGGGGGGGAGAGAGAGAATTCTATTCACTTTCTTTACACTATGCATATTTTTATACCGCTCTAGCATGTCCCCCCACAACTCACCTTTTTTTCTATCCTACAAAGTCCCAAATGTTGTAACCTTTCCTATAGAGGAGATGATCAATTTGGATGCCCCTTTCTGTACCCTTTCCAGCTCTACAATATCCTTTTTGAGTTATGATAACCAGATCTGTACACACTATTTCAAGGATGGCTACATCACAGATTTGTATAAAGACATTACAATACTGGGAGCTATATTTTCCATCCCTTTGTAAAGTATCCTTAATGGGAATGATCCCTTTTGCTTAAACTGGTCTGTGAAGTCTTGGAAACAGTGTCTGGGAAAAGTCTAAGGTCATGTTTAGTCTGGAGTAAATGCATAGCATGTTTGATGCCCTGTGGTTTGTGTATATGTATGAAGCGGCAGTAATAGTATCAGCAGCAGCTATGCTGATAAGGAATAGCAGAAGAGGAAAATTTTGTGCAATTTTATCACACACTCCAGAGTATTCATACATATAGCACACCACAACCTACCATGCATATATACTCCAGACTAAACAAGCTTCAAAACACCACCTTAAATTTTTCCCAGGGCATCCAGAGACCAATCTAAACCTCAGTTGAAAAAGAAGCCAAATTCTATAGCAAGCATCTATTTCATTCCTTTTTAAATTTATTCCCCAGGCATTGATTGTTCTTCATTATTTAAAGAATAAGACATCTTAAATCCTACAGAGATAGAAAGTGCCATCTCCTTCAAACAGTTCTCATCAAATAGATCTCTTATTAATTCACATCAAATTAAGGAAGAGCTATATGTATAGGGGCCGCGGTGGCTCAGTGGTTAAGACGCTGAACTGCAGACTGGAAGGTCGGCAGGTCAGCAGTTCAAGACCCGAGTGCTGCATGACGGAGTGAACTCCCGTCTTCAGTCCCAGCTTCTGCCAACCTAGCAGTTCGAAAGCAAGAAATTGCAAGTAGATAAATAGGTACCGCCTCGGCGGGAAAGGTGACAACATTCCGTGCACCTCGGTGTTCAGTCATGCCGGCCACATGACCACAGAAGCGTCTTCGGACAGCGCTAGCTCTTCAGCTTAGAAATGGGGATGAGCACCGCACCCTAGAGTCGGACACGACTGGTTGGGGACACCTTTACCTTTTTATATGTCCTATTAGCATATGCTTGAGAGAACGAGGCAGATTAATAGTTATCTGGCTTCTAGAGTATGGGATGAATTAGGTTTTAAGACAGTAGATTTTAAATGTGAGAATCACGTCTAATTCCAGCTTATCACAAACTTCACAGTTTTAAGACAAACGTGTGGAATAAAATAAATCATACTGAAAAGCAAAAGGAAATATTTTAGGGGTAGGAACTGCAAAATTAGGACCTACCATACCTCTGAAGAAGCATTACAGCTCTTACAATGCAACTATAATGGATCCCAAATTTTGTTTTTTTTACATTATACAGTATTTGCAATTACTTTTTTTTAAAGGACCATCTTCATGTATTGCTACCATATTGTTGCTGTAAAGAGTACAGAAGCCAGCTTGCTGTATAGGAACTGGGTATTATCCCTATAAACAGTCGGCAAGGTCCTCTCTAATTTGGAACCAGCGCGTAACAATTCTTCTCTCATTTATCCTAACGACTGCCCTACAAGGTGTTAGACAGAGAGGTTGTAGCTTGCTCAAGGCCACCCAGTGAGCGTCATGGCTGAGCTGGGATTTTAATGTGTCCAAACCCACACTCAGTCTCTTGCACTACACCAAATCACAGCAAGCCTGCACTGGCTTCTTGGTGCACATGGAGTCCAGAAACACAAACAACCGCCTTTCCTCTATAAATCATAGAAATTTTGGTTCAGCTTTGGAGGTCTGTAAATGCCGCTTAAGCCATCTGAACCATTTTAATCCTCTTACATGTATGTCGGCAACAGATGTTTTGTATCTTGTTCCTGGGGAGTGCAGTGCCGACGATACAGCAAAACGCAAGGCCAGAACCATTGTCTCTTTTACTTTCATGCTCCATTTCCTATCTTCTGCTTCTGTAGAAGGCGCTTCAGTGTGGCACTGGGCCAAAGTCTTGTATTTTAATAGGTAACCCTGAAAAAGCCTATTGGTCATGTTTCGGAGGACAACTAGGAGGATAACGTGACACTGTATGTTCTGTGTGAATCCAAAAAAGAATAAGGCCACACTTCCTGGAGATTATTTGCTTGATTGCTTGACTCTTCTGAATAGGTCTAAAACCTATCCTGAAGGCACTTTAACTGTTGTGCATTGATACTGCTTCTCTGCACATCCCCCAATCTGTTCTTTTAATGCAGAGAAAAATCCAAAACGATTGCTCACTGTAGTGAAATAACTACCAGGCCCTAATATCCATTAGTGTTTCCCTAATAGGCAGTCCAGCCGTTCACAGAAAACCATTCTGTTTCTTATATTTATTTATTTATTTATTTATCCAGACAGAGTAGCTTAACAGGATTTGTAATACTGGCTAACACTAGTCAATCATCTCATCATCTCAGGGCAACAGTCAGCTGGAGCAGAGTATTCTTTCTAGCAGTGATTCTTCAATATTTAATAGTGGCTAATGAATCCAGGATCCTAGCCATTCTCAGCTTCGATACTGCTTGCTTGCTTGCTTGCATTTACATCCCGCCATTTTTCCTCTTGCAAGGAACCCAAGGCGGCTTACATTATCCTCCTCCTCCTCTCCATTTTATCCTCACAACAACAACCCTGTGAGGTAGGCTGAGCTGAGAGGCTGTGACGGGCCCAAAGTCACCCAGTGAGCTTCCATGGCCGAGTGGAGACTAGAAACCAGATCTCCCAGCTCTCAGTCCAACACTCTCACCACTACACCACACTGGGTCTCCACAATAAATATTGTGTGGAGAGCCAAAATGAAAAACAAAAACAAGCTTAGCACTTAAAGAACTTGCAAATTCCATATCCTTAGATCGAGAGTAAGTATAATTCCATAGGTAACTACCCAAAAAAACAAGGAATATTACTAGGAGTACTAAAGTGATGGAGTGAAATAAGACCTACAAATGCAGAACTCATAGACAGACAGACAGACCCACACTCTTTGCCATTGAAGCATATGTTCTTCTACATCAGTGCTTTTCAAACTATTCCCAGGAACTCTGGTGGTCCTTAGAGTTTATCATGTTTCCTCAAAGTGAAGATTAGTAACGGTGAACCACCTTCCCTAAAAACAGCTAGTCACCTCTGCTGATCTTTCATTCCAATGAGAAGCCAAGGGGAAATGTCAGGCATGTTCCAGAGCAGACACACGATTCACGGGTAGCAAAAGCCGGAAAAAAAAAAGCCTAGCCAATGCCCTGTGCAAACTGTGTTTTCTATAACATGCCCCAGACTCTTTTACCATGTGCAGGAGCTCTGCAGCAGATGGTAGAGGGCTCATCAAGAGATAAGTCTATCTGAAAAGTGTTGCCAGAATGTAGAAATTGACACACCACTTTTCGACACTGTATGGAAATGTAGAGATATGGATGGTCAGTCACACTGAGGGCAGGAATCAGTGACCCAGTCGAATCCTAGGAGATGCTCTGGTTGAATGATGGGATTCTTTGGAATGAGGTTGTTTGACTTTGGAATCAATAGATTCTCTAGCTGCTCTGCATTGCACAGCCACAAGAAGCCAACTTTTGTAAAAGTACAGAGGCAGCTGACCCTGCGGTGACATTAGAGCTCACCAAGCAAAAAGCAAGGAAATCAAGAACTGTAAAGAAAGTCAAAACCAATGATAAAATAAGGACATTTAGGACAACTGCATGCTAAGGACTTACTAAGGAAACCCACCAACAATATTTGGCCATTGTTTCATACCCAGCTGGTCTGTTATAGCCCTTGGCATCCTGGAACTTGCTTGCTGCTCCGAATTCTGCTTCAGCAGTCATCTGATCACTCGCCTATATAGGTACTATGGGCCCACTGCAGAGTCCCAGGAATTGATACAACTGCCTGCCCCTGCCTTCCATTTAGGAACTACTGTTTTCAGTGGCAAGTTATTTATTTTTGGCCATATTAAGTTTGAGTTGGCAGAAGGCCACATAAGATGAATATTTTTCAGTCATTTTATTGACCCAAAGAAAAGAAATGTATAAGGGAATTTCAGCCAGCGATCGAAATCTACTTGTGGTGCTTATGAATTATAAGTGATATAGTGGTAGAACTGAACTATGCATGAATGCAATGCAAGAGTATCATTCATCTTGGCTTCTTCATTCTCATGCCGATAAAAATCAGCTACGGACCCATGCACTCCTGAGCTGACAGACACTATGAGCTGATAATATCAATGGCAGAAGTCCCTTTGCCTTTAATTTGGGCAGGATTCAATCTTATGTCTACCCCCACTCCACCCCACCCTTCACAAGTGCCTGCTACTAGTGGATGCTGAAATAATCAGAGAAAATTGCTGGCCCAGAAAAGTGCTGGACTGATAAACTGTCAAACCCCGCCGCCACCACTTCCACCCCTCCCCCCCAATTAAACTAATGTTTAATTAGTTTCAGCATCCAAGAAACAAAACCTTGGGCCTAAAATCAAAGGAGGGTGAATTGTCCACATTCGTATGCACACAGAGACACAGAGAACCTGCAGCTTTTTGCTCAGCATGAATAAACTGGCAGGAGAAAATTCTAACGTAAGTACACATTTTGACAAAAATGTAAGTAGAAAGATGTATGTAGTGACACTGGAGTTTGGAAAGCTTTAGAGGTTGGAAGAAGGCAGAACAGCACAAGAGCCTCCCTGAACCTTTCAAATCCATAAAGCTGTATGTATGTATGTATGTATGAATGAATGAATGAATAACAGCGTTTATATAGGCACCCTATAACAAAGGTTCTCTGGCTGGCTTACAAAACAAAAATATAAAACAACTATTAAAATAAAAGCACAATTAAAACACAGATTATAGGCTGACTGTACACTGATAGGTCTAAACAATAAGGCATAAGTTATATAAAAAGCCAGGGTGAATAAGAAGGTTCTCATCCTCAGAGAGAAGGAGCTTCCTCTGAAGAAAGGACTTCCTCACATGCAACCCTATGTTCCTATGGCCCAGCCAAGCCATACACATTCCAGAGATAGCTTCGCATTAATCTTATTATAGTTGCTGTTTCATTTTCAGTCTTTTTCTTAATCATTCTAACCACTGAATTTGACTTTTTCAATACCGAGTTGATGGTTTCTATCAGCTATATACAAGTGAGGCCAGACAAAAAATGTCACCTTTCCATTCTTACTGACACAATCTGGTTTTTTTATTTACTAGTAAAACTCCATTATGATGAATTTTGAGATTCCTGGTCTTATAAATAAGGCCTATGTACGAATGGAAGCACCATTCAATACTGATGGAGGAATATCCAATAATGATAGAGCATGCTGGGAAAGGCTGATCTTTCCATATTTAGCCATCTAAATTCCTTATTTCTCCTACTAATGGTATATTTTTCAGTTACTGGATAGTCAAATCACTACTCTTCCTTAACCAGAGTGCAACATAGGAGACACAGAAAGATGCCAGAAATGAAACTCACACATATTTGCTTTACCTAGAATCAGAAAGTACTGCCATTAAAACAACAACAACAACCTTTTAAACAAGATCCCTGTCCTGGATTTGTAGAAGTAAGCCATATAGATAGAACAATAGACAGAAAGAATTAAGAACTTGCTTACACAGGCAGCTGATTTTGTCATTCATCATTTGGGTGCACATCTAAACACAACTGAACTTTCCAATATTTCAATATTTCCCTATTGTTAACTTTGTCCCAGCATGCACATTGGCAGCTATACTTAGAACAAAAACATCATCTTTCTTCCTTTTTGTTTTTTGTTTGTTTTAATTTTCTTCTAAACCCGACCAAAGCAAACATGGGCCTCGTCTACATGAACAAACCCATGAGAAGTGAATGAGGTAGCAGAGTCCTGAGGTGATTACAAGTGGGGAATTACTTTTATGAATGCTCCCCTGTCTAAAAAAGAACAACTAACTTTGCAAGTAGAAAATTTGTGCAACAGAGGATGGGGCTAGGCAGGAACCTTTATTCCCAGTGTGCTAGGTTTTTATTTATTTACTCATAGGGAGGCTTTTTCATAGGGGAGCATTTCCAAGTGATATCCACCATCTGCAATCTGAAAGAGGCATAGTGGGAGAGGGGCTAGAGTGTTGGACTGGGAGTTGGGAGATCCGGGTTCTAGTCCCCACTCAGCCATGAAACTCCCTGGATGACTCTGGGCCAGTCACAGACTCTCAGTCCAACCTACTTCACAGGGTTGTTGTTGTGAGGATAAAATGGAGAGGAGGAGGAGTATGCTGCCTTAGGTTCCTTAAAGAGGAAAAAAGGCGGAATATAAATGTAATAAATAGTCAGTCTACTTCTCTCGGGATTCTATCACTTATTCTTCTACATGTATAGAGCAGCCCAAGAACAGAACAATATTTCATGTTCATATGGTCACAATGTGATACATCACTTTTCCTAAATTCATTTTAAATTGTCAAGCTGCTGTCCCATGGCAAAACAATCCAGTCATGCCAATGTGACTACAAACAGTTCTAGCCAACAGAAGTTTCACTCATCTCCCTTGTCCACCCATACTGATGCAAAGCTGCCATTTAGAGCACATCAATGGATTTAATTAAAAAAAAAAAAAAACACCACCACTTCTTATTTCCAGTTTTCTAATTTACAGAAGCATCCCTTCCTGCTCAATTGGAGATAATTCTTGCTCATCATGGATGACCAGTTGAATGACTGTCACACATGACCTTTGCTACACACCCAAGGTTGTAATTCTGAGGACGCTGCCTCCAAAGACGTCTCATTGAAATCATTTTAACACACATACCTGTTATACCAGATACACTAACGTAAACTCTTTTCCTGATGTAATAAGGACAGTAGCCAAAGGGCAGAATCACTGTTCTTCATGCAGTGACTGGAATTGTTTCAACAGAAACAATTTAAGAAGTGATGGGCCTCAATATCACCATGCTTTTGATGAGCTACAACATTCTTGTTTTCTGAAGCCACAAGGGGTTCAGAGTCCATCGCATGATAGATCCTTCAGACAACCAAATTTGGATCCTATTGACTGGCATGACATGGTGTATAATTGCCCCAGCCACTGTGGTGTTTACTCAGATGCAAGACATGCTGAGATCGATGGAGTTTATGCCCAAGTAAGTGTGCACAGAACTGTAACCCTAACCCATAAGGACTACTGCAACTTCTGCTATGTAACGTGGGTCTTGTATACTATATGCAGGCCACAGCATCAAAAGTCTTTCAAAACTGTCAGAGGACAGAGCAGGAGGCAAGAGATCAAGGACTGAACGTGGGCAGAAGGGAGTGACAAAACAAAAGCCCTGCCGAGAGCCATATAACTAAAGGACCACCTCTTCCCACATGAACTTATCTGAATGCTGGCCCTGCACTATATCCCTTTGTCGTCTCAGGTGGACCAGGTGAACATATGGATAATAGGGTTTTCTCTGTAGTGACACTACTGATATGGAAATCACAGGAGGCCTAGCTAGCTTCATCGCTTTTTACTTCCAGGTGCTCAGTAAAGACAATTCTAAATGCCTTTGCTCACGGCGTGCATGGATAATTGTCAATAAAAGGTAAAGGTGTCCCCAACCAGTCGTGTCCGACTCTAGGGTGCGGTGCTCATCCCCGTTTCTAAGCCGAAGAGCCAGCGCTGTCCGAAGACGCTTCCGTGGTCATGTGGCCGGCATGACTGAACACCGAGGTGCACGGAACGCTGTTACCTTTCCCGCCGAGGCGGTACCTATTTATCTACTTGCAATTTCTTGCTTTCGAACTGCTAGGTTGGCAGAAGCTGGGACTGAAGACGGGAGCTCACTCCGTCATGCAGCACTCGGGTCTCGAACTGCTGACCTGCCAACCTTCCAGTCTGCAGTTCAGCGTCTTAACCACTAAGCCACCGCGGTCCCCTAAGCCACCGCGGTCCCCTAAGCCACCGCGGTCCCCTCAATTGTCAATATGCTGGTGCTTTTTAAAAATTTGTTCTCTGGCCTTTGTTTGTCTCACTGTGTTTTTAGGATGCCTTGTATCTTTAACAATGAGTTATGTTGACTGTGTGCCACTATGAGGGACGTAAAGTGAATGTATGAATGTTTCAGTAAATAAAATCGTAGCTGAGTTACAGCAAAATGGTTCAGATAAGGCTTTATTGAAGGAGAGGGCTTGGACAAAGGTTTGAATTAGGAAAAGGAATTCCACCCTCAGTCATTAGCCTTATGCCAAAAGGCTACCAGTCTGTTATTTTCTATGCATAGCATAAACAGAGGTCGCTACACTTAGTGAGCAGAGCTAAGGTTATTACTATTATTTATGAAGTGCTAGATAATCAGCTTTTTTGCAGCATCACCAAATATGCAACAGGTTTTGAAAACTGCCCCACTCTCCAGACATATACCACTTGGCTATGCATAGTTGCATCAAAACAGATCAATATTGTCTATATAGGCACAAACTAAGTGAAGTTTCCAGTTACTAAACTATAACTGGGCTCCAAAAGATTAAGCATATTAATATGCATTTGTGATGCAAGGTGGTAAACCCTTTCATCATAATATTCCACACTTCTATATCCCTTGCAAAGCATATCCTATCATATTTCTAAATGTTGCTACTTTCGCACACAGATTCCCCCACTTTCTACCATGTGTGAGGGGATGGAAGACAGCAGCAGCAACAAAAGAATAGATTGTGTGTTTCCTACACAAGCTGCACATATATAGAAAAACTTGGCCATGAATCAGAAACTGAAGTGCTTTCACTGGAGCTTAATAGGAACTCTAGCCAATACACTCATTAATTGCATAGCATTTAGAATCCATATTCGCACACACGCACACACACACACACACACACACACAATTTCATTATAAGATCCTCAAATGGCAGCCAAGCGTACTAATTTCTAAGGAAACATGTGGTTTCTCTTCTAACAGTGTTCAGTAATATTTATTGCACCCCATCCACTCCATTAACTTCCAAACGCATCCTATAAGGCTTTCATCTTAAAAACCAAAGCTCATCCAGAGGACTCAAAAGTATCAGAAACTAACCACACACAAAGTGGTTGTGGACTTTGGTCATGGAATGTTTAAGTTTTATAGATTTTGTATACAAGGTGCTTTCATGCACATTCAGGAGGTTGTGGTGGTTGTTATCTATATAGCATTATATAAATAATCAGTTTGTAGGCAGTGCCATCAACATGCATGGTTCTTTTCAAACAAGACAACGGGAGCTTACAATATAAAATTTGACACAGAAAGCAATACAAGTAGGGGTGGAAGATGGAGGTGAGAGTAACAGGGGAAGTGTATGCTTTCTATTTAGATACAGGTAAGTAGGCTTGTTTAAGTAGGGAAAGGGGTTAAGCCAAACAATTCACAAAAAAAAGATGGGTTTTGAGGAAAGACAGAGGTGGCTCTAAGTCTGCTAAAGCTGTAAGGGTGAAATACAGTATGAAGGTTTGCAAAAACGTAATTGCCTTGTTGGATCAGATCAAGGCTTCATTCACACATAACAATACGGGAGCATCTCCAGCTTATCCTAGTTTACTGTGAACAAGCAGCATGATCAGTGCTGCAGCTTGTTCACGCCCATTTTGCTTTTCCCTCTGTGCAAACAGATAAACAGACCAGAAATGGACAGCTGTGTGTGATGTTGCTCCCGAACAGCCAGGCTTTCAAGCCAGGAATAAACTAGGGTTTGTTGTTGGTTTATGGATCCTGGATTAAATGGGAGCAACAAACCAAAGCCTTGGGTTTGAATATCAGATGAAGATTTCCATTTATTTTCTTTTACCTATTCATGTGAAGGGAGGAGCAAAGAGGTAATGAATGAGGTGCGTTCATGGAAAACTAGTATAAGCCAGCAATTCTGGTTTATCATTATTTGTGAAGATGGCCTAAGTATCCATTTTTCCAGCCTCCCATTCTCAACAGTGGCCACTAAGATGTCTCTGAAAAGGCATGAAGGAAAGAACCTTCCCTCAACGTTTGTCCCAAGGAGACAAATATGTTGCCTCTAGTGCCACCTGTTTTTCCCCATCATCTGCTACTCTTGAGGTATAATTGCTTGTGCATGTGGAGGTTCCATTAAGCTGTTGTGACTAATAGAATTAAGAGATTCATCCTCCATGAATTTGTCTAATTCTTTTTAAAAGGCCATCTAAGTTAGTTACCATCACCATATCCTGTGGAAGCAAATTCTGAAGGTTAATATAAATATTCCCTGTTACCAGCACACAACATGTGTTTGTAACAGTCTGACTATTTTGGGAGACTGCTCCCAAAATCACCAAATTGTATTTGTGCAAGAGTTGTTCTGTGGTTATTAGGCCATTACCTAGCAGAGATAGAATATTTATATTTTGATCCAGAATTATCCCATTTCAGAAATAGTTATTTTTGGATTCTGCTGTGGAAGAATTCCTACTCATTTGAAAACTAGCATTCTCCTTCAGCAACATAAGGTGGACCACTTAAATAAAGCATATTTTAGACTTTGGGGCTGACTGCTTACATGGTTTACAAAAAAATAATTTCAAAAACATCACTGCAATAAAAATTGCAAAAGATGAACAGCAACAACAGAAGTTAAATTAATCCAACAGCTAAAAATCAGAAAACACATTAAAACATCAAGTAAGAAGGTTTTAACAAATTTCAAAAAATGTTAACAATATAGGATAACAATGAGCTTCACTGGACAAAGGGTTCCACAAAACAGGTTCCACAAAACAGGTGGTAGCACAGAAAGATGAGCAAAGAAAGCCCACCAGATGACCCCTCTCTCAAGAGGGGAGCCAAAGCAGAGACTCTGCCAATCTCATCAGACTGGTCTGCTCACGTAGGGAGAAGTGCTAATTGTACATTTAAATGGCAGGGTAGTGCTATAAGGGTCAGGCCATTAATCTATGCAAGAAAAATGCACAGTCCACAAGTCTGTATTTTCGGAGGGCGCAACTACAGTCTAGCGAAGTCAATGCATATAATGTTATAGCCTCTGCCACTCACATCGGAAATTTAATTTAAACCCCGGGAGTCTGCCAAGATTCATAAAACGTATACAATGATATTTCCAAACTTGGGTGTTTGTGAAAGTCAAATACATTTTCACTTACATATTATGGTACTACTAAGTGCAGAACCATCAATGGAAAGTGGCATAAATAGCCAAATACAGAATACCCACAAATTGACATAGTTATTCACTAATCAGAAACAAATTCTAGAACAGAATGGAAAACTATACACCCATAAGTAGTGAGAAACACAAATAAAATGTTTTTTTTTAAAAAAATATTTTGATCAATGGAAGAAACCATTTGTAACCACCATGAATAAAGGCCTTTCTTCTTATCCAAGGTCTCTTTCATAACTATATTTAATATTTAACATTTATTTAAATTGAGAACCGCAGTCTTCCCCTGCTTTTCCACAAAATGCCCCATCAACAACATCTTCCTATCTTCCTTCTTAGTGTAATAATTCTGACTTACACAATGCTATTGGGTGGTCCCATTGCACTGATCCCTCCTCTAATAAAATCCAGATAAAATCAGAAAGCTTTTTCTTAAACTACATCTTATAAGCAAATTGATAAAGCATCTTCTAGTTTTCTGGCTTAAAGTATTGGGAAAAGGCCTCAAATTATGTGCATAGGCTAAAACGTAACCTCCTTTGAAGTAATGTTGCAACTTGTGCAAAAGGAACCTGGGGTGACCGAGAGATCTAAAGACGCAGATTATGCATTATTCAGCCAATTAGGCTAAGAAGCTGAGAGTCCAGCAAAGATGAGGCAAGATAGCAACTAAACAAAAGGGCCTGCCAAGCACAACCCAGTTGGTTGAGATTAAATCACACCATGCTGCACTGAACAATTTTGAGCCAATCAACAGTCAATTTGTAGTCTACACAGTCATCTGGACTTATGCCCCATTTTCTGACTCTACACAAAACGTTGGCAACTTACTTTTTAAATGATTCAAGCAATTAATTACATTCCTAGCACATCAAATTTAGCTGAAAATCACATTAATCATCTGACCACAAGGTGCAATAATAAGTTCTTTGATGAGTTTTGTGGTCTATAAATGAAAACTAGAAATTACAGTTATTAAATAGCCAAACCAAGCAGTGCTGTCTTAGATAACTGTGAGTGTTCTGTATAGAATGTGGGATCTCTCAGCATTTTCTTTCATTTGAGTTTCCTTCCTCTCACTGAGTCTTACCACCGAAGTGTCTCCAGTTATCCACTTCTCAACTAGAGATACCGAAACAGGGTTCAAGATATTTCTCAAGCCCTGCTGAAAAGCAAAATAAATCATTGAGACCACTATTACACAAAATAAAATCCAAGTAAATGCTTCACAATGTTATTTTTTTAAAAATATAGAGAGGGAGTGAATTCATAAAGAATTGAAAAAGGATTGATAACAACTTTTATCAATGGTGGCTTTGCCTTTTATGAATAATACAAAGTAGCCTAAACATTGGATGATATTCTGGAGGTGATGGACTCGACTTTGGGGGAGCTGGGGGTGGTGATGGCTGACAGGAAGCTCTGGCGTGGGCTGGTCCATGAAGTCACGAAGAGTTGGAAGCGACTGACCGAATGAACAACAACAAACAAAGCCTAAACATACATTGATGAAAATCATATTGCAACAAAATACCTTTGTGTGGATTAATATGTATATACAATAAGTGTGTGCAAAACGTATGCATGTTCTATGTTTAAGATAGAGAGATTAGGTATGAAAATACACTCTGTGTTCTCTAATAATGTCACATGTATTTCATATATTTGTGTATTGTGTGTATTTCCCTTGACAGCCTGGTCTCCCAAAAGAACAGTCCTACTTGCTTTTTTCTTTAAAAAAAAACTTTTTCCATTAACATTAACAAATTCTATTGGTTCCTTACAGGTCTGGATACATAATATTAAAAAACTATGGGCGTTTCTGGCACTAAAAATGCCAGTGTTGTTTGGATTATCTTGGGATTATTGTATAGAGCAAAACTACTGTGTTTTCATCCAATAACTATAACTGGTGACATTTAGGAGATCTGAACATATTATCGTACATTGCCAAGAAACCAGATCTTGCCACACCTGCTGGGTGCAAGCTTCTGCACGCAAATATAGCCATGTGCCATTCCCATTATACCTGCTTGGAAGAAGGCACGCATATTTCACTCAATGTCAATCAAACAATGGTCTCAACATTTAGGACTACAGACAGAACACTTACTGCATTTCTGCCTTGAGATACCTCGTGCATTCTGTGGCCTGTAGTCTCACAACACAGTGGACTAAACATAACTGTTGTTAAGTAACTCAGTTAAAACTTCCTGAACAGCAGATACAAAAGGAGGATCTCGAATAGAACTACAGGATATAAAAAAAAGACTTCTAAGAAATCACTGGAAGTCTAAACTTTTTCTTTTGATTTAAAAAAAATAGATAACAATACCTAGAGTACTTTGAATCACATCACTCCTCTTTAAGATGCTCTATTGCCTCTGGGCCACTTCCACACCAATTTTAAGCATCTAGTCCAAAGGTCCAGAGCCTCTTTCAGCTTGAGGGCCAAATTCCATTTCAGAGAATCTCTCGGGGGCTGCATTCCAGTGGCGGGTGGTGCCGAAGGCAAAAGAGGCAGGACCAAGATGCCCCAAACACCAGCATATTCTAGCTTAAAGCTCTTATTGCCAGTCAATAAGCCTTAGGAGAGGCATTTCATCCATTTAGAAAGGTGGAAAATCTGCACAAACCTGGGAAACTACGAAATGATTGGTGGTTAGGGGAAAGGGCTAGGACCAGGGGAAGGGGAATGGCCTTCTGGGGAACTCCAGGGCCAGAGTTCTGCACCCCTGTTCTAGCCCTTACCCTTCCACGTATTTGTGCTGGAGTATAAGTTTACTCAGATACACAACTGAGGTTGTAAAGCCACCACAGAGTAGAGGAATATTTTGGAGGGAAGGGGAGCATTTTTGTTTGCTTGCCCTGGTAACTGCTCACTTGAACAATGGGTAGCAAGGAGGATATGATCTCAAGGTTAACAAATGGGGATCCTAATTACCAACAGAGGATAAGAGCAATAGCTAATGGAACACCCATTTTCAAGATAGGGGAAAAATTCATTTGGTTTGCGTTTTCATGCCAATCCACCTAATTTGCACGTCTCGAACCAGGACGCAAACCAAAGCGGAGTTATTTTCCAATATTTGCACTTCTCCAAATTTTACAGTACTGTTCCCCAATCAAAAAATATGTAGAATCTTCAGTATATTAGGGAAAAGTGCACACAAACATGCATGTATTAGTGAAAATAACATAGAAAAATGCATCATGTTAGAGGAAATTGCTAGCAAAAATGCATATATTAGACAAACTTGGATACAAAAATCCTTATATTAGGAGAAACATGCAGAGAAATGTGTATGAATTTTCATGTGGACTTTAAAAAAAATGCAAACTGATGTGGAAACTGTGTGAAAGGAACTTAAGAAAGGAAATGCCAGGTGTTGGGGGCAAACAACAGGAAATGGCTATCACCACCATGCCTTGCTTGTGAGGTTCACAGAGGTACCTAGCAGGCATTCCAAATGTTGGACTATAAAAACTTAGTCTGATTCAGCAAAGGAATTTTTCTTATGTATTATTTGTCAAAGCAAATGGATGTTTGGTTCCAAACACATCGGAAAGCTAAGGGACACTTCGCAGTTAGCAGGGAAGTGTATGTAGTTGTCCTAGATACAAGGTGAGACAGGCTAAATGGTGGATTAGAGACGGCTAAATCCACGGACGAACTGACTCACACTGGGAGGAACAAAGATACTAAAAATCTATGTGGGTGGAGAAAGAGTGGGGTCTCTAGAACTATCAATCAAAACAATAAATGGAGAGATACACAACCCACCTGCTATCTACGTTTGTAAATGACCATCAGTACATTTGTGTAGTAGTTAAAAAAACACACACCACACATTCAAAAACCATGAAAGACGAGAGGGACATGGCAGAATAGTATTTATTAGGGAAGATATTGCATTTCCCCTAACAAGTGCTCCAGTTCTGCAGGTAGTCAAACTTCAGAATTTGTGTTTTGTGGGACACTTCCCAAGAAACCTGTACAAGAACAAAAAGTAAAAGGGTAAGCTCTGAAAATGGAGATCCTGCACAAACCTTTACATATGGCCCAATTTGGAGTGATGCTAATAGAATTCAGATATGCTTTTATTTTAGCCACAGTCTTGTTATGGTGAGGGTGTGCGTGCGGTCTAGAATTTGTATCTGTGTTTCAACCAAGGATGCTTAATTGTATTTCGATGTCTACAAAGTGCTGCTAGGCCTTTACTACTAACATGTGTGATCCTATTTTATAAGCAGCCTGCTCTTAATCAGCTTCCAAACATCCCTGCTAGTTCTCTTTCCTTGCTACCCCCACGCACATAACTTTGCACGGCATGAGAAAGGGGACAGGCGCATGACAGCTTCTGCTGTGACAGACCACAGTTTCATAACTATCTTATTGGAAGTAACCCAGTGGCAGACATGCTGGCTAAATGTACAACAATGGTTGAACCAGTAGACGTGATTATGAAGTATGATGAACAAAATATGCAGGTACAAAAGAAAAGGGGAAGGGTCTCCGTTCAACTTTGTCACGCTCCTTCCCACAACAAAGTTATAAACATTTGACGGCTATCAAAGTGAGAAAGTGGCAAAAACTTGCAAACCAGTTTTGAGAGATCAGTCAACAATCCTGTATAAAGCCTGGGTGTGTGTTCCACTCACATCACTGTAAATTGAGCTTTCCAGACATTTCGTGACAACCTTTCAATCAGTTTAGAGTTTGTGCAAGAATTCCAGTGTGGGATGCAACATACATTTTATCTCTTGCCTAGTCTTCATTAAAACAATCTGGGTTTTAATTAAATAAATTGCACTGGTTGAGTTTGGAGAATTCTTATGTCAATGCTCATGTAAAACGTAACATTTTTTTTTTCACAAAGGCTTTCCAAACTATAAACATATGGTGCAAGGATACGTGCAAAATTCATTCCACCATATGGTGTTTTACACTTCCACTTTAGCGTTCCCAACAGATGTGGCAGATGCCTCAGTTACTTGAACCCTGATTACCAGGGTCTAATCACTCAACCAGGATGAGTGTCCCACCATCACCGTCCCCCAACAAAACATACCCTACTGTTAATGTAAAACCATATTGATACAATTGATCTCGTACAGCATACCCAAGCACTTTGAATGTCATACCTACATTTGACCGTAGTCTTTGATAAAGCCCTAGTCAAGGCATTGACTGACCTTCACGCACTTTGACCTCCCAGGTGGTGGAGTGAAGCTTGACAAATATAGATTACCAAAACAGCAAAGGAAAAAAAAGGCTTATAGAAAAGAGGTAATACGTTGATCAGATGGGCTCCCACCAAAAAACAGGGTTTGATTTAGCTGAGGCCTGCACAACTTGTACCCCACCACGCCAAAGGCCTGCCAGGTGATAATGATCTTCCCATTTTTTTCAGTCCTAGGCAGGCAGAAGAAGCATAAAGCTGATCAATACTCTGGTGGGTTGTATACGTGGCTGGCCACATTGGGCTTGGTGGATCACTTGTTACCATGAGGAAGACCTCTGCTAGAGAACCCGAGGAGCAAGTACCAAATAGACAAGTACAAATTGACAATGCAGGGCTAAACAATCCTATGCATGTTTAGACAGAAAAAAAAGTGATACAACTCCCAGCATTCTCCAGCCAACATGGCTGGTTGGGGAATGCTGGGAGTTGTAGGACTTTTTTTTTCTGTCTAAACATGCATAGGATTGCACCCTAAATGAACAAATTGTCTGACCTAGTATAAGGCAGGCAGGCAGGCAGCAGTGTTTCCAGGTGCAGTATAATGCTCATACATGAACAAGACACTGGGGGCCTCTATAAAAGTTCAAAACCTTTTGTATTCTCACCAACAGATATATGAGAATTCAAGGCTTGCTCAGTGCAGCAGTAAAGTAATGTGGCAGCAATTCCCAGAACAACTGGCAAGACTCAAGAAGAATGCACAACTGAGCGACAGTGATGGATGGATGGGAAGGCAGAGAGGTTTGTCTTCTCGAATGTTGTTGTTGGCCCAGACAAGGAGGGAAGGGATGTGTGTCTCATTCCCTTGCAGAGGGAGCAGGGTCTACAGCAGGGGTAGGCAACCTTTTTGCACCCGTGGGCACATTTGGCAATATGAGAAACTGTCCTGGGCACCACTACAAAATGGCTGCCATGGGAGGCATGGCAAAGGGCAAGTAACCTTCCCAAAAGAATGGGTACAAGGCAGAGGTTTGAGCCCTAGCACACTAAATAATTCCTTTGACCCCCACAGGTTTCAGCATCAACATAAACCTATTTCACAGCAATCCCAAAAGCCAGTAAGGAAATGTGTTCATTTTTTAAAAAGAAGAAGTGGGAGGAATAGGGCACCAAGAAAAGTGTTTCAGGGCACTACATTGCCTACCTCTGGCCTATAGTAATAATTAACAGATTAACTGTGTCCACATAAATTGTGGCCCTCTTGTAGCACCACTGGGGAGTAGAGTGGAAAAGTCTCTAGATTTCTGAAAGTGAATGGAGAAGGGAAACTCTGTGCCCCCTAAAATTGGGCTAGGTGCAAGGGAAGGCAGATGTGCCTAGCATCATTGCTGCTTGAGGTGGACTATTGCTCATGAACAGGGAAGCTGTATTCCTCCAAGGAGCATCCTTTGCATAAAGCCATTTATGGTACCATTGTGAGAGAAAGAGCAGGGGATCCAACACCATCTGTGAGACTTCGGAGTAAACCCAAAGGAAGTTCGAGGCTTCAAATCAGGGAAGGGTCAAAGCTTACTAGTCGAGCACACCTTTTATATGCACAGGGTCCCAGGTTCAATCCCTGGTTTCTCCAAGTAAAGTTGGGAAAGGTCCGGTCTAAAATCCTGGAGGGACCAGATTTGGTCCTGGACTGCAGTTGTACATGCACTTTTTTTTTCTTCTAAACAAGGCATGAGGGAAGACTAACCCACTAAGTCATTTTTCTGCATCGGGAGACAACTCATCCACTGGGATAAATAAAATGTAATCACATTTTCAAAAGATATGGGGAGCAGGCAAACAGCTCCTCTTACAAAGTGTAGTTCTATGCATATTACAGTGAAATGCTTTGGGGAAAAAGAAACTGAAGAATGATGGACAGCAATTTATACCTGCCAACTTTTGTTTGACAGTACTGGAACTTGAATGCACATGTTTTGGACACATACTCTTGCAAACTCCTACTTCCTTTAGAAGGCAATTTACTGCTTGCAAAGGAGAGACATTTATAGTTATACTCTCCATTTATTCAGACAAGATATACGACAGCAGTAATGCAAGATTCCTCCTATATTTCCTTTCCAATACAAATCACAAAGGCCTAAAACCTGAGTTAGAGGCAGTCTACTGACTACGTTTCAGCTGATATTATGGAACCATTGCTAACTTTATCCATGACATGAACTAGCCACTTCCAGAAACAGGAAAGCAATTCCAGACAATCCTGTTTCTCATAGTTTACTGAACATCAAGCGTTATTCACTATTGCTCATCAAACAACTAAGCTTGCTTTCAGACTAAAATAAATGACCTGACCAACTGGAGCCATTGGTAGATTATCAGTGGATCTTAATAGCTTTAGAAAAGATCATTTAACCACAAACCATGTCTATGCAGGTCATACCTTCTATCAGAACGACCTACCTGCCCAGTATACTCATGCTGGAAGGTACCACTGTTGTTGTTCTTCTTGGAAGCACCTCCACCAGTTTCAAACTAGGATTATGTAAATAAATCCACACAAATTATTAACCTGCATGTTTTTTTCACTAGTCTGCTGGGGGATACCACAGGAAGGACACAGAGCTGCACTCCTATTCTTTCCCTCCTTTAGCAGCCTGCTTGGTTTCTAAGTTGGGTACAGAGGATGGACAGGGTGCTCCATCCCTCCTCCATCTTCCTACTCACTTGCCTGCATGGAGTTTCACGCACTCACCTGCACACAATCCCTCATCACATATGGCAACCAGACTAATGGCTGAAGTAAGGGAAGAGAAGAACTGAGAAAATCACCTGGGTAACCTAAGTGATAATTTAGAGGACCAGCAGCTGCTAACCAATCGTCCATATGATTTTCCTACAATAACATCCCCATCCCATATACATTTTAGTCTTTTAGCCTCACAGAGCAGCGAGATGAAGGTATCAGCAGAGACCCTATTTGGGAATCCACCTTAAGGCCATCAGTGGCAAATGCTGACTCTCTTAACAGTAGTCAGGCCTCAGGCTCCCACATGGAATCAATCTCTTACTTTCAATGCAAACAGAGATTGCTAGAGCTAGTACAAAACTAAGAATGAGCCAATAGACATAATACAATGCAGAGACATATTTTTTTACCTCTAAAAACACTGCATAGACGAGCCTGTAGCAATTGAGTATGATAATGTATGATCAAGGCCCACAATGCCAGAAGTACGTGTACAGCTCGTCCAATATAATATAATAAGCAGGTAAACAGAGCTCAGATTCCAAAAACTAAGTATATGGGCTAATTGCCCTCCTGGAGGCCTTCTGAAACAGAAGGCCTCCTTCTTAACCCAAGATCAGCAAAAAGGGCTGGTGCACCTCAGTGGCCAAGGGAAACTGTACATGCTTGTGGTAACTCTTTAGTGCATATTTCTAGGACTGAGCTCAAGCACTGAAACAATTCCAGGCTATATCCTGATGAGACCATAGTTCAGCTTAAACCCTGTAGAGAAACAGAAGCAGAAAGAAAGGCTACCTAGACTTTCTATGATTCTTGCAAAGATTAGGATAAATGCAGTTTCACAAAAGCAGTTTCTTAACATTAGCTAGGCAGTGTATTATAAGTAAATATTTTAACTCATATATCTGGCCTTTCTGCCAAAAAATGGCACTCAAATAAATAACAGTCCGAAGCAGTTAGGCTTTAAGCTAATCTTATTGTATTTACATCAGCAGGAGAAAAAAAATCAAATAAATAACTGGGTTACAGATACAGATATAGGAAAACACACAGGGTCAGTCTCCCGACAATTTTACAAAAACAGGACACCTTTAACTAACCAAACTGACTTATACATTTCTTATTGCACAGGGCAGACAAACTAAAAATTAGAGGCCCACACCCAGATCAACCAATCTTCTCATTTTTAATTATTAGTTTTATTTTTATTAATCTCAATTTATTAATGAAGCAGTTCACCTATGACTTTTCAAAAACACATACTTATATTCCCCATCAATAAATCTGAAATGAAGGCATACCACCACAGGCTGTTGTGAGGACCAAAAACAAAATGGGGAAATGTGTATTGAAAGGAAAATGCAGTTCAGTGTAAGCAAGTGTAAAGTGATGCACACTGGGACAAAAAAGAGAGAGCCTAATTTTGCATATAGGCTGATGGAGTCTGAGCTGGCAGAGACTGACCAGAAAAGGAATCTTGCAGTTGAGGTGGATACCACACCTGATGGAAGTATCGACCCAGTGTGCAGCTGCTGTGGAAAAGGCAAATTCCATGTTTGGGATCATTAGGAAAGAAACTGAAAATAAAACAGGAAATATCATCATGTCTTTATACAAATCTGTGGTGAGATCATACTTGGAGTACTGCGTACAGTTATCACTGCACCTCAGAAAGGATATTGTAGAGTTGCAAAGGGTGCAGAGAAGGACAACCAAATGATCGAAGGCCTGGAGCAACTTCTCTATAAGGAAAAGTTACAAAATTGAGGGGGGGGAGGGCGGTAGTAAGAAAAAAGGTGAGTAAGCGGGGGGAATAATAAAGGTTTATAAAGTAAGGCATAACATGGAGAAAGTGGATAGGGAG
Organism: Heloderma suspectum; assembly: GCF_057233095.1. Lineage (NCBI taxonomy): Eukaryota > Metazoa > Chordata > Lepidosauria > Squamata > Helodermatidae > Heloderma > Heloderma suspectum. Next base: position 29,033,380 of record NC_139461.1, on the reverse strand, counting down.
ACATTTTTCTTCCTCTCATAAGATATTAGAACCCTGAGTAACTGAGTTATCCATTGAAGCTGACTGCTGGGTGATTCAAGACAGACAAAAGTACTTCTTAACACAGTAATACTTAAACTATGGAATTCGCTATTATAAGATGTAGTGGTGGCTGCCAACCTGAATGCTTTAAAAGGGAATTAGACAAATTCATGGCAGATATGGTTATCAATGGCTACTGGTCATGATAGGTATATATTAGCTCCAGTATCAGAGGCATTATGCATCTGAGTATCATTTGCTGAAGCACATGAGTAGGAACTACTATCATGTTCATGTCCTGCTTGTGGGATTCACATAATCACCTGGTTGGCCACTGTGTGAACAGAATGCTGCACTAAATAGACTTTTGGTCTGATCCAGCATGGCTGTTCTTATAATAAAGATTATGGAGTGATCAGCACTTTGACTGAGCAATCCTATGCATGTCTGTTTTATTTATTTAGAAGATTTATAATTCGCAGAACTTCAACAAAGTTTCCAAGATGGTTAACAAAAACAAAATCAAATACAAAAATCAGAACAGCACATAATAAATGTAAGAAATTACAGCATGTTAAATAGATATTTCATAGCCCGGGATAACAGAAATGTCTTTTTTTTTCCCATGTTACCTTTACACTGAAGTCAGTGCCAGTGTAGATCTCCCTGAGTATGGGTTGCTGTTAAATTGTGTATTTTTGTTAAATTGGGGGTTGTCGTTATGTGCAAACCCTGTACTATGGTTTAACTATAGTTTGTTAACAATGAACAACCCAGAGTTCATAACCTAGCAACAAACCATGGGTTAAATTCCTGGATTGTTCATGGTTAACAACCCATAGTTTAACCACAGTACAGGGTTCTCATGTAATGACAACCTACAAATAAATGACAACCCATACTCAACCTGTACTCTGGGTTGTCGTTACATGTGAAGTAAGTCAATGTTTTCAATGGGGCCTACTCCAAGGTAAGGTGCACAGGACTGCAGCCTTGAAATGCATGATAAATACGCACTTTTTAAAATCATAGGGGAAAACCCTAACTAAATCAAAAGAGATCCTAATTAATTGTGTGTTCTGAAACCCACTTTTCATGGAACTTTTTAATGTGTGTGTTTATACATCATTATCTATTGCTTCAAAATCTATTGTGCTTTGTTTTATTTGACTTTATAAAAATGCTATGAAAGGTGAATGGAGTAAATGAAATTCTTCCAGTCCAAGGGGAGGTCCTAAATAAGGCCTACACACAGAGTTAAAAACTGTAATTTAGCAACCTAATAGCTACTTTATGCTTCTGAAGCAATCACTATTAAATCCCCTTAACTATTTTGAGTCAAAGGGTAAAATCATGAATAACCGATAAAACAGAGGTGACACTGGAGCCACACATAACAGCTTTAAAAAATAGGAAAGCAGCACTTTGGTAGAGAGCCTTTAACTCATCAGCCCTAGCACACATAGCCAATGGTAAGGATCGTAGGAGTTGTAGGCCAAAACATCTGGAGGGCTAAAAGTTGCCCATCTAAAACAACCTTCCCAAACTTGATGCCCTCCAGAAGTGTTGGACTACAACTCCCATAATCCCCATGACCATGCTGGCTGTTCACCAGGTTGTGGAAGGCTAATCTGCAAGGTTTAAGGACATTTAGGTTATCAGCATTACTACTGCTGAATATCAGACAGCTAAACCAATTGGCATAACTCTTGCCACTTTGGCTGTTTCACCGGCGTATCTTTACAAATGGAACACTTCCTTCATGACTCCAGTATAGGACTGCGCCTTTAGACACCAAGTGAAAAGTTATATTTTCTAGCATGCCTTTTTGCCCAGGCTGCCTTGTGACTTGTCATCCCCCTTGGCTTGTTAAAAGTTCATTATCTGTTGTGCCATCTGTGTTTGGCTGTTTTGATACAATATGACTGTATTAGCATTTTTGTGATGTTAGCCACCTTGAGTATCTTGGCTAACTTGAGAGGCAGAAAGGTGGATAGGAATATTTTAAATAATTATACGTAGTAGGGGTTTGTGGACTTGCAAGACTGTTACAAAGGCTGAAAATGGCAAAGAGAAGGAAAAAGCAGACACAAGGGTGTGCTGGACAGACTCAGAGGTCTCCCAGTGACCCCCTTCTGTGTAGGGCCACAATCCTTTATTCACCTACCTCAGAGTAAATTTCTTTGAATTCAGTGGGACTTACTACTCATTGGAAGGACAGATACTGAAGCTGAAGCTGAAATATTTTGGCCACCTAATGCGAAGAGAAAAGTCACTGGAAAAGACCCTGATGCTGGGAAAGATTGAAGGCAAAAGGAGAAGGGGACGACAGAGGATGAGATGGCTAGATAGCATCACCGATGCAATGAATATGGACTTGAGCACACTCCGGGAGAGAGCTCAGGACAGGAAGGCCTGGCGTGCTATGGTCCATGGGGTCACGAAGAGTCGGACACGACTGTACAACTGAACTACAACAACTACTGGGTATACATGCATAGAATTGGACCATAAGTCAGACAATTTAATTTCCAACATGAGCAAACTGAATAAATGATTACATTCAGACTATGGTTTCCAGACCTGCTACCCTATAGTCTAATAGTGCAATAACTGATTTCCACATTCAGTTGTAAAGATCAGCATTTCTGAAAACTACGTCTCCCTTGAGCAGTTGGTTACTAGCTACTGTATCAGGAATATTTATTTCCATATGCATTTCATTTTTAGCTACTGTTTATCCTGCCTAGACTCCTCCTGTCTAGAACAGTAAAATCTACAGAAAGGAAGGAAGGAAGGGAAGGGAAGGGAAGGGAAGGGAAGGGAAGGGAAGGGAAGGGAAGACAGAGCTACAAGGTATCTCTCCACAAAATGATTCGTTAAGATTGCCTTCGAGAGATTCCAAGGAAGCAAAAAGCGTTGAGGGAAAAAAGGGTCGTTCTGCAGGCCCCATCAACGATCAGCTCAAAAGATGGGGCACGCTGCTCTCTGGGATTGTTCTTGTTTGGCAGTCTGCCTCTTGCAGAAACTCTCTGTGCTTCCATGGATAAATGCACCTTCTCACACTTAGAGAACAGCTCTGTGGAGATGTACTCTCTGTTCTACATGGACATAAGCTCAGATAATCAGCATATGTTATGTCCTGCTCAGCTGTAATGGTCTGGAGCTGGGAACACTCCTTTAAAATCAGCAACATCCTTTACAGTAAGGGACATCTGGTAACCACAAGGGAACTCTCAATGTGGAACAACTGCTTTAGTATCTTTTAAGCGATGTAACAAAACATGGTGCTCACATCACCACTTGCCATATCATTAAAGTGTGGAAGTGTCTCTACATATGCAATAGCAGATATACATCCAATTATGTGGAATTTTAGAGTTAAGAGGTTTAGAGTTAAGTTCAGGTTTGGAATCTGAATGCTTGAAGAGAGAAAATGCACGAACAAACCATTCCTGACCTCATCAGCATTGTGTCCTCAACTCCCTGCTGCATTCTTGAGGTAGGAAAAGGAACAAAGGTCTCTATAGCATCTCATAATGTTTTACTCAGTGGACAACACATTTAAGGTTTACATAGGATGTTTAAAAAATAATGGTTTCAAAGTATACAGTCACTTCACCAATTCTCTCTCTTTCTCTCTCTCTCTCTCTCTCTCTCTCTCACACACACACACACACACAAACACAAACACACACTATATTACTGGATACAGATATCTTGCTTTCACATTTTCCATGATTGTTAGGCAACTGTCCTCATCTAAGGATGAAGTGATTTTGACTAAGCAACTAGATTTTATATTTTTAAAAAAAAAAAATGGGAGCTCTATCTTCATTTGTTCATTTTTTCTTTCAGCAAGCCTTGCAGGAAGGGCCAGGTACAAGCTGAAATCCTCTCAGTACCCGATAGCAGGGGTGAACAACTTTGGAAGCTCTGGTGGCCAACCCCCCACCCCCACCCCTAGCCACCCCTATGGACTGCACTCCTGCTGCCGCACCCCTAAAATGTGGTGGTGGCAAAAAAATGCCAATGAATTGGCAGTTTGCTGCCAAATTTCAGCAGCAAACCATTACAGAGACTTACAACGGACAAACATAGCATGCTTTCAAGCTAAACTTGCCACTTCAAAGTCTCTGTAGCGGTTTGCTGCTGAAATTCCACATGAAAAGACCAATTTTTGTGTGTGCCTTTGCGAATTCTGGGGGGTCAGGGGCCACATGTAGCCTTCAGGCTTGTAGAACACAGATGGAGCAAAAGATAGAAGAATTAACCCCAAGCATCTTCTGCTAAATTCTACCCCCGAGCATCCTTTGCATAAGCTGTAGGTTGTCTACAGAATATTGACATGGGATTTTTTAGAACTGGAATACTGTCTGGCCTTAAACTATTCAATAGCTGTCACATTAAACACACTGTACATGTGTTAAATACATTGGCAAACTGCCTGTCATTACTAAGTATTCCCTAATTTACAAGTGCTGATTCACGGTAAGGCAATAAGTTTGTACACTGACATACCAATGACGAGAACACCAATTCTCATCAAGTTTAGGACTCTCGTGCTGTACAGCAAAAATAGTCATGACAAAAGCCTTAACAGCAGCATAGAGAACTCTTGGGGAGGACTTCACAATTCATACACCCTAATCATAGGCTTCCTCCATAGGTTTCCTCAATATTGTGTCCAATCGAATTTTCTCATTACAAAAACTATGCAAGTATGCAGAAGTTCCAGGAAATGTTTAACCTTCTGCATTTCAGAAGTAAAAGCACTGCATCCATATATCACTAAATCACATTTGTATTTAAGCATTAGCCTAGCTGCCATAGGCAACCAGGAATTGCTTGTAGATAAGCGCATGGAATTCCACACAGGTGAGTGACTGGACTGGCAGAGGAGAGATGGAGTGTAATGAGAACAACGGACTCTCCTCTGCACCCAGCATAAAAACCAAGCAGGTTGTTAAGAGGAGGGAAGCCCTCTTCTCTATACCCAACACAGAAATGCAGCTCTCCATCCCTCCCCTGCTATCCCCCCAGCAAGCTAGTAAAAAAAATTGCCGGTAGTAACTTCTGGGGGCTTATTTACAAGGTTGCATCAAACCTCAGACGTTGATTTATTTGAGTGTTATTAATAAATACATTTTAAAATTTTGCTTTAACGTGTATACTGTATCCTTCTGTTTGTCAACTGGTGTTTCCCCCACTTTTTTTGTCTTCTGCTGCACACCCAGCAAAAAAAGCTGTATGGCACAGTTCCCTATTTCAGTACCACTGAAATCACTTTTTATGCTACCAGTTTGAATCAACCAACCATGGGTGCAGAGTTCTATTCCAACCACTTGGGTAACTCTTAAGATCCTGCATCTGATGAAAGCTTATCCCATAATAAATTTAGTACTCCTTAATGTGCTATAAGATTCTGTGTTGGTTTTGATGCAAGGCAGACAAATGTGACTACCCCTCTGGAAGTCTTTAGGTCTTTAGATTTTGCACTGATTCCAACATAATGTTTCCTGCCATTGAACACATTTCATCGGTCTAACTTTTTTTTAAAGCTATTTCTCCATTGATATTTCTCTCTGGGGGAAAAGCAGTACATTAGAATCTGACTGAACCAGTTGATCAAGAAGAATTTCAGACAATATGCCTGTAAGAAGAGACAAAAGTAACTTAGCAGGGACCACTTAAGCAACTTCAAGAAGGCAGAGTTTGGGATTACTTAACTACCAGATTCTTCAAACAAATTGCATTCTGCTCTTGAAAAACGAATGCTTTTAAAGGCCAATAGTCCAACCCCAAAACACATACATAACTGGAAGCAGATTTCACTAATCTTAAAATTATTTACTTCCAGGGGTTTAAAATCATATCTTGTAAATTAAAAATGATACCTGATAGGGAATTTATATAACTAGCACATAGATATATGGATATTTGCTCACTTAGGCTGAAATCCTAAATAAAGTTACTAGGGAGTAAAACCCATTGGAACACAGGAAACTGTCTTATACCAAGTCAGACCACTGTCCAACTAGCTCACTGCTGTAGCCATTAACTGACTCTCCATGGTTTCATAAGGGAGTCTTTCCCTAACCTACCTGGAGATTCCGGGGATCGATCCTGGCACCTTCTGTATGCAAAGCACGTATTCTACCATTGAGCTCCAGCACTTCCCCCATGAACTCATGGGGATTTATTTCTGAATAAACATACTTAGGGTTACACTTCAAGGATTCTATTTGAAAGACAGAGAAGGAAAAACAGCATGTTCTGAGGACTGGAAAAAGAGAGGGGAAGAAGAAGGCAAAAACTGTTCTGGAGTACTTCCTGTGATAAGATGAGTAAACTCAGCTGCAGATGAACACATATTAAAGCTTCGCCAGGATTAAAGGTTCATGTGAATACAAACAACACTCATCTGTTACCAGATCACACACACAAAAAAAATGTTTCATCCACTGAACCAAATAGAAAAGAATGGAGCATGGGAGAAACTTCTGTTCCCTCAGATTTCTAGTAAAGACTCAACTGCCACAAATTAGTTACAGGGAAAATGATTTGCGGCCTAATATGCTTGAAGAGAAGGAAATCTAAAAAAAAAAAAAAAGATTTCCTTTTCTTTTGCTTTGGTCTGACAGCAAAGCAACCCACAAAAATCACACACAGCATTTATATGAATTCAGGAGATGGGATTTAAAACTCAAATAGCGAACAAAAGGACACCAGATGGATGTACGGCAAGTCCTTTGGCTTGTCTTAAGCCCTAACCAAGCAAACGTTCTTTGCTACGTCCCCGTAACACACATACCAACACGATGTTTCCCTCCCCTCCCAAGCCTCTGCAAAGTTTCAAAAGGCTTGCTAAGCAGCGTAAATACAACAGGGGAAAAAAGAGACCGAGGGAGGGAGAGCCGCAAGGATTAACTCTAACATGTCCCCATATCATCCCATAACTTCCCCTTCAATGTGTATACAAAAGCGTCCACTGATCAAACAGCTTTCTTCTACTGTACCAGAGCCAAGTGCAGTCAATTACTTACTCTCATGTAGACTTTTATAAGAGATAACAGTTATCTGAACTGAATAGACGCATGCCCTTTTTTATTACTAAATTGGTTGGAAAAGAAAGAGATACAAAAGACTTTCTGTGCAGGGCACAGCTTCACCCAGCCCTTCCATAGACCAACAAAACAGAACTTTAAAAAAAACCCCAAAAAGTAGACAGCTTCTCTTCACACAACTGAACAGTTCTGAAGTTCAACTCTGGCCCGGAAAATCCTAGCAATGGATTTTCCTAAGAGGACAGTTCTGAAGGCTGAACCTTTACACTCCCACTGCCCCTATTCAACAGGGGTACTTCTAATTTTCTTTTACCTGTCCCTGGTAAAGCATTGCCCCTATTTTACCATCATGAAGATATTTCAGGCATGCCTTTTTATTTTTATTTTTATTTTAAATGTCTTAATGTGCACATATGTGCACTGGCTTACCTCACAACAATGTAGCTGGATAGCAAATGTTGCTGAATGTGTTTGGAGAGTACAAGGCTGACTTCAAATCTGAAGGGGCCCTGGCTAACGTCCCCGTTCGTGGGGCTCCCTCCACTATCAGTGGGGCCCTGGTGGTTTTACCTGGTGACAGTGGGCAGCAGTGGAGGCAGCACAGCTCCAAGCAGCACCAGGTTGCTGGCTCTAGCTTCCATTCTAATTTTCCACAAGACTCCAGTGTTCTGTTGCTCTGGGGCACAGCGGGAAATTAAAATGGCAGTTGGGCCCAATTGACTGAAGCCGCTTGCAGTGCCAGGCCAGAATGTCTTTTTTAAAATGGGTGCAGGACTCTAGGCAGGCATCACCAGTGGGCCCTGGCAAGGTTCTGGGGCCCTGCCAGGTGCCCAAAGATGCCAAGTTCCGACAGAGGCCCTATCTGAGTGGCAGCTATTCAATACGACATCTAGTTTACACATATAGCAGAATGAGGTACTCGAATCCTGAGGTGACAGAGTAGACCAGACCACTGGGGGAGTACAGGTTAGAGATGCCATTTTTAAACCCACCTCCACATAAATACTCCCTTGAAATGGAAAGCTAGCTCACCAAGGAGAAGGAGTCTATGTTAGCTATCTAGTGCTAGCTAGTTTTCTGCTTGCTATTTTTTTTTGTCCTTTTACATACAGAAGCATTGAAAAATGCCATTTACCACCTGCATTTGGAAGCAATAGACTCATCTACCACCTCAGGAGACTCCTGCTTCATTCTGCTGCACCTGTTGACCAGGCCTAAGTATAACTGAATTCATTTCAAGACTAAAACACTATGTTAAACATCCTTATTTTATTTATTTTTAAACGAAATTGTTTAAAGGGAGCTCAGGGGGAAGCAAACGCCAGCTGCAATGCTGCCTGCAACAACACCATGCAGTGGACTGGTGGCAGGGAAATGGTGAACTTTGGTATGGGAAGAGGGATGCTACTAGTGCACAGACAGGAACATCCCTGTCTTCATCTGTGAAATGCTGGAAGACATGTGAAAGCCATCCCAACGTCTGTGGAAGGAATCACCTAAGCCAGCCAACGTTTAGAGAGGGAGAAAAGCCAGGCCTTCCCCCCCAGCCATTAACTTGCATGCATCACTGCATGCATTACTTCATTCAAATGTCTGCATGTTTAACGTTTGCCATTGCCAAGCACTGAGGCTACATGCCAAAGCAAAATTAAGACAAAAAGCTAGATAATATGGGGGTGGGGAGAGAGCGTCGCAGCCAGGTGAGAATCCTATGCGGGCCAGAAGGGCAGCAAAGAAGAGCCATTCTACCATTCTACGAGTTAGGCAATATGAAACGGTAATGCGAGTTGGGCCCCATCTACATGAGCCATTTACTCCTGGGCTGCTGCAATCGGAGGACCCTCAGGAAATACGACACAGTCACCACTTCGCAGCCTAACCGTGGTTTTCACAGGGAAAATGCAGGTTTCCGCAGAGGTGCTTTGCTGCAATTTTCTAGCTTGCCGCAGGTTTACCGTGGTTGCTGAGCTGTCTGTCCCTTCTTCGAACTGACTTCGCAGTTTGTGGTGGGCGTGGGATAGGCATGCTTAAGTGATTGCATCATTCTGTGATACCTTTCCACTCCTCCCCAATCCTCCCTGTTCCTTTACAGCTGTGCAGTCACAGAGAGATATCCATTCTGGAATAACGGGTAGGCACGTACCACTCACGTGGGCACACCCATGTGCAAAACATCACAAGAGTTACCATGCCAAACAGTTGGCATGGTAGTGAAAGGAGCAGACTATCCACATCTTACCAAAAATGAAGGGACAGACACAAAAGAACCCCTAAATTACAAAACAGCCTCTAAAACCCAAAGTGCCCTCATGTGGTTCGCAGCTGCACATTTAAATATAATGGTAAAAAAAAGAGCAGCATGACTGCCACAGTTTACTTCACTTTAATGGCCATGTGTCAAGGCACAGCAGATTTTTCCGTTGGAGAAGTCCGCAGTAAATTGTGTGTGTGCCACAGCAGAAGCTAATTCGCAGCTGCAATGCTGCACAGTTACGATGGCGTGAACATTGGACATGGTACCACGTAGACAGCCCCTTGGTCATGTTTTTGCACCGTACTACTTCAGATGGTAGGCGAGGATGACATTCTTTAAAGAACTCCCTACATGTAGAGAATTAGCACAACAGGGAAAAAATATTGATAGTGGAGCCTTTTCCCAGATGTGTTAGGTTATTACATGTAGGAAACAATGTGAAGGAGTACTCAAAAATATGACCCACTCCATACATGCATGAGCACATACCTGCAGTGTGAAGTATTATTCCACCACCACATTTTGCAGTCATGTGTAAAGGGGCAGGGAGAGAGCCAATGACCACGTAAAACCTCAATATTTTTGAGCAAAATGGAATGGAATATGTGCTTTTAAGTCTCTGATTTCCCCACACCATTGGAGGAACTTCCTGCATAGTTTCTTTTAACATTCCCAAAGAACGCCTATCTTTCGAAGCCACTCATGGTCTTTTTTTATCCATTCTCTACGCAGCTCTCAACCCCTAACGATCCAAAAAGATCACCTCAAACAGAATCCCTGAATGTACCTTTGCTCATTCACATCACTGCTGCTAGCAAGGAAATGAGTGAATGAGGCTACAAGGAGGTAGTTCAGAGTTTTACAGAAGGGCATTCTGCCAGGCTTCTCTTTAAAACACACAGATTTAGCCCCTTAGCAACTACATGCCCCAATATGAGACACTTTGAATAAACACCACTTGGTATCTAAGCATTTACCGTAAATGTTGGCAAAACTCTACTATTTTCTATCCAACAAATTGCCTATAACGATGAATAACCCACAAGACTAGAAGAAGGATTAATCAAACATTATATCATGAACTCCACCGTCAGTAATGGGAATACTAGAAGGCTGGCTTGTTTGTCTGTTTTCCTCTGGAGGTAATAATAATAATTATCCTCCTGATTAAATATTATTTATTTATTATATTTTTAGTCCACCCAAACACAAAAAGTTGCCTGAGCTGATTAAAATAATAAATGATTAAAAACAGTACACAACAAAAACAACAACAAACATAGGAAATACATTAAATATATTAAAAAAGCAGCCATTCCAGCACTCTGCAGGCAAATGCAAACTGTAAAATCTAGAGTCTAGACTCTAGAATGCCTAGGAGAAAAGGAATGGCTTTGTCTGGCACCAAAAATATAACAGTGTGGGCATCAGGTGAGCCTCCTTGCAGAGAGTGTTTCATTAGTGGGTGCCATACCTGAGAAGGCCCTCTCTGTTGTAGCCATCTGTATAAATTTATTTATTTATTTATTTATTGCATTTATACCCCGCCTTTTTTCCCTTGCAAGGAATCCAAGGCGGCTTACATTATCCTCCTCCTCTCCATTTTATCCTCACAACAACAACCCTGTGAGGTGGGTTGGGCTGAAAGTCTGTGACTGGCCCAAAGTCACCCAGTGAGCTTCCATGGCCAAGTGGGGACTAGAACCCGGATCTCCCAGCTCCTAGTCCAACACTCTTGCCACTACACCACACTGGCTTGATGGGGGCACCCAGAGGAGGGCCTCTGAAGATGACCTAAGGGGAAGTATCCAGTGTTATTCCTACATACAGTAGACCCATTGAAATGAATGAGACTTAATCAAGACTTACTTGTTCCATTCATTTCAATACATCTATTCTACATAGAAATAACATGGGAATAAAGGTTCCTTTGGGTACTCTGGCCCCAAGCCATTTAGAGCGCTGAAGGTCAACACCAGCACTTTCAACTGGGCCCAGAAATGGACTGGAAGCCAGTGCAGCTGACAACGCACTGGCACCACATGATTCTATCAACCAATCTCAGCACAGTTAGTAGCAGCTCTATTTTGGATTAACTGCAGTTGACCAAAGGCATTTCTAGACACCAATCTGTGCCTCAAGCGACAGTGATGGATCCAGCAACACCTCCAAACTGTGCACCTGATTCTTCAGGGGGAGTGCAACCTCCTCTACAACAGGTTGGATACCACTCAACTAGGCAGACGAACCACCCACTAATAGTACCTATCTGGACTGAACTTCAGTTTATTGGCCCTCATCCAGTCCATTACCCTGCTCTGGCTCCAAGGCAAAGAAGAGATAAAGCTGGGTTTCATCTGCATATTGATAACACCAATTGTTATATTGTGGTTTTAATGCTTTTATGTTTTTGTATTGTTTTATTGTGTACCTTTTGGTTTTACTTTTTGTGAACCACCCAGACAGCTTCCGCTATTGGGCGGTATAGAAATGAAATAGACAGACAGATGGACAGACAGACTGACTAAGACACCTCAGCCCACATCCCTGGATAACCTCCCCAGCAGATTCTTGAAGATGTTAAATAGCACAGTGGATAAAGCTGAGCCCAGCATACCCCATGACTTAATTACCACAAAACCTAACAGTAATGCTCCAGCACCACTTTTTGGAAATTGCCATCCAAATAGGAAAAGAACCACTGTAAATTTCCCCTGCACTCCGCCCGCTGCCCCTATCACTCACTCTCTCTTTCACACACACACCAAAGGTCAGGGTGACCAGAGCAGTTTCTTTCCCAAAGCTGGATTAAAATTTAAATAACTTCAGTCAAGAGTGCCTGGAGTTGATTAGCAACCACTCACCTGAGCACCTTGCCTAAGAACATGTTAGCTAGGGATGCACGAAATTGGCCTTACCTGGCTCCGCCGGGTTCCGCTGGGTTCATACAGGGATTCTGCGGAGCTGCCGGCCGGCTCCGCCAGCAGCCGGACATCCGGCCGCTAGCTAGCAGGGACACAAATGGCGGCTGCCGTAGCCACTGCCGTTTGCGTCCCTGTAGTCAGCCGTGATAGGCTACGTAAATCTTTACGTAGCCTATCACGTCTGACTTTAAAAAAAAAAAAAAACACGCGCGTACGCAAATGGTGGCGGCTACGGCCATCGCCATTTGCGTTCCTTATTTTGGCCCGTCTTAGTCTATGTAAATATTTACATAGACTAAGATGGCGAAAATAAGGGGAACGCAAATAGCGTAGCGGACACTATTTGTGTTCCCCTTATTTTCACCGTCTTAGTCTATGTAAATATTTACATAGACTAAGACGGGCCAAAATAAATAACGCAAATGGCGGCGGCCATAGCCGCCGCCATTTGCATACGCGCGCGCGTGTGTGTGTTTTTTAAAGTCAGCCGTGATAGGCTACGTAAATCTTTATGTAGCCTATCACATTTTTTTCTTTTTAACCTAGCCGTGATAGGCTACTTAAATATTTACGTAGCCTATCACGTCTTTTTTTTTTTTTTTACACGGGAAATGGCGGTGGTGGCAGCCGGTCAGAAGATCCACCGCCACCGCCACCCGGAAGATCCACCCCAGGTAAGTCTCGTCCCGGGGGGATCTGCGGGGGGGCGGCAGGCCATTCCACCACAGATTTCGGGGGGCCAAATGCGCTGGCATTCGGCCTCCCCGAGATCCGTGGCGGAATTCTCTGCCATCCCTAATGTTAGCAACTGACTAACTGGGAGTGCTAGACCGTGATCTAGTTCTACCATGCCAGTATGGTGCAACAGATAAAGTGAATTCCCATTCATCCATACAGCTCACTAGGTGACCTGGGGCCAGTCACCACTGCTACCCAACCTACTTAACAATGCTTTTGTAATGATAAAATGAGGAGGTCCATATTTACTGTTCTGAGTTTCTTAGAGGAAAGGCAGGATTTAAAAAAAAAAACAAAAACATGTAAGTTAAATGATCCACAGCTGGCTTCTACTGCTGTCCCATGTGCAACTGAAACTCTCCCCACATCCTGAGTTCGATCCCAGCGGAAGCTGAGTCCCAGGTAGCTGGCTCAGGTCGACTCAGCCCTCCATCCTTCCGAAGTCGGTAAAATGAGTACCCAGTTTGCTGGGGGGAAAGGTAGTCACGACTGGGGAAGGCAATGGCAAACCACCCCGCTATAGTCTGCCATGAAAACGCCAGCGTAAGCGGCATCCCTCTAGGGGTCAGTAATGACCTGGTGCTTGCACAGGAGGAACCTTTCCTTTCCATGTGCCTCATCCAAAATTGATCTTGGACCACCTCCTCCAGTGGGGAGGTAAGTAAGCTCTTGGTATGGGGACAGCTTGAAGTTTCCCAACAACAAAAAGATATTGCAGAGTTCAAGTAAGTGCAGAAATGGACAACTAAAATTATCAAGGGGCTGGAGCAAGTCCCCTATGAGGGACAGTTACAACAGCTGGGATTGTTTATCTTAGGAAAACAGAGGGGGAGGGGAGACATGATAGAGGTATAAAAATTCTGCATGTTGTGCAGAATGTGGATAGGGAGACATTTTCTCACTCTTTCAAAATACTAGAACTCGGGGTCATCCTATGAAGCTTATTGGTGGGAGATTCAAGGCAGATAGGAAGTCCTTCTTCACACAGCACATAGTTAAACTCTGGAATTCACTACAACAAAATGTAGTGATGGCCACCAACTTGGATGGCTTTAAAAGGGGGTTAGATAAATTCCTGGAGGATAAAGCTATCAATGGCTACTAGTTCTGATACCTATATTCTACCTCCAGTACTGGAGGCAGTATGCCTATGTACACCAGTTGCTGCTGAACATGGGTGAGAGGATGCTGTTTCACTCATGTCCTGCTTGTGGGTTTCCCGTGGGCAGCCTGTTAGCTACTGTGTGAACAGAATGCTGGACTAGATGGACCCTTGGTCTGATCCAGCAGGGCTTTTGCAAGATCAGTTTCAGACAAGAGGGAGAAATGCACTGGAAACAGGAAGTGCACTGCAAAATGAACATGTAGGAAGCATGAGTCTGCAGATGTCCAAATATCCCCAGCCCTGCCCACCCCGTTCCTAACCATGCCAGGTTCAGCAGCAAGGTATGAACAGGGGCTTTCTTAGGGTCCCCAGTCATGAAGGAGTCATTTGACTTCCATTCAAGCTAATGTGAATAGAAACCCGCTTCAGTCCTCCCTGCTCAACACAGGGGGAGGGCAGCCCTCACAGCACCATGCTGTTTATATACAATTAAATACCCTGTTCGGTCATATCGCCTGAACAGGGTGATGGTGCTTTACAACGAGTACCATCAGCAAAAATAAGGCAGACCCCTGCACCAGAGGAGCTTACAATCTAAACTGACATGTGTTTGTTCAGTTATTCAATCCTGCAATGAAAAGGACACTGAACATATTTAGCAGCCAGGAAAATTGATGTTTCATTAGTAAACACAGACCAGATGGCAACTGCCAGCCTCTTCAGCAGTGCCCACTATTTCTATCAAGTGCGTTCCTTATTTAGCCTAAACATTCAGTCCCTTCCTTTCTTCTCTCCTTCTTCTTCTTTTCAGATTACAACATTAAACAATTGCTGCTCAAGGATGGAAGCTTATTGGGAGGGAAGAGGATACACCAGATCTTTTCAGAACTAGCAGCATTACTGGAGTTCCACGGCCGTCATTTCTCTCCCCTCACATTATTAACCAAAAGTATGTCTCTGTCATATTTGTGGGAAAGCATAGCTGTATAGGCAGGCTAAATTTATTTATAAAAGAAGGACGTATTACACACTACATATGCCTTACAGGATACTAAGTAGAAAAGGGCTTCTTTCGTCTTACAGATGTGTAGAAACTCAGTACATATTAACCGACAGCCATACCACAGTGAAAGAAAAACCATTAGAGAGCAGTTAAAACAAGCTGATATCCAGGAAGCCCCAACCCACAAAAACCAGTGAAGCTACAGCAAGAATTACCAACCTAGCTCAAGAAAAGCTGTTTTGAGTTTTCCCCCTCCAAGAGTAACAGAGTGAAAGCAAATACTAATAGTAGAACTAAGTGGAGGGGCAGTAAAACAAAAACAAAAAAACACACCAACCAACTGAATTTCAGTAAGGCAGAGCAAGGGGATGCTGGAATTAAGCCCTGCTCAGGCATTTGCCTGAACCCGAGAGCTTAAAGTGGGTAGAGCGACGGGGCCATACACCATTTCCCCATCCCCTAACATCTCTGGGCATACAGGCGCCATCCACTGGGTTCAGAAGTTGCTGTGTTGAATCGGCCAGGTGTGAAATGGAATCCTACTCGCATTTGCTTGGATGCGAGTAGAGCTCTCTGCAATTGCAGAGACTGCCTGATCAGGATTCCCAATCGCGCAAAGAGATCTAGTCCCGTTTAAGAGAATGGGAGTAAACTCCCTTTCAGACCTTGCCAGTTCAACACAGCGAGGTCTGAACTGAAGGAGGTGGGGTCAGCATACCCAGAGATGTTGGGGGAAGGGGGCATGATGCATGGCTCCATCACTCTATCCAGCTTAAACCCTCACACATTCAGGAGAATGCCTGAACAGGGCTCATGAAGGAACATAATATGGCACACTCGCTTGAAGGGCAGGGTAAAAATTTCTGAAAGAAAAAGAAAAAAGCGGGGGGAGAGGAACAGGCCAAAAGACTGTCTAGTCCAGCATTCTGTTTCCAATTTACCTTTAAAACCCTATACGGCTCAAGGAGCGCCTCCAGCAACACCAGATAGGCCGCTCAACAAGATCAGCCTCAGATGGCCTTCTCTCTGTCCCATCAGCCAGGACAGCTAGGCTGGTGAGGACAAGGGAGAGGGCCTTCTCTGTGGTGGCCCCCACTCTGTGGAACTCCCTCCCTAGGGAACTCCGCCATGCCCACTCTTTAATGAGCTTCCACCATGCATTAAAAACATGGTTGTTCAGGCAGGCATTTGGGGTGGGCTAGGGTAATTTTAGAAATGTGATGTTTTTAATGTTGAATTTTATTGTGTAAACTGTTTTTATTGTTGTACATTGCCCAGAGTGGCTGGGTGACCAGCCAGATGGGCGATTAATAAATTTAATAAACAAAATAAAATAAAATAAATAGCAACTAGACAGATGTTTCTGAAAAAACTATCTCCAAAGCAAGAAGGCCCACTGTTATCCCCACCCCGCACATCACCATACAGAATTCAGAGATATACACAAAGGCCATGTTTGCATATCACTTAAACTACAGTGATCGGAAATGAGCCAGGGAACTGTGGTGGTTTTATCCAAATATACTTAAAATAAACCAGGGCTAGATCTATACTAGTGCTTTTTATCAGTACTGAAGTGCACCAATAACTGTTGGGGCACATTCCCTATTGTGTATACTGCTTTTCTAGTGTTATTTCCCACTTTTTATTCCACATTATCCAAAATACCGCAACAGATGTTATTGTGTGTGCTACGAGGTATCAATGCAGAAGAGAGGTATAGCATCACCATGATGGGATCGTCTTGACATGACAGAAAGTGAAGATCTGGCCCAGGATCAAACTGTGGTTTCAGAACCTGGTTTGTTAACTAAGCCTGAGTAGAACAAACAATGTTGCACTCATGCCTTGCTTGTTGGTTTCTCAGGGGCAGCTGGTTGATCCCCATGCGAATCCTTGGTCTGATCCAGCGTGGCTCTTCTTAAGCGTTTTTGTTTCATTTTTGCTTTTCATTTTTCCTTTGTTTTGGCTTTAGTCTGAAGGAATTTACAACTGCTACATTTGGGGGTATATTTATTCCTGTGAGATGTTTCGATTAGCCTATGTGTATAGCTACTTAAATCTTGTTTTGACTTGTAACTGCTAGAGAATTATTTGGGAAAAAAATATATATTTTATTAGGTAATTTTCTCTGATGTTTTGAGCATGGTTTTACTGTGGAAAAGCACCATGCAAATTAAAGTGATGATGTTCAAAGAAACGTGGTTTCTACTAAAGTAAAAGCAGAAACATGGGGAGGACGAGAGCAGAGGTGATGAGCAGGAGCAGGAGGTTACTGCAGCTTGTTCGTAACCTTTTAGGGTGATCATCAAGGAAGTTCTATTTAAAACAATCACTGCTAATAGCTAGCTATTCAGCATTATCCTCCATGAATTACCTAATCCCCTTTTATAGCCATCACAGCTAGTGGACATCAGAATATATTTTTATGTTATTTATTATTTATTTATTATTACATTTTTCCTCTTGCAAGGAACCCAAGGCAGCTAACCTGATTCTCCTCCTCTCCATTTTTATCCTCACAACCACCCTGTGAGGTAGGTTAGACTGTGAGTCAGTAACTGGCCCAAAGCCACCCATTGAGCTTCATGGTTGAGTGGGGACTAGAACCTGGTTTTCCCCAGTCCAACACTCTAACCACTACACCACACTGGCTTTCAAATTGACAATGAATTACATAAGTGAATTATATGTTGTGTGAAGGCACCCTTTGTTTTGTCCGTCCTGAACCTGCTGCCTACCTGATTCATTGGGTGACCCAGGGTTCTCCTCCAAGTTCCTTCCAAACCAGGCCCACCACCCAACCCCTCTAACACTTGGGCATCACCTAAAACCTGCTCAGTTCAGCATGACCAAGTCCCTCTCCTGCCAATACACCAAGATGGGTAACACTGGGAACCGCATTTCCCCATAGTTCCCAGAAGCAACAGACTCTCCCATAAAAACTTCCAATAGCAGCATAACTTCCAATAGTAAACATGTATGGAATAAGTGAGCTACTGTATATTGTCTTTATGCAGCAATGTACAAAACCCAATTCAGACATTTACCTGAGTCACTGAATTACTTTTCCATGTCCAGAGTTGAGAGGCCTTGGGAATTACCAATAATTAATAAGAAATAAATTAGTGCCCAGTTAAGATGAAATAAGCTTAGCTCAGTGTTTTAGAAGGCTTTGAAATTTTATTAGCTGCTACTATACATGAACTGTGATTTGTGGCAAGCTGCGTCTTTGTTAGATACTTCTCACATATATTAGACCAGTCTAATTAAACAGATGCTTACTATTCAATATTGACTCATCAGAAACTACTCTGATGTGTGTTTATGTGTTCTCTACCTGCCTAAGGGAAGGGGATAGGGGCTTCTGCTATGGGACAATGTTGTTCTTGAACGTTAGGTATTTCCATAAGGATTAAGAAAGTATGAGAGAATGCTCACCTTGCAATAAAATGGGTAAGCTATTCATTACAGAACACATCTCTTCTTCCCTAAAATCCATATGCAGTGTTCAGATACAAGTGAACAGATTTACTACCCTTATATAGAAAACGAACTTGTGCTCATGCAATGGACCACAGAATATCCAGAACAGGAAACATCTTGAGTCTGATTCATGTTACCAGAGCAATATCCCTTTTGCATAGCTCAATTACACACCAATTCAGTAACATGGGTCTGATGAATGACATAAAATATCTCCTTCCACTCCTTCCCCTTGCACCTCTCTGCACCCCTCAAATCTGCTTCAGAGGCTCCCCCAACCCTCCAGAGGAGATTTGAGGACCATGCAGGAGCTGCTGGGGAAAGGGGGAGTCTGTTCCACCAGCAGTGTCTACTTTGCTGGCAGACAAGAAACAGTCGAATACAACCCATGGTTTCTTTCCATGCCAGCATAACCTTCTGTAGGGGCTCTGAAACTCCAACATAGTAAAGAATCAAGCCATTCACCTAAATTACATGGCTCTTTCCTGCAGACTGAGCCAGAACAGAACAGAAATGTTTCCACCACTCTCATATAAATGCCACCTTGAGTGCCATTATTTGGTAGAAAGGCAGTCCAAATCAAATAATAGATACAATAAATACAATAAAAGAATGAATGAATGAATGAATGAATAAATAAATAAATAAATAAATAAATCAGACCAGGATTCCTTTTTACTCCATCACTCAGATATGTAAGTTCCAGGGTTATCAATCAAATTACTTCTGCATATTATGTCTAAGATTAGGATGTCAGCAAACAAGCTCTGCTGACAATATATTCTTCTGATAGCAAAGGCAATCTACTTCTTTCAGTATCATGGTATTCTCTGGATTCCAACTAAAAACATCCAAAGTCACTCTCAATTAAGCAAGCATGAATTCTACTAGGTTTATATTTGCAAACCCCAACAACCTTTATCCATATAAGCCAGTGGCTTTAACGATTCAGCCAACTTTAAAACACTTATAAAACAAACACAATCTATTTGGGAAATTCATGCATTCATCTTTGATAAAGGTAAGACAAAGCAATGTGTGTCACTGTGCATTAACACTACTTCTAGTTACCCAATATAAATTCAAATTTTAATTCTGAAGCCCAAGACGGAGACATGTTGCCTACATGTGCCTTGATACTTCCTGTGGAGAGAACATTACCTGTACACTTATGATGATTTACAAACATGTAGCATAAGTTATACATGAAATATTGGCTACATGACTTGAATATAATGATAACACCAAGCAGTTTCAATTAGGTACTATGGGTCAGGTGTCTTGCATCTTCACAGTCCTTGACAACCATGTAACTTACAACAGCCTTCTCCAACCTCTTCAGATGTCTTGGGCTTCAACTCCCATCAGCCCCAGCCAGCATAGACAATGGTCAGAAATCTTGGGAGTTGTAGTCCAAAACCTCTGGAGTGTACCAGATTTGAAATATAAGAAAGCTTGATATATTAGAAAACTGGGAATAGCCCTATGATGGTCCTAAAGAACCAGGTTAGGCCACTATCCTTCAATATCATCTATAACATAACAATAATAGTGGCATGCCTCATACAGTTGTTATAATTATTAGCGAAGCAAATAAAGTTATTACTTACTTTGCAGCTAGAATTAAGAAAAGCTTGCACATTCTGATCATAAACACAATGGGCTCGATCTGCGATTGTCTTCCTGTTCCCATCTAGGAGAAGAA
Source organism: Heloderma suspectum (assembly GCF_057233095.1). Lineage (NCBI taxonomy): Eukaryota > Metazoa > Chordata > Lepidosauria > Squamata > Helodermatidae > Heloderma > Heloderma suspectum. The sequence continues at coordinate 29,013,077 of NC_139461.1, read as the reverse complement.
CTACTGTGTGTAAACAATAGAAAGTGTCCACACACACACACACACACACACAGAGAGATCTCTAGTCTAGACTACCCCTATGGGCAGAGAAGTGAAGACAAAGCTATGGATCACGCTTAATGCTTAACATGCAATTTTGCCTTCTGATGTTAAGAAGTATGGAGGGATGGAGTGGAGGAATGGGGGGGGTTGCAGTGCATGGGGAGAATAGGTTTATCACTTCCCTCCCCAGCTGCACCCCCCAAAAAAAATTGGGGGATCCCATGCAGCTAGGAACTTTTGCACCAAGGAACTTCTTTACTAGCGTTCCTAGCCATAAGGAGGAAAACAATGTTCGGAGAGCACCTCTCTTTCCTGCATGCTGTGACCTCCCCACAAAAATTCCCTCATGCCTGTAATTACTTTTTTTTTTTTAATGGAAGGCAAAGCTGCATGCTATGTAGTAAGCATAATATGCAGCTTGGCCTTAAGTCCTATTGAAATAAAATGGGGCTTACTGTGCAGTAATACACATCATTATGACCAGGCACTGGACTAGATAAACGACTGTTTTCAGTGGCAAAAGACTGGGCTAGAATAGATAAACTATTCTATTACTCTGGCTTACTGCAGTTCAGGGTAGATAAATAAATAAATAAATAAATAAATCTTTTGTTACAAAATAATCTAGTTTAAAATTAAAGCTGAATTTAATAGAATAAAACAACTTAAAGCCAACACTAATAATTTGCCAAAACTGAATCAGAAGCATTTAATACACACCTTGGTATGATTTGCACATATTTCTGAACCACCAAACCACTGTTTGGAGGATTGGGAACGAGTCCTGCCCATGTGCACACTCTCTTCCCTCTCCCTCCTGCTCACAATTGACTTAATTTGCAACTTCATTTTTTTTTTTTTTTAGAGGGAGGTAACTATTACAACCAAACAGGGAAACTGTGGCTTGCATGAGCCTTCCAAACCAGGATTGAAATCAGAGCAGGGGTTGAAGACAGCTGACTCTCTTGGGTGCTGGTTTTTTTTTTTTTTTTTGTTTTTTGCTTGTTTTTAACATTGTCTGATGAACATCATCTCTGCATTTGATGGGTTTGATATATGTATTATTAGCTGCCACAAGACCATGTGAATGGGCTGGTTAGTGGGATAGAATAAAAGAAGTATCTACATTTACATTGAAAAGGATTAATAAATCCAAAGCCAACACATGTGAAGATAAAATTCCATAATACTGGTTTCCAATTAAAACATAAAAGACTAAAATTTAAAAAATTAACTGTCAAACTTCTCGGGTGCAACTATATTTATAAAGTATTCCTTTTCCATTGCGAACAAAGATTTAAGGAATCAAAATGTTCATTTGCTATTCTAACTCATGATCCTAAGACCCTTATTGGGAAGTAAGTTCCATTCAAATCAATGGTATTGTAAGATGGCTGTCCCATTGATTTGTTCACAGGTCTTCACCCTGCTTTATCCATCATCCTTTGTACTATCAGCACTTATATAAACCCTGTACTAAGTACAATCAATGTTAAGTATTTAACCATCTCAATCTAGGTCACCCAAATTGAAAGCTAACATTTTAAAGTTAAATTTAGACCCGAGTGATTCAGCCATACTGTTTTTATAGAATGAGGAATCTCCTGCCTGAAAACCTTCAACAAGCTTTCAAACTGTACAAGCTTTTCTGTCAGGCAGTAACTCAATTACATATAATAGTTACCTAATCTATTGATCGCATCAGAAACATCTTGGCGTCTTGCCTCAGATTTCTGAGCCCCCTCCTACTCATGTCATAAAGTTAGTCTACACAGAGGAATAACTTGAAAGATCTTACAGGCGATGTGTGCGGCAGGGGGGAGATTGGGAGACTGCCTGCCTCACCCACCAGGAGCACCTATTCTGGCTCCAGTCTGTCAGATATACACACAAACATGGACGGCACACTAAAATTGTGTCCGTAAACAAAATGAATGTAGGCCCAAACATACAGTCCATTCCCAGATTTTGAGTGTGATGTCGAGCACGGTCTTTGGGCCTACGCACATTATATTTTTCATGTTTAGGGGATATTCGAATGCAATTCCCATGTTTGCATAGGCATTCCAGGGAGGTGGCAGATACAACTCAGTTCCCCCACACCTCAGCAGTCAAATTTCCCAAGCAGGCCCAAAGAGGTACTACACACTCCAACCACATCCCAAGCCATCCAATTTCATTTTTGTCATGTCAGAGTTTGGTTATAAAACTCTTGACACAGTCACAGTTGTTGGCAGGGCATTTGGGGGGGATCTGAACATCTCAAAACAAGTTGTCTACATGTCGATCGGTGTTCATCTCCTAACTCTGCAATCCACAATAGGTATGTAAGTGGGGTCCTGCTGGATTACACCAAAAAGGGCCATCTAGTCCAGCATTCTAATTCACACAGTGGCCAACCAGATGCCAATGGGAAACCCATAGACACGGCATGAAACCCTATCTTGCTGTTGCTCCCCAGAAACTGATATTCGGTGACATATTGCCTCTAAACAGTGACATATTAATGGTAAAGTATTTCTTGATCACAAAACTAGAAATGCACAGACATATTGTTCAAAGATAATTTTTAAACAGTTGTCTGTAATCCCTGTTTGAAAAAGCAGGGGGTAGAATAGACAGATCCATTAGCACAGAAGAACCATGCTGAGAATATATTTGCAAAGTCTATTTTTCAGCATCTGTTCTCAGATTATTATGTCTTTACTGGTTCTTATTGATCTATACTCTATTCTTATATATAACGTTATTACTGCTTCGATAATAACAAAATAATTAAATACAAGACAGGGCATGTATCATGCTGGGGAATCTTTCATCTAATAAATTGCTGAGCAGCAAAACAGAAAGCACAACATATTCGATCACACAGGGGGCAGCAATATATCTTACTCCTTTGCAGGGTCTTCAGCAAAGATTACAAAATCTTTGGGGATGTTCACATATCCCCAAAGGAGCCTCAGAATGGTATAGTGTGCAGAGAATATTATTTGTTATTATTTATTTAATGTATGAATGGTTTTCAAGGCAGCTAACAGTAATAAAATACAGATTTAAAGCAAAAACGTAATTAAACATAACATAAAAACAGATGCATTCAAACACAATTAAAGTCACAACAATTTTTTTAAACCCTTTAGCAACAGACCAGTTTACAAGTTGGTATATACTTTGGGAGGGCAGATTGTGATTGGAGAGGTTGTTCTGGACTGTTCCCAATCACCATTCATCACTCTGCCACATACTGGCCACCATTACATATTATCTGATCAGCCCTAGGAACCCCAGAGCTCTACACACGGGCAGGATGAGGTAGTAAGAATGACAAAATGGTAAGGTAGACTGTACCGCCTTAGAACACAGGCAGGATTATCAGTTTTGAATGTTCAGTCATGTACAAACAATATTCTGTACATTTTAAAAAAAAACAGAACTTCTAACCTAGTTCATTCCTTGTGCTAGTTTTCTATCTGCAGGGTGTTTTTAGATACCATTAAAATGTGCCTCTTCCCCATCCCCCATCTTCAACTTGAAGTGGTAGATTGTATTCTCCCTCCTCAAAACTTTATCATCTCGATCTGTTGCATCTGCGTACAAAATCCATAATGACCACATGTTGACGTAGTGAAAAGGGCCTTCTGCCAAGGGTTAACTGACATGACCTATATTTGGAATCGTATTCAAGTTATGTTTATTTTGTTTTGACACCCTGGACTGAATACAAGATGAAGTAGTAATCTGATTACTCTGCTATGCTCTCAGTTCCTAGGTTGTCCCCATCACAAATACTCCCAAATGATCATTTGTGGTCGTGTAACAAGTTGGAATCTGGGTGCGCAGGGGTGTTTTTAGATTACTACCTTACATCCAAACCAAGCTGCCGAAACAGGTCACCATGTTTAGAAGCAAGTCCAAAAATAGACTGCCTACACAGAAAAGGAGGTATCAATAGTGGCTTCCAAATTATTTACTAACAGAAACACAATTTACATTTTTTATCTGGGATACACTACTTGGTTCTACCTCCACAGAGAATGTATGAACGACTTGCAAATCCACCTTTCCAAGGTAAAGTGCAAATACGAAGGTCACATATCTCCCAGGTTTTCACTTTTCTTTTCACTCTCCAAAAGATACTTTTATTCCTTTTTAAATTGACCTCAGTAATAGGTCACAATACAAAATACTTGCCACATGAAATATTAAAAGAATTCACAGAAGTGACACCACTAATGTTAAAACACAATGTTCAGCAATACAATTCCATAAATTGCTGAATTCTATTGTTTCTCTTTGCCCCCAAGTCTCTGCATGGTTTCTGCATGCGTAAAATGGGTATAATTGTGAAATAACATTTGGCAGTTGAATTGGGATAGTAATACTGTCATCATAACAAGAAATCAAACACATTTTAGAAGTATGTTGGTGTTACATTTTCTCTGATGTGAACTGCGGGAGGAAAAATTAATCATATTTTTTTTTTAAAAAAAAAAGTTATCCCAAACTAGAATAATTTGAACAAGCTACACCCATGTGTTGTGCAGATACATGGACTATGGAACTTGCATGGTGAGAGGTATCTAAGAAAAATCATGAAATTTTGGCTATGTTCTTCCATTCACACCATCTGCAAAACTACATCCTCAAACCCACCCCCCCCCCCCACAGAGAGAGAGAGAGAGAGAGAGTGAGTGAGTTTACAGGGCATTAATTTATTACCCATTCTGATGATGGTGGTGGATGTGCTAGCTAGAAAATGGTGACGGTGGGATGTAGTGGCTGGAACAGCAGTGGGTAATGCACATATTTTGCAGAGGCTGGGGGGTGGGGTCAAGGTCAGAAGTATAAGTTATAGCAAAAGGGCCACGTTCCAAAGCCTAAGATCTACATACCAATGTTTCCATCCAGTCAGAAGGCACAAGACACAGACACAGCCCTGCTTTCTCTTCCACCAACACACTCACAGCCATCACGTTCTCTTTGCCAGGGCAGGATTGTGGTTGGCAGTACCCAAATACAGACCTGAAGTGTGCTTTTTTCCAACACAGACTCCCCTAGGGTTTTGCATATCACTAACTTTTTGGATTGTGCATGATTTGGAAATTGAGCCCCCAGTGAAACAAGATCTTGGGACATACCTCTCAATGTAGTGGATCAGGAGTGCAATATGCCATGGATCTAACTGATGCAATGGTATCAGAAAGGCAACCTCTCTCATTGCTCTGATCATATGACACCCTCCTGAAATCCCTACACTGGCTTCTTCTCCACTCCCAGATCCTGCACCAGCTTCTTGTCCTTACCTTCGTAGCCTAGTTTCCCTCCTTTAATCTCTCTGCTCTTCTATCACACATCCCTTCCTATGACCTCTGCTTGTCCAGCTCGGTCAATCTCAACCATCCCCAGAACTTCCCTGAAATGAAGCTGCCCTTGTTCCATTATGCCAAGAACTGCCTCCCAGAATGGCTCCATACAACCACCTTCCTTGCTTCTTTCAGTTCCCTCATCAAAATTCACCTTACATCCCTTGGTCTCAATACCCTATCATAACTAAGCCAAAGTACATGTAATCGAAATAATGGCATATCCTTCCCACTTGCCCCTGCCTCCATTTCTCCTTCCTATTGTTTGCCTGTGTCAGTTTTAGATTGTAAGCCCCTTGGGGCAGGAACTTAGCAAATCTTTGTAAAGTACTATGTATACAGATGGCACTATAGTGTGTGTGTGTGTATATCCACATGCGTGTATATGTGTGATATATTTTATATTAAATTATATTATATATACACACACACTCATTATATACACACATACAACAACAACAACAACAACAACAACAATAAATGAAAAGCTTTAAGCCATAGGTTCAAGCACTGGTATCCCTTTTTCCAATCCCATCAGTGACCAAGTTACACATACAATGTCTGTTTCTCCTTCTCCACAGCCTCGTGCTAGATTGCTGCATGTTCCATCTTTTTATCTGTTTTCCCAGGAAAGCCCTACCTTGTAATGTGCAAACAGTGCATCGATCACCATCTTCTCCAAGTCTCTGTTCTTTCCATCCTAGAAGAGTAAGTCTATTTCTATTAAAAGACTATGCTCTACACCAGGACCAGTTTCAAGAGCAAGCATGGTTGGGCACCTTCCAAGGGCCCATACCCCAGCAGGGGCCCACTGACAAGAATCCCCCTGGAGTTGCTCCTCCTTTTCACCACTACAACCAACTTATTCACCCACTTCTTACTCTGGCCCAGACAATGGTGGTGGTGAGAAGGAGGAGCATTAGATGCCACTGCCTACTTGCTGGCTGGCTCTCTGCCTATCAAACAAGCAAACGGTAGCAATGATAAGAAAGGAGATGAGGAACAATCACAGCTGGTGACAATGGCATGAGAAGGTAAACTCAGTGAGAGAGGGGAACCACTGAGGATGCCTTGTCCAAGGATCCTCAAAAACCTGGAGTTGGCACTGTTCTTCACCCATTCCCGAAACCCATCAGGAAATGGAAATTGCAATGCACATGTGATGGTTGGTTTTTCTCTTAAGAGATTCACAAATGTTTAGACATGGGAGCCATTTTCATTAGCTACATAGATCTATTCCTCAAATAATCTTTCTGCTACCCTTGGATCAGTTAGCAATAATCATTTATTTATTTATTTATTTATCTATCCATCCATCCATCCATCCATCCATCCAATACTCCTCCAAATGCAAGAGATCCAAGGGCTATATACATACAATTTAAAAACAGATAACCTATTACAGAAATAAAAATTAAACCAATACAATAGAATTGAGAGGCATGACTATTTGACCAGCAAGCAAAACAATCAAATAAGAATTTAGCAAATAAGAATGTTTCGACTCAGGCCCCAAAATTACAGAGTTATGTTGAGTTGCGAGGACATCCAGAGCCATAGGACCACTATAAAGATGACCCTCACATGTGTAACACATACTGCAACCCAACTTGGAAATTACCAGAGCATAGATCAACATGGCAAGACTACTCCTGTCGATGAGTTCCTGAGCCACTACACTGCACAATTCGAACATGTCGGAGGGTGCAATTTTCAAATTATGCATGGCCACACACAATGCAAACGTTGCAACACCAGCATCTTCTGTGACATTACAAAAGATTGTACACTTATTACGCGGCGTCTCCAAAAAATATTGCCACCCCAAGCCACTCATTAGGTTGCTTCTGCAGTCACGCCAGCCCAACTGTAACCTCTCACACCAGAGAAGTTTCCTCCATGTGTAGCACAGAAAATTAACTTATGTTCTGTAGTCTAGAAACCACCACCTCTCCATCCCATAGGACCTTAAAACACCAGTAGATACATACCCAGTTTTCACTGTCCCTCTCCCTGAAATGTTGAGACGAGGGATGCAGTGTTGCCCTTCCTTAGCCAAGTCTGTTTGCATGGGGGTGTGGGGGAAGGAGAACAGATTTAAGGGCTTTTTTAAAGAGATTCTATTATGACATACTGCTGAATGTTATGTCAATACAGCCCTGAAATTTCATTTTGCAATATGTCATTATGGACACAAATTACCGAGAAAGGGAATTTAGTAAGCCTAGTGAGTTATTGAAATAGGCTTCAATATGTGCTTATCTTAGGGTAGGGAGAAGTCTGCATGTTGCCATGTGCCATTGGCAGTTCTTTAAATACTGTTTATACTGAACCCAGAAATACACAACATGCGTGTTTCATTATACAGGAATTGCCACTTCACTATGGTACCCAAAGAGGAATTATTTTCTCACTGTGGTGTTTCTATGCATCCCTTGTCAAGAACAAAATCCACTAAAACATCTCTAGTTAAGAAAAGCATCTAAGAATGAGGTACTGCAGCCTTCTTCAACCTGGAACCCTCCAGATGTTTCAGGCATAAACTCCCAGCAACTACAGCCAGCATGGACAATGGTCAAGAATTCTGGGAGCTGTAGTCCAAAACATCTGGAGGGCACCAGGTTGGAGAAGGCTGAACTAATGGGTTTAAAGACTAAAACTAGCAGACTCGAACCAGATATTTTGGAGAACTAAAAAGTAAAGGAAAAATATTCCCTAGAAAAAAAGACACTCCACTCTTCACCCTTCTAAACAACCTATGTAGACACAGCAACAAGCCTTTAAAATATTTAAATAGATGTACTAGTCAAGTGCTGTATTTTGGTTTAATTACCAAAGGCATGTATATGGAAGAACATACATGACACTTTTTACAACACAATCTGAGACATGGTTACTCAGAAATAAGTCCTACTGATGTGCCTCACTCCCAGGTAAGTGTGTATGGGATTGCAGCCTTAATATGTAATTTAGTGTAATATGTCATAAAAAAGCCACACGTGACCATTTCAAATACATTAAGCAGTTAGTCTTAAAAGACCTGCATGCTGTGTACTTTGTTCCACTAAAGAGCTACGTAAAAATACTATCAAACCCTTCCAATGAAAATTTGTGTATTCTACATTAAAGTTTTGTAAGAATATTGTAGGAAAACCTGGAGTTTTTTATTGTAATGCATGTTAAGGAAAGTGGGATGGCACACAATTCCCCTGATCATATTGCATCGAGAGATACAAAAGGGATAATTCTTCCACACATTAAGAATTATTTTTGATACAGCTAACAATTCAAGTTTGGTGATTTGTTTTACAAGTCAATCGAATTTCCACCTTGAAGATACTCTCTAAAATAGGACAAGGGTCGAAGATGGACTGTAGCATAATCCACTAACACACAACTCAAAAGCATAGTTATTTTGACAGGAATAAATAGAAGCAAACTGTAATCGCTCATTATGGTAAACAACAGGGGTATAAAAAATTAACTACCGTCTTCTTTAAAACTAGGGTATAGAGCAAGGAAAAAACAACAGCTTAAAGATAAAATGTGAGTTATCTCCACATCACTTAATGCAACACCTTGCAAGATCTGTGAACATTTCTGTATTCCTTGCACAAGCTGAAAAAAAAGCATTTGCCTCAGTATTACTATCAGTATTTTAGTATTAAACAATATGAAGCGGTTTCCAAAAGATTACATGCTGGGACATTTTTACAAAACCTTTCAAACAAAATGACCACTCAAGATAATTGCATCCAATACCATAAACTATCAGATTGGACTTTATCAGCAAAACGAAGGGGAGAAGTTTCCTAAACTTGGAAGGGGGGTTGGGGGAGAAAACCACATCTGAACTGTGAGAAAAAGCACTGAATGTACATCAATGCCTGTTACAATTTTACCTTGTCATTCCATAAAGACAAGGAGGCCTTCTAAACCTTCAGGAAAGACCAGCGAAAGCCCAAATCAATGAAGTGGATATGCATTTTGACAGTGTCTTAAATGAAGCCAGACTTTCACCCCTTACATAAATGCACAGTGTAATAGCAACTAACAACAGATATGAAGAAAAGGACTTGAGTCTTAATTCTGAACAATGAGTTTGAATGAAACTTCTTTCTAAAAACATGGTGATACACTGGAGAGTGTGTCCTATGTATTATCTCTTCCCCAAATGAGAAATAAACTTGAGGACAGTTTAAAAAATGATTTAAATATACAGCTAAACGTTCTGAGCTGCATTCACTCTTACAGGCATTAAGGGTAAAAAAAAGAAGAAAGAAAATAAATATTATAGGTGAATATTTATTTTGCTAGAAATGTATCATAATCAGCACTTACAAATAGCGCTGGTATACACACAATTTGGTTTACCTCAATTAGTTAGGAGCTTGTTCAGGGAAACTAGCATCTTCCTGACAGCAAGGGGGTAAATCATTATACTTCTATAAAATCATTATACGATATATATCTTAATGTCTTGCTTGCTACATCAGCCTCCAGACACAAAACCAAAACCAAACAAATCTGTGAAATATTAGGGCATAAGGGAGATGCCTGGAAATCCTATAGCTTGCTAGGCTATCCTATTGGAACAGGAAACGCCTTACTTTCTCTGGACACAGAAGGATTGGATTTTAACTAAGGAAGACACAAAAATATTATGGGAAACTGATCACAGACACTTCACTTTTCCTAGCCATTCAAACATTAACTGGAATTGTAACTTCTAGGAGAAATATTTCTTTCCTTCCTTTTGAAACTTAAAAAGATTTACCTGCTTTCAATCAAGCAAACATTGCTTCAGACTACAGCCCTTTCCCTTGTTCTCTTTCTTAATGAATGCCAAAAGCAAAACCAAGGTTAATTTTTAATATCAAAAAAGTTCCGTCTCCTCAGCCCTGCTCCTGGTTGAAACCACTTCAGGAGGAGACTGAAAACTATTAAGTATAGTTCTCTGCTGTATGTAGCTAGTGCTACCCAGTGCAAATTTTTATGGCATTTCCACTGTGGTAAAGTTTGGTCTGAATGGTGTTTTTTTTTTTTTACGTAAAAAGGAAAACGAAGTCACAATTTGCTATGGGAAAGAAAGAATACATTAATAATAAAAAGATAGTTATTCCTATATAGGGAGAGATCTCAGATTATAAAGGGTTTTGCTCTAGTCTTGCTTCTTTCTCCTCAGATGCATATCTGATACTTTTAAGGTAATAAATTCCAAAAGTTTTACGAAGCCAGAAGCTTCTAACCCTGATTCTCCCTTCACCCACTAAGACAAATTCCACAATTGCCCTTTTCTTACTTTGGTGTTTGAAAAATTCGTCTTTTGCACTGACAATGGAAGCTTCCAAAACAGAAGAGTGTGTGTGTGTGTGTGTGTGTGTGTGTGTGTTTAATTGCCAGTGGTTCCAATTACAATTGTGTCCTGTCATACCACAAAGTAATTTTATTGTGCTCACAGAACAACAGGTTGTTCAGATAACTGAAAAGGAAAGGGGGAGGGAGGTGGGGAGGGCTATCACATATATTTATATTGCCTCCCAAACTGAAAAATGCCTAGAGTCGTAAGGAATTTTGAGGGAGTAATACAAAACCATCCATTCCAACTGATTCTTAGCTAAAGAAGCATCACAGTGGTCGGTTGGTACACTGATGTCATAAACACAAAATGCATACAAAGCCATAGAACACCTGAGACATCTACATATCGCTTGTATTCGTTCTAAAATGACACACAAAACAAATGTCTTCACCTCAGATTCCATACGTCAGATCTGCATTAAATGACCTGCTGCTATTTATATTTTCCAACTATTTGAGACTTCAGACGTACTGACTTCTAAAAAACAAACTTTCACTAGTCTTCCCCAAGGATGTTTAGAAAACTTGTGGTGGATTTAAAACAAAACAAAACACACTATTTTATTCTCAATGCAAAATATTTTATTGATTAATTAATTATGTTTAACACCACCCTTCAACATCCGTTTCCAAGAGATACTATTTATCAAATCATTTGCTAGAGCCATTATGAACAAAGTAAATGGCAACAGGCTGTAAAAACAACAACAAAAACAGTAACAATACCCAGCATTTATAACATTCAAAGCGGTCCATATACAACAGGCTGGTTCGGTTTGCATGACTGCAACAAGCCACCTCAAATAACCCTACAACCGCCCATGGATTATGCGAATCACATCCGGCACACACTGCGGCTCTCAAAAAGCCGTGGTGCCTTGTTTTGATTGTGTGAATTGGGTCAGTTCTTGTGTGAATTGGGTCAGTTCCTCAGTTCTTACAACAACCCTCTAAGCTCACAATCTGCTCATATGCACATTTACTCAAAAGTCAATACCACTGATTTCAATGGGTATGCACAAGACTGCAGCTTCAGTAAGTCGCAGTGAGATTTGAACCAGGAATGCTTAGCTACTACACTATACTCGTCTCTAAAAGCATAATTTACCATTTACAGAATGCCGTGAAAAAGAATATTCCCCAAGATTTAGATATGATATATTCCATATATACCTTTCCACACCCTGTCCCTACAATCATCTTCAGAGGCTTTTCTCTGAGTGCCTCCACCAAATGAAGTAAGGTGGGTGACTACTAAGGAGAGGACCTTTTCATTTGTGACACGCTGGCTGAGGAATGAGCTTCCCAAAGAGGCTCGCCTGGCACCTACATTGTGGACTTTTCAACACCAGATGAAGACCTTTATATTTTCTCAGGCTTTTTAGTACTTCAGTATTAAAAACTGTATTAGTGCACTGTTTAGGTCTTTGCACTGCTGCTGGATTTTACTCTTTTGCTTTTTTCAGTTTTACCCTTATGGCTTTTATAGTATGTTTTACTATGTTATTGTATTTTATGGTTTTAAGTTTTGTTTTGCGAATTGCCTGGAAAGCTACAGCTACTGGGCAGTATAGAAATATAATACATATATACCTACATACGTACAGAACAAGCTGAAACTCGCATCAAAGAATGGGGAGGACAGGTTTATCAACGCTATGCTGATATGGTTTGAAAGTACATGATCACCAACCTCGCTGAAGCTAAGCAATCTAAGGTCAGGTCAACACCTGGAATGAAGATCTCCTGGGACTTCTATAGATCTTATTGGGCAAACCACTCATGCACTTTATGAATTAATGGGTGGGGCCACACTGACTACCCCACTTCGATGTTGCCCCACTCCTGTGTATGGAGCATGAACATCTTCCATAAGAACCCATTAAGCTTCCCCAGTAAATGGCGCATCGCTGTTGAAGGAATAGGACATTAGATGAAGGCTCACATTGCACCTCCCAAGAACGTACTGAGAAAGCTAGGCGGGCTTTGGGTAATTTAATTGTCACTGAATTTCAGCAAAAAGATTGCTGGCAAGGTATGCAGACTCACTGGAAGCTGGTGTGCCTACTCCTCTTCAGGCCGCTGTGTTCCCCTCCTCACACCACCCTACCCTGGGAAAGCCCTGACCACTATTACTCCAGTCGCTGCTTACCAACCAAATTTGGATCTTGCCCTGCCCAACCCTTTCTTCCTGCTCCTCCTGCCACTTACAGTAGGGGAGAGGTGCCTGGTAGTAGTAGCCTAGGTAATGTATTCTTCTCTACAGTAGTTATTTCTCCCTTGGACTCCCATCAGACATTTTGTGTCACTGAACCATGGTTAGAAACAAGCTTTCTTGCTTTTAGCCACTTCTCCCAATTGACATTTCAACTGGGACGTCAAGTTCTATTCCTCCATCACCTTGGAACTGTCCAGGTTTGATTAAACTGGGTATCATGTTCATTTCAATAAATAAATACGGAGCTGCTGCAGTCATTATTTGCTATAGAGGGTAAGATTTGGCCTTTTGTGGATTGTGTTGACATACCATATATCAACAGTGTGTGCAGTTTCACTATGCTATGCTAGAAAGCTCCTTAGGCTGGAATCCTATACACATTTGCCTGGGAGTAAGCTCCATTGAAAACAAGGATACTTGCTTCTGAATATACACGCATAGGATTGCACTGTATATGTCACATCTGCATCCAGTCTGGCATGTTTGGAAATAGGATACAAATGTACTGAAATAAATTAGGTTTAAGATTAGAAGTGACCATGGAAAGAAGGCAATCTTAATACGAGTCCACAAATATTAAAATGAAGGATTGACGCGTTGGATGCCTTGAAACTAGTTTCCCAGGTTTCTAGCAGGGTGTATTATGCACAAGATACCAAGAGGAATAGAAGGATCATTTGAGAATCATCCAGGAAATAGCTTCCTACCAGCAATAATGAAAAGTGGGAAGCAACTGATAGAAAATCATTAAGGGAGTCCCAGAAAACCATACAAAGCACTTTCATCACTGTTTACCAGCGAAGACTGGTAGATGATGAGGTAGAACAAGGAGTCACAAAAAGATCAGGCACACAAACGAGCCCATCCTGACCAGGCTATTGTAGGAAAATACACTATTTCCATGCAGGCTTTAGCTAGGGTGGCAACCAGCATTTAGATCTTCAGCAAAGCAACATTGAATTGCTGGGTCTCCTTTCATCAAATATATGTGGAACAACACCTACCACCTCCAATTATTACGTTAAATCCACACAAAACTATTTTCATCACAGACTTCAAGTTTTCATTCACTTTCATAAAATAATTTAGGCAGCCAAATCAAACCCAAACACCAAATTCATTACCCTTCATTGCTTTTATTCCATTGTCGTAAACAGCTTTAAAGCAAATGAAGCAAATTGAATACCTGCTTAAATTTCTAAACTTTTCCAGAGCTGACAAACTCCTATTCTCAACAACCTTACAAAACTAGCGACAAGTAAAAGGGGAACATGAAAGAAGTTATTTTTCCCCTCTAGTCCCTTTCCTGCCTATTAGTACCTGTGTCAGAATTCTCATTACATCACAGTAAATATTTAAATTCATTAAAGTCTTGTAGAGAACAAAACATACACTGATGTTTTCTGTTAAAAAAAATTGTGAAACACTTAGGGAGCTTAATTTCCATGTATTTCTAGAAGGGATGGGTCTTGTGTTTATATATACACAGCATAAAAAGACACTGACATGGGAGAGAAGCCGGGATAAAAATGGAGAAGCAAGGAGAGATCGCAAAAGATATAGCATGCTTTGCAGATGAGAGAGTGGTACCTATACAAAAGCAGAATAGGTCAGATCATTTTGCATTGATGGAAATAAAACATCTACTGTGTTTCACCTGCCACACCAATATGAATAAACAGGACTCTTCACCTACCATTGCAGACAGAAATCTTAAAAAAATAAAATAAGAGAGAGAGGTTCTTACAAATGCTTGTGTGTTCAGAAAAGGCAGCATACGGACCACCTTTCATACTATGTAACGTTCTTACAAATAATAGATTTTTCTTAATAGTGTAATTTGACCTCCGCCAGCTTAGTGTAATGGAAAAAAAAAAAAGGTGTGGAAGTACAAATCAAGTCATCAGTGTGGTTACCCAATTACTTAATTTGTCTTAGATTAAAAATGGGGGTCTTCATAGGTTTGTCACTGAAACAAGCCTACGCTAAACTCCAAAAGGCGGTTTAGAAGTGTATCTCAGCAACTACACAGTCTACATTCATAGACCAAATCAGGCAATGTATCTTAGGTTGATTTCCCAAACTGATTATTTTTCAGTGATCTTCACTAACCACCCCCAAAATAGAGCCTGCATTGAAACGCCATAATATTTATTTACAAAGTCTAAAAAAAAGACTAACACAGCTCTAAAAAAGTACTTGATATGCACCTGGCATTATGTTTATACATGTAATACAGCATCTGAATTTTTTTGACGGTAAAAGAAAGAAAGGTAGTATTAGGACATGGATAAAGTATACACTTATGATTATAGCAGACAAATTTGTGTTTATATCAGAGAATCAGTCCAAGCCTGAACTGCCAATTGGCCCGAACCAAGAAATGTTATACTATGCTGTACAACTTAGATATACGTTGTAGGCACATTTTAGTCTTTTCTTTTTCTTGAAGCAGGAAACAAGAGATTTACCTTACTAAAATAGTAGCATTCCTACAGTATGTTCAGCCGACTTCCATAGGATTAAATTACATCAAGTTAATGAATAAATACACAATATGCAAGTTACAGCATAATACTGACTACTTTCTATAATTAGTTCAAAGACCAATGGCATTAATGTCAGATCTTTCCATGCTCCATTTGATGAAAAGAGAACTTCCACATATACCCTGAGAGTTCTGCGTCTTTCTCCTACCATTATTAGAGACGCACAGACAACTGAACATCTTGAATTTTGATGGCAGAACTTGTTTTTGGAGAGCCATCCATTCAGGAATTCACTCGTCCCACTTGTCCAGCAGAGCAAGTGCTATCTGACTTTCAGGGCAAAGGAAAAAAAATCATCTCTCTTCACAGATATTTGCCTGAAGGGGTCAGAGAGGGGAAATCTGTTTCAATTTTAAGAAGTGGCATTTTTTTTTTGTCTATTTAGGCCTAAACAATGATCTATATGTTATACCAGTCTGTTTTGTACATTATGTACTTAACCCATTTTCTTACAACTATTCATCCCTAATTTTAAAACATTTGTGCAGACAAATGATTCGACCCTATTGACTCATAAATGTGTGCCATCTTCTGTAAATCTCTTCATTATTTTTTTCCATAGCCAGTTTCTGCCTACGTATTTGCCTACTTGCCTCTGTAGCACTGTTGCAGAGTGAAAAGGATACGCTTCAAAAACCCTGTTAAAAACATCAGATGGGAGAATGACAATACACTCACACATATGAGAGAGAGAAAGAGAGAGAAATCTACTGCATATTCTGTGTAAACACACACAACGTAAGACAGACCCAGTGATTAAAAAAAAAATTCTATCCTCTGCACTATATATTTCAAACCTATACAGATATTTACACTCCCCATTTTAAAGCAATACTACTGCCAACTGCCAGAGCTAAAAAAAAAAAAAGTACACAATTCAAAATATGTTACCTTTGTTCAAACAATACTGCTGTTCATTATATAATAGAAACTGTCATACTTAATCTCTCAGGAACCCAGAAATAGTAAATTCTTAGGCCAGAGGTGGTTTAAAATGGTTTGAGGCAAAACTGAAACATAGTATTTAAGCAAATCTTGAATAGGAACATAAGCACGATTGATGAACATTTTACATCATCTTCCACATATTCACTTTTGAGCCTCACAAATGAACTAACAACCCTGGGAAAAGGCAAGCATTCTGTATTCCAGATGCTTTGCACAAGATTGGAAAACCTATCGTTTCCCACCTTTTTCTTCCTCGTTATTAGAGCAAAGAATTTAAGTTACGTATAAAAGGAGAATCCATGGATAGCAACGATACTCAATGTTCAACATACTTGGAAGAATCCCAGTTAAATTCTATTAAAATCTATATGTAGAAAGTTTCCATACTATACTATTTCAGGATTAGAACACAAATTGTTTTGATATTATCTACAATTGTGTGCTAAGCACCAATTTGGGGACTGGAATATTTCCAAGTTTTAATTGGTAAAAAGAGATGCAAAACCAAATCAAATAAACATAACTCCTGCGAATTTGTGTACATGTGTGTTAAAAATCTGGATATAAACACAAAGAAGTACTGGATACTGAGCGAGATTTGGTAAGCTAATTCATATGCAGCTTGATTTACAAACCAGCTGAGATGCAGTACCAAGATTGAGCCGTTTTCCCCCAATGTCCTTCAATGGGAGTAGGTTAACGGAAACCATTTCAAATGTCTTTCAGGTCCTCCAGTTATTGTATAAAATACATTAACAAAGGCTTGAATATGCGTACTTTCATATGATGTGAGTGGGTGAGCAAAGATTCATAACCATCTAATTTTATTGCATAGTCTAAAAATATGGTTGGATCAGCTTTTTCCCCAAAACAACAACTACGTGCTAATCCCAAAACCAGTATCAAACCCTAGTCACATCAAAATGTGTTTTCCCCAGGTGAGAATTACAGAAACAGCCCCACAAGAAGCTTCTACAGATGAGAATGATCTTGAATAGAGTGACATTGAAATGAAAGCTAAAGAACGAGACAAGTTAAGTCTAGGGTTTGAACTCCAGAGAGAACTGACATTTTAAAAAGTGGTGCCACTGAATTATAGTTCTCCACTTTGGGTGGGGCACCCTTTGACTGGGTGGAGCGCCTCCCCTAAAGGAAAGGAAAACTGGCACAAGCTGACTTGGCCTTTGAGAGATTCTCAAGTTTGCCAATTTATGAAGTCGCACCAGCATGAACTTCACCAAGATGTCTCTTGCCTAATCCAGTTACAGACAGAAACTTCTGCTGGTGTGAAAAGTCTAACCTGGGGAAAGAACGGGGAAATGTGACTGGGGGAGGGAATAAAGCAAATACTAAGTTTTAAAATGTTAAAATAAATAGTTGAAGAAATAATAATTATCAGCATATGCAGTATAGTTTAAAAGTTGACTGTTCATATTCTCAGTAATTGCCAAATTTGCAGAGTCAAAAGAAGTATAAAATAAGCAACATAATGAATGTAAGTTTGTTGTTTTTTTAATTGTGTTTAATTGGTTGATTGGTAACAGGCTGATCATTCACATTTGCAATGCCATTTTCCCCCATTGTAAGGTTCACATGTTTTACGCCATACATTAACAGGTGTAAATTATTCCTTGACATTTTTTTTAGTGCTAACTGATCTGATAATAGCAATTATTAATCCAGAGACAAATTGATTCTTCAATTAAGTAGAAGGAGGAGGAGGAGGGAGGGATAATACATTTCAAAACTTCATGGGGAAACTGCTTTTTCCAGCTAGCTTAAGTTACCATAACCTGAAACACACCAATATTCACAGAATGCATTTAGAGAAATCTAGCAAAGATCAGCGGGAAAGTTGTGTGTGTGTGTTTTTTTAATAACTGATTGAAAACAAGAATAAAAATAACTGCATCAACAGGGTCTTTCTTCTCCAGGCTTCAAGCCCGGTTTTTCCTGAGTGCTTAAAAAAAATGGCAGTTCGGCCACTAAAACCAATCCAGAACATTATTAAAAGTTAAAAGCTACCAATTACTTCTGTCTGTTCTTTTAAAGGAAAGCTTGGCATTACGTCAGTCGGTATAAAGAAAACAAGAGAGAGAGAGAGAGAGAGAGAGAGAGAGAGAGCGCACACAGAAGAAAGAGAGGGAGAGAAAGTTTCCTTCTTGTATAAATAAAACCACCCGGGGAAGGTGTCTAGCCTCTTGTAAAGGGTTTATTGCAAGCTTTAAAAAGGGCTTGCTGCTTTTTGAAAAATTAAATTTTATTAAATAAATTTCAGAGAGGGAACGAAGACAATCTGTGTTCAGAGGGAAAAAAGATTTCTCATATAGGAAATCCCATTGATCACCTTCAACTTTGGAATCAAATAATGTATTTGAAGATAGAACTTGCTGATTGAATATACTAAGCAAAAACCTTCCAACATTATACATTGACTCCCCAAACATGGAAAGTAGTTTTTACAATTTAACAATGGACATCACCCAAGTTCCACATATGTTTCGTGTGTGTGTGTGTGTGTGTGTGTGTGTGTGTAGGTGGGGGTTTAGTTATAAACACTAATGTCTAATATTCTTTAGATAGGATATTTTATAGGATAATTCACATCCTACATGTACGAGTTTGATAGGAAAATTATGGGACACTATAAAGTTGGCTACTAGACAACAGAACTTTTCCATGTGCGTAGTGATTGAGGCATAGAGAAAACCATGCTGAATTTGAGACGCATGGAGAGGCAAGTCTCTAACTAATATGACATTTCTTTACATCTAATTCACTAAGGTCGCCATCACTGATATGGGCATCTCGAACAAGCAGTAATTCATTCACCCATGAAATCTACAGAGGAGGCTGCAAAGCAGGCAGGTGAATTAGTGGGAGTGTAGAAGTTATGTTCAGGTAATAGGACTAACACAGAAGAGATCCAGATAAATGAGGATTTCCTAACCATCCCGGAACAGTGCCACTGCAGGGCCTCCCCCTCACTAATTCCAGATTAAAGGTTTTTGTGAAATACAGTTGTACGCTTCCCTTTAATTTTTCCTGCTTAAAATTGGGGCATTGGGCCATACAGTTGAAAGCCATCACAGTACACTATCATTTTAAATAATGGAGGGGGAAAAACTTTTAGTATAAGCATGTTATAAGCTATCAGCACAGACTTTTAAATAGTTAGCTTCAAAGACAGTTCTACAAATTATTGCAAAAATAAACCTAAAATTAAAACCCTATTACACCTTTAGTAAACATTTACTCTACAATAGTTTACCTGTTTTCAAGAAATATAATGCAATTGCTATAAACTTGATCCGTGACTGCGTTAAACTAATTTCAATTAATCAATCTCATAGAAGTCAATATACCCCGGTCTACTGTCATTAAAGAAAGTGTACAAGTTTAGGATTTTCAATAGAATTGGGATTAAACTGGTTTAGATCTAATTGTTTTAAATCTAACTAGTTTGTGGATTAGGCCAATATTGAGTTACGTGGTTTTACAATGCGATCCTATGTATGTTTAATCAGAAGTACGTCTCACTGTGTTCAGTAGGACTTACTACCAGGAAACTGTGCACGGATTGTAGCCTCAGGACACAATCCTATGCATGTTTACACAGAAAAAAGCTGGCTGGGGAATGCTGGGAGCTGTATGAAATTTAAACCAATTCAGGCAGCAATCCTATACACATTTACCTGGGAGATATTCCCTCTGAATTTCAGAGGACTTATTTCCAAGTAGACATGAATACAATTGTGCTGTTAAACCCACTTAAGTGAATAGGACAAACTGACTAAAATGTAAGGACTTTAACTTTACTTTTTTCAAAAAGTTGTCACAAAAAAATCAATGTGACAAAACAATTGGGTTTTGTCACAATTGGGTTTTCCTTCCCATCTTGCATTGAAAGTAATCACGGAACTATCAAAATAGTCTATATTTGGGTGGAGGTTTTAACTGTCAAAACTAAATCATAACTCTGTTGTAACAGTATATAAGAAGGAAGTTCAAAAAGCATGACAGTCTTTTAAAAAATGTCCTTTAAAAAAACACAGTTGAGAATAAAACTTGTATTTAAAGAGACAAAAATAACAGTGCAACAGGTATGCTCTAATTAACTCTTCCAAGGGTTGATAATAAATGGTATTAATAAAAAAACACAATTATTAATTTTAATGTACACACTTTAATCAGTAGATCAATCAACTAAAAGGTATGTTGATTAATTGGAATGCTGAAGTATGATCTGTGGTGCTGTGAATTACTTGGGCAGTTGTTTTTTAGTCTGTTTTTGGTGTGCTACTGAAATAGGAAATGAAGAAGGAAAACATTAAAGATGACCTTTGTGGAAGGTGATATTAAATATTTAGATATTAAAGAAAGTGGAAGCATTCTTTAATATCTAAAAAGAGCATCTATAACATGTCTTGCTATACAGGTGTCTGGCGACTGTAATCAATGCAGTTAACAGTTAAAAGGTACATAAGCTTAAAATCTTTAAGTGAGTGACAGCTCTACTAATAATTCATAGTAATCACCAACCTGAAAAAATAACTAGCCTTCCTTTCTACTTGACAACCTCAAAAAAGGTGAACCTAGCCAACAAAGACTTTCCTGTACCTTAAAACATACATACACACACACACACACACACACACACTTGTACAAACCTAATTTTAATCACTTACATGTTGAATTGTGAAGTGAAATATTTTGGGCAGAAAATTCTACATTTATGGTTATCCACGACTGCCAAAAATACAAATCTAAACTACTCCACTAGTTGTCTTGAGGAAACTAAATTAAGCAAAGGCAAACAGCAACTGGAAAGTTGTCAGTCTTCCGGAATGAATGGCTTCATTTTACAGAACAACCAAAAATCCTAACATCAGAATATATTGCTGTCTGAAGCCAATACTTTGACCAAGAGACTCATCCCAAACACATTACGGCAAAAGTAATTCTCACTGATTTCAATGGATCTTAAATCCATCTAAATGTTCCTAGGATCATGGCTCATGGGTTCCTAGTTTATTTCAATGGAAAGCAAATTAAAAGCATCATTAATTCCCACTTGGCTTTTCTGTGGACAAAGAATAACTTTTTTTAGACTCCCAGCCGGACATGTTCAAAATGTTTCACCACAAACTGTTTTGAATATTTCACCATAAACTTTTTTAACCATGTTAAGTGTGGTGCAGCTCACAAATGTTTATGGCAATAAATGTTGCCAGTAAGGCTACAGGTGATAATGTTCAATTAGTTATTACATTTAAATGTTGACAAATATTAATAAGTAAGCCACATATATTCAAAGACATACATACACATTTTAAACCTTCTACTGAAGATGTACAAATTATGATGAAATTCATGTTTTTCAGTTCCATAAGTATTTTTTCAAAAAGGGACATTTCTGAAATTCTTAAACGTTTGCAGATTTTGAGCTAATCAAGGCTATACATCACTTTTAAAGAATGGGTCCATAAGGCGAACTACCTTCATACCTTAACAGCAAGAAGTAATTAGTCAGTGTGACCTTAATGATTGGAAAAAGTAAGGCATTCCTAAGAGCTTCAGCGAGGCTGAAAAACAAAATATGGCCTGAATGCTGAAGTCTAATGAACAGGCACTGTAAGAACCTCTTCTACAAGGACTTGATTTTACTGCCTTTACACATGCTTCATGCACAGCAGCTACAGAGTGTATTAGGAGACCGATTAAGGCTACAATTCTGTGAACGCTTACTCAAGAGTATTCAGAAAACTCAGTGAGACGTACTCATGGGTAAATATGCTTAGACCCATGCTGGAAAAAGGATACAACAAATGTTATGGGGGAAAGAATCTTCACAGAAATACACTGGAATTACACTTAATAATAATTATAATTATTATTACTATATACTCACACACCTCCACAAAAATAACACTGTTTACTTTATTGTTAGAAAGTATGCATAGTTCTCTTCCACAAATACCTGAAAAAGCAACTACATACTTGATGCAATAAATGCATTTCAAAACTAGTATTTTAATTCCTGGCTAAGTTGATCCACTGCGGTCTCACATCCCAAGTTCTCTAAGTGCCTACTTGGGGGATGTTAACAGTGAACTCCATCAAACTACTCTAGAGTAAATCACTGCCAGAACAGTTTATACTCCACTGATGAAAATATACCTGCTGAGGCCCAAACACTTCAAAACAGTACCCGAGATCATATCCTACGCAAAGAAATGGAAGCTGAAAACTATTAGAAGTTTGTCATGAACTGGCTTTAAGGTATACCTTTCAATAATCAGGCTCCATAAAAACCAAGTTTATATTCTTTATTACCCATAATACTCAGAGGTAGCATAGTGGGTTGTGAACAAAACTCACTCTTAGATACAGCTCTAAACTGTTATCATGTCAATTTAAGTTGTGAATGTGGCGCTAGAGATTTCAGGATTTATATGAAGCTAAGCAGCTGCACAATAGTATAACACTGATGATGTGTAATCTACAATCTAAAGTTTAACTAACCTTACACCTTAAAAAAAAAAAAGTAAGAAAAGCCTCTATGCTTTTTTTTTTTGCTTTTTTTTTTAAGGGAAAAATGAAATGCTCAATTTCTTTGGATTAGCCATCTTGGTAACAAACTTTCACTACAGTCATTAAAAAAAACTTGCAAAATGTTGATATCATTTCCAGACGGTTTTGTCAGCATTACAATTTACAGGAAATAGTTGGTGTTCTCATGAAAGCTGTGCATTTACTTGCAAGAGCAAGGGGACTTAAAAAAAACTTTCTTTAAAGTTTGCTTTTGCTAAGATTTCTGATATGTCACTCTGGTGAAATATTTGAAAGGGCTTCCTCACCTAATGGATGCATTGTGAACAAGAGGGCAAGCACTGCTCTCTGTTCAGACAGCACTAATGTAAACTTTTATTGTTGTTTTGTCCTCATAAGAAACTAACTCTTACCACTAATTTGAACCTTACATTTGTAACTCTAGCTTTTGTTTCCTACATAATCAATGTAACATTTTATAAAATATTTTTAAAGCCACAGACGTCTAGAGGACAGTAGACAAATTCTTCCAACAGCTATCCACCGTAAGATTCCTATTTTAATATTTTTAAAAGAGAAAAAAATGAAACTGTAGGAATAGAATGTCAGGCCTACTAAAATAAATAATGTGCTAATGATTTACACAAAACACCAAAAACTCTCTGCATTCCTGTTATCCTCATTATTTACTATTATCGTTAACTTGCAGTAACATTCACGATAGATAGTAACTACATACACTCTCACACAAAAATAATAACCATCCATTCTATGTGCCTTCCCAATTCCCCATTCACACTTTTCTTAATTGCATTTTCTCCAACTTTGTTCCAATACTTCCTGGCCATTGGCAAGAGGATGAATGAAGAGCATGTTCCTCATGAGATCTCATGTTTACTTCATCACTTGGCCTATGACTTTTTTCTTTCTTTCTTCTTTCAGTCAATGAAATTCAGAGGTTTGACATTTGTGGATAGGGAAAAAAATGTAACTGACGTTTAAGTGTACTTATGGGCTGGCATTAGCTTTCTTTAGGAAATGTGTGTGTGTGTGTGTGTGTGTATATATATATATATATATATATTTAAGAAATAAGTTGTTGAAGGTCCTAAAACGTGAAATGACACCTTGTTTACCAGAAAATAAAAATAAACAATGAATCCACTAACTAAAACCTGCCAAAATGGCAGGGAGAATTTTCCTCTGACAACAGGGCTCAAGTCAACCCTGGAAGAGCTACTGATCAAAGGCAAAGATCAGAGGAGGTGGGGGGGGGGAGAGACCCATGGGGTAGAAAGTGTCAAATTTGCACAGCAGCACTCCCCCCCCCCCTTAAGATCCTTCCTGGAGCTTTTAATAACAAGCCCACCCCCTCTCTTGCTTTATTTATCACAAGTTAACTATCAGCACCACTGCAATCTTCTTTTAAGAGTATTAGGAAGTTTCCACCTCTCCATTCATTCAGTTCTTTCAAAGGGGCAGTGGGGGGAAGGGGGAATCTGTCACACAGATCCTAAGAGTAAAGGGGGGGGGGGGTCAGTGGAATCTAGACAAAGTAAAGTATAGCAAACCTGGGAGAACTGACCAGGGGTTTCCTGGCCTTTAAAAAATGGGGCAGGGGAGTTTTTAACTCCTTTAAAAGATGTAATCACCACCAATAAGTCACCTTTCCCCCTGGAAGCGGTGGTAAAAGAGACCAGGAAAATCATCTCTTTTCTCCTCTGCATCTAATAAATAGATATCATACAATGCTCATCACCCTTCTCTGCCTTCCTTCACTTGGGAAGTTTTTGCCCACCCCTTCCAAGAATTGCACACGTAACACAGAATACACACACACACACTTACTACTTTTCATGATGATCTCCCTCTTCAGCCTGGATTTTTGTCACGATCCCCATTAAAAAAAGAAAGAAAGAAAGAAAGAAAGAAAGAAAACTTCTTCCAAACACAACTCGAAGTGTGCACAGATCTGGAAGGGTTGCAAGCTCTTTGGATGCAAGATTTGCAAAATTAAAAAAAAAAAAAAACACAAAGAAAACCTCTGGGCTCTCCCTCCTTTGCTATATGGAAGGGAATTAAATCAAAGCTATGCACATAGGAGGGGAGGGGAATCAGGAAAGACACCAGCAGCTTTAGAAGTTCTTTTCTTGTTGGGGGTAAAGGGGGAGGAAGGGGGAAGGGCTTCCCTTTTTGCTTCTCCTCGGCTGCTGAACTTGACCCCTGCTGACTCCACCAACAGGGCTACTGCAAGTTTTCAAGTCGCCCATTTCCCAGGCATCAACACATGGTTTTGACCCACAAAAGCCAGACCAGGGGAAGGAGGCGGAGGATTAAAAATAAATTAAAAAATAAAAACAGCCAAAGGGGGGGGGGGATCAGTATGAAATCTGAGCTCTTGCTTCTCCTTTTACACTCTTTTAAAAACACACACAGAGAGCACCCCCCCTTTTCCCAATCAACCTTAATCCTCTCTCTCTCTCTGATTTCTCATGGCACACACATCCCCACACACACACACGTCAATACACATTTGCAAAATATATAAACCCACAACCAACACAAGTCACATACGCAGCGTTCATCAGAAGCAGGAACGGATTTGCGCACCCCCCCATCTCCACCCCCCCTCCCGACACCACATCTAAACACACAACACGGTCCCTGATCTTGTTATTTCCTAACGCCCCCCCCCCTTTGAATCTCTCCCCACCACCACCACCACCACCGCTTACCTGTTGATTAATCAGCAATAATAATAATCGCAGCAGCTTGAAAGATGGTGGAACTGTCGCTTGAGCCATGAACCGTCTTTCTGTTGTTTGCAACAGAGTTGATCTTGGATTATTTTGGAAGAGGTGGAAAGGGGGGGGGGGAGGTGAGGGAAGGAAGGAAGGAGGAGGAAAAGCGAAGGAAGGAGGAGGAGGGAGGAAGAGAGAGAGAGAGAGAGAGAGAAGGAGGGGGTTAAGAGGAAGAAGAATGGGGGGAAACGATCTGCCTTTACAACCCCCCCCCCTTCTCGTCCCCTCTGCTGATGGGGAGAGAGCGAGAGAGAAAGGGGGAAGCGTAAAAGACCTGGATGTGCCTGGTTATGTTTATAAAAGGAGCGGGGGGGGAGGGGAGCGGGGGGGAGCGAGCGAGCGAGCGACAGCCTGGCTTCTAGCGAGGCAAACAAGCCCCAAAAAAGGAGGAGAGCGGAGCAGGCTTTGGAGATTGCAAGGAGATCAGCGCTTTATCAGAACTGTTATCGCTTGTCAGGACCTCAGTCTCCGAGCATTACGTCAGTTTCAAGACACCAACACTATTAATATCAAAGGGAGCCTGAGCGAGAGGAAAGCGCCACCCCAGACGGGGAGCCCTTAAAGAGACAGTGCAGGCGCCCTGCTTGCCGCTGCCGGCCTTAGCCCGGCCTCCCTCCCTCGCTGGCGGCGGCGGCGGCGGCTGCTCCTCCTCCTCTCGCGCTCGGGCTCTTTCTCGCAGTTCGCGGCGGCGGCGGCGCGGCGGCCCCACGAGGCAAAGGCTGCTCGGGGCGGGCCGAGTCATTCACACGTCTTTGCCCTCTCACTTCTCCAGAGGGCGGGGAGCGGCCGGGCGTGTGCGCGAGTAAGTGCAGGGGAATGGCACCGGCGTTCAGCAGCCACACAGCAGGCCTTATCCCCGGAGCCCCCCCGGCCCCCCTTCAGTTTTGCAGAGGAGGACTTTCTTGCCCGAAGAAGCAGTTGTTATTTGCAGTGCGTCACGCAGGAACTTTTATCAAGACAGGCCAGGCCAGGAGCATGTGAACCTGGCGTAGACCGAGTCAGACCACGGGTCCACCTGGCCCAATATCGCTGACACGGGTTGGCAGCGGCTGTCTAAGGTTCCGGGCAGGATTTTTTCCAGTCTACCTGGAGACCCCAGGGAATTGAATTTAGGACCTTCTGCATGTCAAGCACGTGCTCTGAGCTCTCTGGCCCCTCCTTTGCCCAGGCTGGTTTTGCATAATGGGCATAATTCTGTGCCTGTCTACTCAGAAGTAAAGTCCCCTTGAGTTTCCTGTGACCCAAGCCCCAAGTATAGGATTGCCACCTAAATTGCTCATTGGGAGGGGGTGAGTATCGATGGGAGACGGCTTCTAATCACCAGCACTTACAGGGGTTAGGACACACCCTCTCATGTACACATACGTACACAAACATAGTACACATACCTACGCAAACATAGTACACATACCTACGCAAACACAGAATAATAGGGATTCTCAAATGCATCCTTGGGGTGGGCGATGAAAGTCGGGTTCGAAAAGTACCACCCCAAAAAATGTTTCAGGGGAAAAATTACACTGATAGAATCAAAGAAAGAAAGAAACTACATATGGAATATGACTGGACATCCTTGGTCTGTAAAAAAGAGGTATCAGGTCACTTCTTGTAATGCAACACTAAGCAAGACACTACATGAATGAATGCATGAAAAGCAGTGCCGAGACAGAACCCCTCAAGGGTTTGTCATGTACATAGTATGTGTTATATACAGTTCACTCTGTTGTCAGAAAAGTGTAAAAAGAGGGACACTGGCAGAGATCCGTCTGCTCAAGCTATTCTTAAAAGTTCCTCCAAATCTTAGTATGTCTTAGTATGTCAGAGAGCTTCGGCTATTGGGCGGTACAGAAATAAATAAATAAATACAGAAACATTCTAATGAACAAAAGTCACATCTCTTGTATCAGAAATTATCAAAAGTCTGTGAAGTATTTGTGTTAGGTATGTACGGAAAAGTTATCTGTGAAAGAATTTTCCATGTGAAATACAGTAGCTGTTTAAAAATATATACAAACATATACAGGACATTCCGAGACCTTTTCTTTTTCTCTATAGGTAGGTAACTATGTGGTTTGTTTCTCCCGTGAAATACTGTTTAAACTGACTTTGAACTTCAAGCAGTCATTATCTGGTTCCTTCTTGCTCCTGCGAAGAGCTTATCCAACCAAGAAGCATGAAAAAGCTAATTATTAAATATATGGTTATTTCTCCCAAAATATGATTCACTCCATTCACAATATCTTCCCTAAACATGTAATTTTCAGAGGAAAAAACCAAATATCTCGATTTAGTAAACCATGTAAAAATGAATGCACAATAAACCAAGGAACGTTTTGCTAACTTTATTCAATCTTCATTTATTTTCTATATAATATACTAGAAGATGTATAAACTGACTCATTAATGCATATTCCTCCACCACCCACTCCCTGCACTTTCTTAAGTTTTTTTTGTAGGGTTTGTGTGATAAGTAAGTACTTCATGAATACAAACGCAATAATTCAGAGGCAAGGGGTGAACTTGTAAGGTAAATAAAATATAGCTGCTTTACCAGATCTATACCATGCTGCATTAAAGAGGGAGAACAGAACTCTTAATAACATATGATGTGGAGGACTGATTATATACTCCATTACCAGAAATTCATTCTGGAAAACAAAGAAAAGTAACACTCATATCTTTATAAAATATGATTCATATTTTTAATAGCAGAATCATTTACCGTAGTACATTGCTAAGATGTACTAGAAGCACTCTTTTGGGATGCGAGATCTCCACATTTTATTATATTAAGCTGTAAATCCAATTGCAGAAGAAATTTTAGACAAAGACAATGTGTGTGGAATAATTTACACAAGCAAGAACTGATGCTCATTTTTCCACCAAGAAGGTTTTAGAACACTCTAGGATACTTAGTTTAAACTAAACAGAGTCTCGTCTCTAGGTAACTTATGGCCGAACATGCATCTTAGTTAATCTGATAACGTTCTGTTGGCTTCAGTGGTATGAAATTAGGTAAAATGGAAGTCCTTTGGCTTAACCGGGCTATGGGTTTGGCTGTGAGGAATATGTCAGAACACGTTTCTCAAACCAGCATTGCATATGGAAAGTTTAAAACAAAAAGGGTGATTACTTGTTACATGCCCCTGGCTCTGGTTGAATCAAAATTTACAAAGATAGATTCAGTTCTCTTTGGCATTGCCACAAGTTGAATTTGAAAAAGCAATGATACCCAAGTCTCCTCAGACACCTTTCAATCTGTGTCATATGCCCCAAATCCCCAGATGTTACTCACTTTATATTATAATATAAAGTGTCTAATGACTAGGTACCAGTACATCCTATGATGAGCATAAACTTTCTAAAATTACACACACATCTTTTCCAACTCTAAAACATACTGCTAGAACAATAAGCCACTTACTTGTTAACGCACAAGAATTTACACACCCAGGTTGAAAGGGGAAAGGCTGAAAGGATTTCTTTTTTCACAGTTCAATTCATAAATGGTACGGAAAGGCTGCCTTATTACCCAACAAAAAATTCCTGGGAAAAACGTATTATTTAGGAAAGCGTTTTTAAAATAGTTTGCCTAGCATATGCAGTAATTACACTTAAAATAAATCAGATCACAGAGATGTTAATAGCAAGTGGCTTAAGTTAACCATGAAAGATCCATAAAGAACTTAATAAAAGCAAAAACAAACAAAAATACAGTAAATTGTTTTATTTATGAAATAATTTACAGACACATTTTTTAAACTTATGCTCAAGACGTGTGCCAATCAGAAGCATGTGCCAAATATGTAGAGACACAGAGGGCCTCATAGTGTCCTTTTTGATCCTAAACTAAATATTTCCAACTCACTCATGAGCTCATGTAATAATTGCTTGACTGTAACCTTTATTATACAGAAAGCTGTTATATTGTTTTCCTTCAAATACTTGTCAATTTGCTTTTGAGACCCTCAACATTTGCATGATATAAACTGCATTACAGGAGATATTGAAGGATACTGTCAAGCACATCTATAATATTTTATTTTAAGGTAACAAAATATTTGTTGTTGTTTGAAACCAGGTTAACTACAAAGTAAGGCCATTTTTGTCACAGGAATGCCAAAAGACATGGGTGACTGATACTGAATATAAAGATAAATCAGTTAATCCAACCAAAGATACATATTTTTTGCTTCCACGGGAAAAAACATAAAAAGATTAAACTGAGGTGTAGTCCCAACAAAGTTAAGCACTTTTCACTTTCAGTCATATTGATTTTGATGAGAAAGAGTTCAGTATGTGCTTAACATTCTTCCTATTGAAATCAATGAAATCAGTTCCTTCCTCAAGTCATATTCTATACTGAGACAGAATAGAAAGACCAGTGACGGTTACATCTTGAAAGAAAACAGTACAGCAGTCTTTGTTTATCAAGATGAAATAACATGTCATTTATGCTTTTATTGTTTAATGCTGAGAAGGAGGGGGGGTTTCTCTCATCTTCTTGTAGTTTATTCAACCTAGATACAGAGAAGGATTAGCAGTTAAGCACAGGCATACGTGTTTTACAATTTCAACCTTTTAGCGCATAACTTCCTTACTTAAACTACTAGAGCCTATAATCACAATGATTTTACCTGATGGAACACGTTTTTCAGAAATATAATCCAACTGTTTATCCTAACATGTCATAAATTGCAATTCTCCTAAAAAGCCTGTAAGACTGACATCCATCACTCTTAAACACCTCTTGCATTTGCAGACACATCACCAACAAAGGATTTCTACATTATTATTCCCCAAGTTAGTAAGATATGAGTTCTAAGGGTGGCTTGGCCCTGGAGGCCATTTTGAGGTCATGTGTATTCATTACCCACATGACAGCCAAACATTTGACAGTTGGGTGGCAGACAAAAAAACTGGAACCTCTCCAGGCCCAGTTTTATCTGTGTGAAAGTTCTGTAAAAGCCATTTTCTTTTATTGTCTTCCTTAATAAGTATTTATGAAGAACATTTCCTTAAGTGTCTCAGTGTTGCATTGCAAGATTCTTGGGAATCTCAATACCATTGCTGGCAAGAGAGTGTGCAGTTGGACTACTAGTCTGTACTGCAAGCCCATGGGCACGTGGATTTCCAATGACTAACACCATTTTGGCCTTGAAAGGTGTTCCTGTTCCTCTAATTAGCTCCATCAGAGCAGCTTCACTGTTGCTACAGTACCAAAATGGAAGAAGTCTTCATCTGACTGCCATGAAACTGATAGAGGCACTGGAATCTTCTTTGGAATAGGGGGTAAAAAATGTGACCCATCGATAGATGAACATTCTTATTTTCTGCTCCTTAACCTCAGTGTTAAGGAACAATGTTAAGAGTTGTGTGTTAAACTCTAATTAGCAGGGCTGGATCACAATGCAGACGCCACCATTACGGGTGCTCTTATTAGAGCTTTAATTTAAAAATATGTAAGTCTTGAGATCTTATGCTAGTTTTCAAATTCACAGGATTTGCCTGTTGTAATTTTGGAAGCCGAAGGGTGGTCAAGAGGCAGATTCCTGTGCTCTGCATGGGTCCTTCCTGTATTCTGTGGCTGCTTTGTCCTGTGTCTTTTATTCAAGAACTTCTCTGGCTATACAGATTATGTTGCCCTGCTTTCCAGCTCCATTTTAAGCGGCCTACTGGAATGCTGCCACAAGGTGCTTCAAAAGACAGCAGCATTTAAAACACCAAGTTGGACTTAAAAGATCTAGAGAGGTCGTATGTCGAGAATCAAAAGGGGCGACTTAGACTGTGTGACCTCAGAAGTCCACTAAGATTGTTACTGTACCAAGGTCCCCATCAGCAGTCTTAAGAACCTAAGAAGAACCATGCTGAATCAGCCCAAAAGCCTATCTAGCCTAGCATTCTGTTTGCACAGTGCCCGCCAGTTGCCCACAGGAAACTCACAAAGAGGACATGAGTTCAACAGCATCCTCCCACTTGTGTTCCCAGCAACTGGCATTCAGAAACATACTGCCCTTGGTCCTGGGAGTAATATATAGGAATCATGACTAGCAGTCATTGATAGCATGATCCTCCGTAAGTCCTAATCTTCCATTAGACCTCCATTACACCTAACCTATTAGCCTACAAACAAATGTCCTCCTGGCCTATGTGCTCCCACTCTTTATTATCCGCAATGGTGGCTTTATAATAGTGACCTCCATGCATCAAATACAGACAACAGAAGCACTTAAAAAGACTGTGTTGGGGCCTGTTTCCCAGCTTCAAAATTCCAGTGCATGATCATAGAGTTGGGTAAGACCTACAGTCATTAGTTAAGAGCTTAACCCCAAGTTGTCTCCAGGACACATGCCCCATTGCTCTCTTCTTTAAATCCATGTAAGTTCCGGTTCACACATTCAGGTGTGATGTATCATGCATGAGAAGAAGGGCTTTGATGGCTCAAACAATGGGCTCTAAACACAAATTCATGGATGATAGGTCTACCATCAGCTCTTAGTCACGATGACTAATTGGAACCTCCATGTTCAGAGGCAGTACACTGGTGGCCAAATAGCAGGGGAGGGTTGTTGCCTTCGTTCCCTGCTTGTGGGCATACCAGTGGCGTCTGACTTCTAGAAACTGGACGCTGGTCAAGATGGATTCTTGGTATGACCTGGTAGGGCCCTTCTTATATTCATATGACTTGCAGATGGCAACATAAAGTAACGACTTGCGTGTGTGAAAGAGCCACCATACATCTAACGCTACAGAAAGAACATTCAGATCATCCAGTATCACCTCAAACACAATATTTTTCTAAGGAGTCAGTTCACGCATACGTCTGCCTGGTATCAAGTGCTTCACAATTAAATAATATAGAAATTGTATAATACATAAATCATAAATGTGTGTGTGTACACTTTTGAGTCAACCCAAATGAAGGATATTCCATGATCATGCAGCTTCTACCGCTGGTTATTATAGTGTCAGGGCAGTTTATCCTAATATTTAATGTAAATTTGCCATTCTAAATCCTAAGCCTGAACATTTTTGGTATAGAATGCATAACAATTATGTTAGAATTTAATTTAATAGTTGAAAATATCATGTTCTCTCTGTGTGTGTGTGTGTGTGTGTTTGTATTCAAGATTTTGTTCAATAAACTAAAATGTAGAATAAATACTGTGAATTGTCAGAAGCTTGAGGGTTTGTGTTGAGTATACATTTTAATTCTACACACAAAGGCCCAGTGCATACCCAGTGCGGTGGGGTAGACAGAACACTGTCCTTAGACCAGTGAGATCTGGGTCCAATTCCCTACCCGAACCATGAAGCTCATTAGATGCCATTTAGCCAGTCACTGTTTCTCAACCGTTTCTCACAGGTTGCAAAGCAAAATGAGATAATTCCACATATGCCATCCTCTTCTCTTTGTAGACATGTAATAAATGCATCCCCTTCATGGATCAATGCTTTGTTGTGGCAAAGGGGCTTGCATAACTCAGTGAAGCCATAAGCTATGCCATGCAGGGCCACCCAAGACAGATAGGTCATGGTGGAGTGTTTTGACAAAATGTGGTCCACTGGAGAAGGAAATGGCAACCCACTCCAGTATTATTGCCAAGAAAACCCCATGGAACGTATCACAAGGCTACAAGATATGACGCCGCAAGATGAGCCCCTCAGGTCGGAAGGTGTCCAATATACTACTGGGGAAGAGCAGAGGGTATTTCCAAGTAGCACCAGAAAGAGTGAAGCAGCTGGGCCAAAGCCAAAAGGACACTCAGCTGTGGATGTGTCTGGTGGTGAAAAGAAAGTCCGATGCTGTAAAGAACAATATTGTTTAGGAACCTGGAATGTCAGATCAATGAATCAAGGTAAGCTGGAGGTGGTCAAACATGAGATGGCAAGATTGAACATCGACATCTTGGTAATCAGCAAACTAAAATGGACAAGCATGGGCGAATTTAATTCAGGTGACCATTATATCTACTACTGTGGGCAAGAATCCCTTAGAAGAAATGGAGTAGCACTCATAGTCAACAAAAGGGTGGGAAAAGCAGTACTGGGGTACAATCTTAAAAACGATAGAATGATCTCAGTAGGAATCCAAGGCAAACCATTGGCAGTAATTCAAGTCTGTGCCCCAACCACTGATGCCGAAGAAGCTGAGGTTGTTCGGTTCTATGAAGACCTAAAACACCTTCTAGAACTAACACCAAAAAAAGATGTCCTCTTCATTATAGGGAATTGGAATGCTAAAGTAGGAAGTCAAGAAATCACCGGGATAACAGGCAAGCATGACCTTGGTGTACAAAATGAAGCAGGACAAAGGCTAATAGAGTTTTGCCAAGAGAACACGCTGATCAGAGCAAACACTCTTTTCCAACAGCACAAGAGGAGACTCTACACATGGACATCACCAGATGGTCAATATCGAAATCAGGTTGATTATGTCCTTTGCAGCCAAAGATGGAGAAGCTCCATACAGTCAGTCAAAACAAGACCTGGAGCTGACTGTGGCTCAGATCATGAGCTTCTTATCGCAAAATTTTGGCTTAAATTGAAGAACGTAGGGAAAACCACTAAACCATTCAGTTATGACCTAAATCATATCCCTTATGAATATACAGTGGAGGTGAGGAATAGATTTAAGGGATTAGACCTGATAGACAGAGTGCCTGAGGAACTATGGATGGAGGTCTGTAACATTGTTCAGGAGGCAGCAATTCAATCCATCCCAAAGAAAAAGAAATACAAGAAAGCCAAGTGGCTGTCTGATGAGGCTTTACAAGTAGCTGAGGAAAGAAGGGAAGCGAAAAGCAAGGGAGAAAGGGGAAGATATACCCAACTGAATGCAGATTTCCAGAGAATAGCAAGGAGAGACAAGAAGGCCTTCTTAAAAGAACAATGCAAAGAAATTGAGGAAAACAATAGAATGGGAAAGACTAGAGAACTCTTCAAGAAAATTGGAGATCTCAAGGGAACGTTTTGTGCAAAGATGGGCATGATAAAGGACAAAGAAGGCAGGGGCCTAACAGAAGCAGATGAGATTAAGAAGAGGTGGAAAGAATACACAGAAGAACTATACTGGAAAGATCTGAACGTCCCTGATAGCCATGATAGTGTGGTCACTGAACTTGAGCCGGACATCCTCGGGAGTGAAGTCAAGTGGGCCTTAGGAAGCATTAGTAACAACAAAGCTAGCGGAAATTACAGCATTCCAGCTGAGCTATTTAAGATCCTAAAAGTTGATGCTGTTAAAGTGCTGCACTCAATATGCCAACAAATTTGGAACACTCAACAATGACCATAAGACTGGAAAAGGTCAGTTTACATTCCAATTCCAAAGAAGGGCAATGCCAAAGAGTGTTCAAACTATCGTACAATTACACTCATTTCACATGCCAGCAAGGTTATGCTCAAAATCCTAGAAGTTAGGCTTCAGCAGTATGTGAACCGAGAACTACCGGAAGTACAAGCTGGGTTTCGAAGAGGCAGGGGAACTCGAGATCAAATCACCAACATTCGCTTGGTCATGGAGAAAGCAAGAGAATTCCAGAAAAACGTCTATTTCTGCTTCATTGACTACGCTAAAGCCTTTGATTGTGTGGATCACAACAAACTGTGGCAAATTCTGAAAGAGATGGGAGTACCAGACCACCTTACTTGTCTCCTGAGAAACCTGTACAAGGGTCAAGAAGCAACAGTAAGAACCGGTCATGGAACAACAGTTTGGTTCGAAATTGGGAAAGGAGTACGACAAGGCTGCATATTGTCACCCTGCTTATTTAACTTATATGCAGAGTACATCATGAGAAACGCCGGTTTGGATGAATCACAGGTTGGAATTAAGATTGCCAGGAGAATTATCAACAACCTCAGATACGCAGACGATACCACACTAGTGGCAGATCTAAAGAGCCTCTTGTTGAGGGTGAAAGCGGAGAGTGCAAAAGCTGGCTTGAAACTCAACATTAAAAAAACTAAAATCATGGCATCTGGCCCCACCACTTCCTGGCATATAGAAGGGGAAGAAATGGAAGCAGTGACAGATTTTATTTTCTTGGGCTCCAAGATCACTGTGGACAGTGACTGCAGCCATGAAATTAAAAGACGCTTGCTCCTTGGGAGGAAAGCTATGGCAAACCTAGACAGCATAGTAAGAAGCAGAGACATCACCTTGCTGACAAAGGTTCGTATAATCAAAGCTATGGTTTCCCCAGTAGCAACATATGGCTGTGAGAGCTGGACTATAAGGAAGGCTGAGCGCCGAAGAATCGATGCTTTCGAACTGTGGTGCTGGAAAAGTTCTGGACTGCAAGGAGGTCAAATCAGTCCATCCTAAAGGAAATCAACCCTGAGTGCTCATTGGAAGGACAGATACTGAAGCTGAAGCTCCAATATTTTGGCCACCTAATGCGAAGAGAAAACTCTCTGGAAAAGACCCTGATGCTGGGAAAGATTGAAGGCAAAAGGAGAAGGGGACGGCAGAGGATGAGATGGCTAGATAGCATCACCGATGCAATGAATATGGACTTGAGCACACTCCGGGAGAGAGCGCAGGACAGGAAGGCCTGGTGTGCTATGGTCCATGGGGTCACAAAGAGTCGGACACGACTGAACGACTGAACAACAACAATAAATGCATCTACAGTGCATTTGTGACCAAATCCATATCACTGAGCAGCAGTCCTCCCTGAATTAAATGCAGCTTTCTCCCATGTAAGTGTGTAGGATTGCACCATTAATTAATTAATGATGCAATCCTATGCATGTTTAGACAGAAGAAAAGTCCTACAACTCCCAGCATGCCCCAGCCAGGTATCGTGGCAGGGCATGCTGGGAGTTGTAGGACTTTTCTCTGTCTAAACATACATAAGATTGTGCCTTAAAGGAGTAAATCTCTTTCTACAGAAACCTGTAATGGTCTTTTGACTTTGGTACTATGCACCGGATAGGAAACTCCCTTGAATCTCTCTTATTTAGAGTCAACTGCTACATCATCCCCAACACTCAAAGCTGATAGGTAAAGTCAAATGCAAAACTGGTACTTCCCATAACTAGTATTATGGGAAGACCACTTTGAGGAAGGGCTAGAGAGTAGTGGGCCAGTAGCAGCAAAATTCCCACAATGACCACTCCCTTCCTCTCTTGTCATTGTTTTGGTAACGAGAGACCAGTTGGTACTTGGGCCTCCTATTGCTCATCCTTATTCTTGCTGATACTTATTCTAAAATACAGTATGACTAAAATGTTTCTCTAACTATAAACAAGAAGAAGCAGGGCTCTGATAAGAATAGTTGGTGAAATAGGCAATAAAACAGAAGGGGCTTAAGGAAGTGGCATGATCCCAGTTTCAACATATGTATTCTAGGGGACCAATAGGAAATAGTCTTCTCTGCCCCACCCCCAGAGCATGCAAGCAACCCCAAAACTACTTGAAATCTTTAACAAATAACATAGGTTAGACAGCAATCCTGACGGAGTGACTCTCTTGGAACGAACCTACCTATATATTACCCTCATCATATAAAGCCCTCCTCCAAGTGCTTCCTCTGAGGGAGGCTTGGAAAGTGGCAACAAGGGAGATGGCCTTCTTGGTGGTGGCCCCCTGATTCCAGAACAATCTCCCAATATTGACATCTTTTCAGCACCAGGTTAAGACCTTCTGCTACTCTCAGGCACTTGGCAGCATTTGATAAGGCTTTTAATCAGGTCCTGTGATTTTTTTAATTATTGATTTTAAAAATTGTTTGTGTGTGTGCTGTCTGTTTTTATGTTTGTATGTAAATAGTTTTATATTTTGTAAAATATTGTATTCATTAAGGTTTTTAATCTTCCTAACTGTCCAAGAGCTTTGGCTATTGGATGGTATAGAAATTGAAATGAAATGAAATGAAATAGGTGAGGTACGTAATCTAACTTCACCATTTTGTTACTGGTACTCTCAGCACAGTAGTCAAGGATTAAAAACTAGGGATGGGGGAGAAATCCGCCATGGACCCCAATGAGGCCGGATTCCAAGAATCCAGCCCCATAGGGGCCTGTGGTGGAACGGAGCACTCACCTCCAGCTCCACACGGAATCCTTCCAGGTCGGATCCGTCGCTGCCTTGATCCTGCGGAGCCGGCTGCATCCCTGGCCAATGTCGATATGGCCAGCAGCCATTGCTGTGCCATATCGCTGTTGTCAGGAGCACCCTAGCTGCCTCTTACAGTCCCCTCCAATAGCCAACTCAAGACACAGATGAAGAGGATTCTTTCCAAGGCTTTATTCCGTTACAACTTAATGACTCTTTCAGATGCTAATCACCAGCGACTAAGCAAGGAACTGCACTGGGGTAGTTAGCAGAGTAGCCTAAGCTCCAGGTAAGGCAGTTGGTCCCTGTTTGAAGGAGGAGGGCAGAAAACCTCTGAACTTGTGGGCTATGGAGAGGTCCTCCCTCTTACCCGTAGGTCCTCAGGATGCAACCGTTGTTTTAGCGCCAAGTGAGCAGAGCTCCTCCTCTCGGCGCCCTCCATCTGGTGCCGCTCCCTGCGTCTGCGCTGACCGTCCAGCAAAACCCCATCCCCTGCTTTCTCACTGCCAGAGCCACTATTTCTCTCAGGAATGCAGACAGGAGGAATCTCTCCCTGCCGCTGTGCCTGTTAGCGATGAGCCAGCTCCTCTCCCACGGGTTGTTGCTCTTCCTCAGAATCAGAACTGCTCTGGGGCTCTATGGGCTCAGTTTCCACCCTGACAGCTGTAAGTCAGGCTCCGGACACAAATGGCACCCACTACGCCATTTGGGTCCGGAGCCTGACTTACAGAGATACGGCACGGCAATGGCTGCTGGCTGTATCGACATTAGCCAGCGAAGCGGAGCTGGCGGCCGGCTCCGCAGGATCAAGGCAGAGCGAAGCCAGCCTGGATGGATTCTGGGGGGGAGGAATGGATCGCCTCCCCCCCTGCGGACCCCCCCACCTGGAACGGGGTAAGTTCGCCCATCCCTATCCAGAGGTAGTTATTGCAGAATCCTCAGTTGCACATTTAGAAAGCATCACTATCACATGATAGCGAAAAAAGCCCCAGTCTCCAGCGTACTTCTACCGCCCCCTCTTGGTATCTTATTATGACACTATTGGGCATTTCTCCAGGAATATGCATACCCCCTATGTCAGTATCTCGCTTTCACTGTATAACTCTATTTCAGAATAATACTATCATGCATTTGCCTACACTATCATACGATAGAGCTTTAATTTAGGGGTTCTTGCTAACTCCTGTTGCAGGCAATGAGGGTTGTTCCCGAAATTGCACTATCATGTGCAATTGCGCTATTGTGCGATAGCACATTTATTCAGGGGTGCCTGCTATTTTTAGAGGGAAAGGGGGAAAAATGGACAGAATTGGGCATAGGTTGGGGAAGTCTACTCAGAAGTAACTCCCATTGCGGTCAATGAGGCTTGTTCCCATATTTACTGACATTGCCATTAAGCCAAAAACACTAAATAGACCCAGGGTACATCAGGTATTTATCAGGTGAAAGGCATAGTAACTCCCCTAATGGCTGTGAAGTGCTATTTCCAAAGCTGCGGGTCTCTGCTGTTTGGTTCAAGACTTTCTGGGAGTAACTCATGCCAGCTTCAGTTCTTTGCATCATTGCCTAACCAGAGCTTTGGGGGGGGGGCAGGAGAAAGGGGAGTAGAGCCTGGAGGGGTGAGCCTCTCTTATCAGTTGAGCATCCCCTGCCAGTCTGATGACGTTCACTTTTCCTGGCATGCAGTGATGAGGAAAACTCCACCGGCTTAATCTCTACATGTCAGGCACCTGTTAATGGCACAGGAGCAGAGAAAGAAAGAAAAAACTGGCTGAAAAACAAAGTCTGAAAAACTTTGTAACAGCATCCCAGTTAATTTTATCTCCTGTACACTTCCACATACACAATATCATATTCTTTTTCTTCCTATTAATTAATATGGAATAAATCATAGAATCATAGGGTTGGAAGGGGCCTACAAGGCCATCAAATCCAACCCCCTGCTCAATGCAGGAAGCCTGATCCCCAGGTGGTCTCCCATCCAAGTACTAACCAGGGCTAACCCTGCTTAGCTTCCAAGATCTGGTTCTAAACTTCCACTAACATCTGCACTTCTCCTATAAATCAACATCAAAAGGATGGCAATTAAAAAAAAAAATCCTTCCTTTATACCTGAAAGGACAGTCTTGACTACATGTTTTACTAGACCTACACTTGAATAAATGGTTTCAGGATTGTGGTCTGTCAATGCTATCCACAAACTATTATGACTAATTGAAATATGCAGGCTTAAGCTAGCTGTGACCTACTAGCTTAATTACAAGTATGTTGGCTAAACAGGATTGTGAGTCACAGACTTAAGTGTTGAGATGCATCTGCTAAAGAAGGAAGTCTTGTTTGCCAGCTAATTCACAGTCAAGTTCATCAGTGTAGTCAGCCATGAAAATTCTATAGCTAACCTCTCCACCCAGAGAACACTAGTACCCCGATATTCTTAAAGGCATCAACATGGAGAACTTCTGCTTGGATAATGTAGCGTTTGTTTGTTTATTCATTTATTTATTAAATTTCTTAATTGCCCATCTGGCCAGTCACCCGGCCACTCTGGGTGATGTACAATAATACAACAGTTTAAAAGAATAAAATTCCACATTAAAACATCGTATTTCTAAAAATACCTTAACCCACCCCAAATGCCTGCCTGAACAACCATGTTTTTAATGCATGGCGGAAGCTCATTAAAGAGGGGGCATGGCGGAGTTCCCTAGGGAGGGAATTCCACAGAGTGGGGTCCACCACAGAGAAGGCCCTCTCCCTCATCCTCACCAGCCTAACTGTCCTGGCTGATGGGACAGAGAGAAGGCCATCCGAGGCTGATCTTGTTGAGCAGCCTGTCTGGTGTTGCTGGAGGCGCTCCTTGAGATTGGCTGGGCCGGAACCATATAGGGTTTTAAAACTCAAAACCAACACCTTGAATTTGGCCCGGAAAACAACTGGTAGCCAGTGCAACTCCTTCCGCACCACAGTGATGTAGACTACCCGTGCCCAAATAAGGAACGCAATGCCCATGGGCGCCGCCATTTGCGTACGCGCTTTTTTTTTTTTTTCCAAAGTCAGCCGTGATAGGCTACGTAAAGATTTACGTAGCCTATCACGGCTGACTTTGAAAATCTAGCCGTGATAGGCTACGTAAATGGTTACGTAGCCTATCACGTTTTTTGTTTGTTTGTTTTTTACACTTTACTGGGAAATGGCGGCGGCAGCCGGTCGGAAGTAGGGATGTACGAAAGTCACTTACCTGGTCTCGCAGCTTGCTTCGCGATGGGGGGGAGGTGCTTCGCTTCTCCCCCCGAAGTTCAGGCCGGGGGGGGGAGGCTTCCCGCCTCGCCCGACCGAAATTCAGGCCGGGGGGGAGGCTTCCCGCCTCACCCGGCCAAAATTCAGGCTGGGGAGAAGTGCCCCATCTCCCTGGCCGCGGACTACGAAAGAAAAGTAAAAAAAAAAAAAAAAGCCCCGTGATAGGCTACATAATGATTTACATAGCCTATCATGGCTAGATCTGCAAAGTCAGCCGTGATAGGCTACGTTAATCGTCACATAGCCAGCACGGGTGACTTTGGGAAAAAAAAGCGCGTACGCAAATGGCGGCCCCCATAGGGAGCCGCCATTCGTGTTCCTTATTTGGTCCCTGTAATCTACATAAAGATTTACGTAGACTACGGCGAAAATAAGGGAACGCTATTTGCGTTGCCCTTATTTTCGCCATAGTCTACGTAAATTTTTACGTAGACTACAGGGACCAAATAAGGAACGCGAATGGCGGCTCCCTATGGGGGCCGCCATTTGTGTACGCGCTTTTTTTTTTTTTCAAAGTCACCCGTGATAGGCTACATGACGATTAACGTAGCCTATCACGGCTGACTTTGCAAATCTAGCCGTGATAGGCTACATTAATCATTATGTAGCCTATCACAGGGGCATGGGTTTTTTTTTTACTTTTCTTGTAATGGCGGCGGCGGCAGCCTGTCGAAAGACCGGCTGCCACCCCCGCCCCTGACGAAGACCTGCCGAACCGCCGCCGGGACCCGCCGTCGGGAGGGACATTCGTGAAAGGTAAGTCCCATCCCGGCGGGGGGCGGGGGGGCGGAGAATTTCTCCCCGAACAACCTTCGGAGGACCGAATGCATTGGCACTCGCCCCCCCCAAGTTTCGGGGAGAAATCCTCCCCCATCCCTAGGCGGAAGACCGGCCACCGCCGAAATGCCGCCAAAACACCGCCGGGACCCGCCGCTGGGAAGGACATTCGACAGAGGTAAGTCCCATCCCAGGGGGGTGGCAGGGGGGTGGCGGAGAATTTCCCCACAAATTTTGGGAGGCCGAATGCGTTGGCATTCAGCCTCCCGGAGATTCGTGGAGAAATTCTCCGACATCCCTAGCTGTATCACCACCACCTGCTCAATCACCTTGCCCAAAAATGGCAGATTCGAGACCAAGCAAAAGTTGTTCAAGACTTGGGGATCTGAAGAGGGCTTTTTAAAGAGCGGTCTTATCACTGCCTCCTTGAGGACTGATGGCATCACTCCCTGCTCAAGGGAGGCGTTCACCACCACCCTGATCCTCAGCCAGCCTCTCTCTGCAGCCCATAATGAGCCAAGATGGGCAGGGATCAAGTACGCAGGTAGTCGGCTTTACAGATGAAAGCACCTTGTCCACTTCGTCAGAAGGAAGAAGCTGGAACCGATCCTACAAAACCAGTTTGCCACAGGCCGCTCGCTAACTATATCCACAGCGCATGGAATAATACTCCTGATCTCAATTTTATCTGCAAAGTGCCTTGCCAAGGCCTCACAGGAGTAGGGGTGTACAGACCCCACCTACCTGGGTCTGCTGGGAGGGAGGCGGGGGGGATGCGATCCAGTCCTCCCCCATGGAATCCTCCCTGGTCAGCTACGCTCCGCGGCAAGTCCACGGAGCCGTCGGCCGGGGCCTGCCACTGCCGGACATCCGGCCGAGCTGGTCTATGGATGCAAATGGTGTCCGGCATAGCGGACTCCATTTGCATGCCTCCCTTTGGCCATGATAGGCTATGTAAAGATTTACATAGCCTATCACGGCCAAAGGGAGGCACACAAATGGC
Organism: Heloderma suspectum; assembly: GCF_057233095.1. Taxonomy (NCBI): domain Eukaryota; kingdom Metazoa; phylum Chordata; class Lepidosauria; order Squamata; family Helodermatidae; genus Heloderma; species Heloderma suspectum. Next base: position 28,970,102 of record NC_139461.1, on the reverse strand, counting down.
ATAGCAGACGCCATTTTGAATCTACACAGGGCAGTGGACGGACTCGGCCGGAGCCGGCGGTGCCAGCCTGCCAGGTAGGATCCAGCCAGGTCGGACTTCACAGGGTGGCAGGGTGGGGTGGTCCATTCTGCCACGGACTCTGGCGGGGGTGGATTCTAAGAATCCAGCCTCATTGGAGTCCATGGTGGAATTATCCACCATCCCTACACAGGAGGCCTTAGAATGCTCCAGCGGTTCTGGAGCAACTGGACCGACCAGGCTCTGGACCACTTGGAACAGCCTCCTGGGACTGCACTCTGTGGACGCGATAGAGGCAGCATAATATTCCTTTTTTGCTGCCTTCACTGCCATGTGATAGGCTAAAGATACAGCTCTAGCCTATGTCTGATCGTCTTCGGAGTGAGACTTCCGCCACCGGCACTCTAGCCTAGGGGTGTAAGAAACCCCACTTACCTCCGTCCGCTGGCGTTGGCGGGAGGGGGGAGGCGATCCGTCCTCCCCTCCGGAATCCTCCCCGGCCGCAACTGGACTTCCGGCCGCAGCCGGGCTGCTGCAGCCGCAAATGGCGGCCACTGCGCTGGCCGCCATTTGCGTCCCTGCCAAGCTGTGATAGGCTACGTAAGTATCTACATAGCCTATCATGGCAAAAGGCAGGGACACAAATGGCGTAGTGGCTGCAACAGCCCGGCAGCAGCCAGAAGCCACCGGAGCCACCGCTGGAGCTGCCGCTGGAGACAGTTAGGTCCGTTCCGGGGGGGGGGAATTTCAGGGGGTGGTGGGGGGTAGTCTGTTCCACCACAGACTCCAGGGGGCCAGATTCTAAAGAATCTGGATTCACTGGAGTCCATGGCGGAATTCTCCAACATCCCTACTCTAGCTGTCTCTAGGGATGTACGAAAGTCACTTACCTTTTCGAAGGGTGACATTCGTGGTGGGGGGGAGGCACTCTGTCCATCCCCCCGAAATTCTGGCTGGGGGGGAGGTGCTCCGTCCCTCCCCCCCTGAAATTCTGGCCGGCCGGCTCCGCTCTGCAGGGATTCTGCGGAGCCGCCAGCCGGCTCCGCCAGCGGCCGGACATCCGGCCGCTGGCTAGCAGGGATGCAAGTGGCGGCGGCCATAGCCACCGCCGTTTGCGTCCCTGCAGTCAGCCGTGATAGGCTACGTAAATGTTTACGTAGCCTATCACGGCTGATTTAAAAGAAAAAAAAACACGCGTATGCAAATGGCGGCGCCCATGGGCTCCGCCATTTGTGTTCCTTATTTTGGCACGTCTTAGTCTACGTAAACATTTACGTAGACTAAGACAGAGAAAATAAGGGGGACGCAAATAGCGTAGCATCTACGCTATTTGCATTCCCCTTATTTTCGCCGTCTTAGTCTACGTAAATGTTTACGTAGACTTAAGACGTGCCAAAATAAGGAAAGCAAATGGTGGCGCCCATGGGCGCCGCCATTTGTGTACGCGCGTTGTTTTTCTTTTAAATCAGCCGTGATAGGCTACGTAAACATTTACGTAGCCTATCACCGTGTTTTTTAAAAATCTAGCCATGATAGGCTACGTAAATCTTTACGTAGCCTATCACATTGTTTTGTTTTTGTTTTAACTGGAAATGGCGGCAGCGGCAGCCAGTCGGAAGACCGGCAGCTGCCACCGCCGCCGGAGCTGCCGCCACCAGGAAGAGCTGCCCAAGGTAAGCCCCGTCCCAGGGGGGCGGGGGGGTAGACCGTTCCGCCACCGATTTCGGGGGGCCGAATGCGCTGGCATTCGGCCTCCCCGAGATTCGTGACGAAATTCTCTGACATCCCTAGCTGTCTCACCTCCTGTTTCAAAGCTTGTAACTGCAGATTGAACCATGGTGCAGTCTGAGCCCTGTTCAGCAGGAGAGGGCATTTTGGAGCCACCCGATCTAATGCCCCAGTAATTGCGACATTCCAGCCACACACCAGGATCTCGACTGAGTGGCCGTTTGCGTGCCCCAGAGAATCCCCAAGCACATTCAGGAATCTATTCAGATCCATAAGATGCCTGGGGCGGACCATCTTAATGGGTCCTCCACCCCTGCGGAGGGGTTGTGGAACCGAGAAGTCCAATGTCACCAGATAGTGATCTGACCATGACAAGGGGGTGGTGGATATATCCCCGACTTCCAGATCACTCCCCGCTTCTCCAGAAACAAACACAAGGTCTAGTGCATGACCGGCTACATCGGTGGGCCCAGTTGGAATAGGGTGCAGCTCCCAGGAAGCTATGGTCTCCATAAGGTCCCGTGCCCCCATGAGGACAGCCTCTGAATGTACACTGAGGTCCCCCAACACCAATAACTTAGGGAACTGTACATGCACATTGGAAACCAGCTCAAGCACCTTGGCCAGGGAGTCAGTCGTGCAGCAGGATGGGCGGTACATGAGCAGAATCCCCAGACTGCCCATTGGGCCCAACCTCCAGTACATGCACTCAGCAATCTTGGTCCCCCGGAGAGGGGGTCTGGTGAAGACCAAGGACTCCCAGTAGGTAACAGCCACTCCCCCTCCCTGATCCCCAGCCCTTGGCTGCTGCGCATATAAAAATCCAGCTGGGCACATGGCTGCAAGAGTTGGAGCAGTGGCCTCAGCCAGCCAGGTTTGACTTATTTCTAATAATATTTAGTATTTACAGAATGTATTTTGAGTATGTGACATACTTTATCTCATCCATCTTTACAACAAGCCTGAAAAGGGGGTGGGTGGAGTGCCATGGATAGGACTTACCCATAGCAACCTTGTGAGTTCAAAGCTTCTTAGGCTTGATACTGACCCTTTTAGTAACCTCAGTTTAAAAAAAGAAAAAAACTTTTGAGAAGCTGAGGTTGAGCTCCTGCTGCTTATCTAATTTTGTTGCTGTTGTGGGGGGGGGCTTGTAGGGTTGATTAAATGTTATATGTCTTATATTGGTTTTTATTTTATTTTATATGGCTTGCCACCATGGAATGTTTGGAGTAGATGTGGGATATAAATTTAGTAAATAAGTAAATAAATAAATGGTGGAGACAATATTTGAACCAGGGTTGTCCTGGCTCAAAGTTCATACTCAGCTACATTGGCTTTCACAAGACTCAACAGGAGCCTCACTCCCTGCTCATCTGCGCAGCCAAATATACTTGGAATCTTGGATTGTTTCCTTCCTTCCTTCATAATGTACCCTTCCTCCAAGGAGTTCAAGGCAGTGTGCCCGGTTCTTCCCTCTCCACACCATTTAATCCTCCCAGTCACCCTGTAAGGTAGATTAGGCTGAGAGAAGATGACTGGGTCAAAGTTACCCAGAGAGCTTCATGGCTGACTGAGTCCAACACTCTAACCACTGCACCACACTGGCTCTTACAACAGAAGTGTAAGATTTGATGTTGGAGAAAGTTTGTAGTACTGCCTTGTACCTTCATTTCCTGGGGCTACTTCCTACTGTCAAGGGCTCCTTGGAGGGCTCTCTCAGTCTAATCCAGTAGCTAAGTCCAGACACAGACAAAGGGATTCCTTTCAAAGCTTTATTCTTCTTTTACAACTTAACAACTATACTGTTTGCAACTAGATCTGAGCAGCACAGTACCTATGCCCTAAGTTGGAACAGTTGGTCCCCATTTGAAAGGGAATTACTGGCAGACCCCTGAACTTAAGGACTAGGGAGAGTCCCTCCCTTTTTCCCTTGGAGCCTCTGGGCACAGCCGTTGTTTGCGTGCCAACCTGGCACTTCGCCTCCTTTCCGCGCCCTCCATCTGGCGCCACTCTCTGCGTCTGCGTCGCGCATCCACCAAGTCTGCTATCTGTGCTCGGTCACTCCCTGGACTGCTAACTAAACTAGGAATGCTGGTGGGAGGAATCTCCGTCAGCTGTTGGCCCTGGGAAAGAGGAGCGCACTCCTCTCCCAGGAGCGACTGCTATTCCTCAGAATCAGAACTACTCTGGGATTCTATGGGCTCATTGTCCACCCTGACACCTAGGGATGTCGGAGAATTTCTCGACGAATCTCCTGGAGGCCGAATGCCAACACATTCGGCCCCCCAAAATTGGTAGAGAAATGGTCTGCCACCCCCCTGCCACCCCCCCCCCGGGATGGGACTTACCTTTATCGAATGTCCCTGGTGGCGGCGGCTCCAGGCAGCGGTTCGGCGGCGGCAGCAGTGGCCGGTCTTCCGATCGGCTGCCGCCGCCGCCATTTCCAAGTAAAACAACAACAACAACAACAAACGTGATAGGCTACGTAAATCTTTACGTAGCCTATCATGGCTAGATTTTCAAAAAACACCGTGATAGGCTACGTAAATGTTTATGTAGCCTATCACGGCTGACTTTGGGGGGGGGGAAAGCGCGTACGCAAATGGCAGCGCCCATGGGCGCTGCCATTTGCGTACGCGCTTCCCCCCCCCCAAAGTCAGGCGTGATAGGCTACGTAAACATTTATGTAGCCTATCACAGCTGACTGCAGAGACGCAAACGGCGGCAGCTACAGCCGCTGCCATTTGCGTCCCGGCAAGAGACGAGATTCGCAGCTGGAGGGACGGGGCGCCTCCCCCCCGGCCAGAATTTTGGCGGGGAGGGATGGGACGCCTCCTACCCCACCCAGAATTTCGGGGGGAGGGACGGAGCGCCTCCCCCCCACCGCGAAGCAAGCTGCGGGACCAGGTAAGGGACTTTTGTCCATCCCTACTTCCTACACTTCGAGCTGGCACTAAAGCCTGGGCTAATTCACACTCACATGAGTAAATCTTCACCATCCATTCCCTTGCCTTTATGTTACCCTTAACCCCTACTCAGCTGGTGGGGCTTTCGAGGTGCAGGATGTTTCCTATTGCGAAGCCACCATCTCACAGTATTGGAATCACACTATAGCTGTGTTGTTCTAAAAGAGTCCAGCTATCCAAATACCACACAGACATAAGTAAGGAGGAAAGGCAGGGAACATTCATGCCAGACTGTCACTTAATTTTATTTCTTGTAAATATGTTTTTTTGTGAAAGGCCGCTTGCCGTGCCGAGCTTTTCCTGTATTCCGCAATGCAAAGAAGCAAAGTGGCGGCCCCCAAGCTGTCTGTTTTCACTGTAGCCAAGATTTATTTACATAGCTTGTGGTGTGAGGTCTAAGTTTAAGTTCAGAAAAAAGGAAACATCTTTCAAATACATGTGTTTCACCTTGCTTTAAAAGCGCACCCTCCATTGTAACAATAATGTCTTCTGTCAACATACATTATCTGACATACAATACACAGTCACTACCGTTAAAAATTGGATGTATACTCCATGCATTAGTTAAATTCACCATGATCGTTCCACTCCTGCCAGTTTAAAAAAAGGAGAATAATGAAAGTAGCAACGTAATAAAGCAAATACATTTGTGCAGTAAAGCCCTGTTTAAAAGATGAAGAAGGTATCAACATTGAGTACAATCCTAAAAGTTTTGTTTTCTTACATGATCCCAAAGTTATGCCAGTGCTTTCAATCAAAGAAGACCTGTAGCGAGTATACTCTACAGTTGTGTTTTCCAAACGTATTCTTGGGGGTAGTGGTTCTCAGATTGTGAGCTGGGCTTCAAACACCTGGGCAGACATAGGCAGTTACAAAGTGAGGCTCGAACCACTCCCAGAACATGGAACGATTGGGCCACAAATGACCCGAATCATGCAGTGTAGCTCCTGTTTGATGTTACCACTTTAAACTGTGGGTTATCACATGCTGGATAGCCCTTATGTAGAAGTTCCACCTTGCATTCCAGACTCTGGACAAAGCCCTTTAAGGGTGCAGTCTCATGCATGTTTAGACAGAAAAAATCCCTCCAACTCTCAGCATTCCCAGCACGATACAAGGCAGACATAGCTTCTTGTTACTGAGTGTGCTTCTCTAGACATGTGTACAAATTTGTGCACATTCTCATGATACACATTTGTAAAAGGATCATATTAACTTTGGCAATAGTGTGTCTTTGGCAAGGCAGAACCCAGTAATCCACACACACAAACTTCTTCAAACAATGGGGAATTTATGAAATAGAAACAAGAATTTAAAATGTACACTCATTACTTCTGGGAAAGTAACTTGGTAGAGTGTTTGTATTTCAATAAAAGCATACAAATCCATCAGAACTTTCAGAGCCTGTGGTGAGAAATGGATTATGGGGGAATTCGCTTATTTCTCTTAAACGTTGCCTCTGAGGGTTTTGGAATTTGGGCCTTGGACATGTGCTAACAGTTTGGCCTGTTATAGGATGGGTTTGTCAGTCTGAAAGGTCAAAGAGGAGGGGGATTAAGTAAACTGGAGTCGCTAACACTCTTGGGAAACTCAAAGAAAGGTTCAGGGTGATCATTTAGAGAGTGGGCAGAAGGAAAAGGATTTTAGGGAGGTTTGTGTTAACAAGGTGGTGTGTTCAGGCTAGTCCTGATGCAGTAACAATAACAAAAGGAGATGGGGAAGGAAGTTGTCTACAGTTTAAAATGCATTCACTCAAATTGATAGTGCTTTGTCTGCTTCATTCCTGTTTCCTTTCCACAGAGCAGAAATAGGCTTGCGCTTAAAATTACCACTGCATTCCTCAAGGACCCTTCGTTATTATTGCCATTAGCTTGACCAATTTTTCCAGAAGACTTGGCCAGCTGAGGTAGGAATAGAGAGGGAACATGAGGAAGCAATGAGGCATTCCACTTTCTACCATGTAGAAAGACCTCAGAAAATAGACGAAGGTTTCAAAGATACCTCTCCCTGGGTCGGTTTGACCCATTCCTAAAGCTGAAGATCAGGGCACACTGAAACTTCTGCGTCTCTGCAGCAAAGGATAAATGTGTCAGTTCAAAAAGGGGGCTTTGCAGACCTTCACCTGTAGCAACGTGAGGACCTGAGTGGCCAGACTAGGCTTCATTTGTGCAAAATAAGGAGCAGTGGAGGAGTGACAGAGACACAGTGTCCAGCACCCTTTAGGCTAGTCTCGGATACTTGTCCGAGGGTATCAGAACTCTGATGTTTGTCTCTCTCTGTGAGAGTTCGGCTGGAGCTGGGTGAAGAGTCAGGGAGTGCAATCCTATGGCCCTTAGACAGCATCTGGGGGCCATAGGATATTTTGGTTTCCTGGCCCTGAGATCAGAGATAGCACTCTGACCTCAGAGCCAGGAAACCACACTCCCTGCCCCCTCCCCCTCAGAGCTGGCGTGGGGAGAACCATGCCAGCTACCTCTTCGCTCTCAGAAAATGGAGCGTGGAGATGAGGAAAAGGGGGTATTCCTGGGGACAGGGAGGGGAGGAGACTGGGGAGGCCAGCTTATACCATAACCAGAAACCTCCCCAGACTCCTTCCCTCTCCCTCCCTGATGCCTCAGCTAGATGGGCAAAAACACCCATCTAGCTAAAATGAAGAGCAGTGGGAGCGCGGAGGCGAAGATCACCTCTGTGCTGCTCCCGCTCTGCATAGGATTCCTGTCAGCCTCCAAGTTCAGAAGCTGTCAGTAATCACTCTGCACCCCAAAGCATCCAGTAGCGAGGACCCAGATGTTACTGGTTCGCTGGCTCCGGCTGGAACTGACCACAAGCTGGCACACTGAGTGCACAAAACTCGAAGTGTTTATGCATTTTACACAGAAACTTTGGAATCACAGCTGTCTTGACAAAAAGCACACAAGTTGTAGGAAAATTCTCGACCTCATTGTTTTCAGTCAGGAACTGTCATTCTTGATACATGAGAATCTTCCTATGGTCTTGGAGCCAGGAAGCCATGCTCCCTGCCCCTTCCCCTCAGAAAATGGAGCGCAGGGATGGGGGAAAGGGGGCATTCTCAGGGGCAGGGGGGAGGAGACTGGGGACGCTGACTTACACCATATGCAGAGACTTCCCCAGCCTCCTTCCCTCTCCCGCCCCAGTGGCTCAGCTAGACGGGCTAAAAAGCAAGTGCTTGTTGAAATGGGTCCTCCTTCTTGGAGCTGTGCCCAAACAATGCAAAATTGTGAAACTTTTACAAGAGAAACAATTTCTCTTTCTTATACCTGGAAGGTGTTTCCTCTAATCAGGAGGGGGAAATTTCTTCAGGACTGGTCTTTTGCACTTGGATTACATTTACGTCTTACCTGCCTGAGGCTTTTTGCATATATGCAACTTCGAAACAGAAACATGCCAAGGTTCGGTAGACTTACAAGCATAACCTATATTGTTTTGAAATATTGACTGACTGTTTATAATGGTTGTTTTGCTCAATCATTTGGCTTAATTATACCACAAATCACTATAAATTTTGTAATTTACTGGCCTGGTGCAGTGGTGTAGGTCTCTTACACCTGGAGTGTCTGTCTTGAAACTGTTATTGGGGACCTTGTCCTTTCTGTTTTGTATACTTCTTTAGAATCTACAAAATGTGCCACGAAGTGGCTCTGGAAACAGGAAGTGATGACTCTGCAACATACAGCCTTTATTTTATTATTTATTTTTTTCATTTAAAAAAATCATAATGGGTGTTTAATAGAGACCTATTTTAGAAGCATGCTTTAAAAAAAAAACCAAATGAAATAATATATGTCACTTTAGATCCCTATGGCTGCTGTAAACGTTTTCAATGAGGAAATTACAAGGTTTTTGTTTTGTTACTGTACTGTTAAGTGGTACAGTATTCATTTCTATACCACCTAATAGCCAAAGCTCTCTGGGCAGTTCACAAAAATTAAATCCACAAAGTGCAGTGTTACACAATATAATATATAAAAGTTTTAAACCAGAATATAACAGTACAACCAGAATAAAACCTAGCAGCAATGCAGAGATTTAAAATACAGATTTAAAACACCAGAGCTAAAAGTTTAGGAAGCTAAAATGCTAAAATACTGAGAGAATAAAAAGGTCTTCACCTGGCGCTGGAAGGAGAACAACGTAGACACCAGGCGAACCTCATTCCACAGCTGGGGTGCCAAAGCAGAAAAGGCCCTCTTCCTGTTAGCCACCAGCCTCGCTTCCTTTGGCAGGGGCTCCTGGAGAAGGACCCCTAAGGATGATCTTAGGGTCAAGGCAGGCACATATGGGAGGAGGCGATCCTTCAGATAACCTGGCCCCAAGCTGTTTAGGGCTTTGAATGTTAATATCAGTATTTTGAACCAGGCCTGGAAATGGACTGGCAGCCAGTGCAACTGAAAAAGTATTGGTGTAATGTGATCTCGTTGGCCAATCCCTGTTAACAATCACGCTGCCCTATTTTGGACCAGCTGAAGTTTCTGGACCATTTTCGCAGGCAACCCCACAATGCATTTCAGTAATCCAGACGAGAGGTTATCAGAGCATGGATAACTGCAGCTAGGCTATCTCTGTCCAGATAAGGGCATAGTTGGTATATCAGCCTAACCTTTGACAGTAACCTTCAGTTTCCTACTCTTATGCTTGGTTCTGCCATTAGGCTTTCATTTACAAAACAAATAAAATAATTAAGGGCGCAGTCCTATGGATGTTAGGACAGCAAAAAAGTCCTACAACTCCCAGGATCTCCCAAATAGCATAGCTCACTGGGAAATGTAGGGCTTGTTTCTGTCTGAACATACTTAGGACTGCGCCCTAAGTACCAAATTGAAAAACTTCATTTCCAGTGTTTAAAATACAACTTAATTTCCAATGAGGCATTCCTGCTAAAATCCTGGTTGCTGTATTTTGAACTAATTGGAGTTTCCAAGCCATCTTCAAGGACAGCCCCATGTACAACATATTAATGTAGTCAAACACATAATTTCATTTATCCCCCACCCTCATCACTGTAATGTAGATCTTCCAAAATATTCCATATCTAAAGAATGTCAGGCAAGCTTTGGCTTACTTAAGGTACTTTTTTTTTTCACAAGAACCCTGCTGAGGTCCAACAGCTGGAGAGAGGAGCAAAATCGTGGCTCAGAAAGTGTGACAGAATTGAGGAACAAGGTGCCTTTGGGCCCATCCTCAGCCAAGAAATTAATTTTCACTACCAGAACAAGTTTCACAGACAAATCCTTGCGCGTGCGCGCGCGCGCGCGCACACACACACACACACACACATCTATTCCTGTTTTCCCCCAGGCTGCTTGATTTCAGCAGCCTAATTTAGGAAAGAGAAAAAAGGCTTTGGTTGTTGTTGCTATTATTGTTGTTGTTGTTATTAAACATTTATATACCGCCCCATAGCCGAAGCTCTCTGGGCAGTTTACAAAAGTTAAAACATTAAAATACAGTATACAGAGTTTAAAACCATTTACATAAAAGCATACGGACAATATATACAAACATATATCTAAAAACAACTTTGAACTAAAAACATTTTTTTAAAAAAACAACAGTAAAACACAGCTTAAAACAACACAGCTTAAAAACAGTATACAAGAGTCAGCAAAAGGAACCCAAGTCCTTAAAAGGGAAGGCCTGCCGGAATAATAGAGTCTTTAATTCCTGCTTAAAAACCTTCAAAGAGGTCAGCGGGCGCCTTTCAACTGGCAGGTCATTCCACAACTGAGGGGCGGCAGTTCAACCATTGGGAGTCATAACCCCTTGGGATTTAAAATCTTTTTTTATAGCAAATCACCCAGAGATCTACCAATAGATCCCAGTCTAACTTCTGCCTAGCCCTGCTATAGGGGTTTCCCCTGTCACCATGTATACTGTACATACTGGCTTCACTGGAAATCAGGCACACTTAATGTCACTTGAGCTGCCTTAACCTGGGTTCAAATGCTGCTATGAGAAGTGCAATGCAACAGACAGCCAATGACTTTCCTAAATATCATAGCAAGGGTGTTTGTGCAATGGCAGCGTGTATAGGGGACCTTATTCTTACTGAAGGGCATTGTTCAACATTCTCAGTCAGATTAGGTGCTATTTGCCTTTCTTCTGGCACAGAACCTGCAACCCCCTAGCTCAGCTCCTGCCTTTGCTGCTGCCAGACGACGCCTGTCAGTATGTAAGGCCAAAATCCTTCTTCCTCCTTTTGGTCACCATGGAGCAACCAAATTGTGCGTTAGCCCCTGACATGCAACACCCCTGGATCTGCAGCAAACCTATTACAATTTTACATGTTTTAGTCCAGCTGCACAGCCATTTGTATCTTTTACTTTTCACCAAGGCAAAGAATGGTTGGTCTGTAATAGCCTATCATATACTAAAATACGTAGATGTTAAATGGGTTATTTAACAAAGACCTAGAGATACTCTTAACACACTGACAAAAGAATTGGGTTATTCTGACCATCTGCCTCTTGCATTATCAGACTGAGACTTGAAACAGCCCGGGCTTGAAGAAAAAGGTTGTTTAGCTGGCACCAATATTTTCTGTCACTGTCACAGACACTGAATTGAATATCATAAGCTAGTTTGGATTAAAGTAGGGATGTCAGAGAATTTTGCCACAAATCGCGGGGAGGACGAATGCCAGAGCATTCGGCCCCCCGAAATTTTTGGCAAAACGGTCTGCCACCCCCCCGCCACCCCCAGGACGGGACTTACCTTGGGCAAATCCTCCTGGCGGCGGCGGCTCCAGCGGCGGTTTGGCAGTGGTTCGGTGGCGGCGGCTGGTCTTCCGACCAGCTGCCGCCGCCGCCACCATTTCCAGTAAAAAAACCAAAAACATGTAAACCTTTACGTAGCCTATCACGGCTAGATTTTTAAAGAATACCATGATAGGCTACGTAAATGTTTATGTAGCCTATCACGGCTGAGTAAAAAAAAGAAAAAAAAAGCGCGCACGCAAATGGTGGCACCCATGGGCGCCGCCATTTGCATTCCTTATTTTGGGACGTCTAGTCTACGTAAACATTTACGTAGACTACGGCGAAAAGAAGGGGAACGCAAATAGTGTAGAAACTACGCTATTTGCGTTCCCCTTATTTTCGCCGTAGTCTACGTAAATGTTTACGTAGACTAGACGTGCCAAAATAAGGAACGCAAATCGTGGCGCCCATGGGTGCCACCATTTGCGTACGCGCTTTTTTTTCTTTTTTTTACTCAGCCGTGATAGGCTATGTAAACATTTACATAGCCTATCATGGCTGACTGCAGGGATGCAAACGGCGGCAGCTATGGCGGCTGCCATTTGCAGGCCCTGCCGGCCAGGATTCGGGGGTGGAGGGACGGAGCATCTCCCCCCCGGCCAGAATTTTGGGGGGGGAGGGACAGAGCGCCTCCCCCCCCGGCCAGAATTTTTTGGGGGGGAGGGACGGAGCGCCTCCCCCCCTGCCAGAATTTCGGGGGGAGGGATGGAGCACCTCCCCCCCACTGCGAATCAAATTTCGTTAAAGGTAAGTGACTTTCGTACATCCCTAGAAGATCTTGTATTGTACTAAAATTAAAGTAATAGAATTTACATAATGGATTATGGGACTTGCAATGACAAACTAAGAATGCAGTCTATGAAATCACATGCTAATGGTAAATGCTCACTGGACATTTATTTAAGGCATTTATATAACCCCCTTCATAAATATTTATCCCAGGGTGGTTTGCAATGCAATTTAAAAACAAAAGAATAATAAACATACAATAAAACAATTAGAAATCTTCAAACACATAAAATAATTAAGTAACAGATAGAAAAAGTTCATTTCCAGTGTTTAAAATACAATTTACTTCCAAATGAGCCATTCTTGCTAAAATCCTGGCTGCTGTATTTTGAGCTAATTTGAGTTTCCAAAACATCTTCAAGGGCAGCCCCATGTACAACATGTTACTGTAGTCAAACACATCATTTCATTTATCTCCCACCCTCATCACTGTAGTGTGTTGTTGTTGTTCAGTTGTTAAGTCGTGTCCGACACTTCATGACCCCATGAAAGTGGAGAGTGCAAAAGCTGGTTTGAAACTCAACATTAAAAAAACTAAAATCATGGCATCTGGCCCCATCACTTCCTGGCATATAGAAGGGGAAGAAATGGAAGCAGTGACAGATTTTATTTTCTTGGGCTCCAAGATCACCGCAGACAGTGACTGTAGCCATGAAATTAACAGATGCTTGCTCCTTGGGAGGAAAGCTATGGCAAACCTAGACAGCATAGTAAGAAGCAGACATCACCTTGCCGACAAAAGTTCGTCTAATCAAAGCTATGGTTTTCCCAGTAGTAACGTATGGCTGTGAGAGCTGGACTATAAGGAAGGCTGAGCGCCGAAGAATCGATGCTTTCGAACTGTGGTACTGGAGAAGATTCTTACGAGTCCCCTGGACTGCAAGGAGGTCAAATCAGTCCATCCTAAAGGAAATCAGCCCTGACTGCTCATTGGAAGGACAGATACTGAAGCTGTAGCTCAAATATTTTGGCCACCTAATGCGAAGGGAACTCCCTGGAAAAGACCCTGATGCTGGGAAAGACTGAAGGCAAAAGGAGAAGGGGCCGGCAGAGGATGAGATGGCTAGATAGCATCACTGATGCAATGAATATGAACTTGAGCACACTCCAGGAGAGAGCGCAGGACAGGAAGGCCTGGCATGCTATGGTCCATGGGGTCACAAAGAGTCGGACACGACTGAACGACTGAACAAATCCTGGATTCTGATTCTTGGGGCTTCCAGATGAGGCTCTTATATGATTGCCCTGCCTCATTCACATATTTTTATTGGGGGGTGGGGGTGTCCAGACAACAACATCTTCCACTCATAATCCTCCCATGTTTTCCCACCACTTCTTCAATCTTTTTTTCTTACTGCAGAAAATCTGTTAAGTAAGAAAAGACTGCACAATTCCTTCGGACTGGTAATGTGAAGACCTTCCATCTGGAAGCCCTCTCAGTCACGCTACAATGTATGTATTTGTATTTTATGTATTTATTAAATTTATATAGCTCCATTCTTCTATTGTGGAACTCAAGGTGGTTTCATGTGGTTCCCAGGTGGTCTCCCCTTCAAGCACTGACGAGACCCGGACCTGCTTAGCTTCAGCAGGGTAGCTGCCTCATGTGCCTTCAGACCATGACAATGTGTCAGTATATTGGAAACTGGCATATATATATATATATATATATATATATATATATATATATATATATATGAGAGAGGTTGGTGTAAAGCGAACAGCAAAGCAACAAGGAAACTCTGGATCCACTGTGGATGCAGTCAGTCTTAAGGTAAAATATATAAGAAAGTTAGAAAGACTAAGAACAGAGTATTCAAAAAATATATTTAAGCTGAATTTTCAGCTCCCACCACTCCTGATACCCAGTTAACAGCACAGCTACTGATGAGGGCGGAAGCCGAAACGTTTAGCTTAAATATATTTTTTGAATAGTCTGTTGTTGGTCTTTCTATTTATTTATTTATTGCATTTATACCCCGCCTTTCTCCCTCTCGCAAGGAACTCAAGGCGGCTTACATTATCCTCCTCCTCACCGTTGTATCCTCACAACAACAACCCTGTGAGGTAGGTTGGGCTGAGAGTCTGTGACTGGCCCAAAGTCACCCAGTGAGCTTCCATGGCCAAGTGGGGACTAGAACCCGGATCTCCCGGCTCCCAGTCCGTCACTCTCACCACTACACTACACTGGCTCTTCTATCACACACACACACACACACACACACACACATCTATCTATCATCTATCTATCTATCTATCATCTATCTATCTATCTATCTATCTATCTATCTATCTATCTCCCTTTTAATGTGCATTCCTAAAGCTGACCATTGAATATGGATTTTAGTCCACATTTCTCAGGGCCAAGTATAATATCTTTTCCAAGGGACCACATTTGCTTTCATGGGCTATGGACAGATTCTGTTTCTTTAAAGTGAGCAAATTGTAAATCCACAGCAGAGGTATTTCTCATTCAGAAATCAATGTATATATCACAGCACATTCATTTCCTTGCTGCTCTGTTATTTTGTTTTAATTAAACCAGTTTGTGAATGACATACTCCATTGTTGTAATGCAACAATGGCCTCGTACAAACAGCTCACGTCCCTTCTTAACCAGTTCCTTCCCATTAAGGAAGGCAAAGGGCATATTGGGTTTCACAACCTACTAAAATGTAGAACAATGACAAAAAAAAGGCATGATTGCAACTCCCTGCAAACAATGTAGGCAATAAATATAGTAAATTACTGTTGTGTATAAGACAATATAGTAATGTTAACTGAAGCAATAGAATTAGAATACACTCTCCCTCTGGGAACATTTCTCTCACACTCCCCCGCCCCCTGCCCCACAACTTTTTTTTTTCCTTTTTAAGAAGGAAGTTGAGCTCAGTCATAAATAAATCAGTGTGTTTACTCCTGCTAGACTGGAATGACAGGTCCTCTAAGATACTGCCTTTTGCTGCTCTTTGACAATTGCTCGCCACATGGCAGGACTCGTTTAAACCAAGAGGAACTGCCTATTTGAATACAAAGGCTCTTCAAGACTCAGAGGAATCAGTACTGGAGATTATGAGGCAGACTGAATGCAACTTAGGGAACAATCCAGTGGCCTCTAGACAGCGTCTGGGGAGCCACAGGATACTTGAGATTCCTGTATCTGAGGCTGGAGATAGCACTCTGATCTCAGATCCATGCTCCGTCCCCCTCCCCCTCTCAACTGGTGCATGGAAAGAACCACGCTGGCTGCCTCTCTGAGGTCAGGAGAGCGGGTAAAGGGAGTGTTGGGGTGGGCAGGGAGGGGAGAAGACTGGAGAGGCCAGGATACGAGCTATCCCAAGGCCTCTCCAGCCCCCTCCCCCCTTTGGAATGCCCCAGCTAGATGGGCAAAAAACCCATCTAGCAAAAATGCAGAGCGGGAGGAACAGGGAGGGGATGATTGTCTCTGGTAGGCCTCCAGGTTCAGAGGCTGATGAGTATCAAGGGCATTAGTCATAGCATTGCACCCTTGCAGAACCTTAGGCCTGGTATCCCAATTTGGCCCTTTGGGGTCCTAACTTGGCCATGCCCCCTTCTGCTGGCTCCACCCCCTTCCCCCCAATCACTGATTGTTTGGTGACTTCCTAGCTTTTGTGTAGTTTCCCCCCACATTCTAAATGGTTGAAATTTTATGTATTTATTTAATTTATTTAAAACATTTGTATCCCACCCTATATCATTAAGACCTCAGGGCAGTGTACAGATAAAATCAATTTGAACAGTATAAAACAATAAATAATTTAAACAGCTAAAACATATTAAACATTAAATAAGCTAATACCAATTAAAATGTAAAACAATAAAACAGGTAAAACGTAGGGCTGTACGAAACCCCACTTACCTGGCTCCACCGGGTTCTGCAGGTGGGGGGAGGCGATCCGTTCCTCCCCCAAGAATCTTCGATGGGGGAGGAGGCGATCCATTTCTCCCACCCCCAGAATCCTGCCCGGCTGGCTCTGCTCCATAGCCAGGACGCGGAGCCGCCAGCCGGGCCAACCTGCAGCGGGGCCTCCAGCCGCATCCCTATGCCAGCCCGTGATAGGCTATGTAAATATTTACGTAGCCTATCACAGCTAAAGCAGGGGCGCAAATGGCGTCCCCTACGCCATTTGCAATCCCGCTTTAGCCGTGATAGGCTGCATAAATATTTACGCAGCCTATCACGGCCAAAAAAAAAAGGGAACGCAAATGGCGGCAGCTATGGCGGCCGCCATTTGCGTACCCTTTTTTAGCTGTGATAGGCTACGTAAATATTTATGTAGCCTATCACAGCCTCCGCAGGGACGCAAATGGCATCCCTGCGTTAGCCGTGATTGGCTACGTAAGTATTTACGTAGCCTATCACAGCCATTCAAAAGATGCGAATGGCGGCTGCAGACGCGGCCGCCATTTGAGGAGCACCAGAACGGCCGACAAAGGTAGGCTCTGTTCTGGGGCCATTTAGCTGGGGGGGGGGCTTTGTTCCACTATGGATTTTGCGGGGCCAAATGCGCTGGCATTGGGTCTCACCGAGATCCGTGGCAAAATTCTCCGCCATGCCTAAAACAGTTGTGCTGTTTTAGGGAATGCATTTCACCCCCAATAATCCCTGGTATCTCCAGCTAGTTGCAGGAAAGAATCCTGCTTAAAACCCTGGTGAGCTGTTGCCAGGTAGTGTTGACAATACTGAACCACATGGACCATTCATCTGACTCCATACAGCTGGGAAATTAGGGCCCAATCCTATGGCCACTAGTCAGCAGCTAGACAGCCATAGGACCAGTCAGTTCCCAGGAACTGACTTCAGAGCCTGTGCTCTGAGGTCGGTTCTCGGAGAACTGATCTCCACCCCCTCCTGCACTGCCTAGTAGGCAGCACAGATTGGCCCCATGCTCAGAAGAGCAGCACGCAGCAGGGGAAACGGGGCATTCCTGGTGGTGGGCTGGGGTGGGGAGTTCGGAAGTGCTGGTATGACTCTTCTTATGTGTCATATCAGCACTTCCTATGGACCTCCCCACCCCGCTTTCTGAGGTCCTGTGGATAGACAGCCCACTTTTAGCTAGTTTGCTCATCCGGATATCATGGGGCACTTTGTTGAAAGCTTTGCTAAAGTCGAGGTATATGATGTCCACAGCATTCCCACAGTCCACAAGGGAGGTTACCTGATCAAAAAATGAGATCAGATTCGTCTGGCAAGATTTCTTCTTGACAAATCCATGTTGGCTTCGAGTAATCACTGCATTGTTTCAAGGTGGTTTCAGACTGATTGCTTTATCATCTGCTCCAGTATTTTCTCAGGGATTGATGTCAGACTGACTGGTCTGTAGTTCCCAGGTTCCTCCTTTTTACCCTTTTGGAAGATAGGGACAACATTAGCCCTCCTCCAGTCATCTGGCACTTCACCCGTCCTCCATGATTGCTCAAAGAGAGAATAGACAGTGGTTCCGAGAGTTCTTCTGCCAGTTCCTTTATTACTCTAGGATGCAGTTCCTCTGACCCTGGAGATTTGAACTCATTCAAGGTAATTAGGTGTTCCTTGACCATATGCCTATCGATCTCAAGCTGCAATCCTGCCCCTTCAGCCTGTACTTCACCTTTGCCAGGGGGCTCATAGACCCTCTTTTGGGAGAAGACTGAGCCAAAGTAGGAATTGAGCACTTCTGCCTTTTCTTTGTCATCTGTTATTTTGCCATCCTTATTTAATAGTTGAACCACCATTTATTTCCTCTGTCTTTTACTATGCACGTATCTGAAGAAAGCCTTTTTGTTGCTTTTAGCATCTCTCACTAACCGTAGCTCGTTCTCAGCTTTAGCCTTCCTGATACCATCTCTGCAATTCTGTGCTACCTGCCTCTACTCTTCCTTTGTAGCTTGGCCTTCCTTCCACTTCTTATATGTGTGCTTTTTTGTTTTCAGGTCATTTCTAAGCTTTTTGTGAAGCCACATTGGCTTCTGTTGTCTTCTGCCTTTTTTTTCTTGTTGGAATTGTTTGTAATTGTGCCTTGAGAATTTCCTTTTTTAAAAACTCCCACCCATCTTGGACTCCTTTTCTCATTAAAGTCACTTGCTATGGGGCCTTACTTATCATTGTTCTGCATTTACTAAAATTGGCTTTCCTAAAATCCAAGGTATGCGTTTGGCTACACTCAGCTTTTGCTTCCTTTAGATTCAAAAACTCAAGTGCAACATGGTCACTTTCCCCCAGAGTTCCTGTAACTGCTACTTTATCCACTAAGTTATCTCTGTTGTTTAGGATCAACTCAAGGATAGCCAATCCTCTAGTTCTTTACTCTACTTTCTGCAGGAGGAAGTTATCTGCAACACAAGTCAGGAATTTTTTGGAGGGGCCACGTTTTGCAGAATTTGTCTCCCAGTAAACATCGGGGAAATTGAAGTCCCTCATTACTACTACATCATGCTTCCTTGAAACCTTGACAATTTGCTTTTCAAAAGTTTCATCCTCGTCTTCTCCTTGATTGGGTGGCCGGTAGTAGACTCCGACCACCAGGTTCCTTTTATCCTTTGCTCCATTTATTTTAACCCAGATGCTCTCAATGGGGCTACCAAGCTCATCCTCCTGTATTTCTGTGCAGAGATATGTATTTTTAACATATAGTGCAACCCCACCTCCCTTTCTGTTCCTCCTGTTCTTTTTGAACAAGTTATATCCTTCAATTGCTGTTTTCCAGTCATGGGAGTCATCCCACCAAGTCTCAGTTACACCTATCATGTCCTAATTTCCCTCCTGTATTAAGAGTTCAAGTTTGTTCTGTTTGTTTCCCATACTCTGGACATTAGTATATAGGCATCGAAGACCATGTGCTTTATAGGCTGGCTTTCTTCCTACATGTTTCTGAAGACTATTATTGGGCGCTATTAGAGCTGTTCTCTCCATTGCGGTCACTGAGACTTCGTCCATTGTTACCCCCAACTTCACATCTCTCTTCCCCGTAGGATTCAGTTTAAAGCCTTCCTGATAAAGTTCTTCATGCTGTGGCCAAACACATTCTTCCCAGCCTTTGTGAGGTACAACACATCCCTTGCCAACAGTCCATCTTCCAGGAAGTATAGCCTGTGGTCCCCGAATCCAAATCTCTCAGGTTGGCACCACCTCCATAGCCAGTCATTCACCCAGAGTATTTTTCTTTCCCTTTCTATCCTCCTGCCCTGCAGTGGATAGATGGTTTCCCCCGGGTTTGGAGGGGACTGTAGATCCCGATGGGATTGCTCTCTCTACATACCAAGCTTATAGGGTGGCCAAGTGTCCTACTCTATAGAGAACAGTCCTCCGTTTGAAGTCATCCTCTAATTCAGGAGTAGGCAACCTGGTGCCCTCCAGATGTTTTGGACTATAATTCCCATAAGCCCCTGCCAGCATAGCCAATCATCAGGAACTGTGGGAGTTGTAATCCAAACCATCTGGAGGGCACCAGGTTGCCTACCTCTGCTATAGTTAAAGGACTGTCCAGTCCAAGATCCCCCTTCATGGTTCATTGCCTTGTTGTGGCGAAGGGGCTTGCGTAACTCAGTGAAGCCATAAGCTATGCTGTGCAGGACCACCCAAGATGCACAGGTCATGGCAGAGAGTTCTGACAAAATGTGGTCCACTGGAGAAGGAAATGGCAACCCACTCCAGTATTCTTGCCAAGAAAACCCCATGGAATGTATCACAAGGCTACAAGATATGACACCACAAGATGAGCCCCTCAGGTCGGAAGGTGTCCAATATACAACTGGGGAAGAGCAGAGGGAATTTCCAAGTAGAGACAGAAAGAGTGAAGCGGCTGGGCCAAAACCGAAAGGACACTCAGCTGTGGATGTGTCTGGTGGTGAAAAGAAAATCCGATGATGTAAAGAACAATATTGTTTAGGAACCTGGAATGTAAGATCAATGAATCAAGGTAAGCTGGAGGTGGTCAAACATGAGATGGCAAGATTGAACATCGACATCTTGGTAATCAGCAAACTAAAATGGACAAGCATGGGCGAATTTAATTCAGGTGACCATTATATCTACTACTGTGGGCAAGAATCCCTTAGAAGAAATGGAGTAGCACTCATAGTCAACAAAAGGGTGGGAAAAGCAGTACTGGGGTACAATCTTAAAAACGATAGAATGATCTCAGTACAAATCCAAGGCAAACCATTCAACATCGCAGTAATTCAAGTCTATGCCCCAAAAACTGAGGCTGAAGAAGCTGAGGTTGATCGGTTCTATGAAGACCTACAACACCTGCTAGAACTAACACCAAAAAAAGATGTCCTCTTCATCATAGGGGATTGGAATGCTAAAGTAGGAAGTCAAGAAATCACTGGGATAACAGGCAAGCATGACCTTGGTGTACAAAATGAAGCAGGACAAAGGCTAATAGAGTTTTGCCAAGAGAACACGCTGATCAGAGCAAACACTCTTTTCCAACAGCACAAGAGGAGACTCTACACATGGACATCACCAGATGGTCAATATCGAAATCAGATTGATTATATCCTTTGCAGCCAAAGATGGAGAAGCTCTATACAGTCAGTAAAAACAAGACCTGGAGCCAACTGTGGCTCAGATCATGAGCTTCTTGTTGCAAAATTTTGGCTTAAATTGAAGAACGTAGGGAAAACCACTAAACCATTCAGGTATGACCTAAATCATATCCCTTGTGAATATACAGTGGAGGTGAGGAATAGATTTCAGGGATTAGACCTGATAGACAGAGTGCCTGAGGAACTATGGACAGAGGTCCATAACATTGTTCAGGAGGCAGCAACTCAATCCATCCCAAAGAAAAAGAAATGCAAGAAAGCCAAGTGGCTATCTGATGAGGCTTTACAAGTAGCTGAGGAAAGAAGGGAAGCGAAAAGCAAGGGAGAGAGGGGAAGATCTATCCAACTGAATGCAGAGTTCCAGAGAATAGCAAGGAGAAACAAGAAGGCCTTCTTAAATGAACAATGCAAAGAAATCAAGGAAAACAACAGAATGGGAAAGACTAGAGAACTCTTCAAGAAAATCGGAGATCTCAAGGGAACGTTTTGTGCAAAGACGGGCATGATAAAGGACAAAGAAGGCAGGGACCTAACAGAAGCAGATGAGATTAAGAAGAGGTGGCAAGAATACACAGAAGAACTATACAGGAAAGATCTGAACGTCCCTGATAGCCATGATAGTGTGGTCACTGAACTTTAGCTGGACATCCTAGAGAGTGAAGTCAAGTGGGCCTTAGGAATCATTACTAACAACAAAGCTAGGGGAGATGACAGTATTCCAGCTGAGCTATTTAAAATCCTAAAAGATGATGCTGTTAAAGTGCTGCACTCAATATGCCAGCAAATTTGGAACACTCAACAGTGGCCACAAGACTGGAAAAGTTCAGTTTACATTCCAATTCCAAAGAAGGGCAACGCCAAAGAGTGTTCAAACTACTGCACAATTGCGCTCATTTCACATGCCAGCAAGGTGATGCTCAAAATCCTACAAGCTAGGCTTCAGCAGTATGCAAACCGAGAACTACCGGAAGTACAAGCAGGGTTTCAAAGAGGCAGAGGAACTAGAGATCAAATCGCCAACATTTGCTGGATCATGGAGAGAGCAAGAGAATTCCAGAAAAACTTCTATTTCTGCTTCATTGACTACACTAAAGCCTTTGATTGTGTGGATCACAACAAACTGTGGCAAATTCTGAAAGAGATGGGGGTACCAGACCACCTTACCTGTCTCCTGAGAAACCTGTACGAGGGTCAAGAAGCAACAGTAAGAACCGGATATGGAACAACCGATTGTTTCCAAATTGGGAAAGGAGTACGACAAGGCTGCATATCGTCGCCGTGCTTATTTAATTTATATGCAGATTACATCATGAGAAACGCCAGCTTGGATGAATCACAGGTCGGAATTAAGATTGCCAGGAGAATTATCAACAACCTCAGATACGCAGACGATACCACCCTAACGGCAGAAAGCGAAGAGGATCTAAAGAGCCTCTTGTTGAGGGTGAAAGCGGAGAGTGCAAAAGCTGGTTTGAAACTCAACATTAAAAAAACGAAGATCATGGCATCTGGCCCCATCACTTCCTGGCATATGGAAGGGGAAGAAATGGAAGCAGTGACAGATTTTATTTTCTTGGGCTCCAAGATCACTGCAGATGGTGACTGTAGCCATGAAATTAAAAGATGCTTGCTCCTTAGGAGGAAAGCTATGGCCAACCTAGACAGCATAGTAAGAAGCAGAGACATCACCTTGCCGACAAAGGTCCGCATAATCAAAGCTATGGTTTTCCCAGTAGTAATGTATGGCTGTGAGAGCTGGACTATAAGGAAGGCTGAGCGCCGAAGAATTGATGCTTTCGAACTGTGGTGCTAGAGAAGACTCTTATGAGTCCCCTGGACTGCAAGGAGGACAAATCAGTCAATCCTAAAGGAAATCAACCCTGAGTGCTCATTGGAAGGACAGATACTGGAGCTGAAGCTGAAATATTTTGGACACCTAATGCGAAGAGAAAACTCTCTGGAAAAGACCCTGATGCTGGGAAAGACTGAAGGCAAAAGGAGAAGGGGACGGCAGGGGATGAGATGGCTAGATAGCATCACCGATGCAATGAATATGGACTTGAGCACGCTCCGGGAGAGAGCGCAGGACAGGAAGGCCTGGCGTGCTATGGTCCATGGGGTCACGAAGAGTCGGACACGACTGAACGACTGAACAACAACAACAAGTCCAAGATCAAGAACCATAAGAAGGAAAAGTAATTAGCACCTGGACAGCAGGTCACCTGGTCAAAGTCTTCCCTGCTATGGTGAGATATATTGTATTTCCATTTAAATTATAGGAATTATTTTTAAATGTGCATCTAAATGTGAATGTATATGTATATCTATGCATATAAATTAGCATATGTAAATGTTATGTAAATCTGTGTCCTCTTTTATTGCAAACTTAAGTAGCCTATCTACCACTGAACTGTAGACCGTCCCCAAGTGAATAGATCTTCCAAGTGACAAAGCTCTGATTTTCCATACCTGCTTCCTTTGAGTGATGAGATCAAGAAGAAATATCTCATGTAAAGAAATGAAATACTTTCTCCCCTCCCCTTTTCTTTCTCCCGAAGCAGTGCAATTGCTTTGAAAGATTCTATTCTCAGAAAGGAACTGAAATAATTTTAAATGGGCCAATTTACATATTTCTAAAATAACTTGCTTCCTTTCACAACAGATCCTTAGCTGTCAGGGTTGTTTGAAATTGAGGCAAAATTATACCAGAGATTAAATTCTCACAGCTGATGCATTTGTAACAATAATACTTAACTGTCTTTAACTCTTAAATAAAAATACTGAAGGATTGAAGCAGAGCAGAAAGAACATGTAATACTGGGATCACATTAACAACACCTTCTGACGGAGACATTTAGAACCAGAGTAGACAAAACATTAATTAGTATGACATGGTGCAAAGGTATAAAGAGACAGCAGGGAGCATTAGAAGGTCTTTTCTCAGGCTAACCTTGTTCCATTCTCAGCTCTTTGATCCTACAATCTAATCTGTATAACTAATTAATTTGCATAGGTAATGAAATATAGATGTAAATATTTTTAAGTTGATTAACTGAAGTTGTGGATTGAGCATCTTTTTATGAGAAAGCAAAATCCCGCCATCAGCACAGCTGCAACTAATAGTCATTTGTTGTCTCCCAGAACTTCCATCAATGGCCATTCCACCTTGGTACAGCAGAGAAAGAGGTGAGACCATGAATCCCCCCCACCCACAAGGATGGCATCAAGGGTAGACATGGCCAGGCACCTGCCAAGGGCCCCCCTGGAGTTGCTCTTCCTCTTCACCATTGCAGCTTGCTTGTTCACCTGCTTTTCACTCTGGCCCAGATGTTGGTGTTGTGTGAAGGAGGACCAGGAGATGCCCCTGCCTACTTGCTCACTGGTTTTCTGTCAGTCATGGAAGCAAGAGGTAGCAATGATGAGAAATAGGAGCAGGAGCAGTTGGTGACAATGGCAGTGAGGAGGTGGACTCACTGAGGGAGGGCCCCCTCAAAAACCTGAAGCCAGCACTGCTTCTCCACCAACTGTATTGGTTCAGCATTTGGCTCTTCCTTTCCCAGAACTGTTTCCTTGAGTGACTATCCCACCTGGTCATCATGTAACAGTACCAAAGATTTGCTCTCTCAATATGATTATCATCCTTTCCCTCCATCCCATTCCTTTTTTCTTTGGTATCTCAGATAGTAGAGTAAGCCATATTATAAAATGTAAATTTCCCTGTGTACTTTGGCATAAAGGTGGTATATAAATGCAGTAAATCAATGAATGAATAAATAAATAAAATTGCCATTCGATGTATATACCACCTTTCCATCTATATCATGATCAGAACAGTTTACATTTGTTTAAAAGGGCAAAAGTCGCAACAATAAAATAAATAGGCTGCATTTGCAAAAGAAGGCATGAATTCGCAAAACATTTGCATATGCAAATTTAGATATATAGATGCAAATTTAGAAGTAATTACTGTAATTTAAATAGAAATACAGCACATATCACCCTAGTGGGGAAATCTGTGGCCAGGTGATGTGTGTGCCTTGCTCAGCCTGCTCTGCTGTCCAGGAGCTGTTGACGGGCAATTTCAAGGGTTCTTTATCTTGAAACCAGACTCGGACAGGACAGCCCTTCAAATAGAGGATGGCTTCAAAAATAGAGGACAGTCCACTGGCAGCCATTCAAATAGAGAACTGCCCTCTGTAAAAAAAATAAAAAAAATAAAAAAAGGACACATGGCAACCCTAGAAACAATAATCCACAATTCTGGAGGGTTTTGGAGTATTGTGAATCAGCAGTATGCTGGTTCACACAGCACTTTCACTCCCTCTTTGCTCTTACCTGCAACTGCTAAACAAACTAGTAATGCTTGATTCTGGCTTGTTGC
This sequence comes from Heloderma suspectum, assembly GCF_057233095.1. Lineage (NCBI taxonomy): Eukaryota > Metazoa > Chordata > Lepidosauria > Squamata > Helodermatidae > Heloderma > Heloderma suspectum. The sequence continues at coordinate 28,944,891 of NC_139461.1, read as the reverse complement.
ATCCTTTACAAGCCAGAATCACAAGCCAGGGTTTGCTCTTGGCTTACTATTACTAGCTTGTATGGGAGCAACAAGCCAGGATCCCTGGTTCAGACACAAACAAACAATTCCTGGTTTGTTTTGTGGTTGCAGAGACAGGGAGGAGCAAACGGGCTGTGAATACAACTGGCTACATTCCTTTCTTTCTAGCATCACCAACCACCTTGGACTTGGGGGATGTTAAAAGCCAATTAAAAATTAAATATACCAATTAAACACAAAAAAGAGGTTTCAGAAAGACTGCACTGCTTGAACAGTCCATAGATGCAGATCTATGCAAACAAACTTTTCAAACCATATCTGTTCATTATGTAAGTATAGAAAATATTCCGTTTATTAATATGACTCAAAACAAACACCGTTCCATGTTTTCACAAGTGCACCAGGAAAGAACCCCCCCCCCCCGCACAATGTCTACTAACCTTGTGACGGAAGGCCTTGAAATTTGAAATGTTTTGACATATTTGACATATCCTTTTCATCAATGCCAAAACAAAATGTCAGCGTTTTGCTATTGCATCCCTCTGTGAGGAAGAATTATGATGGCCACTCAGTGACTAAAGAACAAATTATTGAGGAGACTTTAACGGGTTAGTTATTGATAATTGTTTGTTTAGTAGTTTTTAACATGCTTTATCTTGCTCAGCTTTACACAGATCTGTAAAATATATATTTACTTTTCAGAACCCCGATCAAGACTTTTTTCGACAGTTTCTACAATCTACAGCGATTCCTTTGCTAAGCAAAGTTGTTAAATTGAGGCCTGCAATGGTCTGATGGCCAGCTTCTGTGCACCACATGTCTAATGGCCCACAGCCAGAAACTTTGTGGCGAAGTTCCGAAGGGTATATTATTAATTGGCTAAGTCAAGTGAGGCCTTTGATTTAACTCAACAATTTGGCACTCTGTCCATGAGTTTGTTTGTTTGTACTGTGAATGTTAGTAATGTGAGCTGAGGTACTGCAGTGGCTAAGACACTGAGTTACGAATTAGCAAGTCCCCAATTTGAATCTCTGCCATAAGCGAGTCACCCTCTCTCATCCACAGCCCATCTGCAATATGGGAAGAATGATTATAATACTGACTTACTTTACAGGGCTGTTGTAAGGATAACAGCTAAATAATGTATGTGAAGGTCTTTGAACATTTGAAAGCACTATACAAATGTTAACAACAAGAACAATTTGAGAGCCAGTGTGGTGTAGTGATTTGAGTGTTGGACTGGGACTTGGGAGGTCCGGGTTCTAGTCCCCACTCGGCCATGAAGCTTACTGGGTGACTTTGGGCCAGTCATCGATTCTGAGCCTAACCTATCTCACAGGGTTGTTGTGAGGATGAAACAGTGAGGAGGAGGACCATGTAATCTGCCTTGGGTTCCTTGTAAGAGTGGGGAAAGGCAGGATAGAACTGTAATAATAAATAAATAAACTTGGTTGAACACTGAAATATTAGCATGAAACAAAATTCTATGTTTCAACTTCAAATACCAGCCCAATCCCTGCACCCATTTTAAAGTCGGGGACAGGAAGGATGTAAAGCATAGTTAAATTATGCCTAAACTATGGAATTTGCTACCACAAAATGTAGTGATGGCCACCAATTTGGATGGCTTTAAGGGGGAGGGGCAGGTAGATACATTCCTGGAGGAGAAGGCTATCAATGGCTACTAGTCCTGATGTGCTAGCTACAATGTCAGAGGCAGTATGCCTATGTACACCAGTTGCTGGAGAACATGAGCAGGAGGGTGCTGTTGCACTTGTATCCTGCTTGTGAGTTCCTGGTCAACAGCTGGTTGGCCACTGTGTGAACAGAATGCTGGACTAGATGGACCCTGATCTAACATGGCTCTTCTTATGTTCTTATGTCTTTAAAGCAATGCACTGTATGTCCTGGCGACGATCAGAGATAGTGAAACCGTTTTCATCATCCTGGTTAACCCACAAGAATCTGTCTCTTAACTCCTCCCAGAAATGACTCCTTCAGTGGCCATTGCACCTACTAATTGTGCAACCCTATTGTACCTGCATTGGCTTCTTTTATTTATTAAATTTTATTCCATCCTTTATCTAGGAAAATCAAGGCAGGTGTACATAGTCTTCTCTTCCCCCTGCCATTTTATCCTCATAACATAACAACCCTGCAAGGGAGGTTAGGCTGAGAGAGGTAATGACTGGCCTAAGCATAATAGCTGAGGGGATTTGAACCTGAGCTTCAAGGCCAACAATGTAATCACTACACCACATATCTACTTTTTCCTGCCTTGTGTCTTTCTCCTTTGGTGTCATGTCTATTCTGTAAGCAATTCAGGTAGTGATTCATCTATTTTATTCTTTGAACAGCACTTAGACAAATTCTAAGTGCTCTGTCTATCTCTGTATGCCTGCTCACAAGAAAAAGGACCCAGGATGGTGCTATGCACAGAAGCAAGTTTCATTTTCAATGGCTGGGGTTCACCAGGGGTCCCACCCTGGAATGATCCCTAATGTACTACCTTATTTTAAGAACATAAGAAGAGCCCTGCTGGATCAGACCAAGGTCCATTTAGTCCAGCATTCTGTTCACGCAGTGGCCAACCAGCTGCCCATGGGAAACCCACAAGCAGGATGTGAATGCAACAGCACCCTCCCACCCATGTTCCCAACAACTGGTGTACATAGGCATCCTGCCCCTGATACTGTAGGTAGCACATAGCCATCAGGACTAGTAGCCATTGATAGCCTTCTCCTCCAGGAATGTATCTAACCCCCTTTAAAGTCATCCAAAATGGTAGCCATCACTACATGTTGTGGTAGGGAATTTCACAGTTTAACTATGTGCTGTGTGAAGATGTACTCACACATAGGTGCATGATATCCATTCAGTACTATGGGAGAAAATAAAGTGATGTACTTGGGAATATCATAGAGCACAATCTTTCTCCACCTTTGGCTCTAGGTGGTATGTATGACCCTGACAGTCAGCCTGCACCGTGTACCTATGTTTAGTGATGCTCTAGGTGATACCCCAGGCTTCCTGTGACGATACAGGTCCTTCTCACATAGGTACCACACCCATAATAATGATGGAAATTTTGCTTGGAAATAATACAATGGTAAATATGATTATTATCATTATTATTAATAATAATAATATCTTCATCACCACTCTTATCATCCTCTTCTCTAAGCCATTCTTTCTTACCCTCCTCAGCTTTAGCTTAGACCTGATCTACACATGCATCAGAACATGGTGGAAGAATTCTGACGTGGTAGAATGGGCTGTTCTACATCAGGCTGCAATTGAGTGATACCTTTTGAATGCACCCCCATGTAAACAAAACAAACATCCTGCAAGTCAGCAATTGGCACATGGGAGAGAAAGGTTCTAGACTGGCCGCTTCCTTCATGTGCTAGTTTGCAAAGAGCTTCTTTTTCTTTCTTTTTTTACACAGGTGAGCATTCAAGACTGTGACCCACCACCACCTGCAGTTGGAAGTAATTTTGCCACCTTGGAACTCCGCCACTATATTCCCATCTCTGCATGTACATATCCCAGGAGTTACCTTGGGCTTGGGTATACATACTATACACCACTGATAAATCGCACCGTCAGACCCCTTGAATTTAATGCTGAGATAATTAGGCTTGGATCTGGACTACCTGTATTCCAGCCTCTAGCTGCCTAGCACAATCTTTGACTGTCTTCCAGTGCATGACCCAAACGTAACTCTTTAGGACAGATTTGTGGGATGTTGCATACCAATTTGTGGGTACATTAGAGTGCTTGGGGGGAGAGGTGAAAATGTCCCCAAGTGATTAAATTACTCTTCAGAGGTGGGTGAATTTTAAGAATTTTCGTGGGGTGGTGTTAACTATGAGGTAGCTAAAGGTTTAGTCCCTCCTCTTTCTTTCTTTCTTTCTTTCTTTCTTTCTTTCTTTCTTCCTTCCTTCCTTCCTTCCTTCCTTCCTTCCTTCCTTCCTTCCACAATAATAACAACAACAACAACAACAACAACAGTAATGGCTTGCTGTCACCTCGGACAGTGCCTTGGTCACATAGCTTGGACACTTCCACGGCCATTCTGTCCGAGGAATATGTCTGAATAGCTAAATTCCACAAGGCTTAATTTATTTTATGTTTTGTAAAGGAAAAAACAAACCTCGACAACCTCATATTTAAAGGTAAGGAGCCCTTCCCTGAAAATTCACCTGCCTCAAAATATCCCCGTCCCCTTCGTGAGGCAGGGGGATATTCAGCCCAGCTTTAGCACATTACTTTGAGCTGCTGTATTTATTTTGGGAACGGTTCCTTTTATCTTTGTTTTATTTTATTTCTTTATCTTTTTTGTTGGTAGCATCATCAAATATCAACAATTTGATAGGAAGCCAGGATAGAAATCTTTTAAATGAATAAATACTGGGAAGATAGGCTTCTCAGTGGTGGCATCCCACTTATGGAATGCTCTCCCTGTCCCTGGTACCTACCCTGATGTCTTTTCAGGTCCAGACAAAGACCTTGTTTTATTTTCCCAGGCCTTTTAATTTTTACTGATTGTTGAAAAAAATTGTGCCTTTTACCTGCTTGCCTATCTTTTAGGGTTTCTTTTCTTTTCACATTTGTCAGTGGTTTGCCTTGTCTTGTATTATTTTAACTTGAAAGCTTGCCCAGAAATATTTATATTGAAAGGTGGCATATGAATGTTTAAATAAAGAAATAAGCTTCCCTCCCACAAATCAGTTTGTTCTGTCGCCATGGCCAAGTCACCATTCCTCAGCCTCAATTCCCTAGTTGTAAAATGTAAGAAATAATTGTCTTCCATAGGGTAGTTTTGAAGCATTAAACAAGAAAAAAGAAAAAGATTATAAAGCACCCTGCAAACTTAAGAAGGGCTATATAAATAACAGCCATAGCCTAAACCCTTGTCACACCAAACCAATTGCAGCAGGCAGGGAGAAATGGAAATCCCTATTTCTTGCAATTCTTGTGAAGACTCTCCTATTGAGTGGGTATTTCAGAATCTGGCCCAACAATAACAGCCCTATTGAACCTGTGGGGGCGGGGTGGGGGAAATGTTGACACAGTATTCAATGTGTTATTTATGGGATCAACAAGTAAATCATAAGGCACAAAGTGTCAGGCCCCAGAAGTCCTTCATTCAGGTGTCACAGGTCCTTTCTTTTGTTTTCTTTAAAGGAAAAAGAAAAATCATTTATATTAGGCAGGCTATGTAGAACAGACAGAAAAGTATTTTTGGAAGACAGCAGAGCAAATGTATATTTAGCACCCATGAGACTTGGAGAATAATTTATGTGTTCAAGAAAGAAAGAAAAAGGGGGAAAACAGATAAGATTGAAAAGAGAACCCAAGCCAATCAATTACATTTTTGTTTTGTTTTTTAGAGTGTTGTCCATGTGACAACAACCTATTCTGTACCCCAGAGCTTCATATCAGATAACATTTACCAAAGTTATGGTTTATGAGGTGTAAAAGTAACTATAATGCATCCTCTTAAAAAGCACTAAGAGGTTGTTGTTTAGAACACTGTCAGGTTCGAATGATGAGTGGGGAAAAGACACCATGGTGACTTCTTTTCCCTGCCCCACGGGTGCTGCTTGTGTGCCTGCCATTTCCTTAATTATCCTGGCCATAGTGTGGGTTGCCGTGTCATCCAAACCTGGCCAATTTTTGGTGCATGGTGGGGATGGCTTCCAAACACCATGCAACCCATAGCTTGTTGTAGGGATTGCAGGGTGGTTTGGAAGTCACCCCCACCACACATCTTGCCAGGTTCAGATTAGAGCTGTGCACAAATGGCCTCTCAAAATTCTCCAGCCTATTTGTGGGCAAAGAAATCAGGGAGATAATTTTGCTGAATTTCTCCCAGGGGAGGAGAAATTCTCCAACAGTTTCTCACAGATAGGGCTCACTATTGGCAGGGGCTGCAGCACAGCTTCTTTCTTTTTTCCTACGGGTTTTGGGTTCATTGCAATGCTTCTGTAAGTGGCAACAGCATCAACTGGCGAGGCTTCCACTTTTCTGAGGCAGAATTTTGAACTTCTTTTGGTTTTTGAGCTTACCTAATCGTTGTGAGGTGGCCGAGGGTGCTGCGTGTTTCTCTATTACACATCTTTCCATTGCTGTGCAGCCCCACAGGCCACCTGCCATTCCTGAACTGAAAAAGCCCCATGGGAGGAAGTGCCTCATGATGTCTTCCTCATGATGGCTTTAACTAAAGTGTGGGAAGGCTGCAGGCTGCCACAAATATTATTGTACGATACAGGACACTCATGCAAACTCCTCAGCCACCTCGTAAGTAAGGTAAGTCCAAGAACCCCAAACTCAACCCAGGAGAATTTCTCTGAAATTCTCTGAATTTCTCTGAAATTTCTCTGAAATTTCTCCTCCTCTGAATTTCTTTTCAATAGCAATTTCTCTTCTGTCAAATTGAATGAGAATGGCTGAAAAAAATGTGGTAGAAATTTTCAGCATTGCACTAGTTCAGATAATATGGCAACTAGGGATGGCAGAGAATTCCGCCATGGATCTCGGTGAGGCCGAATGCCAGTGCATTCGGCCCCCCAAAATCTGTGGCGGAATGGCCTGCTCCCCCCGCCCCCCTGCGGATCCCCCTCGGGATGAGACTTACCTGGGGCGGATGTTCCGGGCGGTGACGGCTGTGCCGCCGCCATTTGCAGTTTTTTTTTTTTTTTTTACAGAGACGTGATAGGCTACATAAGTTTTTACATAGCCTAAAACGTCTGGGTAAAAAAAAAAAAAAGAGGCGTACGCAAATGGCGGTGGCTACGGCCGCCGCCATTTGCGTTCCTTATTTTGGGCCATCTTAGTCTACGTAAATAATTACGTAGACTAAGACGGCGAAAATAAGGGGAACGCAAATAGTGTCCGCTACGCTAAGGAACGCAAATGGCGGCGGCCATAGCCGCCGCCATTTGCGTACGCTTTTTTTTTTTTTTTACCCAGTCGTTTTAGGCTACGTAAGTTTTTACGTAGCCTAAAACGTCTGGGTAAAAAAAAGAAGAAAAAAAGGCGTATGCAATGGTGCCACCATGATCCGTGGCAGAATTCTCTGCCATCCCTTGGCTACGGACGCTGCCATTTGCATACGCTTTTTTTTTTTTTTTACCCAGACATTTTAGGCTTCGTAAAAACTTACATAGCCTAAAACGACTGGGTAAAAAAAAAACGTACGCACATGGCGGTGGCTACGGCCGCTGCCATTTGTGTTCCTTATTTTGGGCTGTCTTAGTCTACGTAAATAATTATGTAGACTAAGACGGCGAAAATAAGGGGAATGCAAATAGCATCCACTACACTATTTGCGTTCCCCTTATTTTCACCGTCTTAGTCTACGTAAATATTTACATAGATTAAGACGGCAAAAATAAGGAATGCAAATGGCGGCGGCCGTAACTGCTGCCATTTGCGTACACGTTCCCCCCCCCAAAGTCCTCCATGGCCAGAATTCTGGCTGCGGACAGCTCTGGCCTGGCTTGGCCTGGCCAGCTGCTCCGCGGAGCTGCCACGGAACACAGCTGGCCACAGAGGATTCCGGGGGGGAGGAACGGATCGCCTCCCCCCCCGGTGAGGATTCCGGGGGGAGGGACAGAACACCTCCCCCCCATCATCAATATAATCCGCGAAAGGTAAGCGACTTTCGTACATCCCTAAATTGGCAACCCATGCTGCGTGCATGTGAGGGTAATTAGGGAAATGGTGTGTGTGCGAGTGGCACACACATGCAGGATAAAAATATTTCCATAGCCTATCAGGTGAAAGAACAGGGACACAAATGGCATCCACTACGCCATTTGCAGCCATAAAGGTCTTAGTTTAAGCTAAATGCAGTTCAAACTAACACCTTCACAGCCTTACATAGTGGACACCATTTGTGTCCGGAGACAGTCCTCCTCAGCCAGCGATTGGGCAATGGTGGCTGTATTGCTGGCATTCAGAGCTGGCCGGCAGCGCCGGGAAATTGCTGCAGAGTGGAGCTGGCCAGCCAGGATTCCAGGGGGTAGGAACAGATTGCCTCCCCCCCGCAGGTGGATTCCCTCCGGAGCAGCAGGTAGGGAATCTGCCCATCCCTACCATAAACAACACTGTAGTAAGACATTTGGAAGTCTCCTGTAAAAAAAAGGCTTTGTAGCTTTTCAGGTCAGGTAAGCCACTTAAAAACAACTACGACTACTACTTCGTTAATGCTGAAAGATAGACTTCTCATCAGATGAAGGGGTCCTTGCCAAATCCTTCTATCATAATTGAGTCCCTTCTTCTGGGACCTAGCACAGCTGTATCACACTCTGCTTTTGGCCCCGGAGAAAGGCCTGGCTCTCTGTTATCTAGTGATCTTGTTTCAACCCTCCAAAATGCAGCCCCCACATACATTTTTTTTAAAAGAAAGCTCTTACTGAATCACTATATGGTAACTTTTTACCCCTCCATGTTTACATATGGATATGTAAGCACCTCCATGCAGAGGCCTCATATCCAGTGCTGTAGCAAAACATTTGGAGACCTCCTGTAATAACTCTAATTATATGTTACAGGAGGTCTCCAAATTTTTGATGGTGAATGAAGTAGCCCATTGACAAATCCTTCCTTCTGTCATGTCAGCTTTGGAATTGATTAGACAAACATCCATTATACAAACTGTTCTATGCACCTAATTTTAAAACTGAAGCACAATGGAAAAGTGCAAGCTTTTCGCACTCAGCAGCATGAAGGCCTGCCACTCTCCTTCAATCCTGGCAGAGGATATGGCCATCTTTAAAGAAGATAAAACCAATTCAAGCATGCATTGCCAGGATGGCACAAAACTATAATGTTACTGCATCACAGGCAGATCTCTCTTGTTGGTATGCTCCAACCTCCTAAGCACTTGTTTACCAGAGCATCAAGATGTAGGTTCACATATATGTATATGTGCAATTATGTATACTCACCGACTTGACTATTCATTTGTTAGACCTATAGTGCGCCTTTCCTGTGGTATGCTGAAAGAAGTTAACACAAAAATTACAAAGAGTCTTTTTGCAGTACTGTAAAGACTAACAGATGTATTATGGCATAACTTGTTGAGAGCTACAGTCCATTTTATCACAAATTGATGCTGTAACACAGGGGTGTTGAAACTTTTTCAACCCGAGGACCAAATTCCATTTCAAAGAAGCTCTCGGAGGCTGCATTCTCGTGATGGGTGGGGCCAAAAATAGCAGCATGTTTCAGCTTAAAGTTCTTACCGCCAGTAACTATTTTATTTATTTATTACATTTATATCCCACCTTTCTTCCATTGTGGAACTCAAGGTGGCTACATGTGGTTCCCAGGCGATCTCCCCTCCAAGCTCTGACCTGCTTAGCTTGAGCAAGGTGGCTGCCTCATGTGCCTTCAGACTATGCCTAACTAGGCATTTCAGCCATTCAGAATGGGGTAAAAACTGCACAAACACTGGGAAACCAAATAATTGACAGTTGGGGGAAATGGGCTGGGGCTAGGCTACCCTTTGGCGGGGGGCGGGGGAATTGCCATTGCAACAATTCAATGCATAAGGATCATCACATGAAAAGTTACTGTTGAGGGAAACATAGAGAGCTGGATTTGTCCCCTCCCTTGGCAACTGTCAGTTAAAAGTCTTTCAATGGAGTCAGCTGCAGTGATGGAAGATGGCTTTCTTAGCCTTCCATTTGCTGGTGACAGTTGATAGGCCTTATCTGCTAGTGCCTTACAGCTGGTGAATTTCTGTACTGTCTCCAAAGTCTTGTGTTTGAGGAGATGCCAGGTGACATGAAAGTCTTTGAACTGCAATACATAGCTGCTTTACACATGAAAGCTATTACTTGAAACTGTAGCCATAAACAGGTATTGCTGAACTTACCCTTCATAGGAGGTCAGCATGTGCTTCAATCCAAATGTTATGTAACTGATTCAGCAGCTGCATTATTACTTCTGTTTCAAGCTACCTGTAACTTTTCAGGACACATTTGCAAAGAGGTGAATCTAAACCTCGATTTATAGAGAGCATTTAAATTATACAAGCTTCTTGTCAGTGGAATTTATATTAGCAAAGTCACTCAGAATGGGCTCTTTTTCCCCCAATGTCCTTATCTAATTCTCGTGGAAAACTCCATCTTTGCCTCAAGATTACCTACAAATACTCTTGACTTGTACATGAGTACAGCATTTTTTTCTCATCTAATAAAGTCTGTGGTCCTAGTTTCAAATTTTTAAGAGCAAAATTAAAAATGATCCTGACCACAGAAAGAACTTTTAGAAATATGTCCAATATAAACGATTCATCAGGTATGACAAAACACTCATTCTAAATTTCTGGTGAAAGACATTTTACAGATCAGGAGCTAAGAGAAAATGTTGAGTAGATATTTTCCATCAACAGGCCCTAAGACATAGCTCAGATGAAGAAATAGCAAAGAATTATGTTGTCATTTGTTCTTTGGCAGTGTCTTCCCCAAGGTTTTCCAAAGACGCTTCCCTATTTTGTAAAAAATATGCCCATCTTTAAGACATCTTGCATTTGAGTTAGTTGGGTTTTCTTAAAACAATGGACTATGTGTTGCATGGCATATCATTAATTTATTTAAGATGTGTATACTTGCAGCATTAAAGATATAATGAATATATTTTGTAGAGACAGATGATGTCTCTAAAAAGTAGATACACAATTCTATAAAACTTCATACCAAACATGGTAGAAAACAACAGAATCTAAATTACTGCTGACAAATTGAAAACAGTTCTCAGCTGCAGAACTGTTCAAGAGGAGACAATTGGAAATGGAACATTTGATATTCCACTCTTATAAAAAGCTAGCCCATTGCAAAGACTTTCCCACACTTCAGTTCTAGTGATGCCACCTTCTTAGTCTCCCAGGGGATAACTTTTTCCCCTCAAAATGTTTTGAGGTTTGCAAATAGAAGAGGAGAGGAAGAGAGAAAAACTATCTGTCTCTCTGGAATTGAACCTCAAAGGCTTCTTTGACGCAAGTGTGATCTTGACCACGTGAACATGGTTTCCATTCCCTCCCCAAAGCTAGCTTAAAACAGACAAGAAAGCACTAGCCATTGGATGCAAATGTCTTTGTTAGTTTGATGGTTTGCAGATTTCAGAGCTGCTCTCCCCATCTCTCCTAAAAGTGAAATGATACATTGTAATTCAGATGATAATTTTGTTTTGATGATCTTAATTGATAACAGACAAAGGGATTAAAAAAAACCCTCTGGTGATTCCCCCCCCCCAAACATATGATATAGCTATTTCCCCCACCCTTTGGTAAACATCTGCACATAATAAAATGATATTGCATTAAAACTGTATTTCCTTTACCTTCACTCAGGACTTTTTTTTGTATGATAATCCTGGTTCAGGAAAAATTAAGTTTCCTTGCGTAACTTTTCTTCAGTGCTTGAGGTGACAATGAGAACTCTATCTTCCCACTTTAGTTTGAATGACATCAGAGGAAGTTCTTCCTCCACACCCTTTATTGTTATCATTCCAATCTCTGCTATTTAGATATGGCACACCACAATTCAATACTTTTACTTTTAAGGGCAAAGTGGTGTGCCCAGAAAGATGCTCACATGTTTAGATGACATGAAAATTTTACTATAAATCTTTCTCCCATTTATATCGAATAATATGCTTGCTTGCTTGGTTTTATTTCTATTTTATTTATTTTTAAGAGGCATTTTGTTCTGACTTAATTGCTTGAATTTTCACAAATACTTTGTCAAGGAGCCTCAGATCTTTGTATAGGCATGTAAATCAAAAGAGACCATCATGAACTGTTCAGACCTGCAGCATCTATGTTCAGACCTTTGTTCAGCTGTTCAGACCTGAAGCATCAATGTTCAGACCTTTGTGTAGGCATGTAAGTCAAAAGAGACCAAGAACTGTTTAGACCTGCAGCATCTATGTTCAGACCTTTGTTCAACTGTTCAACTGCAGCATCTATGTTCAGACCTTTGTTCAACTGTTCAGACCTGTAGCATCTATGTTCAGACCTTTGTGTAGGCATGTAAATCAAAAGAGACCAAGAACTGTTCAGACCTGCAGCATCTATGTTGTGCTAAGGTGTACCTATTCATTCAGTTTATCAGCTATAAAAATAATTGCATTGTACTGTATACTCCCAGTTCTTAAAATAATTGTTAATACAAGCTTTTACAACAAAACAAAACAAAACAAAAGAGACACACAATACCATGCTGTAATAGGAATTTCAACTCCTGTGAAATAACTAATGTAAATGTTAGTAGCAATTACCTTAAATGTTAGTAGCAATTACCTTAAATTACCTTAAATTACCTTAAGTAAAAAAATTACTTTTTTTACCTTAAAAAAAGTAAAAGGACATATTCTCCCTCTTCAAAGCACAGATAACTCCATTCTCCCCCCCCCCACACACACATCTTTTTGGTATCCAGGGATAATAGTCTAGAGTAGAGATGTCAATTAGAATCAGCACAGGAAAAGAAGTAACTAAGGGCACAATCCTATGCATGTTTAGACAGAGAAAAGGCCTACAACTCCCAGCATGCCCCAGCCAGCTATGCTATAGGCCTTTTCTCTGTCTGAACATGCATAGGATTGCACCCTAAAATGATCAGGAGGAACTCCCCTATGAGAAAAATTACAATTTGGGGGGCTCTTTAGTTTAGAAAAAAGTTCAGTAAGGGTGGACGTGATAGACGTATAGCCAGTTCTGCGTGTTGTGGAGAAAGTGGGTAGAGTAAAGGTCTTTCTCCCTCTATCCTAGAACTCAGGCCAACTAATGAACCTGAATGGTAGGAAAATCAGGACAGACAAAATGAAGTACTTCTTCACACAGCATAGGGCAGTTTCTCCCATGGGAAGTGGGTTATTGCCTTCAAGAGGCATCTGTTTGGGGAAACAGGATGCTGGACTACAAGCACAACATTGTTGTAGATTGGTCTTTGGTCTGATCCAGTAGGGCTCTTTGAGAAGCATTCAGAGATTCCAGAAGCATTCAGAGAGCCAGTGTGGTGTAGTGGTTTGAGTGTTGGACTTTGTTGTTGTTGTTTATTCGGTCAGTCGCTTCCGACTCTTCGTGACTTCATGGACCAGCCCACGCCAGAGCTTTCTGTCAGCTGTCACCACCCCCAGCTCCCCCAAGGTCGAGTCCGTCACCTCCAGAATATCATCCATCCATCTTGCCCTTGGCCAGCCTCTCTTCCTTTTACCTTCCACTTTCCCTAGCATCAGCATCTTCTCCAGGGTATCCTGTCTTCTCATGATGTGGCCAAAGTACTTCAGTTTTCCTTTAATATAATTCCCCCAATTGAGCAGTCTGGCTTTATTTGCTGGAGTATGGACTGGTTTGATCTCCTTGCAGTCCAAGGCACTCTCAGAATTTTCCTTCAGCACCACAGCTCAAAAGCATCTATCTTCCTTCGCTCAGCCTTCCTTATGGTCCAGCTCTCGCAGCCATAGGTTACTATGGGGAATACCATTGCTTAACTATGCGGACCTTTGTTGTCAGTGTGATGTCTCTGCTCTTCACTATTTTATCAAGATTGGTCATTGCTGTCCTCCCACGAAGTAAACGTCTTCTGATTTCCTGGCTGCAGTCAGCGTCTGCAGTAATCTTTGTGCCTAGAAAGACAAAGTCTGTCACTGCCTCCACATTTTCTCCCTCTATTTGCCAGTTATCCATCAAGCTGGTTGCCCTAATCTTGGTTTTTTTGAGGTTTAACTGCAACCCAGCTTTTGCACTTTCTTCTTTCACCTTCGTCATGAGGTTCCTCAGCTCCTCCTTGCTTTCAGCCATCATAGTGGTATCTGCATATCGGAGATTGTTAACGTTTCTTCCAGCGATTTTAACTCCAGCCTTGGCTTCATCAAGCCCAGCACGTCACATGATGTATTCTGCGTACAAGTTGAATAGGTAGGGTGAGAGTATACAACCCTGCCATACTCCTTTCCCAATCTTAAACCAGTCCGTTGTTCCATGGTCTGTTCTTACCGTTGCTACTTGGAGAGTGTTGGACTAGGACTAAGGAAACTCAGATTCAAATCCCTGCTCAGCCACACAGCTCACTGGATGACCCTGGCCCAGTCATTATCTCTCAGCCTTCTCTATCTCACAGGGTTGTTGTGAGGATAAAACGGAGGAGGGGACAACCATGCATACTACCTTGAGCTCCGTGGACAAAAGGTAGAATGTAAATATAATAAATACAACTATTCTGTGAAAACATAATAGCAATTTGACAAGATTGCCACATATCTAGGCCCTATCTCAGATTTTTGCAACTTCCTGATAGATGATGAAGCTACATTTTTCTGGCTCAAATTTGGATGCACACTTTGCATTTTCTATTCCACAAATAAATTTCAGAGAAGCTCCTCAGCACCATATTCCAGGGGAGGGGGAGGGGGAGGGGGCAGCGAAAAGGAGAGGGGCTAAAATGCCAGCATATTTTAGATCAAGCTCTTACTGCTTGTATCAAAACCTTATGAGATTTTTATTATTTATTTATTTATTCATTCATTCATTCATTCATTCATTCATTTCATTTCTATACCACCCAATAGCTGAAGCTCTCTGGTGGTCACACAAAAAAATGAGAAGCATTTCAACCTTTAAGAATGAAGGAAAAACTGCACAAAAGCCATGTCCTTCTGTCTCTTTTAGAGCTGTGCACAAATGGCCTCTCAAAATTCTCCAGAGCATTTGTGGGCAGAGAAATTGAGGGGGACAATTTCACCGAATTTCTCCAAGGGGAGGAGAAATTCTCCAACAGTTGCTCATAGACAGGACTCGCAGTTGGTAGGGGTTCTTTCTTTTTTCCTCAAGGTTTTTGTTTTTTTCTGCTGCCGCTACAAATGAGGCTTCCATTTCTTTTGCATCATTCTCAGGGCATTTTATAACTTTTTTGGGGGGTGTTTTTGAGTGTACCTAATCACTGCGATGTGGTGAAGGGTGCTGTGTGTGTGTGTTTTCTTTCTATTATTCATCTCCTAATTGCTCTGCAGCCTTCCAAGCTGCCTGTGCTTCCTGATCTCAAAAAGCCCCACGGGAGGAATAATTTTATTATGTCTTCCCCTGGGCTTTAATCGAAGTGTGGGAAGCTACAGGCTGCCCCAGAGAGGATTGTACAATGAAAATCAGGACACTTGTGCTCACACCTTGGCCACCTCCGAAGTAAGGTAAGCCCAAGAAACCCAAACCCATCCCATGAGAATTTCTCTGAAATCTCTTCTCCTTTGTATTTCTTTTCGAAAGCAGTGTCTTTTCTATCAAACTGATTGAGAACGGTCGAAAAAATATGGGAGAAATTTTCGGCACAGCACTAGTCCCTTTAGCCCCCTTCATTTATGCTTCTTACCTTCCTTGCTGCCTGATTTGTATTTATAGCCAGACATGGCAGGATGGCATGTTATATGAACATGGCCTTGAGACGTTGCTTCCTTGTTCCTGAGATCTAGATTCAGTTCTTCTCTGCACTCTGAAGACCAGAGACACAACTCATTTGCTCACACATGTTTCTTAGGCCTATAAATCCAATCAGCAACACAGGCTCCCCCTGTCCCAGGATCTCAGTGTCACTGATTATTACAGGGAAATTGTGCCTCCTGTCTGCCACAACATCCTGATGGCTTCTTCTGCCTCTGCACAGCACATATCAGGAAGAACTAAGGAACTCTGAAACTTGTAGCTCTTCAGAGAGCAGATCACACACAGCAGGGGTGGGCAACCCGGTATCTTGCAGATGTTTGGACCTCATCTCCCAGCATTCCTGAACACTGGCCATGCTGGCAGGGGCTTTGGGAGTTGAAGTCCAAAACATTTGGAGATTTACCTTCTGCCTATCTTCTGCTCAAGCTACAAATCCTATAGCTTACAGTATAATCTTTCTCTCTCCCACTCTCTGCCTGATCTGGGAGCTCACTTTTCAAAACGTTTGTTCTGTTTTAACATTGCTTCTGACTGTTAAAATCTTCAACAAATCTCACAAGCTCTTACAAGATCAGGACACCCCACATAGGTACATACATACATACAAGGAAATGGGTTTGCATAGACATCCTCAAGCACGATCTACAATTAAGGGAGCAATCCTATAGAGATAGACAGGCACCTCCAACCTTCCCTGAAGTCGGAGGTGACTGCCTATCCAATGCAGGGCAGAAGCAGCACGGAGGAGAGGATTCCTTCCATGCTTCAGCCACCCTGTACTTTGCCTTAGATGTGCGTTTTCAGGGAGGGGGCACGACCGGGGCTGGAGACCGCATAGGAAGCTGTCTAAAACAGCTTCTGTGGTCTCCCCCCATCCCTGCCCCCAGGAACACCCCGTTTTCACCCTCCCTGCTCCATGTTATGAGCACGGGGACAGTGGTGGTATGGTTCTCTCCACCCCAGCTACGAGGGGGGGCATGGTTTCCCGGCTGTGAGCAGGTAGCGCTGTCTACGACTGTGTAGCCAAGAAACTGAAAAATCCTATTTCCCCCAGATGCTGTCTAGGGGACAAAGGATTGCTTTCTCAGGACAGATCTACACCTTGTGTCATATCATTACAATCCCATCATGGTAATGCTATATCCCTCTTGCACATTTATACCTCACAGGACACACAATGACATTTATCGTGCTATATTGGATAATGTGGAATAAAAAAACTGGAAATAACACTACCAAAGTGGTATATGTGTAATTTGCCTCAACAGTTATCAGTGCACTTCAATACCACTATAAAGCAGTAGTGTAGATCTAGCCTGTGTCACAGTTTTTTTCCTTATGGTAAAGTAGCCCAACCTAGGCCCTTCTGGGCCCGCTTCCATGTTTGGGCCCCATCTCCCTCCTCTGCCCCTTCAGTGTAAACTGTGAGCTAGCCTGAAATCCTATAAACCAGGGCTGGAACATGGAACCTTGTAGACATCTAACTTCTGTGCCATTAAAATTATTACTGGAAATGAATCATGATTTCCTGCAACCACAACTGTCTTTACCATGCAGGGATAGAGGGCAATCCAATAGAAAGCCTGGTCTGCTTATTTCCCACTGAAATCATTAGGATTCAAGGACTTAACTGTGAACTTAATTTCCATTGATTTGGATGTGAATGAAACTTGATTGCCATTCTCTGGATTGTGCCCATAAAGGCAGTAATCCAGAAAAGCATCTTCACACCATATCTATTTACCCAGCTGGGTTTTGTGAATATAATTTGGCACAGAATCAACACCAGCCCCCCTCCCCAATGATACCAGAAGCTAAACTGGTGGAGAAGGAGAAACTTGAAAACATTTCAGTATATAGTGTGGTATAAAAGAGTCTACTAGTGCCTAAAACAGATATAAAAATAGCAACTGTATACATAGAAGGCCTTTCATACAGGTAAACTAGCTTAGTGAATTGCAACCAGTGTGTAGGAATAAAATAGTATGAGTTATTGTGGTCTGTCTGGCCTGATCTACACTCATGGTTTTTTATGCTTCCGATGAGTCTTTGTTCCCCTCTTTTCACATGATGCTCTTGCTATTTCGTTTTGGAACCGCAACTTCCTGCTGCCCTGTTACCGCTTTCATTACCCTGATATTCCGCAATTTCCGAGTAGATTTCATTCACGTGCTCTGCTTTTCCACTTTCATTACCAACGTGGAATTCTCCTCCCATGCCTGTCCATATACAGTAGTGTTATTTCCCTCCTGTCCAATCATACCTCTCAACACCCCCATGCAGTCTTCCGGCTACTGATAGCATATCTTCCTCAGCACTCGAAATTTTATCACCAACAAGCAAAGGGCTGGATGTGACTGCTCTTGTCTGATCTCAGAAGCTCAGCTGGGCCAGTCCTGCTCAGTACTTGGATGGGAGACCGCCTGGGAATCAGGCTTCCTGCATTGAGCAGGGGGTTATTCTGTCCCTTCAAATGACACTTACTTTTACCTCCTTCTATCTCCTGCTTTGATGGTGACTGCAGCCATGAAATTAAAAGACGCTTGCTCCTTGGGAGGAAAGCTATGGCCAACCTAGACAGCATAGTAAGAAGCAGAGACATCACCTTGCCGACAAAGGTCCGTCTAATCAAAGCTATGGTTTTCCCAGTAGTAATGTATGGCTGTGAGAGCTGGACTATAAGGAAGGCTGAGCGCCGAAGAATTGATGCTTTCGAACTGTGGTGCTGGAGAAGACTCTTACGAGTCCCCTGGACTGCAAGGAGGTCAGATCAGTCCATCCTAAAGGAAATCAACCCTGAGTGCTCATTGGAAGGACAGAGACTGAAGCTGAAGCTCAAATATTTTGGCCACCTAATGCGAAGAGAAAACTCCCTGGAAAAGACCCTGATGCTGGGAAAGACTGAAGGCAAAAGGAGAAGGGGACGGCAGAGGATGAGATGGCTAGATAGCATCACGGATGCAATGAATATGAACTTGAGCACACTCCGGGAGAGAGCGCAGGACAGGAAGGCCTGGCATGCTATGGTCCATGGGGTCACAAAGAGTCGGACACGACTGAACGACTGAACAACAACAACAAAAACATCCCCTGCTTTGGCTTTAAAAAAAGAAATTAAGGAATTATCTTTGAATCTTCGAAGAATCGTAGCTTTTCAAGCCCGATTTCTCTGTACACTTGCCCAGGCAAGCCTGGGCAAGTGTAAATTTTTTCACAGTCCCCTCCATGCTCGCAGGATGCTGTCCAGAATGGAAAGACACACACACACATCCAAGCAGACAGTCATTACTATTCACAGACTAACATCAATAAAAATGTCAGTGGACAATTTTAACATCATCTCATGAGAAGCAGACAAAAACAGGGCAGTCTTTGAAGACTCAAGCAGACCCACCCCCAAACCCGAGTGTCTCCTGCCTCTGCATTTCTCAGTTGGAGGGAGAAAAGGGTAAAATGCCTCCCTGCAACGAAGGGAGACACATCTGATCCCCCACCCCACCAAGCTCAGAAGCAACATCCTCTGTTGTTTCGGAGCACCCTATCAAGTTCAATGGGGCTTACTTGAGGGTTGCAGACTTACAGGGTGAACTTATGTCTACTCAGAAGTAAGTCCCATTGAGTTCAATGTGTCTTACTTCCAAGTAAGTAAGTGCCCAGGATTGGGGCTGCAGGAAAACAGTACAGCAGAAGTTGAGCTACCTGGAGAAGGAGGAGAGAAGGAGAGGGGGTAAGGGAGAGTGTGTAGTGTAAAGGCAGTCAGTCGTGATCCTGCATTTAAAATGAAAGCAGAAAAACCCATTTTAAATGCAGGATTTTAGGCTGGTGGCAGATCCATATTTTTCAACTTCAGTCCATGGAGGTAGATGTGCTTTGTGATTGGATACTGGTTTTGTGGGTCTCCCCTTTAAAAATCATATGAAATTATGAGGCTCCCTTTTTATTTTATGCACCCTTGTTTTACCCAGTACTCAACACACTGGCTCCCTGGATGGATGGGGGAGTCTTCTTTTTCAGCCAAGCAGGAGAAAGCCTTCAAAGTTAGGATTTCACTGGCTACTTAGGGCACAATCCTATGCATGTTAAGACAGAAAAAAAAATTCCTACAACTCCCAGCATGGCTGGGTGGGGAATGCTGGGAGTTGTAGGACTTTTTTTCTGTCCAAACATGCATAGGATTGTGCCATTCATACAATTCATCTGGCAGAGCTTGGCATCTTTTAAGATATTTTTTTAAGCAGTTGCTTTAGGCACTACTGCTTGGGTGGGAAAGCAGTGTCTGTGTCACCTCAAAATCAGAAGAAAATTTGCTTTCAGTGGGATGTCCTGCTGCAGCAGACCAAAACAGGGCAGTCTTCGAAGCTTTGAAGACGCAAGCAGACTCCCCCAAACCCGAGCGCTGGGGTGCCACCACCCCTCTTCCTCGCGCCAGCTGTCAAGGGCTGGCACGGGGAAAAGCGCCTTGGCAGACACCCCCCAGCTTCTTGCCCTGGCCTCCAGCAGGTGTGTGTGGGGGAGAAGAGGATAGGTGCCTCCTTCTTGCCTCCACCCCAACCTGCTACAGCAGCGGCGGCAAGGGACAAGGTGGTCGTTTTCCGTAAGGCCAGGAAAACTTACAGAAAATGATCAGCCTCTCCCGCACCACTGCCGCTGTAGCAATGATGAGGGAAGGACGAGAGGCACCGCCTTCTTCCCCTCTTCTTGCTGAGGGAACTGGTGTCTGGGGGCGGGGGGCGGAGTGGCAACTTCTCTCCAGGCTTCAAGCCCCAACCGGATTCTTGCACCATCCCTACACACACACAGGGATGGGGGAAGAGAGGGATGGTGGGTGGGGAATTGGCTGAAACAGGAAGAGTTACTGCTCCTCCAATGAGAGCCGCCTTCTTTAAGAGCAGGAAAAGAGCACAGCGCTTGAGTGTGAACCGAGCCTGAGCATTCGATGAAGTACTGGAACGGGGCAACAGGGTGAGTGTGAATAATCACGTTTTAATGCGATGGCATTTAACTCAGCAGTCTACTGACTTCAGTGCACTAGTGGACACAATGTAGATTGGGACTCTGTTTCCACATCTTTCCCACATGACCGGATAGATGCTTCTCTTCTGTAAGCATAGTTGAAATGAATTGAAGTATTCTCTTTTTTCTTTAGAACAATTGCTTTTTCTCATATGCAGATGTAATGATTCTTAAACATGCATACTAGGGCAGCCTTCTTCAACCTGGTGCCCTGCAGATGTGTTGGACTACACCTCCCATGATTGCCAGCCAGCATTAGCTGGCTGGGAATGGTGGGAGGTGTAGTCCAACACATCTGCATGGTACCAGGTTGGGGAAGGCTATTAACTCGGAAGTAAACCCACTGAATACAGTGGGTTGGATCTGGATTTAGCTATGTTTAGAGCAGACCCACTGAAATCAATGAGACGTAAGTTAATCATGACTAACTTGTTCCATTGATTTCAGTGGGTCTACTCTAAGCATGACTAACCCTAAAACCAACCCAGTGGGACATTGTGAAGGTTTGAGGCATACGGAGGCAAAGAGAAAAAGGGTCAGGCTTAGAGGTCTGGAGCTTTCTGTTGGGAGGGGGTAACCCTGAGAGGAGTAGTTTCATTTCTCCAGTTAAGTCTCTGTTTCAATTCCCCTGTAAGTTTCATTTCTTCAGGTCTGAAGCATTACTTTCAGTTTTGAGGGAGGAGGGTATATAAAGAGAGGGAGAGAGCCAGTAAGAGAGCAATCCTATGTCCACTAGACACTGTCTAGAGGGCCATAGGATATGCTCATTTCTGGGAACTGACCTTGGAGTCCATGCTCCGAGGTCGGTTCACAGAAAACCGACCACTGCCTTCATCCGTGCTGCCCCCAAGGCAGTGTGGAGAACCCCCATCCTCCGCACTCGCAAGAGGAGTGCGGAGCGACTGAAATGGGGTGAGGAGAGCGGAGCTGCATGTATGACACATCCAATGTGTCCTATGGCAGCTTCCTCTCCCGGTCAGCCCCCCCGCTGCTAGACAGCCAAAAACAGCTGTCTAGTGAAAAATAACAAGGCAGGAGAGGCGCAGAGGGAACGATCCCCCTGTGCCTCTCTTGCCTTGCTTTGGATAGGCAGTCACCTCCGAGGTCGGAGGCGGCCACCTACCTAGTTAGGATTGCGCCCTAATAGTCAGAAAGACTAGACTGCAGTCAGAGCAAGAGCAAGACAGCCAGAGCCTGAAGTGAAAGCAGAGTCTGAAAAGTGAGCAGGAAGAAGCAGCCTAGAAAAGTCTGAGGACTGCTAGGGAAAAGGAACTTGTGTTCTGCAACTTTTATTTTCTTTTAATGCCTTTTGTATCACTCATCTCTGTTGTGTAAATACCTTTAGTTGTAAATTGCTTGTTTTAAATCTGGTAGTAAACTGCTGTGGTTAAACCCTGTGTTTAGAGTGTCAGTCACCCCATGTCTACAGCCTAAATCCCACATTACTGGAAAGGGGAAGGTAAAAGAAGGAAGGCGGGATTCTTAAGGAAGCAAGAGATCCTTAAGGAGTTGCCCAGGGGTCCCAGGTCATAAAGGGAACCTTGACAGACTTACTTGTGGGGTTGTGCAGTTAGTTGAGTAACTGATTAATCAACTAAAAGTCATATAATTAACCAATTAGGGCTGCAATCCTATATACACTTACTTGGGTGTGATACAAGGCAGGGGGGCTTCTGTTTGAGTAAATAAACAATTGTGCTAAAGGAGTTCTTTAACTGGCTGAAAGCCCTACATCAGGGGTGCAGAACTCCTTTCAGCCCAAAGGCCGAATTCCACTGCAGAGCTCTTGGGGGCTGTATTCCAGTGGTGGGTGGAGGTAGGGATGTACGAAAGTCACTTACCTTTTCGAAGGGTGACATTCGCGGTGGGGAGGAGGCGCTCTGTCCCTCCCCCCGAAATTCTGTCCAGCCGGCTCCGCTCTGCGGAGATTCTGTGGAGCTGCCGGCTGGGGCCGCCCGTAGCCGGACATCCAGCCCCTGGGCAGCTTGCAGGGACGCAAATGGTGGCTGCCATAGCCGCCACCGTTTGCGTCCCTGTATTTTGCCATGATAGGCATTGTAAATATTTACATAGCCTATCACGGCAAGCAAAAAATGGCGGCAGCTACGGTGGCCGCCATTTGCGTTCCCTTTTTTTCGCTGTTTTAGCCTACGTAAATATTTATGTAGGCTAAAACGGCGAAAAAAAGGGAACGCAAATGGCAGCCGCTTTAGCCGCCACCATTTGCATCCACTGTTGTTGTTGTTTTTTGCTTGCCATGATAGGCTACGTAAATATTTACATAGCCTATCACAGCTGTGATGAGGAAGCAAATGGTGGCCGCAGACGCGGCTGCCATTCGCAAGTCAGCGCAGACGGCAGCAAGTAAGTGCTCCGTTTCGCACGCCTTTCGTGGAGGGGGCAGGGGCTTCATTCCGCCACAGATTTCGGGGGGCGAATGCACTGGCATTTGGCCTCACCGAGATCCGTGGCAGAATTCTCTGACATCCCTAGGTGGAGGCAAAGTAAAAAAAAAAAAATAGTAGCATTTTGTAACTTAAAGCTCTTCCTGCCAGTCACTCAGCCTTAGGAGAGGCATTCCGATGTTTCAGAATTGGGGCGGGGGGAATCTGCCCAAAAGCTGGGAAACCAGTGAATGATTGGTAGTTGGGAGAAAGAGGGTGAAGCCAGCAGAAGGGGGTATGGCCATGTAAGGAAGCCTGGAGGGCCAGATTTGGCCCCCAGGCTGGCTGTTCTGCACCCCTGCCCTACAGAATACATTTAGATTTCAATGTTGATTTTATTGTCAATATCCATGTCTCCCAATCCAATAATTGTTTTCGGCATTAATTTTGTTTTAATCATGGCTTGAAATTAGATTAATATGCTGTCTGTTAACCATAGGTTCTTGGTTTGGATGAAAAAGGAAATGACTATTAACTGAAGCCTTCCTGGTTTGTGTTCTCTCGCTGCAAACAAAGGAGCAAAGGATGCGTGCAGCCAAAAGGCTTCTACATTTCCTGGTGTATTAAGCCAAGATACAGTCGTCTGAACTCTCCCACCATCAAGTGTCATTTCAGTTCCCTCTTGTATAATTGCAGACGCACTGGCGATCTCTGCTTTTAGACTTATACGTTTGCTTGGTTTTCCTCATGTACTCATCACCTTGCTGGATATCTTACAATCTCTAGACGGAGAGTTTGGACTTTGCAGGACAAAAATGCCTATCGCACATGCATATCTCACTCTTCTTCCAGATTACCATCACAAAAAGCTGCAAGGTGGGTTAATCTGAGAGAAAGCGGCTGGCCCAGCATCACCCAGTCACCCAGCTTGATAGCTGAGAGTAGGAATGTCAGAGAATTCCGCGACGGATCTCGGTGAGGCCGAATGCCAGTGCATTCGGCCCCCCGAAATCCATCGCGGAACGGCCTGCCACCCCCCCGCAGATCCCTCCCTGGACGAGACTTACCTGGGGCGGATGTTTCGGATGGCGGCCGCTCCAGCGGCAGCTTTGGCGGTGGCTGGTCTTCCGACCAGCTGCCGCTGCCGCTATTTGCAGTCTGTGTTTTTCTCTCCCCCCCCCATAGACGTGATGGGCTATGTAAAGACTTACGTAGCCCATCACATCTAGGTAAAAAAACACACACAATGCGTATGCAAATGGCGGTGGCTACAGCTGCCGCCATTTGCGTTCCTTATTTTTCGCCATCTTAGTCTATGTAAATATTTATGTAGACTAAGACGAAGACAAGAAAGGGGAACGCAAATAACGTCCAGTACGCTATTTGCGTTCCCCTTTCTTGTCTTTGTCTTAGTCAAAGACGGCGAAAAATAAGGAATAAGAAAAATAAGTTGAAGATGGCGAAAATTAAGACGGCGAAAAATAAGGAACGCAAATGGCGGCGGCTGTAGCCACCGCCATTTGTGTACGCGTTTTTGTTTTTGTTTTACCCAGAGCCCTCTGTGGCTGGAAATCCGGCTGCGGACGGCCCTGGCCTGGGCCTGGCCGGCTGCTCCGCGGAGCCGCTGCAGAGCACAGCCTGCCATCGAGGATTCCGGGGGGAATGACTGGATCGCCTCCCCCCATCAAGGATTCCGGGGGGAGGGACGGAATGCCCCCCCCATGAACAGAATCCGCGAAAAGGTAAGTGACTTTCGTACATCCCTAGCTGAGAGGTGGCTTGAACTTGGGTCTTTCCAGTTCAAATCCAACCCTTTATCCCTTTATCACATTGACAACCACTGAAAGGCAACCCTTCTCAGCAACAGAGCTTCATGCTATTGGGGCCCTTCCCAAATGACCATGACAAACTCTGTGTGTTTATGTGTGCATCTGTGTTTTAGTCATTTCACCTTCCCCGTTTTGAAACGACTAAAACAAACAAATAATGACCATCACTCCTATTGGAAAGAGAATGCTGGAACGGATAGAGCCCACTATATTGTATGGACTCATGTGTAGTGCTTTGCACACACATACAGCACACTTACACACAACACACACGAGCAAAAGAAAAGGAGATACAGAAAGAAAAACTACCTACAAGCTAAGGGGGTGGGTGGGAAGGGAGAACACTATAAAGCCTAACAGAAGAGAAAAAGTTTTGTTTGCTTATGCTTTTTGTATATATATATATTTTTAGAAAGATAAGAGTTAAAATGGGAAGGGGAGGAATACAGGAACTGAGAATCATAGAATCATAGAATAGTAGGGTTGGAAGGGGCCTACAAGGCCATCGAGTCCAACCCCCTGCTCAATGCAGGAATCCAAGTCAGAGCATCCCTGACAGATGGCTGTCGAGCCTCGTCTTGAATGCCTCCAGTGTGGGAGAGCCCACCACCTCCCTAGGTCATTGGTTCCATTGTCGTATTGCTCTAACAGTCAGGAAGTTTTTCCTGATGTTCAGCCGGAATCTGGCTTCCTGTAACTTGAGCCTATTATTCCGTGTCCTGCACTGTGGGATGATCAAGAAGAGATCCTGGCCTTCTTCTCTGTGACAACCTTTCAAGTACATGAAGAGTGCTATCATATCTCCCCTCAGTCTTCTCTTCTCAAGGCTAAACATGCCCAGTTCTTTCAGTTTCTCTTCATAGGGCTTTGTTTCCAGTCCTCTGATCATCTTTGTTGCCCTCCTCTGAACCCTCTCCAGTTTGTCTGCATCCTTCTTAAAGTGTGGTGCCCAGAACTGGACACAGTACTCCAGATGAGCCCTAACCAGTGTTGAGTAGAGGGGAACTAGTACTTCCCGGGATTTGGAAGCTATGCTTCTATTAATGCAGCCCAAAAGAGCATTGGCCTTTTTTGCAGCCACATCACATTGTTGGCTCATATTCAGCTTGTGATTGACAACAATTCCAATATCTTTCTCGCTTGTAGTGTTGTTGAGCCACGTATCCCCCATCTTGTAACTGTGCATTTGGTTTCTTTTTTTTAGGTGCAGAACTTGGCATTGATCCCTATTCAATGTCATTCTGTTGTTTTCTGCCCAGCGCTCCAGTCTATCCAGATCACTTTGAATTTTGTTTCTGTCTTCCAAAGTATTAGCTATCCTGCCCAATTTTGTGTCATTTGCAAATTTGATCAGCATTCCCTGCACCTCCTCCTCCAAGTCATTAATAAAAATGTTGAACAGCACTGGACCCAGGACTGAGCCCTGCGGTACCCCACTCGTTACCTCTCCCCAGTTTGAGAAGGTCCCATTGATAAGCACTCTTTGAGTCCGATTCTGTAGCCAACTGTGGATCCACCGGATCGTTGTTTCATCTAGCCCACTTTGAGCTAGTTTGCTCATCAGGATAACATGGGGCACTTTGTCAAAAGCTTTGCTGAAGTCGAGGTATATGATGTCTACAGCATTCCCACGGTCCACAAGGGAGGTTACTTGATCAAAAAATGAGATCAGATTTGTCTGGCAGGACTTGTTTTTGACAAATCCATGTTGGCTTCGAGTAATCACGGCATTGTTGTCAAGGTGCTTACAGATGGATTGCTTTATCATCTGCTCCAGAATTTCCCCTGGGATTGATGTCATACTGACTGGTCTGTAGTTCCCAGGTTCCTCCTTCTTTACCCTTTTTGAAGATAGGGTAAAAAGAAGGGGCGGGGGAGCCAAAGAACAAGGCAAGGAAAGTATTGTGTTTTGTTTTCTTTTAAAAATAAAGAATCTAGAAAAGAAAGAAAAGGAAGACTAATAGGAATAGCTGAATTGAGAAGGACTGGGTGGGAAGGAAGAAGAATGACAAGTGAAGCTGCAGTAGAACACATATACCACACAAATCTAGCCAACCTACTCTCTCTCTAGCCAACTCACTCTCTAACCAACTCTCACACACAGTGAAATGAAAGCAGGCTGATCTCCTGTTGTATACAGCATCCCCCCCACCACCACCACCACTACCACTGTCACTGACTGGAGACTGCTGAGTTAAGTTCATCCCTAATCTGGCAACTAGAGTTGCCATTTGCCAAGGCTCACCATTTCTCCCCTCCTTCCTCCTCCTCGCCCCCTCCCTGATCTTTCACAAGTTGATGCATTTTAGAGACAGGCTGTCTGGCTGCAGAATGGCTTCAGAATAGCTCTGAATCTCCAAGGTGGTTCAGGTGTGATCTGCTTCTCTTTGGACCACCTTGGGGCTATTCTGACCCACTTTGGAGCTCAACGAATCACCCCCAAAGCATCCCGATTTGCTTTGGGATTTGGATTTGGCTCCAAAGCAGTGCACTGTCACTTAGCCTCCACTTCACTTCAATGCCCAAACATACACAGACGAGAGGCTTCAGTGTACAGCTTTTAATCTATTACTCCACAGGGTCACACAGATGCATATTCTCAGAGAAACTCTCCATCTGCAAGGAATGCCTTCACGGGATCCAAATGGATTTATGAGAGTTGCCCACCATTTGAAGAAGGAGGCAGTCTCACTAGCCTAACAAGGGGGGAAAGTCCCTCTCTTCTCATGAGGCCTCTAAGCGCAGCTTCTCATGCAAGGCCAATCGGGTAGACCGTCTAAGTTCCGCCCCTGCCTTCTTTTTGCTCTGCACCTGTGCCTGGCATCTATTAGGTCAGCCTCCTGTTCACTGCCTCTCATGCAGGGGGGGGGGAGGGACCCTCCTCCTCCTCCACCAGCTGGACCTGTGAAACCCAAGGAGCCTGCCTAATCATGTCTGGACTAGCCTGGGAAAACACTTCCCCCATGTCTGATGGTTCTCCTTCAGAATCTGAACTGCTATCCCACTCCCTGCACTCAGAAACACCCCTGACATGCACAGCCCTATTTGATAGGCAGAGAGCCAGTGAGCAAGTAGGAAGTGGCATCTGCTGCTGCTCCTCCTCCTCAGCACCACCATTGCCTGGGCCAGAGCAAGAGGCAGGAGAACAAGCAGGATGCAGTGGGGAAGAGGAGGAACAACTCCAGGGGGCTCTTGTCAGTGGGGCCCTGCTGGGGTGTGGGTCTTTGGTGAGTACCTGACCATGCCTACCATTGACGCCGGCCTTGACTCTACCATTGAGCTAGGGCCTTTCCCTGATGCAGCTGCCAAGCGCACCCCCACCCCCTGATGAGGAATCAGACCATATTTTGGAAATGAAAACAAGAAAGAAATCAAGATCCAGGTACTGGAAATGTAGCTTGTTATTAACATCTGCTGAAGCATGTACATCTGATGAAGTGGAGTCTAGTCCAAAAGCTTATACTACAATAAATCTGTTAAGTCTTTTAACTGCCTCAAGACTCTTTTGTTGTTTTTGCTGACACAAAACTGACTTTAAACCATGGGAAAGATTCTTGCCTTTAAAAAAAAAATCCTTATGGGGATTGTAGACTTCATGAAGGAGCAAAACTGACCACACAATGGCAGGCAAAACGTCTCTTGTGATAAATACGCCCTGTACCTGGAAAAGGCACAGCCCCCACTACACCTAGCAAGTGCTTTTTCTGTGCTCTTGTTTCTGTTGGCAAAGTTTAGACACGTCTTTCTAGTTAACAAATGTATTCTGCTGTCAGCTCTTTTCAAGAATTATGCTCCCTGCCTGATGCCAAAAAACTCTTTAAATATTAATAAATAACTCAAAGGTATCTTAGATAGTCTGTACTTGAGGAATTATGCTAATGTTTTTTTATGACGAAGATATGGGAAATCCCTCCCACAGTCCCTCCTGGCTTTCCACAGTTTGCCTGTATGCTTTCCCGATCCCTTCCAATCCATCATCAAAAGGCATTGGCCTGAGATGCAGTGAAGAATCCACAGAGCAAGAAATGTCAAATGCGTTTCTACAAGGGACACTTTCCATGGATGAAATTAGATGGGGGTGGACAGGAGAATAGTCCATCAAGGACTGTATAAGGGGCAGAGTGAAGGAGAGGCCAGAAAGGGCATGTCTCACAAGTGTTATTAAACATGATGATCAGTGTCCAGAAGTGCTCGCCACAGGTTAAGGAGGGCTTTGCCTCCATGCCCTGCTGGTAGGATTATGAGAGGCATCTGTTTGGCCACTGTGGGAGACAAGACTGCTGGTCTAGACTGACGTTTGGTTTGATCCACCAGCTGCACTGGTTACCAGTGTGTTTCCGAGCCCAATTCAAAGTGCCGGTTTTTACCTTTAAAACCTTAAGTGGTTTGGGACCAAGTCACTTGAAGGACCGCCTTCATATATATCAGCCTGCCTGCACTTTAAGATCAGAAGGAGAGGCCCTTCTCATTTGCCCACCCATGAGAACAGTCAGTTGGGTGACCACATGTGAGAGGGCCTTCTCTGCAGAGGTCCCACACCTTTGAAACACATTCCCATTGGAGGTCTACCATCCTCTGTCATTGTATCTTTTAAGAAGGCCTTGAAAATGTATTACTTTACTGTGGTCTAATCTCTTGATATGACTGCTGTTGTTGCTGTTACCTCTGTTGTTGCTGCTGCTGGTTTTATTGTTGGCTTTTATTGTTGGTTTTATTGTTTTTACATTTTTATCGCTTTTAAAATTGTAACTGTTTTTATGTATATTATTGCTGTAAGCTGCCTTGGGCGGACCATTGCCCTGAAAGGTGGCCAAGAAATGTTTGAAATAAATAAATAATAAAATCTAGCAGAGCCATTCATGTACTTTTAAGCAAGGGTGGACAATGTGTGACCCTACAGATGTTTTGGCCTATAACTTCCACCAGCCCTAGCCATGATTGCTAATGGTGAGGAATCATGGGAGTTGTGGGCCAAAACATCTGGAGGACCATACGTTGCCCATTCCTGTGTCAGACTGTAAATAAAGTACAGGGAAGGATTCAGGAGGGGAGAAGCAGAGCTCCAAGTGGGACTAACATGGGGGCAAAATGCACCCAGAATGCACTGGGAAGAGATGGAGCAAGCTGCTTGAAGTCCCTGATCTGCTACCTGAAGGGAATTCTGATTGGGCATGGAGGGAATGAAGCTGACTGAGTCGTGGCCTCAAGGAGCACCCCTTGAGGCCGTGGGGAGGCCTGGTGAGCTCATTTCAATCCACAGGTTAGATGTTCTCCTGCTGTATAGAAACCAGTCCTCCCCTTGTCCATTACATTACATTTTTCAGCTTCAGCAGATTATTGTCATCAAGCTAGAACTTGGAAAAAATGTAATCTACAATGGCTGCTCCAGTGGTAAGGAGAACGCTTGTGCCCCTAGAGAGTGTCTCTGGTTACCCAGAAGTGTATAGATCAGGGACAATATCTTTTTCTTAAGAGTACAGTGTGTTCCACAACTATCATCCTCAATGTTTGGGACCCTTAAGAGAAAATGCAGATTTGAAGAAAAAAATATGATTTTGTGAAAATTTGCATGGGAACAAAGCAAAATAAACCAATAAAATAAAGTAAAAACGGTGTGTGTGGGGTGGGGAGATAACTACAGACAACAGATCTTCAGTCAGTGATGTAGTTTGCATGACATGATAAGCCATGGAGGGTTATCACCATGGGTTGTTTCAGAGTAGCTTGTCGTGATGTATGAATCTGCAGCAGTTTTTTCATCGTGGGTTGTTTTCCATCACCAAGTCACTCTGAGAACCCATTGCTTGTTGTTGGGTTGCTCAGGGTGGCTTATTTTTGGGGTGGCTTGTTCTGATGCCCAGCAGAGTGACTTCACAGTTGTTGGGAATAGGTAGAGTGCTGCCTGGAGAAAGTAGCAACCCCCCCTGCCACTCCTCACCATCTCGCTAGCGCCACCACCATCCTCCCTCATCCCTTCTTAGTGCCCTCCACCCTGGACTTCTAAAGTCAAGAAGGGCACCAGACAGTGTCCTGAACACATTTGCAACCATTATTATTATTATTATTATTATTATTATTATTATTATTGGTCTTGTGCAAATGCTCACATTTGAAAGTCCGCTGTTATGAAATTTGCATAACTTCCCACTCCATGTTACTGTTTTGCCATGAAATTTGTGTACATTTACTGATCAATCTCTCTGCTCTGTAACCGGTATGTACATCTGACAGTTAACAACACAGGCCAGTGGAGGGAAGCAACAAGCATGAAGGGATGGGGGGAACCAAAAACAGCACATAGCTGGAGGAGGAGGAGCTTTTCAGGTAGTTGTAATTACTTCAGTAGTATGTGAAGCAAGGCCAGCCCCAAAGTGGCGGATGAAATTGACAAGGAAATTGACAAGAGAGAGATATCAGTATGCTCAGCTAAATAGTGGGCAGGCAGACTTGTGCTCTTATGCACTTGTGCAAGACCCCCAATACTTTTTTTATGTTTGTGAACAAGTTACTGCATTCATAAGGGCTCAGAAAATTATATGCATCTGGCAATCTGATGCAGGAGGGGGCAGTTTCCCTTGCGAGTCAGCAACCCCAGCGGATCAATTGCAGAAGGGGTGCTGATGTAGGAATGAGGAAATGAGGATTTCTGCTGCAAAGGTGCCTGGGATATGTGCTGGGAGTGGGTGGGAAGACTGAGAAACAAGCCACAGAAAGCTGCAGCATGTCCAATCATCTGTTGGAAGTAATGAGCAAACCATCAACCCACTGTGGCTAACTCTGAGGGTGGCTTAGCGTGACATGTGAACTCGCCCAGTGTCTGGGTTCTTTTGATATCATAGAACTTTGGAAGTCAGAGAAACAAGCTGCTCACCATTGCTGGTAGGTCTGTATCAGTAAGGCAAGAAGTGAAGAAACTAAAGAGACAGGACAACTGTAGGCCTCCCTGTCATTGCTCTCAGTTGCCAAAACTCCATTACCCTATATACTAACAGCAAACTCATTTCTCCGCATGCCAGCCGTCATGAAGCCAAAATGACAATGGAGCAGCCTGAACAGGGGCCCTCCACACAGCAACATTTTGCTGCAGGTCCCATTTGTTCCATCTGTTTTCAAACTTCAGAGGTAAGAGTGGATCCTTACATAGGCAAAATAGTGCCATCTATGCACTAGTGGAAGGTATCCACTGCCTTCGGGAAACTCCAAGGTTTGCGGAAGTACAAAATAAACTTAGGAAAACATACCCTAGGGGTAGATGGAATGCCACCAAAACATCCCAAGGAGCAGTGCGAGGCTGGATGACTGTTTGGGAAAATGTGGGGAAAGCAATCCTGGAAGTAGGAGCAGCCAGAAGAACAGAAGGATATCAAATAGGACCAAGACAATACAAATTGAGGTATTTCCCCCCATAATTTGTTCAGATTTGTTGACTGTGCTTTGAAAGGCACTATTAAATTAATATTCATACAGACCCAAATAAGATTGACCAGGTGTTCAAAATTCCCTCACATAATTCTTCAGAAAAGTGCTGTATCCTAAATCACAATTCGGGAAGAAAAGGTCTGGGAAATCATAGTTTGTGAGAAGTATTTGAAAGAAATATATCCAGCTCTGTGACTTGAGATGAGATGAAGGAGTCATTGAGAAGGTTGGCCACACCATTTTCCCCAGATGTTCAGTGCCTGCCATTCATTCCTGAAAACTCAAAGTACCCATGATAAACCTATGGCAAATACCTGGTGGTGGTCCTCACAGTAGACTAGGTAAATATTAGATCAGCACAGCTGTGATACGCCACACTTCAAAGAGGTGTCCCATGATATGTGGCACCCTTTCTCTAACATAGCTTTGTGCACTTTCACCTGTGAGTCCTCACACCATATCAGGTAACAGGAGGCTCACAGGTTGATTAACCCTGAGAAAGGTGAAATAGCTCACATATATGAACAGATATGCTCTGAATTAATGGTAAGACATCTGTCAAAATATCTTCAGTCTAAAACTACCTCTCTCTCTCTCTGTCTCTCTTAACTCAAAGGAGCCAAGGGCAGTTTGTGTCTGAGTAAAATAAGGTTAGACAGGGAGTACCTCTTTAACCTTTTCCCTGCCAGTTGTTATTCGGTTCAAAATCATGCCTCCCCAAGCTGCATTTTCACCCGGGGTAGGGATAAATGGAAGGTATGGGGACTGCATAACCTTCCCTCTGCAAGTGAAAAGGGGGGGGGGGCTTTGAGGTGAAAACTGACTGGAAGGAGAGGGTTAAATAGCCTTTCCTTGCCTGCCCCTGTGCTCAAGACTAGATTGCTCCAGGCTGCCCTTAGATTAAAACAAAACATCATCATCAACAACAACAACAACAAAAACAGTAGAAGACAAAACATCTGATTCTCTCACCTCCCTGTAACATAACTTGAGCCTCAGTCAAGCCCAATGAAGTTCCTAGGTATGTTTTTCAACAGGCCAAAGTGAGGTCAGAGAAGCACAGAAGACCAGGGAGGCCATTTGTACATCACTATTTTTGTTCAAACTCAACATTAAAAAAACGAAGATCATGGCATCTGGCCCCATCACTTCCTGGCATATGGAAGGGGAAGAAATGGAGGCAGTGACAGATTTTATTTTCTTGGGCTCCAAGATCACTGCAGACGGTGACTGTAGCCATGAAATTAAAAGACACTTGCTCCTTGGGAGGAAAGCTATGGCAAACCTAGACAGCATAGTAAGAAGCAGAGACATCACCTTGCCAACAAAGGTCCCTCTAATCAAAGCTATGTTTTTCCCAGTAGTAACGTATGGCTGTGAGAGCTGGACTATAAGGAAGGCTGAGCGCCAAAGAATCGATGCTTTCGAACTGTGGTGCTGGAGAAGACTCTTACGAGTCCCCTGGACTGCAAGGAGGTCAAATCAGTCCATCCTAAAGGAAATCAACCCTGACTGCTCCTTGGAAGGACAGATACTGAAGCTGAAGCTCAAATATTCTGGCCACCTAATGTGGAAGAGAAAACTCTCTGGAAAAGACCCTGATGCTGGGAAAGACTGAAGGCAAAAGGAGAAGGGGACGGCAGGGGATGAGATGGCTAGATAGCATCACCGATGCAATGAATATGGACTTGAGCACGCTCCGGGAGAGAGCGCAGGACAGGAAGGCCTGGCGTGCTATGGTCCATGGGGTCACGAAGAGTCGGACACGACTGAACGACTGAACAACACATTTTTGTTCAGATGCAATCCCACTTTGGCATTTTGAAAATGGAGTTATGCTCATCTTTAATTATTCTTGATTTTTTATCTTTGGTGGGGGGGCTGCAGGTAGGGAAGCAGGTTGAGGAAGACAATTTCGAGCTAAAAACAACTTTAAGGGAAATTTTTAAATTGCCCCCCCCCGTTCACTCCCCCACTTGCTCCCCTGTTCCCCTTCCCTTTGCATCCTCAGATACAGCCTTCTCCTGGTGCTTTGATTTAAAAACAAACAATGAAACAAATTTTTCCCCCTGCAGTAGTTTGAGCCTGAGGACACCATTACCATTAGCTGAGAGCACATCTTCTTATAGGTGTGAGTTAGGGCCAAGCTACAAGTTCTGCTAATTGCATAGGTGTTGCTGAGCCTGATATTTTTCTTTACTACAGCGTAACTACACACCGCCCTGATTTGGATCAGGGCCAGTACACTCCGGGAGGGAAGGATTAAGCCTCCCCTACCATTTCCCCCTGAAATACCATCCCCCATGGGGGGAGGAGGGGTTAAAAAAAGAAGAAAAAAACCTCAATTGACTCCATGTATTTGCTTGTTTGTTTAATAACAAGTATTTATAAACCACTTACATCTAGAGATTTCAAAGCACTGTACACAAACCATATAAAATAAATACGCAAAATATACCATACTTACATATCCATAAGATAGCATGGATAGCAGGCTAAACTATAATGGGGATGCTTGCCTAAACAGATGTCTTCACCATGCACCTAAAAATAGGAATTGTCAGTGCTTGTCTAAACTCAGGGGAAAGATTATTGCACACACCGGGGTGCTACCACACTAAATGCCCTGTTCTGAATAACCGTGGAGCAGACCTAAGGAGCTTATGGCACTGTTGTGTGGCCATGTGTTACTCTGGTGGACAGAATAGTGGTGTTCTAGATGTTTTGTGTTCTGTCTTGGTCATATTATATTGGCTGTCTTTCATTTAATCTTTTATCAGTTCACAACTATCAGGGAATAAGACACTCCCTTAGTTGACTCGATTAGGCTGTCTTCAACTGGGCAATTGTTAGAGTGGGCTTGGTGACTGTAACTGCTTACCTGCCCATATTCAGGTCCTGCAGCACTAGCCATTTTAAACAGTGGGACCAGGCCTCCTTCCTCTGAGCAAACTCATCACTGATTGGCCTTGCTCTCTCCCCTGCCTTCTACTTGTTCATTTGGCTGTGTTTTGTAATCACTTCTATTTAGAGTGCCGGCAGACATAATACAAAAGCAGAAGTAATTGTGCGTCCTTCACCCACGTCTGAGCCAGCTTTGCAGTTGGCTGGATAGATGCGCATATATCAGTGATCCAACACTGATTTAGCCTTCAGTCTTGCCCCATTCTCTATGCTTTAATTAGATTGCCTGCCTTTTAAAAATAAAATTTAAAAAACAGTACACATGTTCGTTCATTTCTGTATTCATCCTCTCTCTTATTTTAAAAAGACAACCATTAAAAAAATGCAAAATTGCTTTGGGATGAGTTTGTGACATCAGAGGGTACTAATGAATCAGTGCCCTTCAAAGGTGGATATTCCACAGTTAAATTCCACTGCACTGAAAAGCTATATAACTGTTTTCTTAAGAGTTCTGCCTTCTCCAATCCATTCTCAAAGCAATACATTGGTACGTACCCTAAGTTGAAGTGTGATTATTTCCATCAAACATGCAATAGCTTTCCTTCACATTATTCATCTTTGTCACTTGCAGTTCTGCCATGTCTCCCAGATGTCCCATCTGTATTTCCCTAAGCCCCACCTCTGCTCTACTGGTAATTGAAAATTTGCATATTGTGCTTCTTTACACCTGGAAGCATCTACCCTTTGAACTGAGTCAAGGTCCCCTGCTCAATCCTCATAAAAGATAAGACTTACACTTTCTGTTGTTTAAAACTGTTGCTCTGAAAAGAGCAACCATATAATCCTGTTCAAACTGTGTGGTGCCCAGGGATGTTTGCCTAATAAAGTACTTAAGGAATGAGAATGTATTGTATTCTAATATTTGCAAATTAGATACAGACTCACCTTTTGAAACTGGGAAATCCCTTTCAGAATTATAAAGTAATAGAGATGGAAGGCAGGACCCAGAGGAATTGAAAACATCCACGAACTGTTTCTAACACCCGAATTATGCTTTCTTTTATTAAATAAATGAAAGTAAATCTGAGAGGCACATTAATATTCTTCATTTCCCAAGACACTTTAGAGAAGCCAGGTAGCCATGGGGGCTTTCCCCTTTTGTTTTATTTAACTTATTCATTCTGGAAAACTATTTGAATGCTAAGTACTCAATCCTTTTCCAAAGCACTGAGAAATTCAGGTTAATATTTGAAAGGTATGAGTTCCACTGGAGGACAGAACAATGGAGAGAGATCACATTTTTGTAATCCCCTGCTTTTTAATGATCTGTACAGGCTGATCTAGAATTATAGGGGTGCAGGACCAAGCCCACAGGCAGAACTAGTTTTCCCACAAATGTTTGTTTGTTTGTTTATTTGGGGTATTTTTATTCCACTCAGCCAAAAGGGTTCCCAGAGTGGCTTACATATGATCAAGTAAATAGGACAGTCCCTACCCACAGGCTCATAGTCTAAAAAGACATGACACACAAGAAGAAAGGAATGGGGAGGGAAGAGGGGCAAATATTCTTTCAGCAGGACTGGTGGGATGGCCTTGTGTCCCCCTCCCTCAGTACAAGCCTCCTATTGGTGTGATGTACTTACCTGATCTAGAACATAGCCATCATTCCAACATGTAACAGATATGTTAATTTTATGAACTACACCCTCTCTTGGTTGTATCCAATGTTACGCTAGTACAAGAGTTGGTGTTGTTCTGGTAGAGCTTGTGCAACTGCTAGTGAAACCACAACTAGCCTAATGAAGTCATAAGGAGTTGCACAACACCTTGTGAAATAAGTTGGGCAACATCTCATGCAACAGGTAGTGCAACGGTTTCTGAAAAGGCTTGCACAATGGTTTGTGCACGTGGAATCAAACTATTGGATTTGACATATGCAAGGATAAAAAAGGGATTCCTGCAAGCTTTGCGCTAACAGAATGACACTATTGGATACACCCTTACAGTTTACCATTTGCCATTTTTTAGTTCACTTTACACTATATGTACACAATGAAAATGCATTAAAAATTGAATGTCCAGCCTTAATTGTATATGACTGAAAAGCTATGTAATAATTTCCAGCATTTAAAAACAGTGGTTCATTCAAAGCAAAGCACTATCTCGTTTACGTTTTTCTACTTTGAGGTCTTCCGTTCCCATGATGTTTCTAAAAAAAAATGACAAAAATAACAAAACTCAGTTCCAAAGAGGAATTCCCATCACTGACAGTTGACCTAAGGTTTCATCCAGTAGTATTTGTCAGATGGGGTAATGTTTGGAAAAAGACATTTGCATGAATAGTTCTATATGGATATCAGTTGTAGAAAATTGTAAAAGCATTAAGGTAACCATGCTGGGTCACAGCACTGGTCTGTCTAGCTCAGCATTATGTCTACCTGTGATGGTCAGGCTAGATAACTGAAGGAAGTTCATAAACAGGTCATGATGGTGGCAATACACTTGATATTACAGAGGCTGATCTGAAGCAAAAGAAGGCTGGGAACTGTATATAAGCTGCTGTGAACTCTTTAGAAGGAAGATAAATTTTTATGCAATAAATTAATAAATATCTACCTCCAGTCATTAATTCCCATCACCTGGTAGTTAGAGATGTCTATTATAAATCTATAGATAAGACCACAAGAATATAAGAGCTGTGCTGGATCAGACCAAAGACCTATGTAGTCCAGCATTTTGTTCCAACAGTGACCAATCAGCTGCCTGTGTGAAGCCCACAAGTTAGACATCAGTGCAACAGCACTGTCCTGCTCATGTGTCTCTGCAATTGGTATACTGCCTTTTAATCTAGAGGTAACATATAGCCATCATGACTAGTTGCCATTGATATAGCCTTATTCTCCATGAATTTATTTAATTTCCTTTTAAAGCCTTCCAATCTGGTGGCCATCACTCCATGTTTTGGTAGTGAATTCCATAGTTTAACTGTGTGCTTCCTTTTATCTGTCCTGAATCTCTCATCATTCAGCTTCATTGGATGACTTCAGGTTCTACTATGAGAGAGACTATTACTCCACACCATACATAATTTTGTAAATTTCTATTATATCTCCCCTTACTTGTTTTTTTCCCCCTTAAACAGTTCCAGATGTTGTAACCTTTACTCTTTGGGGGGTTTCTCCAGCCCCTTGATCATTTTAGTTGACCTTTTCTGCACTTTTTCTAAGTCTACAATATCCTTTTTGAGGTGCAGTGACCAGAACTGCACACAGCATTCCAAGCGTGGCTGTATCCTAGATTTGTATTAGGCAGTATGATATTGGCAGTTTTCTTTTCAGTTCCTTTTCTAATTATGCCCAACATAGATTATATCTTTTTCACAACAGCTGTATGCTATGTTGGCATTTTTGAGCTATTTACCACAATCTCAATGTCTCTTTCTAGGTCAATCATTGCCAGCTTGGATCCCATGAGCATATATATGTGATGTTGGGATTTTTTGCCACAACATGTGTCACTTTACCCTTGCTTACACTGAACTCCATTTGATATTTTAATTCCCGTTCTCCCAGTTTGGAGAGATCCTTTTGGAGCTCTTCACAGTCCCTTTTTGTTTGAACCCACCATAAATAATTTGGTATCATCAAAGCTCACTGTTTATATCCTTCCATTGTGATAATTTACCATTTATTGCTAATGCTTTCTATTCTTTAACCATTTATACATAAGAGGACATCCGCTCTTTTCTCATGACTGCTAAGATTGCTCAGGAGTCTTTGGTGAGGGACTTTGTGAAAAGCCTTTTTGAAGTCCAAGTAAACAATATCTACTGGATCAGCCCTGTCCACAAGTTCATTGATATTCTCAAAGCACTATAAAAGGTTAGTGAGACAAGACATACCTTTGTGGAAACCATGTTTCTTTTTCAGCAGTACATGTCCTTCTATGTGCTTCATAATTTTATTTTTTAATAACACTTTCCTCCAATTTACACAGAACAGATGTTAAGCTAACCAACCTGTAATTTCCTAGATTCCCTCCCCCCCCCCCGATATTTTGTTAAACATTGGTGTTACATTGACCACCCTCCAGTCCTCTGGTACAGAGGCCAATCTTAGGAAGAAGTTACATATTTTTGTTAGAAGGTCAGCAATTTCACATTTGAGTTTTTGAAGAACTCTTGGGTTGATACCATCTGGACCAGTCCCAGTTATTAGTTTGCTTTCATTTGCTTTCTTTGCAGTATTAGTAAGGAAAATATTAGAGATCAATTCCTAGCTCCCTATGGACTTTGGAGCTATACCATTCTTCATGTTTACCTGGCAATTGTTGTTTGTATGTTATTTTGGTTTACTTTTCACTATTTAGTCACATATGTCCTTCATAACCACATATCTGTTAGAACTGATGGCTGAGGCAAAACACTGAAGTCATGCTAGTGCACCATCTATAACTTAGTCCTATGAACGCTCATGCTCCAGCCCTCCCACTGGTTATCACATCTTCTGATAAGGAGAATATTTCTTGTTTCTGAAAGGAAGTTGAAGTTCCATGTGTTGCC
Organism: Heloderma suspectum; assembly: GCF_057233095.1. Lineage (NCBI taxonomy): Eukaryota > Metazoa > Chordata > Lepidosauria > Squamata > Helodermatidae > Heloderma > Heloderma suspectum. The sequence continues at coordinate 28,905,306 of NC_139461.1, read as the reverse complement.
TCAGTTACAGATTGCTATTTATTTTCAAAACATCTGTGCTGAGCAGGTGGTTCCTTCCCATGCTGGATGTGCATGTTCAGCTAAGCCTATTCAGTCAAAGCAGGCTTCCTCATCATAGAGTAGAGCCCTGGTTCCCAGTCCAGCATTTATTCATGTGTACCATCATTGTTACATATGTCACATACTGGCATCATGCTGACTTTGATCTCTATCAAAGGGTTCTCCTCATCCAATGATATCATTGGACTAGGCTGAGGAACATTATGGTCTCCATTGGTGTTCTTCTGGCATCTGGTGGGTGATGCCTCTGATAAGTAGGTTAAAATATTAACTTTATTTTTATTTGGAAGAAGTACCATTTAAGAAGATATGGAGGAGATTCTCTCTCTCTCTCTCTTTCACGTGCGCGCGCGCACACACACACACACACACACACCATGTTCCACTCCACATGTGAACACTTCTGGAGGAGTAGCCATATTAGTCTCCTGCACTTTTGTGTTCCCTGAAAGACTAACACATTTATTATCAGACCTATGAACTTCTATCCTTGGTATATATTATCTGACAGGTATAAATTGTCTGGCCAATTCAGTGGTTCTAATAATTGCATTTATTTATTAGTTGATTTTTGCAATTGAATCTTGAATATATCCAAGAGCTGGCTTAGCTGAGAATCCCCAGCCCCAACAAGTGTCTCTGGTGTTGGACCAGCAGTAGCGGGAGAAGTTTCTCACTCAGGCACCAGGGTAGGAATGTCACTTCGTTCTCTTGGGAAAGAGATATTTGCAAGGACTCTTATGCAGAAGTGGCACAGAATATGAAAGGGAAGTTCGCCAGAAGATTCCCCTACAGGCCATCCTAATGGAACCCTATGTGTTTACTCTTTCAGCTTCTTCTTTCTAATACAAAGTTTCTGGCAATATTTTATAAAATTAAGTTAACTATGTGAAATTGAGGGCTTACCAAGAGGAAAGATGAAAAATATATATCATATGGAACTTGAATAAGTTCAATTAATACCAAATCATTCCACCTGTTTCAGATTTACTTTTAAGACAATATTATTTCCCTACTCATTTTTTTTTTCTTGATGGCATCTGTCTGGACCGCGATGCTCTGAAGCTTTACCAAGTAATTAAAATAGTAACTATATTTAATGATTTAACAGAGCCTCTATTTCAAGTTTGGAGACATGTTATCTATGAGAAGAAAGATGACAAATAAAAAAATGTTTTGAAATGTTAGCCGTGGTGTGTGTGTGTCTGTGTGTGTGTGTGCGTGTGCATGTGCATGTACGTGCACACACACAGTTGGATCCAGATTAAATCAGTTGAACATAGGTCCCATTGAAGTTAGCAGAACAAGTTAGTCATGACTTAGCTTGAGTTCCGTTGATTGACTGCAACTGACTTATCTGGATCTAGCTCAATATAGTTTCTTATATTGCTTTTTGTGTGTTTCTCAAATCTGTTCTTCTGTTATAGAACCTGCAACAAGCCATGTTTCAATTAGCCATGCACCGAGCAATTTTAAGGCATTATCTTTCATCTATGGCATCATGTTAGAGATCCTTACTATACCTTTAAAGAAATAATAATAATGAGATGAACAAAGGCGCCCCCCCATTTTTCCCTCTTCCTTACTGTCGACCCTGCATTTTCACATTCGCAATCCTGTCATGTACAGAGAGTTGTATTCATAGAAGTACTACACAAGGTCATAGGGAAGCACAAGAATTTTGTTTCAGTTTCCAAATCATCCAAACCTCCCCATCTGCAACCCCAAATGTGAATAGCAGCACTTTTTTCTTTTCTTTTTTTTAAGTTTGCACATTCCCAAACTAGTGGTTGTGTTTGAAAAATGCATATTTTATGGAATAACGACCAATTTGAAATGAACATTTTCCAAAAAATATGCACCCCCCCTTTCACAGTGGGGGGAAAGTGCACACTTTTGAAAAATGTGCCCAGAAATGCAACTTTTCCTGTTTGAAATGAACATTTTTCCAATTCAAACAAACTGAAAAACATGTCGCAAACAAAAACAGGAGTGTGTCAAACCAAGCTTCAAAGTGACATTTGGAGAATTTTGGCTAACTTGAACATCTCTGGTTCTCCCATCCCTACATGATCATTAGCATATGTAGGGAGGGAGGTATTGAATCAAGCCCTAAGTATCTCGCCTTTATAGTTTCAGACCTGCCCATAACATTATGATGCACAATATGCTATAGCAGTGTGGTTTTCTAACTGTATTCCTAGAGACCTTGGAGTTATTCAGAAGTTCATCATGAGTTCCTCCATAAGTATATCACTAATGGCAGACAAGCATCCCTGCAATACGTTTGACTAGTGTTCATCACTAGTAATCTTCTGCTGGAATGCACAACTGTTGGGTGCACTTGGGTACACTCTTAATTCATGTAAGACAATTGCAAAGCCCAAGAGCTCTAGTGCCCTGCATAAACTCAGAGTGCACCTTAGGACATGTCCCAGAATGCTCTGCAAGCAACATAGAGGTTCCCAGAGTATTGAGGATCCCCAAGAGTAGGAATTTTGAAGTGTGCAAAAAAAGAAAGGAAAGAAAGGAAAGGAAAGAAAACCATGAAACAAATAAAAAGGTCTCAATTCATTGGTTTGTATCCAGTGGTTGTGCAGAAGAAGACAGGTCATGAAACCAGTCATTCTCTCCCTATCGTCCATCTTTGCAGCCACAGCACTCTGCAAAAAGCCTCTCAGGAACATTGAGGTGTGTACAGTGTGGGGCATGTTTTATGGGGGAAGGGGGAATCACCCGAAACTACACCGAGGAACCTTTCACGAATGGAGCATTGCCCAATGCTCTGTCAAGAGGCTGCCAAGGGTGGAGAGGAACTGCCAAGGTGGAGGAAGGAAGGCGAAAGAGCAGTTGCACAACCTGCCTTCTGTCTTGCAAGCATTGGATACAGTCCATTACATTTCAATTCCAATCGTTTCAGAGCCATTGTGTGATCATATTATGTCAGTCCAGCTACATCTGCACTGGCTGCCAGTCTGTTTCCAGGGCCAATTCAAAGTACCATTTTTAACTTTTAAAGTCCTAAATGGCTTGGAGCTGGGTTACCTGAAGGAACGTCTCCTCCCATACATATCTACCCAGACATTCAGGTCATCATATAAAGTCCTTCTTCAGGTGCCCCTACCAAATGAGGTGAGTGGCTACAAGAGACAGAGCCTTTTTTGTGGTGGTGTGCAGTTTGTGGAATGCTCTTCCCAGGCAGGCTCACTTGGCACCTATGTGATGGTCTTCTTTGTGCCAGGCTGTTCTCCAAGGCATTTTAAGAACTTTTGTTTAGCCCTTTTACTGCTTTATTCTGCCTCTGGTTTTAATTTGGGTTTACTGTATGTGCTGGAATAGTTTTATCTTAGTTTTATTCTTCACTATTTTTATTCTTTGTTTTAAAGTTCGTATTTATGTTTTTAATGTATTGTACGCTGCCCAGAGAACTTTGTTTATTGGGCAGTTTAAAAGTACAGTAAATAATCTGTCTATCAATAACATTTAAAATCCAACTTGGGGATGCCAGTTTCAGGACAAAATCATTGCAGAATAATGGCCACCAATGAGGGATGCTGAAGAATTCAGTCTTGGTGAGTTCTGATAAAAACTCACATGATCCATACCACCTGAACTAATGTATGGATTGGAATGTGATTATTCTTCAGATTTTGCCCTTCTACAAATTTTGTAGTGCAGTGCTGGGCTCAAAAATATACCAAAATGCATATAAAAATATATATCTTATGGGAAAATATGTTCAGAAATTGGGACATTTAGATAAAATATGTTTATAAATGCATATTTTGTGAGTGAATACAATCAAAAACATGTATTTAAGTAATATTTATATACAAATTTTCATGCAGATTTTATTTTTTCAAATTCACCAATTAATGTAATGGAATAGAATGGATTTATGAATGAACACATGGATAATTAACATGAACCGGAAATAGTTTGATCCATCCAATCCTACTGCCAACTCTTGCTTGACTTACATGGTCAAGAAAATGGCACAAGGCACATTAGATTGGGAAGTTTTCCTGCATACCATTGAAATGAATGGAGCGACACAGAAGCACTGCTTTGAAACCTGCACAGCAGAAATTTCCAGCTGATTGTGCCACGGTATATTATGCTGAACAAAGCATCAAAGAAGAACAAACTAATGAGCCACGTTCTTCTGGTTCATGACATATTTGTAATGTAGCCTGCATTACTGAACAAGGTATCCACCCTGGTACTAAAATAAAAATGACATTCTCCTTAGTGATGCCCAAGGAATCTCAGCTTCCTTGGAAGGAAAGGGATGTTAATGTGACACTGGTAACATTATGGAAGAAAAATACGTATGTTTTAAAAGAGCCATTAAGAACACATCAGATGCGTATGAGGAACAATTGCTTGCTTTGAGACAGGAATGGGTAAGTTCTTATAAATATCACAGGGCTTGGTTTTCCTGTCAGTCTCATATATTTTTATAACATGTCATTTCGGAACTAAAGGTTTCAGAACTAAAGAAGCCCAAAAGTGATGAAGGGAGAGAGAGAGAGAGAGAGAGAGAGAGAGAAAAAAAATTATGTTATATATATAAAATTATTTATAAACTGACTTTTCTGGCAAAAACACTCAGCGCAGTTTACAAAAACTTAGATAAAAACAATGGGTTGGATCCAGGCTTAGTCATACTCAGAGTAGACCCATTTAAATCAATATTAAGTTAGACATGGCTAACCTAAGTCCCATTGATTTCAATGGGTCTGCTCTAAGTATGACTATGTCTGGATCCAACCCAATAACAAAGCAGTATAATTGTAATCAAACATTATATATATATCTGTCTGTCTGTCTGTCTATATGTATGTATTTTCCTACATGTGTTCAGGTTTTAGCCAGTCTGGTTCAGAAAACTCTATAAGGCAAGCTTCCCCAGTCTGTGCCCTCCAGATATGTTGCACTGCAACTGCCATAATTTCCAGCCAGTGATGGCCATATTATTTATTTTAATAAACAAGAAAGAAAGAAAGAAAGAAAGAAAGAAAGAGAAATTCCCTGTAAATAAGTAGTTTGGTTTTAGATCTCTATCTGGGATATGTCCAATAACTTGCAATATACTCCAGTTGTTACAACTTTCTTTATGCATATCATTGAGACAGCCATCCTCACCAGGTTTCCAGCTTTTGTGCAGTTTTTTTCTCTCTCCACCCTAAAAGGCTGAAATGCCTCTCCTTAGTGACTGGCAGTGAGAGCTTTAAGCTACAATATGCTGCTATTTTGGTTCCACCCCTTTTTGCCTTTGGCCACACCCCTTTTATCTTTGGCCCCACTTACCCCCTGAAAGCTTATCTAAAATGGAATTTGACCCTCAGGCTGAAACAGGTCCTGCATCCTTGGCCTGCAGACTTTTCTGAAATTGTTCCTCTCTGTGAAACTAAGATGGGCTCCGTTACTGTGTTAGCTACTGCCAGAGCGTCTTTGCTTCCACTATGCGTATTTGTAAATAAAACGGGTATCTCAGATATTCCATACCTTCCAGTGCTTTCCCTTTCAAAGGAAACTAAATCCTCCACTGCGACCCATGGATTTATTACCACTCCGGAAAGCAGAAAGTATGCAATACAATGTTCTTATGCTTGCATTTTATACAGCTCCAGTTCACCATTCTGTAGATGTTTAACAGGCCAAACGTTTTGAGGAAAGACATTTTAGCTGGCAGAGAAAGAACATACATTGGAATAATTACTTTTTGCCTTAAGACTTTGGCATGCCATCTACCAGAAATGCCTATTTCAATAAACACCTACCACACCTACATATGAGAAGTAGCATCACAAAATGAACTTGCTTCTTTCCAGATTATCATTTGATAAACTGCTTAAATTATTGCTGAGGTAATAGCACATCCTTTGATGTTAGTTTGGAAAAGAACCGTAGAGGAAAGCATTGACGTATCTGGCTTCCACCCCTTTAAATAGCTTATACAACAGCAGAACAGAAGGCAAAATAGTTAAAAGCTGGAAATGGTTTTCCATCATACAGTAAAATGGGTATCTGTCTATACTGAAAACAATGTCTACCTTTTAAAAAAGGAAATAGTGAAATAGTTTTAACTACCCAAATATCTTCCACTAGACAGAACTGGGAAGCATCCAATGCAAACCATTTCATTCTTTTAGAAAATTCTTAGCTAAGCAGAAAAAGTGCTTGGAGCAAATGTGATGGGCTTCTTCAGCAAAGGGGAAAAAAAAGTCATGTGATAAAAATGTGGCTCTGTTTTCTCCATATCAGTTTGAAGTGTACATTGCATCATGGAAACACACACACAATCCTCCTTCAGACTTTTCCATTTGCCATCGGCATAAAGAATTAATCTTCCTTAAAACATAGTTGCGTTGACTTTTTGCTGTTTTCTAACACCCTCACAAGGCTACTGATTTGATTCGGTTGGGATCCAATGAAGAACAGAACTAGTTACGTGTACCCAAGGGGGCTTTGGGCTTGTGGTCCTCAATCAGCAGCTCATGATGCTGTTTGGCAAACCATTTTGGAAACACCCAGTCTCTTCCTGGCATTGCTAAAGTAGTTTTTCTGATCTTGGCCTTGTTATTTATACTGTGCTCTTCCCTGGAATGCTCAGAGGGACTTATGTGGCATTTCTGCTCATCTTAGATCTAGGCACAGTCCAAGCCTGCCTCAATATCACTATATGAAAAGTACTGCGGGACTAAATCAACAGATTTCTCCTGGAATTCACATGTACTGCTAATGACAGCCAGCCTAGTGTAGTGGCTACAGTGTTGGAGCACGGCCTTGGACACCTAGGTTAAAATCTCTCAGTGGGTGACTTTAGGCAAGTCATATTCTTTCTCTCTCTCTCTCTCTCTCTCTCTCTCTCTCTCTCTGCCTAATCTATCTGTTGAGTGGATAAGGGAGGCATGTGGAGGACCATTTTTCCTGCCTGAGCACTTTCTTCTTCATCTAAGGCCCTTGTCTCTGTTCCCCACAAAGATGGACAGTGGTGACTGGAGATAGGCCCTCCTTGCAGCACTTCAAATATGGGATGTCCCCCTCAGAGAAGCTCGCCTGACAACTTCGATGTATTTTCAGCAGATGGAGAAGATTTTTTTTTTTAATTTGCCCAGACATTCCAGCATGTTCTCCAGTTGGTTTTAGTATTATTTTATAGAGAGCTAGAATTCAGTGTTCTTGTTTTTTCAGTGACTTCTGTTTTATTATTTCGTTTTTATGAGTGTACTGCATTTGTGTTTAAATTATACACTGCCTTGCAAGCCCTGTTACTGAAGGACAGCTTATAAATTGGCTAAATAAATAAATAAAAATGTGTGCCACCCTGAGCAACTTGAAGAAGCAGTGGGATAAAAATATCTTCCTCCTTTTGTGTGTATACCACCATATTTAAGCACAGCAGAATCCTAAAGACATACAGAGCCATAATGGCATAACAGTAGCTTGTGCTCTGGTAGACACAGCAGCATTCTTGGTAAGGCAGATGGGCAAGTGTGTGGAATTTCAGTTGCAATCTTGTTGTGCAGGACTGCATTGATATAGAAGACGCTCTGGATGAAAGTGTCAAGGGCTCCTTGGAGGGCTCTCTCAGTCTAATCCAGTAGCCAAGTCCAGACACAGACAAAGGGATTCTTTTCAAAGCTTTATTCTTATTTTACAACTTAACAACTCTACAGGCAGCAACTAGATCTGAGCAGCAGCATCCCTATGCCCTAAGTTGGAACAGTTGGTCCCCATTTGAAAGGCAATTACTGGCAGACCCCTGTATTTAAGGACTAGGGAGAATCCCTCCCCTTTTCCCTTGGATCCCCGGGTCGTAGCCGATTGAGTGCGTGCCAAACGGGCACTACGCTCCTCTCGGTGCCCTCCATCTCGTGCCGCTCTCTGCGTCTGCGTCGCGCCTCCACTAAGTCTGCTATCTCTGCTCGGTCACTCCCTGGACTGCTAACTAAACTAGGAATGCGGGTGGGAGGAATCTCCGTCAGCTGTTGGTCCTGGGAAAGAGGAGCGCGCTCCTCTCCCAGGAGCTGACTGCTCTTCCTCAGCATCAGAACTACTCTGGGATTCTATGGGCTCAGTGTCCACCCTGACATCATCCCCGCTCCCATGGGGCCCCCCCTCGTGCTCCTCCCCTGGGACCCCAGGTTTGTGGGGGTACAGCTGGTGGAAGCGCCTCAGCAGCAACGGAGCATGCACATTTTTCGCGGGATCCCAGGATCGCTCATCAGGCCTGTCCCAAGAATGAGGCACTGCAGCTGCCGCCAGGCCCTGAGGGGGAATAATCAGAGGGGGGGGGAAGTCTCCTCACTCCCTGGCTGGAGGTCAGGCTTACGAGAAAGAGCATCTGCTTGTAGGTTGTCTGAGGCCTTCACATGGCAAATCTTAAGGTGGAACCGAGAAAAAAAAAGCGACCACCTAATCTGCCGCTAGTTTAAGGCATGGGCTGTCTGAAGATGTTCGAGGTTGCGATGGTCGGTTCTAACTTCGACTGGGTGTTGTGCCCCCTCCAGGAGATGACGCCAGGTCTCCAAAGCGGACTTGATGGCCAACAGTTCCTTCTCCCAGATGGTATAATTCCTCTCAGACATGGTCAGTTTCTGGGAGTGGTAGGTGCAGGGTTGCAGCCCGCCGCCCTCCCGATGAGGCTGAAAGAGCACCGCCCCCACCGCGAAGTCAGAGGCATCAGTTTGCACTACAAAAGGCTTCCTCGGGTCGGGATGTAACAGGATCGGCTCAGAACTGAAAAGCCTCTTAAGTTCATCGAAAGCCTGTTGGGCTGATGCTGTCCAATGAAAAGGAGATTTCTTGCCCTTAAGGAGGTCCGTGAGAGGAGAAGTGAGCCGAGCAAAACTGGGCAGGAACTTTCTGTAAAAATTAGCAAACCCCAGAAAACATTGCAAGTCCTTCTTGGTGGATGGACCCTTCCAGGAGAGGACAGCCTGGACCTTTGCAGGATCCATCCTGATACCATCAGACAAAATAATGTAGCCAAGAAAGTCCAAAGAGGTTAGGTCAAACGCACTCCAGCTTGGCATAAAGATGGTTCTTGCGGAGGCGCTGGAGTACGGCAGAGACATGGCATTGATGGTCCTCGGAGTCCTCAGAAAATGTAAGTAAATATCGAGATACACAATGAGGAAAGTGTCCAAATAGTCCCTGAAGATGGCATTCATAAAACACGAAAAAGTGGGAGGGGCGCAGGCTAACCCAAAAGGCATTACTAGGTATTCATACACTCCGTACCGGGTCCCGAAACAGGTCTTCCACTCATCCCCCTCCTGGATGAGAATGAGATTATATGCGTTACGCAGGTTCAACTTTGTGAAAATCTTGGCTCGCCCCAGGCACTCCAGCATCTCTGGTATGAGGGGTAGGGGGTACTTGTCAGGGATGGAGACGGAATTTAGATTTCTGAAGTCGTGCACCAGCCTGAGTTCTCCAGATCTCTTGGCCACAAAGAAGGTAGGAGCGCAGGCGGGGGAGGAGGAGGGGCGAATGAAACCGCGTTTGAGATTTGTGTCCAAAAACTCCCGCAGAGCTCGAAGTTCCAGCTCCGACATCGGATAGAGCCAGCCAGCGGGGATGGTCACCCCCGGAATGAGGTTAATGGCACAGTCAAAAGGGCGGTGGGGGGGAAGCCAGTCATCCTCTTTCTTGTCAAACACATCCCGAAAAGCTGCATACTTCTCTGGGAGGATGACGGTAGCTGAAGGACTGCCAGAAGCAGACAAGGAGGGGGAGGAAAGGGTTAAGGCCTGGGCTGGGACTGGCGCCTCCTCCAGGAGGCAATGCTCCCGGCAGTAGGGAGACGCAAACTCCACTTGCTGAAGTCCCCAAGAAATCTGAGGGTTGTGCTTAGAGAGCCAGGAAATACCCAGCTAGGGATGGCGGAGAATTTCTCCCCAAAACTTCGGGGGGCCGAGCGTCAACGTGTTCAGCCCCCCGAACAAGTTTCAGGGAGAAATTCTCCACACACCCCCGCCCCCTGCACCCCTCCCCGGGACGGGACTTACCTTTGCCGAATGTCCCTCCTGGCGGTGGGTCCGGCCGGCGGTTCGGCGGGTGTTCGTGCGGGGCGGGAGCGGCAGACGGTCTTTTGACCGGCTGCCACCGCCGCCATTCCAATAAAAGAAAAAAAAACAAAAACGCCCCCGTGATAGGCTACGTGATGATTAACGTAGCCTATCACAGCTAGATTTGCAAAGTCAGCCGTGATAGGCTATGTAAATCGACACGTAGCCTATCACGGGTGACTTAAAAAAAAGCGCGTACGGGTAATGGCGGCCCCCATAGGGAGCCGCCATTCCCGTTCCTTATTTGGTCGCTGTAGTCTACGTAAAGATTTACGTAGACTACAGTGACCAAATAAGGAACGCGAATGGCGGCTCCCTATGGGGGCCGCCATTAGCGTACGCGCTTTTTTTTTTAAAGTCACCCGTGATAGGCTACCTGACGATTAACGTAGCCTATCACAGCTGACTTTGCAGATCTAGCCATGATAGGCTACGTTAATCGTCACGTAGCCTATCACGGGGGCGGTTTTTTTTAAAAAAAAAACTTTGGAGTTCGCGGCCGGGCGAGGCGGGAAGCCTCCTCCCCGGCCTGAATTTCGGCCGGGCGAGGCGGGAAGCCTCCCCCCCAGCCTGAATTTCGGCCGGGCGAGGCGGGAAGCCTCCCCCCCCGGCCTGAACTTCGCGGGGGGAGCAGCGAAGTGCCTCCCCCCCACCGCAAACAAGCTTCGATGACAGGTAAGTGACTTTTGTCCACCCCTATACCCAGCACGATTGGGCATAAGGGAACCTTGGCTAAGTGAAACTGAATCTGCTCAACGTGGGACTGGGTGCGCATAGCGAGCGGAACTGTAATCCAGGTCACTGCGCCTGAAGAGAGAGGACACCCATCAATGGTCTCCACTGCCAAGGGGGCAGGAAGGGGCAGGGTAGGAATCTTCTGTAAAAGGGCGAAGGACTCATCCATGAAACTGGTGGTCGCCCCCGAGTCCACTAAAGCCAGGGCCTCCACCCCCCCCTCCGAGAGGAGCGGAGGTGAACATGCAACAGCAGATGGGAGGGTGGGGGGGTTGGGGAAAGCACCCACCCAGTGGGGAACTGACCCACAATTGAGGCCCCCAACAAGCCTGGGGGGCAGCCTAGTCAGGCCTGGGGATGAGGAGGAGGGGGAAGGAGAGGAGGAGGAGGAGGAGGGGGAGGCAGCAGAGCAGTGGATGTCACTCGGCAGGTCTTAGCGAAATGCCCCAGCTTTCCACATCGAAAACATCGGCGCTCAGCATGGCGGCGCTTAAACTCCTCTGGCAGCAGCGAGGCTCGTGTAGCTCCCAGCTGTTTCAGGGGCTCCTCTGCCCCCAGCGTCAGAGCGGGGGGTGAGGGAGGAAGCAGGAAACATGGGGGAATGGGAGGAGGGAAATACTGGCCCCTGGCTCCCCACCGGGTCTGCCGGCGCCCCTCCAGTCGACTATCTATCTGAAGGCAGGTCTGGATGAGCTCCTCCAAAGTAGGCGTGCTGGGCGTGCGCGCCAACTCATCCAAAATCCCGTCGTTCAAACCATCCAAAAACTGAGCCAGTAGCGCGGCATCATTCCACTGTAAATCCTGCATCAGCAAGTGAAAGGAAGTCGCGTAGCTGGAAACTGAGTCCTTACCCTGCCGGAGGTGGCGAATCTCCTGAGAAGCCGTCTGCGTGCGCAGGGGGTCACTGAAAAAACATGCCATGGCTGTCATGAAACCTTGATAGTCCCTGAGCAGGGGGTCATTAGCAAGAAGAAGTCCCGAAGACCATTTAGCTGCCATGCCTGACAGTAGGTTAATGACAAAACCCACACAAACCTGTTCTGTCTGGAAATCCTCAGGCCTAAGATGCATGTACAGCTCTGACTGGGCCCTGAAAATCTGAAAAAGTCCTTTCTCACCAGAAAACTTATCTGGCAATGCCACCGGGCATTTACAGCGTGGGTGAAGCGGAGGTGGGGGGCGTTGAAACATAGCCTGTAGATCTTGCACGGCCGCTGTCAGTTGAGCCATCTGATCACGGAGCAACTGGTTCTCTTGCAGCAGAGCTTGCAGCGCTGGGTCCCCAGCACCCTCCATAAGGCAATCGGAGAGAGAGAGAGAGAGGGGGGGGGGAGAGAAAGGAAAAAAAAAAAAAAAGAGGGACGGGGACCAAGCTGTCAAGGGCTCCTTGGAGGGCTCTCTCAGTCTAATCCAGTAGCCAAGTCCAGACACAGACAAAGGGATTCTTTTCAAAGCTTTATTCTTCTTTTACAACTTAACAACTCTACAGGTAGCAACTAGATCTGAGCAGCAGCATCCCTATGCCCTAAGTTGGAACAGTTGGTCCCCGTTTGAAAGGCAATTACTGGCAGACCCCTGTATTTAAGGACTAGGGAGAATCCCTCCCCTTTTCCCTTGGATCCCCGGGGCGCAGCCGATTGAGTGCGCGCCAACCGGGCACTACGCTCCTCTCGGTGCCCTCCATCTCGCGCCACTCTCTGCGTCTGCGTCGCGCCTCCACTAAGTCTGCTATCTCTGCTCGGTCACTCCCTAGACTGCTAACTAAACTAGGAATGTGGGTGGGAGGAATCTCCGTCAGCTGTTGGTCCTGGGAAAGAGAAGCGCGCTCCTCTCCCAGGAGCTGACTGCTCTTCCTCAGCATCGGAACTACTCTGGGATTCTATGGGCTCAGTGTCCACCCTGACAGAAAGGTCTTTAAGGTGGCATCTAGGGGTCCACCCAAACTGGCAGTTTTTCATACGATAATAGTTGCAAACTCACAGACATCTGTATCATGTGCTTTTTATGAACGGACAGGTCACTTCTAAGACCTCACAGTTTGGCAATTAAAGAACATTAAGAGAGAAATCCTATCATCCCTAGACATAGTCTGGGAGGCATAGGATAGCTCGGATTCCTGGATCTGGGATCAGAGACAGTGCTCCAACCTCAGAGACAGGAATCCGAGCTTTCCTGCCCCTCCCCCTCGGAGACAGTGCAGAGAAAACCATGCTGGCTGCCTCTCGGAGGTTGTACAGGCGACCTCGGAGAGGAGGCAAAAGGGTCATGCAGATGGGTGGGGAGGGGAGGTGACTGAAGAGGCCAGCTTACGCTGCATCCCCAGGCTTCCCCAGCCTCCCCCCCCCCCGCCATTCTGCAGAGCCCTACCTAGATAGGTGAAAAAGCCCATCTAGCTGAAATGCAGAGCTGGAGGAGTGTGGAAGCAAAGATCGCCTCTGCCATTCCTCCCGCTTTGCATTGCACAGCCGTAAACCTCTGAGTCTGGAGGCTTACAGCCATCCCAATAGGGTTGCACCCTATCTGTCATTGCTAAACTGAAGTAACTATTCATCTGAACATGGCTACAATTCCACAAGCCTTCTGTTAGCCCCAAGGGAGTGGGTGGTGGGGTGGGTGTTGTCTGTATTATTAGATCATTCTTCTCCAAAATATCCTTTCATATACATGTTCTGTCTTTTTTTTTTCCTTAGAAAGTTTGGTGCAGCTAATATTTGGCATTTCCAGGGGTCACCCATCCAGGTACTGATTAGGGCAACATCCACTTAGCTTCAGCAATGCTACAGCATCAGCTCCTCCCAGACCATTTGTTACAAGTTAATTTACAAGTTCCTGGATCCCTTGGTTTTTCTCACATACTTCCTATTAGAAGATTTAGAGTGTTGCATTAAGTTTCTTTCTATAGACACATCTACGCATTGTTACTTTAAAACAATGAGACTTTTATGTATGAAGTTCATGCTTTGAAGTGAGGGAGCACACACCCTTTGTCCTGATGTGCCCCATGTCTATTATGAATTCAAAACAAATAAAAATACACTGCAATGAGACAATGCTATTACAGAGCCGCTGCATTCATGTCTCCACAAAAGTTTTTTTAAAAGTTTTTTTCTAGAGTATTATTTCAGAATTGTGAGGATCTCAGAATGTGGAGTGGAAGGCCACTTTAGGTAAGCATGAACAGTTTCTGGAGAGGTCCAACCTTTTTACAGGATGACAACCTAGTCCAGTTTCTTTCTGGATATTTTGACCGAGGCAAAAAAAAAAGAAAGAAGATTTGCTTTATCTTAATCTTCATTCCTTAAGGTGAGTAGGTACTTCCCCATTTGATGTGCTAATTGATAATGATTGATAGTGTTGTGGGCTGAAAGAAAAAAAAAACTCCCTGACTTGAATACTGGAAGGAAAGTTTCCTGACCTCATCCTCCCCTTACAGCTGCCTGAAAACCCCCAAATCTTCTCTAGGGAATTGGGGGACAATGTAACTCCACAGCAGTGCTACAACTCTGCTGTGGCACCCCATTTGTGGAATGCCCTCCTCTTGGAGGCACGATTGGCACAGACGTTGGTTTTGTTTCAGCATCAAGTTAAAACATGGCTTTTTCACCAAAGCCTTTGAGGGCTAATTGAACTCCCTAAAGTTGCACACTGTTTTTGCTGTTTTATTGTTTTAGATTTTCTAATTGGCATTAGCTTGTTTAATGGTTTAATAGGCTTTTAGCTGTTTATTATGCTGTTTACATTATTTCTTTTATGCTGTTTAAACTGATTTTGTTTGTATGCCGTCCTGAGATCATAATGATATAAGGAGGGATGAAATCTCCAGCAAAGGAGATCATTACCTTGTCATGGTGCTGGAGCTTGAACACCTCAATGACGTCATGAGCTAAACTGTGAAGGGACACCCAAGATGGGAAAGGTCATGGCAGAGAGGTCAGACTAAATACGATCCCTGGGGAAGGAAACGGCAACCCACCCCAGTATTCTTGCCATGAAAACTAAATGGATCAGTACAACCAGAGATATGTCGGTATACCATCGGAAGATGGGACTCCCAGGTCGGAAGATGGTCAAAATGCTACTGGGGAGGAACAGAGGATAAGTTCAACTAGCCCCAGATGCAGCTAGCTCAAAGCCGAAAGGACGGCTAGCAGCCGACAGTGCTGGTGGTGAACGACGAATCCGATCTTCTAAAGATCAACACACCATAGGAAGCTGGAATGTAAGATCTATGAGCCAGGGCAAATTGGATGTGGTTATTGGGGAGATGTCAAGATTAAATATAGACATTTTGGGTGTCAGTGGACTGAAATGGACTGGAATGGGCCCCTTCACATCAAATGACCACCAGATCTACTACTGTGGACAAGAGGACCACAGAAGAAATGGAGTAGCCTTCATAATTAATAATAAAGTGGCTAAAGCAGTGCTTGGATACAATCCAAAAAATGACAGAATGATCTCAATTCGAATTCAGGGTAAGCCATTTAACATAACAGTGATCCAAATATATGCCCCAACCACAGATGCTGAAGAAGCAGAAGTAGATCAGTTCTATGAGGATCTGCAGCACCTACTGGATAGTACGCCAAACAAAGATGTTATTTTCATTACAGGAGACTGGAATGCTAAGGTGGGTTGTCAAACGACACCTGGAATTACAGGCAAGCATGGTCTGGGAGAACAAAATGAAGCAGGACATAAGCTGGTAGAATTTGACAACTCACTATGCATAACAAACACTCTCTTCCAACAACCTAAGAGACGACTTTATACATGGACTTCACCAGACGGTCGACACCGAAATCAGATTGACTACATCCTTTGTAGCCAAAGGTGGCGGACATCTATGCAGTTGGTAAAAACAAGACCTGGAGCTGATTGTAGTTCAGATCACGAACTTCTTATTGCACAATTTAGAATCAGACTAAAGAGAATAGGGAAGACTCACAGATCAGTTAGATATGAGCTCACGAATATTCCTCATGAATATGCAGTGGAGGTGAAGAATAGATTTAAGGGACTAGATTTAGTAGATAGGGTCCCGGAAGAACTATGGACAGAAGTTCGCAACATTGTTCAGGAGGCGGCAACAAAAAACATCTCAAAGAAAAAAAAAACCAAGAAGGCAAGATGGCTGTCTGCTGAGACACTGGAAGCAGCCCAAGAAAGAAGGAAAGCAAAAGGCAACAGTGATAGGGGGAGATATGCCCAATTAAATGCAACATTCCGGAGGTTAGCCAGAAGAGATCAGGAATTATTTTTAAACAAGCAATGTGCGGAAGTGGAAGAAGATAATAGAATAGGAAGGACAAGAGACCTCTTCCAGAAAATTAGAAACATCGGAGGTAAATTCCAGGCAAAAATGGGTATGATCAAACACAAAGATGGCAAGGACCTAACAGAAGCAGAAGAGATCAAGAAAAGGTGGCAAGAATATATGGAAGATCTGTATAGGAAGGATAATAATATTGGGGATAGATTTGACGGTGTGGTCAGTGAGCTAGAGCCAGACATCCTGAAGAGTGAGGTTGAATGGGCCTTAAGAAGCATTGCTAATAATAAGGCAGCAGGAGATGATGGTATCCCAGCTGAACTGTTTAAAATCTTGCAAGATGATGCTGTCAAGGTGATGCATGCCATATGCCAGCAAATTTGGAAAACACAAGAATGGCCAACAGATTGGAAAAAATCCACTTATATCCCCATACCAAAAAAGGGAAGCACCAAAGAATGTTCAAACTATCGAACAGTGGAACTTATTTCACATGCCAGTAACGTAATGCACAAGATCTTGCAAGGTAGACTCCAGCAGTTCATGGAACAAGAATTGCCAGATGTACAAGCTGAGTTTAGAAAAGGCATAGGAGCTAGAGTCCAAATTGCCAATATCCGCTGGATAATGGAGAAAGCCAGGGAGTTTCAGAAAAACATCTATTTCTATTTTATTGACTATTCTAAAGCCTTTGACTATGTGGATCATCACAAATTGTGGCAAGTTCTTGGTGGGATGGGGATACCAAGTCATCTTGTCTGCCTCCTGAGGAATCTGTATAACAACCAAGTAGCATCAGTAAGAAAAGACCATGGAACAACGGACTGGTTTAAGATTGGGAAAGGAGCACGGCAGGGTTGTATACTCTCACCCTACCTATTCAACCTGTATGCAGAACACATCATGCAACGTGCTGGGCTTGATGAAGCCAAGGCTGGAGTTAAAATCGCCGGAAGAAACATTAACAATCTCCGATATGCAGACGATACCACTTTGATGTCTGAAAGTGAGGAGGAGCTGAGGAACCTCATGACGAATGTGAAAGAAGGAAGTGCAAAAGCTGGGTTGCAGTTAAACCTCAAAAAAACCAAGATTATGGCAACCAGCTTGATTGATAACTGGCAAATAGAGGGAGAAAATGTGGAGGCAGTGACAGACTTTGTCTTTCTAGGTGCAAAGATTACTGCAGACGCTGACTGCAGCCAGGAAATCAGAAGATGTTTACTTCTTGGGAGGACAGCAATGACCAATCTTGATAAAATAGTGAAGAGCAGAGACATCACACTGACAACAAAGGTCCGCATAGTTAAAGCAATGGTATTCCTCGTAGTAACCAATGGCTGTGAGAGCTGGACCATAAGGAAGGCTGAGTGAAGGAAGATAGATGCTTTTGAACTGTGGTGCTGGAGGAAAATTCTGAGAGTGCCTTGGACTGCAAGAAGATCAAACCAGTCCATACGCCAGGAAATAAAACCAGACTGCTCACTTGAGGGAATGATATTAAAGGCAAAACTGAAGTACTT
The DNA here is from genome assembly GCF_057233095.1 of Heloderma suspectum. NCBI lineage: Eukaryota > Metazoa > Chordata > Lepidosauria > Squamata > Helodermatidae > Heloderma > Heloderma suspectum. The sequence goes on along the minus strand of NC_139461.1, from coordinate 28,887,634 downwards.
TGGCCACAGAATGAGAAGATGCTGATGCTAGGGAAAGTGGAAGGCAAAAGGAAGAGGGGCCGACCAAGGGCAAGATGGATGGATGATATTCTGGAGGTGACAGACTCGACCTTGGGGGAGCTGGGGGTGGCGACAGCCAACAGAAAGCTCTGGCGTGGGCTGGTCCATGAAGTCACAAAGAGTCAGAAGCGATTGACTGAATAAACAACAACAGAGATGAAATGTTTTAAATAAAATATAATAATAAAATAATGAGAGGGGGCTGCTGGCAGGGGGAAATCTCCCAAAATTGGGCATTGTGCCTGATCTGAGACAATTCCATGCTCTCACTGCAGCCCCAGTGCCCCGCCCCACAGTGTTCAGCAGCCCCCCCACCCCCAGCAACTCTTTGGAGATGCTTTTGGAGGGGTTGAAGGCAGTTGCAGGAAGGAGTTCAGGATGGGTAACTTTGCTTACAGGAAAATCCTCCTATTCTTATCTTAGGATTCCAGCCCCTATGTTTTTACTTGCTGCTGCTGCTGTTTTCAGTGAGCTGGGGAAAAGAGATGTTTCCTTAGAGATAACTTAAAAAATGTTTTGGGCCCATGTGATTCCAGTTCTCAGTTGTAAATGGTACATGGACATGGAAACATGCAAGTATTAAAATGGGTAGGTTTTTCTACAATCAGTACAGACTGTAAACATGTATATGTTTAAAAACATGCATATGCCATTCACAAATGATGGTGTGTGTGTACCCTTTAAAAATAAGCACTTTCTGTAACACTAGCTAGAGGAAACATCTTCAAATTCTCTGCAGCATCTGGGTATAACTGGATATTGGCTATACAAAAAAACCAGCCATCTGGAAAGGTCCACAGAACAACAGCATTTGGTCTCTCCTCCAGGGTGTGAATACTTCTGCACTTGAAAATGGTGGACTTGGTATACCTAAAACTGTTAATGCATAAAGTCATTGTGTGGACATGGGAAATACTTTTAAGCTACTTTCAGGGTTACACCCTCCCAAAGCGATGTACAGGAGAAGGTACAAATCACAGGTGAACACATCAGAAGAGATGTCCAGAAATTACTTGTGAAGCTGTTCTGCCAACATGTGGAATCAATCAAAGGCAGCCTCAAAATGGAAAGTCTTCAAGGCCCACCTAAAAGCCAGAGTTGAAGGCCGATTGGAAGGGAGTTCCAAATAAGTGTCTCCTTAAGTGTCTCTTGTAAATAGCAATCTTAGTTACATTCGGAGAGGCTGAAAACATGCATTTATTGGCTTTGGGAGGACTCACTATGACAAAGATCAGGAACTGCCACTTCAAAGGAATTCATACATATATTAGGTTTTATGTGCCTGTTTCACACAGGCCAGAGATTAAGGGTTTCAATTTGTGGATGTGACAGGAGTATTGTGAGGAGTGGTTTATATTTATTTAGTTCTGGGAAACATTTGGGGACAAGTGAAGCCTCCACAACTGGGATAGGCGCCACTTGACCCAAAATGGCACCAGATTGCAGGCACAGCTTTGGAACTGACCCTTAGGGGGAAGTCAACAGGAGGTGGAAGCACCTGGTTCAAGACAAATCATTCCTTAGGGATGAGAGTATCAATGTTCCAAGTCATCCAAATAATGGTAGGGGAGAACTTGATAACAAAAATACAGAAGACCATGGCAGCTGGTTCAAGAGGTCACATTTGGACAGGGACACAATGAATAGGTGTTTATACACTAATGCTAGAACACATACATAGATATCATAAGGTGCTAAACAAGTCACAGGTATAGTGACTATATCAGAAATGTGGAGGAACTGAGAGTATTAGCAGGCTACAGTTATCTCTGGAAAGGGCAGAAAAGGACCTACTTGTCAGGGTGGACACTGAGCCCATAGAATCCCAGAGGAGTTCTAATTCTGAGGAAGAGCAGTCGCCCCTGGGAGAGGAGCACGCTCCTCTTTCCCAGGGCCAACAGCTGACGGAGATTCCTCCCACCAGCATTCCTAGCTTAGATAGCAGTCCAGGGAGTGACAGAGTGCTGGAAGCAGACTTGATGGACGCGCAACGCCGACGCAGAGAGCGGCGCCAAATGGAGGGCGCAGAGAGGAGGCGTAGTGCCCGGTTGGCGCGCAAACAATGGCTGCACCCAGAGGATCCAAGGAAAAAGGGGAGGGACTCTCCCTAGTCCTTAAGTTCAGGGGTCTGCCAGTAATTCCCTTTCAAACGGGGACCAACTGTTCCAACTTAGGGCATAGGTACTGTGCTGCTCAGATCTAGTTGCTAACGGTAGAGTTGTTAAGTTGTAAAAGAAGAATAAAGCTTTGAAAGGAACCCCTTTGTCTGTGTCTGGACTTGGCTACTGGATTAGACTGAGAAAGGCCTCCAAGGAGCCCTTGACACTACTAGGTTTTGTAGTTCTATATGTCAAAGACAGCATAGAGACTAATAAACTAAAGAAGTCAGCAACTTAACAGATGCAAGCTACATCTTCCACAGAATCTCTTTGGGTGGTAATATTTGGCCCAAAAAGTAATTTAATACTGGGGATATCAGAGGTCTTCTGAATGACAAGCAAAACCTGCTAGTTGTCAATTTTGAGTTCCAGACCGTTTTAAGGGGTTACATGTATGCCATTATTATCATTTGCAACTCTCCTTCCAATCTATCCTACAGAATGAAGCCTGGGCAGCATCTGACCATATTTGATTGAGGTGGTAAAGCTTTCTCTAGCCTGTACCATTTCATGCTGCAAGTTGAGGCTCACATGACTGAATGTTCCTCCATACAAAAAACCTCCCTGAATGTAGAAAACTAGATGTAAGGGAGAACAGTACAGAAAATATTACTATTTTTGCATGAAGGAGCATTCAGTTATGAGCTTCCATCTTCAGTCTGAAGTGGTACAGCCCTGACAGAGTTAGTTCATTTATGTATTTAAGGTATTTTTACTCCACATGTTGGCCAAAAAGGCCCCCAGTGTAGCTTACAGATCAATAAAAAGCAAGACAGTCCCTGTGCTTCAGTTTACAAACTGAAAGACATGACATAAAAACTCAAAGTACATTATCAAAGTCCTTTCTTGATTCTGGATTTGGGTTGGGTTGGCGAGTTGAAGGAACATCTCCTTCCAGTTTTGTTCCAATGAGCTTTATTTATTTACCTGGATTCATCTGGCTCCACCTGGGTCAGATTTACTTACACTTCTGTCACACTGGAGAATAATTACAGCTAGAGATTACAAACTACATAATACCAGCCATAACTAATGAGGATTAAATTCATCACTCCGCACCTTAAAATACTTTGGAAGAGTGTGTGTATATGTGGGGGCGGGGGGCGGGGGTGGGAATCCTTTTAACAACACCTTAACCATCTTGTGCGTGAGAACAAAGGGGCTAGTAAAAGTGTGAAGGGGGATATTTTCAGTGTGTTTATGTTTGGCTAAGGGCATAAAGCAGAGAATACTGGAAGATCTAGAAAAATAATATTGAAAATGACTGACATATCTCTATTCCGTATCAGGACGTTTTATGCAATTATACTTCCTGGGAATATCTGGTATAGAGAAATTTGATATTTGAGTTTGAAAAACGTGTTGCTGAAACTCAAGTTTCAGTGTCTCTCTCTCACACACAGACACACACCTTTCCCAAAGGGTGGAATCTACTGTGTTACATGCAGAAAAACCACTCACAATTCAGATATCAAAATTCTGATTTTGAAAATTATTCATATTCACATGCAAATACAATATTTGAGAATCTGAGTAGGAGTCTAATTCCTCCAGATTTATTTGGTGTCCTTTCCTGTAGAAAGTGGCAACGTTCAGGGATGGTGCAAGACATGTTGCTTCCTGAGGTGTCGCAGCAAATGCCCCCCCACCCCAAGTCAAGGGGCATAGTGGCCAAGGCTGGCCAAGGCTGAACTGACACATAGCAGTTTTACCGCGTTATCATACTGCAGTGATAACTATTGGTGCCCATTGGTGTCATTGGAGTACGATAACAGCAAAACTGCTATGTGTCGATTCAGCCTAAATTATTTTGGCAACTGAAGCAGAAAATTCCACAAATGCTCTCTCCCTCTGTAATGAAAACACAACAATACAATTAAATAGCTAACAATTTTCTGCCTTTTTCATGACGTCCAGGTGGCTGAGGAGGTGGCCTCACTCTGTCTAATAGTAGAGCTGACCCTGGGACAGAGAAACAATTCTGGGTTTCAGTGGGATGGAAGGGTGGCAATAAGAGATTTCGATGGTCTCTGGGGAGATTTTAAGCAGGGTTCAAAGTCCTTCTCTTCAATATATTGTAAAGTCAGTGCATTTGAAGAGCATTTCTTGTGGTTTCTATGTGTCATAACAATTGGAGATGCAGTCTGAAACATGGGAGAGGTCAACAGCAAATGACACTAAAGCTTAAGAAATGGTGCACCATCAATGCCTCAAACTTTTGATTCCTCAAAGTCCAGCAACTTCTATGCACATTATCCCTGGCAGGACTGGAGGCAGCCATCTTGCATGGAGATCATCTCACATGTTGGGGCTATTCTATTTTAGTTTACTCTTGTTTCCTATCTATTTCCACACTAAGGCAATATAATTCTAGAGTGGCGAGCCCTATGTTTTTATAATAGCAATTTTGCAATAGAAGTAGCTGCCTGAGCAGGTTATAGGAACTTCTTCCTTTTACATTTCAAGTCTTTCAGAAGTGCTCTGTACATCAAAACCTCAGCACAATACAGATAGTACAGCTAATGCAGTGGTTCAATATCATGTCTATACTACACATTTAACCTCCTTCCCTTTCATTGGCATTTCGTTTCAATGCTAGTTTATACATGCATGTTAATTACTGGTAGACTTGAGCATCAAGTGGTTATTTGTATGTCTGAATAAGCCATCATGGATTGAACAAAGACAGAAATTATATATCTCAGCCTCAGTGTTTTCTCTGTGTTCTTTCACATGTACAGCTGCAAGCTGTGAAATGATAATCATTATCAGGCACAATGGCAAGTATGTTTTATGTGTGAATGAGCCCTAAGTAGTCCTGGGAATTTTAGTTAAAAAAATTCCAAGCTTGGAAATGAACTTTGGAACTACATAAAGGCCTCCCCTGGCAAGGGACAAGCTTTATGGGTCATAATATTGCCAGAGGATTAATGGGATTTCCTATATCCACCTACTTCTCCCGTATCAATGGGTTATGTACATCTCCCTCACATTCTGGCATTCCTGTTACTCATTATGATGGTGCAACAGGAGGGGAAAATCCCTCCCTTCTCTCTTTTCCCAGCCTCAAGCTAAGGAAAATGAAGGGTGAAGTATGTCTTAATGGTTGGTGGTTGGCAGGGGGTGGCTTGGGGGGTATGGGGAAGGGTGGCAGCGATGGGCGAGTAATTTTATTTTTGTGGGGGGAACCTTTGAATTGGCTTGGAAGAAATTATCTGCGATCTTCCATTTTTTTGTGTGTAGAAGATCTCAGGTAATTTCCAAGTTAAACTGAGGCAAGCTTTGGATAGCTCACCCATCTCTAATAGTTCTGTGGGTGGGCTGGGAATCTCTTATGACAATTCTCAGGCTTCCCATAATGGAGATAGCAATCCTATGTCCTCTAGACAGTGTCTGAGGGAGAGAGGATTTTTCAGTTTCCCAGCTCTGAGTTCATAGACAGCACTATGAGATCGCAGCCAGGAAACTGAGCTCCCCTCCCCCTCCCCCTTATAGCCGGGGTGGGGAAAACTATGGTGGCTGCCCCTCCATTCCTGTCTGTGCAAAAAGGGGGCATTCCCAGGGGAGGGGAGGGGAATGCAGAAGCTGTTTTAGACAGCTTCCTAAGCTGTCTCCAGCCCCATTCCCACCCATTTCTTGAAGCCATGCTTAGACACCCGAAATCGGGCATCTAAGGCAACCTACAGGGCAACCATAGCACAGAAGGAATCTTCTCATGTTTCAGCCACCCTGCATTGGATAGGATAGGCAGTCACCTCCAACTTCAGATGAAGTCAGAGGTGACCGTCTATCTCAATAGGATTGCGCCCTAAAACTAGTTCACAACCATTCTCCTATGCTGTTATTTGTCATCTTCCCCATGACAGCAAATAAAAGATGACATAATGTTTTATCCAATAAGTGAGCATTGTGCTCTTGTCCCCCCCCCGCCCCCACCCCATTGGGCTTTTCAGACCTACCACATTTTAAAAGATTTATTCACTTCTGAATCTTATATGCAGTGATGAATGTGATAGGAATCAATATTTGAATGAACTGGTTTGCTCTCATTCCAGGTCACTCACAAGAAATGGTTTAGCTTCCTTCTTTAATCACTTTGGTAACACCAATTGCCTTCAACGTGCAATGAAAGTTCTTTAATTCCTGTTTAAAAGGTCATGTAAGCATGTCTGCTTAGTGAATTAAATGCAGATTCAGTTCCTTATGCAATGTGTTTCCTAGTCAAATTCCTTTTGTAATTCTTGTTCTTCACATACCAGCTTGCAGCTGATACTGACTTTTGAACTAAAACGAATGCCAGCATGAAACAAAAGGAGGGAAATGAGTCCTGGCAAAAGGAAGGCATGGCGTTGTAGGCTGTGCCATTCTGTTGTTCCAAGAGAACAGGCATTCCTCTCTTTCTAGATTCTGGTATTTTTGTAATATTAATGATGGGTCTTGGGTGTGTTAGGGGCCATTGCTACCCTGCTGGCATGCCTCCTTTCCCCCCTCTCCGATGCCAGAGTTTCAGCATCACAGAGGGGACAGCAGCTGCAGAAATTCCCACAAAGGAAGGGTTTTTTTCTCCCCAAGGTTGGATCTCTTCATATGACAGTGGACCTCTCTTTCTGCTCTTGCGGGGTGGGGGAGATCCAATCAACCCTATTTATTTATTTATTTCTATACTGCCCGACAGCCAAAGCTCTCTTGATGGTTCACAATAATTAATTATCTTATAAGTACAAAGGACAAAAAAGAAGAAGATAAAGTATAATTCTGATTTGTAACCTGCATTCTTTTCTTATCAATGTGGTATTTCATAAAAAAAAAATCTTTCTCACATAGCCATGTATGTACACACAAATGCAACAGCGTAAGCAATCTGTGATGCCGGAGTGAATCCGTGTCTGGAAATTCAGTACATTCAATGCGGCTAAATGTAAAGGCACTTTGTTCCTAGCCAAGCACACAGAAAGCGCAGCAGTAATATGAAGGCAGTGATTACCGGAGATGTCTAGACATGGAGAAACTATGACCTCACTTACGACAATCCAGTATTTATTTTTCCTTTTTTTTATTAAAGAGAGGTATACAAAGCTTCAGAATGAAGAGACAGGTAGCAGGTCTGAATTATTTTGTGTGACTGTTGCTGGCATCTTGATTAAAAAAAGAAAAAAGAATCTTTGAACCTAGTTATACTTTTGCTGTTCACGATTTTCCTTTATGTTAAATGCTACCAGGCAGTTGCAAATTGGTGACTTCAAAAACATACAAGCAAAAAAGTTCTGGTATATTATAGAGGCTAAGGTCCTATCTACATTTTAGGTGATATCATCAGCTGAATTTTCTCTCCTCCTGCAACCAGAAGCCAATGAAACAAAGAAGGACATGCTAACAGGATGAAAGTCATGTGGTTTTCAGCTTCATGTTACCAGGAAAATAAAAGTTGGAAAGACACAAATAGGCAATGCTCTCACCCACTTTCTCGTAATCTGCTGTTTGGCCTAAAACTGTGAAATACGAGACAGGAAGTTCCTGGTTCAAATGTCACCTCAACCATGAACTCACTGTCTTTGAATCTTTGGCCTCACAATTTTGAAGCATCATCATTTTAAAACATCTTTTTTCACATCTTTCTGAAAGAGAACATTGCACTTTTTTTTCAGAGTTTCTCCAAAGATCCTCCCCCAAAATTAAAACACACCAGGTTTCCCCTGGAATGTTTCCATTTTCCGAGGCCTTTACAACTCTAGCTCTTCCCCTGTATTGCTGGGCTACATCCTTGGACCCTACCTAGGTCTCAGATTTTTGTCTTGACATCACACAGCCCTCCACCACTATATCAGGAGGCCCTGGCTGCCTCATAAAATCACTATATCCTGCCTCTTAAGTCTCAGGCTTTAGGTTGCTGGAGCCTGTCCTTGTTGTGAGCCATCCAGAGAGCTTTGGCTATTGGGTGTTATAGAAATGATTTTTTTTTTTAAAAAAGAGGAGGAATGGAAAGTTCCAGCCCTTTCTTCAACCCTGCTCCCATACTCCTCAACCCTCGCTCCCATCCCCTCATCCCTTGTTGATGCCCTGCTCTCTTTCTCCCCAGTACATAACATGGCCTCAGTGAGGAAGTACGGAATACCTCACTCGTCTCCAACCTAGAAACGTTATTCAGAGAAAGCAGAGGAAGGTGGAGACAACAGTCATTTCCATAAACTACATGATAAAAAATTCAGAGGCACTATTTATTTATTTATTTATTTATTTATAACATTTATATCCCACCTTTTATCCTCTATAAGGAACCCGAGGTGGTGTACATAATCCTCCTCCTCTCCATTTTAGCCTCACAATAACAACAACCCTGTGAGGTAGGTTGGGCTGAGAGGCAGTGACTGGCCCAAAGTCAGCCAGTGAGCTTCCATGGCCGAGTGGGGACTAGAACCTGGATCTCCCGACTCCCAGTCCAACACTCTTGCCACTGCATCACACAGGCACTAGTAGATTCCTATCACATTCTAATTATAGGTAGACTAGCTTAGCATTGGCAAACCATTAGCAGTACAACCGCAGAGTAGTTGTTTGGTAACAATGGCCCTTCCTACCAAGGAGCACTTTCTTTAGACTAAGATCTAGGAAGGTCAGTAGTACCCGAATGCTCTTTTCTTTTTATTTCTGTTTTTTAAGCTTCCAATGAATCAGAAATTGCTAGAGCTAAGCCCTTTTAGGCTCATTTTATCTCTCAGGTTTCTTTAATGGAGGCAGGAGGTGGGGAGAAATTAGGGTGAGAAACAAACATTTCCAGGGTGTGGTAGGGGATGCATTCTAAAAACGTTCAGTCCGAGGGAAAGCTTACCGCAACAAGTGGTAACAGGGGCAGCAGCTGCTATTTAGTTGTTGTCTTTCTTTTAACTAGTAGCTCGGCTGCTGTGCTGCCATTCCCCTCAGCGTCTCTGTACAAATGACGCTGTGTCATGACCAGTGAAGCCTAGTGGCTCTGATTTCAGTGGGCCCACAAATTCATCCTAGATTTCAGTCGGAACCAGCCAGAACTCTAAAGGAGCTATCCAAGGGGTTGAACTCATTTTAAGTTTAGCACCTGGCATAGCTCCTTTAGAATTCTGGCTGGTTGTGACTGAAACCCAGAATGGATTCACAGCCTTGCTGAAATCAGAGCCACCAGCCTCTACTGGTCACGATGTAGCATCTTTGCAGAGGCATTGTTGGGGAAAAGAGATGTTAGATTTCACTGGAACAATACTTCTGGAATGATGCTATGCCCTAATGCTGTTCATACGGATGTGGTACGGCAGGGAAGCTACTAGTTAAAAGAAAGAACTTAACTGAAAAGCTGCTGTGGCTACCACTAGTTATTACTGTAAACTTATCCTCAGACTTATTTTGTTTTAATTTTTTTTTAGAATGTTGAGGTACAGTGGCAGAGCTGCTAAGCTAAGTAAGGGTGCGATCCTAACTAGATAGGAAGCTGCCTCCGAACTCGGAGGCAACCGCCTATCCAAAGCAAGGCAGGAGAGGCACGGGGGGGGGGGCATCGTGCCCTCCATGCCTCTTCTGGCTTGTTATTTTTCGCTATACAGCCATTTTCGGCTGTCTAGTGGCAGGGAGGAGGGGTGACTTGGAGAGGAAGCTGCTGTATGACACATTGGATGTGTCGTACGTGCAGCTCCACTCTCCCTGCCCCGGAACGCCCCCCAGCCTTGCCCCTTTTCAGTCGCTCTGTGCTCCTCTTACGAGCACGGAGGACAGGGCTTCTCCGCACTGCCTCCGAGGCAACGTGGATGAGGGGGGAGGTCGGTTTTCCAGGAACTGACCTCAGAGCGCGGGCTCCAAGGTCAGTTCCCGGAATAGAGCATATCCTATGGCCTGCTAGACAGTGTCTAGCGGGCCATAGGATTGCTCCCTAATTCACCTTTCAAAGGTTTGTCAGTACTGAAGACATTTCAAATTAAAATTGCCAGGGCATACAAAACGGCTGGGGTGACTACTTAAAGGAAAAAAGATATAGGATTAATTGGTGTGATAAGTCCCCTATGCTGAACACAGCTACTAGTTGTGACTTTTTGATTCTAATTTTTTTTCTCTGAAAGAATTGACTTTACATATGCTAAGTCTATAGCTGATGTTTATGATAAACATGTGTTGTTCTAATAATATCTGCTGCACATCACTCAGATTTGCAGAATTTTATTTGTTAGCATTATAACCTATAATTTATATTGGAAACTGCCTGGAAGCTATAATAAATTAGAAAATGTAACTTACATCTCCCTTGGATATTGTGTCAATACTGTCAAGCTGTGTAGGATATTATAAGCTATACTATTAAATGCTTTGTAACTCTGCTTCCATTTTTTTGTTGTTGTTAGTGAGCAAAAGGAATCATCTTTTATTTGACTCCTACTATTTAATTTTTTTTATTGCCTGATCTATACTTGAAAATGAATCAAACAGTAAATCATAAACAATTATTTTTAATAAAATAAGTAACTATAAGAAATATAAACACAATAATTCATGCCCCATGACATTTAATACATGAAATGTTTTCTTTTTGAAAACAATTTCTCAGTCAAACTGTCTTTAGGTTTATTCCCTTTTTCATAAAAATCTTTTAAAAAATCTTTTAAAAGCTATTTAGGGAACAATCCTATGGCCCCAAGACTGCATCTAAGGGGCCATAGGTTAGTTCAGTTTCCCAGATCTGTGGTCGGAGACAGACCTCCTCCTCCCCACTTTCCAGCCAGCAAGGAAAGAACTGCATCAGCTGCCTCTCTGAGGTCAGGAATGCGACCTCGGAGGTGGGGGAAAGGGCACATTTCAGTGGGCAGGGAGGGGAGGAGACTGGAGAGGCCAATCTCCAGCCTTCTGCCCCCCCCCCCCGAGATATCCCAGCTAGACAGGCAAAAAAGTTTGTCTAGCAAAAATGCAGGGTGGGAGAACAGAGAGGCAAAGATCACCTCCACAGCTCCTCCCTCCCTGCATCTGATGACCATAAGCCTCCATGTTACGAGGCTTATGATCATTGTAGTAAGATTGCGCCCTTTTAGCTCATTCATTGGTCCATGACAATAAAGGAAAGAAAAGGTGATCACTTTTGTTGGATCAACCTGTTAGTGACAAAGTATGCAAGATTACGTAGGGTTCAATCCAACGTCGCATAAGCCAACGTCTCCTCATGAAACAGGTCTTCCCCCTCCTCTCCTCTCTCTGTCTCCTGCTACCCCCTCCATCTGCTCCAGAGGTTCCCCTAGCCACTGGAGATTTGGGTGTGTGTGCAGGAGGAAGGATGCCAAAGGAGGCCTGGCTGCCGCCAGCTCCTGAGGCCTGGATGTGCAGCGACTCGTCTTCTTGCAGGGAATTGCCATTTTAGAAATGGCAACTTCCTGGAACTTCCAGGAGGTTGCCATTTTAAAAATGGCAACTCCCTGCAAGAAGATGGGTTGCTGAGCATCCAGGCCTCAGGAGCTGGCGGCAGTGATGGAGAAGGCAGCGGCGGCAGCGAGGAGAACGCAGTGGTGGTGGTGGAGAAGGCGGCAGCTGTGGCAGCAGAGAGGCGGAAGCCCAGGTAAGGAGCTGGGGGGGGGTGCACAGGGGCATCAGGGGGGGACCCGAAGCGGGGTTTACCATCTGAATCCTGCTTCATGTTTGGGGCTGAGTTGGGTCGGGGCCCCCCCGCGAATCTGCCCAAGCTGAATCGAGCCCACCTCGGAAGTTGCAAAGCAGCTTCCAAGTTGGATGGGGGGGGGTGTCCATGCACAGCCCTAAAAATCAATACCTTTGAGATGGTTTCTGGATGGCAGTTTCCAGAATTGCAGCTGTGATGTTCAAAAGGTACTTCAACACTTATGGTCTCCCCCACACACCTCACTCACAAAATCGGTGCTGTTGTTACCATCTCAGGAATACAGCTGCTGAAGGTCGATGAAGGTATCTGTTACAGCTGCTCACAAATGGCCTCTCAAAATTCTCCAGCCTATTTGTGGGCAGAGAAATGGGGGGGGGGCAATTTCACCAAATTTCTCCTAGGGGAGGAGAAATTCTCCATCAGTTTCTCACAGATAGGGCTCACTATTGGCAGGGGTTGCAGCACAGCTTCTTTCTTTTTTCCTAAGGGTTTTTTGTTTTATTGCACTGCTTTTGTAGGTGGCAACAGCATCAACTGTGTTGACGCTTCCACTTTTCTGAGGCAGAATTTTGAATTTCTTTTGGTGGCATTTTTGAGTGAGGAGGCTGAGGGTGCTGTGTGTGTTTTCTTTCTCTATTATACATCTTTCCATTGCTCTGCAGCCTCCTAGGCCACCTGCACTTCCTGAACCGAAAAAGCCCCATGGGAGGAATTGTGTCATGAACAATGGCTTCCTCATGATGGCTTTCATTGAAGTTCAGGAAGCCAAGGAGGCTACAGGCTGCCAGAGAGATTATTGTGCGATGACAGACAGGACACTCATGCACACTCCTCAGCCACCTCATAAGGAAGGTAAGCCCGAGAACCCCAACCCCAATCCATGAGAATTTCTCCAAAATTTCTTCTCCTTTGAATTTCTTTTCAAAAGCAATTTCTCTTCTATCAAGTTGAATGAGAACATTCGAAAAAATATTTAAAGTATGCGAGAAATCTCCAGCACAGCACTAGTACCTGTAGCAATCAAGTTCAGAGCTTTTTCTCCCCCATCAAGTGCTGCAGGAGGGGAAAATGTGAGAGAGGAGGATGCTCCATTACATCCCAGATTTTACACCCGTTAGACACTGATTCAATAACTTACCATAAGGCTCCTTTTTGGGGTGCCACCAGACGCTTTGTTGTTTTTACCCGTTTAAGCCACCCTGATTGTTATCCCCAACAGTTGTTAATTAGGTCTGTCTCAAACAGCTTGGAACTATGCGCTGCTAAGTTCTAACTGATCTCTTGTGGAAAGGTGGCATTCTCAAGCTATTAGCAAACTGTATTTCTGTGATCTGCCTTTTATTATCGACAGTGTTCATTGGGAAGAATGGAGGTGGGGGGAGTGTGAAAAATGAAGGCAAAGAAGCATTTTAGCAACAAAATGAAGTGAGCCTAGCTATGTTTAGTGCTAAAATGTGTATGGTGTGTGTGTATGAACTGTCTGAAATCACGCTGGATTCTCATTATAGGCACCAAGGTGTCTCTGGCAGCAGGGGTGGTCAAAAGGTAGACATCCCGATGTTTTGGACTTCAACTCCCAGCATTCCTAACTATCGGCCATGCTGGCAGGGGCTTCTGGGAGTTGAAGTCCAAAGTGCCCTATATTGAATCAGACCATTGGTGTGCGTGTGTGTGTGCGCGGGACACATTGTCATCATTATCATCATTTAATTTATATGCCGCTTTTCCGCAAAAAGTACCCCAAACAGCTAACAAAACAGCAGTACAACCACAAAAAAGCATACCGCTACATCATTATAATAGGGCCACATTACAGTCATAAACAACTCATTTCACTGATACTAACATGATAACATTTCACATGAATTACAAAATAGGCCAAATCAAACTTTGCAACACAGTATCAGTTCTTATCTTTCAGTAGTGTGTAAACCATGGGGATGTGCGAAACCCCATTACCTTGAGTCCACGGGGGGTCCGCGGGGGGGAGGCGATCCGTCCCTCCCCCGAATCCATGCCGGCCGGCTCCACTCCGCGGCAATGCTGCGGAGCCGGCTGCCGGCTCCTATCTGCTGGTGATACGGCTGGCTGCCATTGCCATGCCGTATCGCTGGGGTAGGGTAAGTGAGTCTCCGGACGCAAATGGTGTTGTGGGCGCCATTTGCGGCTGTAAAGCTGGTAGATTAGCCTACCAGTTTTAGAATATGGAGAAAAGGCTGCCCCTGACACACACACCCAGCTGCCATGAGCTGGCAGGCTCAGGATTCTGCAGTGACTCTGCCATGGATCTCCCCACCCCCCTCCCCAGGCAACTAAAACGATCAAGGGGCTGGAGCAACTCCCTTGTGATGGAAGGTTACAACAGCTGGGACTGTTTAGCTTGGAGAAAAAGAGGGTAAGGGGAGACATGATAGAAGTGTACAAAATTATGCATGGTGTGGAGAATGTGGACAGGGAGACCTTTTTCTTGCTCTCTCATCAAACTAGAACTCAGGGACATCCTGTGAAGCTGATTGGTGAGAGATTCAGGACAGAGAGATAAAAGGAAGCACTTCTTCACACAGCGCATAGTTAAACTATGGAATTCGCAACCTCAAGGTGTAGTGATGGCCATCAGTTTGGATGGCTTTAAAAGGGGCTTAGACAAATTCCTGGAGGCTATCAATGGCTACTAGTCCTGATAGCTATATGCTACCTCCAGTATCAGAGGCAGTATGACTATGTACACCAGTTGTTGGGGAACATGGGCAGGAGGGTGCTGTTACACTCATGTCCTGCTTGTGGGCTTCCCATGGGCAGCTGGTTGGCCACAGTTCGCACTGTGTTCACTTCACTCACTGAGTGAACAATGCTGGACTAGATGGACCCTTGGTCTGATCCAGCAGGGCTCTTCTTATATGTTATCTCCAGATGTTTGGACTTCAACTCTTCTTATGTTTTTATGTTCTTACTTAGGATAGTTCTGCCCATATATAAGGCTGCAGTCCTATAGTATACTCACTTACCTGGGGGTTAACCCCTTTGAACACAGTGGGACTTACTTTTGAGTAGACATGTATAGGATTGTACAGCAAGTAAGTAAATGAATGAATACAAGATTAGAGGCACAGGCTTTGAAAAAGCCAAGTGGAAACGTTAAGTTTCCAAGTCTTTCCTTCTGTTTGTAAAAGCTCCCCATCATCACTAACCCCCGATATTGACAGATATTTTTCTTTTTAAGGAAGGAAGTGATTTTGCAGTCAATGCCTGTCCTGCTCTGCTGTCAGAGGAAACCAGTGAAATGAAAATGAAGTGATAATATACTGTAAGATATTCAAGAGACAGAAATGCAGGGGGAAAATGGTAGCCTGGGACTCTCCAACACAGCCCCCAAATAGACACAAACACTGGAGCCAAAGCAGCTGCCAAGAATAGTGGACTGTAAAATTACCTAATACCTATGTCATGTTTACTTTACGTTTACAATTGGGAGGGGAGATGGCTGGTGAAGGGCAGCACACGCTCCCTGTGTTTGATAACCTTGTTGATCCTCATCCACTGACTTCCTGCCAACTTGCTTTCCTGTTTTCCTTCCCCCACCCCACCCCCTTCCTTGTGTATTCATCAGCACGATAGCAGTGCTCAATAACTACCTTAATGGTTGCAGCATATTGCTTCTGGAATAGTTGCATATCCTGTGCAATTGCTGGCTCGTGGATGGATCTGCAGAGCGGCAGGCTAGGAGAGCTGGCAGGCGTTTTATGCAAAAATCTCTTTCCTGTGTTAAAAGAGAAAGCGAGGAAGAAACAGAGTTAGTAGGAAAGTTTTTGTCCCAAATCTCTTGAAGAGATTTGATGAATGGTTTAGTTTTTAAGAAAGACCTCCTCCTGGGAGGCTTGCAGAAATACCTGCCAGCTCCAGTGTGCGAACTAAAAAAATAAAAAAAAAATAAAAAAACACCATCGCCGTGATCAGACTGAAAAGCAGGCAGAAAACCATCTTGCCCTCAAAATACTTATTCCATAGTAGTTCGTCAGACTTCAGTGGAACTAGGTCTGGATTAATCATTATTCTAAGTATGCTATAGCATAAGGTCTTAGTCAAGTCAGGGGTCCTGCATAATTATCAGGGAACAGCTGTTGCTCAGTAATAGAGCACATGCTTTACATGCAAAGGGTCCCAAATTCAGTCCCAGTCATCCCTGGGTAGGCCTGGGAAAGACCTCTACCGGAACCTCCAGAAATCTACAGGCAGTTGGGGTTCCCCAACCTCTTTGTGTCGATAGGCACATTTTGAATTTTGAGAGAGTGTCATGGGCACTCTCACAAAATAGTTGCCATGAGGCAGTTTTGCTCATTCCTAAAATGGCTGCTATGGTGGGCCTGGCAGATCACATAGCAACCTGCCAGCTTAAAAAAAAAATCTTAAGAAATGAAATTAAAATCAGGAGAGGTAGGGAGCCAGGGGAGCTGTCTGCATGAACACTGGAGACCCCAGGACAGTAGACAATAGTAGGCTAGATGGACCATTAGTCTGACTGAGTATGGGGCAGCTTCCTACGTTCTGTCTGAAAGCATTTCTCTGTCAGTATATCCTTTTCTACAAGTTTGCTTACTTAAAATTTCACACATCTCGTTATATGGTGGCTTCACCCTCCCTTCATATATGGCAGAGTGACAAAGAGGTTTCCACTGCCATGGGATTAGCCCTGCTCCAACATTGGTACATAGCTAAAACATGTACAAAGGGAATGGCACAGGGAGGGGAACCTGGATGTAGGGGAGGAAATCTGTTTGCTCCATTTATCTAGGTCCTAAGCGCAGGACAGGAAGGCCTGGCGTGCTATGGCCCATGGGGTCACGAAGAGTCGGACACGACTGAACGACTGAACAACAACAAAGTGTCTATGTTCCTATACAAGTCAACGGATTGGAAAACAGACAGCACACATGTCTATTACAACAGTTTTGGTCAGGTTTGGGGGAAGAGCATGTTTTCACCTTTCTCATATATAAAAAACTGCAAAACTTTTTTGACCAGAGTGGGATGCACAAATGAATGTGTGCCATGGCCAAGTTTACCTCCAAATCTCTGAAAAGGTATAGTCTGTGCAGAGCCTTGGTGCTGGAATTTGGTAACGTAGCCTTTTGTTTCTCTGTTCTGGGCTTTGGGGGAAAGAATGGCCCAGGTTGTGAAATCTAAAGATAATATTTACAAACCTGAAAATGACATGTTATAGCAGAATCGGCTTGTATACATGGTAGGAAAACCAAGGCAGGTAACCTTTTTGGACTGTGGGCACACTTAGCCATTTGCGAAACTGTCCTGGGCATCACCACAAAACTAATCCATTGGAGACATGGAAAAGGACAAGTAACCTACCCAGAAGACTCAGTACAAGGCAGAGGTGGATTCTGAGCCCCAACACACTAGACAAGCCCTTTGCACCCATAGTTTTGAGCACCAACAGAAACCCATTTCACCAGCTGCCAGTAAGAAGATCTGTTAATTTTTTAAAAAGTTTTAAGAAGTGGGGGTGGTAGGGGTAGGGCATCTTGGTGGGCACCAAGGATGGCAGCTGGGAGTGCATGGGTGCCCATGGGCACCACGTTACCTTCTCTGAGTACAAGGGCATGTGCAGATGCAGCAAGCCAAGGTTCAAAATCCTGTTCCATCTCAGCCACCTCTACAGCATAGAGTTGGTAGCAGGTTAGGTAAATAACTCCCAGGCTTGTTGCAAGGATGCATGCGATAGTGAGTGAGACCATAGCTCAACCCTGAATGCCTCTTAGGGTCCCCCCCCCCACAACATTCCTTCTGCAAATCTAAAGTAAACATGAAATCAGTATTAGGTCATTTTACAATCTATTCTTCTTGGCAGCTGCTTTGGCTCGTGTTTGCATCTGATTTGGGGGCTCCATTAGAGAGTCCCAGGCTGCCATTTTCCTTTGGATAATATCCTACAGTGTATTATCACTTCATTTTCATTTCACTGATTTCCTCTGACAGCTGAGCAGCACAACCACTGGCTGCTAAATCTTTTCCTTCCTTTAAAAATATAAATCTGTCTCAATGCTTGGGATGGTAGGGGGAAGGACAGGCAGCTCTCTTCCAGCTCTCTGCTAGGTCCAAGCTCAGAAAATGGAGGTCTTTCATTCAAAACTCAGATTCCCTGCCACTGCCAATAAGTAGAATGCATTTGGAATGGGAAAGACAGCTTATTTACCAACTGAGCTGTCGAAGGCATTTTTGTCTTTCTGCACTCAATGGTTATTCCAAGCACATCTTTATTTATTCTTTGCTTGGAACCCTTGAAAAGTAAGCTCTCCAGAAATTTATCTCAGTGTCTTGCCATTCCCTATGTACTGGGCAAACCCTTCTTCCCTTTAAGTGTAATTATATATATATATATATATATATATATATATGTGTGTGTGTGTGTGTGTGTGTGTGTTAAAGAACACCCACCCACCCCCCAGCTTTTTAACATCCTATATTGAGGCAATACAGAAATAAATCCAGTTAAGAAAAACTAGTGGAAGGGGTGGGGGAACACAGGCGATGTGGAACAGCCAAAAGAAATTTGGACGAGTAACTTTCTCTGAGGTTATTGGCATATAAGGCTATACAGATATATATATATATATATATATATATATATATATATATATATACATACACACACACACACACACATATACATATACACACACACACGTACATATAAAATAGATATTATGGAAAGTTTCCTACTTCAAAAACATATTTAGAAACAATTACATCTATACTGCAAGCAGAGGATGGGGGAATGAAGTGTTCAACATTGTTAGAGTTTCCAAGGTAGATATGCCAGGATGTTTCAATGCATTGGAACTCTGATGTTTTGTGTTTCAACAAGCATTGTGCCCGTATTCTCAGAGCATAAAGATGCAATGGCAGTGGTGAATACCACACCGTTGGCTGCAATCCTTTGCACACTTACCTGAGAGTAAGTGTGCCTACTCTAGAGTAAAAATGAAAGCAAGGCATTTTTAAAGTAATGTCTCTTTTGGTCCTGAGATAACCTGGCTTCTGATCCTTTGACATCATCAAGCAATAAACAAATTCCCAATTGTTGTTCAGTCGTTAAGTCATGCCCACTTTACTTCACTGTCTAGGATGTCCGGCTCAAGTTCAGTGACCGCACTATCATGGCTATCAGGGACATTGAGATCTTTCCTGTATAGTTATTCTGTGTATTCTTTCCACCTCTTCTTAATCTCATCAGCTTCTGTTAGGTCCCTGCCTTCTTTGTCCTTTATCATGCCCGTCTTTGCACAAAATGTTCCCTTGATATCTCCGAATTTCTTGAGAAGATCTCTAGTCTTTTCCATTCTATTGTTTTTCTTAATTCCTTTGCATTGTTCATTTAAGAAGGCCTTCTTGTCTCTCCTTGCTATTCTCTGGAACTCTGCATTCAGTTGGATATATCTTCCCCTTTCTCCCTTGCTTTTCACTTGCTTGCTTTCCTCAGCTACTTGTAAAGCCTCATCAGACAGCCACTTTGCTTTCTTGCATTTCTTTTTCTTTCCATAGTTCCTCAGGCACTCTGTCTATCAGGTCTAATCCCTTGAATCTATTCCTCACCTCCACTGTATATTCATAAGCGATATGATTTAGGTCATACCTGAATGGTTTAGTGATTTTCCCTACGTTCTTCAATTTAAGCCAAAATTTTGCAACAAGGAGCTCATGATCTGAGACTGAGCCACAGTCAGCTCCAGGTCTTGTTTTTACTGACTGTATAGAGCTTCTCCATCCTTGGCTGCAAAGTATATAATCAATCTGATTTCGATATTGACCATCTGGTGATGTCCATGTGTAGAGTCACCTCTTGTGCTGTTGGAAAAGAGTGTTTGCTCTGATCAGCGTGTTCTCTTGGCAAAACTCTATTAGCCTTTGTCCTGCTTCATTTTGTACACCAAGGCCATGCTTGCCTGTTATCCCAGTGATTTCTTGACTTCCTACTTTAGCATTCCAATCCCCTATGATGAAAAGGACATCTTTTTTTGGTGTTAGTTCTAGAAGGTGTTGGAGGTCTTCATAGAACCGATCAACCTCAGCTTCTTCGGCATCAGTGGTTGGGGCACAGACTTGAATTATTGTGATGTTGAATGGTTTGCCTTGGATTCGTACTGAGATCATTCTATCATTTTTGAGATTGTACCCCAGTACTGCTTTTCCCACTCTTTTGTTGACTATGAGTGCTACTCCATTTTTTCTAAGGGATTCTTGCCCACAGTAGCAGATATAATGGTCACCTGAATTAAATTCACCCATGCTTGTCCATTTTAGTTCGCTGGTTCCCAAGATGTCGATGTTCAATCTTGCCATCTCATGTTTGACCACCTCCAGCTTACCTTGATTCACTGATCTTACATTTCAGGTTCCTAAACAATATTGTTCTTTACAGCATCGGACTTTCTTTTCACCACCGGACACATCCACAGCTGAGTGTCCTTTCAGCTTTGGCCCAGCCGCTTCACTCTTTCTGGCGCTCCTTGGAAATACCCTCTGCTCTTCCCCAGTAGTATATTGGACACCTTCCAACCTGAGGGGCTCATCTTCCGGCGTCATATCTTTTAGCCTTGTGATACGTTCCATGGGGTTTCCTTGGCAAGAATACTGGAGTGGGTTGCCATTTCCTTCTCCAGTGGACCACATTTTGTCAGAACTCTCCGCCATGACCTGTCCATCTTGGGTGGCCCTGCACGGCATAGCTTATGGCTTCACTGAGTTACGCAAGCCCCTTCGCCACATCAAGGCAGTGATCCATGAAGGGGAAATTCCCAATACTCTTCTCCTTTTTTGCATAAAAAAGACATAGGAAGAATGGCTGGTATAGTTGGCCTACAGTGCCTCTGTGATATGAAAAGCCTATGGTCAAATCCCATTCTTCTCACACCTATTTGCATAATTACAGTACTAACTGACAAATCAATTTATGACCTGCTGTGTGTGTGTGTGTGTGTGTGTGTGTGTGTGAATATTCTACTCTCTAAGCTAATAGGAAATTGATTAGGTGAAGCAAGGAATGGTATAAAATATAACAATCAAGGAAAGAAAACTTTGGGCAGGGGCAATGAGTGTGATGAAAAGTGGCACAGGGGGCGCAGGAGGAAGAATTTGGCTGGATATACTAGGGGCTGGAGAGAAGGGGTAGATGAAACCCTCTGGTATTTGGGAGTTGTAGGACTTTTTTCTGACTGAACGTGCATAGGATGTAGCATGTTTTAGGCATCTATTGAAGACTCATCTTTTTACCCAAGCCTTCCTTGAATGACTGCTGCCCATATTAGTCTGCTTATTAATTGTTGTGCTTTAGCTTTGGTTTTAAAAATTGTAAACATTTTAGGGTGCAATCCTATGCATGTTCAGACAGAAAAAAAGTCCTACAATTCCCAGCATTCCCCAGTCAGCCATGCTGGTTGGGGAATGCTGAGAATTGTAGGACTTTTTTCTGTTTAAACGTGCATTGGTTTGTGCCCTTAATCTGTTTCTGTAAACTGCATGGAGATTTCTTTCCATATAGTAAGCGATATATAAATCAATCCAATAAATAAATAAATAAATAAATAAATAGGGCCAAGGAGTTACAGTCGGTGGCCAATTATGACTTGCCAAAAAAGAGGACACTAATTTGAATAAGATTTACAGATATGCTAATTTATATGTATAGATACACATTTAGAGATAATTATTATCTCACCATAGTGTGGAAGATTCTGATTATGTTGTTGCTAGTGTTTATTTCATTTATAAAAATAAAATAAAAATAGATTAAAAAAAAATCTTGTGGAAGACTGTGACCAGGTGACCTGTGTGTCTTGCTCAGTCATTTCATTTCATTTCATTTCATTTCATTTCATTTCATTTCATTTCTTATATTTCTATACCGCCCCATAGCCAAAGCTCTCTGGGAGGTTCACAAAAATTAAAAAACATTAGAATACGTTATATAAAATATGAAAACTATTCACATAATGACAGTCTGTTGTTCATGGACAACTTGAAGGCCCAGCTCTTCTTCTGATGGTTCTTTACCTGTAAACTGGACTTGGACCGGACAGCACCTTCAAATAGAGGATATCTTCACAACAGAGGACTGCGGTCTGTAAAATATGATGCGTTCCACACTAAGTCAAGTTATGGCTTGATGGAGGAAGCAAGAGGCCTAAGAGGGAAGAAGGGTTGAAGCACATAGGTGCAAAGGAAAGATAGATCCTGCAAAGCCAGCTCAGAAAAGGTAAGGCAAACAGAGGCCACTCAGCTATCATACATGTTTATGGCTGCCTTTTGCTATACAGTTCCACCATCTGGTAGGCATCTCATTGCTACTTAAGAACTACTTAAGAATAAGCAAGTGGAAGAAATGCATGACAAGTTGGTTTTTAGATTTTGCTGCTCTTTCCTGTGCCTCCTTACTCACAGGTTGTTCTGTTGGAAGCACTGCTTCCTTGTACATAAGGTCCAGCAAATCTGAAGGCCAACAATTAAAGTTACAATCTATGATTCACAGAGCTGACTCTTGCTCACTGAATAAGCTGAAAGAGAAGCTGCCAGCACTTAAATCTGAACAAATGAACAATTATTGATTATCCCGTCTTAGACTCTTAGCAGAAAAGAAGCTGTAATAGTCCAGAGTGGCAAAAGGACAAAGACCGCCATGGCACCTTAGAGAGTTTGTTTGTGCCAGGATGAGTAAACTTTTCTGATTCATCTATCTTTGCTCAGGTGCAGTCCAAAGAAAAGCTCTGGAATTACTCAAGAGTAAGTGCCACTGAAGGATGTTTAATTGCAAAACCCACAGGGAAGGAAGCCTACATCCAGCCCTTTGGCATGGCGTGCTGGAGACGTTCCTTTATTTATTGCATAGAATCATAGAATAGAAGAGTTGGAAGGGGCCTACAAGACCATCGAGTTAATCCCCTGCTCAGTGCAGGAGTCCAAGTCAAAGCATCCCTGACAAGTGGCTGTCCAGCCTCATCTTGAATGCCTCAAGTTTGGGAGAGCCCACCACATCCCTAGGCAATTGGTTCCATTGTCATATTGCTCTAACAGTCAGGACGTTTTTCCTAATGTTCAGCTGGAATCTGGTTTCCTGTAACTTGAGCCCATTATTTCATGTCCTGCATTTATTTTATAAATTAAAAAAAATATTTAATTTATTTATTAATTACATGTCTATATACCCCCAATAGCCAAAGCTCTCTGGGTGGTTCACAAAACAAAACTTTAAACCATGCAGGTCAGCATACCAGCTAGCTCCAGCACTTACTTGTAAGTAGATCCACTTGCAGGTGCCCCAGCTTGCTGCAGGTTGGGGCACCTATTTGTGAGAGGATTGACACGCAAATAAGCTAGCTGCAGGTGCAGCTAGATTACATGTCTAGCTGACAGCATATCTTTTCATGAGAAGGGTTGCTGTATCCTGCTGTGTCTCCTGGCTGACTAGCACTTGGTTCGCATGTAATGGCAAGTCAGTTTTTTTATTAAAAAAAAATACACTGGGTTACCGTGAGCATACCAGCATGCTACTGCACATAACTCAATTGCTCCTGCTTGGTTCTTGGTGGCACTGCTCCACACAGTACCAGATGTCAGGGATGAGTCCAAGCCTCTTGAAATGTTTGACAGCTCCATTTCTGAATCAGAGTTGGAACAGCTAGATCAGAGCTCGAGGGAGGGACCTTCCCCAGAGCCCCAAGACACTGGGAGAGATTCCTCCAAAGGCCCTGACAAACAGATGGCCCAGGCTGAGTCATTGCTCCCTCCCTCCACCGTGAGAAGTCAGGTTTCTGAGGAGGAGGAGGAAGAGGGGCATGCCTTGCGAGACACTAGGGCACGTTGCAAAACTAAGCAGGAAAAGACGCTCTGCCAGGATAGCCACTCTTAGAAGCCAACATAGGAGGGAGCCGCCCTAAGGGAGGGGCATCACTGTGAAGTAAGTTTGGCTGAGAGGTTCACAGGCAAAGTGTAGGCAACTTCACTACCCTCTGGTTTGTCTTCTCATACTAGAGATTGCAGATTAGTTGTTCAGGGCCTGGGGCAGTCTGAGAGCTTCCTTGAATCTGCATTTCTAGAAAGGCTAGTCTTTAGCAAAATAAAGTAATATTAGCCTGAAGCTTTATCTCTTTGTGGTGTTGATTGCGAAGGGGAAGGACAATCCCATCCTGACACCAGCAACCATTTTAACATCCCACAATGCCCCAGGATGATTCTACAGTGGGGGCATTGTGGAAATTAAAATGGCAGCTAAATTCAGCTGCCTGGCAGTGCTCAGAATGCCAGGACAGGTGGGTGGGGAATTAAACAGGGCCCAAGGCAGGCATCAGTAGTGGACCTTTCTTGGTTGGCAGGGCCCTAGTGGCTGCCCAAGGATGCCAACTGGTGATGCTGGCCCTGATGGCAACAGCAGCAAGGTACAGCAAGTGCTGTTCCATTCTGGTACCAATCAAGTTGATGAATACAATATGGTCATGCGAATACAGGGTTAATGGCTTTCAAGGGGGAAAAATGTTTATTCAGTGCTTTTCCAAATGGAGACCAAAAAGCATTAGTGTAAACAAAAGGCTCTTGTAGAAATGTTAATTAATTGGTCCATTAGCCTAATTACATTTGGATCTTAGGACTCGGGTGTATAAAAGGATGGACACACACTACCAAAAAACAAAACAAAAACCAAGATGAAGAAGAAAAGGCTCCATTACAATGCCTTAAAATGCGTGTTCTTGTGGCTTGCCCTGTTAGAGACATTTTGAGTTGCTCTTGTTCATTTACATTTACATAATCATGCCATACTCCAGTTTCTGTTAATGGAGAGAGAATGCTTTTTGGTTCCATATGCTTGCCTATATGACTTTACCTTGAAAAATGTATTCTACAGGCCAGTTCTGTTGTGACTCTGTGATGTTTCATTCCTTGGGGATATTTGTAGCCTGAGCTAAGTAAGACATCACTGCTTGCCATATTTATTTGTATCCCAGAAATATAGCTCTATCAAGCAGGTGGATAAAAATAAATGATGGGCTTTTTAAAAAGACAGGGACAGATTATATATATTTGAAACTGGAGATTTTTTACTATAAAATATATATTAAATGCTTCTCAAAAATAACACGGTTTAAAACTAATGTTATCTTATATTGTAGCACGAAGAAACATGTTATGTTCTGAGCATATAAGACTAATTTCTGGCCCACTTGAATTGGCTGCCTGCATTGGCTTGCATTGGCTGCCCAGCTTGATTCAAGGTGTCGGTTTTAACCTATAAAGCCTTACACACTTCAAGACTGCAATCCGTGATGGAGTACCTCTCCCAACATGGACCTACCCAGACACTACAATCAACATCTGAGGCCTTCCTCTGAATGCCACCTTCAAGGAAAGCTCAGAAGATGGCAACAAGGGAAAGAACCTTTTCATTGGTGGCCCCCTGATTACTGAATGATCTCCCCACTGAGGCCTGCCTGGCACCAACACTGTCATCTTTTCGGGGCCATGTTAAGACTGTTTTCTACTCCCAGGCATTTTATGGCATATGATGGGCCATTTATGCCAGCTGTCTGAACAGGTCTAGTATTTTACTGAAATTGTTTTTAGCTGTTTACATTGTTTTTAAATTTTGTATATTTAAATTTTTATGCTATATTTTATCTTGTGAATTGTTGTGAACTGCCCAGAGAGCTTCGGCTACTGCATGCTATAGAGATGCTTCTGCTGCTGCTGCTACTGCTATGCTCATAATATCTTAAAACTGAATCCTTGA
Organism: Heloderma suspectum; assembly: GCF_057233095.1. NCBI lineage: Eukaryota > Metazoa > Chordata > Lepidosauria > Squamata > Helodermatidae > Heloderma > Heloderma suspectum. Next base: position 28,862,013 of record NC_139461.1, on the reverse strand, counting down.
CTCTTTATAAAATACCAGTTGATATCACTGAGCTGGTACTTCCAGGCTTCGAAATACAAGTTTCGAGAGTTCATAATAATCACCTCAATTATGCAGCCCCCACAAAAATCTGCTGCGATCCATCTAGCCCTGCAAACCCTCCTCTCCGTCCTTTCCCTGCATCCAGATTTTCTCCCCTCCTTCCCTTCAGCCCCACTTACTGGGCTGGGATGGCCTATGGCAAGCCACAGGAGGAGTGAAGGAATGAAGAACTATGTCACTAGTCCATGTGAAAACCACATTTCTCCAGAACTACTGATTGCCTTCTGAGTTGGGCAGCAAGCAGCAGAGGGGAAGAGACTTTCCAGCCTTCCTTCTCTCCATGATGTGCTGCTACTACAACACCACCATCTGCCAGTGGAGTGGCGCAGCCCGGGCTGGACTGAAGGGGCAAAGTCCTGGGCCCTACAGACCTGGGGGCCCCAAATGACCGCTGAGAAAGCAGCAGCTGATGGGGGCAGACATTCAGCATCTGGGCTGGCGAACTCCATATTATGCTTGTAGTGCTGTGCTGATGGTGCTGTGTTTCAAGTGAATTTAAAATGTGAAACTGCACATGTTCAGAGTGTTTCTTTTATCAGGGTTGGCCAACATGTTGTTGTTGTTGTTGTTTTGTTCTAACATATCAGGCATGTAGAAGCAGTTGTAAAGCATGGAGTGGTGGTGGCGGTGGTGGAGGTGGAGCGAAATATTACTTGTGTGCTTCACAACTGAAGTAATTCACAGGGCTGTTTAAAGGGCCTCTCCATAAAACCATGAGGTCCAGGCTCTAAAATTACCTGGCTGCATCACTGAGCCTGCCCAGTAAGTGGGGTTGAAGGGAAGGGGAATGGGTTTGTGGGAGAGAATGGGTGGATGGGGGAAGGGGGTTGGGTAGATATGTGGAAGGGAAGGTGCTTCTGGGTTTATGGCAGTGAGAAATGCTGGATTCAGATTATCTTGGAAATCAGCCAAGGTATTTCCTGATAGTGTTGCTAGTCGCTATTGAGTACATTCAGTTAAAGCCTACTTTCTGTGCTGCATGCAGGGATAGTGAATTATTTGTGCACTGTCATCTCAAGAACAACCCAGCCTCCAGATTGCCTCCGCCCTCTATTCCCTTGTATTAAGAGAAACCTTCTGCAGGCATGTATTAAGAGCCCTGCCAGGGAGATGTATATAATCCCATTTAATGACCCTGGTATGTTACTGACACCTGTGCGGAGCCTGAATGAGTAGTTGAGGTTCAACACAGTTCACTGTTTTGGTTCTTGGGAAGAAGCAAGTTAGAGAGATAAAAAATATAAATTTGTAGAGTCACGTCAAGGGCTAGCTGATACCAACTGCAGTTAACAGAGTGCAGTAGTAGTATTACTTCAGATATGGGCTATTCTTTTAATGATTATTTCCACAGAATTGTTATCCGGATGACACATCAAGGACATATCACACTGGCTCATTCTTTTCTTCTATTCAGTTTTTGTGAACCGCCCAGAGAGCTTCGGCTATTGGGCGGTCTAGAAATGAAATAAATAAATAAATAAAATATTCATTATTTTTAAGCTCATGGTGGAGACTTCTTGCAAAATTGGGATGAACGATCTGTTCTTTCTGCTAGTGTAGTACACACACACACACACACATACATATATATATATATAGAGAGAGAGAGAGAAGACGTTATATGGCTGAGAAAGTAGGTGGTATTAAAATTACAGCACGGAGCCAAGTTCTATTAGGAATAGGGGTGTACGGATTACTCACCCCGTTCCATCCAGGGCATCCGCAGTAGGGGAGAGGCGATCCCTCCCTCCCCCCAGAATCTAGGGGTGTACGAAACCCCACTTACCTGGCTCCACTGGGGTCCATGGGTGGGGGGAGGTGATCCGTTCCTCCCCCAGGAATCCTCGACGGGAGGGGAGGTGATCCGGTCCTCCTCCCCCGGAATCTTGCCCGGCCGGCTCCACTCCACGGCACATTCTGCAGAGCCAACGGCCGGGCCAATCTGTAGTGGGGCCTCCACCTGCTGCCAGGCTGCTGAGGATGTAAATGGCGTCCTGAGTAGGGGACGCCATTTGTGTCCCTACGCTAGCCCATGATAGGCTACGTAAATATTTACGTAGCATATCACAGCTAAAGTGGGGACGCAAATGACATAGGGGACATGATAGGCTACGTAAATATTAATGTAGCCTATCACGGGCTAGCGTAGGGACGCAAATGGTGGCTGCTATGATGGCCGCCATTTGCGGCCGCAGCAGCCCAGCAGCGGACAGAGCCACCACTGCTTAATCTGCCACCGCCTCCGCTGGAGCTGCCTCTGCCACCAGGTAGGTCCGTCCTGGAGGGATTCTATAGGGTGGCGGGGGGGGGGGAGGCCATTCTGCCACAGACTCTGGGGGGGGGTGGATTCTAAAGAATCCAGCCTCACTGGAGTCCATGGCGGAATTCTCTGACTTCCCTACCGGAATCCTCCCTGGCCGGCTCCACTCTGCAGCGAGTCCACAGAGCCGCCAGCCAGAGCCGCCCGCAGTCAGACCTCTGTCTGCTGCTGGGCTGCGGCCGCAAATGGCGGCTGCCGTAGTGGCCACCATTTGCATCCCTGCATTAGCCATGATAGGCTACATATATATTTACATAGCCTATCACGGCAAAGAGCAGGGATGAAAATGGTGCCCGCTATGCCATTTGTACCCCTGCTCTTTTCGTGATAGGCTATGTAAACATATACGCAGGGACGCAAATGGCGTAGTGGCCACCATTTGCGTCCCTGCGTTACCCGTGATAGGCTACGTATATATTTACGTAACCTATCACAGCAAAAGGTAGGGACACAAATGGCATAGCAGACGCTATTTGTGTCCCTGCTCTTTGCCATGATAGGCTACGTAAATACTTTCATAGCCTATCACAGCTAAAGTAGGGAGGGAAATGGCGGCCACAATCTGGGGCAGCCATTTGCGGCAGCAGACCAGGACAGTGGACAGACCGGACGGCCAACAAAAGGTAGGGTCCGTCCCAGGGAAATTTCACGGGGTGGCGGGGGGATTGCCCTGTTCCACCACAGACTCAGGGGGGCCAGACTCTTTAGAATCTGGCCTCATTGGAGTCTGTGGCAGAATTCTCCAACATCCCTAATTAGGAAACAGTACATTACAGCACAGGAGGTAAGGAGACTGAATTTCTACAGATTGTACTTACTAGATCTGCTCCCCCCCCCACACGCACATTCTCTTTGACCAGGCTCCCTGATAATAGGCTTTTACTCATACTTACATGGCCCTGATGAGGGGAGGCCCTACCATTGGGCAAAATGAGGTAGCTGTTAAGGTGGCAGTATTTCTTTCTTTCTTTACAATATTTCTTGGCTGACTTTCAGGTCAGAAGCCCTCCCCAGGATTATCTCAGACACTTCCGATCAGAGCCATGTTGTCCTGGAAGTGACCTGCGGAGCTCCGCAGGTTGCTTATCTCAAACAGGTATGAAAAGGTTGAGAAACCTTTTAAAATTCCCCTGGAATTAAAAGGGGAATCTTACAGTACCATCTGGTTGAAATCTTGGAAGAACAGCGGCTTTTGCTGTACAGCAGAAGGGCTGCAATCTAAGGTCAGTGGCCAGAGCATCATCTACTGAATGCTGTCTGAAACTCCTAGCAATTAGGAGACTACAAGACTGACAAGATCCAAAAAATATTTGTGAACTTAAACTACCAGCAATATCTGGGGACTGGCACTTAAATCTAATTAAACATTTGTCTTTTCTGTTTCTGCAACTATACTTGCTTGTTGTGCTTTGGGAAGTGGAGGATGGCAGTATCAAAAGGAAAAACAAAAGGTCTGGGCATGTCACCTACCCCTCCAACTGCTCCCCCAGAAAAGCTTTCTAGAAAGGCCAGAGGTGAAGAGGAGTTGCTCGCTTTGATAAAAACTATGTCTTCTCAGCTATCAGTGCTGTCAAAGAAGCTTGAAATCATCCAGGACTCAATCACTGCCCTCCAAGGGGCTGTGGATTTAATTAATATCTCTCTTCAAAAGATGGAAATGAAGGTTAATGCGTTCAAAGATTGAGTTATTGCTCATGAATCTGCTATGCAAGCTTCACACAATACTTTGTCTGCTCGGATTTCCCAATTAGAGGCTTTTACACGCAGAGCAAACCTTCATATTCTGGGTATTGAAGACTTGGCTGCTGATGTATGTTTGGCTGAATTTGTGGATAAACTTTTGCATGAGTTATTGGTTTTGCCATCTGATTTTTACTGGATATTGAACATGCATATTGTGTTCCTGGCTCAATACGTGGCACTAAAGGGACTTCTGGGACTGTTGTTGTGCAGTTTTCATGAGTTTCTACAAAAAATTATCTTCTGTGTCTGGTAAGAGAATGAGGTGAGCTAAGGTGGGGACCAGCAAATGACAAGATTATGCTTTTTCCTGATTATATTACAGAAATTAGGGATGTACGAATCCCTTACCTTGCTGTCCACGGGGGGTCCGCTGGGGGGGGGGAGGGATCCGTTCCTCCCCATCAGAATCCTTGCTGGCTGGCTCCGCTCTGTGGCAATTCCGCAGAGCCGCCGGCCGGCTCTGAAGCCCCAGCGATACGGCCGCCATTCCCGTGTTGCTGGCTGGACTGACAAACTGTGGATGCAAATGGCGTCCGGCGTAGCGGACGCCATTTGTGTCCCTGCTTTTTGATGTGATAGGCTATGCAAATCTTTAAGTAGCCTATTGCGCTAAGGAACAGGGGCACAAATGGCGTATTTGTGTCCCTGTTCCTTTCTGCGATAGGCTACATAAAGATTTGCAAATGAACTGTGGATGCAAATGGCGCCAAGCATAGTGGACGCCATTTGCATCCCTGTTCCTTCACGCAATAGGCTACTTAAAGATTTACATAGCCTATCACATCAAAAAGCAGGGACGCAAATGGCATCCGCTATGCCGGACACCATTTACATCCACAGTTCGTCAGTCCAGCCAGCAATACGTCAATGGTGGCTGTATCGCTGGGGCTTCGGAGCTGGCAGCAGGCAGGATCTGCTGGCGAGGACTTCACAATAGAGGCGGAGGTAGGAGATCCAATCCTCCACGGACTTTGGGGGCCAGATTCAATAGAATCTGGCCTCACTGGGGTCCGTGGAGGATTTCTCCAACATCCCTACAAGAAATTGCTGACAGAAGAAGGCAATTCACCAAAGTGAGAAGTTTGGCAAAGCAAAATAACCTGCAATATCATATTAAATACCTTGCTACATTTTGCATTCTTTTTGAAGGACAAATGAAAAAGTTTTTAAATCCTGACACAGTGGAATCATTTCTCATTGGTGTTAACATTAAAACAAGGGAGCCAACTTTCCCAGCCTCCTAAGTTGGAATTTAGCCATTTTTACTGTTCCTCTTAGGGTTGTCAGAGAATTTCGCCACGAATCTCGGGGAGGCCGAATGCCAGCACATTCAGTCCCCCAAAATCAGTGGCAGAACGGTGTGCCCCCCCGCCCCCCCGGGACGGGACTTACCTTGGGCGAATCTTCCTGGCGGCGGCGGCTCCGGTGGCAGTTTGGTGGTGGTTCGGCGGCGGCAGCGGCGGCTGGTTTTCCGACTGGCTGCCACCGCCGCCATTTCCAGTAAAAACAAAAACAAAAACAAAAAAACGTGATAGGCTATGTAAAGATTTATGTAGCCTATCACAGCTAGATTTTTAAAAAAACACCGTGATAGGCTACGTAAATGTTTACGTAGCCTATCACGGCTGATTTAAAAGGGGGGGGGAACGCGCTTACGCAAATGGCGGTGCCCATGGGCGCAACCATTTGCGTTCCTTATTTTGACACGTCTTAGTCTACGTAAGCATTTACGTAGACTAAGACGGCGAAAATAAGGGGAACGCAAATAGCATAGCGTCTATGCTATTTGCGTTCCCCTTATTTTCGCCGTCTTAGTCTACGTAAATGTTTACATAGACTAAGACGTGTCAAAATAAGGAACACAAATTTGCGTACCCGTGTGTGTTTTTTCTTTTAAATCAGCTGTGATAGGCTACGTAAACATTTACGTAGCCTATCACGGCTGACTGCAGAGACGCAAACGGCGGCGGCTTTGGCCGCCGCCATTTGCGGAGCCGGCCGGCCAGGATTCGGGTGGGAGGGACGGAGCGCCTCCCCCCCCAGCCAGAAGTTCGGGGGGAGGGACGGAGCGCCTCCCCCCCACCACTAATGTCACCCTTCAAAAGGGTAAGTGACTTTTGTACATCCCTAGTTCCTCTGAAGTCTTGTTTGGAGTTTAGCTGATAGGAAATCTGGGAAGTTTGCCAGATTAAATGTTTGCATTTTTTTTTCTTTCTCCTTTGTGTGTTATATTGTATGTGTGTATGTGAATGTACACATTTAAATACATTTTTAGATATGATATTACTTAAATAAATAAATGGTTTTTATTTATTTATTTTTTATTTTTTACTTTTTATTTTTTTATCCTTCTCTTAAATTTCTTCTTTTTCTTCTCCTTTCCATCCCTTTTTTAAAATTATCATTAATATTAGTATTACTATCATGATTATGGTATTATGATGATGATTATTTCTTGTTGGTTAAACTTTTAATGTTTACTAATATGTTAATGGAATGGTAGGAGCCGCGGTGGCTTAGTGGTTAAGACGTTGAACTGCAGACTGGAAGGTCGGCAGGACAGCAGTTCGAGACCCGAGTGCTGTGTGACGGAGTGAGCTCCCGTCTTCAGTCCCAGCTCCTGCCAACCTAGCAGTTTGAAAGCAAGAAATTGCAAGTAGATAAATAGGTACCGCCTCGGCGGGAAAGGTAGCAGCGTTCCGTGCACCTCGGTGTTCAGTCATGCCGGCCACATGACCACGGAAGCGTCTTCGGACAGCGCTGGCTCTTCGACTTAGAAATGGGGATGAGCACCGCACCCTGGAGTCGGACACGACTGGCTGGGGACACCTTTACCTTTACCTTTAATGGAATGGTAATATATGGTTAATGGAAATGGACTGTTTGCTCCCGTTTATTTGCTATTGGACTGAGGTTATAACATTGAAAGACAAAACTCACAGTTTATGAAGCAGCGGATTGAAGATTTGATAATATTTGCAATGTTTGGAATAGTGCTTATAGGTATAATTTGCAACTGGACTTATATTTGGATATTTGCTTTGCTTTCACTGAAGCTTAGATATAATCTTTTTTTCCTTTCTTCTTTCTTTTTTCTCTTCTTCTTTTGCTTTCCTCCTTTTTTCTTTTTCTACCCCAGAATACCGTAATGTTGGAAACTGTAGATTTTGACTATGTTGTTGGTACTGCTTATTTCACTTATAAAAAATAAAATAAATATAGATTTAAAAAAGAAGAAGAAGAAGCCCTCCTCAGGTAGCTTACAGCAATAAAACACAGAAAAACAGTTGAAGTATTAAAAGCAATAGAACATAAGCACCATACAATAGCAATAAAAACAACAATACAAGCCAACAATACAAGCAGCAATAACAACGGCAATAACAGCAGCAACGGCAGTCATATCAAGAGAAGGCCAAGGTAAAATAATATGTTTTCAAGGCCTTCTTAAATGCCTGCAATGTGGGAGCATGGCAGACCTCCGATGGCAGCTTGTTCCAAAGGTGGGGGTGGGGGTAGGGAGAGCAGTGGTGAGATGTTGAAAGACAGAGCCATGTGGCCTGCCCTGCACCATCTGAGATGGCCCGCCACGCTCCGGTGCAGTAGAAGATGCTGGCCCATTGCCAACGTTGAAGTAAGATTCAACTGCCAATCTAGTCATATATCATATTCCACTTTTTGAAAAAGGAATCCACATGTGGAACACTGCCTGCTGGATCAGGGCACATGGTTGTATCATGAGGACTGTACCTAGGGTTCCCAGGGCAGCAGCATCCCATTCCCTGAGATTTCAGGGCCAAAACCTGAGACCCAGTGGATGGGCCCTTGTGATATCACAGGGGCAGGCCCTTCAGTAACAGTTGCAAAATGGTGTGTGTGTATGTGTGTGTGTGTGAGAGAGAGAGCGAGAGAGAGAGAGATGGACGCAAACACCGTGTTTCCTGTATGCAGTTATATACACAAGAAGAATTATGTTTAACTATTTATTTTTACAATAATGAACAAACTGAATTTGCAATCGCAGAAATATTTACACAGAGCTTAAAATTTATATTTGGAATTTGACATGCATGCTCTGAGCAACTGTGGTTGCTGCTTTATATATTTAAAAACTGGACACAATTCAATTCATAATTGAATTTAACACAAAGCTCTGGAGCTAGCATGCGGTTCCTATTGTTTGTCCATATGTTTCCCATGTGAGAAAACACCCTTTCTTTGCATGCATTACTTACTGGGATGGCAACCACAGTGCTAACAACCTGTGCAAGAGATATAGACTTGATGTGTTTCAGTAATTGCATCCATTTCTGGTCCAGAGGAAGACCCAATTTTCTCACCTCTGGCAGGAACTTCTGAATTAGGTTGAGCTCATCAAAAAGGTCTTCTACGTTAACCTCAATGTCCAGAATCTTGACAACTGTACAGACATGTTCAAGGCTATGAAGCCCTGCAGGGGTGTGTTCTCAAAGCCATACCATTTCTCAAGGTACATTACTGCCTGATAGTACATTTCAATCACATCTGTTTTGAAACATACATATTGAGAATCAGGTGGCTGTTTTGAACTTGAGAACAACTTTGCTCCAAACAATTGTTCCTGTGATCAATTAGTTTCTCCCTCAAGTTGCATACTAATATGTGCAGCTATGGACTGAATGCATGGTGTGTGTTTCCCCCCGCCCCCCACCCTTGCCCTGCCCTGCCAAATAGTAATATTGTCATGGAAAGTTTTCATGAAATGATGCACAAAAATAAAGGTAGCGCTCTGGGAGTGAAATTTGGGAAGTGGTATCAGTTATCATCTCATCTGCCTGATTACTAATCAATGGTTTTGTTTTCAGTGGTCTTCTCTTCCTCCAGCTCCAGGAAACAGGATTTAATAGCAGGCCATGGGAGGAGTAGCCATTCGACAGCGGGCAAGAGAGAGAGCCACCAAATGTTTCCACAGCTGAAAAGTGGATGGAACATCACGCCACACTCCTCAGAGCATTCCCAGAGTTTCTTGTTTTTAAGGGTGCTCCAAGAGAACTCAGCATAAACTTTTTGAACAAGAGCCTCCACATTGTACTTGATCTTTAAACAGACATCTCTGGCAGCATTGTGGACTGCATGGCATTAACAGTTGACTTTGACAATTCCGGGGGGAGGGACGGATTGCCTCCCCCCCCCGCGGACCCCCCAGTGGACTGGTGAGTGGGTTTCGTATCCCCCTATCAATACACGGCAAGTTTAAATTAAGCCTTTGCATTGGATGTTTATTTCTTAAATTTCTACTGCACTTTCCAACCAAAGTTCCCGAACAAGCTTACAGTGATGAAAATGAACAATGCAATATAAATGCAACATAAAGTCCAATGAAACAAGCAAATGCATAACTTTTATAACACCTAAAAACAACCATGATAAAAATAAAACTCTAGGAAAGATCATAAAATAAAACTGGCACCATGAATTCATTCAGATGGAAGACTAGCAAAGGCCCTCCTAAGTAAAAGGGTCTTAGTCCCAAATGGCAAAAGCGAGCATGCCCTGCAAGCTTGTCTGGGGAAGAGAGTTTCACAGTGAAGATGTCACCACAGAAGGCCCTCAACCTAGTGCTTGCTTACCCCCTGCACCTCACTTGGCAAAGTAGGGCTTCACTTAATGTTTCTTAATGTTTCTGTATGATATGGATGCTAAGAGTAAAGTATCTAATACAGTATCTATACACAGTGCAGGATTTAATTCAGTATCTGATACTGCTTGCATGCTGGTGGGACCTACCGCCAGCGTAACAGGAAGCTAGCATTTCCTAGAGCAACTGGAAATGACCTGAAACTCTCGTTTCCAGAACAGAACACTCTGCTGACCTGTTCTGTTCTGGAAACTAGCATTTTGGCCCATTTCCAGGGTTGCTGTAGGAAGCGCTAGCTTCCCGTTGTGCTAGCAGTGGGTCCCTCTGGTGCAACACAAACAGTGGAGGTGCATCAGCAGAATGGGATACTGCCCCAGTTCTTGAGTACATGATGTCTCACCTCCTGGTACTTTAGTATGTGTTCTCCCACCTCCAGAGCTAGCAACTCTATGTATGAGAAAGGTAGGGAAATGGACGAATGAAAAATGGAGAGGAGATTCTAAAAATGGCTTCCTCCCTTAAGAAGAGAGCAGTTTCACATACATCGTGGGTCACTCTGAGTTTAGCGTACTTTGTACAGTGGAGAGTTGGGTTGGAGCCAGATAACCCACTTGCTAATGCCTTCACAGACATGTTCATCATGAGAATAAACCACAATTTTACACACTCCCAGAAACATAAATAACATTGGCTGAGTTGTAATTGGGACAAGTGTGCTTTGTGCTCATAGTAGCAGTCACAGTTGTGCTTTGTGCTCTTGTTCTGTTCTTGTGACCTCTTCAAGATGAGTTTGTGGGACAATGTGGGCAGGAAGAGGAAGAAAAGGGCCAAGAACCATTCACAGAGTTGTCATGTTAGCTCTGAGTGCATGACTGCAGAAAAGCAAGGAGAATTGTTGCTATGCTAGTTGTTGAGAATTATGTATAGAGAGATCATAGAATCATAGAATAGTATGGTTGGAAGGGGCCTATAGGACCATCGAGTCCAACCCCCTGCTGAATGCAGGAATCCAAGTCAGAGCATCCCTGACAGATGGCTGTCCAACCTCCAGCCTCATCTGGAGCCTCATCTGGAGCCTCATGCAGGGATCCATCTCATCCAGCATTCCATTCATACAGTGGCCAACCAGCTGCCTGTGGAAAATGTACAAGTACGACAGGAGTGCAATAATACCCCCCTGCTCATGTTCCCAAACAACTAGTAGACATAGGCATACTGCCTCCAATACTGGAGGTAGCCTATAGCCATTATGACCAGCAGCCATTGAGAGAAACTGTTTATTCCATATATCTCTTCCTTACTGATCTGTTAAAATGTTCATTTACTCTTTCTATTTCTTTCCTTCAAGCAGAGAAAATGTTTTCTTACATTGTAGTCTTGCTTCCCCTCCCCACAAAAGTTGCATTCAGAAAGTAGCGTGGCCTACTTTGCAGAGGACGCTCCTCTATTTGAAGAGATGTCAGGGAACAGTCCTCTGTTTGAAGAGCTGTCTTGTTCAAGTCCAGTTTAAAGGTAAGGACCCATAAGGAGCAGGGGCCTTGGAGTTGCCCATCCACAGCTCTTTAGACAGCAGACTGAGCAGGCACATGGGTCACCTGGTCTCAATCTTCCCCACTATGCATTGTGTTTTCCCTAAAATTGTAGTCATTATTTCTACCCTTGCATCTATACTTACAAATTAGCATTTGCATTTTTATGCAATAGTGTCCTCTTTTGTCCTATTCTGAGGGGGGATGCATTTCCTCGTCTCTCACCATATGTAGCTACCTTAATAGAAAGGCAAGGCAGCATGTTTGTAGTTTACTTGCTAAACAGTTTGCATTTAGCTATATGTTAAGACAGCTGGGTAGACAGCTAATTCACTGCAGTTCCAAAGAGGTTAATTAAGCTCCTTTGGCATCTTAGGTATATGCAGCCCACATCAGGAAACCAAACCCTGCCTGTTCTTATGGATGTCAGGTTTGGCCCAGCTGTAGAAGTCACTGGGGCCAGGATTAAAAATGACCTAGTGCAGCACAAGAGTGAGCTGAATATCTCCTAGCAGTCAAAGGTTAAAGACACTGATATTTCCTCTGAGAAAACAGATTTGCGATCTGCATTCTCCTAAAGTAGCAGTAATGGAACTCCATTATAATTGGGGATGAGATGCCAAAGTATGATCTGAGGAAGAAGAAAAGCCAAAGAAGCCAAAGATTTCATCATGAATTGCAGTCTAAAATGTGAGAAGAGGGATTTTACTATGTATGTATCTACATATGGATATCTGAGAGATTCCGCCTTGGCTGCATTTTTGCAAGTCTGGTGTTACCAAATGTGCTCCGTTTTCTGCTGACACATACGTACCTGTCTCATGGACATGCCTTTGTTAAACCTAAAAGGGAACTTCAGACATTGGTTACAGAATGAACCTGTTCACATGGAACAACAGCCCACCAAGGTTTAATTTACCCGTGGGGATTCTTACTGGGCTCCTGCAGGCGTCATTTTTGCATGATGCCCATGGGAACCCAGCTTGCCGTGGCTGGCCATGCTGTGCGAACCCAGGCGGACGGCATTCTTTGAGGGTTAGACAACCTCCAGGTAACCCTAAAACAAGTCACTGTGGCTAAGAAGAGACCTCTCTACCCAAGGATACACACACACACACACACAAATATACACACACCAGAGTTTCTGGGGTGAGTGGGTGGGCAAGCCATTTGGCATGTTTATTGATTACAAACAAGAATTTAAACTGCGGAACTTGATTTGGGGGTTCTGCAATGTCACTGGGTACAGCAATGTCACTGGGTCACAGTGAGATGTACATACTTCCAAGTAAGCATGCATAGGAATTGCACTGTAAATGGGATTTTCTGTGTTCAGAGAGAGCACAGTTCTGTATACCAGTTGCTGGGGGATAAACAGTGTGGGAGTGCCATTACTGTCCTATCCTGTTTGTGGGCTTCCCAAAAGTATGTGGCTAGCTACTGCGGGGGGTGGGGGGAGACGTTTTACTGTGTTTTATGTTGTAATTCTATGCATTGACACAAGAGCTTTGGCTATACTGCCACTCATAAATGACACACATACATAAAATGTTGGACTGGATGAACTCTTGATCTGCTCCAGCAGGGCTCTTCTTATGTTCATATGCACTCTTACGTAAGTTATAATACAAATTTGAAAGCAGACGAACAGACACGACATCAAGGAAGAACCAATCCATAAAACTTCAGTAAAACCCATCAACTACTCTACTCCACAAAGGCCTGTCTAAACAAAAGTCTGAAGTGGCCTCTGGAAAATTGCAAATGCAGTGGTTATTTAGGAGAGCATCCTGCACTTTATAGCTCCTCACATTTGAAGCAGGACCTCCTCAGAGCCAGAGACATTCTTGCTATTTGTGCCCTTGGTTGCGTGCTGTGTGAAAGAGACCTAGGATAATAACCTTCTATAAACACTGAAACATTTTTTAAAAAGTGTGCATCTTCAGTACGTAAAGACCCTCTGAGAATATGTCCCTCAACAAGCCCGCGTGTTGAAAGCATGCATGACAAGGTTGCAGGGTCATGCCAGCTCATCCTGCCCAGAAGACAGTTGAATGTTCTGCACCTGCTGGCAGCTGCATGTTCTGGCTTACACTCATATAGACATAGGGCTTATCCATCTTGATGGCAGTGGAGGCTGGTGGCTCCAATTTCAGTGGGGCTGTGAATCCATCCCGGATTTCAGTCAGAACCAGCCAGAACTCTAAAGGAGCTCTCCAAGGTGTTGAACCTCACTTGGGGATAGGGTTCAGCACCTTGGAAGAACCTCCACTGCTTGATGGTTAATCCTGGGCCAAACCAGGATCCTTCCTCATGTGGGAGACCCCCCGGGCAGGAGGGCCCTAAATACGACTGTGAAGCTAGTGAGGGGCTTGGACAGTATGCACCTCCACAGTGGGGATGGAGGTAGCTGGTGCAAGCCCACAAGCCCATCATATATGCCTTCATCGGATCTTTGTATCAGTGTCAAATAGTTTAGATCAGGAAAACATTTGTGTTGAGTTCTGAAACATTTGCATTCCTAGCACATTATAGATCTAAAGAGAGCAAGAAGCTTAATCATTGGTTTCACCAGACTTCCTTGAAAATGGAATATGAATTATTAGTGCTATAGTCAAGGGCCATTGAGTGTCAGGTTCAACCCCTCCAGTATCTTCACTTAAATGGATCTCAAGTAGCAAGACTTATGTCTTGCTTCCAGTCATGGTAGTTCATAAAGGGCTAGGTGGGTCAGTGATATCATGTTTTCTCAAATGCCATGGCTTGCCCTGCCATCTGCCTGGCTTATTATTTGTGGGGAAATTTTATTTATTTATTTATTTATTTATTTATTTCATTTCTATACCGCCCAATAGCCGAAGCTCTCTGGGCGGTTCACAAAAATTAAATCCAAGCAACACACAATAAAACAATTTAAAATATACAGAACATTAAAACCACAATATAACAATACAACCACAATAAAACCTAGCAGCAGTGCAGGAGTATAAAATACAGATTTAAAACAGCAAAGATAAAAATTTAGAAAGCTAAAATGCTAAAATGCCTGGGAAAATAAAAAAGTCTTCACCTGGCGCCGAAAGGAATACAATGTAGGCGCCAGGCGAACCTCACTAGGGAGCTCATTCCAGAGCCGGGGTGCCACAGCAGAAAAAGCCCTCCTCCTAGTAGCCACCCGCCTCACTTCCTTTGGCAGGGGCTCACGGAGAAGGGCCGCTGATGATGATCTTAAGGTCCAGGCAGGCACATATGGGAGGAGGCGATCCTTCAGGTAACCTGGCCCTAAGCCGTTAAGGGCTTTGAAGGTTAACACCAGCACTTTGAATCGGGCCTGGAAATGGACTGGCAGCCAGTGCAGCTGGAAAAGTACTGGCGTAATATGAGCTCGCAGGCCAGTCCCTGTTAACAATCTTGCTGCCCTATTTTGGACCAGCTGAAGTTTCCAGACCGTTTTCAAAGGCAGCCCCATGTATAACGCATTGCAGTAATCCAGACGAGGAGTTATCAGAGCGTGGATAACTGTAGCTAGGCTATCTCTGTCCAGATAAGGGCGTAGTTGGTATACCAGCCTAAGCTGATAAAAAGTGCTCCGTGCCACTGAGTTCACCTGTGCCTCAAGTGACAGTTCTGGATCCAAGAGCACCCCCAAACTACGAATGTGATCCTCTAGGGGGAGTGCAACCCCCTCCAGAACAGGTTGAATATCACCTAGCCAGGCAGACGAACCACCCACTAACAGTACCTCTGTCTTGTCTGGATTGAGTTTCAGTTTATTAGCCCTCATCCAGTCCATTACCGTGCCCAGGCACTGCCTCAGAACAGTCACTGCCTCACCTGGTTTTGATGAGAAAGAGAGGTAGAGCTGGGTGTCATCTGCATATTGATGGCACCTCAGCCCACACCTCCGGATAACCTCCCCCAGCGGTTTCATGTAGATGGTAAACAGCATGGGGGATAAAATAGAGCCCTGTGGAACCCCATGGGACAATTGCCATGGCACAGAGCAGTAATCCCCCAGCACCACCTTCTGGAATCGGCCATCCAAGTAGGAGCGGAACCACTGTAGTGCAGTGCCTCCAACTCCCAACCCTGTCAACCTATCCAGAAGGATACCATGGTCGATGGTATCGAAAGCCACTGAGAGGTCCAGGAGAATCAACAGGGACGCACTCCCCCTGTCCCTCTCCCGGCAGAGGTCATCCCACAGGGTGACCAAGACAGTTTCGGTTCCAAAACCAGGCCTGAAGCCCGATTGAAATGGATCTAGATAATCCGTTTCATTCAAGAGTGCCTGGAGCTGTCCTACAACCACCCGCTCAAGCACCTTTCCCAGGAAGGGGATGTTGGCCACTGGCCTATAATTGTTAACATCCTCTGGGTCCAGGTTAGGCTTTTTCAGGAGTGGTCTAATTACTGCCTCTTTTAAAGCGGCAGGCACCACTCCCTCTCTCAAGGAGGAATTTACAACCTCCTGGACCCAGCCGGACAACCCCTCCTTGTTTGATTTAATAAGCCATGAAGGGCAAGGGTCAAGCACACAAGTGGTCAATCGGACTTGGCCAAGCACCTTGTCCGCATCCTCAGGCCTCAGTAACTGAAACTCATCCAATAAAACTGGACCAGACAGTGCTCTGAACACCTCTACCAATGGAACTGCATTAATGGTGGTGTCCAATTCATGATGAATCTGAGCGACTTTATCCTCAAAGTGCCGTGCAAACTCGTCACAGCGTGCTACCGAGGGTTCCACCGTCTCTCTCCCTGGCCCAGAATGTAACAGGCCGTGAACCACTCTGAAAAGCTCTGCTGGACGACACTGAGAAGATGCAATGCTGGTGGAAAAGAACTGTCTCTTTGCCACCCTCACTGCCACAGAGTAGGCTCGATAGTGGGCTCTTACCTGTGTTCGGTCAGACTCAGCACGAGTTTTCCTCCACCTGCGTTCTAGCCGTCTCCCCTCTTGCTTCATTGCCCTCAGCTCAGGTGTATACCAAGGAGCTGGCCAGGCTCTGCTCAGAGGGAGAGGGCACTTGGGCGCGATCATGTTAACCGCCCGAGTCATCTCTGCATTTCACAGAGCGACCTGGGCTTCGACAGGAGCACCAGCCATACCAGCAGGAAAATCCCCCAGAGCCCTCTGGAATCCATCGGAATCCATTAATCTCCGGGGGCGGACCGGAAAATATATCTCATTTGCTACCGATGGTTGTGGAAAGAACAAAACGGCTTCCTTTCAGTGGGAGGGGAAACAGGGATATAAAAAGTGCTCAGCTGGTTGACAAATTTATCGAAGCACAACAAGAGAATATGCCTCTGTACATTTAGTGTTTAGTTTTCATGACTTTTTGGAAAGATAAACTCTACTTTTGTGTCATTCCTGTTGTTCCACTCCCTTGCAGCACTATCAAGTCAACACTGCAAGGATTTGCATGGATATGATCTCTCAAGATCAACCCCTACAGGAATTGTACTGTTCCAGAAGGAATTATTTGCAGCTGACCTCCACATTCTTGGCTTTTCACTTTACTGCTCTAATTCCTTATTCTCAGAAAAATGATTTACAAATTATTTTGTATAAATGGTGAGCATGCTGCATTCCAATATTTGGACCAGTTCGGGGTGCATAACCTTTTCAGCCTCAAGGGCCACATCTCGTGTCATTGGGGGCCCCAGGGGTCATACATGCACATGAGTGCACGTTGTTGTTGTTGTTCAGTCATTAAGTTGTGTCCGACTCTTTGTGACCCCATGGACCATAGCATGCCAGGCCTTCCTGTCCTCCGCTCTCTCCCGGAGTGTGCTCAAGTTCATATTCATTGCATCGGTGATGCTATCTAGCCATCTCATCCTCTGCCATCCCCTTCTCCTTTTGCCTTCAATCTCTCCCAGCATCAGGGTCTTTTCCAGGGAGTTTTCACATTAGGTGGCCAAAATATTTGAGCTTCAGCTTCAGTATCTGTCCTTCCAGTGAGCAGTCAGGGTTGATTTCCTTTAGCATTGACTGATTTGACCTCCTTGCAGTCCAGGGGACTCGTAAGAGTCTTCTCCAGCACCACAGTTTGAAAGCATCGATTCTTCGGCACTCAGCCTTCCTTATAGTCCAGCTCTCACAGCCATACATAGCTACTGGGAAAACCATAGCTTTGATTATACGAATCTTTGTCAGCAAGGTGATGTCTCCGCTTCTTACTATGCTGTCTAGGTTTGCCATAGCTTTCCTCCCAAGGAGCAAGTGTCTTTTAATTTCATGGCTACAGTCACCGTCTGCAGTGATCTTGGAGCCCAAGAAAGTAAAATCTGTCACTGCTTCCATTTCTTCCCCTTCTATATGCCAGGAAGTGATAGGGCCAGATGCCATGATCTTAGTTGTTTTAATGTTGAGTTCAAACCAGCTTTTGCACTCTCCTCTTTCACCCTCAACAAGAGGCTCTTTAGGTCCTCTTCACTTTCTGCCATTAGGGTGGTATCATCTGCGTATCTGAGGTTGTTGATAATTCTCCAGACAATCTTAATTCCGACCTGTGATTCATCCAATCCGGCGTTTCTCATGATGTACTCTGCATATAAGTTAAATAAGCAGGGCGACAATATGTAGCCTTGTCGTACTCCTTTCCCAATTTGGAACCAATCGGTTGTTCCATGTCCGGTTCTTACTGTTGCTTCTTGAGCCTCGTACAGGCTTCTCAGGAGACAGGTAAGGTGGTCTGGCACTCCCATCTCTTTAAGAATTTGCCAGAGTTTGTTGTGATCCACACAATCAAAGGCTTTAGCGTAGTCAATGAAGCCGAAATAGATGTTTTTCTGGAATTCTCTTGCTTTCTCCATGATCCAGCGAATGTTGGTGATTCGATCTCTAGTTCCTCTGCCTCTTCAAAATCCAGCTTGTACTTCCGGTAGTTCTCAGTTCACATACTGCTGAAGCCTAGCTTGTAGGATTTTGAGCATCACCTTGCTGGCATGTGAAATGAGTGCAATTGTACGGTAGTTTGAGCACTCTTTGGCATTGCCCTTCTTTGGAATTGGAATGTAAACTCACCTTTTCCAGTCTTGTGGCCACTGTTGAGTGTTCCAAATTTGTTGGCATATTGAGTGCAGCACTTTAACAGCATCATCTTTTAGGATTTTAAATAGCTCAGCTGGAAGTCTGTCATCTCCGCTAGCTTTGTTGTTAGTAATGCTTCCTAAGGTCCACTTGACTTCACTGTCTTGGATGTCCGACTCAAGTTCAGTGAGCGCACGATCATGGCTATCAGGGACATTCAGATCTTTCCTGTATAGTTCTTCTGTGTATTCTTTCCACCTCTTCTTAATCTCATCTGCTTCTGTTAGGTCCCTGCCTTCTCTGTCCTTCATCATGCCCGTCTTTGCACAATACATTGCCTTGATATCTCTGATTTTCTTGAGAAGATCTCTAGTCTTTCCCATTCTGTTGTTTTCCTCGATTTCTTTGCATTGTTCATTTAAGAAGGCCTTCTTGTCTCTCCTTGCTATTCTCTGGAAATCTGCATTCAGTTGGGTATATCTTCCCCTTTCTCCCTTGCTTTTCACTTCCCTTCTTTCCTCAGCTACTTGTAAAGCCTCATCAGACAGCCACTTGGCTTTCTTGCATTTCTTTTTCTTTGGGATGGATTGAGTTGCTGCCTCCTGAACAATGTTACGGACCTCCATCCATAGTTCCTCAGGCACTCTGTCTATCAGGTCTAATCCCTGAAATCTATTCCTCACCTCCACTGTATATTCATCAGGGATATGATTGAGGTCATACCTGAATGGTTTAGTGGTTTTCCCTACGTTCTTCAATGTAAGCTGAAATTTTGCAAGAAGCAGCTCATGATCTGAGCCACAGTCAGCTCCAGGTCTTGTTTTGACTGACGGTATGGAGCTTCTCCATCTTTGGCTGCAAAGGACATAATCAATCTGATTTCGATATTGACCATCTGGTGATGTCCATGTGTAGTGTCGCCTCTTGTGCTGTTGGAAAAGAGTGTTTGCTATGATCAGCGTGTTCTCTTGGCAAAACTCTATTAGCCTTTGTCCTGCTTCATTTTGTACACCAAGGCCATGCTTGCCTGTTACCCTGGTGATTTCTTGACTTCCTACTTTAGCATTCCAATCCCCTATGATGAAAAGGACATATTTTTTTGATGTTAGTTCTAGAAGGTGTTGTAGGTCTTCATAGAACCAATCAACCTCAGCTTCTTCGGAATCAATGGTTGGGGCATAGACTTGAATTATTGTGATGTTGAATGGTTTTCCTTGGATTCGTACTGAGATCATTCTATCGTTTTTGAGATTGTACTCCAGTACTGCTTTTCCCACCCTTTTGTTGACTATGAGCGCTACTCCATTTCTTCTAAGGGATTCTTGCCCACAGTAGCAGATATAATGGTCACCTGAATTAAATTTGCCCATATTGTCCATTTTAGTTCGCTGATTCCCAAGATGTCGATGTTCAATCTTGCCATCTCATGTTTGACCGCCTCCAGCTTACCTTGATTCATTGATCTGACATTCCAGGTTCCTAAACAATATTGTTATTTACAGCATCTGATTTTCTTTTCACCACCAGACACATCCACAGCTGAGTGTCCTTTTGGCTTTGGCCCAGCCATTTCACTCTTTCTGGCACTCCTTGGAAATTCCTTCTGCTCTTCCCCAGTAGTAAATTGGACACCTTCCGACCTGAGGGGCTCATCTTCCGGCGTCATATCTTTTAGCCTTCTGATATGTTCCGTGGGGTTTTCTTGGCAAGAATAGTGGAGTGGGTTACCATTTCCTTCTCCAGTGGACCACATTTTGTCAGAACTCTCTGCCATGACCTGTCCGTCTTGGGTGGCCCTGCACGGCATAGCTTATGGCTTCACTGAGTTATGCAAGCCCCTTTGCCACAACAAGGCAGTGAACCATGAAGGGGCATGAGTGCACAGACACATACAAATACATTCCATATAACGTTGCCCATTAGAGGCACTAGCAGCAATTTCCCATTGCTTTCTAAACATTCCCTCCATCTCCGCCATGCTGCCCAGCTTCCAGTGTTATTTCCCCCTACCCAGTTCACTTCCTGAAATTTCACCCATCTCCTCATGTAGGCATTTTAAAAAGAAAAGAAGAAGCCTCCATTGACTCCTATGGAGACTTTTAAAAATTCCCATGCTGGGGGAAGGGAGGAGAATTTTGGGAAGCAAGTGGTGGGGGGGGAGGTTTAAGCCTCCACAGTGTGCACTAGTCTGGATCTGAGTCAGGGCCATGCACACTTATTCTTGTGGCCCACCTGCCCCACTTATGACCCACAAGCCTAACACAGTCCACCTAATGTGTGTATCAGAAGTTCGTTTCCCAGATGTTCTGCATTTCCCAGATGTTCTGATGCACTTCTCAGCTCAAGAAGTTATCAAAATAAAATTTTAAAAATGTGTGTTTTGGGAAAGAAAATGTTTTAAAATGTATATTTAAATGAAGAGATTAAGGCAGAATCGGGACAGAATGAACTTATGGTGGAATATCTGAGTAAGTGACATTGACTGATTCACCAACCTTGATGTCTAACTAATATGGTAAATGTCCCAGGAAATCTGTACCATATTATTTATCTGCATGTATAGATCGGCTGTTATATTTTAGATTAATCTTTTTGCCAAGTGAGTGTAGAAGACTTCCCTATTGCACTAATGACAGAGTAGTTGACTGTTATGAGTAAAATAACCATCGTGTTCCTTTTGTAAAAAAAAACAAAACCTTTTAAAAATGAAAGCTTTGTTCCCCAGACTCCTGGGGCATCAAACTCAAATTTCTTTTCTTTTCTGTTTCTGTATAATTCTGTTATGTGTGATCTATGTGCTTCTTCCTCTGTAATTTTCATTTGCTTTATTGAGCTCTTTTTTTTTAAATGTTATGGGCCTGATTCATCAGCTGTGTAAAGGGTGACGTGGATGCAGTAACTCAGAGGTAGGCAAAAAACAAAGCGAAACAAAGGAAAGTAAGTGCCTATCTGAATGTTTAAAGCGATGGGATATGCAGTTAAAGCGATGGGATATGCAGTATTGACAACAGGGTGTTTTCTGGGCTGAAAACCAGAAGCGGGGCACATAGAGGAAATTCAAATGGGAAAGTGGTTGATATCTGGCATAGTTTACAAGCCAGACTGCACAGATAGAAATGCATAATTGCATATCCAAACTATATGAAATTAGAAAGCCAGTGTGGTATAGTGGCTAAAGTAGCCTTCCCCAACCTGGCACCCTCCAGATGTGTTGGACTACAGTTCCCATCACTTCCAGCCAGCACGGCCATGCCAGCATGGCCTGCTGGGGAAGGCTGGGTTAGATTAGATTAGGACTGGGGAAACTCAGGTTTAAATACCCCTCAGCCATGAAACTCACTGGGTGACCTTGGGCCAGTCACTGCCTCTCAGCCTAACCTACTTCACAGGGTTGTTGTGAGGATAAAACGGGGGGGGGGGCATGCTATGGTTGCTACCTCAAGTTCATTGGAGGAAAGTTGGGATAGAATGTAATAAATACATCTTAATTTAACAATGAAGTTTTCAATGCACTTCCCATACATGATTTCAGTTATCCTTACCTTAACCGTGTAATGGAGGTCAATATTATTATCCCCATAATGCAGGTGGCATGACGCTAAGAATGAGTATCTTACCTACCTTGACCCATTTCAATTTGGCTTCAGACCCAGTTTGGCTCTGAAACAAATGGATGAACTCAGCCAGGGCAGAGACAGGGGAAATAGTGCATCCCTGCTTATTCTCCTGGATATCTCAGCAGTTTTTGATAGTATCGACCATGGGATCCTGTTGGACCATCTCTGGGGGTTGGGAGCATGGTGAAATGGTGGTTCCACTCCTATCTGTAGGATCCTTTCTAGAAAGTGACATTGGGGAACTTTTGCTCGATCCCATGGCAATTGTATTATGTTATCCCACAGGGTTCTGTTTTGTCCCCCATGCTGTTTAATATCTATATCAAGTTGCTGGGAAAGGTTATCAGGGGATTTGGGGCAAGGTGTCAGCAGTATGCTGGTGACTCCCAGCTCTATTTGTCCTTGCCATCTGAATCACATGACACCATGCAGGTGCTGGAATGGTGACTGCTGGCAGTAATACATTGGATGAGGGCTAATGAATCCCAATAGGACCAAGTTCCTGTGGGTGGGTGGTTCTTGGGTCCGGAAATTGGGCAGATGGCCTGTTCTGGATGGGGTTGCATTACCCCTGAAAGAGCAGGTGTGTAGTCTGAGGGTACTCCTTAATCCAGCTTTTCATTGGAGGCCCAGGTGACCTTATTAGCACAGAGCACCTTTGCCTAGTTTTGGCTGGTGTGCCAGCTACATCTGTTCCTGTGCTTAATAGCTTAATCACAGTGACTCATGTTCTGATAACTCGTGTTTTGATTATTGTAGTGCATTTTACATGGGGCTGCCCTTGAATACGATCCAGAAGCTACAGTTGGTACAAGATATGGCAGCCAGCTTGCTGACAGGGGCAGCTGTCAAGGATGATATAACATCAGGTTATGATAGTTTCCAGAAACGATCTGCATTGGTTGCCTACATGTTTCTGGGCCAAATTCAAGGTGCTGGTGTTGATTTACAAAATCCTAAATAATTTAGAACCCAGGTATCTGAAGGAATACCTCTCCCTGTTCCAGCCTGCCTGTCCTCTGAGATCTGTGGGGGAGGCCATCTCATCCCACCACTGGGGGAAGTCCAATGAGTGATAATATGAGATACCATCATCTCCATGGTGGCACCATGACTTTAGAATGGCCTTTCCCAAGAGACGTGTCTGGCACCAACTTTACTATCATTTCAGTGCCACGCTAAGACCCATTTATTCACTAGGTGTGATGAGTGGTTAGCTCTGCTGCTGACTAATTGGTTCATTTATTAATTTATTTGTTAGATATTTTAATGTTATTAGTGCTGTGCAGAAAACATCTCCCACATTTTTTCAACCATTCTCATTCAATTTAATAGAAAAGAAATAGCTTTCGAAAATAAATTCAAAGGAGAAGAAAATTTGAGATAAATTCTCATGGGTTGAGTTCAGAGTTCTGGAGATAATTCCTCCCATAGAGCATTTTCAAACCAGAACAGGTAGGCAGCATGGTGGCTGCAGAGCAATGGAGAAATGTGTAATAGACAGAAAAGTCACAGAGCACTCTCGGCCACTTCACAGTGATTAGGTAAGCTTAAAAACACCATGAAAAGCAATTCAAAATAAATCATAAAATGCTCCGAGAATGAGGCAGAAAAACAGAAGCCTCTTCCATGGGGGAAGAACATGTTCAGGAAATTGGGGGACAGAGTTTGGCACAGTAGTAGCTCCGGACCTGGACACAACACTGGCCCCCTCACACCTGCTTTGAGGGAAGTGGTGGTATTATAAGCAACTGCATTAGGATACAAGATGTATCCACCACAATCACCCCTCAGAAACTAACCTTTTGAAGACCCCAGGGAAGGTGCTGAACCCTGAAGAATGACAACTTAAACTCAGTCAATTTTTTTCAGAAGACATCTTCCTCAGAAAAGTTCTGAGATGTTCCCTTTCTTACCCCATAGAAATAAAAGGTCAATTTGCAAGAATTTATTCACATTTTATTCACCATTTTTTGTGTGGTGGCTGCCTCCCCTGTCCTCCCCACAATGCCCCAGAACAATGCTAGCCATGGGGCATTATGGAGGATGACAAAGCTGCCAACGCCATTGACACTGTTGCCACTTGCAGCAGCAGTGCAAACCCCCCCAAAACCCTTAAGAAGAAAGAAAAAAAGTGATGTTACAACCCCTTCCAGTGATGAGCTGCACCTGTGAGAAACCGTTGGAGAATTTCTCCTCCCTCTGGAGAAATTTGGTAAAATTTTCCTTCCAATTTATCTGCCCACATAGGGTGGGAAATTTTGAGAGGCCATTTGCAGACAGCTGTCTGTAGCTGTTACCCACCCTGAGATTTTCTATGAAGGCTGGGATATAAATAAAAATAATAAAATAAGGCCAAGGAGTAAGTTCATGGCAGCAGCAAAATTTAAAGCAGGGACTTCCTGATTTATAGCTCATTCTCCTAGTCATTGTGTTACAACAGCTTCTTCAGGGGCAACCCAATTTATTCATTCAGGTAACTTTATCTGTGACAGAAATGAATATATTGAGTAGCCCTTCCATAGCACCTGCTGGTTGTCTCTTATTTCCTCCGTTCATTGGCACTGTCCTCCATTTTTGTTCATCCAAGTCAAATGTCCAGCATTTTTATATCGGATCCTAGATAATGCTTCCCTTCTTTAAATGATCAGGCATATGTTGTCCATCCATCAGGCATAAGCTAAATGTCTACAGGACACTTCTCTACTATCAGCATAATTCATAATTCTGAAGTCTATCATGTGATCCATGAATGATGCTCTTGATCAGCATCTTAGGGCACAATCCTATGCATGTGTAGACAGAGAAAAGGCCTACAACTCCTAGCATTGCCAGCCAGCTGGCTAGGGAATGCTGGGAGTTGTAGGCCTTTTCATAAACATGCATAGGATTGCGCCCTTACATTATTAAAATTGCAGACCATAACCTAAAAAAGGGGCTAATTTTCTCTTAGACTTGGTAGCTTGCGGAACGCATGAGTAGTAGCCAATGGACAGCAAGAGTCTTTGATGTGCTTTTGTTACCATTCACCAAGTTTGCTATTAATTACAAGTTTCCTTACCTTGTGACACATAATTTCCTTATATTAAATGTAACAATATGCTTGATGTTATGATTATTCTAGAGACAGACTGCTTTATGACCATGCTTTTCAAGCTAAAACGTGTTAAGTATACCTGTGGAAGGTCTGAAAATAGAATAAGTAAAAGGAAGCCGCCACTTTGAATAGGTATCCATGCAGTATAAAAATAAACAATTAGTAGTAGGGGGAAAAAAAAGCTAGTGTTTTGAGTACACTGTCTACTATAAGGCTACAGTTCTGATAAGAGATTCATCAAAAATAAGTGGATTTGCAACAAGGGAAAGAGATTACTGGGCAGAGAGATATTTGATTAATTCAGATCAATTGTTTTTAAACTGTCTTCCAAGGTATGGTGGGTATCCTCAGAAACTGATCAGGTGTTCCTCAATGGGAACAAGTAATGGTGGAGAACGTTCCTTAAAAGAGAGTTCATCCTCCACTACTGATCATCCCCTGCAGTGTGCAACCACAGGAGAGCACTGGACATATTCTACAACATGAGGTGGATGATGGCTACTAGCTTAGATGGCTTTAGATGGGGATTAGACAGATCTACGGAGGATTGGTGTATCAGGCTATTAGCCATGATGTCTATATGGAATCTCAAGGTGCAGAGGTAGTATGCCAAGTAAAAACAATTACTGGGGAGCAGCACCTGGAGAGTTACTTTCATGGCCTACTCATGGGTTTCCCAGAAACATCTGGATCAGAATGTCAGGAGCTGCCAGAGTTCAAACTGGGTAGCTTGAGGTATGTGCTTGGCATCCCCATGTTGTTGGAGCATTTGGAGCACCCTCAGGTCCTAGACTGGCCCCACCCATCCAAGCTGGCCATTGGGCCATTCTGGACAGGAAGGAATATGAAAGGACTTCCTGTCTGAGTTATGTGTTGTCAGGGCTCCCTTTTTGCCTGGCTGAGAACTAGGGGTGTATGGATTACTCTCCCCATTCCAGTCTGGGGCGTCCATGGTGGGGGGGGAGGCAATCTGTCCCTCCCACCAGAATCCTCCCCAGCCAGCTCCACTCCACAGCAAGTCTGCGGAGCTGCCAGCTGGGGCAGCCAGCAGCTGGACCTCCATCCGCTGCTGGGCTGCGGCTGCAAATGCTGCTACAGCGGCTGCCATTTGCATCCCTGCATTAGCCATGATAGGCTACATATATATTTATGTAGCCTATCACAGCAAAGAGCAGGGACACAAATGGCGGCTGCTACACCATTTGCATCCCTGCTTTTTGCTGTGATAGGCTACATAAATACTTACATAGACTATCACGGCTAAAGCAGGGACGCAAATGGTGGCCGCACACCGGGGTACCCATTTGCGGCCGCAGACCAGGAGCAGCGGATGGACTGGACAGCCGACACCAGGTAGGGTCCGTCCTGGGACAATTTTGTGGGGTGGTGGTGGGGATTGCTCTGTTCCACCACGGCTCTGGGGGGGGGATTCTAAAGAATCCAGCCTCACTGGAGTCTGTGGCAGAATTCTCTAACATCCCTACTGAGAACTCCAAGAGCCAAATCAACACTCAGACCAGAGGCTGCTTTTCCAAGGCTTTAATTCCATATACTCTAATGAGGCATACAGATGCAAATTGCTAGAGACTACAAAAGAAACAGCCTTCAGGGAGTTCACAGGGAAACTATGAAAGTTGATCTCCGTTTGGAAAAAAAGGTGGCAAGCTCTCTTAACTTAAGGGGTGAGAGGGGAAGATCTCCCTCTCTCCTGTGACACAGCCGGGCACAGCTGTTGACACTGAGCCAATCGAGCAGAGTGCCAAAGTTCAGCCCGTGCGACTTCCCACTTGTGCCTGCATCTGCGTCTTGCACCTAAGAGTTCAGGTTGTTCTTCTCTTGCCTCCCCTTGTCCTCTATCACTCCCAGGGATGTGTGAAAGGGGGGTGGGCTCTCCGTGCAGCTGTGCCTCTGAAGCCTGGGAAAGTTCCTCCCCCACATGTAGCAGCTCTTCCTCAGGATCTGAGGTACTCTGACACTCCATATGCTCAGGGGCAACCCTGACACGCATTGTCTGAGCAACCAGGATTCTGAGCAACCAGCTGTGATGTATTCTTGTGTGTACTTTGGTTGGTCCCTCAGTCCTGCCTATGGACCCGCTCTTTGGCTTCAGCTGCCACACTCTGAGCACATGTGAGGCGACGGCAAAGCACAACAGGCCTGGTCAGTGGCATTGCTCTGCATGAATTATTTGCCCTAGAACATGTCCTAACATTTCCTGCAGTTCAGCAGAAAATCTGCAAAGGTTTCTCCACAGATGAGTCTCTTTGAAAAAGGTTTCCCAAGGACAGAATGTTCAAAAACCACTGATTTGGGGCCAAAGCACAGCAGTGGCTTTCAAACATGCTATCTTCAGGGATCCCTTTTCAAACGGAAGCAAATGGATTACTATTTGGCACTATATATTGAAGGCACCCTCCCCCAATCTGGATTGGGACCACAGCAGAGAGAAAGGGGTGAGGCGGATAAGACCCTATGCTTTTACAGGAGAGTAAAAATGAACAAAAGACATTGCTGCTTGCTACGTCTTCAACATACGGTGTGCTTTGAGCTCAGTAAACTTATTGAGAATCCTAGAATAGTAGGGTTGGAAGGGGCCTATAAGACCATCGAGTCCACCCCTCGAGAATCTTTGGGTCTATGTATTAAAGAAATTTGATTGTGTTAACAAGGGACTCAGTAGGGACTATAGTTTCTATGCACATTATAGAGACCTTCAGTGTGTTTTGTGGTTTGTAACACTACAGTCACTTTAAGAGAAAAGAATGCTTGCTGCAGATGTATCTGTTTAACTAACCCTGTTCAGGCATTCTCAATCGGTGTTGATTAAACACATGAGGGGAATGTGTTAGCCCTGCCCCCCTCCATTTTCATGTCTGTTCCCCTCTACACATGGAAGGTGACTTTATGAAGAGGAGAGCCTCCTCTATCCATGTTGGGTCTCTCCACACAATCTGGAATGTTGATTTTCTAGTGTTCCAGATCACATGGAGAGCCCCCATGGATAGAGAAGGCTCTCCTCTTCATAAAGTCACCCTCCACATAAACTGCCCTCCCTCTCATCATGTTTTTAATCAACACAAATTCAGAATGCCTGAGTAGGGCTAAGATATTTTCAGACTCAAAGCCTACAGTTCTTATAGCATCTGATGAAGTGGGTTGTAACCCACCAAAGCTCTTGCAAATTTATTAGAACATCTGAACTAAAACAGTTAATCTATATGTGTGCTACATTTATAGTAGCACACATGTAAACAGAAGGCTAACGTAGCTACGCTATAATATTTATGTATTAAAGGTAGTTAGTGTAGATTAACCTTTCCTTGCCATTCTTCAACCATTGTGGCTCAGCTTGGAGATCACAACAAACCAGGGTTTTCTTTGCTGTGAATGAAGTGGGAGCAGGTGAGCATGCTAGCTCCCAGCCCCAGTCACTCTCGCTGGGAATAAACCATGGGCTACAATTCTGGATTGTCTCTCCCCCAATAATCCAGAAATTTCAGTTCATGACATGCTTAATAACTCAAGGATGGAGCATCCCTGGGTCATTTTGCTCGCCCCACTTGCAGTGGGAGTGATCGGGCAGTGAGAACCAGCATGTTCAATTACTCCTGCCTTGTTCACAACAACCCAGGGTTTAAAAAAAACCAACAACTCTGGGTTGTTGTGATGTGCGAACCAAGTCCCTGTTTCCATTCCCTAGTAGTACAGTTTTTAAAAAAGCAACATAAGGATGGATTATTTTTTTTTGTTCATGTCATCTTTGTCAGCTGATTCAAATTACCATAGTGAATATATAAATTACAAACAACAGTTGTAAGTATTCCTGGTTAACTAATCTGGAATAAAGAGTTGTGATCCTGTGTATGCAGCCTCAGAAGGATGTTGGACTAGATGGATCATTTTGACTGCCCTAATAATGCTGACCTTGCATCCCTAATTTCTTTATGAGTGCCATATAACCTTTTATCTCCTCTGTTTTTTGCAAATTCAGCTCATCTTTCGATTTGGGCCTCTGGGTTCTACTGCAGCAGCCCAAACTGAGGCAAAGCTCAAATGCCCACTGTCTATGAAGAGCAATATAAACACAAATCATCTTATGACTACATGAAAAATATTGTATAGAGATAGAGTGGCATGTGATTATGTATAATCTGATGCACTAAGGGCTGTAGAACTGATGAAACAGCAGCATAACAAGATTGCATCTGACATCAGGGAATAATTACTATGATCATGCTCTGATGGCCAGTCTCACATTGAGATAGGTGAGCCTAGGAGCTCACTACTAAACAATACCTCCTAAAGTGGGTCTAATGGTAATGTGCAGAATCAACCTGCGATTGTGATGTACTTCCCACTTAGAGGGTTCTTGAGCCCAGGTTTGAGCCCAGACTCGAACTGAGTAACCTCTGAGCATGCTTGTCATTAACAAACAGTGTTTTTTTGAACTGGCCCTCATACACACACACACATACACACACACACACACATACATACACACACACACACACACACACACATACACTGTTGTCATGAAATTTTATTTTATTTTGAAATAAAGTTAACAAAATAAAGGTAACCAAAAGAAACAAAAGTTAACGAAAACAAAGTTAAAATAAATAAAAATAAAGTTTTTTATTTTAAAAAATAAAGTTTTTATAAATAAAAATAAAGGTAACAAAATAAAGGTAACAAAAAGAAGAACACACATAGTAATAAATCAAGATCATTAAAGAAACAAAGGAATTAAGTCATTATAATTCTTATTCTGTTACCAATATGCTTATGGAACATCTACAGTAGAACTATCTAAGTAGGAGCTCAGTATCTAAGGAAAGGATTTTTTTTTTAAATGCAGCATATAAAAGGATCATGTGCACAAGTGTCTGTTATTTTGTTTGTATGTTCATATTACTCAGAAAAAATATAGGCAACTGTTGTTGTTGTTGTTGTTGTTGTTCAGTCGTTCAGTCGTGTCCGACTCTTCGTGACCCCATGGACCATAGCACGCCAGGCCTTCCTGTCCTGCGCTCTCTCCCGGAGCGTGCTATAGGCAACTGTACTTTGTTGGAATTTGATCAAAAGTTTGCAGGACTTCAATATGGGAAATAAATGAAAACCATGGTGCCATAATATCTTTCTTAAAGTTAGGATTCCTTCCTTTCTGTACTTGCTGAGTAAATATGTAAATAGTCATAGTCTCCCAAATTTTATCAACCCATTGCTCTTTAGTTGGTTGCTTTGGAGACTTCCAATTACACACTGTACATGACTTTGCAGATGTATGCAGTTGCTTAAGGTTTTATGCAGGAATCCAGGATCATTAGGTTCAAAAAAATGAAGCAGCACAGCTTTAGGAGTTACCAGTGGTCTAGTGCGAAGAATTCCTGGCACTTAACAGCAGTTTGCCCTTCTTATATATATTTTTTACTTAAGACTGACTACGTCCTTAGTGGATCTGGAACCTCCTTGTTGCTTTGCTGTTGGGCTGCTTTACACACAGATATGAAAGACAGTCTAACAAAAGAGTAATTTCAAAATATATTTAGTTGCTAAACATTTCGGCTTCTGCCCTGCATCAGTAGCTGTGATGTTAAATGGATATCAAGAGTGGCAGTTTGGAATGCTTGGAGATGAAAATGTCTCAGGAAAAAAAAAACAGACGTGTGAGTGGTTGAAAGCTTATGAATTGTCCTCCAGATTAAGGCCATATGGAGCTGGAGTCCTGAATACACACTCATGTACATTTTCCTTTCTGTCAGGCATGTCAGTGTCCACACACAACACACACTAGGGGTTGATGGATCAGTCAGTTTTGCTTTCTCTCAGATATTACTTTTTTAAATCTCAAGTTCTTTCCATCTGGTTTATGAAGAAATTTAAGGATTTTGACAAGCTCGTATGAAAAAACAAACTGAATGGAAATCTCACTCATTTGCACTGGCCAGGTTCAATAGGTACAGCATGGAAAGGAACAAATTAACTGGGTCTGTATGATTGCACAGTTCATCATGTCTTATTTAAGCCACGACAAGTTGCAGTGCCCATGGATGCCATTCTGAAAATTCAAGCCACAACTGTGGCTTGTTGTGTCATCCAAACCAGGTGGGGGTGCATTGTATGAGGGTTAAACAACCATTGAATAACCCTAAAACAGGCCATAGGTTCTGTGAGGGTTGTTGAAGCCTTGTAAAACCCACCCCAGCTGGGTTTGGATGACATAAGTAGCCATTGTCACAGCCTGAACATTCAAAATGGCCACCAAGTGCACTGCAGCCAACCTTAGCTTAAATAACCCACAGTGGGCTGTTCGAGTGTGTGAACAGGCCCAGTGTATCTGCTTGCCATGTAGCTGTTAAAGACAAGGAGTCTGTCAGAAAAAAGGGGTTGCTTGCAACTCTAATTCAGCTCTGCAAACGTATCTGACTACACGGCGATTCAAAGCCCGACTTTTAAGATCTAAGCAGCACTCAAAGCCCTCTGCCTGGATGGATGAATCTGTCAGTTTCACTTTCCCCAACATTTGAGTTTTTTAAATCTCAAGTTCTTTCTGTTCCGTTTATGAAGAACTTTTTGAATTTTGGGAAGTTCTTATGAAAATCAAACAAAATTCTCACCTTCCCCCCCGCACATGTTATTTGAGTGCAATAAAGGAGAAATACCTCATTCCAGCAAATGATATGATGGTTAACTCCCCATAAGTCCTAAGAATATAAGAAGATTCAACTAAAGCTCCATCTAGTCCACCATGCCATTTCCAGCAGTGGTCAGACAAATGGAAGGTAGCCAACTGCTCTCCCCCTTGTTTGTCTGTAGTGCTGGAATGTGATTACATTTCCTCTGCAGACTTCCCCACCAACCCAGGGAGGTCACAAGTTGAGGGGCAGGGCTGGAGCACACATCCCCACTCCCCCACTCACTTACAACTTCTGAATGCCTGAACTTGGGCTTAAGTAACCCCAAGTTCTACCGGTATGACAGACAAGGAACATAGCAATCTTTGTGAATATAAACAGGTAGGGAAAAAAGTGTGCTTTTAAGGAATTTTGCTTTTATTTGAGATACAAATTCTCTCTGTCTCTCTTTCTCTCTCCCTCTCCTGCCCCCCCCCCATACCCTTATATTATTATATATAATTGGTAGCATTCAGTTAAGTACTAGATCTGGTTGATAATGCTTTGCCAGGTTTTGCAGAATACAGCGATGGTTTTATATGTGATCCTCGCATATAAGTGAAACGTAGCCAGTTTAATATTCCTAATAGTTACATTAAGGATGTGTTGTTGTTGTTGTTGTTGTTGTTGTTGTTGTTTTAAAAAAACTCCAATATATGTTTCCCACAACTTTTCTATGGATCACAGTATATCTTCATTCTTGTGTGTACAATTTAATCCTATGCATACCTACACAGAAATAAACCCAGCTGTGTTCAATGGGACTTATTCCCAGGTAAGTATGTATAGGATTGCAGCCTAAAGGAATCAATATGACCTCAATGTTCTACAGTGTTGGATGTACTATTTTCAGTTTACCCTGAAAAAAAGAACATTTATGTTGGGATACATTTGGAAATTAGGAATCTGGAATTTTTCTGGCATCCTTCAGTTTTCTTATTATTGTGCAGTAAGAAAAACACACATACTAACACCATATATAGATACTGGCATTCTCCCTCCACCCCCCCCCCCATATTGTTCATCATTTAAAAATGTATGTACAAGCACACATTGTGTTAAACCGCACAACAGGTACTAAGCAATCCAAAAGAAGCAGCCATGATAGAGACAAAAGAAACATGGAAAATGGTTAAGTGATGCACTGGGATTCATATAGTTTTATTTAATGCTTCAAGGTCTCAAGAAGGGTTGCTGTTCCCCAGTACCCTAAACACCCAGATATATTAGAGACCTAGTGAAATGCAACTATTAGTCCCTAAGGAGAGCTGGAATGGCAGCTGATATTGTTTCATGTTCTCAGCAAACAGAAACTGGAAGGGAAAATGAAGAAAAAGGGGGAAGGGGGGACAATACAACTAAATTATCAGCATTATTGAATAACTGGAAAGGCTGTCTTAATTTTAGTGATCTTCCATATAACTGCTAGTAACAATGAAGAAAATGTCTCCTTCCTTCGTGGGGGAAAAGAATGGCAGAACCTGGAGTTAGGCATATATGGGCATCTGCTTGGAACACAACACATTTTGCAATGTGTATGGTGGAAAGAAGGGTTGGTGGGGTCAGTAAATGCACAAACCAGAGCAATGATTCAAGATTTTTAAAAGGCTGCCTTAGGGTTTTCAAGTGCACTTTGGTATCTGCCATACTGATAAAAATAGAATGTCCATTACATTCCTCTCACATACATAGAGTTCTCCATCTTACAAACGTTTTCAAGTGGTGCCCCAATACTTAACAAATCCATTTACTTCTTCTGTTTTAGATGGTACGATATTTTGTATCTCACATAATTCTGCAGAATGAGAGCTAACAGTTGATACTACATAGAGTAGGTTACAGTGGTCTGTTTTGTCAATATAGTTTCCAGATTTGTCAAGTGTCCATTTTTCTTTTCTTTTTTTCTTTTATTCCCATTTGTACCATAATCACAACAACTGGGCCAGTGTGCTGTTTTTCTCTGAAGTGATCTAATTCTCTTGATAGAATCAACTCCTTGGCTTCTGACCCCAAGGTTTATCCACTCAGGAAACTAGTTTACTTCCGTACAAAACAGCACACCCCTACGATTAGCACTTAATTACCCTGAAGCCAGTAGCAGCTCTACTAAAGTTGAGTGTTTGGGCATAGGTTCTTGCAGATCGCATGCTACAAGGTTTCCATTCTTGGAGGTCAAGCCCCCCATCACCCTGGAAGTGAATGACCCAACAAAAATGTTTTGAATGGAGGAAGTACCAAGATCGGTCCCTGGAACTCCTGTTTAAAAGGTTCTCCAGCAGCAAAGAAGACCTCTCCTAGAGGCCTTGAAGACACAGCCAGTTTTGGGTTCGAGAGGTCTCCTGACAAAATACAGCTTGCTGCTCCCCCCATATCTGCCAACCCCACTAGGTCTCCTGCCACCTCCAGAGGGCTCACTGGTAGTGGTGGGTAGCAGTAGTGCCACAATTTGGAGAAAGTGCTTGTGAGGTGGCTGCCTTGATGCAGCATTGTTCCAGGGCAGTATGGACTTTTAAAAAAATGTTGGGCATTGCGTAGTAGTCCATCACTAGGTAAAAATGGAGTTGGGAGGCATGGGTAGGCAAGTTGGCCCAGCCTTGAGCACGTGTGAGCACCTGTAGGCTCTTGGGAGCTGCTGGAGGATACCAGGGTGAGCCCTCACCTTCTTGGAGATTGTCAACTGCAGTAGGCAGTACTGGACTTGATGGACCAATGGCCTTACTCAGTATAAAGCAAGTATATATATTCAAAATACCTCCCGTAGACTAGACATAGATCAGCACTATTGTGGTTAGTTAGAGTTGGACAAAAGGTCATCAGATACCTCTCTGATTAATATTGTATAAGAACCAGGCTTCTTACAAGATGTTTCAGGGAAAAGGTGGGTCTTGAAAACATCTGGAGATGGAGGTGGCACCATCTATAGCAAATACATCTAAAATGTGTTTAATTGTATAACAAATTATAGGACAGTTGGTCATAATTATTTACACCTTGAAAGACGGGAGTGACCTCAAAGATAGTGACCTGTGCAAGGATGGGCCTACCTGTTGTTCCAAAAGAGGTATGCTACTTATAAGTCCTGAATCATCCTGACTCTCTGATTCATGTAGTCTTCAGTCCACCCTAGCTATGTTTAATATACATAGTTTGAAGGGGGGGAGTGGAGTGTTTAGTCAGCACCTTAGACGCCCTGCAAACACAACAAGCTATCTAATATGCTCACTGGGTTTTTTTTGGTACATGGTGTATATATTTTAGGTGGTTATGATATCTCATTATCAAGTCATCTCTTAGCCACTTTGAAACTCTGACCACTTATTGTAATTAAAAAAATAGCCACCAGCCTTTCACAAAGCATGGGTGGTTATCACAAAGCATTGGCAAATATTCAGCTGCCATAATTACGTTCTACCTGTACATAATTGTGCATATACAATAATTATATTCCATCTTCATCCCCCCTGGCAGTTGTGTATGAGTATGTGACTCTTTGTTTCCTGTCTTGTCTGTTCTTTGTGAGATTTGTTTAGATAATGGCCATCATGGGGCCACCCTGAAGAGCTTAAAGTGAAGATGGATGTAGCATTCTAAGGGCAGTCACAGCAAGTTCCTCACTCAGGATGTACAACCAGCTTTGCTGGGTTTTTTCTTCTTCTTTTTAATATGTCATGATAAGCAGGTGTGTCAGCCATATCCTTCATGCTTCACAAAGGAGGTGCACCTTCATTATTACTTCTTTTTTAAAGAGGCACATATTTATTTACACATATTTATGCTTACATTATCTTACAAAGAAATTCACAAACATTTTTAAAAAGAGTGGCTAAACTACTCTGGCGATGAAAGGTTTGTTAATGATGTCATGTAGGCAACCAATAGGCAACCAGAACCCCCTCCCAGCCCAAACTGAACCATGCTGAAAATCTTTAGTATTGATTTTGAGGAGAACAACAGCATTATTGAACCACTTCTACATCTCTTAAAATGTTGAAATGTTCCTTTCCCTGATTAGAATCTTCACCTGCTAGGGGGTAATATGGCGGCCCAGCTTCTGAAGAGGACGGATCATCTGGAGACCATTGTATTGATGCTGCAGCTTAGATTTCTAGAGTTAATTCAAGCTGTTAAGTTCTCCCAGTGGTCCTGGCACTGCACAGAAAAGGGGAAGAACAATGTGATTTCTGCCACCAGCCAAAAGGTACTTTGTAGCTTTTGTATTGTTTTTAACCTTTTGTAAGCCATCCTGGTGATCATTCCATTGAAAAATGGGGTATACATATTTCAAATAAACGAATTCACAAATATAGTCCCATGTGGCTTAGCCCCTACGGCCTTTAGATCTTATTCAATTTTTTTTTAAACCCTTCCAGTTTAAAAGGCCAGAGTTAAGGTTAGCTCATGTTGACTCAAGGTCCACAAAGCCAGGAAATGGGAAGCTAAGGCTGATGGCTCAACAGATGTGCCCTGTGATCAGTGCTGATGTTGTTCAATGTCACAAATTGTGCTTCCTTTACAACTTACCCTCCATGACCTACACTTTTCCTTGGTCTTTCAGGCTCAAATTCAGATGGGGAGGATGGGGTGCCTGGGACCAGCAAAGATGCCCCATGTTGTCCAAGTCATGTATTGCCTTATGAAGCATCTGAGACTTACTGTATTGCTAGTAATACTGTATTGTTCTATTCTTTCTGGCATCTGTGAATTTCAGAAAGATTGGTAAAGCTAGGGATGTTGGAGAAATCCTTCACGGACCCCAATGAGGGCAGATTCTATTGAATCCGGCCCCCCGAAGTCCGTGGAGGATTGAATCTCCTACCTCCTCCTCTATCGCGAAGTCCTCGCCAGCGGATCCTGCCTGCTGCCGGCTCTGAAGCCCTAGAGATATGGCCACCATTGCTGTATCGCCGGCTGGACTGACGAACTGAGGATGCAAATGGCGCCAAGCGTAGCGGATGCCATTTGAGTCCCTGTCCCTTTGCGCAATAGGCTACGTAAATGATTTACATAGCCTATCACAGCAAAGAGCAGGGACGCAAATGGCATCTGCTATGCTTGGCGCCATTTGCCTCTGCAGTTCGTCAGTCCAGCCAGCAATACGGCAATGGCGGCTGTATCACTGGGGCTTCGGAGCCAGCTGGTGGCTCCGTGGAATCTCCGCGAAGTGGAGCCGGCCCGTGAGGATTCCGGGGGGGAGGAACAGATCACCTCCCCCCCCCGGTGGACCCCCCGTGGACGGCAAGGTAAGGGATTCATACATCCCTAGGTAAAGCCATCTGAATTTTAAGAAGGTTAGGACCTCCCCACACACACATTACCATTTTACATAGTGGAATGCTATTTTTACTGATGGATCTTAACAAAGGAGAGACTATTGTGTCCCTTTCATTCTGGCAATTATGTTTATTCCTTTAGCAATAGTGGTAGTGCTCTCTCTCTCTCTCTCTCTCTCTCTCTCTCTCTCCCTCTCTCTCTGCCTCCCTCTTTCTCTCTCTGTGTATGAATGTGGATGGATGGATAGATTACCACATTAAGGGCGCAATCCTATGCATGTTTAGACAGAAAAATGTTCTACAACTCCCAGCATCCCCTAGTCAGCATGGCTGGCTGGGGAATGCTGGAAGTTGTAGGACTTTTTCTGCCTCAACATGCATAGGATTGTGGCCTAAGTGTTGATACCAGAGATGGAATAGAAATTTACATGAAAAACATATTTTGCAAATTCAACATTGTTGACCAAATGTTTTACATTTCAGAACATTACAGAAATGTTATGTTAATTTATATATTATAGAAAATATTTGAAAAAAAGAGATTATTTCCCCTTCCAAATTGAAACAGCAAGGTGGTTCTAGAACTGTCTAAAAATGTCCGTAATGGGATTAATTAGATAAATCTAAGAGCCACTTGACAAATTCCAGCAGACAAGGGGTTGGTTCATGTAATGCCAAGCCAGGGTTAGCTGTAGGGATGTCAGAGAAATCCGTAATGGATTCAAATGAGTTCAGATTTCTATGAATCTGACCTGTGGATTCCGCAGCAGACTGGCTTTTTCCAAGACACATGAATTCTGTAGACCTGTGGACCAGTTTTTGTGGGCGTGTGTTTTAACTTCTGGGGGGAATTTAGACAAATTCACAGTTGCACTAATGCTCATTGGTGCTAATGTGCACTTGTGCGAGTGGAACAAACATCCCCCCCAAAATCTGATTCCATGAATGAGTGGATTGTGAAATAAAAGACATCTGTCAATCTGCCAAACAGAGATGGAATGGATTTAACAAAATCTGCATATCCGTAGTTAGTACTAACCTAACTTATAACTATTATTTGCATTCCAGACATGAAGACAGTCCACGTTTTGTGTGGATTCCTTTTCTCCTACCTTCCTGGAGAATCTCCAGATGCTATCCCATGCAACAGCCTTCAAGGGCAGAGCAAGCCCACTGTTTTGGCTGTAACAACTAATTACAGCTGATGCAAAATGTGGTTTGCAAAACAGCTTCAAACCATGGTTTCCGATCCTGGTTTGGTGGCCTTCCTGGTTTGTCAGATAATGTTGCCATGACAAACCATGTTTTGGCATTATGTCTCTGAACCATTTCAAGTGCTTGCTTGCAAAGCCACAGAAAGGAATGTCAACCAACCTTGACAACCTAGCACTCATACCTATATCATACATGTATTGTTAAACATATCTGTGTTGGTTGAGCGTATTATGCTTTTATATGCATACATTAAAAACATACTGGGCAGTAGCCAATGTGGTCCACGCACTAGCAGGACCCACCACTAGCACTTCATAAAGCAACTGGGAGCAGCCCGAAATACTCATTTCCAGAACGGGACAGGTTGGCAGAGCTCCCTACTGTTAGCTCTGCTGACCTGTTCCATTCTGGAAACAGGCATTTTGGGTCATTTCTGGGGTTGCTCTAGGAAGTGCTAGTGGTGGGTCCCACTGGCGCAAGAGAAACAGCGAGGGGCTGAGCAGCAATATTGGATACTACCCATTGTGTGAAACAGCCCTATCCTACTCTCCCTCAAAAGAAAACATTGTCCATGCTTACTTTTCCCCAGCAGTTCATTATGGCTACATTTAATGGCCATACATTTTTTCTTTGCAGGGCCAAGGATTCTAATGTGTGCCACACATGGTGCTTCTTCAACCTTAAGGGCATCATTGTTCACTTCAGTGGATGCAGTAGCTCCATGAATACAAAGGAATATCCATGCAGAAATGAATTTGGAAGCCAAGCATATACCAAAGCTGTGCAGGCATTAGAGCCAATCTGGAGCTCTAGTCAGGGGAAGTGAGTCTCATGTGTGGTCTTTACATGAACTTAATGTTATTGACTCTGCAGGCTGACAGATATTGATTGAGAACACTGATTTAACAATGCAACAAATACTCTATAATATCCAACAAGTAGTATTTTCTTACTGTTTTGTTTTTTTAAACTCTACCCTAGTTTTCTGAAGATCGAAATAGACACTTTTGCCATTCTTTTTCTATTTAATCTTTTGTGGGTTGTCATAACAGTATCCTTAATTAGAATTAATTCAAGCATCAAAGGATATCAATGCAGGGAGCAAGTCAAATGAATAATCTCTTTATACAGTTGACTTTTTTCTTCTTCTTTCTTTTTAAAGAAGAACTCGCTAGAGATAAGTGATTTTGAAAATGATTACTGATTATGAAGCCGTGGCAGGTTTTTGAATAAATCACAACAAATGCAGATCATTTATCTCCAGTGGTCACAGATATAAATGTCAGCCATATATTGGCTCATTTATCAGACATAGAACTGAACCACAGATTTATTGGCCCTCATTTCTTCATCCTCCTACTTAAGATATAGATCAAACTTTGTAATAACCTTTGGATGTGACCCAGGAAAAACTCCCTAAATCTTATGAAACAGAACCCTTTAAAACACCTTTTCTATCTTGAACTACCCCACCGAAGTAATACCACCTCTCTAAATTCCTCCTCAGACTCACCTTTTCCATCAAGCCTTTGGCTTAGGCCCTTAGTCTACCTGATGCCCAACTGAAACAAAGCCAAAACTCAGCCTTCCTCAACCTGGCACTCTTCAGATATGCTGGACTACAACTCCCATTATCCCCATGATGGGATATTTATTTATTTTCTACTCAACACAGTGCTCAAGGCAGCTAATGATCAAATACAGATAAGACAACAAAGTCATGATTACAATATTAGAACACATCCAATAAAAAGCATGTCCAATAAAAACACATCCAGTACAAAACACAAATAAAAACTCATAGTCCAACATGTCTACAGGACAATAGGTTGGTGAAGGCTGCCTAAGTATATGTAACTGTCTTTGTGTTAATCACCCTGTTACCCTTCTTTCTCCTAATCCTCCTTTCCCTCCCTCTTTTTGAATGTCAATGTAAGAGAGTAAAGATATAAGCTAGTAGGCTGTAGTTGGTTGGAAGAGATAAATGCAGGCTGTTATTCTACGCAACACAAGACTCATACCACCTACCACTGGACTGCCGGATGCAATTAGGCACTTGCACCATCCCTAGCTGAAATTGCCACTTCCGGGAGCTCCGTTGGTTTGTCTCATTCTGGAAGCAGTAGTTTCAGCTAGTTTTCAGTTGTGCACGCCAGTGCTAGTTTC
Source organism: Heloderma suspectum (assembly GCF_057233095.1). Lineage (NCBI taxonomy): Eukaryota > Metazoa > Chordata > Lepidosauria > Squamata > Helodermatidae > Heloderma > Heloderma suspectum. The sequence goes on along the minus strand of NC_139461.1, from coordinate 28,821,642 downwards.
CCTTTGCACTAGCAGTTATTCCCACTAGTGCAGTGGGAGCATTGGATACTGCCCACTAATCTCCCAATATCACGACATCAGCCTCAGCATCTGAGGGCCAAAGTAAACATGATGGTGGCTGAGCTATGTGCTTAGCCAATCTTGTAAACCACAAGGATTGGTGTGGTCTGATTTTAGGAGTTAAAGAGATGCATATGTGAGGAACTACATATGTAGCAAATGTCACCTTTCAAATTTTAAGCCATGTGGAAGTATCCTAACAGTTTTACTTATTTATTAATAATACTTATATACCACTTAATGTAATAAAACCTCTTAAGTGAATCACATACAAGGAGATTTAAAATAGCTGTTTAAAATACAGTATTAAAAAAAAACTGATGGCCTTATGAGTTAGACAGTGACTCTGTCTGTGAGACCTAAGCATGTTTAAATATATATAAGCACACATGCATATTTTATAAGTATGTGTGTGTAAAAAGGGCTGTTATACCATTACTTTTTCATGGAAAGCATGGCATATGCTAAATTTATATTTACCATGCTGCAAATAGTCTTAAACCATCTGAAACAACTGTGCCATCTGCATTTGGTTTTCTATGCTGAGTGTCTTGAAGATTTATTAATTCAGCTAATTACAGTAATTAGACAGAAAGGCTCCATAACTAAGTAAAATAAAACAAAAAATTAACTTCATCAGCTGCGTAATATAAACAAATAATTTAGTCATTCAGCAATTCAGTTTGTTTTATTGGCTTCTTAAAAACTCCAGGGGCATCCATCACTGTTTGGAGGCCTGTTCTAGCATCAGAGGACCAAAAAAAGAGACCATGGTGGTCAAGAGTCATCATTCTGTAAGGCTATGCACATTCTGATTAACCTTTGCTTAGGAATAACTCTGTATTTCGAACAGTCTGGCAAAAATGCTGGCGAGAAAAAAATAATTCACATTCTATAGAAGCATTAGCTTGCAAGCCCAAATAGGAAAATAGGAACATAGTAGATATAGGTCTACTGAGTCAGACCATTTGTCCATTTAGCCCAGTTTGTCACTGGCTGGCAGCAATGGCCCTCTGGGGTTTCAGGCAGGACTTTTTCCTGCCCTACCTGGAGATGCTGGGGATCGAACCTGGGACCTCCTGCATGCCAAGCAGGTGCTCTGGCCCCTCTCAGTGCTGCTTCTTGCATCTCAAAAGGTTCACAGTGCGAACCTATGCATGTTCAGTGGGACTTAATCCCAGGTAAACATACCTGGGAAGCTGGGATTGCAGCCTAAGGCATCAATCCTGTACACTTATTTATTTATTTATTTAAAACACTTCTTGGCTGCCTTTTAAGGCAGAAACCCTCCCAAGGCGGCTTACAGCAATAAAATGCATAAAAACAGTTAAAATATTAACAGTGATAAAAACAATAAAAGCAACAATAAAACAAAGCCAAGAATAAAACCAGCAGCAGCAGCAACGACAGTAACAAGAGAAGGCCACAGTAAAGTAATATGTTTTCAAGGCCTTCCTAAAAGCCTACAGTGACAGAGCATGGCAGACCTCTGATGGCAACTCGTTCCAAAGGTGTGGGGCTAGTGCAGAGAAGGCCCTCTCACATGTGCTCACATGTCCCTGTGAGTAAGCTCCACTAAATCCAAAGGGACTTACTTCTGAGTAATTGCATAGGATCAGACTACAAGAGCACTTCCTAGCCAGGTTAAGACTCCCCCCCTTCCTCTCACCTTTAGGGAGCAATCCTAGGGCCACTAGACACTGTCTAGAGGGCCATAGGATGTGCTCATTTCTGGGAACCAGCCTTGGAGCCAGTGCTCTGAGGTCGGTTCCCAGAAAACTGACCTCTCCTCACAGAAGACCCATCCTCCGCGCTCAGAAGAAGAGCATGGAGCGATTGAAAAAGGACAGGGCTGGGGGCGTTCCAGGGCAGGGGGAGCGGAGCTGTGTGCCTCCTCTCCCAGGAGTCCTCCTCTCCCAGTCTCCTCTCCCAGTCTCCTCTCACACAGAAGAGCCTCCTCTCCCAGAGCTTCCTCTCCCAGTCACAGCTTCCTCTCTCAGTCTGCCCCCCATGGCTAGACAGTCAAAAATGGCTGTCTAGTGGAAAATAGCAGGGCAGGAGAGGCACAGAGGGAACATTCCCCCCTGTGCCTCTCTTGCCTTGCTTTGGATAGGCGACCGCCTATCTTGATAGGATTGTGCCCTTATTTTCTTTATTGTGCTCAAGCTAGCCAAAAACAACAGACTGCAAGATAAATTTCAAAATTATAATGACAATATAAAAGCTAATCAGCTAGAAACATGTATTTCTTAATAAAATTAAGAAATAAACAGCGCCCACTGTTAAAAACTACTTTAGCGACCAACAAGACAGTTAAAAAACTTTTAGGCACTGCACCTCTTCAATAAATGAACTAGTAGAGGAACAATCCACCCACTTAATAAACCTATTTTTACTGATATTCAACTACTAACCACAATAATGGTGGCGTTCAGTATGGCAGCAGCCATTTTAAATTTCCCAAAATTGAAAAAGCACTCCACAGGGCTTCCTTGGGAAAACAAAACTGCAGCCACTCCAGTTCTCTTCCTTCCCCCAAAGAATTCTGCTCGGCCCCCATCAAACATAGCTGCAACAAAACCAGAGCTGTGCACAAATGACCTCTGGAAATTCTCCACCCTATTTGTGGGCAGAGAAATTGGGGGGACAATTTCACCAAATTTCTCCAGTGGGAGGAGAAATTCTCCAATAGTTTCTCACAGGTGGGGCTCACCATTGGCAGGGGTTGTAGTGTAGCACAGCTTCTTCTTCTCCCCCTCTTTTTTTTTTTTTTTGCACTGCCATTGCAAGTATTGGCAGCCTGGCCCCCATTGTGCATTGTCTACAATACCTCATACCAAGCATCATTCTGGGGTATTGTGGTAGGGAGGGAAGGCAAAGCTCACCCCAAAATGGGGAAGAAATTTGGGGAAATTTTGCAAAGTGGCATTTTATTTCTAGGGTTGGGGGGGGGGGCAGAAGAGAAAAAAATGTTGTGACTTTTCTGAGAAAAATGTCTTCTGAGAAATTTTGGCTGAGCTCCAGTTGACATTCTTTAGGGTTCAGCAACTTCCCCAGGATCTTCTAAATGTTAAATCTCTGAGGACAAATTTTGGATACATCTCGTCTGTAACGAGAGATGATTGTGCAATGAAAGACGGGACACTTGTGCACACACTTTGGCCACCTCATATGTAAGGTCACTATAAGAACTTTGAACCCAACCCAAGAGAATTTCTCTGAAATTTCTTCTCTTTTCGATTTCTTTTTGAAAGCAATTTCTTTTCTTTCAAATTGAATACAAAAATAATGTGGGAGAAATTTTCAGTGCAGCACTAAACAAAACATCCAGTTTTGAAGTCAAATACAGGAGAGCCCTTTAGTAAAGTGCACACGGCACTGAGCTAGATTGACTCAGCCTACCATGTTCCTAGTTCACTTGTTTCTGTGTTCCAAGCTGACTTCAGTCCCTCTGCAGGGACAGCAACAGCCACTGGTTCTTTTGATGAAGAACGGCATGATTCTGTCCTCCATTTACACCAGCTGGACAGGATAAGGTCAGGATAAGATCATACCCCAACTGCTCTGCATTGGCAGAATGCTGGATCAGAGGTGCTCAGTTGGCAAGAAGCTGTGGTGCATTAGTGCAATGCTGACCAAAGGCCCAACACAGCAGTAACTGTTTCCTTTTAACCATAGGATTCTTGGCCATGAGCAAGAATCAGACCTCCTGAGTTTCAGCTGCTCATTCGCCATGCTTCCTTCTCAAATGTCATCAGTGAGTCATTTTAATACCTATTTGGCATTTGCTGCTGTATCTTCATCCTTTTGTCATTTGGGTCTTTGGGGAAGGAGTTGACATCCGATAAGAAGTATCCCATTAATACTGATATAACACTTACATACACTGAAAAACAAGTCTCGGTACTGGTCTGGTTGCCTGGTACCGAGCTTTACGTGCATAAAAGCAAAGTCATGCATTTGATGTACCAGGACAGCAACTCACATTTTCAGTACTTTCAGCAAAACTCTCAGTCTTACAGACCATGCATTATTCATAGATTTGATTTATTCAGCAATAGGGAAGGAAAACATAAGTTGTTTGTGATTCCAATTAATACGCAGGTGGGAAAAAAATAGCTAAATTTAAGTGGATAAATTATTCACTGTGAACTATTTGATCAGTTCAGGGAGGAGCAGTTCATCACACACATGTGTCTGGCAACAAGGAAGCTCAAAGCAGATGAGCTTTCCTTGGGGGTGTCTCCATGAGCGATTAATTCCAAGCTGGCTGCATTTGGAGGTCATTAGGGATGCATGATGTCGTGGTCATCCAGCAGCTACCCTGGAGCTTAGGGAAAAACCAGATTTCCTGAGACTGCTTGAAGACTGCCGATTATTTTCCTCAAGTTGGGTTCTTAGTGGTACAGTTGCTGTGTGCCCCAACCCCTGCATTTACCTCAGGTATGCTAGCACTGCCCAGGGGTGTGCCTTTCACCATGACCCTGGTCAAGGTGTGTTTCCTGTGTGTTTCCCATCCCTGCACAAACCAATTAGTGTCTACTCAGAAGTAACTCCCATTGTGCTCAATGAGGCATCTCCCCCGAATGCCCACATCAGAATTTACAGAGATCCCCCTCAACTGAAATCGCACAGTTTAAAGCCCAATTCCCTAATTGCTGTAAAGCGCAATCTCGAGGCTCCAATTCTCCATTGTTGGATTTATTGCCTTAGGAAGTAACTACTTCACACCTTCGTTACAGAGATCCTGCACAGCATGGGGTTACAATGGGAGCTGGTTTCCTGACGTTGTTGTACTTAGGGGTGCACGAAAGTCACTTACCTGGTCTCGCAGCTTTTTGCGGTGGGGGGGAGGCGCTTCGCTGCTCTCCCCCCAAAGTTCAGGCCGGGGGGGGGGAGGCTTCCCGCCTCGCCCGGCCGAAATTCAGGCCGGGGGGGAGGCTTCCTGCCTCGTCCGGCCAAAATTCAGGCTGGGGAGGAGGCGCCTCGCCTCGCCCGGCCGCGAAATAAAAAGTAAAAAAAAAACACGCCCCTGTGATAGGCTACGTGACGATTAATGTAGCCTATCACGGCTAGATCTGCAAAGTCAGCTGTGATAGGCTACGTAAATCGTCACATAGCCTATCACGGGTGACTTAAAAAAAAAAAAAGCGCGTATGCAAATGGTGGCCCCCATAGGGAGCCACCATTCGCGTTCCTTATTTGGTCACTGTAGTCTACGTAAATCTTTACGTAGACTACGGCGAAAATAAGGGCAACACAAATAGCGTTGCCCTTATTTTCACCATAGTCTACGTAATCTTTACGTAGACTACAGCGACCAAATAAGGAACGCGAATGGCGGCTCCCTATGGGGGCCGCCATTAGCCGTACGCGCTTTTTTTTTTTTAAAGTCACCCGTGATAGGCTACGTGACGATTAACGTAGCCTATCACGGCTGACTTTGCAAATCTAGCCGTGATAGGCTACGTTAATTGTCACGTAACCTATCACGGGGGTGTTTTTTTTTTTTTTACTTTTATTGGAATGGCGGCAGCAGCAGCCGGTCGAAAGATCAGCTGCCGCCCCCGCCCCTGACGAAGACCTGATGAACCGCCGCCGGGACCCGCCGCCGGGAGGGACATTCGGGAAAGGTAAGTCCCATCCCGGGGGGATGCGGGGGGCAGGGGGGGGGCGGAGAATTTCTCTCCGAAACTTCTTCGGGGGGCCGAACACATTGGCGCTCGGCCCCCCGAAGTTTCGGGGAGAAATTCTCCGCCAACCCTAGTTGTACTGTTCTCTTTCCCACAACAAACCCATTAGTGTCTCCTCAGAAGTAACTCCCATTGTGCTGAATGAGGCTTGCCCTCTGAATGCCCACATCAGAATTTACAGAGATCCCCCTGAATAGAATACAGCATTTAAAGCATTGAATCCCTGAAGCCTGTAAAGCACTTCAATGAACCTGTGATTCTCCTGGGCTTGGATTATTGCCTTAGGGAGTAACTATTTCACACCTTCGTAATAGAGATCCTGTGGTTAGAAAGGGGGCTGGTTTCCCATCCCTGTGTTCCCCCCTTTTCCAGCACAAGCATATGTGTGTCTACTTGGAAGTAACTCCCATTGTGCTCAGTGAGGCTTGCTCCTGAAATGCAGGTGCATCTGGAGTTTCAGGGAAAAGGAGAAAGGGGGGAGAGTGAGGGGGGAGCCTCTCTTATTGGTTGAGCAGCCCCTGCCAGTCAGATGACATTCACTTCAACCCCCACTGGGAAGTATGTTCTGTGAAGCAATTTTTACTGGTGTGGAACACTTGCTCATGGAGCCCTGCATGGACGAAAGTGCGGCAAAGCTGATTCCTTTTAAAACATCCGGTACTCCTCCATTCGCTTCTCCTTCTGTTGTTGTGGAGCCATGGTCCTTGACATCCGAGCAGAATTGGCAATGCGGAATTCATTGGTTGGGAATGAAGAATGAACACATTGTGCTCAAGATATTTGGAAGCACTCCTGGCTTTCAGAGTGCATAAAGCATCATTATTTAAGCACTACGGCTTAAGCTGCAGTCCTATCCACATTTACCTGACAGTAAGACCCACTGAATTTAAGGGGCTTACTTATGAGTAGACATGTATAAGATTGCCCAGTTTATTAACATTTCTTGCAGTGGCCAGTAGTAGTTACCTGGCTTTACAGTGTAGCTTTTGATGGTTATTCTCTCTCTCTCTCTCTCTCTCTCTCTCTCTCTCTCTCTCTCTTTGTGTGTGTGTGTAAAGTAGCTAATATTCCTGTAGGTGCTACATAAGTATCAAACAAACAAAAAAGCACACCCATTATCATTGTTGTATCACATTCTGGCAGGAGAGAAGAACTGGGAAGATTTTCCCATCAGGCATTGAATCAGATTCCTTCTAGCATGCCAAGAGGCGTATATATTGGCATACTTTAACATACCAACACAGAACAGATGCAGGATATAATGGACAGCAGGGTGCAGGAGAAGGCTATATATTTTTTTTTAAAAGCATTTATGTCCAGTGCTTGATATGTACAAGGGGCATTTGGAGCATACAACCACACAGAATAATTGTCAGGGGTGTTTCTGAGCACAGGGAGTGGGACAGCAGTTCAGATTCTGAAGGAGAACCATCAGACATGGGGGAGGTGTTTTTCCAGGCTAGTCCAGATATGAATAGGCTGGCTTCCCAGGTTACAAACATCCAGAAGGCTGAGCTTGAGGGTCCCTCCTCACCCCCTCCTGCAAAAGGCAGCGAAGAAGAGGTTGATAGATGCCAGGTGCAGATGCAGAGCAAAGAGAGAGAAGGCAGGGGAGGAACTTAGATGGTCTTCCGGATTGGTCTTGCGTGAGAAGCTGCCCTTAGAGGACTCATGAGAAGAGAGGGACCTCCCCCCCCTTAAGTTAGGCTAGCGAAACCGCCTCCCTCTTCAAACAGTGGGCAACTCTCGTATATTCCATTTGGATCCCCTGAAGGCATTCCTTGTAGATGGAGAGTTTCTCTGAGAATTGGCATCTGTATGACCCTGTGAAGTAATGGATTAAAAGCTGCAGACTGAAGCCTCTCGTCTGTGTATGTTTGGGCATTGAAGTGGGGGCTAAGGGAATCGTGACAATAATATTTAAAGAAATGAGATTGACGTCATTACTCCAGGTTCTATCAGAGTAGTAGCCACAGGGAAAGGGTGGGGGTAGGAGACTAAGAACATAACAAGAGACCTGCTGGATCAGACCAAAGGCTGATGTACTCCAGTAGTGGTCAATCAGATGCCTATGAGAAGCCCAGTGCTGGCACAAGCTTCCCTGCCACCTGAGGCAGGAGGGTATCATGCTGATGATCCCCGCATTGTCACCGCCTCTCCCCACCCTGTGTCTGTCTCTGCTCTACCCACCCATCTGTCTGTCTGTCTGTCTCCCCTCTCCTCTCCTCCTCATTGCAACTGCTGCATGCTCTGCAGGGCGGCTGAAGGGCATCATTGTCCAGAAAAATGGCTGGTGTGATTCTTCAGAGAGTCAGCCATTCAAAAGGCCTTGCTCTGAGGGGCCCTTCCTTAGAGTCAGGCATTGCGGGAGGAAGTATGTCCCTGGAGATCACATGTACCATGTGGAGGGAAGGAGGGAGGGCAAGCGGGCAGTGGTACCTCCTTCAATTTGTTGCTTCTCCTGCTCTGTTACCTGAGGCTGGGGATTCACCCGGCCTTATGAGAGGGCCAGCCCTGGAGAAGAAGACCACAAGTAGGACATGAAAGCAATAGCCCTCTCCTGCTGGGGTTCCCCAGCAAATGTTATTGAGAGACATACTGCCCCTGATACTGGAGGTAATATATAACCATCATGATGACTAGTAGCCACTGATAACTTTATCCTCCATGAATTTGTCTAATCCCCTTTTAAAGCAATCTTAGTCGGTGGCGATTACCACATCTTGTGGTAGCAAATTCCATAGTTTAACTATGTGCTGGGTGAAGAAATATTTCCTTTTGCCTGTCTTGGATTTCCCACCATTCAGCTTTATTGGATGACCTTCTAGTATTATGAGAGAGGGAGAAAAAAAACTCTCTCTCTCTCTTTCTGCACTATCCCTAATTTTATAGATCCCTAACTTGTCACTGTTTATTTTTACTAACCTCTTTTTTTTTTTCTAAACTGAAAAGCCCTCAGTCTTGTAACCTTTCCTTGTAGCGGAGTTGCTCCACCCCTCTGATCATTTTTCTTGTCCTTTTCTCCACCTTTTCCATGGCTGCAATAGCAATAAGCAGACATCGAGCCTGCTCACATAAAGGCTAAAAGTGGGGAGGGGATGTGGGCTCACATGCAAGCCCTGCCCCCAACTTCCCCGTCCCCTCACTTCCCAACTTTACCATGTTGAACAGGAAGGTCTGAAGTTAGCCCTACATAGTTAGCCCTACATAGGACTAATATTCTTTTGAGATGCAGTGACTAGAACTATACACAGTATGCCAAGTGTGGTCACACCACAGATTCATATCAAGCCATGAAACTACTGACAGTTTTATTTTTGATCCCTTTTCTAATGATCCCTAGTATGGAATTTGCTGTTTTCACAGTTGCTGCACAGTGGGTCAATGTTTGCATTGAACTTTCAGCCACGAACGCAGGATGCCTTTCCCAGTTAGTCGCTGGCAGCTCAAACCACATCAGTGTGTATTTCAAGTTTGGATTCAGTGCCCAAATGCGCATCACTTTACACTTACTTACATCAAACCACATGGGTCATTTTACTGACCCTTCTTCAGTTTGGAAGAAATCCCTTTGGAGCTCCTCACTGTCCTCTTTTGTGGTTACCATGCTGAATAATTTGGTGTCATCAGCACACCTGGCCGCCTCACTGCTCACCCCTAAGTCAAGGTCATATAGAAGCAAGTTAAAAAGCACTAGTCACAACACAGATCCTTGGGAGACTCCACTTCTTATATCCCTCCATTGTGAAAATTGTCCCTTTATTCCTATTCTCTCTGCTTCCTGCTCTTCAACAACTTACCAGTCCATAAAAGGGCCTGTCCTCTTGTCCGATGATGACTGCCAAGTTTAATCAGGAGCCCTTGGTAAGAAATTACACTGCATTGGAAGGTTAATACTTTCATCCCATGTCATTTTCCCAACGAAAAAATTCCTTCCCTGAAATTGGTATTTGCTCCATAGGGGAAAACGTACAAGTTAGGTCAATGTGTCATCCAGAGACCAAGCCAAGCCAAGAGATATGTGCTGATTCACAATAAGTGCAGGTTTGTCCTAGATGTTCCAGTTTTCATATGGTTATGGTTACTAGAGGTCACATTTTATGATGAGCAATGGCCTCTGACCAGTTGCTTTGGGGCATGTAAGCAAATCACACAGCCACTTCCTCAGCTAGCATCACATGATTCTTTGGCAGGTAACTTGACAAAGGACTTAATCTGGAGTGGCTGAAATACCTTGTGGTTTTGTGTTGCATTTCCTCTGACTCAAGGTTGGTCAATAAATCAAAGGCAGAAGAAAATAACTAATTTGCTCTAGGCATAAACAAAGATGTTGCTGCATTTCAGCTCTCTTGCCTTGCTATTCCCCCCCCCAAAAAATGAGTTATAGTTTAAAAACTATTAGCTACCTTCCTGTTTGATTTTCTCCTACCCCCATTAGATAAGATCTACACACATCCTTTGCTCAGGCAACTGTTATATTGGAAGGAACCTATTGTGGAAGTAACCAGTCAAATCTCGAAAGCTAAGCAGGGTCAGCCCTGGTTAGTACTTGGATGGGAGACCGCCTGTGAATCAGGCTTCCTGCATTGAGCAGGGAGTTGGACTCTATGGTCCTGTAGGCCCCTTCCAACCCTATGATTCTATGATTATGCTCGTGGTGGAAATAGCAAAGCCTTTTTGGCAGTTGCCCTGTTGAATGCCACAGGAGATGCACCATCATTCCACTTTGTGAAAATACAGGAGGCATTGATTAGCTTGACTAATGATTGGTTTTTAATCAATTTTGCTTATTAGTCCTACTGGTTAGTTTCAAAATGTGTTGATGGTTGCTTCAAGTTGTGGGAGAGGAGGGTAGTAATGTTTAAATCAAGCAATCAAAGCAAATCAGCTTCTTAGAAATAAAGCCAAGGCGGCAATCCTGAGATCTTCATGAGTGGAGGAACAGGGTGTGGAACAATTATCCACAAAACTCTTTCCTCCCCGCCTCTCTCCCTCTGCTTCCTTGGTGTCTAGTATCTACTGCCCTTACTGGAACTCATTTTTAGCTGAGGCGCCATTTGCAACCATAAAGGCCTTAGTTTAAGGTAAATGCAGCCGTAAATGGCTGCATTTACTTTAAACTAAGGTCTTTATGGCCGCAAATGGTGTCGGGGATGCCATTTGTGTCCTCAGTCAATCTGCTGCAGAGCCGACCGGTGGGGAGGATCTGGCCAGCGAGGATTCCTCCTGGAGGTGCAGGTAAGAGATCCAATCCTCTGTGGACTTCGGGGGCCCAGATTCAATAGAATCCGGCCTCATTGCGGCCCGTGGAGGATTTCTCCAACATCCCTAGTTTCAGGCAGGAATTTTTCCAGCCCTACCTGGAGATGTTAGGAATTGAACCTGGGCCCTTCTGCATGCAAAGCGGGGGCTCTCACCTCTGTGCCACAGCCCCCCACCCCATTGTCACAGGAGTCAGCAAGGTGGGGACTATGTGCATATTTTTTGGCATTGCGGTAAAATAAAACCCTACTGGACTTCAAATCTCTATTATATTGAGCTTATAACAAGCTATAAAATACCAGCGGATCTGTTGGGGGTGCTTTTGACTTATTTATAAGGGTGTGTCGAAATCTTTGCCATAGAGGGGGTTATTTATTTGTTGACAGCAGCTAAAATTTCCATTGTGTCACATTGGAAAGAGAGTATTGGCCTTCCATTGTCTGATAGTTTTTCAGGACATGGGATGTTGCTATTATGATGAAAATGACTTCTTATGTAACAGAAAGAGAGAATCAAACGTTTGAGAATAGGTTCATTGAGAAATGGAGCATCTTTATTACATTTAGGAATGGTAAATTCCAGGATAGTCTTATGCCAGGCTCATTATTTCCATTGGTTTGAATTTATGTATTTCAAATTATGTATGAGTAGGATGAGTTATTTTGTGTGTGTGCATGAATTTGTCCATAGGGAGGTTCACATGACCCATTCTCCATGCCTTGAAAGAAATCATGAGGTGGGTTGCAGGACCAGCCTTGCCCACTGCTGATGTGCATCATGGCCACCCCGCCCCCACTACCGACACCCATGGTAGAAATGGTAGAAATGCTTCCCCAGTGTCTGTGCATTCAGAAGACATGGAAAAGGGCTCTGCACATGCCAGGATTATACACTCCTTGTGTGCAGGAGACTAGGTGTGCATATAGGTATGTGCAGAGAGCCCTTTCCCATGCCATACAAACACACAGACAGCAGGAAAGCATTTGTGCTCTGGGCTATGGCAGCAGGGGGTACAGCTGCAGTGCGCCCCAGGGAGCAGGGCTAGCCCATGTGACATTGTAATTCTTCTGGTATGTTCTTTCAAAGCTTGGGAGGTGAACCTCCCTCACTTCATAATGTGCAGCTATATTATAAATCAGGTGACATTTCCCACCGAACGTTCTTTGGCTCTTGATGTTCAACAAGAGTCTCTGTATGTGTGGTCAACAGACCAGGAGTCCAAAGACAGCTGCACTGTATGCACCTGGTGATGGGCAAACTCCCTGACATCTGTCCAGGGGGGGGGCAGTCCACTTAGGTCCCCATGGATTTCCCGGGAACCCTGCTGCATCTGCTAGATTTCATGCGGGGCAGCTCTCTGGCTTTATATAAGGTGAGATTGTTAATTGATTAACATTTCCCTATTGTGGGAAAATGACAGCCTAATTGGCATATTTTATGCCATTTGTGGCTGTAAAGTACTTACTTCTACCTAAATTGTGACCATTTTGGAAAGCTGCCCCATGCGAAATCCAGAGGACACACAGATAAGGGGGGCAGTCCATTGTGGACTCCACAGGTCAGATTCTTGGGAATCTGGCCTCATTGGAGTCTGCAGCGGATTTCTCCAGCATCCCTATATGCACCTGAGAAGACTTTTTAAAAAGAATGTTAACCTCTTACTCAATGAAACTCTCATGGAATGCTGGGAATTTCATGTGTCATCACGACAGGTCCTGCTATGCTTGGCCAACCCTCTTTGACAGGAGGTATCATATGGAACTGTGCCTCTGAAGCACAAGGCTGAAGGGGGAAGATGTGGGAAGAGAGTCTCCTTCAAGAGCACCTTTGATACGGTCACATTCACCAGGCCTTTCATATGTTTTTGTATTTGTGGAATATTGGTCTTCTGTGCAAACAATGGAGGGTGAGAAGCACTCAGGGGAATCCCTTTGTTATCTCCAGTTACAGATGAGAGATAACCAGGGAACGGACAGAGCAGCAGCCTTGTCTGCCCTGCACCCTCTCCCCAATGGGAGAAGGCATGGGGCAGGTGAAGTGGCTTAACTGCGTGTGGACTATCTCCCATTGAAGACCAGCATGTAGCAAAGCTGGTTCTCAGCAGGTGCGCTGGGAGCATCATCCACTGGGAACCAAATGCTTCACCTGCCCTACATCTGCTCCCCAATGGGAGAAGGTGTAGGGAAGGCAAAGGGCCTTCACTGTATGGAGCCTTTCTCCCATAGGAGAAGACCCACACACAGGGAAGCCTGTTTCCCACTGGACGCACTAGGAGGAGCATCCTCCTGACACATGCACTGGGGACCAAATGATGCCAGAGGGCATAGCTCTGCCCTTTGACACCAGGGGGCACGGCTCCAGTTCTGATATCATTTTGCCTGTAGATGGCTGGGTGGAGCTGCTCATCCAGCTCCCACCCCTTCCCAGTTGCCCACCCTTGATGTAAAGCATGCTCACTCCTGTCTTTGTAAGCAGCAGAGGAAGAAATCCACCTAGTTAATGTACATATTCTTGCTGACAATTTTTTTAATATAATTTTCTGTACTGTTGACGATGACAACAACACAACCGCCCAGAGAGCTTCGGCTATTGGATGGTGTAGAAATGCAATAAATAAATAAATAAATAAATAAATAAAATTGAGTGTTTACCCCATCATCTCTGGCTAGTACCTCAAGAGATATTGCCTTAAACATTTTAAATATCGTATGCCAGTAGATCACAAGGGAAAAGACAGTGTCATGAGCGAGTATGCCAAGTGCAGCCGAGTTGTTCAGCTTTAGTAGATTAGAGCTGACACCATGAGTACCAACTGGAGGCTTGTGGGAAACCAGTTGGCTTGTACAGCCTGGGATTATGTGTTCTCCATTTATCGTGTAACAAGTGAACTACAGCCTCACTTCCAACTAGACCTCAAGTGTATCCTTGCATGGAGAGAATTACTAGCATCTGAAATGGAGGTTAAAAGGACTTGAATAACTTTACAGGCTGAGTGGGAAAGGTGATCTTGGCCATCATTGTTATCTTGGGATCCAAGGGCAAAGTGAGGAATAGTAATGCATGCAGAATGATCACCAGGTATACAGTATGCAAGGGAATAACACGTGTTTGAAAGGAGAGCTGCAGATGTCAACTTCTCCCACGCCTGTCCGCTTCTCGGAGACTCTGTCCCCATAACACCATGTTACCTGTCTAACGTCTCTGATAGTTGTCGCTCATGCAAAGGTGCCATTTAACAAGAGATCAGGCAAGTTAGATGCAAAGCAGACACAGAGCTGGAAGGAATTGATACAGCCATACCGACAAAGATTTTTTTAAAAAAGAAAAGAAAAAAGGGCTCTGCCTGCTCTCCTATGCTCAAGCAATGTATTTCCCAAATCCTGGAAGGAAATGTTATTCCTGACTTTCACATTACTTTTTGACATGGTTAAGTCACCAGAGGATGATTTTATAACATTCATTTCATGTGGTGAACAGGACCAGCCCTACCATTGGGCAAGTTGAATCTCTTGCCTCAGGTGGTAGATGGGGGAAACAGTAGAGTGCCCCCACCCCGCCTAGCTCACCACCGGTGCTGCTGACTGCGTCATCCACCTGCCTGTCTGCTAGGCACTGCTGCCAGCCTCCCTACTCATTGATTCCACCCTGCCAATGAGCAGTTGAGTAAGCACCCTCAACTTCTCGTTGCTTCCATTGCTTTCACCCTGTCCACCATCTCACCTGGTTGTTGCCACCACCTGCCTATACAAGACAATGACAGGCTCTCCACAGCTTCCAGGACCAGCTGTGGAGAGCCTGGCCTCACCCAGCCTGTGCTTCTCTAAGTTGGATTGAAACATGGCATACTTCAGTCCAAGAGGAGGAGAAGGGCAGTCAAGTCCCAGCTGCCACTGTAGCCTGTCTGTAACCATTGCTCCACCGAAGTTTCACAGTGGCAGCTGCCACACACTCCCCACACTGGTGAATGTTTCAGATGGTGAAAACTGGTATTTTCATTTCATTTATTACATTTTTATACCACCCAGTAGCTGGAGCTCCTTGGGTGGTTTACAAAGACTGAAACATTAAAATCGACAACATAGAAACCATTTACATACAAACATATAACCAGAAACACAAATATAGCTAAAATTATATTAAACAATCAACAAAAAGAAAAATCCAGGAATTGATTAAAACCTCATCATATGCTGCCAAATGCCTGAGAGAAGAGAAAGGCATTAATCTGGTGCTGGAAAGATAACAATATTGGTGCCAGGTGGACCTCGTCAGGGAGATAATTCCATAAATGGCGAGGGGGCACCACCAAGAAGGCCCTCTCCCTTTTTGCTACCTTCCGAGCCTCGGAAGCCCATTTAGGATAAGAATGAGTTTACATTAGGTTCTCTTGATGTGACAAATGCCAGCATTCCACAAACAAAGAGGCCTGAGATATTTACCATGCTAACCTGATAAATGTTTGGATTTGTAAGCAGAAATCAATATTTCAAATCAATATTTCAAATGTTGAAACCAGATTTAGAATGTATATGACTTCCTCATTTCAGCTCTATTAACTGCTACCACAAGTGTACTCTCAAAACATTTATTAGTTTGGAGCATTATCCTTGACAAAGAAGATAATTAATGTTGTGGAGTGCAATTTGCTAGAGACTCAAAATGGCCTACCTAGACCTGAAATTGACTGAAGGTTTCTCATCTGTGTTTTCTGCTTTCAAATTACCCCATTTGGAAATTGTGAGAAATGAATTTAGATTTCAGCTTTACAGAGAAGATCCAATGTCAAGCTGAAATGAATTTGCCCCTCAAAATTCTCAGTTTTTCTCAAAATCCTTGATTGTACATTTTGCTGAGGTAACGTTCTACAGATCTTTGATATTATTCAGCATCTTCATTTGATACTCAAAGTTTATTCACTAGAGTTTAGCATTTTACAGTATCTCACAAATTGTGTAGTGGTAGGAGTCAACACTTCGGGGCGGGGGGGACTGACTAAAGGTTGTCAACTTTTTTGTAGAGATATTTGACAGTTGACCTGCAGTAATAGTAATTGCCGGGAGTGGACATGCAGCAGAAGTTAATATCTGATAGGTGGCACACAGCAGCAATAAGCATTTGACAGTATCTAATAGTAACTTGCAATAGAATTTGGGACATTTTATATTAACTGCATTCATTCATTAAGGGTGCAGTCTTATGGCTGCTAGTCAGTGGCTAGATGTCCATAGGATCGGTCGGTTCCTGGGAACTGAGCCCGTGCTCCGAGGTCGGGTCCCATAGAACTGCCCTCCAACTCCTCCCGCGCGGCCTCATAGGCAGTGTGGATTGGCCCCATGCTTTGCACTTGGAAGAGCAGCACAGAGCAGGGAAAACGGGGCATTCCTGGGGGTGGGACAGGGCGAGGAGGTCAGAAGTGCCGATTTGACACTTCCTATGTGTTGTCCAGCTGCCCCTTCCCATGCTCCGTGGTCCCACAGGTAGACAGCTGAAACTGGCTGTCTAGCCATGAAAGCAGGGCGGTGAGTGCATCCTCACTACTCCTCCCGCTCTGTGCTGAATAGGTGGTTGCCCCTGGGATCGGGAGTGACAGTCAATCCAGATTCATGGAGGGAGCAATCCTATCAAGCCATCTTGAACTCAAATTTCAATTTTGGAATTTAGGTGGCAAGATCAAATTTTGACATAAAAATCTAAGTTTCAAAATTGACAGTTTGTTGGATTATGCCACTTTCATTTTAGCTTTATTGCAAAGCTACTGCATGGACCTGAAAGGGATTTGAGAAGTTCATGAGAAACATTCAAGAACACATAAGGACAATCAGAATAGTAATAGCAGGTATACTCTCTGAGCTTCTAGCTAACTAACACACTGAGGTTGCTTCACATGTTATGGGGAAGTGGCCATAGAAGATGTAGAAGCATAGAGATAGGTGAGCTCTCTCCTGCTCAGAAATGATCAGAGTTCCCCCCAAATCAAGAAGAACTTTGATAATGTCCCAAACAAATCTGAGCCAATCTGAGTAGTTTTTACTAGAATTGTACTCAAATGGTCTCTCAAAATTCTCCACCTTGTGTGCAGAGAACTTTGGGAGACAATTTCACTGAATTTCTCCAGGGGGAGGAGAAATTCTCCACATTTTCTCACAGGTAGGGCTCCCCATTGGCAGGGCTTGTAGCACCTCTTCTTTCTTTTTTCATAAGGGCATTTGGTTTTTTCGTACTGCAATAGCATCAACTGTGTTGGCAGACTGGCCGCTATTTTGCGTTCACCATAATGCGGATGTGTGTGTGTGTAGGGGGGGGGGCAGTGTTGTATCTAGCTGAAGGGAAAAGGTAGAGTTAGTGCTGAGCCAAAATCTGTCCTCCAGTTTCCTGAAAGTTTTCTTCCCCGATGAAAGAGGCTTCCATTGTTCTGCCTCATTCTCAGACAGATGTTTTATAATTGTGTGTGTGTGTGTGTGTGTGTGTGTGTGTGTGGTGTTCTTGAGCGTACCTAATCACTGCCACCCTCCAGGCTGCCTGCACCTCCTGATCTGAAAAGGCCCTATAGGAGGAATTACCTCGTGATATAATTTAACTAGGCTTTAATTGAAGTGTAGGAAGCCGAGGAGGCTACAGGCTGCTGGAGAGATGATTGTACAGTGAAAAACAGGACATTTGCACTCACTCACTCTTTGGTTACCTCCTAAGTAAGGTAAGACCCCCAAACCCAACCCAACCCATGAGAAGGTCTCTGAAATTTCTTCACCATTGAATTTCTTTTCAAAAGCAATTTCTTCTCTATCGAACATGGAACTTTCAACCGCCAATCATCTTTCTTGATCCACCTGACCAATCAAAACGAAGGGAACATCTTCCCCTATAGATTTTAAACAGCCAGAAGCCTCTCTTCATGCCATAAACAAGGCAACTACACCTGTTTACGGTTCCATCCCAGTAACCCAGGGAAGCTTCTGGCCTACTCAGCTACACTATAGCCCCTCAGAGGCCACACAAAGTAGTTAAACATTAAAAAACATTAACAAACAGGTGACAATTAGGGTTGTAAGAACTCACCCTAGCTTGGTTTCTCCTGGCAATGGCCAAAGTAGTACTTGCATGCCCCTGGACCCATGCTCGAGCCGCCCATGAGCTCGGCGAGTTCCCCGGGCTCCCCACGATCCCATTTGATAAGCACCCACCATTTTCGTGCCTTCGATTTCTATGTAAAACAGGAAGTTTCAAAATGTGCATATTTAAATATGCGCAGTTTGGAGCTGGGAAAGCTAAATAAATGCAATATTAGAGGTATAATCCCTCTAATATTGTGCTTATTTAGATTTCCCAGCTCCAAACTGTACATATTTAAATATGCACATTTTTTAAACTTCCTGTTTTACATAGAAATCAAAGGCGTGAAAATGGTGGGGACTCACCTAACGGGATTGCAGTGAGTCTTGGAGAGCGTGAGCGGGCATGAGCAGGGGGCGAACAAGGAGCGTCTCAGCGAGCGCAGTCCAGGGGTTGCAAGCGGGGGGAGCCTGACAAATTCCCAGACCCAGTCGGGTGCCCATAACATCCCTAGTGACAATACAGTGCTTCTTCACAGGGGAATAATAATATTTTTCTCCTCCTCATGATGCCCAGATCATGTATGGGGAAAATATTAGCAAGTCACTACTTTATCCTCCCCTTCATGGATCACTGCCTTGTTATGGCAAAGGGGCTTGCGTAACTCAGTGAAGCCATAAGCTATGCCGTGCAGGGCCACCCAAGACAGACAGGTCATGGCAGAGAGTTCTGACAAAATGTGGTCCACTGGAGAAGGAAATGGCAACCCACTCCAGTATTCTTGCCAAGGAAACCCCATGGAACGTATCACAAGGCTAAAATATATGATGCCAGAAGATGAGCCCCTCAGGTCAGAAGGTGTCCAATATACTACTGGGGAAGAGCAGAGGGAATTTCCAAGTCGCGCCAGAAAGAGTGAAGCGGCTGGGCCAAAGCCAAAAGGACACTCAGCTGTGGATGTGTCTGGTGGTGAAAAGAAAATCCGATGCTGTAAAGAACAATATTGTTTAGGAACCTGGAATGTCAGGTCAATGAATCAAGGTAAGCTGGAGGTGGTCAAACATGAGATGGCAAGATTGAACATCGACATCTTGGGAATCAGCAAACTAAAATGGACAGGTATGGGTGAATGTAATTCAGGTGACCATCATATCTACTACTGTGGGCAAGAATCCCTTAGAAGAAATGGAGTAGCACTCATAGTCAACAAAAGGGTGGGAAAAGCAGTACTGGGGTACAATCTCAAAAACGATAGAATGATCTCAGTATGAATCCAAGGCAAACCATTCAACATCACAGTAATTCAAGTCTATGCCCCAACCACTGTTGCCGAAGAAGCTGAGGGTGATCGGTTCTATGAAGACCTACAACACCTTCTAGAACTAACACCAAAAAAAGATGTCCTCTTCATCATAGGGGATTGGAATGCTAAAGTAGGGATGTCAGAGAATTTCTCCACGAATCTCAGGGAGGCCGAATGCCAGGGCATTCGACACCCCGAAATTGGTGGAGAAACGGTCTGCCCCCCCGCCCCCCCGGGACAGGACTTACCTTGTGCGAATGTCCCTGGCGGTGGCAGCTCCGGCGGCAGTTCGGCGGTGGTTCGGCGGCCGGTCTTCCGACCGGCTGCCGCCGCCACCATTTCCAAGTTAAAAAACAACAACAACAACAACCGTGATAGGCTACGTAAAGATTTACATAGCCTATCACGGCTAGATTTTTAAAAAACACCGTGATAGGCTACGTAAATATTTACATAGGCTATCACGGCTGAGTGAAAAAAAAAACCGTGCGTACGCAAATAGTCTTCCCCTTATTTTCGTCGTAGTCTACGTAAATGTTTATGTAGACTACACTTGCCAAAATAAGGAGCACAAATGGCGGTGCCCATGGGCGCCGCCATTTGCGTATGTGCGGTTTTTATTTTTTGTTTTCACTCGGCTGTGATAGGCTACGTAAACATTTACGTAGCCTATCACAGCTGACTGCAGGGTACGGCCACCGCCATTTGTGTCCCGGCAGGACAGAAGGATTCGCGGCCGGAGGGACGGGGCGCCTCCCCCCCGGCCAGAATTTCAGGGGGAGTGACGGAGCACCTCCCCCCCACCGCGAATCAAGCTTCGGGATCAGGTAAGGGACTTTCATACATCCCTATGCTAAAGGAGGAAGTCAAGAAATCACAGGGATAACAGGCAAGCATGGCCTTGGTGCACAAAATGAAGCAGGACAAAGGCTAATAGAGTTTTGCCAAGAGAACAGGCTGAACAGAGCAAACACTCTTTTCCAACAGCACAAGAGGCGACTCTACACATGGACATCACCAGATGCTCAATATCGAAATCAGATTGATTATGTCCTTTGCAGCCAAAGATGGAGAAGCTCTATACAGTCAGTAAAAACAAGATCTGGAGCTGACTGTGGCTCAGATCATAAGCTGCTTCTTGCAAAATTTCGGCTTAAATTGAAGAATGTAGGGAAAACCACTAAACCATTCAGGTATGACCTAAATCATATCCCTTATGAATATACAGTGGAGGTGAGGAATAGATTTAAGGGATTTGACCTGTTAGACAGAGTGCCTGAGGAACTATGGACGGAGGTCTGTAACATTGTTCAGGAGGCAGCAACTCAATCCATTCCAAAGAAAAAGAAATGCAAGAAAGCAAAGTGGCTGACTGAAGCTTTACAAGTAGCTGAGGAAAGAAGGGAAGCGAAAAGCAAGGGAGAAAGGGGAAGATATATCCAACTGAATGCAGAGTTCCAGAGAACAGCAAGGAGAGACAAGAAGGCCTTCTTAAATGAACAATGCAAAGAAATCGAGGAAAACAACAGAATGGGAAAGACTAGAGATCTTTTCAAGAAAATCGGAGATATCAAGGGAACATTTTGTGCAAAGACGGGCATGATAAAGGACAAAAATGGCAGGGACCTAACAGAAGCAGATGAGATGAAGAAGAGGTGGAAAGAATACACAGAAGAACTATACAGGAAAGATTTTAATGTCCCTGATAGCCATGATAGTGCGCTCACTGAACTTGAGCCAGACATCCTAGAGAGTGAAGTCAAGTGGGCCTTAGGAAGCATTACTAACAACAAAGCTAGGGGAGATGACAGTCTTCCAGCTGAGCTATTTAAAATCCTAAAAGATGATGCTGTTAAAGTGCTGCACTCAATATGCCAACACATTTGGAACACTCAACAGTGGCCATAAGACTGGAAAAGGTCAGTTTACATTCCAATTCCAAAGAAGGGCAATGCCAAAGAGTGTTCAAACTACCATACAATTGCGCTCATTTCACATGCCAGCAAGTTTATGCTCCAAATCCTACAAGCTAGGCTTCAGCAGTATGTGACCCGAGAACTACCGGAAGTACAAGCTGGGTTTCGAAGAGGCAGAGGAACTAGAGATCAAATCGCCAACATTCGCTGGATCATGGAGAAAGCAAGAGAATTCCAGAAAAACGTCTATTTCGGCTTCATTGACTATGGTAAAGCCTTTGATTGTGTGGATCACAACAAACTCTGGCAAATTCTTAAAGTGATGGGAGTACCAGACCACCTTACCTGTCTCCTGAGAAACCTGTATGAGGGCCAAGGAGCAACAGTAAGAACCGGACATGGAACAACCGATTGGTTCGAAATTGGGAAAGGAGTACGACAAGGCTGCATATTGTCGGCCTGCTTATTTAACTTGTATGAAGAGTACATCGTGAGAAATGCCAAGCTGGATGAATCACGGGTCGGAATTAAGATTGCCAAGAGAATTATCAACAACCTCAGATATGCAGACGATACCACCCTAATGGCAGAAAGTGAAGAGGATCTCAAGAGCCTCTTGTTGAGGGTGAAAGAGGAGAGTGCAAAAGCTGATTTGAAACTCAACATTAAAAACAACTAAGATCATGGCATCTGGCCCCATCACTTTCTGGCATATAGAAGGGGAAGAAATGGAAGCAGTGACAGATTTTATTTTCTTGGGCTCCAAGATCACTGCAGACGGTGGTTGTAGCCATGAAATTAAAACACGCTTGCTCCTTGGGAGGAAAGCTATGGCAAACCTAGACAGCATAGTAAGAAGCAGAGACATCACCTTGCCGACAAAGGTCCATATAATCAAAGCTATGGTTTTCCCAGTAGCAACATATGGCTGTGAGAGCTGGACTATAAGGAAGGCTGAGTGCCGAAGAATCGATGCTTTCTAACTGTGGTGCTGGAGAAGACTTTTACGAGTCCCCTGGACTGCAAAGAGGTCAAATCAGTCCATCCTAAAGGAAATCAACCCTGACTGTTCATTGGAAGGACAGATACTGAAGCTGAAATATTTTGTCCACCTAATGCGAAGAGAAAGTCACTGGAAAAGACCCTGATGATGGGAAAGACTGAAGGCAAAAGGAGAAGGGGACGGCAGAGGATGCGATGGCTAGATTTCATCACCGATGCAATGAATATGAACTTGAGCACGATCCGGGAGAGAGCACAGGACAGGAAGGCCTGGCGTGCTATGGTCCATGGGGTCACAAAGAGTCGGGCACGACTTAACGACTGAACAACAACAACAACAACTTTATCCTCTGTTGCTCTTTTTTGTGGGGGGAGTTTTTGAAGCTGCTCCCACTTTCTGTACTGTAATGGCCAGTGCTGGGCTTTATATTCCCATAGCCTCCCTGGGCTGTCAGCTTATATGGCTGCTGCATCATTTTGCTTTTACTGCCCTGTGTTTCTGTATTTAAAACAACACAGTAACTTATTGGCCTTTAAAAATGTAAAGCAACATGAGACTATGTTCCCATCTGACAATTTCAAATATTTTCTGCTTAACAGCCACAGAATATTCCCTCTGGCAAGTGGGGTGTTTTATGAAGTTTCTTTTGCATTGGACATATATTACTTTAACTATAGTTATTTTTACGGGTGCAAGCCATTGCAGTAAGGACATTGCAACTGATGAATCAGCTGAGTTGTAGTGAATTAATTGATTAATCTATTGATTAAATGCACTCAAATTAAATTTGCTTAGTTTTGTGTGGGGCAAAACAAAATATTTCTAAAGCAAGAAGAATATTTTCTTTGTTTTTAGATGATACTCAATATGTCATAGCAGATCTTAGAAGAGACATTTCTTCTGTGAGAGAGAGAAGAGAGCATTCTTCTTTTCTGATGGTGCAGGCCATCTCCATTTTTAAAATAAAAACTTGTATTCATCTTTTTTTTTAAAGTCTGCTGCCTGATTAACTGGGGGCATCTTTTGGGTCTATTGACTTAGCAATCTTAAATTGGGGAAGGGAGATTCCATGGTGAAAAATTAACAAGTCGTTTAGCTCTGATGTAAGAACTGTTCTCCACAAGGTTTCCCTAGTAATCTCTCAATCAACTCAAAGGGAGTACCACAGGCTAGTTGTAGGAGTGCCATACACACCAACTGCATTTCCAGGTTGTCCTCTAGCCAGGCATAGAAGAAATGGTTGGAAGGAGTGAAATCCTTGATACTTCACCCATGTAAGATCAATGCTTGAGGACCACTTCTTAAATTATGGCAGCCACATAGAGCCTGTCAAGGCATAGATCCACATGGTGATGGATCCATATGAGAACCATAATGTAGGTTAAATTTCCTCCTAGATAATTAGGTGCGATCACACAGAGAATATCCATGACAGTGTCAACTATACCTTGCAACAGAGATTCTTCATGTCAGCCAGTATAGTCCTTATGTGGAACCATCAACGTGTGGAAGCATTTCTCGTACACCTTCACCTGGCTGCCATAATGTATAAAGCAGTTATGTAAATATATGAATGAAACTACTTTCCATGAAAGAAAACCTCCAAAATAATTTTCTGTATGTACTGTGCTGTATAGTATTTATAATTTATTATTACATTTATATCTCACCCTTTCCCTTCAAGGAACCCAAGAGGGCTTACATGATCCTCCCCCTCTCCATTTTATCCTCACAACAACCCTGTGAGGTAAGTTAGGCTTAGAGTAACTGACTGTCCAAAGTCACCCAGTGAGCTTCATGGCCACATGGAAGACTAGAACCCAGATCTCCCAGTCCAATCCTCTAACCACGACACCACACTGGCTTTCTAAATATGCTATAGCAAATTCCTCTAGTATGTAGAGAAACCCACTATCATATATTTAGCATAATAGTTAATTTAGTCCTCATTCAATCAGGACTAACGTATGTGACTTGGTCAGTGAAGACAAAGACTCAAATCCCTGTCTGGCCATGCACGAGATTCAATGGATGAAATGCAATCCATTTACTTGGTTCAGTCACTCCTTCTAAGCCTAGCCTACCTCCAACTGTTGTTGTGAAAGTACAATAGGTAAAGCCCCAGGTATGCCACTATAAGCTTCTGGAAAGAAAGTTGGGATACAAAATGATAATTCTTTTTATAGATATCTGTATTTAGGGTGCATAAATCACTTATATATCACCAAAAAAAAAGAGGAAGGGCGTCACACAAAAACAAGGGCAAAAGAGGGCACAGTTTTGCATAAGATTGGCATATGCAAATTTGTAAAAATACATGGACATTTAGAAATGGAATTTAAATAGAAACACAATACGTCTTGTTATACTGTGTTTATCTTTAGAGCTATCCTGAGTGTTTTGACCCTAAAAGGCAGCTTTAAAATATTTTAAATTAAAATAATAATAAAATAATGGGGAAGACAGAGACCAGGTTACCTGTGTGTCTACCTCATCTTCTGTCCAAGAGTTAACTGTTGATGGGCAACTTCAAGGGCTCTGCTCTCCCTTCTTATGATTCTTTATCTTTAAACTGGACTTGGGACAGTTCTTCATATAGAGGATGCCTTCAAATAGAGGACTGTTCTCTGGAAAGTAGGACACATGGCGTTGTATCCAATGGGTTATATCCAATGTTAGTCATTTCAATGTGTCTACACTTAGGAAGACTAACATTGGGTACAACCCATGGGGCTGCATCCAACATTGCACTAGCTGACTTCTGGTTGTGCAACAGACCTTCACTGTATCCTGTTCTCTCCTATCCCCTGCAGCCTTATGTGCATCTCCAGAATGTCAACTCACCAAAGCAGATTTGGGAGCAGTTCATGGGCTGCATGCGGAGCAGAAATCCATTCCGCTGGTGGATATCAATTCATTGGGGATGGACACAATTGTACTTCATTCATGGCCACCCTAATTGCACTGCTAAAATTATAAGGAGGTGCTCAGGGCCATGGAGGAGTTCTGCATAGAAGAAACAGGGTTTATTTGCATTGCTGGAAACTGCAGCCTGGCTTGGCGTTGCATTTCGAGTGCCTCCAGAAATAAAGTAGGTCAATGAAGGCCTCCAGATTGATGTTTTCTCCTAACGCACTTGGTAAATCGCATGCTATTACACCACTTTTACTGTACACTGTGTTCCTCTTAATTATAAATGTATGTTTCCCATCACCACAAAGGCTTTGCATTGCTCAAAGGAAATCTTTCTTCAAAGGGTTTAAAATCTCAAAGAGACCCCCCTTCCTGACAGCAACCATAGCTTGGGGGGATTCCTTCTTGAACTCACCCATAGTAGACACACCAGGCAGTTGAAGTGGCTACCCTCACACCACATCTGAATTGGCCCTGAGGCTAAATTTCTCCAGAGAGAATACGTGTGTGTGTGTGTGTGTGTGTGTGTGTGTGTTTATAGGGAGTACTTGTGAATATCAGTGTAATCTGCTTGTCTCTGGAGGAGGCTAATTTAAACTGATTTAAGAAAAGCTGTGACAAAACAATCTGACAGCAATTCCATGCACAACTGTTTTTTGGCACATTGTTAACAGAGAGATAAATACATGCATAGGTGTTACCCTTTTGCTGAATCATACCTGGGGGGAAATGTCTTCCTCAGGCTAATATATGCCAGGAACAGGGCCTTCTTTGCTGTGGCATCTTATTTATTTATTACATTTTGATCTGCCCAATAACAAACATTCTCTGGGTAGATTACAAACATTTAAAAGGCTACAATGCAATACTATAGCAATTAAAACTATAAAACACAATGCAAATATTTAAAAGAATAAAATACAATACGAAGCAACAAATCACAGGAATAAACCAGGTCTTTAAAATGCATGGGGGAAAAGAAAGGTCTTTGCCTGCCATTGAAAAGGCAACCACCTGGGCCTCAAGTGACAAGCATGGATCCAGGAACATTCACAAGCTGTGTACCTGATCTTTCAGTGCAACCCCCTCCAGAACAGGCTGAACATCACGCAACCAGGCAGACAAACACCCCCTGCTAACAGAACCTCCATCTTGTCTGGACTGAGCTTCAGTTTGTTGGCCTTCATCCAGTCCATTACCTTACTCCGGCACTGATTCACCCACTGCCTCACATGGATTAGATGAACAGGAGAGGTAGAACTGGGTGTCACTGGCATATTGATGACACCTCAGCCCACATCATGTAGATGTTAAATTAGCATGGCAGATAAAACTAAGCTCTGTGAAACCCCCTGACAACATTTCCGTGGAACAGAGCAATAATCTCCCAGCCTCACTTCTGGAAACAACCATCCAAATAGGAATAGAACCAGTGTAAAACATGGGCCCCAACTCCCAACCCAGACAGCTGATACCATGGTCAGTGGTATTGAAAGTTGCTGAATGATTTGCAATGTAAGACACATAACCCCTTAGGTCAGATTATTTTGCCCACGTAGCCCAATACTGTCTAGCCTGACTAGAAGTGGCTCCCTAGGAACTCAGGGAGAGGTCTTCCCCATTGTCTGTAACCTGATCCTTTTAACTGCAGGTGCCAGTCACTGTACAAAAAATGTGCTCTACTACTGAGCAGGAATGTACGAAATACTTACCTCCAGGTTCAGGGGGGCGTCTGCAGGGGGGAGGTGATCCGTCCCTCCCCCTGGAATCCTCCCCAGCTGGCTCCGCTCTGCAGTGAGTCCGCAGAGCGCCAGCCGGGCCCGTCTGCAGCCAGACTTCCGTCCACTGCCGGGCTGCGGCCGCAAATGGTGTCTGGTGTAGGGGATGCCATTTGCGTCCCTGCTTTAGCCGTGATAGGCTACATAAATATTTACGTAACCAATCACAGCTAAAGAATCCACTACGCTGGACGCCATTTGCGGCCGCAACTGGAACAGTGGATGGCAGTGAACAGAACAGACCGGCCGGCGGCAGGTAGGGTCCATCTGGGGGGGGGGATTTCAGGGGGTGGCGGGGGTGGGGTAGTCCGTTCTGCCACGGACTCCAGGGGTTCTTTAGAATCTGGCCTCATTGGAGTCCATGGCAGATTTCCTCTGTCATCCCAACTACTGAGCTATGATCCCTCTTCCAAATTGTCTAAGGTACCAGCCTGTATTTCCTCAAGAGAAAAAAAGGTCTTATTTAGGACTGGCACCTGGTTGAGTTGCATGACGCTCCTGTAGATTATCTACAACTCAACACACTGTAGTAGATACAACAGGAAATTGTTTGTTTATTGGTATTTATCCCACCCTTCCTCACAAAGACCCCATAATCACATAAAAATGTGGGGAAAGGACAGTGTGTATCCTTCTCACATTTGAAAACCACAAGTTTCTGAAAAATACAACTTACAATCACACAGCTATAGTGCTAGCTGTACAAAGATGATATTCATATGTGTCTGGAGAACTTGTTCAACAAGCTGGGCCCAGCTAATCCTTGGTGAAGTCAAGCTCTACTGCTATCAAATCCTTTGAAACAAATGTTGAATTTGCATGTGATATAAGGCAGGAAGGACAACATGCGAACATGATCTGTCAGCAATAGCTGAAAGGAGCAGCCTAATTGGAATCTAGGTGTTGTCAATGTGTTATAGTTGATCAAGATGGCATCATCTTTTCTCATGAAAGATTGTTAATGTGGATTTTGAAAATGAAGGTTTGTACAGCAGACTGATGACAGGATCCAAATTTTTATTCCTTTGTAAATTGATGAGTAGAATGGAGGCAATAACTATATATAAGTAACAGTGTTGAGCGATGGCATCTTTCTGCTTGTAAGTCAATCTTTTATATATATATGTATGTATGTATGTATATATATATTTCTATACAGCAGTGGCTTTAAGAATGAAAAGCTCTGCCCTTCTGATTGTGATAAATGCTAGCCTTTGGCACATCGCTAGAGAGCTAAACTTCGATTGGGAAGTCTCAGATTCAAATCCCCACTCAGCCATGGAGTTCACTGGGTGACCTGGGCCTAGTCACTTGGTTTCATCCTAACCTACCTCACAGTGTTGTGAAGATCAAATGGGAGGGGCAAATGTTTTTTGTCCTCAATTCCTTGGAGAAAGGGTGGGATTACAAATACACTTACATAAATAAATAGGCTAACCTGTTGTTGTTCCAGTGATCTACTGCCACAGCACACAGCATCAGGTTTAACCTTACCAGCTAGGGTAGATACCCTAAGGCAGCAATCCTATATACAATTATTTGGGAGCAAATCCCTGTCGGGGTTTGCCTTATGACCTGGAACCCTGAGCAATTCCATAAGTATCTCTTGCCTCCTTAAGAGTCCCACCTTCCTTCTTTTAAACTCCCCCTTCTCAGTAACGTGGGGTTTAGGCTATAGATGTGGGGTGACTGACACTCTAGACACAAGGTTTAACCACAACAGTTTACTAGTAAATTTAAAGCTAGCAAATCACAACTAAAAATATTTACACAATAGAGCAGAGTGATACAAAAGGCATAAAAAGAAAATAAAAGTTGTAAAATGCAAGTTCCTTTACCTTAGCTGTCCTTAGACTTCTCTAGGCTGCTTCCTCCTGCTCACCCTTCAGACTCTGCTCTCACTTCAGACTCTGGCTGTCTCTGCTCTTACTGGCTCTCTCTCTCTCTCTTTATATACCCTCCTCCCTCAAAACCAAAAGTACTGCTTCAAACTTGAAGAAATGAAACTTCAGTGGAGAAATGAAACTGACACTTAACCTGAGAATGAAACTACTTCTCTCAGCGTTACTCCCTCCCAACAGAAAACTCCAGGCCATTAAGCCTGAGCATTTTTTCCTTTGCCTTTGTAGGACTCAAACCTTCACTATCCTACTGAAGTTAATGCAGATTATTTCTGAGTAGACATGTATAGAATTGCCATGCACACTAAGTTTGCCAGTGAGCAAACCTGGGCTGTAGCCATCTTGGACTCACTAGTGAGTGGGGTTCTATGGCAGCTGTTTCCAAACAAATAAACAAACAATCACCTATTGTCTCACAAAAATTGGCTTCCAAAGGGTCATTCTCATTCCTTTACTATGGTTCTTTTTCCTGGCTCTTTACCCTCCATTTGACCCCCAGGGCTTATTCCTCATTACTTAATTTTTTGGAATAACCACATCTGGCTCCAGGATTTGCGGGACCCTAGATAATCCCCTCCCCATGGCTTCTTAAAGCAATTCAAAGTGTTGGTTTTTTAACATATGCAGTTCTGAATAGTCTGGGACCAGGTGATTTTAAAGGATTGCTTTCTCCCGTATGGGCCTGCCCGGATGCTGAGATCATCATCTGAGGGCCTCTTCTGAGTGCCCCTGCTTTCAGAGGTCAGGCACCTGTCTGCCAGAGTTAGGATCTTCTCAGTGGTGGCACCCTGATGAATTCCCTTCCCAGGCTCATTTGCCTGGCACTGACACGGTTATACTGGCATGAGGTTCAAACTGTCCTATTCTCTCAAGCCTTTAATGGCAAATAAATCTGTCTAGATGTGGAGTGCTTTATAAATAAGTTGTAAACTAACTAAATAAACAAATAAGATTTGTTTTCTGTGGCTTATTGCTTCACACGTTTGTTTGCTTTCCAACCAGGTATATCCTGTTTAGTTGCGTTTCTTTGATACATTGCTTTTATATTGTCTAACTGCTTTGAAAACTAACATGATGAAAAGGTGGGATACAATCGCTTAAAACATGTGGTAGGGACCCTCCATGTGGAGTGAGCTGAGTAAGTCTTTCCTTCCAAAATGGTGACAATTACAGGATGGAAACTGGGAATCAGGCATGTCTACAGACCCCTGGATCATAAGAACCTGCCTTACACTGAGTCAGACTATTTGTCCATCTCGCTGAGTATACTGACAGACAGCAGCTCTTTCCAGCCAAACCTGGGGATATTGGAGATTCATCCTGAGACCTTAGATATGCAAAGTATACACTCTACCACTGAGCTACAGCCCCTTTGCACAAAGCGCAAGCAAATGGACAAAACAGGTGATATGGCAGGGGTGTGCAAATCAGCAAAATTCGAGCTCACCAAAGTTCTCTGAATCTGATTGCGAAGCTTGTTCCAACTCAAGTCCGCATCAGATTTCAAGCTTTGTTTTTTTTTCTTTTTGCATGAAAATCCATGAGTATTCCCTCACATTTACACATCAACTGTATGCATCTTTGAAATCTTACACATTCTTCTCCCATCGATTAAAGGGTATTTATGCGCATTTATCAAAAGTACACATTTTTCATGCATATTTTTCAAATGTATGCATGCTGTCAAACACAATTCTTTAGGTCCATGAATCACACTGCAAGCTCAGAAATGTATGGACTTCCGAGTCTGAGTTCAGTCTGGTAGGTGCGAACTGGGCAAATCCTGCTAAAAAATGAACTGAAATGAATTTCTCACATATCCCTAGATATGGGCACTCTATGTGAAAGGAAAGTGATTCCTTTCATCTCAGTGGATGGGGTGGGATTGCATGATTACATGAACTGGGTCATCAAGTGGAAGCCTTTTTCCTGGAGTACCTGTGTTATTATACATTAGTTTTATGTACATGGTATGGGGACATGGTGCACATCTAATTTCCACCCTATGTAGATTGATGCCGCTTGAGTAACTGTCTGAACTGGGTCTCTGGGTCGATCTACACTTACGGGTTTTTCCACTTCCAATGAGGTTTCATCGCCCGTCTTTCACACTACGCAGTAGCTGCCTCGAATTGGAATCAGAATTTCCTACTTCCGTGCTCCCACAAGATCATGCCTGAATTAGAAAAACAAAAAACAAAAACCCATCACGGAGAAGCCACGATTCTTCGAAAATAACGCCTTAATTTTTTAAAAAAAAATCTGAAGTGGGGGATAGAAGGGGGTAAAACTTAGTCTCATTTGGGGGGATAGAACAACCTGATAGAACAACCTGATAGAGCAACCTGATAGAACAGTGTAGGAAGCCTGATTCCCAGGCGGTCGCCCATCCAACTACTGACCGGGGCTGACCCTGCTTAGCTTCTGAGATCAAACAGGCGTGCGCACATCCAGCCTTTTGCTTGTTGCTGAGGAAACATTGAGTGCTGAGGAAGCTATGCGATCAGTAGCCGGAAGACGACATGGGGCCACCGAGAGCTGTGAGTGTGATGGGCGTGGAATCAGCAGAAACAGGAAGAGTTTCTGATCCTCCAATGAGAGCCTCTGTCTTTAAGAGCAGGAAAACAGCACAGCGCTCGAGTGTGAACTGAGCTTGTGCATTCAATGAAGTACCACAATGGGGAAAATGGGTGAGTGTGGATAATCACGTTTTAATGTGAGAGCGTTTAACCCGACAGGCCACCAAATTCATTGCGATGGTGGGCGCAATGTAGATCGGCCTTGGAGTAGCTGTTTGTCAGCATACCTAGACATGTCTTCTGTATCATCTTTTAAGCACCTGGGGAAGTCTGTCCAGTTCTCCCATGCCTTTAGTAGAGTTGAAATTCCCTTTTTAATGCTCTTTTAATTGCTGTTTTTAATAATGTATCCCTTTATCTGCTTGCTCTACAGTTTGCATCTTGCTGATTGTTTTTAGAATATTTTATTTTACTTTGTTATTGAAAGCCGCCTTGAGGCTGTTACTAGCGAAAGGCAGGTTAATTCTATAAAGAAACACAGAAACAAACATTGATGGAAGTGGATATAATCTGACTTTACTTTTTTTAAAAAAAGTGAGTGATTGCATCTTTCAATTATTCTGGAGAAAATACCCTGTAAAAAAGGTCTCTAGAGAGGCTAGTTAGGTTACAAACAAATATTCCCCCTGAGTCTATAAGCTACAATCCTATGCATACTTGGGAATAAGTCAATTCAGTACACTAGGAGTTCCTTCACACAGAGCTTTTATCCTGTGATTGAGATTGCTCCTTCATGGAAGTTTGCAGAGTCTGTTTCCTACTTCCCAGCTGAGCAGAGCAGGGGAAGCTGCTCCAGCTGGTTCAGGGACTACAGAAGCAAGCAAGCAAGTGAACAGGGGTAGCAAACAGGAGTTGGCCAGGGGATTTGCGGAGGCAGAAGAGACAAAGGAGACAAAGGTAAAGAGGTAAGTGGGCTGGAGGAAGCTAGAGGAAGCCCAGAGGACTGTCCTTTGCCTTCTGAGTGGCTGTGAGCTCACCAGGTGCTCCTGAGAGCTCCAACTGAATTGGGGGGGGGTGTCCTGAGTACTCCCAGAAGCTGTGTGGGCAGGTGAGCAGAGCAGAGCAGAGCAGAGGAAGCTGCTCCAGCTGGTCCAGGGACTACAGAAGCAAGCAAGCTCCCAGAGAGTGAGCGAGCAGAGTGAGCAAACATGGGGAGCAAACAGGAGTTGGCCAGGGGATTTGCAGTGGCAGAAGAGACAAAGGAGACAAAGGAGACAAAGGCAAAGAGGCAAGTGGGCTGGAGGCAGCCCAGAGGGCTGTCCTTTGTCCTTCTGAGTGGCTGTGAGCTCACCAGGTGCTCCTGAGAGCTCCAACTGAATTGGGTGTGTACTCCCAGCAGCTATGTGGGCAGGAAGCTTCAGGCTGTTTCCTGCCTCCCAGCTGAGCAGAGCAGAGCAGAGCAGAGCAGAGGAAGCTGCTCCAGCTGGTCCAGGGAGTACAGAAACAAGCAAGCTCCCAGAGAGCGAGTGATTACAGCAAGCGAACAGGGGGAGCAAACAAGAGTTGGCCAGGGGAGTTCAGCAGGGGAGGTCAAGGGGGAGGACTCTAACATTTTTCATTTATTTGTCTTGTAACACACACTTCCATACCAGTGGGACTCTGTTTTTAACCTCCAGTGAGTAAAGACCAGGCACAGGCTACTCTAGAACAATCAGAAAGCTAGACACAAAAAAGAAAACAGACTATGGAAGGACAAGACTCTCCAGTGGTGGTGACCTGCAAGGTGTGTGCCATGTTTGTGTTCTTGCCTGAGAACAGCATGGCCTACATGTGCAACAAGTTGATCACACTGCTGGAAGAAAAAGTAAGAGGACTGGAGCGGCGACTGTCGACCCTCCAGGGAATAAGAGAACACAAAGAATTCTTGGACAGAATGGGGGAACTACAGCAGCAAAGTGAAATACAGGAGCTAGAAGTGCAACAGCAAGCTGAGGCAGAAGAGGAAACAATGGGGCCCTACCGCAATGGCCAGCACTGCCAGTCCTGGTGCATGTGGGGCCTCTACCACCAGCGGCAGTGATGTAGTGCTTCTGGGAGAAAGCCCCTAAACAACTGAAAACACAAATTTCTGGAAGGGGCAGGTCATGCCTTCCAGAAACGAGGAAGGTGAGGAAAAATGAAGTAGAGGATACTCCTTGGGAAAGGGTGACAGGAGCAGAAGAACTAGAGGACACTCGGCACCAGTGGAGGCAGTGGAACTAGGGAACCATTTCCAGGTACTTGAGGATGAGACTGGAGCACAGTCTGCAGAGGAAGAATTACAGGGGAGCCTACATGAGAGCCAGCAAGAGGCTGAAGATCAGCCAAGCGGAGGCGATGAAACCAAGGCCTACTACAACAGGAAGAGAAGAGTAGTAGTAGTGGGAGACTCCTTGCTGTGTGGGATTGAAACCCAAGTATGTCGCAAAGACCCGTGGACTCACCAGGTATGCTGTCTCCCAGGAGGATGGATTAGAGATGTGACTGAAGGGTTGCCTGCACTCATAAAGGCCACTGACAGGTATCCCTTTTTTCTCATTCATGTGGGAACAAATGATACCGCCAAGCGGAGCTACGAAAAAATCACGTCAGACTTTGAAGCTTTGGGAAGGAAACTCAAGAACTTTGGGGCCCGGATAGTTTTCTCATCCATCCTTCCAATAGTCAGAAGCGGGATAGAAAAGGAAAGAAAAATACTCTGGGTGAATGACTGGCTACGAAGGTGGTGCCTACGAGAGAGATTTGGATTCTGGCTGGGACCACAGGCTATACTTCCTGGAAGATGGACTGTTGGCAAGGGATTGGTTGCACCTCACAAAGGATGGGAAGAATGTGCTTGGCCACAGCATGAAGAACTTCATCAGGAGGGCTTTAAACTGAATCCTATGGAGAAGGGAGATGTAAAGTTGGGGGTAACAATGGACGAAGGCTCATGCACCGCAATGGAGAGAACAGCTCTAATAGCACCCAATCATAGTCTTCACAAACATGTAGGAAGAAAACCAGACCATGAAGCACATGGTCTTCGATGTCTATATACTAATGCCCAGAGTATGGGAAACAAACAGAATGAACTTGAACTCTTAATACAGGAGGGAAATTATTACTTGATAGGTGTAACTGAGACTTGGTGGGATGACTCTCATGACTGGAATACAGCAATTGAACGATATAACTTGTTCAAAAAGAACAGGAGGAACAGAAAGGGAGGTGGGGTTGCACTGTATGTGAAAAATACATATCTCTGCACAGAAATACAGGAGGATGAGCTTGGTAGCCCCATTGAGAGCATCTGGGTTAAAATAAATGGAGCAAAGAATAAAAGGAACCTGGTGGTTGGAGTCTACTACCAGCCACCCAATCAAGGAGAAGACGAGGATGAAACTTTTGAAAAGCAAAGAGCCAATGTTTCAAGGAAGCATGATGTAGTAGTAATGGGGGACTTCAATTCCCCTGATATTTGTTGGGAGACAAATTCTGCAAAACACGGCCCCTCTAGGAAATTCCTGACTTGTGTGGCAGATAACTTCCTCCTACAGAAAGTAGAGGAAGGAACTAGAGTATTGTCTATCCTTGACTTGATCCTAACCAACAGAGATGACTTAGTGGATAAAGTTGCAGTTACAGGAACTCTGGGGGGAAAGCGACCATGTTATACTTGAGTTCTTCGTTCTAAAGGAAGCAAAAATTGAGTGTAGCCAAATGCCTACCCTGGATTTTAGGAAAGCTGATTTTAATAAACTCAGAACAATGATAAGTAATGTCCCATGGCAAGTGACTCTAACAGGAAAAGGAGTCCGGGATAGGGATGGCGGAGAATTTTGCCACGGATCTCAGTGAGGCTGAATGCAGGGCATTCAGCCCCCTGAAATCTGTAGCAGAAAGAAGCCCCCCACCACCACCCCGCGAAAGGCACGCAAAATGGAGCACCTACCTGGTGCCGTTCGCACTGCTTTGCAAATGGCAGCCACGTCTGCAGCCACCATTTGCTTCATGATTTTTGCCATGATAGGCTATGTAAATACTTATGTAGCCTATCACAGCTAATGCAGGGATGCCATTTGCGTCCCTGCAGAGGCCGTGATAGGCTACATAAATATTTACGTAGCCTATCACGGCAAAAAAAGGGAACGCAAATGGCGGCTGCCATAGCTGCCACCATTTGCGTTCCCTTTTTTTTGCTGTGATAAATATTTATGTAGCCTATCATGGAGAAAAAAAGGGACGCAAATGGTGGCAACTATGGCGGCCGCCATTTACGTCCCTGCGCAGCCCAGCAGCAGCCGGATGTCTCTGCAGGTGGCCCCTGCTGGTGGCTCCACGGAGTTGCAGCAGAGCGGAGCTGGCTGGCGACGATTTCGGGGGGATGGACGGAGCGACTCCCCCCCACCATGAATGTCACAAAACAAAACAGGTAAGTCGTTTCATACATCCCTAGTCTGAGATGGGTGGGAGTTTTTAAAAAAGGAAATTCTCAAAGCACAATTACAAACAATTCCAACAAGAAGAAAAGGTGGAAGACAACAGACAAAGCCAATGTGGCTTCACAAAAAGCTTAGAGATGACCTGAAAACAAAAAAAGTACACATAGGAAGTGGAGAGAAGGACGAGCAACAAAGGAAGAGTACAGGCAGCTAGCACCGAATTGCAGGGATGGTGTCAGGAAGGCCAAAGCTGAGAACGAGCTGAGGTTAGCGAGGGATTCTACAAGCAACAAAAAAGCTTTCTTCAGCTACATGCATAGTAAAAGACAGAGGAAAGAAATGGTGGTTCAGCTATTCAATCGGGATGGCAAAATGATAACAGATGACAAAGAAAAGGCAGAGGTGCTCAATTCCTACTTTGGCTCAGTCTTCTCCCAAAAGAGGGTCTATGTCCCCCATGGCAAAGGCGAAGTCCAGACCGAAGGAGCAGGATTGCAGGTTGAGAACAATAGGCATATGGTTAAGGAACACCTAATTACTTTGAATGAGTTCAGATCTCCAGGGCCAGATGAACTGCACCCTAGAGTAATAAAGGAACTGGCAGAAGAACTCTCAGAACTGCTGCCTATTCTCTTTGAGAAATCATGGAGGACGGGTGAAGTGCCAGATGACTGGAGGGCTAATGTTGTCCCTATCTTCAAATAGGGTAAGAAGGAGGATCCTGGGAACTACAGACTAGTCAGTCTGACATCAATCCCTGAGAAAATACTGGAGCAAATGATCAAACAATCCATTTGTAAGCACCTTGAGAACAATGCAGTGAGTACTCAAAGCCAACATGGACTTGTCAAGAACAAATTCTGCCAGATGAATCTGATCTCAATTTTTGATCAAGTAACCTCCCTTGTGGTCTCTGGGAATGCTGTGGACATAATATACCTTGACTTCAGCAAAGCTTTCGACAAAGTGCCCCATGATATCCCGATGAGCAAACTAGCTCAAAGTGGGCTAGATGAAACAACGATCCGGTGGATCCACAGTTGGCTACAGAATCAGACTCAAAGGGTGCTTATCAATGGGATCTTCACTGGGGAGAGGTAATGAGTGGGGCACCACAGGGCTCAGTCCTGGGCCCAGTGCTCTTCAACATTTGTATTAATGACTTGGAGGAGGAGGTGCAGGGAATGCTGATCAAATTTGTAGATGACACAAAATTGGGCAGGACAGCTAATACTGTGGAAGACAGAAACAAAATTTGAAGTGATCTTGATAGACTGGAGTGCTGTGCAGAAAACAACAGAATGAAATTTAACAGGGATAAATGCCAAGTTCTGCATGTAGGAAAAAGAAACCAAAAGCACAGTTACAAGATGGGGGATACGTGGCTCAACAACACTACAAGTGAGAAGGATCTTGGAATTGTGGTAGATCACAAGCTGAATATGAGCCAACAATGTGATGTGGCTGCAAAAAAGGCAAATGCTCTTTGGGCTGCATTAATAGAAGCATCGCTTCCAAATCACATGAAGTACTAGTTCCCCTCTACTCAGCACTGGTTCGGCCTCATCTGGAGTCCTGCGTCCAGTTCTGGGGACCTCACTTTAAGAAGGATGCAGATAAGCTGGAGAGAGTTCAGAGGAAGGCAACAAAGATGATCAGAGGACTGGAAACAAAGCCCTATGAAGAGAGACTGAAAGAACTGGGCATGTTTAGCCTTGAGAAGAGAAGACTGAGGGGAGATATGATAGTGCTCTTCAAGTACTTGAAAGGTTGTCCCAGAGAGGAAGGCCAGGATCTCTTCTTGACCATCCCAGGGTGCAGGACACGGAATCATGGGCTCAAGTGACAGGAAGCCAGATTCTGGCTGAACATCAGGAGAAACCTCTTGCCTGTTAGAGCAATACGACAATGGAACCAATGACCTAGGGAGGTGGTGGGCTCTCCCACACTGGAGGCATTCAAGACAAGGCTGGACAGCCATCTGTCAGGGATGCTCTGACTTAGATTCCTGCATTGAGCAGGGGCTTGGACTCAATGGTCTTGTAGGCCCCTTCCAACCCTACTATTCTATGATTCTATGATGCCATGATCATTCAAGCCATCTCCTGCACTAAATGCCCTTTGTTCCATTTTTAAATACATTACAGATAATGAGCTATCAAATTACCCCATTGTGTTCCATTTCAGTTTCATACAAGAGTAAAAGCGCCAAGAAGAGGAGCAAGATCAATGAAACATAATGGAAGACTCAGATACGAGGAGAAGGGCGGGGAAGAGGTGGGGGAAAAGGAAGCATGTGGAAAAGGGAGTTGTGATCCTGCATTTGAAACGGAAGCAGAAAGCCCGATTTTAAATGCAGGATTTTAGACTGGTGTAGAGATGCCAACCTAGTAGATAAATAGGAACTGCCTCGGCGGGAAAGGTAGCAGCGTTCCGTGCACCTCGGTGTTCAGTCATGCCGGCCACATGACCACAGAAGCGTCTTCGGACAGCGCTGGCTCTTCGGCTTAGAAATGGAGATGAGCACCACACCCTAGAGTCGGACACGACTGGTTGGGGACACCTTTACCTTTTAGAGATGCCCTAGAATTGAATTTTCAGTAAACATGTATAGGATTGTGCTGTAAATTGTGCTGGTGGGGACAAAGGGAGGCAAGAGTGAGGTAGACGGGAGCAGGCCAAGGGAACACCAGGGCCAAGGTAGTAACCCCCTGCCAGGAGATAAGAGGGGAAGGAGGACCATTCCGCTGCTGAAAAATCTTATTGTTTTTCCTTTTCCTTCCCAGTCCTCTTTTTGTTGTGTATTGTGCCTTTTTTTAAAGCCTGTGGGCAGGGAATGTCCTTTAGTGATTGATTGTAAGCAGCTCTGGGAACCTTTAACATTAATGCAACATTAAAATATTTTAAATAAATAAATAAATAAATAAATCTACCAGCACATCAGAAAACTCAGCAACTGAGAAACCGTGTGGTGCAGAGGTTATAGTTAGGGGCAGGGGAGAAATCTGTTCATTTCCCATTTTAATGCAAACTTAGTGAATTTTGCATTTTCGAACCAATATGCGAACTGAACCTCAGTTGTCAGGGTGCTAGTCCCCACTCGGCCATGGAAGTTCACTGGGTGACTTTGGGCCAGTCACTGACTCTCAGACCAACCTACTTCACAAGTTTTGTGAGGATAAAGTGGAGAGGAGGAGGATTATGTATTCCGCCTTGGATTCCTTAAGGAGGAAAAAAGGCGGGATATAGATGTAATAAATAAATAAATCTAAATTCACACTACTCTATATTTTGCAATGGAGTTCTCCAATCAAAAAGTGTACAAAAATGCATATGCCAGAGAAAATAATGTAAAAATGCATTGTATTAGGGAAAGTGCTTGAAAAAAATGTATATTAGGCAAAATGTCATGTATTTGGAGAAACGTACACAAAAATGCATACAAATGTTCATGCAATTTTTCATTTAAAAATTCTCAAAATTCAAGACAAATTGAATTGAAATCTGGAAAAAAATTCAAAGTTTGGGACGAACTGAACATAAAATTGTCAAGGTGAGGAACAGAGATCCAAACTACTCATTATGCTAACTGCACAGAATGTAGCTGTGGCTTGTCTTACTTTTTACTCTCATGTAAGTCTGCATGGCCTTGATTCAGATTGGGGCCATGGGGTTCCAAAAGGGGAGGGTTAAACCTTCCCCATACCCATTTTTCCTACTCCCCCCACATACATGTATGCCTCCTTGAGTTCGTTGGAGAAAGAGTGCGATATAAGTGTAATCAATAATTTTTTCCACTACTTTCCCACACTTTCCTCTCACTTTCCCCCATTTTTTAGACTACCTACATCTGTCACCCGCCATGACTCCAATGCAGTACTCTTGGACTCTTGCATGTTATAGCAGGCAGATGAAATGACCAGAGAGGTGGGTCAGGGAAGACGAGCCCCAGGCCTGGCTGACGAATGTTCTACCTCAGCAGCAGATTTAGAGGTACTGCAGAGCCTCTCTGTTGCAAACTGGCAGCCCTGCCTCTAGGGACAGATGGATCTGTCAGTTTCGGTTTCTCTCAGTTTCTCATTTT
This sequence comes from Heloderma suspectum, assembly GCF_057233095.1. Taxonomy (NCBI): domain Eukaryota; kingdom Metazoa; phylum Chordata; class Lepidosauria; order Squamata; family Helodermatidae; genus Heloderma; species Heloderma suspectum. The sequence continues at coordinate 28,781,697 of NC_139461.1, read as the reverse complement.
TCCAAAGTTTGTCCTGGACTGTGGGGATTTTTTAAAGTGCATTTCTAAGTGCTACAATATACATTTTTGTATGTAATTTTGCCTTATATACACATCTTTGGAAGTGCCTTTCCTAATCTAATGTGTTTTTGACATTATTTCGACTAATATACACATTTTTGTGTGACCATTTTTGTAATATACACACATCATTTGAAGAAGGATAACTGGGTTTTGGTTTGCATATTGGTTTGAAAGAGCAAAATTAGGTAAAGGCCCAATCCTATGCATGTTTAGAAAGAAACAAATCCTTCAACGCCCAGCATCCCCCAGCCAGCATGGGAGTTGCAGGACTTTTTTCTGTCCAAATATGCATAGGGTTGTGCCCTAGGTCTGCACTAAAATGTAAACTGAACAAATTTCTTCCTCATCCCTCCCTCTCAGATAAATATGCTTATTTGAATATAGTCTCCAACTAAAATAGGATTAAAAATAGGAATAGCTGAAAATTTATGTTTGGGGAGAAGGGAAGCCATTGTAGGTCTTAAGATCCTAGGGATAAGAAGTCTAAGATTAAACTGCAAAAGTTCTTCCAATATTCCTGAGCTGAGCAGAGTCCTGCAAGGATATATATATATATATATATATATATATGCAAATGAAGTGAGGAATTTCATCTTTAACTCATTAATTTTCTATGAAGAAGCATGGCTCAACATTAAAAACAGAGCTTTATCATTCAGCACAGGCTGTCTTTTCATATACTTTTCTGAATGAAAGCAGACAGAAAACTTATTTTGTGTTTGTTCTGATTTTAGTAATGTAATAAAGCTGGGCTAAAAAAGTAAAATAACATTTAATTGAAATTGATAGAAAAATGCAGAGGCCCCAAACAGTTTTCAGTAGAAGATTTTACATACTATATATCTATCTCTATATCCACTTAAAATCTTCTACTAGAACCTCTAGCAGCATGCATATACATACATACACACACACACACACACACACACACACACACACACATCTATCTATCTATCTTTCATTTAATGTCATGCAGATTTTCTCAAGTCATCATATGGACAGAGATGCTTTCTGTGTTATGAGAAAGACTGGAAAAAGAGAGACAAGTCTGAGGTAGAAAATGGCAGTTTCTAAACCATCACACATCTTTATTTTGATGCAAGTTTAACAGGAGAGAATTAAAATAGAGGGCAAAGCTCCAAACCCTGAGCAGAGGGCAGAAGGGGATTCTGGATGTATGTGTGCTTCCCTTCTCATGACTTCACATTCAGTTAGAACTAAGCATACTTTACCATGATGTTCAAATCGGCATACAACGGATAGCACTTGTCACCCACACTGTGGTGTGCAAAGTTTTGGGCTACCCAGTTTGCTAATTCCTGCATCACAGCAAAATATGATTAGCAGATGTATATATGATTAGCAGACTCAAAGTGAAGCCATGTAAGAGAGAAGTAAATGTGCAAGTCTGTGGATAGTTTCCATTCCTCCAAACCTTGGTTAGGATTGTCAGAACTCAGCCAGTGACTTGGGAACACTGGGCAAAAGCCAGTTACAGTCAAGGGTGTTTAAGTTCCATGGATTTCAATGGGAAAATTCTGCATATGCTGACATCCCTAGCTTTGACTTCAGAGTGCTTAACTATGGCTGACTCCTGCTCTGTTTGTTCCACATTGGCTCAAAGTCACAAGAAAAAGAGAAGTCCCTGAAACAAAATATACAATGGTGATTGGTATTCTGACCACTTTCAAGTTGGTGAATGAATTCTGCTGCTTCATGTCACTTGATGACCGAAGACCTGTTCAGGTGTTATGCCTGAACAGAGTAGAGCAATGCATGTAGGGGACACAGGGCCATGCAGGGCTGGCATCAAGGGTAGGCATGGTTGGGCAACTCTCAAGACCTCATACCCTAGCAGGGGCCCACTGCCAAGGGCTAGCTGGACTTGGCTCTCTTCCCCCTGGCAACCTGCTTGTTCACCCGCCTCTCGCTCTGGCCCAGACAATGGTGTTGGTGAGAAGAAGGAGCAGTAGATGCCACGGCCTACTTGGTCCCTGGCTCTCTGCCTGTCAAGCAAGTGGTAGCAATGATGAGAAAGAGGATGAGGACCAAGAGCAGCTGGTTACAATGGTGGTGAGAAGGTGGACCCACGGAGGCGGTCTTGCCCAAGGGCTCTTGAAAACATGGATTTGGCACAGTCAGTAAATGCATCTCTCAAGAGGAAATCTGATTAAGGAATCATAGAATCATAGAACAGTAGGGTTGGAAGGGGTCTATAAGACCAACGAGTCCAACCCGCTGCTCAGTGCAGGAATCCAAGTCAAAGCATCCCTGACAGACGGCTGTCCAGCTTCATCTTGAAAGCCTCCAGTGTGGGAGAGCCCACCACCTCCCTAGGTCATTGGTTCCACTGTCCTATTGCTCTAACAGTCAGGAAGTTTTTCCTGATGTTCAGCCAGAATCTGGCTTCCTGTAACTTGAGCCCATTATTCCGTGTCCTGCACTCTGGGATGATCGAGAAGAGATCCTGGCCTTCCTCTCTGGGACAACCTTTCAAGTACTTGAAGAGCGCTATCCTATCTCCCCTCAGTCTTCTCTTCTCAAGGCTAAACACGCCCAGTTCTTTCAGTCTCTGTTCACAGGGCTTTGTTTCCAGTCCTCTGATCATCTTTGTTGCCTTCCTCTGAACCCTCTCCAGTTTGTCTGCATCCTTCTTAAAGTGAGCTGCCCAGAACTGGACACAGGACTCTAGATGAGGCCTAACCAGTGCTGAGTAGAGGGGAACTAGTACTTTATGTGATTTGCAAGCTATATTTCTATTAATGCTGCCCAAAATAGCATTGGCCTTTTTTGCAGCCACATCACATTGTTGGCTCATATTCAGCTTGTGATCTACCACAATTCCAAGATCTTTCTCACTTGTAGTATTGTTGAGCCAAGTATCCCCCATAGTGTAACGGTGCCTTTGGTTTCTTTTTCCTACATGCAGAACTTGGCATTTATCCCTATTAAATGTAATTGTGTTGTTTTCTGCCAAGCACTCCAGCCTATCAGGATCACTTCAAATTTTGTTTCTGTCTTCCAGGGTATTAGCTATCCTGCCCAATTTTGTGTCATCTGCAGATTTGATCAGCATTTTCTGCACCTCCTTCTCCAAGTCATTAATACAAATGTTGAAGAGCACTGTGCCCAGGATTGAGCCCTGCGGTGCCCCGCTCATTACCTCTCCCCAGTTTGAGAAGATCCCATTGATAAGCACTCTTTGAGTCCGATTCTGGAAGCCAACTGTGGATCCACCTGATAGCTGTTTCATCTAGCCCACTTTGAGCTAGTTTGTAAATCATTATATAGAATACATTTTGGATGAAAGAGATGACATATTACCACTGTAACCATATCACAAGAACAACAAAAAGGTTGATTGAACTTACCTTAAAACACCTTATGCATATTCCTGTTGCTAAGCAAAACCTCTTCTCCTTTAGCCACCACTAAGCACAAAGAAAAAACAGAGGATAGATATACCACTCTCAAGGCCTGCTTGTGAGCTTACCAGAGGCAACTGGCTACTGACCACTGCTGGAAAAAGAATGCGGGTATAGAGGCAAAGCTGGTGTCTTGGATACTCATGGTTGAGCACCTGCTGATGGCTCACACCCCAGCAGGGTCTCAATGACAAGAGCCCCCTGGACTTTCTCCCCCTCTTCACCTTTGTAACCTCCTTGTTCACCTGCCTCTCGCTCTGGCCCAGACAACGGTGGTGGTGAGAAAGAGAAGCAGAAGATGCCACCGCCTGCTTTCTCACTGGCTCTCTGCCTGTCAACCAAGCAAGTGGTAGCAATGATGAGAATGAGGAGGAGGGGCAATAGCAGCTGATGAGAATGATGGTGAGGAAGTAAACTCAATGAGGGAGGGGGTCCATTGAGGGTGGGTTCCCCAAGGGCCTTCAAAACCTGGAGCTGGCACTGGGGCTGCGTATGCTGTCCCTGCCCCCAAGGACCCTACCCAATCAGTGCCTGACCTTCCTGTATTGAGCAGGGTGGTCTAGACAGGGGTTCTACTTGTGTTTCAGTGAACATGAGTAGAAGCTGCCTTCGGGCCTTCCCACGCAATGCAGGGAGATTGCAGGCTGAGAGCTTGCATGCATGGCGACCAATGGAGTATGGTGGCTCTGATTTCAGTGGTGCTGTGAATCCATTCTGGGCTTTAGTCAGAACCAGCCAGAACTTTAAAGGAGCTGTCCAAGGTGACAAACCTATTTTGGGGGATAGGGTGCAGCACCTTGGATTGCTCCTTTAGAGTTCTGTCTCCACTGGTGGTGACCTTGCTTTTGAGTCCTGTGCCTCTTACATGTGTTGCAGCACCTCATCCTTGCATAAACTGGCACCCCTCCAGATGTGCTGTACTACAATTCCCATCAGCAGCAGCATGGTCAGTGGCCATGCTGGCTAGGAGTGGTAGACACCGCAGTCCAAAACATCTGGAGGGCAGCTGGTTGGTCAAGGCTGCCCTACCCTGCTCAGTCTTTATTTATTTACTACATTTCTAATCTGCCCAGTAACAAATGTTCTCTGGGCAGATGACAAACAGTTAGAAAAATGAAATGCCATTTTAAAACAGTTAAAACTATAAAAGACAATGCAAATATTTAAAAGATTAAACACAATATACTACAAAACAATGAACAGCACAGGAATTGATAACACAGCCATAATAACCTAGAACTAGGTGTCTAAAATGCCCCAAACAAGAAGAAGGAGAAGGAGAAGGAGAAGAAGAAGAAGTTATTTATTTACAATATTTATACACTGCTCCACATCAAAAGATTTTGGAGTGGTGCGCAACAAAGATAAAAGAATAAAACACCATATTAAAACAATTAAAACATTTAAAAAGAAACAGATTCTGAACTTAATAAACAGCGGCTGGGCACTCAAGAAAGGCCTCTCGAAATGACGGCGTCTTCAGGAGGCACCGAAAGGAACACAACATTGGCACCTGCCTGACCTCCAAAGGCAAGGAGTTCCACAGGAAGGGGGCCACCGCACCGAAGGCTCTTTTCCTGGTGGACTCCAGATGGGCCATGGGTCCATGTGGAACCACCAAGGATATGCCCTCCGATGACCTCAGTGACCAGGCAGGTTGGTAAAGAAGATGGCACTCTCTCAGCATGATGATGATGATGTTTCTATACTGCCCCATAGCCAAAGCTCTCGGAGTGGTTTACAAGATAACAGTGTAGGCACCAGGCAAGCGTCTTGGGGAGTTTATTCCATAAGTGGGGGGCCACCACTGAGAAGGCCCTGTCTCTTGTACCTGCCTAACTTCCTTTGGTGGGGGAACCCAGAAGAGGGCCTCTGAAGATGACCAAAGGGTCTGAGCAGGTACATGCGGGAGGAGATATGCTTTTAGATACTCTGGTCCCAAGCCATTTAGGCTTTAAAGGTCAACACCAGCACTTTGAACTGGGGTCAGAAATGGATTGGAAGCCAGTGCAGCTGACAAAGTACTGGCATCACATGATCAAATGAGCCAGTCCCAGTTAGTAACCTAGAAGCTCTATTTTGAATGAACTGAAGTTTCTGCATCATCTTAAAAGGCTCCATACCCAGCTGAATGTGTGAACTGGCACGGGGAGGGTGAGGTAAGGGGATAGAAGAGTTCTGTCTGTTGTGTTTCATCTGTGATGGCTCATTCACAAACGTATGTTATCACTTGACCCTTGGTCTGATCTAGCATGGCTCTTCTTATGTTCTTATGATGCTGCAATGATGAAGTGAGAGAATGTGCGTGTGTGAATGCTTCCAGAGAGAAGACTGACATTTAGGTGAAATAGCCCAGGCACTGTTTTTCTTCAACTCATTCACAGATGCTTCACATTTTCATATACACTATATATATATATATATATATATATATATATATATATATATACACACACACACACACACACACACACACACATACACAGTTGTGCAATTCCTTTCTGCTACAAGAAACTTTCCTTGTTCCCAGTTGTTCAAGATCTTAGATATAGATATGCTATAACTACAGAGATTAACAAATTACAAGAGGAACACACCAGGCCTTCAGCAACTCTCATGTGTGTCTGTGGTATGTATCTGCCTGGAGGTCATGAGCTGGATTAGTCATTTCAGTATCATATCATTCAAATGATAGGATGCAGGCTTATTACAGGCCATAATCTTTGAGTGCCAGCATTTTGGAGAAGTTGGAGACAAAGGTGCGTGCATTACCTATGGAGTACTGCGATATTGTTGCTGCTGTTCTTGTTCCCCCTAATTATTCAGCATTCACTAGCATTCATTTAGAGCCAAGCGTGCGGAATATGCAGACAATGATGATGATGAAGAATCTAATATGTACAAAGAACATTTTTCTGAGTCTTCAGAGCAGTTGACATGCCTTTTTTCAACAATCATTACCACGCCCTTGTAAGATAGGCCAGTATTATTCTCCCAGATTGATGGCTAGTGCAGTATTGTAACTGAATTACGGTGGTAGTAGAAATGAGGGTCATATTTATTTAAATTATTGCAGAAGAGGGGAAGCTGATTGTGTGGGAGGCTCTCACTCCACTCAGGTCAGGCATCAGCCAATGAGCGATTAGGGCAGTACACCCTGCCTCGAGACAGGAGTGGGTCAGGTGTTCCCACTCCCTCCTTAAGCCACACCTTCCAATGAGAATGGCAGCCTTCCCGGATCACTGCCTCCCCCCGCCCCAGTGCCACACAGCTTCAGGAGGATGCCCCAACTTAGCGCCGGAAGCCATCCTTACCCTGCCACTAGGCTGCACAGCCCTAAGTGAACAAGTCTCAGCAATGGCTAATCACCATAAAGGTCCCTCAGGGTGCTCACAAATCCCTAATTGTACCTTAACTTCCCACACAACCCTGCCAACCAAAACAGCAACCAAATGTGACCCGATTAAACTGCCTCAACTGTACTAAATTAAATCCATCTCCTGTACCTCAGTACAGAATAGGGCGGGGGGAAATACACCAACAATGCCAATCAGATGGTGAAAAAATTCCTACTCGGAAAGAGAGACCAGCTAATCCTTTACTGAAATAGGGAGGGAGGGTTTAGGATCTTGTGGATACTGTCTTCTCTGCCCACCATCCTGCCCCCCTTTTCCTCTCCCCAAGCTCTTCCAATGTTGCTGTTGCTGCCATGGTGTTTTCTGTGGTGGCTGCAAAGCCCTCCTCATTCTGCCTAATGGTAGGGCCAGCCCTGTGTGAAGGGGAGTGGGAGAGGGAATGATCCAATTTGGGATTATCCTTCTCAAGGTCATAGCAGTGTGTACGGCCTTGGGACAGGGGGATCTGCTGTATCCTATGGTTCCTAGGACACTCTCCCAGGGACCATAGGATTCACCTGTTAATGGTGTTTGATACAACTGTATTTGTGTTGATTTTGTGATTTTAAATGGGTTTGTTATATTTTGTGAGAACAACAGTTACTGGTTGACTGATAAACAAAGTAAATAAATGACTATAGGATCTTCTCAAACTGGGGAGAGGTAATGAGTGGGGCACCTCAGAGCTCAGTCCTGGGCCTGGTGCTCTTCAACATTTGTATTAATGACTTGGAGGAGGAGGTGCAGAGAATGCTGATCAAATTTGCAGATGACACAAAATTGTGCAGGATAGCTAATACCAAACCCTACTCAGCACTGGTTAGGCCTCATCTGGAGTACTGTGTCCCATTCTGGGCACCACATTTTAAGAAGGATGCAGACAAACTGGAGAGGGTTCAGAGGAGGGCAATGGAGATGATCAGCAGACTGGAAATAAAGCTCTATGAAGAGAGACTGAAAGAACTGGGCATGTTTAGCCTTGAGAAGAGAAGACTGAGGGGAGATAGGATAGCGCTCTTCAAGTACTTGAAAGGCTGTCACAGAGAGGAAGGCCAGGATCTCTTCTCGATCATCCCAGAGTGCAGGACACAGAATAATGGGTTCAAGTTACAGGAAGCCAGATTCTGGCTGAACATCAAGAGAAACTTCCTGCCTGTTAGAGCAATACCACAATGGAACCAATTCCCTAGGGAGGTGGTGGGCTCTCCCACACTGGAGGCATTCAAGATGAGGCTGGACAGCTATCTGTCAGGGATGCTGTGACTTGGATTCCTGCATTGAGCAGGGGCTTGGACTCGATGGCCTTGTAGGCCCCTTCCAAACCTACTATTCTATGATTCTATGAATAGTGTCACAGTCTGTAAATGTAGAATGCAAGACTGTTAACCTGCTACTAATTTGAATATGTTTAGACCTCCAATTTCTCTTGTTTGCATCACTTTTTTGTTGTGAGAAGCTACCAATAATATGATCATATGCAGATAAGCCAAATAGGTGAACTAGAATGGGTATGTCTTGGAAGAATGGGTGATTTTTTTTGTGACAAATACAGAGGCTAATGTAGCCATATCATTGGAAGGGTCTTGAAATTTATTACCTACAGCATTTCTCAACCAGGAGCCCATTCCACAAATTTCAGATTTGATAAAAAGGAGTTCTGGTCACTCCGCATTTGTTAAACTTGAGATTGCTTGAGATGATGAGAAAAATTGTGGTTTCAATCAAGCTGTGTTTCAAAAAGAAGTTGGTGGCCATGAAAAACAGACAGTAGAGAAAGATATATAAGATTAGATTGAAGGGAAGGTATCTAGTAAAAAAAGAAAAGAGTGGCTTAGCATTATTGTAATGAGAATAACAACATAGCAATTACAAGGAGATTTCGAAGTCTCTCTTCTTGTTTCCTCTCTTTGTTACGTGATTTATTGCTCTGGAATTTTCTTGCTACTTGAGGCAGATGTAGCAGAATATAATGGGTGACGAAAAGTATTTTGGATGACAAGATCCCCTAAGTCTTGATTCAGGCTGCAGAGTTACTTCTGTACAGAAGCAGTCATGATTGCCCTTTGCACAGAATATCCAGTGTAAACTGGGCAATCAGTCAGAGATGCAGCCATCAGTAATTTCCCGGATGGCAAGAGATGAAAGCAACTGTTTGTGTCAGCAATCGCCAAGTTCACATGTTGTGCTGGGGAATGTGCCTGAGGATCCTCAGGACTGCGCAGCAAACTGTCTTATGTAAATCCACCTAAAGGGATTTTACAAGGAGTGGGATGAGAATAGATGGGGTCCCTAGCTGAGCGGCAGAGCACACGCTTTTCATGCAGAGGGTGCCAAGTTAATCTAAAGGTAGTAGGTCTTGAGGATGAGAGAGCAGGTTTCCTGCCTGACATCCTAGAGAGGCACTGTTGGTTGTGAGCTAGATGGAGAAATAGTCTGACATGGTAGAAAGCAGCTGCTAGTGGGGGCTGGTGGCTCTGATTTTGGTGGGGCTCTGAATCCATTCTTGGTTTCAGCCAGAACCTTCCAGAACTCTAAAGGAGCTATCCAAGGTGCTGAACCCTATCCTCAAAATAGGTTCATCACCTTGAGTAGCACCTTTAGAGTTCTGGCTGGTTCTGACTGAAACCCAGAGTGGATCCAAAGCCCCACTGACATCGGAGGCACCAGCCTCTACTGGCAGCTTCCTATGATATTTTAATTAAGGGTGACCAAACCACACAGTCAACCAGGACTCCAGATTTTGGAGGGTTCTAAGCACGTTGCCCATGGTAGCCCGCCTCCCCCAACAGCACCAACAGCCTCCCCACTGCCTGACACCTCTTGCCCACCGCACTGCTTCAGCCTCCAGCCTGGGTCTCTCCTTTGTTCAGGACTGGCTAAGTGGGTGCATTGGCCCCAGGCCTGTAGTTTTAGAGGGGCTTAGAGATCCATAATGCTCCCTGGCTTTAGTCCATCAGCTGCAGTTTTCCTGCTAGTAGGCCTCTTGATGGGTAAGATGAGTCAGAGGTCGATATCGCCGCCTCAGCACATTCCATGCTAATGAAGGCTAGTATCTTATCAGGGCCTGAGAAGTGAGGCTATGTTTATGCTGAGCTATAGGTGTCTGTGCTGGGAAAGTTCTGATTGTTTCCCCTCTGACATGGGCCTGTTAGCCTATGCTGGGAAAGTTGCAGATGAATGCTAATTAACGCTTGCTGCTGTCATGCTGCCTCACTGCTAACATGTATGGCATAAGACCCATTGTACCCCTTGGCTCTGGGTTCAGAGAAGCTGTCTGATCCAACCATTGGGTAGGCCTGTGTGCTGTAAGTACTCAATAAAGTCTCCTGGTAAGCAAACCTGGATCTGGCTTATCACTTCCGCAGCACCTCCAAACCTTAGCTGGGGCATACAGTGGGCTTATCAATGCTCCCCAGCCCATGACCGCTCAGCTGCCATTGGGTAAGTCTGCTCAGCTGAGGGGGTGGGGTAGCCACCAGCCTCCTCCTCTTGCTCAGGAGTGGGCTTACCCAGCAGTGGCAGCTCAGCTCCCAGCCCACTGCAGTGCCATCACTGGGGAAGCCCACTACCAAGGCAGTGTGGGACGGTGGCGACAGTGTGGCTGACAATGGCTCAAGCAGTGGTGAGCCCCACTGGAGTGTGTAGATCCCACAAATGTCAACAGTTGGTGTCTGTGTCTTTCATTTTTATAGTTCAGCAGCAGGGTTGCTGACAGGGCTGAGGGGGCCCTGAGGAAGGAAGCCATTCACTTATAGGTGAGAAAAGAAAGTGGTATACTCAGGGACAGCATGAATGCAGGGGCAAAACCAACTTCCTGCTCATTCAATCCCTGCCTAGAGTGTGTGTGTGTGTGTGTGTGTGTGTGAGAGAGAGAGAGAGAGAGAGAGAGAGAGAGAGAGAGAGATGAGCATACTTTGCTCCTAAACAGTATCCTAGATTGCAGCATTGTAGCAGCCTAAGCATGATGTAAAGCATGGAGAACTGTTGTCACAGCATGGAGAACTGTTGCCAAATCAGACTCAGAAAGATGCAGCTGGTGCACTCAGCATCATTGTGCAAACACACTTCTTACTGCTGCCACCACCACCTGAAGAACCAGAAACAGTGTAGAATCAAGGAGCACTTCTACGCTACAGACCTGTTATTTCATGGGGAGTGGAAGCTCTTCAAAAGCATGGTGAATCCCAATCACTGAGTCAGACTTACTACCAACCAATCACACCTCTGTCTTGTCTGGATTTTAACTTTAACTCCTCCCGCCACTCTCATGCAGCCCATTGAACCCAGGCAACTTTCAAGGGTATTGACTGCATGCTTGGGATTAGGTGACAAGGAGCAATAGAGCAATGGAGCATTGTGGCACTTTCCTCCAAAGTTTCAAATGACCTCTCCTGTTAGGACAGGATGCAATCATGTGGAACACCATAGGGTAGGGGTCGGCCACCTCCGTGGGCCTGTGAGTACATTTGACAATTTGAGAAAGTGTTGTGAGTACCACCACAAAATGGCTGTCGTGGGAGGCATGGCTACTCACTAAGGACAAGTAACCTGTCCAAAAGATTGAGTACAAGGTAGAGGTGGGATCTAAGCCCCAACACACAAAACAACCCCTTTGAACCCACAGTTTTTGGTACCAGCAGAAACAAAAGAACATGAGAAGAGCCACGCTGGATCAGACCAAGGGTCCATCTGGTCCAGGATTCTGTTCACACAGTGGACAACCAGCTGCCCATGGGAAATCCACAAGCAGGACATGAGTGCAAAAGCACCCTCCTGCCTTCCCCAGCAACTGGGGTACACAGGGATCTTGCCTCTGTTACTGGAGGTAGCATATAGACATCAGGACTAGTAGCCATTAATAGCCTCCTCCAGGAATTTGTCCAATCCTCTTCTAAATCCATCCAAATTGGTGGCCATCACTGCATCTTGTGGAAGTGAATTCCTTATCTGTCCTGAATCTCTCACCAATCAGCTTCATGGGACGTCCCTGGGTTCTAGTATGGGAGAGGGAGAAAAGTATATCCATATCCACTTTCTCCACAGCATGCATAATTCTGTAGACCTCCATCATGTCTCCCCTCACCCTCCTTTTCTCCAAGGTAAACAATCCCAGCTGTTGCAACCTTCCTGCATAGGGGAGTCACTCCTGTCCCTTGATTACTTTGTTTGCCCTTTTCAACACTTTTTCCAACTCTACAATATCCTTTTTTTTAGGTGCAGTGACGAGAACTGTGCAGAGAATTTGAAGTGTGGTCGCACCATACGTTTGTATAAGGGGACTATGATTTAGGCAGTTTTAATTTCGATTCCTTTCCTAATTATGTCAAACATGGAATTTGCCTCACACTGGCTCAGTGTTTTCATTGAACTGTCCACCACAACCCCAAGATCTCTTTCTTGGTCAGTCACTGCTAGCTCTGATCCCATCAGCTTATTTTTATTTATTTATTAAATTTCTTGATCGCCCATCTGGCTGGTCACCACTTATACTTGAAGTTGGGATTTTTTTTGCCCCAACTTGCATCACTTTATACTTGCTTACATTGAACCACATTTACCATTTTGATGCTTATTCTCCCAGTTTGGAGAGATTCTTTTGGAACTCCTCACAATCCCTTTCTGTTTTAACCAGCCTAAATCATTTGGTGTCATCAGCAAACTTGGCCACTTCACCATTCAGACCTAATTCCAGATCATTTATGAACAAGTTTAAAAGCTTTGGTCCCAAATCCCAATACAGATCCTTGTGGGACCCTGCTATTTACATCCCTCCATCGGGAGATTTTACCATTTATTCCTCCTCTCTGCTTTCTTTTCTTTAACCAGTTACTGATCCATAAGAGGATCTGTCCTCTTATTCCACAACTGCTAAGTTTGCTCAGGAGTCTTTGATGAGGGACTTTGTCAAAAGCCTTTTGGAAGTCGAGGAAAAAATGTTTATTAGATCAGCCCTGTCCACATGTTTATTGACACTCTCAAAGAACTCTAAAAGATGAGTGAGATAGGACTTACCTTTGTGGAAGCCAGGTTGATTGTTTTTCAGCAGGGCTTGCCCTGCTATATGCTTCATAATTTTAACTTTAATATCACTTTCCCCCAATTTGTGCAGAACAGACATTAAGCTAACTAGCCTGTAATTTCCTGGATCCCCTTTTAAAAATTGGTGTTACATTGGCCATTTCCTATTCCTCTGGTACAGAGGCTGATCTTAGGGACATGTTACATATTTTTGTTAGAAGATCAGCAATTTTGTATTTGAGTTCTTTAATAACTCTAGGATGGATACCATCTAGGCCTGGTGATTTATTAACTTCAATTTGTCCATAAGGTTGAGAACTTCATCTTTTGTCACCACTATTTGCCTCAGTTCCTCAGACACCCTTCTTGAAAACATCAGTTCAGGCACAGGTATCTGTGCAGTTCAGATGGAAAAGAATCTCCTTTTCCTCCTTTAGTACTCCACAGTCTCCTTATCCTGCCTTAGTACTCCTTTAACTCTGTTGTCATCCAATGGTCCAACTGCCTCCCTAGTTGGTTTTCTGCTTCTGATATATTTACTGTTGGTCTTGATGTTGTTAGTGATATGCTCCTCACAATGCTTTTTCGCATCTCTTATTGTCCGCTCACTTCTCCTTTGTGCAACCTTGCACTCCCTTTTGTTTGAAACCTATTTCACAGAAGGCAAATGCGTTTTCTCCCCTCCCACTGTTAGCAAACACATTCTCCATTCTCTTTTTTTCTCTCCACCTGGATCACCACCCATACATTCACTTCCTCTCACCCTCGCTCTGTCCATCTGTCTGTCTCTCTCACACACTTGCACACCCCCCCAGCCAACTTGATGGACACTAAGAAGGGCCATGGCATAATCCTCCAACACTTCGTTATGGGGTTTTATGTTTTTATGTAAGCATCCTTGGGATGGCATACTTTAAACAAACAAACAGTCATAATTGCAAATTCCATGCCCATTTAACCTTGCCCCTACTTCTCACCCCACCATCTGTTTTTTCCCTTGGGTTGAATTTTAGCTTGTAAGATCCTTTGGGCAAGGACCTGTTCATTTGTATTAAGAAATGCACCATGCACCCTGCTGGTGCCATATAAATATATATAACAATAATTACAGTCCTGAAGTATTCCAAAGATCTCCTGTTCCCATACTACTAATATATATCAGGGAGATTCATTGGCGAAGATATGCCTAGCAAATTCTTCTGTTATGTTCTGAAGAGAGAGGTTAGGGCTGAATCATCCCTTCCAAGGGGAAAAAAAAAACACCCAATTATGCAAGGCCTACAAAGCCACATGAGTTTCAACTTGTAGAGTTTCCATTGGAGTCTACCTTCTGGGATAAGGGTGGAGATGGAGGGAGAAAGAATATATGAAATGTTGATTTCCATAGATCTAACCACACTCTCCCACAGTACAGTTCTCTGATTATGGATTCTCATACTCAAAGTGTGCATGCATGGGAGGGGGGGTGTACTCCAAATTCTCCACTGAGAATTCACAAACTATGCACTGAGAAAATGCAAATATCCCACTCAAAATAAGTTAAACATATAAATGAAATCAACACGGATGTGCTCAGTTTGCATGTTCTAGCATCAACCAAATGTTTGTTGTTGTGTATGTATGTAAATTCTTAAAAAAAAAAATAGCCAAGAGGGGGAAAAGTCATGGATACATGGTTGGTAACAGAATGTATACACTGTATATTCTATAAGTGGAAGCCACGAGGCAAAGATTTGCTGGAGGCTTTGGCAGCTTTTGGCACTATCTGGAGATTTCCATGAGATCACATGCACAATGCCTTGCATGAGCATCTCTCTTCATTTCAATAGAGCACATTCTTTGTGCATGTAGATTAAGTCATTGTATTAACTAGAGCTGTGTGCAAATGGCCTCTCCAAATTCTCCAGAGTATTTGTGGGCAGAGAAATTGGGGGTGGGGAATTTTGCCAAATTTCTCCAATGGGAGGAGAAATTCTCCAACAGTTTCTCATAGACAGGACTCACCATTGGCTAGGGATGTATGAAAATCACTTACCTTTTGGGAATTATGCTAATGGTGTGGGGGGAGGCGTTCCATCCCTCCCCCCGGAATCCTCGCCGGGGGGAGGAGGCGCTCCATTCCTCACCCCCCCCAGAATCCTGGCTGGCCGGCTGTGCTCCGCAGCGATTCTGCAGAGCCGCCGGCCGGCTCCACCAACAGCTGGACATCCGGCTGCTGGCTAGCAGGGATGCAAATGGCGGCGGCTGTAGCTGCCGCCGTTTGCATCCCTGCAGTCAGCCGTGATAGGCTATGTAAATGTTTACGTAGCCTATCACGGCTGATTAAAAAACAAAAAAACAAAAACGCGCGTACGCAAATGGCGGCACCCATGGGCGCCGCCATTTGCGTTCCTTATTTTGGCACATCTTAGTCTACATAAACATTTACGTAGACTAAGATGGCGAAAATAAGGGGAACGCAAATAGCATAGACGCTACGCTATTTGTGTTCCCCTTATTTTCGCCATCTTAGTATACATAAAAGTTTATGTAGACTAAGACGTGCCAAAATAAGGAACGCAAATGGCGGTGCCCATGGGCACCACCATTTGCGTATGCGCGTTTTTTGTTTTTGTTTTTAATCAGCCGTGATAGCCTACGTAAACATTTATGTAGCCTATCACGGTGGTTTTTTTAAAAAATCTAGCCATGACAGGCTATGTAAATCTTTACGTAGGCTATCACGTTTTTTGGGTTTTTTTACCTGGAAATGGCAGCGGCAGCAGCTGGTCAGAGGACCGGCCGCCGCCACCACCAAACTGCCTCCAGAGCCGCCGCCGCCGGAGCCGCCACCGGAGCCGCCAGGAAGATCTGCCTAAGGTAAGTCCCATCCCAGGGGGGAGTGGGGGGGTGGGGGGCCATTCCACCACCAATTTCCGGGGGCCAAATGCGCTGGCATTCGGCCTCCCCAAGATCCGTGGCGGAACTTTCGTATATCCCTACCATTGGCAGGGGTTGTAGCACAGCTTCTTTCTTTTTTCCTAAGGGCTTTTGGTTTTTCATGCTGCCACTGTAAGTATTGAGGCTTCCGCTTTTCTACATCATTCTCAGGGCATCATATAATTTATTGTGGTGGTGTCTTGAGCTTACCTAATCACTGTAATCTGGTGAAGGGTGCTGTGTTTTCTTTCTATTACACATCTCCCAATTGCTCTGCAGCCTTCCAGGCTGCCTGTGCTTCCTGATCTCAAAAAGCCCCATGGGATGAATGATTTTATTATGTCTTCCCCTGGGCTTTAATCGAAGTGTGGGAAGCTACAGGCTGCCCCAGAGAGGATTGTACAATGAAAAACAGGACACTTGTGCTCACACCTTGGCCACCTCCGAAGTAAGGTAAGCCCAAGAAACCCAAACCCATCCCATGAGAATTTCTCTGAAATCTCTTCTCCTTTGTATTTCTTTTCGAAAGCAATTTCTTTTCTATCAAACTGAATGAGAATGGTAAAAAAAAAAAAAGGGGAGAAATATTCGGCACAACACTAGTCCCTTTAGTCCCCTTCATTTATGCTTCTTACCTTCCTTGCTGCCTGATTTGTATTTATAGGCAGACATGGCAGGATGGCATGTTATATGAACATGGCCTTGAGACGTTGCTTCCTTGTCCCTGAGATCTAGATTTAGTTCTTCTCTGCACAATGAAGACCAGAGACACAACTCATTTGCTCACATATGTTCTTAGGCCTATAAATCCAATCAGCAACACAGGCTCCCCCTGTCCCGGGATCTCAGTGTCACTGAATACTACAGGGAAATTGTGCCTCCCGTCTGCCACAACATCCTGATGGCTTCTTCTGCCTCTGCACAGCACACGTCAGGAAGAACTAAGGAACTCTGAAACTTGTAGCTCTTGAGAGAGCAGATCACACACAGCAGGGGTGGGCAACCTGGTATCTCCCAGATGTTTGGACTTCAACTCCAGCACAGCACTAGTACTAACATTAAAGGGGTAAATCCTTTAGGTGGGTTTACCCACTTAGGGCCGCGATGGATTAGTGGTTAAGACGCTGAACTGCAGACTGGAAGGTCGGCAGGTCAGCAGTTCAAGACCTGAGTGCTGCGTGACGGAGTGAGCTCCCGTCTTCAGTCCCAGCTTCTGCCAACCTAGCAGTTCGAAAGCAAGAAATTGCAAGTAGATAAATAGGTACCGCCTCGGCGGGAAAGGTAACAGCGTTCCGTGCACCTCGGTGTTCAGTCATGCCAGCCACATGACCACGGAAGCGTCTTCGGACAGCGCTGGCTCTTCAGCTTAGAAACGGGGATGAGCACCGCACCCTAGAGTCGGACACGACTGGTTGGGGACACCTTTAGTTTTTACCCACTTGCAAGTGAAGAAATTGGTCCCTTCCTACATGGTGCCTCCCTACATGGAGGGAGGGTGTATCTCAATGGCAGAGCACATCACCTGCAAGTGGATGGTTCAGTCCTAGTTTGGGTTCAGTCCTGGGCATCTCTGATTTAAAAGGATCAGGTACCATAGCAGGGTTTGGGAAAGACCTCTGCCTGAGACCTTAAAAAGCTGTGACCAGCCAGAGTTGACAATACTAAGCTAGATGGACAAGTAGTCAAACCTAGAGCAGAGCTGAAATTTCTCAGAAGACATTTTTTTCCTGAGATTTTTCTTTTTCTCATCCCCCTAGAAAAGGATGAGCACTTTGCTGAACTTTCTCCGTGATAGTTTGGTGGTGAACACCATTCCCTCTCTTCTCATGCCTGCGTCCAGAACATTGCTGCACCCAAGTCATTGTGGTGGATCCAAAATGCTGTCCAGGCTGCCAATACAGTTGTTGCTGCTGTCACGTGCAGCTGCAGCTGCAGCAACAACAACCACAACCACAACTAGGAGGGGGGAAGGTAGAAGCTGGGCTACAGCCACTGCTAATGATGAGCTGTTTGTTTGTTTGTTTGTCTGTTTATTTATATACCATCCAATAGCCAAAGCTCTCTGAGCAGTTCACAAATATTAAAACCAAAAAGCACAGGATAAAACAATATAAAATACAAGAGCATTAAAATCACAATATAACACTAGAACCAGAATAAAACCAGAATAAAACCTAGCAGCAATGAAGAGATTTAAAATACAGATTTAAAACACCAAAGCTAAAAGACTTGAAAGCTAAAATGCTAAAATGCCTGAGAAAATAAAAAGGTCTTCACCTGGTGCTGGAAGGAATACAACGTAGGTGCCAGGTGAATGTCTCTAGGGAGCTCGTCGAAAATCAAAGCAGAAAAGGCCCTCTTCCTGGTAGCCACCCACGTCGCTTCCTTTGGCAGGGGCTCATGGAAAGGCCCCTTCATGGTTCACAGCCTTGTGGCAAAGGGGCTTGCGTAACTCAGTGAAGCCATAAGCTATGCCGTGCAGGGCCACCCAAGACGGACAGGTCATGGTGGAGAGTTCTGACAAAATGTGGTCCACACTGGAGAAGGAAATGGCAACCCACT
Organism: Heloderma suspectum; assembly: GCF_057233095.1. Classification (NCBI taxonomy): domain Eukaryota; kingdom Metazoa; phylum Chordata; class Lepidosauria; order Squamata; family Helodermatidae; genus Heloderma; species Heloderma suspectum. The sequence continues at coordinate 28,763,315 of NC_139461.1, read as the reverse complement.
CCAGTATTCTTGCCAAGAAAACCCCATGGAATGTATCACAAGGCTAAAAGAGATGATGCCAGAAGATGAACCCCTCAGGTCGGAAGGTGTCCAATATACTACTGGGGAAGAGCAGAGCGTATTTCCAAGTAGTGCCAGAAAGAGTGAAGTGGCTGGGCCAAAGCCGAAAGGACACTCAGCTGTGGATGTGTCTGGTGGTGAAAAGAAAATCTGATGCTGTAAAAGACAATATTGTTTAGGAACCTGGAATGTAAGATCAATGGATCAAGGTAAGCTGGAGGCGGTCAAACATGAGATGGCAAGATGGAACATCGACATCTTGGGAATCAGCGAACTAAAATGGACAAGCATGGGTGAATTTAATTCAGGTGACCATCATATCTACTACTGTGGGCAAGAATCCCTTAGAAGAAATGGAGTAGCACTCATAGTCAACAAAAGGGTGGGAAAAGCAGTACTGGGGTACAATCTCAAAAACGATAGAATGATCTCAGTATGAATCCAAGGCAAACCATTCAACATCACAATAATTCAAGTCTATGCCCCAACCACTGAGGCCAAAGAAGCTGAGGTTGATCGGTTCTATGAAGACCTACAACACCTTCTAGAACTAACACCAAAAAAAGATGTCCTCTTCATCATAGGGGATTGGAATGCTAAAGTAGGAAGTCAAGAAATCACCGGGATAACAGGCAAGCATGGCCTTGGTGTACAAAATGAAGCAGGACAAAGGCTAATAGAGTTTTGCCAAGAGAACATGCTGATCATAGCAAACATGCTTTTCCAACAGCACAAGAGGCGACTCTACACATGGACATCACCAGATGGTCAATATCGAAATCAGATTGATTTGCAGCCAAAGATGGAGAAGCTCTATACAGTCAGTAAAAACAAGACCTGGAGCTGACTGTGGCTCAGATCATGAGCTGCTTCTTGCAAACGTTTGGCTTAAATTAAAGAACATAGGGAAAACCACTAAACCATTCTGGTATGACCTCAATCATATCCCTTATGAATATACAGTGGAGGTGAGGAATAGATTTAAGGGATTAGACCTGATAGACAGAGTGCCTGAGGAACTATGGACAGAGGTCTGTAACATTGTTCAGGGAGCAGCAACTAAATCCATCCCAAAGAAAAAGAAATGCAAGAAAGCAAAGTGGCTGTCTGATGAGGCTTTACAAGTAGCTCACGAAAGAAGGGAAGCGAAAAGCAAGGGAGAAAGGGGAAGATATACCCAAATGAATGCAGATTTCCAGAGAATAGCAAGGAGAGACAAGAAGGCCTTCTTAAAGGAACAATGCAAAGACATCGAGGAAAACAACAGAATGGGAAAGACTAGAGATCTCTTCAAGAAAACTGGAGATCTCAAGGGTACGTTTTGTGCAAAGATGGGGATGATAAAGGACAAAGAAGGCAGGGACCTAACAGAAGCAGATGAGATAAAGAAGAGGTGGAAAGAATACACAGAAGAACTATAAAGGAAAGATCTTAATGTCCATGATAGCCATGATAGTGCAGTCACTGAACTTGCGCCGGACATCCTAGAGAGTGAAGTCAAGTGGGCCTTAGGAAGCATTACTAACAACAAAGCTGGTGGAGATGATAGTATTCCAGCTGAGCTATTTAAGATCCTAAAAGATGATGCTGTTAAAGTGCTGCACTCAATACGCCAACAAATTTGGAACATTCAACAATGGCCACAAGACTGGAAAAGGTCAGTTTACATTCCATTTCCAAAGAAGGGCAATGCCAAAGAGTGCTGAAACCACCGTACAATTGCGCTAGGGTTGGCGGAGAATTTCTCCCTGAAACTTCGGGGGGCCGAGCGCCAACGTGTTCGGCCCCCCGAACAAGTTTCGGGGAGAAATCTTCCACACACCCCCGCACACCCCCCCCCGGGACAGGACTTACCTTCGCCGAATGTCCCTCCCAGCGGCGGGTCTGGCCGGCGGTTCGGCGGGTGTTCGAGCAGGGCGGGAGCGGCAGCCGGTCTTTCGACCGGCTGCCGCCGCCGCCATTGCAATGAAAGAAAAAAAAAAAACGCCCCCTGATAGGCTACGTGACGATTCACGTAGCCTATCACGGCTAGATTTGCAAAGTCAGCCGTGATAGGCTACGTCAATCATCACGTAGCCTATCACGGGTGACTTTAAAAAAAAAAAAAAGTGTGTGCCGATAATGGTGGCCCCCATAGGGAGCCGCCATTCCCGTTCCTTATTTGGTCGCTGTAGTCTACGTAAAGATTTACGTAGACTACGGCGAAAATAAGGGCAACGCTATTTGCGTTGCCCTTATTTTCGCCATAGTCTACGTAAACATTTACATAGACTACAGCGACTAAATAAGGAATGCGAATGGCGGCTCCCTATGGGGGCCGACATTAGCGTACGTGATTGTTTTTTTTTTAAAGTCACCCGTGATAGGCTACGTGACGATTGACGTAGCCTATCACAGCTGACTTTGCAGATCTAGCCATGATAGGCTACGTGAATCCTCACGTAGCCTATCAGGGGGCGTTTTTGTTTTTTTTTAAACCTTCGCGTTTGCGGCCGGGCAAGGTGGGAAGCCTCCTCCCCGGCCTGAATTTCGGCTGGGTGAGGCGGGAAGCCTCCCCCCCCGCCTGAACTTCGCAGGGGGACCAGCGAAGCGCCTCCCCCCCACCGCGAACGTCCTTCGAGGACAGGTAAGTGACTTTCGTCCACCCCTAAATTGCGCTCATTTCACATGCCAGCAAGGTGATGCTCAAAATCCTACAAGCTAGGCTTCAGCAGTATGTGAACCGAGAACTACCGGAAGTACAAGCTGGGTTTCGAAGAGGCAGAGGAACTAGAGATCAAACCGCCAACATTTGCTGGATCATGGAGAAAGCAAGAGAATTCCACAAAAATGTCTATTTCAGCTTCATTGACTATGGTAAAGCCTTTGATTGTGTGGATCACAACAAACCTTGGCAAATTCTTAAAGAGATGGGAGTACCAGACCACCTTACCTGTCTCCTGAGAAATCTGTACGAAGGCCAAGAAGCAACAGTCAGAACTGGACATGGAACAACCGATTGGTTCAAAATTGGGAAAGGAGTATGATAAGGCTGTATATTGTCGCCCTGCTTATTTAATTTATATACATAGTACATCATGAGAAATGCTGGGTTGGAGGAATCACAGGTCGGAATTAAGATTGCCAGGAGAATTATCAACAACCTCCGATATGCAGACGATACCACCCTAATGGCAGAAAGCGAAGAGGATCTCAAGAGCCTCTTGTTGAGGGTGAAAGAGGAGAGTGCAAAAGCTGGTTTGAAACTCAACATTAATAAAACTAAGATCATGGCATCTGGCCCCATCACTTCCTGGCATATAGAAGGGGAAGAAATGGAAGCAGTGACAGATTTTATTTTCTTGGGCTCCAAGATCACGGCAGACAGTGACTGTAGCCATGAAATTAAAAGATGCTTGCTCCTTGGGAGGAAAGCTATGGCAAACCTAGGCAGCATAGTAAGAAGCAGAGACATCACCTTGCCTACAAAGGTTCATATAATCAAAGCTATGGTTTTCCCAGTAGCAACATATGGTTGTGAGAGCTGGACTATAAGGAAGGCTGAGCGCCGAAGAATTGATGCTTTCGAACTGTGGTGCTGGAGAAGACTCTTACGAGTCCCCTGGACTGCAAGGAGGTCCAATCAGTCAATCCTAAAGGAAATCAACCATGAGTGCTCATTGGAAGGACAGAGACTGAAGCTGAAGCTCAAATATTTTGGCCACCTAATGCGAAGAGAAAACTCCCTGGAAAAGACCCTGATGCTAGGAAAAATTGAAGGCAAAAGGAGAAGGGGACAGCAGAGGATGAGATGGCTAGATAGCATCACCGATGCAATGAATATGAATTTGAGCACACTCCGGGAGAGAGCGGAGGACTGGAAAGCCTGGCGTGCTATGGTCCATGAGGTCACGAAGAGTTGGACACGACTGAACAACTGAACAACAACAACATGGAGAAGGACCACTGAGGATGAACTTAGGGTCCGGGAAGGCACACATGGGAGGAGGTGATATTTTGGATAACCTGGCCCCAAGCTGTTAAGGGCTTTGAATGTTAATACCAGCACTTTGAATCGGGCCCGGAAATGGACTGGCACTGGCAGCTGGAAAAGTACTGACGTAATGTGATGTCATTGGCCAGTCCCTGCTAACAATCTTGCTGCTCCGATTTAGACTAGCTGTCATTTCCAGACCATTTTCAAAGGCAGCCCCACGTATAACGCATTGCAGTAATCCAGACGAGAAGTTATCAGAGCATGGATAACTGTAGCTAGGCTATCTCTGTCCAGATAAGGGCATAGTTGGTATACCAGCCTAAGCTGATAAAAAGTGCTCCGTGCCACTGAGTTCACTTGTGCCTCAAGTGACAGATCTGGGTCCAAGAGCAGCCCCAAACTATGAACCTGATCCTTTATGGGAGGTGCAACCCCCTCCAGAACAGGTTGAATATCACCTAGCTGGGCAGACAAACCACCCATCAACAGTACCTCTGTCTTGTCTGGATTGAGTTTCAGTTTATTGGAGAATTATTGGAGAATTTCTGTTGGAGAATTTCTCCTCCCCACCAGAGAAATTCAGTGAAATGGTCCCCCAATTTCTTTGGCCACAAATAGAGTGGAAAATTTTGAGAGCCCATTTGAACACAGCTCTAGTCCGACATGGTATAAAGTCACTTCCTATGTTTCTCATGCCTGTAAAACAGCTTCCCCCACTTGATGCCCTTCAGATGTGCTGAACAACAATTCCCATAATCCCCAGCCACCATGGCCATTGAGCTTATAGGAACATGGGAAGTTTCCTTCAACTATGTCAGACCCTTGGTCCATCTAACCCATTATTGTTGACACAGACTGGGCACAGCTCTCCAGGGTTTCAGGTAAGAGTTTTTCCTGCTCTACCTGGTGATTTTTATTTATTTATTTATTTATTTATTTATTTATTTATTAATTAATCAATCACGCATCTGGCTGGTCACCCAGCCACTCTGGGTGATGTACAATAATAGAAACAGTTTAAAACAATAACATTCTACATTAAAACATCATATTTCTAAAAATACCCTAACCCACCCCAAATGACTGCCTGAACAATCATGTTTTTAATGTGTGGCGGAAGCTCATTAAAGAGGGGGCATGGCAGAGTTCCCTAGGGAGGGAGTTCCACAAAGTGGGGGCCATCACAGAGAAGGCCTTCTCCCTCGTCCTCACCAGTCTAGGGATGGCAGAGATTTCCGCCACGGATTCCAGTGAGACCAGATTCTTTAGAATCTGCCCCCCTGGAATCTGTGGTGGAACGGCCTCCTGCCCCCCCACCCCCCTGCGGAATCCCCCCAGGATGGCACATAACTGGGGTGGATGCGGTGGCTCCGGTAGCGGCAGCTCCAGCGGCTGGTCACCTGGCCGGCCACAGCTGGGCTGCTGTGGCCGCTATTGCGTCCTTGCAGCTGTGATAGGCTACGTAAGTATTTACATAGCCTATCATGGCTAACCCCTCCCCAAAAAACCATAGCATACGCAAATGGCGGTGGCTACAGTGGCCGCCATTTGAGTTCCCTATTTTTCGCCGTTCTAGCCTACAAAAATATTTACATAGGCTAGAACGGCGAAAAATGAAGGAACATAAATAGTGCCCACTACACTATTTGCGTTCCCCTTTTTTTCGCCGTAATAGCCTACGTAATTATTTACATAGGCTAGGACAGCAAAAAATAGGGAATGCAAATGGTGGTCGCTGTACCGCCGCCATTTGTGTATGCTGGGTTTTTTTTGGGGGGGTAGCCGTGATAGGCTAAGTAAATACTTATGTAGCCTATCGTGGCAGCCTGGCTGGAAATCCAGAAATCCAGCTTCAGACGACCATGGCCGGCTGCTCCGAGGAGCCGCCACGGAGCAGAGCTGGCCGGGCAGGATTCTGGGGGGGGGGAGGACCAGATCGCCTCCCCCCCCATCGAGGATTCCAGGGGAAGGGATGGAGCGCCTCCCCCCTCACTGCAAATCAATCCACAGAAAGGTGAGTTTCGTACATCCCTACACCAGTCTAGCTGTTCTGGCTGATGGGACAGAGAGAAGGCCATCCAAGGCTGATCTTGGTAAGCGGCCTGTCTGGTGTTGCTGGAGGCGCTCCTTGAGATAGGCTGGGCCAGAACTATATAGGGTTTTAAAGGTCAAAACCAACACCTTGAATTTGGCCTGGAAAACAATGGGTAACCAGTGCAACTCCTTCAGCACTGGAATGATGTGATCTTGCCGGTGGCTGCCTTTAATCAGGTGAGCCGCCACATTCTGTACCAGGGATTGAATAGGGATGGTGGAGAATTCCGCCACAAATTTCAGTGAGGCTGAATGCACTGGCATTCGGCCCCCCGAAATCCATGGCGAAATGGCCTGCCACCCCCCCGCCCCCCTGCGGATCCCCGCATGGGACGAGACTTACCTGGGGTGAATGTTCCGGATGGTGGCGGCTCCAGCGGCGGCTTTGGTGGCGGCGGCAGTGCTTGGTCTTCCGACTGGCTGCTGTGGCTGCCATTTGCAGTCTGGTCTTTTTTTCTTTTTTCTTTTTGCCCAGACGTGATAGGCTGTGTAAAGACTTACATAGCCTATCATGTCTGGGTAAAAAAAAAAACGGCATACGCAAATGGCGGCAGCTACAGCAGCCGCCATTTGCATTCCTTATTTTTTGCCGTTTTAGTCTACGTAAATATTTATGTAGACTATTACAGCGAAAATAAAGGGGAACGCAAATAACGTAGTGGGCACTATTTGTGTTCCTTTTTGATTCTCCGCTTTAGCTTACATAAATATTTACATAGGCTGAAACGGCGAATCAAAAAGGAACGCAAATAGCGCCCACTACGCTATTTGTGTTCCCCTTTATTTTCACCATAATAGTCTACGTAAATATTTACGTGGACTAAAATGGCGAAAAATAAGGAACGCAAATGGCAGCCGCCGTAGCTGCTGCCATTTGCGTACGCGTTTTTTTTAAACTTTGCTGTGATAGGCTACGTAAATATTTACATAGCCTATCACGGTTAAATACAGGGATGCAAACGGCGGCTACGGCAGCCGCCATTTGTGTCCCTGCTGCCCAGTGGCCGGATGTCCAGCTGCGGGCGGAGCCAGCCGGCGGCTCTGCAGAATCCCAGCGGAGCGGAGTCGGCTGGGCAGGACTCTGGGGGAGGGACGGAGTGCCTCCCCCCCGTTGAGGATTCCGGTGGGAGGGATGGAGCACTCCCCCCCCACCGTGAAGCAGATCTGCGAAACGGTAAGTGAGTTTCGTACATCCCTAGGATTGAACCTGGCACTGCATTCTGTTCCGCGTTCTGTGATGCGAGGGATTGAACCTGGGACTTTCTGCATGCAAAGCAAGTGCTCCACAACTGAGCCAAGGCCATAAGTAAACATTAGTAGGATTGCACCATTAAAAGGAGGGGCCAAATATTGTTCTCTCCCCTGGGATATTGTAGCAACCTATTTTGCTACAATATGATGCCAATAGTATTGTGCATATATATATTTATAATAAATTGATACTTGGTTTTCTAGGTAGCAATACCAAAGTCAGAATCAATAGATATACATTTAGCCACCAGCCTCCTGAAATTTGAGCTCCTACATCGAACAGTGGGGAGTGCAATCCATTGCGTTAACAAATGTGAGTCTTAAAATAAGCTAGGAAGAGATATGGAGGAAAACAGAGAGAGACTTTGCTCCTAGTCATTTGATGTTCATTCAGATGTAATAACTAGGTCAAGTGTGACCTCTTACTATTACAAAGAATTTCAAAGCCTCATGCTACAAGAGCGAAAAGCACATAAGAATAGGAAAAGAAACAAACCGTTGAGCCAGCCCACAGGCAGGATGAACTGAAAACCCACCTGCAAAGTCATGAAATAAAATAATAAAAAAAACAAGCAAGCAATCTAGCAAAAATGTTAACTATCTAAAAATGCTTCCTGAACAAATATCATTCACATAATACAGTGGTAAATATATAGTTATACACACATACAACTATAGCATTCCACATCGACCTATGGTCCGATTGGACTCCACCAGGACAAGGGCATTCAGTGTGGCGGCCCCCTTTCTTTGGAACTCCCTGCCCCTGGAGGTCAGGCACCAACACTGGATTGTTTCTCGCGCCTCCTGAAAACAGCACTGTTCCAGGAAGCATTCCTCAATTGACCAGTCATGGTTTCTATTTGCATTCTGTTTTTTAAAAAAGCATAATTTTAAGGTGCTGTTTTAATCTTTTTATTCTTTTACTGTTTTATTTTTTGTGTACACCACTCTGAAAACTGTTTTAGATATGGAGTGGTATACAAATATTGCAAATAAACAAATAAATAGCATACTTGAAGCCCATACTGGGCAAAGAACACAGGTACTGTTGCTCATAAAGTATCATAAAGTAAAGTATCTGAAACAGCAAAGCCAGAGTTTGCCAGGGTTCTCCGAAACGCATCATGAAGCTTGTTCTGACTCATGTCTGTATCCGACTGTGAGCTTTGTTTTTGTTTCTTTTCAAATGAACATTTGTGTGTGTATTTTCTGTACATTTTTTTTAGGTGCATGCATCACTTGTGCACATTTTGGAAATGTGCACACTTTTCTTCCATATGCAGTTTTCAAGTGCACACACTTTTTCATGCAGATTTTTGAGATGTATGCATTTTTCGAACACATTTTTTTTTGTTCCACGAATCACATTGCTAGCTTGGAAACATAAGCAGTCAGGTTTGGATGGTACAAAATGGGGAAATTTGCATCAAAAAATTCTGGTCAAACAAACTGAAATGAATTTCTCATACATCCCTAAAATGGTAGGTAAATCAAGGGCAATCCTTTCCTCTAATTCCAATATTCAGGCTATGTGTGCTATTGTTCATATAGCCAGAAAGGAGCCCCCAAGCAAAAGGGGGAGGTATCATAGAATCATAGAATAGTAGGGTTGGAAGGTGCCTATAAGACCATCGAGTGTAACCCCCTGCTCAATGCAAGAATCTAAGTCAGAGCATCCCTGACAGATGGCTGTCCAGCCTCATCTTGAATGCCTCCAGTGTGGGAGAGCCCACCACCTCCCTAGGGAATTGGTTCCATTGTTGTAGTGCTTTAACAGTCAGGAGATTTTTCCTGATGTTCAGCCGTAATCTGGCTTCCTGTCACTTGAGCCCATTATTCCGTGTCCTGCACTCTGGGATGATCGAGAAGAGATCCTGGCCTTCCTCTCTGTGACAACCTTTCAAGTACTTGAAGGGTGCTATTCTATCTCCCCTCAGTCTTCTCTTCTCCAGACTAAACATGCCCAGTTCTTTCAGTCTCTCTTCATAGGGCTTTGTTTCCAGTCCCCTGATCATCTTTGTTGCCCTCCTCTGAACCCTCTCCAGTTTGTCTGCATCCTTCTTAAAGTGAGGTCCCCAGAACTGGACACAGTATTCCAGATGAGCCCTAACTAGTGCTGAGTAGAAGGGAACTAGTACTTCCTGAGATTTGGAAGCTATACTTCTATTAATGCAGTCCAAAATAGCATTTGCCTTTTATGCAGCCACAACATATTGTTGGCTGATATTCAGCTTGTGATCTACAATAATTCCAAGATCCTTCTCATTGGTAGTATTGTTGAGCCAAGTATCCCCCATCTTGGGGGATATCAGCAGGCTTGAGGTAAACCTGAAGTTTCCATAAATACAAAATCATTTAGGAAACAAAAAATTAAGGTGTAGGCAGTATCCAATGGTGTCATTCCAGAAACTGAAGCAGTATTAGCAGAGATCCACTAGATCTTTCCATTCAGCAAGTGGTTGCCGATCATGCTTGTGCAATCGGTTGTACAAACAGTTGTGCAACCAATTGCACAATAAGCTGCACAAGCAGAATGTGCAACCATTTGCACAAGATGTTGCACAACAAGTTGCACACACGGTTGCACAAGCATAATGCACAACTGTTCACATAACCCTGCTTGCACAGACATACCTTTAGTTGGATTCCTGTGTTGCGCATAGTTTGGAACCTAGTTTCTGCTAGTGCGGCATCATTTGCACTAATGGAATGACACAGTTGGATACTGCCCCCCCCCAACAGCCCAATGATGACTAAGCATGCTCAGTGGTCACGGGATACTGTTGGGGAAAACGTTGGAAAACAAGGAGGGGGAATAGGATGGAATAGCACTAATCATGAACAAGGAGTGCTTCACACCACATTTCGTTGCAAGTACCACTTGTCAACAATGATGTCAAAGGGGGGAACCTATTCAGAGACGGGAACCCTACTAACCAAATGCTGGGGACAAACAAGAGGATAGTATAGTACTCTCGTGGACAGATGTACTACTCTTGTGAGCTTCCCAGAGGGAACTGGCTACTTACCACTGCTGGAAAAAGAATGCGGGTATAGATGCAGGGCTGGTGTCAAGGACAGGCATGGTTGAGCACCTACTGAGGGCCCACACCCCAGCAGGGTCTCACTGGCAAGAGATCCCTGGAGTCGCTCCTCCTCTTTACCATTGCAACCTGCTTGTTCACCTCCCTCTCACTTTCCCCCAGACAACAGCGGTGGTGAGAAGGAGGAGTGGTAGATGCTACTGCCCACATGTTCGCTGACTCTCTGCCTATCAAGCAAGCAAGTGGTAGCAACGATGAGAAGGGGGATGAGGAGCAATAATAATAATACTGGTGACACTGGCAGTGAGAAGGTAGACTCACTGAGACAGGGGGCCCACCAAGGGTGTCTTGCCCAAGGAGTCTCAAAAACCTAGAGTAGGCACTTCCTAGATGAATCTTTAGACTACTCATTTGGGGACTTTATATTGACAGGCTGGCAAATGCAGAGCCCTTGAGCATGAACAAAGTGTCTTTCCTTTACTACTAAGAGGAAAACCACACAACTGGAGCAGCCACTTACTGCAGCTTTTGCTGTCTGTACCATCTCAGGCTGCAGGTGTGGGCTTGCAAGATCCCAATTCTTCCCCGTCTTGAAAACCAAACTCCATACCAAGCTAATATGTCCTGGAAAATGCCCCAGTCAAGCCTCCTTCTTGAGATGCTACTTTTATGTGTATAAAGCTTTCCAACATGTAATTTCCCACCTGCAATTTGAAGTAGCAACAACTACATCATGAGAGGCTGCTGATCATGTAGCCTGGCTCTGAGCCACAGCACATTGCTGCTGTGTGGAGCTTAGCACCTCATTGTCCAAATGGTTGAAGGTTGTTCTTTAAAATGCAGGATTTTTATCCTAGTGCTCTCCAGGGCAATGGAAGAGAGCTTACAGAAACGTTGGAGCTGTTCACCTATTTTTCACCTGCATAAAAAAATTAAAAACCCCAACCCCCAAAAGCCTTATTCCAAAACAGGCAAGAAGAGGTGGAGATTGATAAAACTAATGTTCTGGAACCCTTTTAAATGGATAAAACAAAAATGTAGAGGAGTGGGCATTAACCCACTAAGCAGTCCCAGATTTATTTATTTTTGTAGGGTTGAGGGCCAGCCCTACAACTGAGCAATGTGAGGCGGTTGCCTTGAGCAGCAGTTTCTGGGAAGTAGCAACAAGGTCTTGGAGGAGAGAACTGATGGCCACATGTCCTGCCTTGAGTCCCCTGAGTAAGCCTGCTGCTTTCAGGTGTGGTGGAGGTTGCTTTCCCCTTGACAGATTTGAAAAAAGATCCAGCTTCTAGTCCCGTTGGTTTTGTGCAGCAAAATGTCTTGAGCCAATCCTTGCAGAGGCAGTAATACAGAACACATGTTAAAATGTCCTTAGTATTACTTAAAAAAAAACTTAGTCCAACATGATTAAAGGATAATTTGTTCAATTTGCTACAGAAAGTTTCCCATTTCTTTGTGACTTCAACACTGCAAAACTGCTTTGGGAAAACAGACAGACTGGTGGACCTGGACTGGGGAAGCCTATTTTATAATCCCTGCTAAGGCATGATGGTCACTATCTCTCAGCCCAGTTGGTATAAAAGGCCCAGAAGCAAGGGCTGATGAAACTTACTGCTGCTTCTGCTACTATCATCATTATCATCATCATCATTGGATATGGGGTCCACAACTTTTTTGGGTCAGTGGGCACATCTGGAATTTTGAGAGACTGTTATGAGCACTCTCACAAAATGGCTGCCCTGGTGAGCATAGCCAGTCACAGACAAAACGCTTTCCTAAAAGACAAACTGGTGAGGCTAAAAGAAAAATAATTTATCTAAGAACAAGTTCAAGGCAGAGGTGAGGGCTGAGCTCGAAAACATAAAACCACATCATTGAACTCACAACTTTCTGCACTAACTGATGAGCCTCAGAGACAAGTAATTTGGCCAAGAATGCCATGTGAGGCCAGAAGCATTCTTGGGACTAAAAATGATGCTGGAGGCCAGCACCTTGCTTTGCAGTATGTTTAAATTAAAAACAATTACAGTTAAATTCTACTCAGGAGGGCAGGGAGTCTGACAGGTTCCAGGAGAAGAGTCCTCAGGCACAGTGGAGACCCAAGGGACATAACTTCACAGAAGGAAGGCAGGGCATTCAGGAGAAGACCTGGATTTCTGACACCCCATGTGCTATCAGAAATGCTTAGCCCAGCCTGGTAGCCATATCAACTTGAGAAGGTGGGAGAAGGTTGCAGCCTCTCATGCAAATATGCACATTTTTGCGATAGCCATTTTATTTTTCAAAAAATGGCATCTGCAGAGCTCGACAAGGCCACTGGGGTGAGTGCGGGCCACTTGCCAAGTGCGGGCAGGGGGCTAGCGGAGCAGGGGCTTGGAAAGCGGGTCTCAGGGGTGCAGGCAAGGGGGGAGGGGTTTCTGCCGGATTCCTGGATGGAATCAGGTGCCTGCACCATCCCTACTGGTGAGAGTCCATTGGCCATGGAACAACCAGTAAGTCCTCCTCAGAAGATCTTAGGGGTCGACTGGGAATATATAGGAGGAGGTGGTCAAACAATACATTTATGTAGCACCTATAGTAATGAGAGTGGGTAGAGTTGGAATGGCCAGAAGCAGGGCTGGCCCAAGACATTTGGCTGCCTGAGGTGAATAACAAGAAGGGGACCCCTCCCATCCCGTCAAAAGACTGGCAGATGAACCTGCTTTCAACACTGATGTTCAGATAGCATCCTTCACTACACCGGAAGGCAGCAGGCTAACCTAGGGGGCACAGAAAAGCATACAGATCTCTCCTCCAACACCTTGATGCCACCTCCCAGCATATGCTGCCTGAGGCAACTGCGTCACTCTTTCTTATGGTAGACCCTGGCCATAAACACACTGGTTGGACTGCTGTGGACCCACCACTATATCCTGTAGCAGTGGAGTGGAGGAAGGAGTTCTCACTCTAGCCTGCCCACCTTATCTCTGCCTTCACAGCTGTTTCTTGATTGTCTGGGAAGGGAGCAGAAAAGTTGATCAATTCCTGCCACATTGGGCAACCAGCTGTTGTCATGCTGGGCTGATAAGTGGCGAATTCCAAAGACCTCCTTCCCACCCTTTATGCAGCCATGAAGAAGACTCCCTGTGCAGATAACAGCCCAGGCATCTCCCATCTTTGCAAAAGCCCACGCATTTAAAATGCTGCCTATTGCCATGTTGTAAAGCTGAACAGTATCTTTGGGTATTATTCTACTTTGTAAATTGTACACTAGTTACAATTAGTTACAACTAGTTACACAGGGATGCTCTGACTTGGATTCCTGCATTGAGCAGGGGGTTGGACTCGATGGCCTTGTAGGCCCCTTCCAACCCTACTATTCTATGATTCTATGATTCTATGATTCTAGTTATCTCCTCAATGGCTTGAGGACAAAAGGAACCTTGCTGGACCTGAGTAGCCAGACAGCTTGAATTTATGGTGCTAACAGATGAGGCATTTATTGGCAATCATGCTGCCTCATTCATAGAATTTTACATGGGGTCCAGACATCATCATCTTCCACTCATAACACTCCCATGTTTTCCCAACCCCTTCTCTTGTCTTTTTTCTTATTGTGGAAAATCTGTTAAAGAAGAAAAGATGGAATAGCTGCACAATGCCTTTGGTTTGTTAGGGCTCGGATCCATCCATGTAGAAGCAACCTTAAGGTAAGAACATAATGACTGATAGATCTATTTAGTCAAGCAGTAATAGCTGTGGCCAGCTAGGTGTATCTACTCCTTTACTTTCACATGTCCATCCCTTAACTGTGTTAAGGAGATTCTGAACAGATGATGATTTGAAAATGGTGAAAAAGTTCATCCTGGAACTATCTAATGGTAGGGATGTACAGATTTGGTAAAAATCAGTTCTGTCTGCATTTCACAGATTGTCAGGTGCCTTTCTTTCCATTGCCCACTCATTGACCATAATTGGATTATTTCCAGTTTCCCAAATTTGTGCAAATTTGCATTTGCGCAAATTTGTGCTTGTGAAAATGTGCAAATCACACCAAAAATGTTCGAATTCCCCCAAATGTGCACTTTCAAGCTTTAGCCTATGGGGGAAAAGCACATTTTTGGCCAGTTTTGGGGGGGGGGTTACATATTTTTCTGTGACTACATTTGTGTAAAACTCTGGAAAGTAAAAAAAGAGAAGAAAGAAATGGTCTGCAAGTCTGCAGAATCCTTGCAACTCTGGAAAAGCCTGTCCTCTATGGAATCCCCAGGTCAGATGCATAGAAATCTAATCTTGATGCCATTGTGGATTTCTCTGACATCCCTATCTAACAGTTCTCCAAAGAGAGAGAGAGAGCGCGCAGGAGAGAGTGAGAGAGCATGTTGGGCATTTTGAAAACCAAACCTTGGGTGATGTGGGACTGTATACTGAGCTTTATTATTTTAAAAAAAATCTACATAAGTGTTCGTTTCCTGAATGCTGAGACCTGAAACAAATAAAGTGAAAGAATTTTCAAGAGATGATTTCCTGTTTAGGAAAGTTTTAATGGGTAAAAAAGAATAGGTTAGGCAAAGCATTTCAACCACCCATATCACACCTTCACACAGACGCTTGGGCCATGCATGGGGAAATGGTATATATATTCAGGGCACATTTATCCATGGTAAATTCAACCGTGAGCCTCAGGAGTGCAAAAATCCATCCCCTGCCCTCCAACAAGCCTCTGTCTTAACCATGAGGTTGTTCTAAAGGGGAAAAGCAAAGCAATACAACATGCATTATAAAATTTAGGGAAGGGCCGTAGCTCCGTAGTAGTAGACCCTGCAGAAGCTCTCAGGTTCCCTCTCCGCTCCCATCCTTCCTGCATCTGAAGGAGGCTTCTACGCATATGTGGATGAATGCGCAGAGAAATCTCCCTGCAATTGGGAATCCTGATACAGTCAGTGTGTTACTCTCAGCCAAACACTAACCCAAGGTGAGCCAAGGGAGAGTTTCGTTCCAAAGGACGAGCTAGAAAGAGCTGGACTAACATTTTGTCACCGTCACCACTGAAAGTACATTGTATTTCGATCCTTACAGACGATGCCATTGCAAATGTTCTGAGCATCCTTGTAGGATGGCTTCTTAAGAATCACCCAAAACGAGGACAAAAGAAGGCAGTGATTTGCATATGCTAATTTAGATGTATAGATACAAACTCAGAAAAAAAAAACTATTAGAATTTTAACGGAAATATAGTGCATCTCACCATAGTGTGGAAAACCTGTAACCAGGTGTCCTGTGTGCCTTGCTCAGTCTGCTGTTAGGTTCCCAGCTCTTCCTTCTGATGGTTCTTTCTTTCAACCAGACTTGACAGGATAAACCCTCACACAGAGGACACATTCATAATAGAGGACAGTCCTCTGGCAGCCCTTCAAACAGAGGACTGTCCTCTGTAAAAGCAGACACATGGCTACTCTAGCAGGGATGCTGACATCATCTGACACCTGTCTGAGAATTCACTTTGAGCTTGACTGCAATCCTCAGAGCAGCTGGGGTGGAGAAATTAATTTTCTCAGCAACAACAGTATATAGCTGTGAGCTACCCCTGTTGTGATACAAAGTATTTTGGAATGGCCTGGTCTTGAATGGGCAATTAAGACCCAATAGATTTATATAAAAAAGTCTGCTCCTGACAAAGATGAAATCTGGTTTGTTGATATGGGTCAACACAACTGCTTGCATTTTTTTTGGCCTCTCCTTGAGAGCATGGCTATGGGGACTTCATGATGAACACCCACACTTCAATATTAACCACGACACCACTGGTGGGATATCTTAGTAAACACTACATTTGCACTACTATGCTGCTGCAAATTCACTAAGACAGACAGAAAGACAGAAAGAAATGGTTTACTTGACTGGGATTGTTATATGTGAACTGGGCCTAAATGTATACTGGCTTTTCCTAGTCAGCCTCCATTCCTTTTCTTTTTCTTATTTAGCATTGTGGTCATAGGGTGGGCAGCAGTCTGCATGAACAGTAACTTTGTAGAGGAGACTTGGGAGCAACAGGAATGTGAAGGTGAAATTCACAACACTGGAAGAGTGATGGTGTACACATGGCTTATGTCTCTGATCCCTGGCCAGAATTTTATCAGTTGCAAAAAGCCTACCCCAGTCTCAAGTTGGCTTTACCAGATAGTTTCCCTGGTTTAGGGTGTGGACTATTCATATGGCTGTCAAATCTTTTGATCTTGAAATACACCTAGGTTTGGTTTGCTCCCTTTGAAGTGTCTAGAAGATAAATGCTGCAATCCAAAGGAATTTAGGCGAAGTTCCATTGACTTCAATGGGATTTTGATGCAGTGAGCTATCTCTGTCAGTTGAAACCAAAGACTTTAATTGAGTTTCTCACATGGAAATGGCTCACCAGCTATCTCCACAGTTATCATGAATGTTTCCCAAGGCATGCTGGAGTGATTAGATAAAGAATATTCAACTCCCAGTTTATTGCATCAACCAAAAAGCCTGGCCACAGACAAGAGATTATTCCAAATGGGATTAGCAGACAGATTATGATTCATCACCATCACGGCAATATTACATAATTTGATGACATAAATGATTGCAAAGGTTCATATCAGCATACAGTTGTAAACATCAGGGGGGTCACATATCATATCAAGTTCTAAGCTTCTAAATACAGGTTGGGTAGATATGACCTCTTGGCTGGTTCACCCAGCAAGTACAGAACATTCTGTGAATGGCATGGAAGCAAGTCTAGTAAAAAAAGAAGAGGAAAATTTGACATCCTTAGCAGCTTCACTCAGTTGCATTAGCAATCGTGAGCTATTTGTTCTGTCTAGTGCGGTGCTGAAAATTTCTCCCACATTTTCTCAACCATTCTCATTCAGTTTGGTACAAGAGAAATTGCTTTTGAAAAGAAATTCAGTGGTGAAGGAATTTCAGGGAAATTCTCATGGGTTGGGTTTGGGTTTCATGAGCTTCCCTTACTTAGGAGTAAGCGTAAGTGTCCTGTTTTCATTGTACAATCATCTCTCTGGCAGCCTGCAGCCTCTTCAGCTTCCTATGGTTCAATTAAAGCACAGTGGAAGGAATCATGAGGTAATTCCTCCCCTAGGGCCTTTTCAGATCAGGAGGTGCAGGCAGCCTGGGAGGGTAGCTGTGATAAGGTAAGCTCAAAAACACCACAAAAATGAATAATAAAACATCCTGAGAATGAGGCAGAACAACGGAAGCCCCTTCCATGGGGGAAGAACGTGTTCAGATAACTGGAGGACTGATTTTGGGCTCAGTAGTAGCTCCACCCCTTCCCTGGAGATAGACATGACACTGGCCCCCTCACACTTGCATTGTGGTGAATGCAAAATGGGGGCCATCTTGCCAATACAGTTCATGTTGTTGCAGCATGAAAATTCCCCAATCCCCCAAGCTCTGCCAATGGGGAGCCCTACCTGTGAGAATCTCTTGAGAATTTCTCCTTCCCCTGGAGAAATTCAGTGAAATTGTCTCCCAAATTCCTCTGGCCACCATCAAGGTGGAGAATTTCGAGAGGCCATTTGCACACAGCTCATTGCGTTGACTCCTGCATATTTGTTTGCGCTCTGCACTGACCCCTGTATATATGCATTTGTTTTTTAATTGTGGTTTATTAATTATGGCCCAGTTTGTTTGCTTGTTTGTGAATTATGGAGTTGTGAATACTTGATTTTAATGCTTGTTTTAGATAAATATTTTTGTATCTAGCATGATTACTCTTTCTTTGTAAACCACTTAGAGATATTTTTTAAATATGGGAAGTGGTATATAATAATAATAATAATAATAATAATAAGAAGAAGAAGAAGAAGAAGAAGAGATGTGGGGCAAAGGGTGGATTAGGGATGGATGGGCACCCCCCCAGTTTTGCTATCTGCCCACCCAGCCCCTGCCTGCATGCTGCCAGACCCATGCTGCCCCCCCAAACTGTTGAACTGCCAGGAGCCATCAGCGAGCGCCACGAGCACCATTTTACAAAAAAATGGTACTCACAAAATATGCTCACATCTAGTTGTGCACCAAAGGGGGGCATGAATAGCCCATATACGCAAGAATACAGGCATAAATGGGGGGAGAGGGGGCAAGGGCTCAGCAAGTGTGGCTTGCTGGTGCAGGCAGGGGGGAGCCTGTTGGACTCCCAGACCCAACTGGGCACCCACACCATCCCTAGGGTGGACAGATCCCTAGGGTGGACCTGCCTTACAGCAGAGGGTAAGATTAAAGATTAGAAGGCCTCTTTGCTCCTTCCAACTCTGTCATTCTTATGATTTTATGAGTGTGCAAAGAGAATTTTAAGAAACCCATGGACATGTTGGTGTAATCCTGGAGTCGCCAAATGTACCAGTGGGTACCATTGTACCTGGGGGCACCTTCTTTAGCAACTGAGGGACTCCTTGCCCCTCTGTATTTTTTATAGAAAAAAACCTCAACTTAGAGAGCAATCCCATGATCCCTGGATGAGTGTCCCAGGGACCAAAGGATTGTTCGGAGTTCCCCTTCTGAGGTCAGAGACAGCACTCTGACCTCAGAAGTATGAGTCGGAGATTCACCCTGCTGCTGGTGGTACAGAAAGAACCATGCCAGTTGCCTTCCGAGGTTGGAAAAGCAAACTTGGAGGAGGAAGAAAGGGTCATTCCGGAGGTCAGGGAGGGGAGGAGGTTGGAGAGACCAGGATACAAGCTACCCTAAGCCTCTTCCAGCCTTCTTCCCCCTCCCTTTGAAGCACCTTGCTAGGTGGGCTAAAACACCCATTTAGTGAAATCTGTGGAGTGGGAGGATGGGGAGGCCAAGATTGCCTCTGCTCTTCCTGCCCTGGCCTGTATTGGATAATCAGATGCCTCTAAGCTAGGGACCAGGCTTCCTATCACTGTGGGCACAATCTATAGGATTCTGCCCTTAAACTGGTAAGCTGGTGCACTGCAAAGAGAAGTGCAGGCCACCAACACCATCTTTCCTTCCAGGAATGCCTCTGGGACCAACATGGGCCCCCAGAGGCATTCTCAGAAAATGAAAATGGCAGAAGGCCTCCACCATTCTGGTCACTATGAAGTGTGACCATCTAGCAGCAGAGGCTGGGGTGGTGGACCTGTTCCGGGTTTCAGTTGGAATCAGTCAGAGCTCTAAAGGAGCTATCCAAGGTACTGAATTTTGGAATGTTTCGCTTCATGCCAGCATTGAATTAAGAAAAACAAGTTTCTTATTTATATGGAAATAAGAAAATGTTAACATTTCTGGTCAAACTGCTGTGAAAGCGCTGAACCATTTCACAGATTCTTTTGACAAACGCTGACAAAAAGAGTGCCCTCTGCCTTTTGGTAAACCCATTACTTCTGGAGAAATGATGATGCTTCAAGCTAAATGCTCTGTTCAGTGGGAGATGAGGCATGGACCCTTCATGTGTCTTTTTTTCTTTTCTTTTTACAGAGGACTGTCCTCTATTTGAAGGGTGGCCAGAGGACTACACTCTGTTAGAAGGCAGCCTTTATTTGAAGGGCTGTCCTGTATAAGTACTGTGGCGTAGGGACAGTTTGGCATAGAATCATAGAATAGTAGGATTGGAAGGGGCCTACAGACCATAAAGTCCAACCCCTGCTCAGTGCAGGAATCCAAGTCAGAGCATCCCTGACAGATGGCTGTCCAGCCTCGTCTTGAATGCCTCCAGTGTGGGAGAGCCCACCACCTCCCTAGGTCATTGGTTCCATTGTCGTATTGCTCTAACAGGCAGGAAGTTTCTCCTGATGTTCAGCCGGAACCTGGCTTCCTGTAACTTGAGCCCATGATTCCATGTCCTGCACTCTGGGATGATTGAGAAGAGATCCTGGCCTTCCTCTCTGCAACAACCTCTCAGGTACATAAAGAGCACTATCATATCTCCCCTCAGTCTTCTCTTTTCAAGGCTAAACATGCCCAGTTCTTTCCGTCTCTCCTCATAAGGCTTTGTTTCCAATCCCCGCTCATCTTTGTTGCCCTCCTCTGAACCCTCTCCAGCTTATCTGCATCCTTCTTAAAGTGAGGTGCCCAGAACTAGGGATGTCAGAGAATTCCGCCACGGATCTCAGGGAGGCCGAATGCCAGCGCATTCGGCCCCCCGAAATCAGTGGCGGAATGGTCTGCCCCCCCGCCCTCCCAGGAGAAGACTTACCTGGGGTGGATCTTCCTGGCAGCGGCGGCTCTGGCAGCGGTGTGGCAGTGGCGGCCGGTCTTCCGACCAGCTGCCGCCGCCGCCATTTCCAGTTTTGTTTTGTTTTTAAGACGTGATAAGCTACGTAAAGATTTACATAGCCTATCACAGCTAGGTTTAAAAAAAAAAACCGTGATAGGCTACGTAAATGTTTACGTAGCCTATCATGGCTGACTTAAAAAAAAAAACAACCAATGCACATACACAAATGGCGGTGGCCACGGCCGCCACCATTTGCGTTCCTTATTTTGGCACGTCTTAGTCTACGTCAAGATTTACGTAGACTAAAACGGAGAAAATAAGGGGAACGCAAATAGCGTAGCTATGCTATTTGCGTTCCCCTTATTTTCGCCGTCTTACGTGCATTTTTTTTTTAAAGTCAGCCGTGATAGGCTACGTAAACATTTACGTAGCCTATCATGGCTGACTGCAGGGACGCAAACGGCGGTGGCTATGGCCGCCGCCATTTGTGTCCCTGCTAGCCAGCGGCCGGATGTCCGGCTGCTGGCGGAGCCGGCCGGTGGCTCCCCCCACATCCAGGATTCCGGGGGGAGGGACGGAGCGCCTCCCCCCCACCATCAACATAATCCGCGAAAGGTAAGTGACTTTCGTACATCCCTACAACTGGACACAGTACTCCAGATGAGGCGTAACCAGTGCTGAGTAGAGGGGGACTAGTACTTGCCAGGATTTGGAAGCTATGCTTCTATTAATGCATCCCAAAATAGCATTGGCCTTTTCTGCAGCCACATCACATTGTTGGTTTATATTCGGTTTGTGATCAACAACAATTCCAATATCCTTCTTGCTTGTAGTATTGTTGAGCCACGTATCTCCCATGTTGTAACTGTGCATTTGGTTTCTTTTTCCTAGGTGCAGAACTTGGCATTTATCCCTATTAAATTTCATTCTACTGTTTTCTGCCCAGCACTCCAGTCTATCCAGATCACTTTGAATTTTGTTTCTGTCTTCCAAAGAATTAGCTATCCCACCCATTGTTGTGTCATCTGCAAATTTGATCAGCATTCCCTGCACCTCCTCCTCCAAGTCATTAATACAAATGTGGAAGAGCACTGGGCCCAGGACTGAGGCCTGCGGTACCCCACTCGTTACCTCTCCCCAGCTTGAGAAGGTCCCATTGATAAGCACTCTTTGAGTCCGATTCTGTAGCCAACTGTGGATCCACCGGATTGTTGTTTCATCTAGCCCACTTTGAGCTAGTTTGCTCATCGGGATATCATGGGGCACTTTGTCGAAAGCTTTGCTGAAGTCGAGGTATATGATGTCTACAGCATTCCCACGGTCTACAAGGGAGGTTACTTGATCAAAAAATGAGATCAGATTTGTCTGGCAGGACTTGTTTTTGACAAATCCATGTTGGCTTGGAGTAACCACTGCATTGTTGTCAAGGTGCTTCCAGATGGATTGCTTGATCATTTGCTCCAGTATTTTCTCAGGGATTGATGTCAGACTGACTGGTCTGTAGTTCCCAGGATCCTCCTTCTTACTCTATTTGAAGATAGGGACAACGTTAGCCCTCCAGTCATCTGGCACTTCACCCGTCCTCCATGATTTCTCAAAGAGAATAGACAGTGGTTTTGAGAGTTCTTCTGCCAGTTCCTTTATTACTCTAGGGTGCAGTTCATCTGGCCCTGGAGATCTGAACTCATTCAAAGTAATTAGGTGTTCCTTGACCATATGCCTATTCATCTCAAGCTGCAATCTGCCCCTTCAGCCTGGACGTCACCTTTGCCAGGGGGCTCATAGACCGTCTTTTGGGAGAAGACTGAGCCAAAGTAGGAACTGAGCACTTCTGCCTTTTCTTTATCATCTGTTATCATTTTGCCATCCTTATTTAATAGCCGAACCACCATTTCTTTCCTCTGCCTTTTACTATGCACATAGCTGAAGAAAGCTTTTCTGTTGCTTTTAGAATCCCTCGCTAACCTCAACTTGTTCCCAGCTTAGTTGCTTTTAGCATTCCTCACTAACCTCTGCTTCTTCTCAGCATGGTTCTCCAAATTTCACCTTGAAAGACGTTCCATCTTGTGACCATTGCAATCTTTTTTTTTCTTTTCACATGAATATTTGTGGACATTCCCATGCATACTTTTCAAAATGTGTGCATCAGTAATGCACATCTTTCAAATATGTCCATTCTCTTATTGATTAAAGTTCGTGCACATTTTTCAAAAATACACGTTTTTTTCATGCACATTTTTCATGCACACTTTTTTGGGGGTGGGGGTGGCGACGGCAGGTGTCCATGAATCACAGTGCAAACTCAGAAATGCTTGGACTTCAACCGCAGACGGAGTTCAAATCCATGTTTGGTCCAGAAATCCCAATCAAAAACTGGCTGAACTGAATTTCTCACACATCTCTGTTCTCCATCAGCATTGGCACCAAAACATAAACGTGAACAGGCAGGCACATGGGTCACCTGGTTGCAGTCCTCTGCACTATGGTAAGATCTACTCTATTTCTATTTAAACTATATATTTTTTTCTAAATTTGCGTCTATCTATATAAATTAGCATATGAGAATTTCTACCCTCTTTTGTCCTCCTTTTGGGTGATTCATAAATAGCTGTCCTACAAGGATGCTCAGAACATTTGCAATGGCATAGCCTGTAAGGATCGAAATCTGACAGACTTTCAGTGGTGACAAAATGTTAGTCCAGCTCTTTCTAGTTTGTCCTTTGGAATGAAACTCTCCCTTGGCTCACCTTGTGTTAGTGTCTGGCTGAGAGAAACAAAGCTGCTTGTTGGAATCTCAGCTGCATCCATGTGGAGTAGCCAACACAGAGTAAGTGGGGTACTCTGCTAATTAGACACGTCCAGTCCACTGTCTGGCTGCCAGCTGGGAGACATGATATCTCCCTGTATTAGTGTTACATGATGTAAGGTTAATTCCCTATGTGCTGAGCAGGTGTTTTTAGACTGTTCCTGCCCAGCTGGGATTTCCGCCACTAGAAGTGGGAGTAATGTGCTTTCAGACTGCAATGGCTCAGGTCTGTTTACAAGAGAACTCATTTCACTTTCTCACAGGGAAAATGGAAAAAGGCATGCTCAGGCATGATGGACTGGGTCCAGACTTAGTCATATGCACATATTTGAAAGATGTGCCTAACTGATGCACACATTTTGAAAAATATACATGGGAATGTCCACAAATATTCATGTGAAAAGAAAAAAAAATGTGCAGGGGTGTTGTTGTGAGGCTAAAAGAGAGAGGAGGAGGAGGATTATGTACACTGCCTTGGGTTCCTTAAAGAGGAAAAAAGGCGGGATATAAATGCAATAAAAATAAATAAATATTTGGAGTAGACCCATTGAGATCAATGGCCTTCAAGTTGATCCTAAGTAACGTAAGTCCTGTTGATTTCTATGAGTCTACTCTAAGAATTACTAAATCTGGATCCCTACCTCTTTCTGCAGGTTTCCTGGGACAGTCAGCACAAACCTGGGTTGCAAGTGGAAATCTGGGTGACTGTATTCAAGGTGGATCCTGGTTTTCAGGGGGACGTTGGTCATCCTGGCCTAGAAGGATGCCATAACTGCATCAGGGTGAGGGGGACAACATAGGGGGAACAAACTAAAATCACATCCCAGAATGCCCTGCACAGTCAATTCTTGGCAAGGTTGGAGACAACATTCATCACCTCTGGCCTGGCTAAGACTTGTGGTGTTTCAGAACCAAAATGGCAGCACTGTCTTCTGATGAATGGGCTCCTTAATGAGTCAGGGCATTGTCAGTCAATGAGAACTGCCCTCACTGACCATGCTGGCTGATTCTGTTTATATCAGGGGTGGGGAACTAAAATAGAGTGGAGGCCAGATGACCACCCCACCCATCCCTCTGCAAGCTGAATGATGTCAGGGGACATGGATTAGCCAGTTAAAGGTTTGTTAGTTAAACGTGAATACTTTGTGTGATGATTGTTCCTTATTTATAAGGAATGTTTGTCAAATATTTATGAAAAACATGTGAATCATTTACTTTAGGATTTGTCAGCTATACAAATCAATCAAATAAACAAACACATTTTAATTGCAATGAGTTGGGTTGCTAACAGTGGATTTAAAATATTAAATATTAAAATATTAAGCATAGTATATGGCTGTGTTATATTTGTACCAATATATTGGTGACCTGTTTGCTGTTCTTGTGAGCATAATTTGGAAAACCAGCCTATAAATAAACTTAATCATAATGACCTTTACCTTCAGAATCCCGCCTTTGACTTTTGCTCATCCACCTTTAGAACCCCTAGCTCTGCAAAGCCTTCCTCTTCTTTCAAATAATTTTGCCCTCTCTTCTTTGCTGACCCTTATGCCTTGTACTGCTTCCCAGAACACCTGCAAGATGCCACCACTCTTAATTTCTTCATTTCTCCTCAAAATCCACCTTTTCCCAGAAAGCTTTCACACATCTCCTTAGTCCCCATATCCTGTCGAAAGATATATTCTTCCACTGTTTTACCCCTTCTCAATTTATTTTCTTCCTCTCTCTTCTTTCTGCCTCCCCAGTGTTGGATCTTAGATTGTAAACTCTTTGGGGCAGCAATCTATTCATACTGCCTTTATACAAGTCTATTGGTCGACCACACTTAGAATACTGTTCTTGTCACTGCACCTAAAAATGATATTGTAGAGTTGAAAAAAAAGTGCAGAAAAGGGCAACTAAAATGATCAAGGGACCGGAGCAACTTCCCTCTGAGTGAAGGTTACAACATCTGGGATTGTTTAGCTTAGAAAAAAGGAGGGTAAGGGGAGACATAGAGGTGTACAAAATTATGCATGGTGTGGAGAATGTGGGAGACATTTTTTTCTCCCTCCCTTATAATACTAGAACCCAATGGTATCATCCCATGAAGTTGATTAATGGGAGATTCAGGGCAGATAAAAGGAAGTCCTGCTTCACACAGCACATAGTTAAACAATGGAAATTACTTCCACAAGATGTATTGATGGTCACCAATTTGGATGGCTTTAAAAGGGACTTAGACAAATTCCTGGAGGAGAAGGCTATCAATGGCTACTAGTCCTGATAGCTATATGCTACCTCCAGTATCAGAGACAGTATAGCTGTGTAAACCAGTTGTTGGAGAACATGGACAGGAGGGTGCATTTGTAATCATGTCCTGCTTGAGAGTTTCCTGTGGGCAGCTGGTTGGCCACTGGGTGAACAGAATCCTGGACTAAATGGACCCTTGGTCTGATCTAGCATGGCTCTTCTTATGTTCTTAAATCCATGCAGTTGTGAAAGTGTACAAGGATCAGAGCAATTTGAACCTTTGAGCCACTTGATAAGCTGCTCTGTGAAGAGAAAATTGCGTTCCCTTATTGGTATTTCCTCACTCACTTAACTCCTGCTCTGTCCCACCCACACTACAGCTCATATATACAAGTCCGCATGTCAACACAGGTGTTTGGTGAGCAGCTGTGATTACATCTGCTAGCAAGGAAGAGATCTCAGCTGTTAGAAAGTACAGTAATCTCTAACAAAGCTTGCCACGCTGATGAATCAAAAGCTGTGCCTCTTTATTTCAGGTTTCAGGACCTCAATCCACACGTTGAACCTGTTCAACAACCTTACACACCTATGGGCTTTTTTGTTGTCCAACTGATTGCTCTGGCAGTCTGAGGCTCATGCTGTGGCTGAGTGATCTTTAACCTCCATTTACACCCGTCCACCCAACTAATGTTACGTGACATGTCTATTTATTTTTTCCCCTCATTCGCTCTAATGCTCTGAAAGCCTTTGTCTCCCCCTCCACTGACATCACAGCCAGCGGAGGTCAGACAAGCTGTTTGAACCAGAAGCTGGTACTGGTACTGGTACTGGTACAACCACAGTGGGATGGCTGGAAGCAAATCAACACAAAGAAAATGGGAAAGGCTCAGTCCCAGCTGCACTTGTGTTTAAACTTGCTATTCCTCCTTTCTCAACAAATGAGGAAGTGTGTGTGCATTGTGGGGGTGAGTAGCATTCATAGAAGTGAATTTTGAAAAGTTAATCTGATTCTTAAGAAAATGAGAAGTGTTCCTAAAGCTTGAAACCTGTGATATGGAAGCTTATATCTCAAATGTGTGGGTTGTGGTTCCTCAACACCCAATTATCTCCATAGCAAAAGTGCATGGAATACACAAAGGGTACTTATATGCTAGCCTTCCCTATTTTGGTGCCCTCCAGATGTTTGGGACTACAACTCTTAGCATTCCTGACCATTGGCCACAATAGCTGGGGCTAATGTGAATAGAATTCCAAAACATCTGGAGGAAGCCAATTTGGCAAAGGCTGGTATATAAAACAGGGAGTATTTTATTGCTGAGGAAACTTATGGTACATTTCAAATGTAACAGTTCTTCCCTGGAGGAAAAATTTAAACATCAAATTCACCTTTTAGTATGCAGGAAGCAACTTCTCTGTGAACAAAAATCCAATATGAACCCTTGTTCTTCTTGCACCTCTTCTGTCAGTGAAGCTATGAATCTACTTTGGTGGAACGTTGAAGAGAATAAACTCAAACTCGAAGGCTGCTTCCACATCTTAGTTTTTCTCCTGAGGGGGGAAAACAGTCCCATTGAAGAGGCAATGGGGGATGTTTTTGGCCATAAACATATTTTGGTACCTGTTCATTTCTGCCTTCTACATCTGTTTGGTTTGTAGTGTGGACTTTCGCAAAGCTGCTGCAGAGGAAGGGAACTAGGAAGGCAAGGATTACTTCACATCCTGCTCCAGCTAGATGCCTTCCCACAGGACTTTCTACCACCATCTGTACCATGGAAAGGATCCCAGAAGAGAAAGGGAAACAGGCAGGTGAAAACCACCTCAGAACCTGCTCCAGATGGACTACTCCTCCTGCCCCTCTCCATAGGGCCATTATCACCAGCTGCCTGAGACAGATCCTGATCACTTGTTATGTTTATATAGTTTGGCAGGTGCCCAACCATGCCTATGCTTAATGCAAGCCCTGCTTGTAAGTGACCTTGGGAGGATTTCTATCCTGAAAGGTAGGATATGAATAACTGTCATAAATACTAGTACTACAATTATCTGGATTCACATTTCTTGAGACCCATGAGAATGGCTATATTAGAACAAAACTCCAGGTAGTATCCAGATGGAGGCAGACCTGAAAGCTTGCTATTGCTGACATCAAACATGGTACAGGGAGACATTTCCCTTTTATTCATTGGGTGAGCAGCCTTGTTTCTGTTACAGGCACAGAGGAAAGAGACAACAATTGGGTACAAATTCACTGCAAGCAATACAAGACAATATTGTATCAGGCAGAAGCAATTTAGCCTGCAGTGCAGACATGGATAGAGTTTAAATTCAGACTGGAGCCATGGAAAGGAGGAACTCACAAGCTATTCATCATGGTAACTTCGTAACTTCCTTTAACAGGAAGCCTGGATTGCTATGTAGGATGGTGTTTGTGCCTTGAATCAAATATGCAGCATACAACCTATTGCTGTGTCAAAGTTCAGCAGTACAAATTGCATTTTTTGTGATGCAAATTTCCCACCCCACAATTAATTGGAACCTATATTCATGAACTTAATTACAGGGGGTGGGGTGGGGGACATTTAAACTGAGTCATCTCAGTGGAAAGCCATTGCATATTCAGAGTAGGGATGGCGGAGAAATCTGCCACAGATTCCAGTGAGGCTGGATTCTTTAGAATCTGGACCCCTGGAGTTCATGGTGGAATGGACTACCCCCCCGCCACCCTGCAAAATCCCCCCCAGGATGGACCCTACCTGGCTGCAGCTAGTCCGGATCATCGTCTTCGTTCCGCAGCCATCCGTCACAGGACTCCGGAACAAAATGGTGTCTGGTGTAGCGGACGCCATTTGTGTCCCTGCCCTTGGCCGTGATTGGCTATGTAAATATTTATGTAGCCTATCACAGCAAAGAGCAGGGATGCAAATGGTGTAGCGGGTGTAGCCAATCACAATAGGAGCAAATGGTGTAGCGGACTGGTGTAGCCAATCACAAAAAGAGCAGGGACACGAATGGCATCTGCTATGCCATTTGCGTCCCTGCCCTTGGCCGTGATAGGCTTAGGGATGGGGGAGAATTTCTCCCTGAAACTTCGGGGGGCCGAGCGCCAACGCATTCGGCCCCCCGAAATCAGCGGTGAAATTCTCCGCCACCCCCCTGCCACCCCCCCGAGATGGGACTTACCTTTCACGAATGTCCCTCCCAGCGGCGGGTCCCAGCGGCGGTTTGTCAGGGTCTTCGTCAGGGGCGGGGGCGGCAGCCGGTCTTTCGACCAGCTGCTGCCGCCGCCATTACAAGGAAAGTTTAAAAAAAAAACACACCCCCGTGATAGGCTACGTAACAATTAACGTAGCCTATCACGGCTAGATCTCCAAAGTCAGCCGTGATAGGCTACGTAAATCGTCACGTAGCCTATCACGGGTGACTTTGAAAAAAAAAAAGCATGTACGCAAATGGCGGCCCCCAAAGGGAGCCGCCATTTGCGTTCCTTATTTGATCCCTGTAGTCTACGTAAAGATTTACGTAGACTATGGCAAAAATAAGGGAACGCTATTTGCGTTGCCCTTATTTTCGCAGTAGTCTACGTAAAGATTTACGTAGACTACAGGGACCAAATAAGGAACGCAAATGGCGGCTCCTTATGGGGGCCGCCATTTGCATACGCGCTTTTTTTTTTTTTCAAAGTCACCCGTGATAGGCTACGTGACGATTTACGTAGCCTATCACGGCTGACTTTGGAGATCTAGCCGTGATAGGCTACGTTAATCGTTACGTAGCCTATCATGGGGGTGGTTTTGGGTTGTTTTTTTTCGCAGCCGGGTAGACGGGGCGCTTCTACCCGGCCTGACTTTCGCCGACGAGGGATGGGGCACCTCCCGCCCAGCCTGAAGCCTCCCCGCCCTCGAATGAACTTTGGGGGGGAAAGCGAAGCGCCTCCCCCCCACCGCGAAAAAAGCTGCGGGACAAGGTAAGTCCCTTTCGTACATCCCTAGATAGGCTACATAAATATTTACGTAGCCAATCACGGCCAAGGGCAGGGACACAAATGGCATCCCCTATGCTGGATGCCATTTGCGGCCGCAGCCTGGCAACGGATGGAAGTCTGGCTGCGGGTGGCCCTGGCCAGCGGCTCCAAGGACTCGCCATGGAGCCGGCCAGGAAGGATTCCGGGGGGAGGGACGGATTGCCTCCCCCCTCTGCGGACGCCCAGAATGGACCGGGGTGAGTATTCCCTACACCCCTAATTCAGAGTGCTCAAATCATTGCAAATTCAAGAGCACCATCTCCCAAATAAGATATTGATTGTTTTAATACTTCATCTCTCTAAAATCAACTGAATTTCCAATTTGCTAACCCACACATACCTCAGGAATGGATTGGAACAGAAGGAAACCCAGAGATAACGTATTAACATTTTAAAGATTTTTCAGAGGAGTCTGGGGTTTTGGGGGGGGAGGGGGAGTCAAGATCGAAAATATAAAATAAATAAATAAAATATATAAAAAATCAGTTATGAATTAGCACAAAGAAAAAGCAAATTTATAGGGATGGACAGAACACTTACCTTCCATTCCGTTCTGTTTCTGTTGGGGGGGGGAGGCGCTCTGTCCCTCCTCCCGGAATCCTCGATGAGGGGGGAGGCGATCCGGTCCTCCCCCCCGGAATCCTGCCTGGCCAGCTCCGCTCCGCACACAAGCCACGGAGCCTCCAGCCAGCTCCGGCCGCTGGGCAGCCCTGCAGGGATGCAAATGGCGGCTGTCGTAGCCACCGCCATTTGTGTCCCTGTATTTAGGTGTGATAGGCTACGTAAATATTTACCTAGCCTATCACAGCAGGGGGAAAAAAACCCAGAAGTGAAATGGCTGGGCCAAAGCCGAAAGGACACTCAGCTGTGGATGTGTCTGGTGGTGAAAAGAAACTCCGATGCTGTAAAGAACAATATTGTTTAGGAACCTGGAATGTCAGATCAATGAATCAAGGTAAGCTAGAGGTGGTCAAACATGAGATGGCAAGATTGAACATCGACATCTTGGGAATCAGCAAACTAAAATGGAGAGGCATGGGCGAATTTAATTCAGGTGACCATCATATCTACTACTGTGGGCAAGAATCCCTTAGAAGAAATGGAGTAGCACTCATAGTCAACAAAAGGGTGGGAAAAGCAGTACTGGGGTACAATCTCAAAAACGATAGAATGATCTCAGTACGAATCCAAGGCAAACCATTCAACAGCACAGTAATTCAAGTCTATGCCCCAACCACTGAGGCCGAAGAAGCTGAGGATGATCGGTTCTATGAAGACCTACAACACCTTCTAGAACTAACACCAAAAAAAGATGTCCTCTTCATCATAGGGGATTGGAATGCTAAAGTAGGAAGTCAAGAAATCACCGGGATAACAGGCAGGCATGGCCTTGGTGGTATAAAATGAAGCAGGACAAAAGCTAATAGAGTTTTGCCAAGAGAACACGCTGATCATAGCAAACGCTCTTTTCCAACAGCACAAGAGGCGACTCTACACATGGACATCACCAGATGCTCAATATCGAAATCAGATTGATTATGTCCTTTGCAGTCAAAGATGGAGAAGCTCCATACAGTCAGGAAAAACAAGATCTGGAGCTGACTGTGGCTCAGATCATGAGCTTCTTGTTGCAAAATTTTAGCTTAAATTGAAGAACGTAGGGAAAACCACTAAACCGTTCAGGTATGACCTAACTCATATCCCTTATGGTATACTGTGGAGGTGAGGAATAGATTTAAGGGATTAGACCTGATAGACAGAGTGCCTGAGGAACTATGGACGGAGGTCCGTAACATTGTTCAGGAGGCAGCAACTTAATCCATCCCAAAGAAAAAGAAATGCAAGAAAGCAAAGTGGCTGTCTGATGAGGCTTTACAAGTAGCTGAAGAAAGAAGGGAAGCGAAAAGCAAGGGAGAAAGGGGAAGATATATCCAACTGAATGCAGAGTTCCAGAGAATAGCAAGGAGAGACAAGAAGGCCTTCTTAAATGAACAATGCAAAGAAATTGAGGAAAACAACAGAATGGGAAAGACTAGAGAACTCTTCAAGAAAATTGGAGATCTCAAGGGAACGTTTTGTGCCAAGACGGTCATGATAAAGGACAAAGAAGGCAGGGACCTAACAGAAGCAGATGAGATTAAGAAGAGGTGGCAAGAATACACTGAAGAACTATACAGGAAAGATCTTAATGTCCATGATAGCCATGATAGTGCGGTCACTGAACTTGAGCCGGACATCCTAGAGAGTGAAGTCAAGTGGGCCTTAGGAAGCATTACTAACAACAAAGCTAGCAGAGATGACAGTCTTCCAGCTGAGCTATTTAAAATCCTAAAAGATGATGCTGTTAAAGTGCTGCATTCAATATGCCAACACAGTTGGAACACTCAACAATGGCCGCAAGACTGGAAAAGGTGAGTTTACATTCCAATTCCAAAGAAGGGCAACGCCAAAGAGTGTTCAAACTACCGCACAATTGCACTCATTTCACATGCCAGCAAGGTGATGCTCAAAATCCTACAAGCTAGGCTTCAGCAGTATGCGAACCGAGAACTACCGGAAGTACAAGCTGGGTTTTGAAGAGGCAGAGGAACTAGAGATCAAATCGCCAACGTTCGCTGGATCATGGAGAAAGCAAGAGAATTCCAGAAAAACGTCTATTTCTGCTTCATTGACTATGCTAAAGCCTTTGATTGTGTGGATCACAACAAACTGTGGCAAATTCTTAAAGTGATGGGAGTACCAGACCACCTTACCTGTCTCCTGAGAAACCTGTACGAGGGTCAAGAAGCAACAGTAAGAACCAGACATGGAACAACCAAGTGGTTCCAAATTGGGAAAGGAGTACGACAAGGCTGCATATTGTCACCCTGCTTATTTAACTTATATGCAGAGTACATCATGAGAAATGCCGGGTTGGATGAATCAGAGGTCGGAATTAAGATTGCCGGGAGAATTATCAACAACCTCCGATATGCAGACGATACCACCCTAATGGCAGAAAGCAAAGAGGATCTCAAGAGCCTCTTGTTGAGGGTGAAAGAGGAGAGTGCAAAAGCTGGTTTGAACTCAACATTAAAAAAATGAAGATCATGGCATGTGGCCCCATCACTTCCTGGCATATGGAAGGGGAAGAAATGGCAGCAGTGACAGATTTTATTTTCTTGGGCTCCAAGATCACCGCAGATGGTGACTGTAGCCATGAAATTAAAAGACGCTTGCTCCTTGGGAGGAAAGCTATGGCAAACCTAGACAGCATAGTAAGAAGCAGAGACATCACCTTGCCGACAAAGGTCCATCTAATCAAAGCTATGGTTTTCCCAGTAGTAATGTATGGCTGTGAGAGCTGGACTATAAGGAAGGCTGAGCACCAAAGAATTGATGCTTTCGAACTGTGGTGCTGGAGAAGACTCTTACGAGTTCCCTGGACTGCAAGGAGGTCAAATCAGTCAATCCTAAAGGAAATCAACCCTGAGTGCTCATTGGAAGGACAGATACTGAAGCCGAAGCTCCAATATTTTGGCCACCTAATGCGAAGAGAAAAATCCCTGGAAAAGACCCTGATGCTGGGAAAGACTGAAGGCAAAAGGAGAAGGGGACGGCAGAGCATGAGATGGCTGGATAGTATCACCGATGCAATGAATATGAACTTGAGCACGCTCCGGGACAGAGCGCAGGACAGGAAGGCCTGGCGTGCTATGGTCCATGGGGTCACGAAGAGTCGGACTGAACAACAACAACACAAATGGCGGTAGCTGCCGCCATTTGCGTACGCTGGGTTTTTTTTCCCCCTGCCATGATAGGCTACATAAATACTTACGTAGCCTATCACGGCCTCTGAAGGGAGACAAATGGCATCCCTGGATTAGCCGTGATAGGCTACGTAAGTATTTATTTAGCCTATCATGGCTATGAAGAGGAAGCAAATGGCGGCCGCAGGACGGTCGCCATTCGCAAAGCAGCGCAGATGGGAGCAGGTAAGTGCTCCGTTTCATGCGCCTTTTGTGCGGTTGGGGGTGGCGGGGACTTCGTCCCGTGTGCCTTTTGTGAGTGGGGGGGGAGCTTTGTTCCGCGACTGATTTCAGGGGGCTGAATGCACTGGCATTTGGTCTCACCGAGATCCGTAGTGGAATTCTCTGACATCCCTACAAATTTATCCTTTAAATAATCCTTATGTTTCATCCAAAGTAGAATACCTTAAGAGGAGAATATAAGAAGAACCCTGCTGGGTAGGGATGGCTGAGAATTCTGCCACGGACCCAAATGGGGCTGGGTTCTTTTGAATCTGGCCTCCAGAATCTGCAGTGGAATGGATCACTTACCTCTGCCTCCCAAGGATTCCCTCCAGAATGGCATACTGGCTCCGGACCACTTGCGATACGGTAATGGTGGCCGCCATTACCATATCTCAAGTGGTTCGGAGCCAGTGTGCAGCTCCGCAGAATTGCTGCGGAGTGGAGCTGCTCTGGAGGATTCTGGATGGGGGGAGAAATGGATCACCTCCCTTCCCCCAGTGGACAATGCCGCGGATCAGAAGGTAAGAAATCCATCCATCCCTACTGCTGGGTCAGAGCAAAGGCCTATCTAGTCTAACATCCTCTCTCCCACAGCTAGATGTCCATAGGGAGCCCCAAAAGTAGGATATGAAGGTGAAGACCCACTCCTGATGTTGTTTCCCAGCAACTGGTAATTAAGAGACATACTGCCTCTGAAGAGGTACTATATAGCTATCATGGCTAGTACTCATTTATGGCATCCTCCATGGATTGTCTAATCCCCTTTTAAACTGTCTTAACTGGTGCCCCTCACCACATCTTAGGTTATATTGCCTTGTGCTTTAAGACCATGAGTCTCTGCTTCAGATGATGTTGGTGTCAAAGGACTTTGCTTCTAATCCTGTACCTGCTGGGCAGTGTTGCTTTTCCTGAGTCATCTGACTGGTTGCTGTATAGGAAAAGGAATGCCTGGCTATATGGACCTTGGCTTATATTTTTCAGTTGCCCTTTGGCTATCAAGAAGATGGTTCCCACTCCCAGAATCACTTGGAAATAGGGCAATGAAGCTGGATTCTATGATTCTATGAATGGCCGTACATGTAGAGCAGGGGTGGGGAATGTTTTACCCTCCAGTTGGACCGCAACTCCTATTTTCCCTCACCATTGGCTATGCCAGCTAGGGCTGATGGGAGATGCAACCCAACAATATCTGGAGGACCACACATTCTCTTATTCACAGTCCTCAAACTGAAAAAAAGTTATATTAAAATAACTCTGATTCCTAAAGGAGAGGTCCTCTTTGCATGAGGTCATAGTGGCATCATGACCTTTAAGGTAAGGAGGATTAGATGACAGCACAAGAGAGGGTCAGGCTTTCCATGGAGACAACGTAGCAACAGGATGAGCAATCTCACACCATTAGACCCAACCAGTGGTATAGCTTTAAATGACAGTCCCCATAGCCACACCCCCAAGGAGAGTCCAAAGATGCAAGCAGCTGTGTTGATTCACATCAACAAAACAGTTCTAGCAGTTTTCATCTCCACCAGAAGCAGGTCTTCTATAAACCTAATGGGCCTTGATTGCCCATTCAAGACCAAGCCACCTCAAAATACTTTGCACTAGAACTGGGAAGAATATATCGTTGCTTGGAAAATTCAGGAACACCCCCCCCCCCAGCTACTGTGAGGTTTAGGGCTAAGCTCAGAGGAAACAGGGAATTCTGAGGGGTGGTGGTGGCCGATGACGTGAGCGTGTTGTTAAAAAAAAAAAATGCTGGCATGGCGTCCCTGCGAGCCCTGGCTACACTCCACCACCAGCCCCAACTGCAATTAAATGTTCTCATTAGTCACTAATGATTAGTGCCTACAAGCAGCAGACCTGTAGAAGGAGGAACAAAACCTGCCTCCTACATCATCACATTTGTAGAATTAACTCCAGCATGGTGGGAGTGTTTCACATCATCATGGATAAGTAGCCTAAGTGATAAAGGAAAGAATCAATGTTTTGAGCAGCTGGAATGGAAGTTGCGCTGATGCAGCAGCCCAACCTGTCCAGTTCTGGGCACTACACTTTAAGAAGGGTGCAGACAAACTGGAGAGGGTTCAGAGGAGGGCAATGAAGATGATCAGCAGACTGGAAACAAAGCCCTATGAAGAGAGACTGAAAGAACTGGGCATGTTTAGCCTTGAGAAGAGAAGACTGAGGGGAGCTATGATAGCGCTCTTCAAGTACTTGAAAGGTTGTCCCAAAGAGGAAGGCCAGGATCTCTTCTCGATCATCCCAGAGTGCAGGACATGGAATAATGGGCTCAAGTGACAGGAAGCCAGATTCTGGCTGAACATCAGGAGAAACTTCCTGTCTGTTAGTGCAATATGACAATGGAACCAATTCCCTAGGGAGGTGGTGGGCTCTCCCACACTGGAGGTGTTCAAGATGAAGCTGGAAAGCCACTTGTCAGGGATGCTTTGGCTTAGACTCCTGCACTGAGCAGGGGCCAGGGGGGTTGGACTCAGTGGTCTTATAGGCCCCTTCCAACCCTACTATTCTATGATTCTATGATTTGCCATTGAGTATCCATGCAACAGGGGCTGTGGTGGCTTAGTGGTTAAGACGCTGAACTGCAGACCGGAAGGTCAGCAGGACAGCAGTTCGAGACCCAAGTGCTGCGTGATGGAGTGGGCTCCCATCTTCAGTCCCAGCTCCTGCCAACCTAGCAGTTCGAAAGCAAGAAACTGCAAGTAGATAAATAGGTACCGCTTCGGCGGGAAAGGTAACAGCGTTCCGTGCACCTCGGTGTTCAGTCATGCCGGCCACATGACCACGGAAGCGTCTTCGGACAGCGCTGGCTCTTCAGCTTAGAAATGGAGATGAGCACCACACCCTAGAGTCAGACACGACTGGTTGGGGACACCTTTACCTTTTACCTTTTTTATCCATGCAGCAGTCTCAGTTCTCCAACAGGTATTCCTGTATGGAATATGTGTTTGCAAATATGTGGTCACAAGATCAGCATGGAACAAAGGGAAGGTGCTTTGTAATCACTCTCCAAGGAAAAATAAATCTAGCATTTGAACATTTCCTATCAGAAATGTTGCCAAGCTGTATTTCCTTGGCTCAGAATA
Source organism: Heloderma suspectum (assembly GCF_057233095.1). NCBI lineage: Eukaryota > Metazoa > Chordata > Lepidosauria > Squamata > Helodermatidae > Heloderma > Heloderma suspectum. The sequence goes on along the minus strand of NC_139461.1, from coordinate 28,726,528 downwards.
GGAATGGAGGAGAGTTTTTTGACAGTAATTTACCAAAATTTGCGAAGTTCTCCATATTTGGAACAAAAATAACTTGAGATTAAAAAAAAGTGGACTGTAGGAGAAACTGAAATTCCCTGGGTCCATCCAGGCCTAGGGCTTTGAGTGCTTAGCTCTTACAAATCTGGGTTTGAATTCCTGTGTATCCAGCCAGGTTTATGAAGCTGAATTAGGGCTGCCATCTTGTTTTCCCCTGAGATACTCCTCCTCTTTAACAGCTGTAAGGCAGGGAGGTACGTCATGGTCCTCTCCATGCTGGGAATAGCCTGGACCTATTGAACGTGGCTGGTGCAGAGGGGTGAGAATTTCACTTCAGTTTGTTTTTGATAAGAATTTTCATTTCTGCAAAGTTCTTCATATCTGGAAGAAAGAACTTGAGATTTTTTAAAAAAAATGCCAGAGCAAGTGAAACTGACATATCCACCCATCCCTAACTCAGAATACAAAAGGCCTTGTAATGGCCTTAAAACGAGGCAAGCGTGACTCTCCAAATTTAATCTCAAAGGATGGAAGAATGCCTCCCTCCCTTACATCTATCCACTTACCTGATTGCTGCTACAGTGCCATTAGAGAAGGAGGTTGAAAGGTTTGTGTCCCTCTCTTCCTTTCCCCCAGTCACCTGGAGCTATGGTAACTGTAATTTTCCTAGGACTCCTTGCACCTTGGATAATGCCATAAACATGTTCCAAGAGCCAGGACATGGGTGGAAGAGGGACAGAGACACCTTTCTCCCCTCTGCTTACCCTGAGCAGCAGCAGCCACTGCCAGATAGGTAAGGTTACAGGAAGTGGGTTTGGGGACTTATGGAGGGTTGGGAAAAGATTGTGCTTCTGCTGATGTCATCAGGTTGAACTGGGCTCATAATTTGGCTCAGAAATAACCAAGCTAGTTTCCAACTTTAAGGAAAATAGCACAGCTAGCCGAGCCCCATTACCAACTGAAGCTGGGAAGTGTCACTATTTTCTACATTTTCTAGTTTAAGAAATTAATCCAGAGTAGAGTAATGCTACGTAAAGGAAAAGCAACCTCTCAAAATGGGACATGTTTACTAACGTAAAGTAGAAAGGAAAATGAGTTGTTCCATGGCTAGTTTTTTTTTTTTTACTCTGCTTCAATAAAATCATAACCTATACACAGAGACCAAGGTGTATAAACATAGCATCTGCAGTACATTCAATTGAATAAACAGTTTGCAAACTCATATAAACTTCTCAGGTGATTCTGTAAGCCAGCATTGCTTCAGATTCTCCCATACCAACTTCCATACTCAAAAATGGAGTTTGTATATTCAAGCCTTGCAAGAAAAAATAAACACACTTTGCAACATTCATTTTCCTCCTTGATCTCACAGGCTCATCATTCAAAGGTCTCCCCTCCCCACCTTTTAATCAAAATTGTGGACGTTTTGACTATTCAGAAACTGAAGCATATCATTTGACTGTTATTGGAAAAGGGTTGGATCCAGGATCTGCCTTCCTCAACAGGAAAGGACTTTCTGTGAGAGGAAAGTCCTTCCACCTGATTTTGGGAGATTCCCCTTGCCCACACCATAGGTTGACTCATTCAGCAGGGTCTCCTGACTCTCTGTATAGCATGGGGGGGGGGTTGCTGTGGGAAGGAAGGGGCAGGGAAGTCCACTTCCTCCACAATACTTGACCCAGTGTACATCTGAATCCAAACCACAATATTTGCATTAATCAGTAAAATTATACTCAGTAATATATATTACTGATATATAGACACACACACACACAGAGAGAGAGAGAGAGAGAGAGAGAATTTACTCCCTCTAGAGGGGGGGAGAGGGAGAGAAGTACTTGAGAGAAATGAACAGCAAGTCCTTCTTCATGCAGTGCATAGTCAAACTATGGCATTCACTACTACAAGATGTAGTGATGGCCACCAATTTGGATGGCTTTAAAAGGGTGTTAGACAAATACCTGGAGGAAAAGGCTATCAATGGCTACTACTCTTGATGGCTATATACTAAGTCCAGTATCAGAGGCAGTATGCTTATGTACACCAGTTGCTGGGGAACATGGGCGGGATGGTGCTGTTGCATGTCCTGCTTGTGGGCTTCCCATGAGCAGCTGGTTGGCCACTGTGTGAATACAATGCTGGACTAGATGGACCCTTTGTCTGATCCAGTGGGGCTCTGATGTTTACATGAGAGTGAGAGAGAGAGAGAGAGAGAGAGAGAGAGGGAGGCGGCGGCAGCAGCAGTCAGACCCCGTGCCTGGATTCACCCCCACCCATCCTGCTATTAACTGCCTCTGCAGTCAGTTGGATCTAAGCACAGGGGAAGGGTTGTTTCATCCTCTTCCACTGATGTCCAGAATATAACAACAGTACTTCTTGCCCCAATGTTGGGGAAGGACCTACTTCCTGTGCCTTCCACCTTTTCATTTCATCCCTGTTTCAAAGTACAAGCCTTCTTCAGACTCTGTGTTCAAAATTTATTTATTTATTTATTTATTTATATCCCACCTTTCTTCCATTGTGGAACTCAAGGTGGCTACATGTGGTTCCCAGGTGGTCTCCCTTCCAAGCGCTGACAAGACCAAGACCTGCTTAGCTTCAGCAAGGTGGCTGCTTAATGTGCCTTCAGACCATGCCCTGGGATCGCGCTCTCTTTCTCATGTGTGTGTCTGTATATCAGTAATATATATTACTGAGTATAATTATAATACTGAGTGTAATAAAGGACACTGTCTCCTTTAAGGAAGCCAGAAAAACCTACACTATGTATCTCAGTATCAGCAGCTGCAGCAACCACTAGAAGAGCTAAAGGCAGATACAGAGGGAAATGTGGCTCTGCGGTATTTCTTTCTTTTCTAATTACAGGTGCCAATGTCTCTGCCATCTGGCCTGTCTCTTGACAACGTCTCACCAGCTGAGAAATGTGGAAATAAATAGATAATTAGCAAAATGCATTGACTTCATGGACTGCTGATTGTTGCCAACACTAAAGCAGTTTGCTCACTCATAGATCCTACCCTCATTTCTGAAATTGCTCCATAAACGTGGTAGGCAAGATCCCTTCTCTGGGCCATGCTGCAAGGACACAGAGGATTCATTTCAAACAGAACAAAACAAACCATGCAATGTGAGGAAGCTTTCCTGTGTGCAGAAACCATGCCAAGAAAGCATACCCCCAAAGGTTATGAAAGTGAAATACCACCTTTCTTCGCAAGTGTATCTCTCACTTGACAGAGAAACCAATGGGGGGAAGGCAGCAATAATGGAGGAGATAAAATCTCCAGGCTGCACCAAAATTATGATTTTATTGGCCACATGAGTTTCAAATGATATTTCTCCTCCAGGGTCACTATGAATAAGAACAATAAACATTTCAGATAATTATAATACCATCTAGGCAATTATACAGTGTAATTATAAGGGTGAAACAAATATAATTAAAAAATATTTCAAAAAGGAGGACAACAAATGTCTGAGAAAAACTTTCCTAAGTAGGGTAGCTACTTATGCATTGTCCCCAAAGAGGAAACACATCAGCAAACTATATACTTTCCATATATACCTGTGTGGACCCTAAGGTCATCTGTGGAGGCACTGCTGTATGTGCCCCTGAGAAATGAGATGAGGCAGGTGGCTAGAAGAGGGCTTTTCCAATAGAGGCATTCTGATTCCAGAATACCGTGGCCAAAGAATGGTGGCCCCCAAATTATACAATGATCTCCCTGACGAGGCCCGCCTGGCACCAACATTTTTATCTTTTCAGCACCAGATTAAGACCTTTCTCTTCTCCCAGGCATTCAGCAGTATATGATAAGTGTTTAATCAATCCTGCAATGTCTTCTGGTTATGGTTGGGTTTTTTTTTAATTGTTTGTTTGAAGTTGTTTTAGATATATGTTTCTTTCGTGTATATTGTCTGTTCATATGTTTTTTAAGTGAATGATTTTTAATCTCTGTATATCGTAATTTTAATGTTTTTAATCTTTGTTAACCTCCCAGAGAGCTCCAGCTGTTGGGCTCTATAGAAATGTTTAATAATAATAATAATAATAATAATAATAATAATAATAGTACATTCAACAAGTTGTAACTCCACTCAAACACAACGTTTTGAATGGAGAGCTTAGCTAAGCATAATCAAGTGACTAGTCATTACTTGATGGGTTAGCTTTTGCTACATATGCACATGCGAATGAGCATTCCATAGGTCTGGATCATGTGCTACATCTTCATTGCCAGCGGCTTCTGTGGAGGAATCATGCTATAGTGGAGACTTGTCACAATACATCTGTCCAATCTATATCAGTGGAGACTTGCCACAATACATCTGTCCAATCTATATCAGTCTTCCCCAACCTTTTCCCCTCAGAAGTTTTGGACTACCACTTTCAGCATTCCTGACCATTGGACATGCTGGCTGAGGCTGATGGGAGTTGTAGTCCAAAACATTTGGAGGACACCAGGTTGGGGAAGGCTGATTTACATTCTTGAATTACTGTTGCAGCATGGTTCCTCCCGCACACAGCACTTTTTTTTTTCCTTAGCTGTGCTCATGACACCTAAAGCCAACCTAACATTCATCCACTGTCAATTTTCTCCATTTTACAGCTCCAGGGGAACCTTGTGTGTTTGTATTTTTCCTGTTTTATATGAAGGGTCCAAGGATCCTTGCCAGCTACATTCATATCTGAAGCCCTTTTGACATAATTATGACTTGCACTCACATATCTAGGACTAGCAGTTAGTCCTACATGTTTATGGTATCCCAAAAGGGCACCTTGGCTTTATATTTTCCACATGTTCACTTGCTGTTTTCTGCAGGGATATGCCTACTATATAAACCTGAGGAACTGGAGGTATTCATGAGACGCCATCTAAGACAAGTGTCCTCAGGGCACCATGCAAATGCATATAGCTGATGCAATATTCATGCAGCCACTTACTATTACTGATATTTTTCTTAACACAGTCAGAATGTTACTGTGCAATGGGTTTTATTCATAAAAATAAAAAAGTGGACGGAAACATTGAAATGGCAACCAAGGAGGAGAAAGATGCAAATGGTCAAGAGCCATAAGCAAAGGACAATGGATACATATAGAGAGGATTTCTCAACTTTATGGAAGAACACCTTACCTGAACATGAAAATACTAGGAACCGCTCTGCTGTTCTCCACACATTGGCCCAGTACGCTAGCATGTGAGTGCAAACCATACTGGCTGGGGAATGCTGGGAGTTCTAGGACTTTTTCTGTCTAAACATGCATAGGATTCTGCTCTTCAAAAGCCAAAGAAAGGCAGAGTTGGGAGATTCAGGCGGCACCCCCAAATGTCGAAAGAATATGTGAAGGGGATCGTGGGACTGCAAAGGGTAGCTCCATCCCCTGCTGCATGCACAGTGGGCATCCCCCCACCACACATGCTGTCTGTGGGTTTGGCAGCTGCCCACATGTACTAATATATGCAGATATAACTTCTTCATGTGGTGGTGGGGGCACCCCAGCCCAGTCAATGTCCTCTGCAAGTGGAGGAGTTTTATGCATGTACATCACATGCTGGCAAAAGGTGCGGATGGTGGTTGTGTGGCTGTAGCAGGGCATACCCATGTGCACACTTCCATTCACACATGCATGCAAGCCCTATGCAGGCAAGCCCTATGCAAGCCCTATTCAGGCAATCCCCATGCAGGCAATCCCCATGCAGGCAAGCCCTATGTAGGCAATCCTCCTGCACCTGTGAGGGCTAAAATTGTGGATGGGAGGGTGCACATGTCAGTCCCGGGTGTGCCAGTTGCTCTAAAGACCTTGGCACATTTAGCACTAAAGTCTGAAGGGGAATTGTAAGTGCTTGCAAACTTCCCCACAGTTGGGAACCCCGCCTTATCAGGGTTCCTAATCACTGGGAGATTTGTAGAAGCATTCAAATGAATGTACTTGCAAGCAACCTTAGACTTTGGCACTAAATGCGAGAACAGCATGTCGTAGTGGTGTAGGGAGCTAGTGTGGTGTAGAGAGCCAATGTGGTGTAGTGGTGAGAGTGCTGGACTGGGGCTTGGGAGATCTGGGTTCTAGTCCCTACTCATCCATGAAGTTCACTGGGTGACTTTGGGCCAGTCACTGTCTTTCAGCCTAACCTACCTCACAGGGTTGTGGTGGGGATAAAATGGAAAGGAGGAGGATCATGTAAGCTGCCTTGGGTTCCTTGCAAGAGGAAAAAGGTGGGACATAAATGTAATAAAATAAATAGATGGATGGATAGATAGATAGATAGATAGATAGATAGATAGATAGATAGATGATAGATAGAATAAACATCTAAAGAGGTGCCAGGTGTGTGGACACATTGGGCGTAGGACTTAAGTGCACGTCCCTTGTGTGAGTGGGCTGAACACTTGTAGAGGGCTATATGCATGTATCCCTTCTCTCTCTTTGTGACACACACAAATATCCATCTATAAACACAAACACGCACGCATGCACCAACACACGCACATACATACACACACACACACACACACATTCAGAAGCCTGCCAGCCTGCCTCCAGCCTCTCTCTCTCGCTCTCTCTCTCGCTCTCTCTTTCTTTTTTTCTCATCTAGCCTAATGTCCATGATTGGACAGATTGGTGTTTGCCTGCCAGTGCTCGCTCTCTCTCTCTTTCATTCTACTTGCTTTTCCAGAGGAAAATGAAAAAGAGATGGAGACCAGAGGCAGGCAAGCCATCCATCAAATATGGCAGCTCAGAAAGCTGACCATGGTGTGTGGCAGCTGGAGCGTCATCAGATGAGGGCATGGCAAGTGGAGGGGGAACAATTGGAAAGACCTTCACAATCCAGATTCCAAGACCTGCTGGTCCAGATTTGCACTGTGGTCTGGTGGTTCCCCATCCCTGCTGTAAAACAATAAGATTATTGTTTCTGTTCCTCAATGGGGCCATTTCTTCCAGTATGGCTACCTTGTCACTAACGCTGATCCAGTGTCAATTGCTTGTTAACTGTCCAAAGATAATGGGGAATAAGCTGTTGAGTGGAGCCAGTAGTTGCACCAGAACTGAAAAGCAAAACCAGGAGTTAAGCCAGAACACTCCAGAGTCAGCAAATCCATTATTACCCTGAGAAAGTTCCAGCCTAAACATGAAGCCTTTTCTGTGTCATGTTCCCTGGTTCTGAGGCTCTGCATTACTCCTAGTAGGACCCTGATATAGGGATGGTGGAGAATTCTGCCACAGACTCCAATGAGGCTGGATTCTTTGGAATCCGGCCTCTGGAGTCTGTGGCAGAATGGGGCACTCACCTCCGCCTCCCTCCAGAATCCATCCGGGCCAGCTCCTCCATGCAGCGATCCTGCGGAGCCAGCCGCTGGGTCTGCATCGCTGGCAATACAGACGGCCACCATTGCCATGCTGTATCACTGGGCTAACTCCAGACAGAAATGGCTTCCACTATGCCATTTGCGTCCCTGTTTTTTCATGCAATAGGCTACACAAATTATATTTACGTAGATATTTGCGTAGCCTATCACGTGAAAAAACAGGGACACAAATGGCATAGTGGATGCCATTTGCATCCAGAGTTAGCCCAGCGATACGGCATGGCAATGGCGGCTGGCCGTATCACCAGCAATGCAGACTTGGTGGCTGGCTCTGCAGGATTGCTGTGGAGCGGAGCTGGCCCGGATGGATTCCAGGTGGAGGGACAGATCACCTCCCCCCAAGGGCAGATTCCCACCTGGACCAGCAGGTAGGGAATCTGCCCATCCCTACCCTGATTCAGTCAGGTCAGAGGTCATCTTGCTTTAGGGAGCCCTCAGCACACCCTTCTATAGTGGCCCAGCCTGAGTATGTAGCTCTCCCATCATCTGACTCTGAGCATCACTCCTCTTCTTCTGATCCTCAGCCATAGAAGATCATGAGACTGCAGAAACAGACACAGTCCCTTTAAGAACTGCAGCCAGTATCCAGCAGGGGCTGAGCCCCCGAAAGGCCAGGCTCTGCTAGCCTTCTTGGGGCCTCAGCCTTTTGCTGGGTCAATAGCTCCTTATAGGAGAATGCTCCAGCTAGCACTTCCTGCAGTGTGCTATCCAAGGTCCTGATGTGACTCCTGCCTTGTCTGAGGAGATCCAGAACAACCGGTGAGTGCCCTGTTACAGTCTTCTTCCTCTGGGCCACACACCTAGTTAGGACATATAGTTGGGGCCTGTCTAGATCCTGGGAACCTTTTAGAGTCCAGGAAGATGCTAGAAACTGCAGTTCTAGCAGCTCACCATATGGGGCAGTCACTCACACAGAGGCAGAAGTTCCCAGTTCTAATCCTGGTTGCTCCTAACAGAGCTTTCCCACAGGTGGGAAATCCTTCCTTTTTAAGTGTGAGAAGGACATTGGTGGTAGGATACTGACTGAGGGGAGATTAGGCTTGCTGACCAACACCAGCACCACAACACAGCCTGTATGTGTGTGTTTGAGGGAGAATTGCTTTGGGGTGAGTTGTTAGAAAAGGAAGGAGCAAGGTCTTTCCCTCTCTTTCAGCCATTCCTCTCCAATGTTTTAGTTGTACACAACAGGTTCTGCTCCTAGACCTGCCCAAAGTCACTAGGCTCTGCCCATTGGCTTCCCCACAGGTTTTGCTTTGAACTCTGTCCCCAATAGATTTATCAGTACTAGGAGAGAGGTAGAAGAATGGGAGAAGAGCATAGAAGTAAGGCTGAAGATGGCCTTAGACTATGAGCAGGAGGGCTGAGAGAAGGCCTTAAAGCATCAATCATCCATGAGGGAAGGTTCATATGTGAGGCCATCAAAGAAGGTCAGGTTACCCAAGGAAAAGGTTCTCAGCCTAATTAGGGTTGGCAGAGAATTCCGCCACGGATCACGGTGAGGCCGAATGCCCCTGAAATCTGTGGAGGAACAGCCTGCCACCCCCCCGCCCCCCCGCGGATCCCTCCTGGGACGAGACTTACCTGGGGCGGATCTTCCGGGCAGCGGTGGCTCCAGCGGCGGCGGCGGCTGGTCTTCCAACCGGCTGCTGCCACCGCCGCCACCACCATTTGCAGTTTGTTTGTTTTTTTACAGAGACGTGATAGGCTATGTAAGTTTTTACATAGCCTAAAATGACTGGGTTAAAAAAAAAAAAAGGCATACACAAATGGCAGCGGCTATGGCCACCGCCATTTGCATTCTTTAGTTTGGGCCGTCTTAGTCTACATAAATATTTACATAGACTAAGACGGCAAAAATAAGGGGAATGCAAATAGCGTCAGCTATGCTATTCGCGTTCCCCTTATTTTCGCCGTCTTAGTCTATGTAAATATTTACATAGACTAAGATGGTCCAAACTAAGGAACGCAAAATGGCAGCGGCCATAGCCGCTGCCATTTGCGTACGCGGCTTTTTTTTTTCCCCCAGAGCCCTCTGCGGCCGGAAATCCGGCTGCGGACGGCTCTGGGTTGGCTGGGCCTGGCCAGCTGCTCCGCAGAGCTGCCATGGAGCACAGCTGGCCATGGAGGATTCCGGGGGGGAGGAACGGAGCGCCTCCCCCCCGTTGAGGATTCCGGGGGGAGGGATGGAATGCCCCCCCCCATAAACATAATCTGCGACAGTACTAGGCCTAATACTTGGACTTAGGCTTGTCTGCTCTGTGGATACTCTCCAGCCAGAAGGAGGTTCTGGACAGTAGAAGGGAAAGGCACAAGAAGAGCTGCAGCTAATTAAGTTTTGAGTCCATTTAATATTTTATTTTATTTCCAAGTGAAGACGCCAACATTAATACCCAAAAAATTATAAGACTTCAATATGTTCCAGTCAGATATTGATTTTGGAAAGGAAGGGGACTAATATGAAGCCACTGACATGCAGGGAAGATGGTCAAATAGGAACTAGATTGGCCAGCTCTCTCAGGACAAGAAGGCATCTGAGCCAATCACCTTCCAGAGGCTTCATCACCATTGACACCACCACAAGATTCCTGGGAACATTACAATATTGATTTTATGACGTGCTGGGAATGTCTTTGGGGTGTTGAGGGTGGTGGGGGTTAAACTCACCTGTGCTGAGAGCTGGTGTCAGAGGTTAGCTGGTTCCAGGGCATAATCTGAAGGCACATGAGGCAGCCACCTTGCTGAAGCTAAGCAGGTCTGGGTCTGGTCAGTGCCACGAAAGAAGAAAGGTGGGATATAAATACAATAAATAAATAATAAATATCTCTGGGGACCTGCTGAGGCCTGGGCACCACTGAACAGTGGGCCCACTGATGATCCTCTGTCTCTCCTCCTCCTCCTCACTTTCACTGCCTGTTTACCTGCCTTCTCCAAGTATACAAGTATTGACAAGGAGAAAGAGTAGGGCAGCTAGGCGTCCCACTTCATAGAGGACAGTCCTAACTTTTGGAGAGCTGGCAGAGAGCAGTCCTCTATTCTAAGTTGTCCTCTGTTTGAATAGAGGTCCAGTCCAAGTCCAGCATTACTAACAACAAAGCTAGTGGAGATGACAGTATTCCAGCTGAGCTATTTAAAATCCTAAAAGATGATGCTGTTAAAGTGCTGCATTCAAAATGCCAACAAATTTGGAACTCAACAATGGCCGCAAGACTGGAAAAGGTCAGTTTACATTCCAATTCCAAAGAAGGGCAATGCCAAAGAGTGTTCAAACTACTGCACAAATGCGCTCCTTTCACATGCCAGCAAGGTGATGCTCAAAATCCTACAAGCTAGGCTTCAGCAGTATGCGAACCGAGAACTACCGGAAGTACAAGCTGGGTTTCGAAGAGGCAGAGGAACTAGAGATCAAATCGCCAACATTCGCTGCATCATGGAGAAAGCAAGAGAATTCCAGAAAAACATCTATTTCTGCTTCATTGACTACGCTAAAGCCTTTGATTGTGTGGATCACAACAAACTCTGGCAAATTCTTAAAGTGATGGGAGTACCAGACCACCTTACCTGTCTCCTGAGAAACCTGTACGAGGGTCAAGAAGCAACAGTAAGAACCAGACATGGAACAACCAAGTGGTTCCAAATTGGGAAAGGAGTACGACAAGGCTGCATATTGTCACCCTGCTTATTTAACTTATATGCAGAGTACATAATGAGAAACGCCGGGTTGGATGAATCAGAGGTCGGAATTAAGATTGCCTGGAGAATGATCAACAACCTCCGATATGCAGACGATACCACCCTAATGGCAGAAAGCAAAGAGGATCTCAAGAGCTTCTTGTTGAGGGTGAAAGAGGAGAGTGCAAAAGCTGGTTTGAAACTCAACATTAAAAAACCGAAGATCATGGCATGTGGCACCATCACTTCCTGGCATATAGAAGGGGGGTAAATGGAAGCAGTGACAGATTTTACTTTCTTGGGCTCCAAGATCACCACAGACGGTGACTGTAGCCATGAAATTAAAAGACGCTTGCTCCTTGGGAGGAAAGCTATGGCAAACCTAGACAACATAGTAAGAAGCAGAGACATCACCTTGCCGACAAAGGTCCGTCTAATCAAAGCTATGGTTTTCCCAGTAGTAATGTATGGCTGTGAGAGCTGGACTATAAGGAAGGCAGAGCGCCAAAGAATTGATGCTTTCGAACTGTGGTGCTGGAGAAGACTCTTACGAGTCCCCTGGACTGCAAGGAGGTCAAATCAAATCAGTCAGTCCTAAAGGAAATCAACCCTGAGTGCTCATTGGAAGGATAGATACTGAAGCTGAAGCTCAACTATTTTGGCCACCTAATGCAAAGAGAAAACTCTCTGGAAAAGACCCTGATGCTGGGAAAGACTGAAGGCAAAAGGAGAAGGGGACGGCAGAGGATGAGATGGCTAGATAGCATCACCGATGCAATGAATATGAACTTGAGCACACTCCGGGAGAGAGCGCAGGACAGGAAGGCCTGGCGTGCTATGGTCCATGGGGTCACGAAGAGTCGGACATGACTGAACGACTGAACAACAACAACAACCAAGTCCAGGTTATAAGTAAGGAACTCTCAGAAGGAAGAGCTGGGCCCTGAAATTGCCCATCAACAGCACCTGGACAGCAGACTGAGCAAGGCACACAAGTCACCTGGTCACAGGCTTCCACACTAAGGTGAGATGCCTTGCATTTCTATTTAAATTACAGTGGTTTCTAAAATTGCACCTATACATATAAAGTAGCACATGCAAATATTATGCAAATTGATGCCCTCTTTTGTCCTTATTTTTGGAGATGTGTAAGTGGCCACCCTAAGGAGGAGCAGCTTGTCTTGCCCTCTTCTTCTGGAAAGTGGTTCAGGTTGGCCCAGAGGGAGAAGGCAATAGTGGCAAGGAAGTGGGCCCACTGAAAGGTTCTGGTTGAGGTTCCTCTCAAAATCTGAAGCTGACACTCTCCGTCTGCCCCCTACTATCTGCTGGTACCATGAACGGCAGCATGCTCCCCTCCTCTTGCTTAAACATCTTCCCCATCTTCACTCATTTGCCCTCATCTTGAAGGAAGTCACCTCATTAGATATATGTTGTTATTGTGTGTGTGTTATTTGTTTTGTCATTATGTGAATTATTTATTTATTTATTTATTTATTTAATTTCTATACCACCCAATAGCCGAAGCTCTCTGGGCGGTTTCCATTTAATATATAGTCCTCAAATAGAGGACATATCAGATATTAAACTGATAAGAACAGATACTATACTTGATCTTAGCCAAAAGGCCGAGAAGTGATGTGAATGGTTTTTATATTTTATATAATGTCTTTTAATGGTTTTTAATTTTTGTGAACTGCCCAGAGAGCTTTGGCTATGGGGCAGCATAGAAATACTGATGAAATGAAATGAAATGAAATCTCCCTCATCTTTGTCTTTTCTCACTGTCGTCCCACTCGACCTCTGCCACACACTTGCCACATTGAGACGCTACTGCATCAGAGCCCTCTAGGGCTGATAAGAGTGAAAAAAAGCCACACACACACATTTTTTTTCCTGCAATAAAGGCAAGTCAGGATGCAAAGAAGAACCATACTCCTGATTTGTATTCTGCTGCACCGAGCAACGGGACATCTTCCAAAAGTCTGTCGTTGAAGTTGCAAAATGCCAGATTTAAATATTGCTAGTCTGCACATAATTTAGCAAGTGTGTCAGTAAAGCACCGGATATGAGAAAGCTGGGCAGAAAGAGTATAAATTGCATTGAATTTCCTGGTCGTACACATGTCGACTGTGCTGTTTGGAGTATGCAGTGTCAGCTGGAGATTATTCCTCTTTTTTACTATTATTGCTGATAATGCCGGTGATGCATTAAAGCATTAATAAAAAGGTCCTGACTTCTATATTTAAAGAGCTCATGATCCAAGAGGATGTAAATATTGCTAGAATGTGGGGAAGGGTGCCTGTCAATCCATGCCAGCTTGTTTTCCCAGCACGTATAAGACAATGTATTTGATATTTCCTGGGATATATTCTGGAAAAAAGTGGTATGGATAAATCCAAACCTTTTCACATCGTGGTGGTTGTTACATCCTCATGGGTTTTACATACATATCATTTAGTGTGCGTGTGTGTGTGTGCGTGCGTGCGTGTGATATATATCCATGTACATGGCATTTTGCAAGGAATGAGAGGACATCTCCTTTCCCCATGGGGCTTACAATCTAGAAACAGGAACATGGGAAACAACAGAGGAAGACAAATGGGAGCAGGGATAAAGAGGGGAAAGATATGCAATTATTTCTGGTACATGTCCTTAGGCCAAACTAGATGACATGACATTCATGTGATTAGCAATTGTATGAATGGCTTTAAAAAAGGAAATTGCAGGTGTTGGGGGCCTGATTTGTATCAGGAGCCTGACAAGAGGAGTAGTAGGAGGGGCATTAACCTTTTGCCCCCACTGCATTCCTGATACACTGCATTCCTGATACCTCTGATGGAGGGGGTGCACCTGTTATTTGCATTGGGGGGAAAGGCTCCATTCACTCCAATTACTGATTGTGTGAGTGGGATTGTGTCTAGTTTGGCCCTTAGTTCCAAAAATCAAGGTTGAACAAAATCTTGCTGTGCAAATATACAAATATTCAAATAACCCTGAAGGTACTATTCCCACCATGGTGTCATGTGCTGAATGTTGGAGGGAGATTTTTGGTGGGAAAATAGTAGGGCTGTGCAGGGACCCCCCCAATCTGACTTGGAAGCTGCTTTGCAGCTTCTGAGGCATGCCCGATCTGGCTTGGCCAGATTCGGGAGGGCCCTGACCCGCCTTGGCCCCGAACCCGAAGCAGGGTTCGGATTGCAAACCCTGCTTTGGGTACCCCCCCAATGCCCCCGTGCAACCCTCCAGCTCCTTACCTGGGCCTCCTCCTCCTATGCTGCTGCTGCAGCCATTGCCTTCTCCGTCGCCGCACTGCCTTCTCCGTCGCACCGCTGCCACCTTTGCCACTGCCAACTCCTGAGGCCTGGACGCGTGGTGATTCTTCTTGCAAGGAATTGCCATTTTTAAAATGGCAACTTCCTGGAACTTCGAGGAGGTTGCCATTTAAAAAATGGTGACTCCCTGGAAGAAGACGAGTTGCCGTGCATCCAGGCCTCAGGAGATGGCGGCAGCAGCAGCAAAGACAGCAGCGGCAGTGGCAGCAAAGATGGCGGTGGCAGCATGGTGGTGAAGGCAGCAACAGAGAAGGTGGCGGCAGTGCAGCAGCAGAGAAGGTGGAGACAGCAGTGGCGCAGCAGTGGCGAGAAGAAGGTGGTGGCAGTAGCAGAGAAGGCAGCTCAGATAAGGACTTGGAGGGGGGGAGGCTTGGCTGGGGGGGCTTGGCCAGGGGCTAAAGCTCCAAAGTGCACCAAGTGCTTCAGGGAGCCCCCGACCTGCTGCAAGTCACTTTGTGCCCCCTCCGCTTCACCCCAGAAAGGGCACAACACGACCCGAAGTGGCTCGCTTCGACTCGGGGTTTCAGCCTCGGGCCGAAGCAGTGCACAACCATAGGAAATGGTGGAGGGGAAGGGTCAGTCCACCCCCACCTATGAACCATGTTCCAATTTGGACCCCAAAGGGAAAAACAAGTCCAGGAACAAATCCATTTATCAGGTGGAAAAACAAGTCAATTTATCTGGTGGTAAATGTCTTGTTTAGCCCTGATCTTAGATGTTTTCCAAAAATCATTCAGGTTGTCTTTTCAAATGTTTTATAGCTAGGTTGAAATTTTATATTCACTGGAGAGGAACACAGTGAATGCTGTAGGAGTCCACAGGTACTTTGGTGCTAAGTACCTGGATGCGTGGCCACTGTGACCCCCATGCGTAAAATATTATTTCTTCTTCTTCTTCTTCTTCTTCTTCTTCTTCTTCTTCTTCTTCTTCTTCTTCCTCTTCCTCTTCTTCAATTTATATATCACTTAACATCATTGAAAATGTCTCTAAGCAGTTTACAAGGAGAAGAAAATACACTGAATACATTAAAACAATCTTCATATACATTAAAATTGAATTAAAATACACAATTGCTAAAACATTCATATAAAAACATTGATAAAAACATTAAAACTCACAACACCATAATTAACAAACGAACTCACACAAACAACTCTAGCAGATCCATACAACTGAGGTTTATAACCTCATAACCTATTAAGTTACAAACACACTATGTAAAACTAGATACAACTAGATACTAGATAGATACAACAGAACAGCATAACTATTCAGCGTAACACGGTACCAAGTGAAACATAATTGCACACTAACTAAGACAGAATCACATATATGACACCATGAAAACTAACTTGACCTTTCTGAAGGAAGTCTAGGGTATAATAATCAAATTATTCCTGAATTTCTCTGCTTTCTGGATAGAGAAATATACATTGTACGGAATTATTGTTGCAGGGTAAGTTTTGTCTAACCACACTTAAGACAGACACAACTGAAAGCTTTAAGCAGGACCTTTACTTAACATTATCAGGCATCACTGTGTTATGGGAGAACCAGCAGTTTTTTGAACCCACCTAAATTCTCTGAAAATCACTTCTAAGCTCATTCTGGCTCACTCTTGTTTTAGTTTTTTACCCGTTGTTGTTGTTGTTGTTTACTCATTTGAAAAGGAAAAGCACCCATCTCTTTGCATGAACTTCACAAGTGCACATTTTTTTTCTCCCATCAACTAAAGCATGAGCATACTTTTTAAAACTGCAGTTTGAAGTGCACATTTTAAAAAATATGATTTCTTTGAATGTGAGTGCAAACTCTGGAATTTGCGAACATTTCTCGGGAAAAAAATACTCTTGCATTCACATTCAGGATTGCAAATGTGATGAGTCTGCATCATTTGTGAACAAAAATGATGTTCTTGTACATCCCTATTTACTAATGCAAGCAAAGTAAGTAGGCAAACCAAACCAACCAGCACAGAGTAGGCTACAGAGGATGAGAGAAAAATACATACATGCCAGCTCTCTGTTCCTGCACATATTAACCATCTTGCAGCTTTTCAACCAGTTATTTTCTCTCCATACAGTAACTTTTAACTAATGACTGTTGCACATTCCAACAATTATTACATAATATTTCAACAACTATTACATAATATTTCAGAAATATTTTCCAGGGTCCCGAATTGCATGAGGTGCCTATATGAGAAGAAAAGGCTCCCAGCTGTAGACCATCACCCTCCAAGTCACCAAAGTGGATGAGGATGAGGATGGAAGGGAGGGAGGTGCTATTTGATGGAGCACCTCTACTGGCATGAAATGACCCATACACTACATTCAGCATCTCAGGCTTCAGCATCTCCAGGTGCCTCTTCTGAGGAAGGCTTGGAGGGTGTCAACAAGGGACAGGGCCTTCTTGGTGGTGGCCCCCCAATTTTGGAATGATCTCCCCATTGAGGCCTGTCTGGCGCCAACATCGTTATATTTTCAGCAGGAGGTCAGAATTGTCCTCTTCTCTCAGGCATTTGGCAGTATATAATGAGTTTTTAATCAGGTCTTGGATTATCTTTGGTTGTCTGTTTTTTAAAAAATGTTTCTTAGAAATATATTGTCTGGGTGTGTGCTGTCTGTTTGTATGTATTTATGTAAGTGGTTTTTCACTTTGTATAATGTATTTTTAGTGGTTTTGAATTCTTGTGAACCATGCAGAGAGCTTCAGTTATGAGACGGAATAGAAATATAATGGATGGATGGATGGATGGATGGATGGATGGATGGGATCAGGGCTACCTCTTCAGGCAAAACAGATGCTGTTAGTGTTGTCTCTTGGGGCTTCCAGCTGTGATAGTCTGCAGCAAGATGGGTATTTCTGGGGCTCTCCCTGGGTTTGATTCCTGCCCCACTATTCTTGTCCTCAGGGTTGTGCCTGAGGCCATGGCACTAGTGAAACCCTGTTGGCCCCCTTATGTCACCAAATCCCTGCTGAGCTGATAGCTGGAATACAACTCTCTGGTTATCTGTAGTGGTGGCAGTGATGCACAGTCTAGAACATGAAAATAGCTCCTTCCTCCTGGATGCAGCCACAGTGGTCCAGGGAACAAGATATCTGGGTCCCAGTTCAAGATCTCTCACACTTTGTACACTATATCTGCCTCAAACTCATTGCAACTTCTACCACTGTCATGTTTTCATACAGAAAGTGAAGTCACACCCAGGCAATTATCACAGCATTACCTAGTGCAGCATAAAAAAGAAAAAGAAAAGATGCAAGTCCAAAGATTATCATTACCATAAATGTGTGTTATAAATACAGATTAAAGGCAAAGATATTGTGCAGTGTTTATCTTGCAATAAAGAAGACTCTTCCCTTTACTTTGTTCTTTTTATGTAAGTCAATTAAAAATGCCCTCCTACTGAGAGATAATTTTCTTTGTGCATTTCCTCTTCTTCCTCATCATAAACCTTTACTTGCACAACCAAATTCACTTCAGGCTGTTAGGCTCTGAATGCACCACTTGAATTTCATTACACGTCTTAGTGAAGCAATCAGCAGAGCTGGAAGGGAAGATATTTAATAAGAAGTTGAGTATCTTTGGAGATGGGCTACTGAGGAAAGGCCTCATCCTTGTTTGGGAGATATTTCTACAGAAGACCTATTTGGAAGAGAGAGAGAGAAACTGTAATTATGGAAGGCTGTCACAGGGAAATCCTGCTCTTTTTGTGCTTGCCAGATTTCCTCAGAGCCATGGGCTTTTCCACCAAAATCTGGGAACTTTCTCAGATTTTTTTTAAAATCACAATTTATACAAATTTCAGCCATAGTTTGCGTATTTTCACAAATTATGCCTGAAATTTTCAGAAATTAAGCATATTCTGGCCACAATTTGCACATATTAGGCAAATTACAGATGAAATGTGCATATGTTATGCAAATTGCTGCTGTAATTTGTGTAAATGGCAATTAAAAAAAAATAACCAGAAAGTCTGCAAGCTGCCCTTACTTGATACAGATTGAGATGGACCAGCTCGTGGATAAGCGAGACAGAGTCTGTGGGTCCAAGCTGCTGAAAGCTTGGTGAACTTTATCCCCTGGATGGATTCCTCCAATATCCCTAACGCAAATAGTCCCGACAAAGGGTCCAGCTGTTGCAATCAGCTAATAAAATAAAGGGCACATCTGCATTACAAACCTATAGAACGTTTGTACCAGTTGAACAGTTGTCGCTTCTTCAAATGGTCTTGGGAATTGCCATTATGTCAGGTGTGACCTCACCTGGACACAGATAGCCTGGCCTCAGTTATCCATGCTCTGGTACCCTCCAGGTTGGACTCCTGTAATGTGCTATTCAGGGGGCAGCCATTGAAGACTGTTTCGAAACTGCAGTTAACACAGCTGCTAGGTTACTAATGGAGACTGGGCATTATGATCATATTATGCCTGTATTATATGCTGTATTCCCAGTCTATTGCTGAGCCCAACTGAAGTGGTTGGTTTTGACTTTCAGGCTTTTCATGGACCAGGGCAATTGTGCCCATACTCCAGTCCACATATGTGGCTGCCTGTTCATTAAGAACGTCAGTGCAAGGTCTCATTGGCTTTGTAGATGGAGAACAGAACAGGACACAGTAAATAATATAAATAACCCGCAGAGGGGCCAGAGTCTCACATTTGGGTCATAGGCTGGAGGTTCCCGATTCCTCCCTTAGGTGCAGGTACCTGGAAGAGTTGAATGATTATTCAACAGTTTAAGTGAAATTGATAGGACTTTGCTCTTCCTGAATGCTTAGGAATATAGGAACACACGAAGCTGTCTTATATATCGAGTCAGACAATGGATCCATCTAGCCCAGTATTGTCGACGCTGGCCAGCAGCGGTTCTCCATGGGTTCAGGCAGATCTTACATTTCATTGATTTCAGTGTGACATTCAGCCCATCTGTGTTCCTGTTTGTTCAGAAACAAATGTCACTGAGTTCAAATAGGAATTACTAAGTAAGTGTACATATGAAGATTGCCTTCATATCCTTAACTTTCTCTTGATTGTACATGTGGCCTTTAGATTGCATGGATGAATTTGCCATATAGGAATGGCCTTCATTAAGATGAAGAGATTGGTTCCATTTAGTGTAATTGAAACCAATGGCTGCCAGAATGTGTTGCCAAACTGATTATCCCCCCCCCCACTGCCCAACTATACTTCTGTAAGTTTCCAAGAAGGATTTAAACCATTAGGTCACGTTCCTTTGGGAGGGATCAACCCACATGGCCCTGACACGGATGGTAGCAACTTATAGCGTGCGTGCTTAATTCACATCCACACATCCAACAATTCAGAAAGCTATGTATGAGGGGAAAAAAATCATAGAGTTCTATGGCACTTTGAAAAACATTTGCATAAGGTTACACAGGAAAGAACCTCGTACATTGGATGTAAAGTAGTAAATAACCAGTTGTAAGGTATAGATCCCAAGCAGAACTGTGAGAAGCTGGTCGACGTCCAGCAGCCCAACCCTACTAGACAGGGTTGTTCTAAGGATAAAATGGGGAACTGCCCTATGTTTCTGCCTAATGCCATGTGCTGCTCACTGGTGCCTGCGGACTGCTAGGCAGTTTGCCACACATGATGATGGCAAATAGGGGTGGGCAGCCAACAGGGGCCCAGCAAGTGGCACGTGGCATCGGCAGGGGTGAGTTGCCCATCTTTAGGCTTAAGGAGAAGAGTGTACTATAGTGTACTATATTCCATTCTCATAGAAAGAATCTGATTAGCCTTGTTCCTTTCTCTCTCACACACAGTGGCCAAATAGCCACAGACAGCAGCGCACCTTCCTGTTTTACCCCTTCTGTATAGTGTTCAATGCTGTCTTTCAACTTAGGGCAGCCACACGTTCTACTTTCCCTGTCTGTTGCAGGGAAAGCCACACCTTTGGGGGCCAGATGGATCCACGCAGTGGCCCCAACTCAGCTTGCTTTTGAAAGCCAAGCCACAGGTTAGTTCCCGAATCCCAGGAACCTTATTGGGTGTTTTTCTTTGATTTGCGCAAATCACGATTTGCACAAAATTGTGGCCATAAATAGTGCGATTTGTGCAAAATTGCTGGTGTAAATGGTCTAAGCTGCACAAATCAGACCATTTATGCCCACATCTTTGTGCAAATTGCACTATTTATGGCCACGATTTTGCACAAATTGCCATTTGCACAAGTTTGAAAAACACTCCAAAACCTTCAAGCTGGTCTGACTCACTGTGTACTCAAATTACCAGCTTGCGGATGAACGAGCCAGAGTCCGGGGGGCCAAGCCGGCAAAAATTTGCCAAGCTCCACTAGGGATGGGCGAAAGTCCCTTACCTGTTCTCAAACCTTGCTTCGCGGTGGGGGGGAGGCACTTCGGTTCTCCCCCCGAAGTTCAGGTGAGGGGGGGGAGGCGCCCTGCCTCACCTGGCCGAAATTGAGGCCGGGGGGGAGGCGCCCCATCCCTCACCGGCGAAATTCAGGCCGGGTAGAAGCGCCCCGTCTACCCGGCCGCGAAAAAAAAAAGTAAAACACACACACACCCGTGATAGACTACATAACGATTTACGTAGCCTATCACAGCTAGATTTCCAAAGTCAGCCGTGATAGGCTATGTAAATCGTCACGTAGCCTATTATGGGTGACTTTGGGGGAAAAAAGCGCGTACGCAAATGGCGGCTCCCATGGGGACCGCCATTTGCATTCCTTATTTTGGCACGTCTAGTCTACGTAAAGATTTACGTAGACTACGGCGAAAATAAGGGCAACGCAAATAGCGTTCCCTTCTTTTCGCCGTAGTCTATGTAAATCTTTACATAGACTAGACGTGCCAAAATAAGGAACACAAATGGCGGCGCCCATGGGCAGCCGCCATTTGCTTACGCGCTTTTTTTTCCCCCCAAAGTCAGCTGTGATAGGCTACGTGACAATTTACGTAGCCTATCACTGCTGACTTTGGAAATCTAGCCGTGATAGGCTATGTAAATCGTTACGTAGCCTATCACGGGTGTGGTGTTTTTTTTTTTACCGCACTTTTTTTTTTTGCAATGGCGGCAGCAGCAGCCGGTCAGGAGACCGGCTGCCGCCCCCATCCCCGACGAACTGCCGCTGAACCGCCGCCGGGACCCACCGCCGAGAGGGACATTCAGCCATAGTAAGTCCCATCCTGGGGGGGGCGGGGGGCCGGCGGAGAATTTCCCCACCAATTTCGGGGGGCCGAATGCGTTGGCATTCGGCCTCCTGAAGATTTGGGGAGAAATTCTCCACCATCCCTAAGCTCCACCCCCAAATGGATCTCTCCGACATCCCTACTTACAGAGGGCAGTCCTATACCAGCTGCACTGGTTACCAATGAGTTTCTGGGCCTAATTCAAAGTGCTACTTTTGACCTTTAATGCTGTTATAGGGATGTACGAAATCCTTTACCTCTACTCCACCAGGGGTCTGCGGGGGGAGGTGATCCATTCCTCCCCGCAGAATCCATCCCGGAATCCATCCAGGGATTCGAAGTGGAGCTGGCTGCCAGCTCCGCAGGGCTGGAGAAAGTCGAGACGGCCGGCAGCCGTGCCATATCTCTGTGCCGTATCCAGTCCCCCGGATGCGTAGCGGGCACCATTTGTGGCTGTAAAGCTGGTCGATTAACCTAAATGCAGCCGTAAATGTAGGGATGTTAGAGAATTTTGCCATGAATCTCGGGGAGGCCAAATGCCAGCGCATTCGGCCCCCCGAAATTGGTGACGAAATGGTCTGCCACCCCCCACCCCCCACCCTGGATGGGACTTACCTTGGGCAAATCCTCCTGGCGGTGGCAGCTCCAGCGGCGGTTCGGTGGCGGTTCGGTGGTGGTTCGGTCCAGTAAAAAAAAAAACCCACCAAAAAAAGTGATAGGCTACGTAAAGATTTACGCAGCCTATCATGGCTAGATTTTTAAAAAATACCATGATAGGCTACGTAAATGTTTACACACGGTTGAGTAAAAAAGAAAAACCAAAAAACTGCGCATACACAAATGGTGGCGCCCATGGGCGCCGCCATTTGCGTTCCTTATTTTGGTACATCTAGTCTACGTAAACATTTACATAGACTATGGCGAAAATAAGGGGAACGCAAATAGCGTAGCATCTATGCTATTTGCCTTCCCCTTATTTTCACCGTAGTCTATGTAAATGTTTACATAGACTAGACATGCCAAAATAAGGAACGCAAATGGCGGGGCCCATGGGCGCCACCATTTGTGTATGCGCAGTTTTTTGGTTTTTCTTTTTACTCAACCGTGTGTAAACATTTACGTAGCCTATCATGGTATTTTTTAAAAATCTAGCCATGATAGGCTGCGTAAATCTTTACGTAGCCTATCACTTTTTTTGGTGGGTTTTTTTTTTACTGGACCGAACCACCACCGAACCGCCACCGAACCGCCGCTGGAGCTGCCACCGCCAGGAGGATTTGCCCAAGGTAAGTCCCATCCGGGGTGGGGGGTGGGGGGTGGCAGACCATTTCGTCACCAATTTCGGGGGGCCGAATGCGCTGGTAGCCCATCACGGCTGACTGCAGGGACGCAAATGGCAGCAGCTACGGCCGCCGCCATTTGCGGCCCGGCCGGCCAGGATTCGGGGGTGGAGGGACGGAGCGCCTCCCCTAAGCCAGATTTTAAGGGGGAGGGATGGAGTGCCTCCTCCCCCCACGAATCAAATTTCGTTCAAGGGAAGTGACTTTCGTACATCCCTACGTAAATGGCATCCAGGGGACTGACTTACACAGAGACACGGCACTTTCTGACTTTTATTGACTTTCTTCCAGCCCTGCGGAGCTGGCAGCCAGCTCCGCAGGTTCGACACAGACAGGGATCTGACCCGGATGGATCCTGCAGGGAGGCGGAGGTGAGTGGTCCGTTCCGCCATGGACTTCTTTAGAATCTAGCCTCATTGGAGTCTGTGGCAGAATTCTCCGCCAACCCTATGCCCTAAACAGTTTGGATCCAGGCTATTTGAAAGACCACCTACATCTGTCTGAACCTACCCATACTTGCCTTTTTCTATCCAGGCCTGTCCAGTCCTTAAGATCTTCTAAAGAGGCCCTGCTCTTTGATATCACCACCACCAGAGGCACGTTTGGCTGTGACACAAGAGAACCTTTTCGGTGGGCACCCCCAGGCTGCAGAATTCTGTTCCCAAGGGAGGCTAGGTTCTCTCCCTCTCTGCTATCCTTCCCACAGCAGGCCAAAAATGCCTTATTCAAGAAGGCCTTTGTCCTGTAAGTGGCTCTGTGGATTGGGGGATGTTTTTATTTTCTAACTGTTACGTTTCTTATTGTATTAAATCTGTTTTATTGTTTTAATCTATTTTAAATTGTTTCTGTAAGCCGCCTGGACTACCATTTTTTGGTAGAAAGGCAGGGTGTAAATAAAATAAAATAAAATAGTAAGTAAGTAAGTAAATAAGTAAATAAATACCTTCAAAGGCTCCATTCACTAGGGATGGCGGAGAATTCTGCCACGGATTCCAATGAGAATCTTCAATTCTTAGAATCTGGCCCCCCGGAGTCCGCGGCGGAACGAAAGACTCACCTCCGCCACCTGGGGGAATCCTCACTGCCCAGATCCTACCTGCCACCATCTGTCCGCTGCCATCCACTGCCGCCTGTCCCGTCAGCTTCTGCCTGTCTTCGGACACAAATGGCATCCAGTGTAGTGGACGCCATTTGCGTCCCTGCCCTTTGCCATGATAGGCTACATAAAGATTTACATAGCCTATCACAGTAAAAGGCAGGGATGCAAATGGCGTCCGGTATGCCGAACGCCATTTGCGTGGCAGCAGCTGGAAGTCCAGCTGAGGATGGGCCCGGCCGGTGGCTCTGCGGAATCACCATGGAGTGGAACTGGCCAGGGAGGATTCCAGGGGGAGGACTGGGTCGCCTCCCCCCACCCCCGTGGACCCTGCAGCGGACGAGGGTGTTATTTCCCTCCTGTCCAATCATACCTCTCAACACCCCCATGCAGTCTTCCGGCTACTGATAGCATATCTTCCTCAGCACTCGAAATTTTATCACCAAAAAGCAAAGGGCTGGATGTGACTACTCTTGTCTGATCTCGGAAGCTCAGCTGGGCCAGTCCTGCTCAGTACTTGGATGGGAGACCGCCTGGGAATCAGGCTTCCTGCATTGAGCAGGGGGTTATTCTGTCCCTTCAAATGACACTTACTTTTACCTCCTTCTATCTCCTGCTTTGATGGTGACTGCAGCCATGAAATTAAAAGACGCTTGCTCCTTGGGAGGAACGCTATGGCAAACCTAGGCAGTACAGTAAGAAGCAGAGACATCACCTTGCCGACAAAGGTCCGTCTAATCAAAGCTATGGTTTTCCCAATAGTAACGTATGGCTGTGAGAGCTGGACTATAAGGAAGGCTGAGCGCTGAAGAATCGATGGTTTCGAGCTGTGGTGCTGGAGAAGACTCTTACGAGTCCCCTGGACTGCAAGGAGGTCAAAACAGTCCATCCTAAAGGAAATCAACCCTGACTGCTCATTGGAAGGACAGATACTGAAGCTGAAGTTCAAATATTTTGGCCACCTAATGCGAAGAGAAAACTCTCTGGAAAAGACTCTGATGTTGGGAAAGATTTTAGGCAAAAGGAGAAGGGGACGGCAGAGGATGAGATGGCTAGATAGCATCACTGATGCAATGAATATGGACTTGAGCACACTCCGGGAGAGAGCGGAGGACAGGAAGGCCTGACGTGCTATGGTCCATGGGGTCACGAAGAGTCGGACACGACTGAACGACTGAACAACAACAAGAAATAGGGCCTTGTCAATGGTGACCTCTACTAGGGATGTACACATCAGCCTATATCCAGTCTGTGTCCAGTTTATAACATTCAGTCACAAGTCCTTTTTGTCCCATTTCAGCATCATTTTGCATTTTTTTAAAAGCATGAAAATTCAGACTTATTTTCATTCACAACATGCCCGAAAATATGCATTTCTGTACGCAACCTTATCTAACATTTTTGCATGCTTTTAGAGGGCTTTAACAGCATACTTGTTCCCTATGGTTTTTATCTGATTCAAATTAATTGAAAAGGTTTTAGATATTTAAACCTTTAGATATTTCAATTAGATAGTAATTGAAAAGGTTTTAGACCTGCTGTTAGATATTTGGCATTTTATTCTTACTAGCTTATTGTAAAGTTGTTGCTTAAATTTAATGTGATTTTATAATTTGTTTGATATTGAATTGTACTGGTTTTTATATTGTCTTGGGAAGACCACAATCTCCAAAGGCAGCTATGAAATATATTAAATAAATAAGTAAATAAAATGTGAAAGGCTGACAGAGGACAGTCTGCCATTTGAAGGCTTCCTCTAGTTGATCTGGTCCAAGAACTGTTTAGGACTCAACCCTGTCTGGATGCCTGACAGCCTCTGAACCTGGATGCTGATGGGCATCCTATGCAGAGTGGGAGGAATGCAGAGGTCATCTTCGTCTCTCTGCTTCTCTCACTCCGCATCTTTGCTAGGCAGTTTTCACCCCCATCTAGCTGGGGCTCTGCAGAGAGGGAGGAAAGGATGCTGGGAAGGGCTGGGGATAGCTCGTATCCCTGCTTCCCCAGTCCCCTCCCCTCCCCGCCCACAGAACCACCCCTTTTCCTCCCTCTCCAAAGTCACTTTTGTGAGCTTGGAGAGGCAGTCACAATGGTTCTCTCCATGCTGGCTGCAAGCGGAAGGAGGGGCAGGGACAAGGTCAGAGTGCTGTCTCCAACCTCTGATCCAAGTATCTGAACTATCCTATGGACCCCCAGATGCTGCCTAGTGGCCATAGGATTGCTCTCCCAAAGATTAAACACACACACACACACACAAAGGGAGAGCAGGGGCTTCAAAGTTGCCCATCAGCAGTTAGCATCTGGACAGCAGATTGAGCAGGTACCCAGGTCACCTGGTCACAGTCTTCCCGACTGTAATAGGATGTGTCTTTCTATTTAATGTGTAAGAATTCTTTCCGAATTTGCATCTGTACATATAAATGAGCACATGCAAATTTATGCAGATACGTGTCCTCTTTTTTGATGTTGCATTTCCTCTTTTTTAGGCAATGTGTAAGTGGCCACCATACTTCAGCCATTGATACTAGGTAGGATTTCTTAGTCTGAAATTCAAAAATAAGGGAAGCTATGGTGTTTGCAATAATAATAATAAAAAAAACCTATGACATTCTGGGAAATTGTAGGCATGTTTTCTATGGGAGGCCTGTGGCACACTTTGGTCTCTGGTTCCATAGGCTGTGTGTGTGTATTGGTGAATACGAATAGATGGATAGCCCCATGGGTGGTTCCAGTTCTACAGTTCTAGAGCCAAGATGTCCTGCAATCATGGGAACTGGAAACCCTGCTCTGATTCAATCTTCACTTCCTTATCTGTTAAACGGGGAGCAAAAGTGACCTGTGGAGGCTGGTGAATCCAATTCCAGTGGGTCTGTGAACCCATTCTGGGTTTCAGCCAGAATCACCCAGAACTCTAAAGGAGCTATCCAAGGTGCTGAAGCTATTTTGGGGATATGGTTCAGCACCACGCCTTTAAAGTTCTGGCTGGTTCTGGCTGAAACTCAGAATGGATTCACAGCCCGCTGAAATCAGAATCACCAGGCTTCTCTGATAGTGACCTGCCTCACAGCGTTGCCCTGAAGATAAACAAAGTAAGGACTGTGAAGCACATGCATATTCAAGCTGTTCTAGAAATCATTAATGATGAAACCCCAGTCACACACACACACACACACACACACACACCAGCTCACCAGCTAATACTTGAAAGAATTTTTTACCAAAGGAGTTTAGACTTGGGCTTCTCATATCAGGCAGGCCTTTTAACGTTTACAGCTTCCTAGGCTACAGTACTTTAAACACAGACACGTCATATGGCGCCATGGGATGCCATATAGCCTGAAAGCAGCGTGTTGAATCAGAAAATTAAAGCCAGTAATTGCAGGTAGGAAAGGGTAATTATCCCTGCATTGTGAATATTTTGACACCGCCTACAATAAACTGGGAATGCTGTTGCTTCTCCTGCAGACTGTAACTATTGTTAGAAAGATTTTGGAGCCTGGTCATGGCAATGTAATAACAAATGGATACAGTGATAATAGCAACTACAGTCTTTCAGATAGGAGGTCCAACTCCATGGGACAGCAATGGGGTATGTTTTCTCAATAACTAGGAACAAGAAGTGGGTGTGTGTCCATCCCCTGGCAAATTGACTGTATATTCAAGGCTTTGAAGGCCAGTTTATGTGCTAAAACTAAAATCCCATAAGGTTGCAGCTGCATGAGGAAGCAATAGCGGCAATCGGCATGACTGTGGTGACACATCTTTCGGCAGCCTTGCTAACACTTCTTGCTGCTGCAAGCAGCACCTATTGACATGGTTGTGCCAGTTCCAACCTTATTTTTTTCTCATGATTACATCCAAGGACCTACTCTGGGTGGAGGATTTTAGGTCTAGCTCAGGGGCAGGCGGAAGGTAGATTGGGTTCTACTGGTAGATCTCTGCATTAGTTCAGCAAGTTTGCCCTTCTGCTAATTGCATATTTCTTAGCCTCAGCTGTCCTCACCAGTAAAATATGGGTATTCATTGGTTGCCTTTGACCAGGTCTTTGTGAAGCTGTACTAGCTACCTTGAGAGTTTTGTGTTAGAATCTCTGACCTATATGTAATGCAAATGTAGATATGGATTTTTATATGCAGTAGATACGGCTCATGTGGTACAGTAGGTAATTGACTCTACTGCATCCATACACACTACCACCACCACTACTAATTTGTACCTGGCTCTCTGATGAGTGGATCTCTCGGTACTACTAAAAGATAAAGTAGATTTGATAAGCCCATATCAGGTCATTATTGATCTAGCCCTATCAGATCAGTGGAATGACTATCCAGGCTTCAGTCTTGAGGAGGGGTCTGCAAGATTCCATCAGCCTGAAAAGCCGGCCATGGTTTGCAATTTTCTGATAACCTCAAAATTTTTGACATGATCAAATGTGCCATTGTTCTGGGATAAACTGGGAAGAACTACCATGCATTACATGACACACATGGCTATCTCTGTAAATGACAACCTCAGATCACATTCTATAAGGTATTCCAGTTGCCCCCCTCCAGAGTCTATGATGTAGAGCAAGGATGCTCAGCATAAAGGCTTCCAAATGCAGAGTTAGTTATGGCCGGGAAACGGAAAAACATGATATGGGTATGCCATTTTCAGTGTGTTTCTTGTACTGTATATTTCTGCCCTAGAGGGATGGAATGAAATTATATAGAATTTAAAACCCAAAGAGAGAAATAATATAGGTTCCTGCTTTGAGGCTTAACTATTGATTTATTACTATGGCATGATACCATTTCTTCCTATCTTCATATTTCACTCATTAACAAGTGGGACCCTCAGTAAAAGGATTTTTTTGCCCATTAAAACACTTATTAAAATAGATTAGGCTGATGTGAGATATATTATGTTGCAAAAGCCAGAGGCCATAGCCTATAAATCTTAACCTTCTCTTTACATATGTATTGGGAGTAGCCCTTTCTAAGTTACACACATTTTACAAGACTGGACCTTCTTTTGAGGTTTTCAAATCCCAAAAACAAAGGCTGGAATAACTGACTGGTCTGGATCAACTGGGGAAGCGGTCCAGGCAAGTAGCCTTTTTCTTTTAGCACAAGCTGCTCTGGTGATACAGGCAAACATCTTCTGAGCAGTGTTTGGTGACAGCCGTGTGGACAGTGGCAGAAAGCATAAAAGGGTGAGACTAGGAAAGACTATATAAATAAGGATATCACTGTCAGCACTGACACAATGTAGGTGAGCATATAATACATTTAAGGATTACCTTGTTGGAATAGACAAAAGATCTCCCTCTTTCTGCCCTTTATCACTGCAATGCCCTGCCAGGATATCTCTGTGGTGTCAGCTCTCTCTTTCTTCAAACACCAGCTCAAAAGCCCGGAGACTTTGATTTAATCTATCATGGCCTGAAATGAGCCTTAACATGTTTTTGTTCACTTTTATCCTTCTGTGGCCCTTTTTCTGTCATGTTATTACATTTACCTCGACCTCCCCTCCCAGTTCTGCCTATCTGCCCTCACATCCCCACTGTCAAAATTGTATACTGTATGGGGCTGAGACCTTTATCTCCCTTTTTCTGCATCAAATCACACTGTAAAGCAGCCTTCCCCAATGTGGTGACCTCCAGATGTATTGGACCACAACTCTCAGCATTTATTTTATTTATTTCATTTCTATACCACCCAATAGCTGAAGCTGTCTGGGCATTTCACAAATATTAAAACCAAAGAGCTCACAGTAAAATAATATAAACTATAAACAAACATCAGAACCATAATATAACAATACAACCAGAGTAAAATCAGAGTAAAACCTAGCAGCAATGCAGAGATTTAAAATACAGAATTAAAACAGCAAAACTAAAAGTCTAGAAAGCTAAAATGCTAAAATGCCTGGGAAAATAAAAAGGTCTTCACCTGACACCAGAAGGAATACAATGTAGGTGCCAGGTGAACCTCACTAGGGAGCTCATTCCACAGCTGAGGTGCCACAGCAGAAAAGGCCCTCCTCCTAGTAGTCACCCACCTCACTTCCTTTGGTAGGGGCTCATGGAGAAGGGCCACTGAGGATGATCTTAAGTTGAATGGCACATATGGGAGGAGGCGATCCTTCAGATAACCTGGCCCCAAGCCGTTAAGGGCTTTGAATGTTAATACCAGCACTTTGAATCAGGCCCAGAAATGGACTGGTAGCTGGAAAAGTACTGGTGTAATATGAGCTCGCAGGCATAATGTGATGTCATTGGCCAGTCCCTGTTAACAATCTTGCTGCCCTGTTTTTGGACCAGCTGAAGTTTCTGGACTGTTTTCAAAGGCAGCCCCACGTATAACGCCTTGCAGTAATCCAGACGAGAAGTTATCAGAGCGTGGATAACTGTAGCTAGGCTATCTCTGTCCAGATAAGGGTGTAGTTGGTATACCAGCCTAAGCTGATAAAAAGTGCTCCATGCCACTGAGTTCACCTGTGCCTCAAGTGACAGTTCTGGGTCCAAGAGCACCCCCAAACTATTAACGTAATTCTTTAGGGGGAGTGCAACCCCCTCCAGAACAGGTTGAATATCACCTAGCCGGGCAGACGAACCACCCACTAACAGTACCTCCGTCTTGTCTGGATTGAGTTTCAGTTTATTGGCCCTCATCCAGTCCATTACCGTGCCCAGACACTGATTCAGAACAGTCACTGCCTCACTTGGGTTTGATGAGAAAGAGAGGTAGAGTTAGGGATGTCAGAGAATTCCGCGCTGGATCTCGGTGAGGCCGAATGCCGGTGCATTCGGCCCCCCGAAATCCATTGTGGAATGAAGCCCCCACCCCCCCAACCCACGAAAAGCACACGGGACGAAGTCCCTGCCATTCCCAACCCTCAAAAGGCGCACAAAATGGAGCACTTACCTGCTCCCGTCCACGCTGCTTTGCGAATGGCGGCCATCCTGCGGTGAATCCGCTACTGCCATTTGCGTGCGCTGGGTTTTTTTCCCCCTGCCGTGATAGGCTATGTAAATATTTACGTAGGCTATCACAGCTAAATACAGGGACGCAAATGGTGGCGGCTACAACAGCCGCCATTTGCGTCCCTGCAGGGCTGCCCAGCGGCCTGATGTCCGGCTGCGGGCAGCCAGAGCCGGCCGGCGGCTCTGCGGCTTGGCTGCGGAGTGGACCTGGCCAGGCAGGATTCCGGGGGGAGGACCGGATCGCCTCCCCCCCATCGAGGATTCCAGGGGGAGGGACGGAGCGCCTCTGCCCCACCGCGGAAACAGAATGGAATGGAAGGTAAGTGTTCCGTCCATCCCTAGGTAGAGTTGGGTGTCATCCGCATATTGATGGCACCTTAGCCCACACTTCTGTATAACCTCCCCCAGTGGTTTCATGTAGATATTAAACAGCATGGGGGGTAAAAGAGACCTGTGGAACCCCATGGCACAATTGCCATGGCACGGAGCAATAATCCCCACCACCACCTTCTGGAATTGGCCATCCAAGTAGGAGCGGAACCACTGCAGTGCAGTGCCTCCAACTCCCAAACCAGACAACCTATCCAGAAGGATACCATGACTGGGCATGCTGGTTGGGGCTAGTTGAGGCTGGTGGCTCTGATGTCAATAGGGCAGTTAATCTGCTCCAGGCTTCACAACTTTAGAGTTCTGACTGAAACCCTGAATGGATTCACCATGTCACTGACATCAGAGCCACCAGCTACCACTGGCTGGGCTGACGGGAGCTGAAGTCCAAAACATCTGGATGACACCAGGGTTGAGGAACACTGCTGAAAAGTCTCTATTTACATAGATAGCATAAATAGAAGAATGATCCATCCAGACTTCAAATGCTGGTGAAGTTCTCCCAAGACAGGCTTAGAAGTTAACTTTAAGGGATCATAAATAGGGATGGTGCGGGTACCCGATTCTGTCTGGGAAACTGGCAGAACCCCCCTGCCCACACCCTGAGCCCTGCTTGCTGAGCCCTGCCCCCGCTCACCCCCTGCCCATGCTCGGTGAGCGGCCTGCACTCACCCCAGCAACCTCGTCAAGCTCCGCAGTCACCATTTTTTGAAAAATAAAATGATGGTCGCAAAAATGCACATATTTGTGAATGTATGAAAATGCATATTTTACAAATGCGCATATTTGTGCGTGAGCATAAATGTGCGTTTCGCAGATACACAGAAATGCGCATTTGCAAAATGTTCATTTTCATGCAAACACAAATATGCGCATTTCTGTGATCATCATTTTATTTTTTAAAAAATGGTGACTGCGGAGCTTGATGAGGCTACTGGGGTGAGTGTGGGCTGTTCGTCAAGTGCGGGAGGGACTCAAGTGCGATCAGGGGACTGGTGAGTGGGAATAGGGATGTACAAAACACTTACCTGGTTTCGTCCAGGGTCATTCGCGGTGGGGGGGAGGCGCTCTGTCCCTCCCCCCGAAATCCTTGATGTGGGGGGAGGCAATCCATTCCTCCCCCCCCCCCGGAATCCTGCCCAGCCAGCTCCACTCCATGGCCAGGCCGCAGAGCTGCTGGCCAGGCCAACCTGCAGCAGGGCCTCCAGCCGCTGTGGTGTAGTGACAAGAGTGTTGGACTGGGAGCTGGGGGATCCGGGTTCTAGTCCCCACTCGGCCATGAAAGCTCACTGGGTGACTTTGGGCCAGTCACACACTCTCAGCCCAACCTACCTCACAGCATTGTTGTTGTGAGGATAAAATGGAGAGGAGGAAGATAATGTAAGCTGCCTTGGGTGCCTTGCAAGAGGAAAAAAGGTGGGATATAAATGCAATAATAAAATAAATAAATAAATAAATAAATGCTGCTGCAGACGCAAATGGCATCCTGAGTAGGGGACGCCATTTGCGTCCCTATGGTAGCCCGGGATAGGCTACGTAAATATTTACGTAGCCTATCACGGCAAAAGCGGGGACGCAAATGGTGTCCCCTATGCCATTTGAGTTCCCGCTTTCTAAACAGCTAAAACGGCTAAAATGGGAATGCAAATGGCACAGGGGACACCATTTGCATCCCTGCTTTAGCCGTGATAGGCTACGTAAATATTTACGTAGCCTATCATATGCTACTCAGGATGCCATTTGCGTCCACAGCAGCCCGGCAGCAGCTGGAGCCGCCGCCGCCACCGCTGGAGCCACCGCTGGAGCCGAAGCCGCAGCCGGAGCTGCCGCCATGTAGGCTCCGTTATGGGGGGCTTTTGCAGAGTGGTGGGGAAGGTTGCTCCTTTCTGCCATGGATTCTGGGGGCCCGAATTCACTGGAATTTGGCCCCCCTGGGATCTGTGGCGGAATTCTCTAACATCCCTAATGTGGGAAGCAGGGGTGGGCAGGCACTCAGAGAACCTGGACAGGGGTGGGTTCACACATCCATAAATAAAGCCCATCTCAAAATGAGAGATGAGCTTTACCAGCCCCTAAAGTCTTTCCCAGCTCACTTGAGCCCTTGGGAGAACTACATCTCCCACAGACCTCTATACTCCAGCATTCTATTAACCAGAATGATGGAGATGAGCAAGGTGAAACATAACCCACTTCCTCTCCTCATGCTGCTAACCTTTGCTGTTGCTCCTGTGCTGCCAACAATTTAAGGAAAGGGAAGGGGGTATATGTGGGGGAATTGCCTGTGTGTTACATTTTTATTTTTATTTTATTTTTTAAAGATGTTGTTGATTTTCCAAATACAAAGACAAACATACATAGAACTCAAAACAGAAAGAAAGGAAAATTACATCAAGTTTAAATCTAGTTGTTGACAGAGGGTAGTAGGTTTAACGTATCACCCGTTCTCCCTTTACTGGCAAAAATATGGGTGGAATCTATTGGCAGCTTGGAGATTTTCTTTATGATTCTCCATAGGAGCAAATTATATTTACTCTCTTTCCCACAATCTGAAGAAAGGCTTTGATAGATGTTATTGCATATGTCCTTGATTTGTATATGAAATAAAATCATGCCATATTGTATTAAAAAGCAGACATTTTAACTTTGCCTTTAACTAATTTCAGTTGATAATGTCACTTTTTCTGTCAGGGTGACATATTCTGCTGAGTGTGACATTTTTCTGAACCCTTGGCTTAGCTCAGGATTTTTTTTCCAGTTTTCCCCAATTCCTTTTCCGCAGGAAATTCAGAAAATTCCTGAGCCAATCCATGGAGAGCTTCAGAGAGCTCACCCATCTCTAATCCTCATCACATTCCTGCAGAGACCAGTCAAGATGAGAGATGCTTCCAAAATTCACGTTCAACATTGCTCCTTGGATTTTGGAGTTCCAAATTACCTATTCTTGTTTTCGAAGTGGAACCCCAAAGCATGAGGAAGAATTTATTTTTCCATTTCTTATTTACATGTTTTCTATTAGAGATGGGAGAATGACTAATGTTCAAGCTTGTCAAGGTTTTCTGTTTTCCACCTTGATGCTCATCTCACCTTCTTCTCACTCTTGAACATGAGCATCTCTTTTTCTGAACAGGAAAAGTGCATTTTTAACACACACACAAATGCACACTTTTCCAAGCATGCAAGCCAAATGTGTGCTTTCTCACCCATAGGCTAAGGCATGAAAATACAGATTGGCGGGTGGGTGTGTGAGTGCGCGCATCTTCAGAAGTGCATGCTTGTGCAAGTGCACGTTTTTGGAAGCGCGCACTTCTGAACACAAACACAAGATCAGGAAATTGAAAACATTTCCTGAGAATTACACCCCTGCTCGTGTTCACATGATTTCAGGTTGTGAATAGGGCTTGTTCACATGATTTGCGAATAAGAATGAATTTCTCATACACCTGTATTTTCTGCATAGTATTGTGGATTTACAGTTGGTCACAACTTTCAGGTTCTTCAGTTCATTTCTGTTCTTCCCACCAGCCACTGCCATATTATTGATGCACACATACACAGTGATAAAACACTGCAAAAAAAGCAATCTTGATGTTATCAGACAGATGATTACATCAAGATTCCTTCCATGTCGTGTTTTACTGAGACGCATGTGCACTCTGACCATGGAGTGCAGTTTTTATCCTGTACTCCATGGTCAGAATTTATCATGAAGTGCAGGTTTTATCCTGAAACTGTATGGTGTCCAGTTCATTTCCAGGTCCAATGCAGAGTGCTGATCTTTACCATTAAAGCCCTAAATGGCTTAGGACAAGTTACCTAACAGATAACCTTTAGAAGAAGCCTGCCAGGTGAAGTGACATCATCACCTTTCCACCTGCTGCTAGGGAAGCCCTGTGTCCTCTTTTACAGAAGACAGTCCTCTATTTGAAGGGCTGCCAGAGGCCTCTATTTTGAAAGTGTCCTCTGTTTGAAAGTTTGCCCAGTCCAATTCTGGTTTAAAGATAAAGAACTCTCAGAAGGGAGAGCTGGGCCTTGAAGTTGCCCATCAACAGCACCTGGACAGCAGACTGCACAAGGCTCACAGGTCACCTGGTCAGTGATGGTGAGACTCTATGGTGAGATGTACTGTATCTCTATTTAAATATAACAATTATTCCAAAATTTGCGTCTATACTTACACATTAGCATATGCAACTGTTATGTGAATCAGTGTCCTCTTTTGTCATTGTTTTTGGGGATGATCGTCCTTTCTTTTTGGCAATTTGGAAGTGGCCGCCCTGCCTGCTGCTGCAGCTTCATGACTGGGTCCCTCTTCTCCTCAGAGAGGGCATTCCATCCAACTACTGCTAAGCAGAAGGAGGAGAAGAAGCCCACCAGGCAATATGCTGCTGCTTCATCAAACAGGGAATGGGCCCACTCCCCTCATAAAGGCCATTCCAGCTAACTACCCTGTTAACTGGAGAGGAAGAGGAAGTAAATATCACCACCACCTTTTGTTCAAATAGGCTTTTAAAGCAATTTTAATTATATAAGAACATAAGGAGAGCCATGCTGGACCAGAGCACCTGCCCATGGGAAGCCCACAAGTAGGCCAGGAGTGCAATAACACCCTCCCACCTGTGTTCTCCTGCTACTGGTGTACATAGGCATCCTGCCTCTGATACTGGATGTAGCATATAGCCATGATACCAGGTGTAGCATATAACCATCAGAACTAGTAACTATTGCTAGCTTTATCCCCCCATGAATTTGTCTAATCTGCTTTTAAAGCCATCCAAATTGGTGGCCATCACTACATCTTGTGGAACTGAATGCCATAGTTTAACTATGCACTGTGTGAAGAAATACTTCCTTTTATCTGTCCTGAATTTCCCACCAATCACCTTCATGGGATGACCCCAGGTTCTAGTATTATGAGAGAAGGAGAAAAATGTCTCCATCTCCACTTTCTCCACAACACGCATAATGTTTTCCACTCTGATCATGTCTCCCCTAAGGATATGCTAACCCACCCCCATCTGGGTTCTCCAGGTGCCCACTCAGCCCCTGCCCCCGCTCACTGATTCCCAAACCGTGCTTGAGCCCCACCCATGCTCGGCGAGCAGCCCGCACTCACCCTAGTGGCCTTGTCAAGCTCCATGATCACCATTAAAAAAAAAATTAAGTGGCGATCGCAAAATGCACATTTTTTGTGCATGTGCAAAATGCATATTTTTGCAAATGCACATTTCTGTGTAGGTGTGCAAATGCGCATCTTTGCAAAAATGCACATTTTTGCATACATGTATATGCACATTTGAATAAATGTGCATTTAAATGCATACACAAATATGTGCATTTTTGTGCCCGACGTTTCATTTCTCAAAGAAATGTCAACCACGAAGCTTGACGAGGCTGCCGGGGTGAGTGCAGACCATTTGCAGGGGATGAGCGGGGGCAGGGGCTCGGCAAGCAGGACTCGGGGATGCGGGCTGGAGTGGTTCTGCCAGATTCACGGTTGGAATCAGGCACCTGCACTATCCCTACTCTCCCCTGACTCATCTTTCAACTAAGCTAAACAGTCACAGATGTTTTAACTTTCCCTCATAGGGGAGTTTAAGTCGTGTCCGACTCGTTAAGTCATGTCCGACTCTTTGTGACCCCATGGACCATAGCATGCCAGGCCTTCCTGTCCTCCACTCTCTCCCAGAGTGTGCTCAAGTCCATATTCATTGCATCGGTGATGCTATCTAGCCATCTCATCCTCTGCCGTCCCCTTCTCCTCTTGCCTTCAATCTTTCCCAGCATCAGGGTCTTTTCCAGTGAGTTTTCTCTTCTCATTAGATGGCCAAAACATTTGAGCTTCAGCTTCAATATCTGTCCTTCCAATGAGCAGTCGAAGTTGATTTCCTTTAGGATTGACTGATTTGACCTCCTTGCAGTCCAGGGGACTCGTAAGAGTCTTCTCCAGCACCAAAGTTCGAAAGCATCGATTCTTCGGTGGTCAGCCTTCCTTATAGTTCAGCTCTCACAGCCATACATTACTACTGGGAAAACCATAGCTTTGATTATACGAATCTTTGTCGGCAAGGTGATGTCTCTGCTTCTTACTGTGCTGTCTAGGTTTGCCATAGCTTTCCTCCCAAGGAGCAAGCGTCTTTTAATCTCATGGCTACAGTCACCGTCTGCGGTGATCTGGGAGCCCAAAAAAGTAAAATCTGTCACTGCTTCCATTTCTTCCCCTTCTATATGCCAGGAAGTGATGGGGCCAGATGCCATGATCTTCGTTTTTTTAATGTTGAGTTTCAAACCAGCTTTTGCACTCTCCACCTTCACCCTCAACAAGAGGCTCTTTAGATCCTCTTCGCTTTCTGCCATTAGGGTGGTATCGTCTGCGTATCTGAGGTTGTTGATAATTCTCCCAGCAATCTTAATTCCGACCTGTGATTCATCCAACCCGGCATTTCTCATGATGTACTCCACATATAAATTAAATAAGCAGGGTGACAATATGCAGCCTTGTCGTACTCCTTTCCCAATTTTGAACCAGTGGGTTGTTCCATGTCCGGTTCTTACTGTTGCTTCTTGGCCCTCGTACAGGTTTCTCAGGAGACAGGTAAGGTGGTCTGGTACTCCCATCTAGGGATGCACGAAAGTCACTTACCTGGTCTCGCAGCTTGCTTCGCGGTGGGGGGGAGGCGCTTCACTGCTCCCCCCGAAGTTCAGGCCGGGGGGGGAGGCTTCCCTCCTCACCCAGCCAAAATTCAGGCTGGGGGGGAGGCTTCCCGCCTCGCCCAGCCGAAATTCAGGCCAGGGAGAAGCGCCCCGTATCCCCGGCTGCGAACTTTAAAAGAAAAAAAAAACGCCCCTGTGATAGGCTACGTAACGATTAATGTAGCCTATCACGGCTAGATCTGCAAAGTCAACCGTGATAGGCTACGTTAATCATCACGTAGCCTATCATGGGTGACTTTGAAAAAAAAAACGCGTACGCAAATGGCGGCCCCCATAGGGAGCTGCCATTCGCGTTCCTTATTTGGTCGCTGTAGTCTACGTAAAGATTTACGTAGACTACGGCGAAAATAAGGGCAACGCTATTTGCGTTGTCCTAATTTTCGCCGTAGTCTCCGTAAATCTTTACGTAGACTACAGGGACCAAATAAGGAACGCGAATGGCGGCTCCCTATGGGGGCCGCCATTAGCCGTACGGACTTTTATTTATTTATTTTTAAGTCACCCGTGATAGGCTACGTGACGATTAACGTAGCCTATCACGGCTGACTTTGCAAATCTAGCTGTGATAGGCTATGTTAATCGTTACGTAGCCTATCACAGGGGCGTTTTGTTTTTTTTTACTTTTCTTGTAATGGCGGCGACGGCAGCCAGTCGAAAGACCGGCTACCGCCCCCGCCCCTGACGAAGACCTGCCGAAACGCCGCCGGGACCCGCCACCGGGAGGGACATTCGTGAAAGGTAAGTCCCATCCCGGGGGGGCGGGGGGAGGGGGGTGGAGAATTTCTCCCCGAACAACCTTCGGAGGACCAAATGCGTTGGCACTCAGCTCCCCGAAGTTTCGGGGAGAAATTCTCCCCCATCCCTACTCCCATCTTTTTAAGAATTTGCCAGAGTTTGTTGTGATCCACACAATCAAAGGCTTTAGCGTAGTCAATGAAGCAGAAATAGACATTTTTGTGGAATTCTCTTGCTTTCTCCATGATCCAGTGAATGTTGGAGATTTGATCTCTAGTTTCTCTGCCTCTTCGAAACCCAGCTTGTACTTCCGGTAGTTCTCGGTTCACATGCTGCTGAAGCCTAGCTTGTAGGATTTTGAGCATCACCTTGCTGGCATGTGAAATGAGCGCAATTGTGCGGTAGTTTGAACACTCTTTGGCACTGCCCTTCTTTGGAATTGGAATGTAAACTGACCTTTTCCAGTCTTGTGGCCACTGTTGAGTGTTCCACATTTGTTGGCATATTGAGTGCAAAACTTTAACAGCATCATCTTTTAGGATTTTAAATAGCTCAGCTGGAATACTATCATCTCCGCTAGCTTTGTTGTTAGTAATGCTTCCTAAGGCTCACTTGACTTCACTCTCTAGATGTCCAGCTCAAGTTCAGCGACCGCACTATCATGGCTATCAGGGACATTCAGATCTTTCCTGTATAGTTCTTCTGTGTATTCTTTCCACCTCTTCTTCATCTCATCTGCTTCTGTGAGGTCCCTGCCTTCTTTGTCCTTTATCATGCCCACCTTTGCACAAAACGTTCCCTTGAGATCTCCAATTTTCTTGATAAGATCTCTAGTCTTTTCCATTCTGTTGTTTTCCTTGCTTTCTTTGCATTGTTCATTTAAGAAGGCCTTCTTGTCTCTCCTTGCTGTTCTCTGGAACTCTGCATTCAGTTGGATATATCTTCCCCTTTCTCCCTTCCTTTTTGCTTCCCTTCATTCCTCAGCTACTTGTAAAGCCTCATCAGACAGCCACTTTGCTTTCTTCCATTTCTTTTTCTTTGGGATGAATTGAGTTGTTGCCTCCTGAACAATGTTATGGACCTCCATCAATAGTTCCTCAGGCACTCTGTCTATCAGGTCTAATCCCTTAAATCTATTCCTCACCTCCACTGTATATTCACAAGGGATATGATTTAGGTCATACTTGAATTGTTTAGTGGTTTTCCCTACGTTCTTCAATTTAAGCCGAAATTTTGCAATAAGAAGCTCATGATCTGAGCCACAGTCAGCCCCAGGTCTTGTTTTTACTGACTGTATAGAGCTTCTCCATCTTTGGCTGCAAAGGACATAATCAATCTGATTTCGATATTGACCATCTGGTGATGTCCATATGTAGAGATGCCTCTTGTGCTGTTGGAAAAGACTGTTTGCTATGATCACCGTGTTCTCTTGGCAAAACTCTATTAGCCTTTGTCCTGCTTCATTGTGTACATCAATGCCATGCTTGCCTGTTATCCTGGTGATTTCTTGACTTCCTCCTTTAGCATTCCAATCCTCTATGATGAAGAGGACATCTTTTTTTGGTGTTAGTTCTAGAAGGTGTTGTAGGTCTTCATAGAACCGATCAACCTCAGCTTCTTCGGCCTCAGTGGTTGGGACAAAGACTTGAATTACTGTGATCATGTTGAATGGTTTGCCTTGGATTTGTACTGAGATAATTCTATCGTTTTTGAGATTGTACCTCACTACTGCTTTTCCCACCCTTTTGTTGACTATGAGTGCTACTCCATTTTGTCTATGGGATTCTTGCCCACAGTAGTAGATATAATGGTCACCTGAATTAAATTCACCCATGCCTGTCCATTTTAGTTTGCTGATTCCCAAGATGTTGATGTTCAATCTTGCCATCTCATGTTTGACCACCTCCAGCTTACCTTGATTCATTGGTCTTACATTCCAGGTTCCTAAACAATATTGTTCTTTACAGCATCGGACTTCCTTTTCACCACCAGACACTTCCACAGCTGAGTGTCCTTTTGGCTTTGGCCCAGCCACTTCACTCTTTCTGGCGCTACTTGGAAATTCCCTCTGCTCTTCCCCAGTAGTACATTGGACACCTTCCGACCTGAGGGTCTCATCTTCCAGCATCATATCTTTTAGCCTTGTGATACATTCCATGGGGTTTCCTTGGCAACAATACTGGAGTGGGTTGCCATTTCCTTCTCCAGTGGACCACATTTTGTCAGAACTCTCTGCCGTGACCTGTCCGTCTTGGGTGGCCCTGCACGGCATAGCTTATGGCTTCACCGAGTTACGCAAGCCCCTTCACCACAACAAGGCAGTGATCCATGAAGGGGTTAGTTGCCCTATTCCGCACTTTTTCCAACTGCACAATGTCCTTTTTTAGGTGTGGTGAGCAGAACTGTACACAGTGTTCCAAGTGTAGATTTGTATAAGGGCAGTATGATATCAGTAATTTCTTTTTCAATTACTTTCCGAATTACACCTAACATAGAATTTGTATTTTTCACAGCGGACACACACTGGGTTGACATTTTTATTGAGTTGTCCATCACAGCCCTAAGATCTTTTTCTTCATTAGTCACTGCTAGCTCAGATCTCATCATCTTATATGTGAAGTTCAGATTTTTTGCCCCAGCATGCATCACTTTGCACTTTCTTAGATTGAACTTGCATTTGCTACTTTTGATGCCCATCTCTCAGTTTGGAGAGATCCTTTTGCAGCTCTTCCCAATCCCTTTTTGTTTTCCCACCCTAAATAATTTGGTGTCATCCACAAAGTTGGCCACCTCACAGTTCACTTCTAATTCCAGATCATAAGAACAATTTGAAAAGCATTGGTCCCAATACAGATTCGTGTGGGACCCCTCTATTTACATCCTTCCATTGGGAGAATTTACCAATGATTCCTGCTCTCTGCTTTCTATTCTTTAGCCAGTTACTGATCCATAAGAGGACCTCTCCTCTTATTCCACCACTGTTAAGTTTGCTCTGGTGAGGAACATTTTCAAAAGACTTTTGGAAGTCCACGTAAACAATGTCTACCAAATCACTCCTGTCCACATGTGTACTGACATTTTCAAAGCATTCTAAAAGGTTAGTGAGGTAGGTGTCACATTAATTCTTTTTCAGATGGGCTTGTCCTTCTATATGCTTACTAATTTTATCTTTAATCATGCTTTCAACCAATTTTCCCAGAACAGACGTTAAGCTAACTGGCTTATAATTTCCCAGATACCCCTGGATCCCTTTTTAAACATTGTGTTGGCCATTCTCCAGTCCTCTGCTACAAAGGCTGATCATACAGACATGTTACATATTTTTGTTAGAAGATGAACAATTTCACAATTCAATTGTTTAAGAACTCTAAGATGGATACCATCTGGGCCTGGTGATTTATTAGCTTTCAGTTTTTAATAAGCTTGAGAACTTCATCTTTTGTCACCATTGCTTGCCTCAGTTTCTTAGACTCCCTTCCTGAAAACATCGGTTCAGCCACAGGTATCTGTCTGACATCTTTTGGAGTGAAGACAGATGAAAAGAATTCATTTAGCTTCTCCACAATCTCAGTTTCCTCTTTTGAATTCAAATGGGACTGTGTTGGATTTCCATGGCAATTTTCCACTTAAATATATATTAAATCTGATAACATGGTTGTCACTGTTTCCAGTTGGTTTGACAACACACATCTCCCATTAGATCCTGGGTGTCACCACATAGGATTAAATCCAGCATCACCTCCCTCTGGTTGGTTCCATGAGCAACTGTTCTAGGACACAGTCATTTAGGGCATCGAGAAATATAACCTCTTTGTTGTGACTGGAACATGAATTTATTCAATCAATGTGGGAGTAATTGAAGTCACCCATTATTACAATACTCTTTGTTTGGATGCCTCCCTGATTTCATTTCCATCTCAAGATCAACCTGAGCATTTTGGTCTCAGGGATAATAGTATGTGCTAAATTACTTTTGGAGTAATTTAGTGCTAAATTACTTTTGGAGCCTGGTATTGTCACCCAAAGCACTTCTGTGGAGGAGTCTGCCCCTTTTAGGTTTTCTTCTCTGCTTGATACTATACCCTCTTTCATGTACAGAGCAACACCTCCTCCGCTACACTATTCCTTCCACTTCCTATAGCATTTATATCCAGAAATGACCATATCCCACTGGTTCTCTCCATTCCACCAGGTTTCCATTATGCCCACTATATCTAAGTCCTCCTTTATAACCAGGCACTCAAACTCTCCCATCTTGGCTCAGAGGCTTCTGGCATTAGCATAGAAATACCTATACATGGTATCCCTCCCCAGATGTCTCTGACATGTGCATCTTCTGCTTTGGCCTTAGGCTTCTTTGACTTGCTTTTAAGTTTCAACATATGCTCACAGCTTATTCCCTCCTCATCTCAATTTGGGCTATTGGAAACATGTTCACCTTCAACACCTAGAGATGATTCAACCTGAACTGGATGCTTCCCAGCTTTTTTTGGCTTTCCCCAAGGATTTAGTTTAAAAGCTGCTCTGCAACCTTTTTAATGTTAAGCACCAGTAGTCTGGTTCCATTCAGGTTCAAGTGGAGCACATCTCTCTTGAAGAGATTTGGCTTGTCCCCAAATGTTCCCCAGTGCCTAACAAATCTGACACACACACCCCATACCACCATCTCATCTATGCTTGAAACTCCTCAGCTTCACCTGTTTAGCTGGCCCTGAGTTTGGAATTTCAGAGGAAGTCTGGGTGGTTTTGGATTTCAACCTCAACCTAGTAACCTACATTTGGCTTCCAGGACCTCATGATTACATTTCCCCATGTCATAAATGCCAACATGGACCATAACCACTGACTCTGTCTCAACACTACCTAAAAGCTATGTAGATGGCACGTGATATCCTCAACCTTCACACCAGGCAGGCAATTTACCATGTTATCTACATGTTCATCACAAACCTAGCTATCTATTTGTCTAATGATTGAATCTCCCACTGCCACAAGCCCCCTGCCCTTCCCCCAGAGGCATATCCTTGTTGCAAGAGGATATTTGTTTGTCTTTCGAAGACTGGGTCCCTTCTAAGGGATCATTTCCCTCTTCCTCAGAATGACACCCTCCTTCCCCAAGACCTCCAATCCCTGTGACAGCAGAGGAGCTGTCATCCAGGGATTGGGACACCATTACTAGGTAGAGATGTACGAAACCCTTACCTGGATCCGTGCGGGGGCATCCGTGTGGGGGGGAGGCACTCCGTCCCTCCCCTCGGAATCCTCCCCGGTCAGCTCCACTCCGAGGCGGTTCCATGGAGCCGCCAGCCGGGGCCGGCTGGGGCTGGAGTTCCAGCCATGGCTGGGCTGCTGCGGCCGCAAATGGCGGCCATCGTAGCGGCCACCATTTGCATCCTTGCTAGCAGCCGTGATAGGCTACATAAGTATTTATGTAGCCTATCACAGCAAAGAACAGGGATGCAAATGGCAGCCACTACGCGATTTGTGCCCCTGCTCTTTGCTGTGATAGGCTACGTAAGTATTTGCGTGGCTGCCTTTACCGTGATAGGCTACGTAAATACTTAGGTAGCCTAACACGGCAAAGAGCAGGGGTGCAAATGGCATAGCGGCCACCATTTGCATACCTGTTCTTTGCCGTGATAGGCTACATAAATACTTACATAGCCTATCACGGCTGCAAGGTTGCAAATGGCGGCCACAGCAGCCCCGCCACGTCCGGCTAGGAGACCAGCCACCACCACCGCCACAGGTAAGTTCCGTCCTGGGGGGATTCCGTGGGGTGGCGGGTGGCGGGAGTCCGTTCCGCCATGGATTCTGAGGGGCCGGATTTTTTAGAATCCGGCCTCACTGGAATCTGTGGCGGAATTATCTGCCATCCCTATTACTAGGTTCTCAAAGGTCTC
The DNA here is from genome assembly GCF_057233095.1 of Heloderma suspectum. Lineage (NCBI taxonomy): Eukaryota > Metazoa > Chordata > Lepidosauria > Squamata > Helodermatidae > Heloderma > Heloderma suspectum. Next base: position 28,681,827 of record NC_139461.1, on the reverse strand, counting down.
ATCCACCAATCTCTCTGCCTCTCTCAGCTTCTCAGGGTCAGCAACCTTGGCTTAAAGGGAATGGACTTGTTCCTAAGAGCCAGGACCTCATTACACTGAGCACACACACCAATAAACTCTGTCCATCTGGCAGATAATCAGATATGTGGCACTCAGTGGAATACACTGGATTGGCCCCCCACACGTGCTGGCTTTCTACCTTCATAACTGTTTGTTATTGTTATTTGCATATTGTTTATGTGGTAAACTAAATTATTTACTAGGAGAAGGTGGGAAATTTATCTCTAGTTATTCATTTATAGTTATTTATTTATAGTTATTTATTAGGGGGAGGGAAGGAAGAGTTGACTTCCCTGGCCTCCTCACCCTGTTACTAAACTCGCACTAGTGCTTAACTTGCATGTGTACTAAAATACTTCTTTTTACCTTGGCACTTTGTCACTGGGGCTGAGACACTCAATGAGCTCCCTCCCTCTCTCTTATTCCTTGTGTGTCATGGGAAATTTAGATTGCAAGCATGAGGGCAGGGACTATAATGCGTCATATCTCAGTAAGCCACTCTGGGAGCCTTTAGGGCTAAAGGGTATAAATGCTGTAAACAAACAAGCACTCATATACATGTGAGTATGTGTGTCTGGACCTTAAGATCTTCCTTGGAGGCCTTTCTCTATGTGCCCCCACCTAGTGACATGTGGCAGGTGGCACTGAAGGGGCTTTTCAGTGGTGGCACCCCAGTTGTAAAATGCCATCCCCAGAGTGGCTTACCTGGCACCTATGCTTTGGTCTTTTCAGAACCAGGTGAAAGACCTTTCCTTTTCCCCCCAGGCATTTTAATCTTGACATCTTTTTAAAGTATCTATAGATCTGTTAATATTTCTTATTATTTTTAAGCTACTATGAGTTGGTAATATATGTTTTATCTCTTGCTGCTGGTTTTTTAAATCCTCTTTTTATTTATTATATTTTATTTGGTATTCAAATTTATATACTGCTTTCCACAAAGGTATCAGAGAGATGAACATAAATACAATGACATAAAAAACGACAATAAATATAGCAATAAAAATAACATAAGACAAATTAATCAGGAATAAAGCCACAAGCTCTCGTTTGTGAGCTACAAACCATAGCTGGCTGGGTCACATTTCAGGGAAAGCCTCTGTAAAGAGATGAGTTTTAAGAAGACATCTGAACATCAGAACGGTGAGGGCCTGTGTTTTATGGTTTTATTTTATAATGTAATTTTTTTTCTCTCTGATCATCAGCTGCTGAGAGAAAGTATGTATGGGCAGCCCATAAATATCTCAAATAAAAAAAACCAAACTGCTCCTTAATACAGCAGATGTTTAATAGGGGCTGAAAGCAATGGAAACAATATGCGTGACAAGTGGGCAGGCTGCTTCTGTGCCGTGTTCTCTGCTTTCAGAAACAGAGGGGTTAACCTGACACCTTGAAAGCTCAGTGCATCCTCATCAACTGAAGCTGGGTCAGGAAGAAAAGAAGTGTCATCTTAACAGCTCTGTCTCTCGGATTAGTCACTCTTGTAAATGTTCCTTTGAACTTAAAAGACAAGGTGCCCTTCATTTATTTGCTTAGAGCCTAGACAGCTTGTCATCATGAGTGTGCATTTGATTTGTAGAACACAATCTATATGCAAACAAACAACAACAACAACCCCAAAACAAACCAAAGATAGAAGTGCAGAAAGCCGCTTCCCACCAAATCTATAGTTTGGCAATGTCTTTATAAGGACCCACCAAAACACCACCAAAGTGTGCAAACTTCCAAGTTCTCCTAGGGTGGCCAGGTGTCTTCTTTTACAGAGGAAATCCTGTATTCGAAGGGATGTCAGAGGACAGTCCTGTCTTTGAAGATGTCCTCTGTTTAAAGGGCTGTCCTGTCCAATACCAGTTTAAAGATAATAAACCATTAGAACTGTTGGCCATGAACAGTTAGCTCCCAAATTGCAAACTGAACAGGCAGGCACACAGGTCACCTGGCCACTGTCCTCTGCACTATGGTGAGATATACTGTATTCCTATTTAAATTAAAATTATTATTTATAAATGTGTGTCTATACATGTAAGTTAGCATAGACAAATGTTATGCAAATCACTGTCATCTTTTGTCCTCTTTTTTTCTTTTCTTTTTTGGCGATGCATGTCCTCTTTTTTGGGTGAGTCATATAAGTGGACACCCTATCCAGAACTCTTCATCAGGACAGATGGCACAAAAATCAGAAGAGAGAGGGGAAGAAAGTACAGTCCAAAGAACTAGCCAGCTGTTGTGGCTGTGAGATCTGCAGTTTAGATAGACCCAGTCTCAAAATGGAGATGTGCAGACCGAAAGAATTAGTTATGGGTAGATGCTGCAGTCATGGATTGAGGCTCACTCTTACTACTTTCCCACTGATTTTGAGCCTAATATTGAAGCAATATTAGGGCACACACAATAACCTGTATTTCCTGTGCAGTTGTCAGAGGAACATGAGCCACGCCAGCTTTTGTTTTGATGCTTATGCTGATTAGCTCTTGAACTAATTTGTCTTTGGGAGGAAAAAAACCCTCTCACTTAAACCTGTTTGATTAAAATACCGAGCACTTAGTTAACAGCTCCAGCTAATTGTTCCAGGGTATTTAACTTTATGCTCACTCTACAAGAAAGAAAGGAGAAAAGCACGAAATCTCTTTTGTTTAAGCACAACAGGTTTACATTTAATTAAATTTGTTGTTCGGCGAAGCATCTGTTTTAAACACTAATGAATGACAGTTCCTATGGGACTTCCATATGTAAGTATTTTCACTTCATCACACAAATCCAAAGTGTGCTTGCATTTGCAAGTTACAATCGGTTGCTTTTACATTAAACAGATGCTGGAAACATTGCAAGCCCGCCTTACCCTTGCAGTGATTTGCCACAGTTTAGACTTAGGATGAAACTGGGGCCTAACAAAACAATGTCAAAAGCAATCTGGTGCCCTTCAGGAGTGTTGGACTGCAAGTCCCATGTCCATGCTGGCTGTGGATGATGGGAGTTGCAGTCCAACACATTTTCAGGTCACTGGGTTGGAGAAAGCTGATCTACGGTCTAGGGAGTAGAAATTTTCTATCATCATTGCCTCCCTTGAGCCCATCAGGCCCTCCTTCTACCAGGAAAAGGCAGGAACTACATATGTTCCAAAGGCCTGGGTGAGGAGATACTCTGTCCCCCAGGGACCAAGACATCTGGGGGTACTTGGCCCTGGATGTCAGGTAGCACATATTGAGGGGTGGGTGCTATTCTCCTCTATGGTTATGTTCAAAGAGCAGCATTGGAACAATCCTAGCAACAGCAGCAGCAGCAATATATAAGGCCTGGGGAGGGGACATTTTCCATGATTTTCCCATCATTTTCCATCCAGCCCCTTCATAAGTCACCACTGCATGTTAAAAGGGGGGGGGGAGAGAGAGAGAATCTTTTGTTTTTTGTGTATTCATTTTCACTGATTGTCAGCTTGGAGGTCTTGTTCTCAGGCAGAAAGGTGGACTATATATCTTTCAAACAAACAAAACAAACAACATGTTATGGAGATCACCTGGCCATCACCAAAAGCAGGATCTCCTCTGCATCTCCTCCTCATCTAGTAAACTGAAAAGCATGATATGGCATTGCCATGTTGACAGTTTCCCCACCCAAATGCCACTTCAGTTGCTACAATTACAAGCAACTTTTACATGGGGCAGGCCTTGAATATGATCCAGAAGCTACAGTTGGTACAAGATATGGCAGCCAGCATGCTGACAGGGACAGCTGTAAAGGATCATATAACATCAGGTTATGATAGCTTCCAGAAATGATCCTGAAGGAATTGTGTTGGTTGTCTATATGTTTCTGGGCTAAATTCATGGTGCTGGTGTTGATTTACAAAGTCCTAAATAACTTGGAGAAGCAGAGACATCACCTTGCTGACAAAGGTCCATCTCATCAAAGCTATGGTTTTCCCAGTAGTAACGTATGGCTGTGAGAGCTGGACTATAAGGAAGGCTGAGCACCGAAGAATTGATGCTTTCGAGCTGTGGTGCTGGAGAAGACTCTTACGAGTCCCCTGGACTGCAAGGAGGTCAAACCAGTCAATCCTAAAGGAAATCAACCCTGAGTGCTCATTGGAAGGACAGATACTGAAGCTGAAGCTCAAATATTTTTGGCCACCTAATGCGAAGAGAAAACTCCCTGGAAAAGACCCTGATGCTGGGAAAGACTGAAGGCAAAAGGAGAAGGGGACGGCAGAGGATGAGATGGCTAGATAGCATCACCGATGCAATGAATATGGACTTGAGCACACTCTGGGAGAGAGCGCAGGACAGGAAGGCCTGGCGTGCTATGGTCCATGGGGTCACGAAGAGTCGGACACGACTGAACGGCTGAACAACAACAAAAATAACTTGGGATCCAGGTATCTGAAGGAATGTGTCTCCTTGTTCCAGCCTGCCTGTCCTCTTAGATCTCTGGGGAGGCTATCTCATTCCACCACTGGGGGAAGCCCATTGAGTGATGATATGAGATATCATCTTCTCAGTGGTGGCACCATGACTTTGGAATGGCCTTTCCCAAGAGATGTGTCTGGCACCAACTTTACTATCATTTCAGTGCCAGGCTAAGACCTATTTATTCACCTAGGTGTATATGATTGGTTAGCTTTTCTGCTGACTAACCGATTTCATTAGAGTTGTTGTTGTTGTTAATAATAATAATTTCATTTTATTGTTAGATATTTTAATGTTGTTACTAGTTCTGTGCAGAAAATTTCTCCCATATTTTTCAACCATTCTCATTCAATTTGATTGAAACAAAATAGTTCCTTCTAAAAGAAATTCAAAGGAAAAGAAACTTTCAGAGAAATTCTCATTGGGTTCAGGGTTCTTATGTTTACCTTACTTATGGGTTGGCTGAGGAGTGTGGAAGACATCATGAGATAATTCCTCCCATAGTGCTTTTTCAGACCAAGAAAGGTAGGCAGCATGGGTGACTTCAGAGCAACGGAGAGATAAGTAACAGAAAGAAAACACAAACACACAGCAATCTTGGTCACTTCACAGTGATTAGGTAAGCTCAAAAACACAACCAAAAGCAATTCAAAATAAATAATAAAATGCCCCAAGAATGAGGCAGAAAAATGGAAGCCTCCTCCATGGGGAAAGAAAATGTTCAGGAAATTGGAGGACAGAGTTCGGCACACGACTAGCTACACCTCTTCCCTGGAGCTGGACACAACACTGCCCCTGTCACACTTGCTACAGGGCTTTGAGGGAAGGAGAGGTATTCTAAGCATCTGCATTAGAGTCAGGATGTATCAACAGTCACCCTTCAGAAATTTAACATTTTGAAGACCCTGGGGAAGGTGCTCAACCCTGAAGAATGACAACTTGAACTAAGTCAAATTGAGAGCCAGCATGGTGTAGTGGCTAGAGTGTTGGACTGGGAGCTGGGAGATCCGGGTTCTTGTCCCCACTCAACCATGGAAGCTTACTGGGGGACTTTGGGCCAGTCACAGACTCTCAGCCCAACCTACCTCACAGGGTTGTTGTTATGAGGCTAAAATGGAGAGGAGGAGGATCATATATGCCACCTCGGGTTCCTTAAGGAGGGGGAAATAAAATAAAATAAAAATTTTCTCAGAAGACATCTTCCTTAGAAAAGTTCTAAGATGTTTCCTTTCTTATCCCCATAGAAATAAAGGTCAATTTGCAGAATCTTCTCCAAATTCTATTCACCATTTTGTGTGTGGCGGCTGCCTCCCCTGTCCTCCCCACGATGCCCCAGAACAATGCTAGCCATGGGGCATTGTAGAGGATGCAAAAGCTGCCAACTCAGTTAATGCTGTTGCCCTTGCAGTGGCAGTGCAAAAAAAAACACCAAAACCCTAAGGAAAAAAAGAAAGACGTGGTGCTACAACCCCTGCCAGTGGTGAGCCACACCTGTGAGAAACTGAGACTTCCTCCTCTCCCTGGAGAAATTCAGTGAAGTTGTCCCCTCCCTCCCCGATTTCTCTGCCAACAAATAGGGTGGAGAATTTTGAGAGGCCATATGCACACAGCTCTGATTAAAACTTCACACAGACCCTAAAGACATGAGTAGCTCTGTGGAGACTAAGAACTGAAAAGAGATCTCAGGATATAGGGAATTTAAGAGTCAGGGAGCCCCAAAGCAAGGTAGCTAAATAAAAAGTACAAAGCAGGCAATGGGCAGAAGAACAGCAACACAAGGGAAGATGAATAAAAGAATGGGGATCTGAGGAAAAATGCAGAGGAACCTGCAAGGCATTTTACATATTGACTTCAACAAACCAGCCAGTGTTTTGCCTCCAGGTGTCAAGTTTTAAATAATTGGTGAGAGGAGGGGGAATCTTACTTACAGGAGTGATTCTGGGTAATTTAATTGCCATACTCCTCAGGGTCTAGGGAAGAGATTCTTGAGTAAACTGAGTGTATATTTCTTCACCGTTTACTCATATGTCTCCCATTAGTGTTAGTGGGAACCAATTTTCCTCTCAATTAAAGTAATGAAATGGGTGTGAAAACAGTATGAAATGGAAAACTAGCATGCTAATGTTCATATTTTATATTCATTGCATAATGCAAGAAATAGGATATAATGTAGGATGGATTTTATTGGATTAATATGAGTATACATTTAGATTTATGGCACATGACCACTCCAAGGGGGAAATCCTGAAAGCCGTGTCATTGTCTCTTTTCAAGAAGCAAAAATAGGATGGATTGGAATTGCCAATTCACTGGACCAACAAATAAACAAATGGCAATACATAAGACAATGCTTAATAGTTGTAAATTAAGCAGAGTTCCATTTCATGTTTTTGTGACTGGTCATTGGAAGGACAGATACTGAAGGTGAAGCTCAAATATTTTGGCCACCTAAAATATTTTGGCCTCAAATATTTTGGCCACCAGAGAAAAGTCACTGGAAAAGACCCTGATGCTGGGAAAGATTGAAGGCAAAAGGAGAAGGGGACGGCAGAGGATGTGATGGCTAGATAGCATCACCGATGCAATGAATATGAACTTGAGCACGCTCCGGGAGAGAGCGCAGGACAGGAAGGCCTGGTGTGCTATGGTCGATGGGGTCACGAAGAGTCGGACACGACTTAACGACTGAACAACAACAACAATAAAAGTTAAGGACATGGATATGCAAATGTGGACTTCACATGATCCAGGTGATAATATTGTCTCTTCCTATTTGTTATTGCTAGTTTCCTGTAGTGCAGTGTAGGGATGCCGGAGAAATTCGAGACGGACTACAGTGAGCTTGGATTTCTAAGAATCCGACCTGAGGAGTCTGCTGTGGAGTGACCCCCTCAGGGCACATGGAGTCGGTGGACTTTTGGATAATTTTTTACTTTCCCAAAATGTATGCATATTTATTCATAGGAAAATATGTAAGTTTCTGCTGAGGAAATGTTGAATGCAATGGGGGACAATAAGCTAAATGTTACATACTAAGGTAAATTATGTAAATACTTATTATTTGAGTAATTTTCTGCATAATGACAAAAATATTTGCATCTGTCTGCGGGCAGACAATGGAACAAAAGGCACCTGACGATCCATGAAACACAGACAGAGTGGATTTTATATTGTTGCTTTTATTGTTTTTATGTTTGCATCACTTTTAATATTTTAACTATTTTTATGTATTTTATTGCTGTAAGCTGCCTTGGGAGGGCTTCTGCCCTGAAAGGCGGCCAAGAAATATTTTAAATAAATAAAAATAAAATAAATACAGTCCATACATCTAGTGCAGCATGATCCGATGTGTGCTTCCTCAATGGTTGATTTTGCGGAGTTCAATGGGATAACAAACTCCCAGATAGTTTCACAGCTGGATTTGCTTCGTACCTCTGAGATAAGATATTTGGAGAAAATCTCTTCCGTTTCCATTCTCCAAAATCTCTCTTTCAGCCTCAACTCCTCCCTTCCTCCAAAGATTTTTGTCTCTTTTGTTGTCTCTTTAAGGCTTTTTACAAAGAGTAACTGGGATTTCTTAATGCCAAGGATAGAAGCTATTTGAAGCTTTCATATATGATTTTGTGGGAGGGGCTATAGGGTATGTATTCAAGATCACTTACTGTTGATGAGTTGCCCATTATAAACAAACAGAGTTGAGTGAATTCTGAACACTGGAATAGGACTACTAGTGTAGACAGATCAAGGTGATTAAGACCACAATCCTATCCATGTTTAGACAGGAAAAAGTCCTACAACTGGCTGGGGAATGCTGGGAGTTACAGGACTTTTTCTGTCTAAACATGTATAGGGTTGCACCCTTAAATTTGCAATATTTTACATTTCCTTGGAAATTAGCCCCTTTGAGAACTACTCAGAAGCTAACACACACTACTATTTAATAAGTCTGATTTAAAACAGCATTATTTAATTGCAACTTACTTGGCAAAGTTTTTTAAAATATGGCTGCAATCCTATATGTACTTACCTGGGAATAAGCCCCAGTGAACCCAATATATAGACTTGCACTGTAAGTAAACTTTGCTTTTAACTCCTCACAAAATCCCAACTTCAGGAATAACCTGATGGGATCTGAACTAGCGGTGACTGACCAAGAAAGAGATATTGGGGCTGTAGTGGACAGCTTGATGAAAATGTCAACCCAGTGTGCAGCTGCTGTGAAAAAAAGGCAAACTCGGTGTTAGGCATAATTAGGAGAGGAACTGAGAATAAAACTGCCCAATCATACTGTCCTTATACAAATCTATGGTGCAACCAAACTTACTGTGTACAGTTCTGGTCACTGCACTTAAAAAAAGATACTATAGTGCTGGAAAAAGTGCAGAAAATGATAGCTAAAACAATCAAGAGGCTAGAACAACTCCTCTATGAGGGAAGGTTGGAGCCATTACAGCTTGAAGAAGAGGAGAGTAAGGGGAGACATGATAGAGGCATACAAAATTATGCACTGTGTGGAGAATGTAGATACGGAGACATTTTTCTTCCTCTCTCATAATACTAGAACCCAGGGTCATCCCATGAAGCTGATTGGTGGGCGATTCAGGACAGATAAAAGGAATTATTTCTTCATACAGTGCATAGTTAAACTATGGAATTCACTACCGCAAGATATAGTGATAGCCACCAATTTGGATGGCTTTAAAAGAAAGTTAGACAAATTCTTGGGGGAGAAGGCTATCAATGGCTACTAGTCCTGATGGCTCTATGCTACCTCCAGTATCAGAGACAGGATGCCTATGTACCCCAGTTGCTGGGGAACATGGGTGGGAGGGTGCTGCTGTACTCATGTCCTGCTTGAGGGTTTCCTGTGGGCAGCTGGTTGGCCACTGTGTGAACAGAATGCTGGACTAGATGGACCCTTGGTCTGATCCAACAGGGCTTTTCTTATGTTCTCCTCTCAATTTTTACTGTTTGATGGTTTTGGTTGATTTATGTTGTAGTGTTATTGTTGAGCCTGGAGCCCAGTTTGGTGAATAAAGGGCAGTCTAGACCTTTTTAAAATCAATATGTAAGTAAACTCACGCAAGCCAGGAAAATGGCTTTGGCTGGCTTTGGCTTTATCCTTTCAATGCTGGATAAGAGAGAGATCAGGGTAGATTAATTCAGGAGGTGGTGACCTTGTAGCTGGAAGATTATGTAGCAAGGAGCCTAAGGGGTCAGGAAACATTTCTGAACAGCTCGAATATACATACAGGTAGCCTAATATGCTTAAAGTTATTAAGGGCACAATCCTATGCATGTTGATAAATTAAAAAAAAGTCCTACAGTTCCCAGCATGCCCCAGCCCCCAGCCAGCAACTGTCTGAACATGCATAGGATTGTGCCCTAATTGTATTGAATTTTAATATACTCAAAATTAACTTTATAAAATTTTAAAATAAGGGACTGTGCCTCATATCACCACAAGTAAAAGGGATAGTGACTGAAAAAGCAATCCTGACTAGTGAGTGGGGAACATACCCCAAATTAGTTTCTTACTTCTTTGGAAAATAACAAATTCATTTTTGTAATCTCAGATGAGAGAACTTTAATCTAAGATCTCATTTGCACATGTGCAGTATCAAACTGCATCTTGGGAGCTGAAGTATGGAATCAGGTAATGCATTATGAGCCACCAAACATCTATCTCACAAGCTGGCCGGGCTTTGGAAGTATTGGCTTATCCACCACTTCAGCTCTCCTCCTAGCATGGCCACTTGTGAATCATCAAAAAAGAGGGCAAAAAAGAGGGTGTTGATCTGCATAAAATTTGCATATGCTAATTTATATGCATAGATGCAAAGTTAGAAATAAGTATTGTAACTTAAAGAGAAACACAGTACATCTCACCATAGTGTAGAAGACGGTGAACAGTGTTCTGTTACCTCTGTGCCTTGCTCAGTCCACTGCCCAGGTACCAATTGTTGATGGGCAACTTCAAGGCCTCTGCTCTGTTCTCCCATCTGATGGTTCTTTATCTTTAAGCCAGACGTGGACTGGACAGCCCTTCAAAGAGAGGACAGCCCTCTGGCAGCCCTTCAAATAGTGGACTGTCCCCTATAAAGAGGACACATGACCATTCTACCTTACTAGTACTCTGTTAATTCCCCAGATTTGATGCAAACGGTCATCGCATTTGTATGTATGATTTACCCCTGCCATACAAGACAAAAAATGTGCATGCTAGGAGTTGTGAATCTTATTCATGCCACATTAATTGTTTGTGCTACTTGTTTCAACTGTTGAGTGGATAGTTGCTTAGGTAGCCCATGACTTGCAACCCCAAGCCTGGTGTCCTAGGTGGTTACCTGGGTCAACTTTTCCCCAATGCAGCCCTGACTGTAGTCAAAGCAAATGACTAGAATTGAATCACTTGCAAACCCAAGGCTATATCATTCATCTGAATGGCTAACAAAAATGAATTCAGATCACAGAAACTGGAGTAAACACTGTAATGTGTTTTGCCCATGCTTAATGGATTTGTGTGCAAAATTCAGTTTGGGGGGAGGAAATGCAACAAATTGTTGTTTTAGATTTCCTTTTGCTCTTTGCAAGATACCTTTGAAGTTTTCCTTCAGAAACTCCAGCCTTGCTGCTTTAAATATTTCTCTTACAATTTGGGCCTTTGCAGACATTCTCGTGATACTAAAACAAATAAGAATCAGAAGGTATCTAATTGTTCTGGTTTTGATTTCCATCATAAAAACTGCAAGTTAAAAGGAAAGTCAAGGAGATCTTAAAGCTGCAGTCTCCTGCAGTGAAGCGGCACAAAGATGAATTGACAGGGATGGGAAATTCACTGGGAAGAAAAGATTCCAAGCTGAATGCAATTAATAAGGGAGCAACAAAATATTGTTGCCATGGATGTGCAGAATTTTTTTATTGATTTATTATATTAGAATAATGCTTATTCTACCTTTCTACTTCTCAAAGCAGTGCAATTCAACAACAACAAAATCATCATCATGAAACAATGGAAAACCAAAACCCATAAATGTCATGGCAAATAACGGAAACATCGGCGTCAGCGCATGAGGGATGTGGCCACAAAAATAGGTCTTCACCTGTGTCCAAACTAACCTAGTGCCCACCCATGTCAGGACACAGGGAAGGGCCCCTCCATCAGACCTTGCTGTGCAGGCAGGAAGATATGGAAGGAGGCCATCCATGAGGTCCCCTTGGACCAGGCCACTTGGGCTTTAAAGGTAATAACCTGCACTTTAGGGATGTCCGTGGAATCCGCCGCGGACTCCAATGAGACCGAATTCCAGTGAATTTGGCCCCCCAAAGTCAGCAGCAGAACAAATGCACTTACCTGTGCCTCTCCGGACTGAATATCCGCCCCCAGCCAGTTCCATTCCATCGTCTGTGCGGAACCCAGAAGTAAGTGATCGGACACAAATGGCATCCGCTACGTCGTTTGCGTCCCCATTTTTCCTCATGATAGGCTACGCATCTCTATTTACGTAGATACTTACGTAGCCTATCGTGTGAAAAAACAAGCACGCAAATGGCGCAGTGGACGCCGTTTGTGTCCCTGGATTTTTACGCAATAGGCTATGTAAGTATCTATGTAAATAGAGAAGTGTAGCCTATCATGAGGAAAAACAGGGATGCAAATGGCATAGCAGACGCCATTTGCATCCGGAGAGCACTGTAGGAGCCGGGACAGAGCCAGCCAGCTCGGATTCCTGGGGGGAGGAACGGATCGCCTCCCCCCTGTTGAGGATTCCAGGGGGAGGAATGGATAGCTGCCCCCCTACCCCCACCCCCCACAGACGCAAGATAAGGGGATCCGTACATCCCAACTGCACTTTGACTTCGGGATGTATGGGTTTTGTAATATCTGTTCCTTCTGTGTTTTGTGGATTGTCAGGTGCCTTTAGTGCTGTTGTCTCCTCATTGAAAGAATCAGATCCAGTTTCCAGAATTTGTGCAAATTATCATTAGTACAAATTCGCACTTGCAAAAATTTGCAAATCCTCTCCAAGTTGCACAAATCCCCCCAAAATGTGCATTTTCACATTTAGCCCATGGGGAAAATGCACACTTTCAGCTGGTGTTTTTTAATTTACATCTTTTTCTATGACTAAATTTGGGTAAAATTCCATAAAGTAAAAAAAAGTGGTCCACAAATCCTTGGAATCGATGTGACTTCAGAAAAGATGGTCCACTATAGAATCCACAGGTGAAATTCATAGAGATCCAAACTCATTTTGATCCTGTTGCAGATTTCTCTGGCATCTTTACTTTGAATTAAAGTTGTGTCAAAAATCTCCCCCACCCTTTTTTTGAGGGACCATTCATACCATGCAAAATTCAGGGGACTATTCAGGGAATGGGATGGGGGGGGGCAAAATGCTTTTCCAAGTGTCACCTTGTTTTCACAAGGTGGCCAAGGTTTGATTTTCCCTTTCCCTCCTTTCTTTTACCACCCCATTGCTGCCACTTCAAGCAATGGCTTGGCTGCCCACAGCAGCCCATTGGCCTCCCTGGGAATGGAATGCCACCAGATTGCTTGAAGTGATGGTGAGGCTTTTCGGAGGGGGAGTAAAAGGAGAAAAAAGAAATAAAACTCTCATTCACCTTGTATTTAAAGATAAGACTGCCCCCACCCCCAATAGCTCTCAGAACTTTGGCCTTCATGGTTTGGTACCCAGGAATCATAAATATACTCTTCTCCCACATCGACCTTCCCAACACACTGCCATCTTCCACTAAGGCTCTCCTCTGGGCATCACCACCATCAGAGATCAAGTGGGTAACAACAAAGGAGAGGGATTTCTCATTTGCGGTGCCCCAGTAATTAAACTTTCTCCCCAACAAGGCTTGCCTGGCATCAGGTTAAGATATTTTTATTCCTTTATGCATTTTTATATTTGTATTTTAAATATTAGAAGGATGCTGTATTTTCTGCATTGGAAATAAAGTTTTCACTGCTGTTTTCACTGGTATTTAACTGTATGATTTCTTTGTTTACTGCTTTTAATTGTTTTATTACATATTTTGTTACTGTTTTACTTTAATTTGCATTATAAACCATGCTGGGATAAATATTATGAAGGGCAATGTATAAATGCCATAAATAAATACATATGTGGTAACATCACCGAGAACAAATTGAGTTGGAGGGTGATACTTCCTGGATTAGTCAGGCAGCAAACAGGGTGATGTCACATTGCTATGTAGCCAATGAGCTTTGGTAATGATGTCACAGCAGCCAAGTGAAGCCAGTTGAGAGTGAGAAGTAGTCAGGACAATGTAAATGAATGGGTGAACTTTTTCTCAAAGAGTGCTGAAAAATTGTCAGAAAAGAGAGGTGTTTTTCAACACGACCAAAAAATGTTCATTAAAAATGCTAGCGCTTTTTTGGCTCAGCCCTTAGGTTACAGTAAAATAGTCCTTTGGCTCCAGCCATGTTCTTCTTGACACTTATTACCAAGAGCAAAGCCCCTTAAGGATGCAGGAAGGCACTTATGATGACAAGTTGATTAAGTGACAGGAATTGTCCTGAGGCAAAGCATAGTTCTGGCACTTTTCTCTTTAATCTCGCAGCAGGCTTGCTTGTAAGCAAAGTGGTAATTTTTTAGAGGGCAATTTGAACACAAGAGCAAACGTCCACCTGAATACCCTTCAGGTGCATATTGGATATGATGCTGCCTCATTCCCTTTGTTTTTTATGTTCAGATGTGAATGTCGATGCTTATGCAGCCAGAATGGCAACATCTACAACCAAGTGGGAGGTACTGAGGGACCCTAACATTTGCAGAAGTACAAAAAAATCTTCAAATAAAACACCTAAGGGGAGAGGGAACTCCCCAAACAGCCCAAGGACTGAGCATCTCCATTGGCCACAGAAAGCTGACTGACTGTTGGGGGAGAAACGGAAAATCAGGCAGGAAGGCAGGATGGAGCAGGCCACACTGGAAAATTTTGTTGCAGTTACCACTTTTTGTTTCTGTTGTAGATTCATAGCTCATAGTTGAAAATATTTTTTTACAAGGTGATAGAGAGTATTCTATCACTATCTGTGCATATGTATGTTTGTGCATCCGTATGTGTGGGTGAGCATGCGCAGAGAGTGCTGGATTCTTAGTGTATTCTCAAACACCACAGTATTGCCAACCTTCCAGATGCCTGTCTTTTAACAGCTGGTTCATAATTGACATGGCAAACATAATGAGCATACAAGTGTTCATCGTGTGAAACACCCCGAAGTGTGAACGGAATATCTGTGCCTCTGAACACTTGATACCCAGTGGACACATATCCAGGAACCACAGTTCACAGTTTCCAAGTATGTCTCTACTGCAGGGTTCCACAGCCCTTTAGGACCCAATGGCACATTTGGGAATTTGAGAAACTGCTGCAGGCACCATCACAAAATGGCTCCCGTGGAGGATGCGGCTAGTCAAGAGGCAGGAGTGGGGAGAGAAATAGCAAAGCTAGAGGCAGGGACAGAGGGGAAAATGGAAAGAGTTGCTTCCTGGCCTGCCCAATCTTCTTTCATACACACAGACCTTTGCTCTCATGCGCTCTCTCTCCTTCTCCACTCCCACCCTCTAGCCTCACTATTTCTCTTCCCCAACTTCTTTCCTTGCTATTCTTCTCCCTTCCCCATCCCTAGCTGTCTTCTTTCATTCCCTTCCTAGGCCCTAGCCTTGCTCTTTCTCTCCCACTCACCCCTTTATCTTACTGTTTCTGAGTTTCTCTCCACTCTCAGTCTCTAGCTTCACTATTTCTCTCACCCCCAGCTCTTTACCTCACTGTTTCTCCCCCTTCCTAACCTCTAACCCCACTCTTTCCCTCCCCCTACCCCCTTCACCTTGCTTTACTCTTCATGCCCATCGAACAGCTGACCAGTGGCAGGTTCAGGAACAGTAAGGAGAACCTGGTGCCATAAATTTTTTTTAATATATATATTTTTCAAAGGGGGCAGGAAGTGAAGAGTTGTGTGGGCACCATGTTGGGGATGCCTGCTCTACTGTGTATTCTTGTTTGCTTAGGGCTATTAGACTTCCTTTCCCATTTTTCAGTGTTACTTCTGCAGACACTAGTGCATGTGGAATGAGCTCATTGGCCATTCATGTAAAATATGAGACTTCTAAGCCAGAGGGGAGTTCCTGCTCCCCTGCTTCCTACTCACTCTGAAGCTGGCATGGATGGTTGGTGATTGTTGTTGTTGCTGTTGTTCAGTCGTTCAGTCGTGTCCGACTCTTCGTGACCCCATGGACCATAGCACGCCAGGCCTTCCTGTCCTCCGCTCTCTCCCGGAGTGTGCTCAAGTCCATATTCATTGCATCGGTGATGCTATCTAGCCATCTCATCCTCTGTCGTCCCCTTCTCCTTTTGCCTTCAGTCTTTCCCAGCATCATGGTCTTTTCCAGTGACTTTTATCTTTGCATTAGGTGGCCAAAATATTTGAGCTTCAGCTTCAGTATCTGTCCTTCCAATGAGCACTCAGGATTGATTTCCTTTAGGATGGACTAATTTGACCTCCTTTGCAGTCCAGGGGACTCGTAAGAGTCTTCTCAGTTTGAAAGCATCGATTCTTCGGCGCTCAGCCTTCCTTAGAGTCCAGCTCTCACAGCCATACGTTGCTACTGGGAAAACCATAGCTTTGATTATACGAACCTTTGTCGGCAAGGTGATGTCTCTGCTTCTTACTATGCTGTTTAGGTTTGCCATAGCTTTCCTCCCAAGGACCAAGCATCTTTTAATTTCATGGCTACAGTCACCATCTGCGGTGATCTTGGAGCCCAAGAAAATAACACCTGTCACTCTAGGGATGTCGGAGAATTTCTCCACGAATCTCCGGGAGGCCGAATGCCAATGCATTCGGCCCCCTGAAATTGGTGAAGAAACGGTCCGCCACCCCCCCACCCCCCGGAATGGGACTTACCTTTGGCGAATGTCCCTGGCACTGGCGGCTCCCGGCAGTTCGGCGGCGGTTCGGTGGCAGTGTGGCGGCAGTGCGGCGGCAGCAGCAGCGGTGGCATTTCCCAGTAAAAAACAACAACAACAACAACAAACGTGATAGGCTACGTAAAGATTTACGTAGCCTATCACAGCTAGATTTTCAAAAAAACACCGTGATAGGCTACGTAAATCCTTATGTAGCCTATCACGGCTGAGTTTGGGGGGGGGGAAGTGCATACGCAAATGGCGGCGCCCATGGGTGCCGCCATTTCCGTTCCTTATTTGGGCACGTGTAGTCTACGTAAACATTTTCGTAGACTACGGTGAAAATAAGGGCAACGCAGGGTCAGCAGCTGACTGCAGGAGACAAGATTCGTGGCCGGAGGGACGGGGCGCCTCCCCCCCGGCCAGAATTTTGGCGGGGAGGGATGGGGTGCCTCCCACCCCACCCAGGATTTCGGGGGGAGGGATGGAGCGCCTCTCCCCCAGTGCAAAGCAAGCTGCGGGATAAGATAAGGGACTTTCGTCCATCCCTAGTCACTGCTTCCATTTCTTCCCCTTCCATATGCCAGGAAGTGATGGGGCCAGATGCCATGATTTTAGTTTTTTTAATGTTGAGTTTCAAACCAGCTTTTGCACTCTCCACTTTCACCCTCAACAAGAGGCTCTTTGGATCCTCTTCACTTTCTGCCATTAGGGTGGTATCGTCTGCATATCTGAGGTTGTTGATAGGGATGGACGGAAGTCACTTACCTGATCCCGAAGCTTGCTTCGCGGTGGGGGGGAGGCGCTCCGTCCCTCCACCCAAAATTCTGGCCAGGGGGGGAGGTGCCCCGTCCCTCCCCACTGAAATTCTGGCCGGGGGGGAGGCGCCCCATCCCTCCCCGCCGAAATTCTGGCCAGGGGGGAGGAGCCCCGTCCCTCCAGCCGCGAAAAGTCGTCTCCTGCTGGGATGCACATGGCGGCGGCCGTAGCCGCCACTGTTTGCATCCCTGCAGTCAGCCGTGATAGGCCACGTAAATGTTTACGTAGTCTACGTAAATGTTTACGTAGACTACACGTGCCAAAATACGGAATGCAAATGGCGGCGCCCATGGGCGCTGCCATTTGCGTACGCACTTTTTTTTTCAAAGTCAGCCACGATAGGCTACGTAAATCTTTACGTAGCCTATCAGGTTTGCTTGTTTTTGTTTTTTGTTTTACTTGGAAATGGTGGCGGCGGCAGCCAGTCGGAAGATCGGCCGCCGCCGCTGCCGAACCGCCGCTGAACTGCCACCGGAGCCGCCACCGCCAGGGACATTCGACGAAGTTAAGTCCCATCCCGGGGGGGCGGGGGGGCAGACGGTTTCTCCACCAATTTCAGGGGGGCGAATGCGCTGGCATTCGGCCTCCCTGAGATTCGTGGAGAAATTCTCTGACATCCCTAGTTGTTGATAATTCTCCCAGCAATCTTAATTCCGACCTGTGATTCATCCAACCCGGCGTTTCTCATGATGTACTCTGCATATAAGTTAAATAAGCAGGGCGACAATATACAGCCTTGTCGTACTCCTTTCCCAATTTGGAACCAATCGGTTGTTCCATGTCTGGTTCTTACTGTTGCTTCTTGACTCTCGTACAGGTTTCTCAGGAGACAGGTAAAGTGGTCTGGTACTCCCATCTCTTTAAGAATTTGCCACAGTTTGTTGTGATCCCCACAATCAAAGACTTTAGCATAGTCAATGAAGCAGAAATAGACGTTTTTCTGGAATTCTCTTGCTTTCTCCATGATCCAGTGAAAGTTGGCAATTTGATCTCTAGTTCCTCTGCCTCCTCGAAACCCAACTTGTACTTCTGGTAGTTCTTGGTTCACATACTGCTGAAGCCTAGCTTGTAGGATTTTGAGCATCACCTTGCTGGCATGTGAAATGAGCGCAATTGTACAGTAGTTTGAACACTCTTTGGCATTGCCCTTCTTTGGAATTGGAATGTAAACTGACCTTTTCCAGTCTTTGCATTTCTTTGCATTGTTCATTTAAGAAGGCCTTCTTGTCTCTCCTTGCTATTCTCTGGAAATCTGCATTCATTTGGGTATATCTTCCCCTTTCTCCCTTGCTTTTCGCTTCCATTTTTTCCTCAGCTACTTGTAAAGCCTCATCAGACAGCCACTTGGCTTTCTTGCATTTCTTTTTCTTTGGGATGGATTGAGTTGCTGCTCCCTGAACAATGTTACAGACCTCCGTCCATAGTTCCTCAGGCACTCTGTCTATCAGGTCTAATCCCTGAAATCTATTCCTCACCTCCACTGTATATTCATAAGGGATATGATTTAGGTCATACTTGAATTGTTTAGTGGTTTTCCCTACATTCTTCAATTTAAGCCGAAATCTTGCAATAAGAAGCTCATGATCTGAGCCACAGTCAGCTCCAGGTCTTGTTTTTACTGACTGTGTAGAGCTTTTCCATCTTTGGCTGCAAAGGACATAATCAATCTGATTTCGATATTGACCATCTGGTGATGTCCATGTGTAGAGTCGCCTCTTGTGCTGTTGGAAAAGAGTGCTTGCTATGATCAGCGTGTTCTCTTGGCAAAACTCTATTAGCCTTTGTCCTGCTTCATTTTGTACACCAAGGCCATGCTTGCCTGTTATCCCGGTTATTTCTTGACTTCTTCCTTTAGCATTCCAATCCCCTATGATGAAGAGGACGTCTTTTTTTGGTGTTAGTTCTAGAAGGTGTTGTAGGTCTTCATAGAACCGATCAACCTCAGCTTCTTCGGCCTCAGTGGTTGGAGCATAGACTTGAATTACTGTGATCATGTTGAATGGTTTGCCTTGGATTCGTACTGAGATCATTCTATCGTTTTTGAGATTGTACCCCAGTACTGCTTTTCCCACCCTTTTGTTGACTATGAGTGCTACTCCATTTCGTCTATAGGATTCTTGCCCACAGTAGTAGATATAATGGTCACCTGAATTAAATACACCCATGCCTGTCCATTTTAGTTTGCTGATTCCCAAGATGTTGATTTTCAATCTTGCCATCTCATGTTTGACCACCTCCAGCTTACCTTGATTCATTGATCTGACATTCCAGGTTCCTAAACAATATTGTTCTTTACAGCATCGGACTTTCTTTTCACCACCAGACACATCCACAGCTGAGTGTCCTTTTTGCTTTGGCCCAGCCGCTTCACTCTTTCTGGCGCTACTTGGAAATTCCCTCTGCTCTTCCCCAGTAGTATATTGGACACCTTCCAACCTGAGGGGCTCATCTTCCAGCGTCATCTCTTTTAGCCTTGTGATACGTTCCATGGGGTTTTCTTGGCAAGAATACTGGAGTGGGTTGCCATTTCCTTCTCCAGTGGACCACATTTTGTCAGAACTCTCCACCATGACCTGCCCATCTTGGGTGGCCCTGCATGGCATAGCTTATGGCTATGTGTGTGGCTGTTTGACCACTGGTAATACCATTGCTACAGTTATTATGAAGTATAAAACAATCAGAACAAATGCTCCTAAAAATAAATTAGGGATTTCTGTGCAATTTGGTTTTTGCCTATATTCAAGAGCAAGCCATAAATCTTTAAAGGAATCCTGCCTATCTGTTCACTCCATACTGAAATGTAGGGGGGGACGAAAGGCACTTACCTTTCATCGAAGCTTGTTCGCGGTGGGGGGGAGGCGCTTCGCGGCTCCCCCCGCGAAGTTCAGGCCGGGGGGTAGGCTTCCCACCTCGCCCGGCCGAAATTCAGGCCGGGGAGGAGGCTTCCCCGTAGCCTATCACGGCTAGATCTGCAAAGTCAGCCATGATAGGCTACGTTAATCATCACGTAGCCTATCACGGGTGACTTTAAAAAAAAAATGGCGGCGGCGGCAGCCGGTCGAAAGACCGGCTGCCGCTCCCGCCCCGCTCAAACACCTGCCGAACCACCGGCCGGACCCGCCGCCGGGAGGGACATTTGGCGAAGGTAAGTCCCATCCTGGGGGGGGTGCGGGGGATAGGGGGGTGGAGGATTTCTCCCCGAAACTTGTTCGGGGGGCCGAACACGTTGGCGCTCGGCCCCCCGAAGTTTCGGGGAGAAATTCTCCGCCATCCCTACTGAAATGCGAAATGATGATCCTAATGTAATGTGTCCCAGATAGGGATGGACGGAAGTCACTTACCTGGTCCTGCAGCTTGCTTTGCGGTGGGGGGGAGGTGCTCCTTTCCTCCCTGCCGAAATTCTGGCCGGAGGGGAGGCACCCCGTCCCTCCGGCCGAAATTCTGGCCAGGGGGGAGGCGCCCCGTCCCTCCGGCTGAAATTCTGGCCAGGGGGGAGGCGCCCCATCCCTCTGGCCACAAATCCTCCTGGCCAGCCAGGACACAAACAGCAGCGGCCATAGCCTCCGCCGTTTGTGTCCCTGCAGTCAGCCGCGTTATAGGTTATGTAAATCCTTACGTAGCCTATCACAGCTGACTTTGGGGGGGGGAAAGCACGTACGCAAATGGTGGCGCCCATGGGCGCTGCCATTTGCATTCCTTATTTGGGCACGTGTAGTCTACGTAAAGATTTACGTAGACTACGGCGAAAATAAGGGCAACGCTATTTGCGTTGCCCTTATTTTTGCCGTAGTCTACTTAAATCTTTACGTAGACTACACGTGCCCAAATAAGGAATGCAAATGGCGGCGCCCATGGGCGCCGCCATTTGCATACACGCTTGTGTTTTTTTTTCCAAAGTCAGCCATGATAGGCTACGTAAGGATTTACGTAGCCTATCACGGTGTTTTTGGAAAATTTGGCCGTGATAGGCTACATAAATCTTTACGTAGCCTATCATGTTTGTTGTTTTGTTTTGTTTTTTACTGGAAATGGTGGCAGCGGCAGCCAGTTGGAAGACTGGCTGCCGCCGAACCGCCGCCAGGAGCTGCCAGGAGCCGCTGGGAGCCGCTGGTGTCAGGGACATTCGACAGAGGTAAGTCCCATTCCGGGGGGGGCGGGGGTGGAAAATTTCTCCAGTAATTTCGGGGGGCCGAATGCATTGGATAAAATCATGTCATTTTACTTATAAATGCAGACTGAACAAAATCCTCTAACGTCACTAAGATGGACCTCTCTTATCTTGTGTCTGGGACTAGGGATGGCGGAGAATTTCTCCACGAATCTCTGGGAGGCCGAATGCCAATGCATTCGGCCTCCCAGAGATTCGTGGAGAAATTCTCCGCCATCCCTAGTCCCAGACACAAGATAAGAGAGGTCCATCTTAGTGACGTTAGAGGATTTTGTTCAGTCTGCATTTATAAGTAAAATGACATGATTCACACTTCTCTGGCTACAACGTGGATTTGAACAAAATTCTCCTCATGCTTCTGTACATTTCGTGATACCCTTCTTGGCTCAAAAACAGCATATCAACATGTGCATTTTGTAAAAATCACAAAAACAAAACCAGACTAGAGCTGAGCGTAAATGGCCTCTCGAAATTCTCCAGCCTATTTGAGGGCAGAAAAATTAGTGGGGGACAGTTTCACAGAATTTCTCCTAAGGGAGGAGAAATTCCCCAACAGTTTCTCACAGATAGGGCTCACTATTGGCAGGGGTTGTAGCTAGGGATGTACGAAAGTTACTTACCTTTCCGCGGATTATGTTGATGGTAAGGGGGGGAGGCGTTCCATCCCTCCCTCCGGAATCCTCGACTGGGGGGAAGGCAATCAGTTCCTCCCCCCCGGAATCCTCCACGGCCAGCTGTGCTCCATAGCAGCTCCGCAGAGCAGCCGGCCAGGCCCAGGCCAGAGCTGTCCGCAGCCGGATTTCCAGCCACGGAAGGCTCTGGGTAAAAAAAAAACAAAACACGTACGCAAATGGCGGTGGCTACGGCTGCCACCATTTGCATTCCTTATTTTTGCCATCTTAATCCACATAAATATTTACATAGACTATGACGGCGAAAATAAAGGGGAACGCAAATTACGTAGGCTAAAACGGCGAATCAAAAAGGGACGCAAATAGTGCCTGCTACACTATTTGCGTTCCCCTTTATTTTCGCTGTCATAGTCTACATAAATATTTATGTAGACTAAGACAGCCAAAAATAAGGAACACAAATGGCGGCGGCTGTAGCCGCCACCATTTGCGTACACGGTTGTTGTTGTTTTTACCCAGCCATGATAGGCTACATAAATCTTTACATGGCCTATCACGTCTTGTAAAAAAACAAAACGACAAGACTGCAAATGGCAGCAGTGGCAGCCAGTCAGAAGACCAGCCGCCACAGCCGCAGCCGCCTCCGGAGCCACCGCCACCCAAAACATCCACCCCAGGTAAGTCTCGTCCCGGAGGGGATCCACAGGGTGGCGGGGGGGTGGCAGGCCGTTCCGCCACGGAGTTCAGGGGGCTGAATGCACTGGCATTCGGCCTCACCGAGATCCGTGGCGGAATTCTCTGACATCCCTAGTTGTAGCACAGGTCCTTTCTTTTTTCCTAAGGGTTTTTGTTTATTGCACTGCTTCTGTAGATAGCAACAGCATCAACTGTGGTGAGGCATCCACTTTTTCTGAAGTAGAATTTTGAATTTCTTTTGGTTGTATTTTTGAACTAGCTAATCTCTGCGAGGTGGCCAAAGGGTGCTGTGTGTTTCCTCTCTCTATTGCGCATCTGTCCACTGCTCTGCAGCCTCCCAGGCCACCTGCACTTCCTGAACTGAAGAAGCCCCATGGGAGGAATTGCCTCATGATGTCTTCCTCATGATGGCTTTAGCTGAAGTACAGGAGGCCAAGGAGGCTACAGGAGGCCACAGAGATTACTGTACAGACAGGACACACATGCAAATTCCTCAGCCACCTCACAAGTAAGGTAAGCAAAAGAACCCCAAACCCAACCCATGAGAATTTCTCCAAAATTTCTCCTCCTTTGAATTCAAAAGCAATTTCTCTTCTATCAAATTGCATGAGTATGGTCAAAGAAATGTGGGAGAAATTTTCAGCACAGCACTAAAATAAACACATAGATTGGTAGTCTCTGTGTTCCATTAACCATCTTTGGAAGTCATTGTGACCCCTGTGAGAAGAGAAACAGAAAATCAGTAAAAACACTCTTAATCCAGTGATCTACCTGACAGCATGTCAGCAAAATTCTTCAGATCCTGTATTAGAATATAGACAGCTAGCATTGTAAAGGGTAATTAAGTGTCTAAGATGGTCCCGAGGGGAGCAGGGGCTTTGGGGAAGCAGTATGTTTAATCTTGCTGCATAGACAGTAGCACTTGTGAAGGGTGGTGGTGAATTTTCCCCCTTGGGGAGGCAGACTTTAATTTTTTACAATACGAAATATCATAAAGTCTTCATAAATAAAAAAGCAGATCTCTTTGAAGAGTACAAACTGGATCAAAAACCTGAGCTGAGTATCTCTTCACATATTGCTCCCTCGTATTTCTTTAAAGAAGGATTGTGTACCTGCAGGATAGAAGATAACAGGGTTATCACATCTCACCAGTACACTGTCTAACAACTAGTTTCTGGGCGTAATGCAAAGTGCTGGGTTGGGCCTATGAAGCCCTAAATGACCTAGAACTAGGCTGTTAGATGTCTGCTCCCATTTGCACCTGTCCATTTATTAACACCTCCAACAGAGGCCTAGCCTTGGGTGCTTCCACATTCTGAAGAGATGGACAGCTACCAAGGCCAAGGCCTTTTCATGGCAGTGCCCAGATTCCAGAAAAGTCTCCTAAGGCACATTTGCCAGGCTCCTTTACTATTGTTTTTCAAGCATTGGCTGTCATTTTTCCCTCAGGCTTTTGATAGCATTTAAATGTGATGCATTTCTGCTGTAACTTATCAAATGCTATTTTTTTCTTCTACTCTTGTTCTTTTAATGGTTTCTGATACGACTGGTGTCAGGTTTGAGGAGGCCCTCTGTAAAGTAAAGGTCCTCTGGTAGACTCCTCCTGTGTCAGTGGGGCTTACCAACATTTTCTATCTCTGCTCCAGCAGCAACAGTGCTATAATGAGTGACAGAAGACATGGAGGTACCATTTTAATTTCTCACAATACCCCTGTCACCTAGTGTCACCTTGGGGAATTCTAGGGAATTAAAATGGCGGATGGTTCCCAGTCCCAGCTGTTCAATGTGGAGTAGACCCCAGGGCAGGTGGCACTACAGCAGTAGGTCCTGCTAAGGCACTGGGTCTTGGCAGCTGCCTGAGGATGCCATGTGCTTGCCCCAGGTTAGGGTCTGATAGTTTCATGATATTGTTGTCGTAAATAGTATGGTGAATTGCATTGGGGACCAATCTTTGGTTGAAAAGTGAGATATAAATACTTTAAATGAAAAATAATTAAATGGTAATGTGATTAGGATGGCCATGGGTCTTACTTTGTGGAGAACAGTTCTCTGTTTGATGGCAGCCTCTAGTTGAATGTCTTTCTATCCAAGATAAAGATCCCTAGGAAGGGACAGCAGAGGCTGTGAATTTTTCCAACAGTTAGTATCTAGACAGCTGACTGAGCAGATCACCTGGTCACAGTTTTCCCCTCTATGGTGAGATGTACTGTATTTCCATTTATATTATAGTAATTATGTTTAAAAGCCTATACATATAAATTAGCATGTGTGCATTTTATACAAATCTGTATCCTCTTTTTTCTTCTTTTTCTATGATGTGTTTCCTCTTTTTTGCTGATGTGTAAGTGGCCACCCTAGATATGGGAGGTAGAATGTTGGAGCAGAGACAGAAAATATAGAAAATATAGCTTATAGAATGCTATCTTATATGCTTATAGGTGAAATCCTATGGCCACTAGACAGGGTCTAGATGGCCATAGGATTTTTTGGTTTATGGGAACTGAGCTCCGAGCAGGCACTCCAAGCTTGGTTCCCAGAAATCTGACTCCCCTCCCCTTCCCCCACTCCCCCATAGGAGGCACAGGTTGTCCCTGGCTCTGTGCTCAGAAAAGCAGTGTGGAGTGACCAAAAAAGGGGCATTTATGGGGGAGGGGAGGGGACTGCGGAAATGCTGGAACAACACTTCCTTTTTTTAAAAAAAAAATACTTTTTATTTATTTTTGTCTTTATAAATGAAATAAACAATACCAACCACCTGATCAATAACTACAATTTCCCAACAATACAATATTCTTAGGAGGACACAACAATAATGAAAAGGAGAAGAAAGGAAAAGAAAAAGAAAAAAGGCAATTTTTTTCTTTTTCTTTTTTAAAGGGTTAAGTTTAAACTCCAATACACACAGGCTTCAGATCCCATTCTATTTTAAAAACTATACCTATAACATTAGCAATATTACAATTTAATTTAATAATCAAGCAACCTGGTACAACACTTCCTATGTGCCATGTAGCCTCCCCTGGCCCTGACCCACTCTGGCTAGACAGCCAACATCAGCCATCTAGCCAGTAATGCAGGGCAGCTGGAGCACAGAGGAGAAGATCCCCTCTGTGCTCTGCCCACCCTGCATTGGATAGTCATCCGTCTCTGAGTCTGGAGGCGGCCAACTATCCCCAAAGAATTGCGTCCTAAAATATTGTCTAGAAAATCTCCACAACAAAGGTGAATTGGACCAGAACAAAGGGGGGAAAGTCAGGAAAAAGAAATTTAAAAGAAAGGGAGATGGTAATGACTTGTAAGGTCAGGTGACAAATTGGCAGATCTGCAAATATTCGCCATTATGATGACGATGGTGGTGCGGTTCCCCACATTGGATTAACCATTATATGAAAAACTTTAGAGTCAGCGTGATGGGTGGTAGACCATGATACCCCAGTGGACCATTGGCTAATTTGCAATACAGCACTTCGCAACATTAGTTGCTTGGATTCTTACAAAAAATGGGGACTCAGTGGAACTGAAACTGATCCAGCAAGAATCATATATTTCGTATTTGAGAATATGTAGTTAAGACCAGTTAACCAATCTGTGTTAAAACACAGAGAGTATGCACTTTGGTTCATAAACTTAAAACACATTCATGGACCTCGGGGATTCTAATTTAAAAAACAGACCATGGAGGACTGAAGTCAGCCTATCTTTGCCAAATTTGAACTTGTGTCTATATTTTTCTGTGAGTTCCTAAAAAAAAAGTAAGCCTAGCTTTTTCCAGGTGCTGATTCATTTACAGTTCCATGCAGTTGAAAGCCATCCCAGTTCATACACTGTGCAGCCATGCCTGCATATTACCAGGTGGAGAAACAAAACACACAAGGGACTCTGGGGTAAGTTTCCATTATACAAAGAAAGAATGGATGGATGGATGGATGGATGGATGATGTAAGAAAAAGAGGTTCTGAATGAGTCTACATTGATTTGTGTCCATTTTCATATGTCAATGATAGAAAGGGAAAACAAAGTCTTATGATTCAAATATGAGTTCAGCACAGAGATCTCATGTCCTTTAGTCCAACTCCAGTGGCCACTATATTAAAAAGGTTAACATTCGGATAGAGGATTTTTTGTTTAATTTTAATCACAAAAGGTTATTGAGGGTGTACCATTACATTGGGGCCATGGTGGCTTAGTGGTTAAGACACTGAACTGCAGACTGGAAGGTCGGCAGGTCAGCGGTTTGAGACCCGAGTGCCGCGTGACAGAGTGAGCTCCCGTCTTCAGTCCCAGCTCCTGCCAACCTAGCAGTTCGAAAGCAAGAAATTGCAAGTAGATAAATAGGTACCGCCTCAGCGGGAAAGGTAACAGCGTTCCGTGCACCTCGGTGTTCAGTCATGCCGGCCACATGACCATGGAAGCGTCTTCGGACAGCGCTGGCTCTTCGGCTTAGAAACGGGGATGAGCACCGCACCCTAGAGTCGGACACGACTGGTTGGGGACACCTTTACCTTTTTACCATTACATTATAGACTTAAATGGCTTATTGAGAGTTTGGTCTCTAGAAGACCCAGAAGTATTTGGGGGAATCCATGACAATGAAATATGTACTTCCCCGGCATTAATATCATTGTCTGAGGCCCTCCTCCATGTGGTCCCAGCAAATGAAATGAGGAAGGTGGCTATAAGATAGAGGGCCTTTTCAGCAGCGGCACCACATTGTTGGAAAGCTGATCCCAGAGAGGCTGGCCTGGCACCTACTTTATGGTCTTCTTGGTGCCAGTTGAAGACCTTTTTATTTTCACAGGTATTTTAAGAACTGTTTTCATGTGTTTTCAGCACTTTATTCTGCTGCCAGTTTTAATTTTGTTTTATGATTTTATCCTTTGTTGCTGGTTTTATCTTGGTTTAATTCTGCTCAGTTTTTTTGTTTGTTTGTTTTAACGTTTGGAATTGTAATACATTGTACACCACCCACCAACTTTGGTTACTGGGTGTTTTAAAAGCAAAATAAATAAATAAATAAATAGGCATAGAACTGATATAAGTCTCTAGTATAGATGTGCCCCTAATATTGATATGTAGGAAATAAACTTTGGAGAGACAAATAACATTTTAATAAAGATGCACTGAATAAAAAGCAAGGGGAAGATTCTGAAGGAGAATTATCTGAGTAAGACACATAGTAACATCTTGCATTAAAAAAAAAAATCTATTCCTGACAGCGAGGTCAATGAGGCAATGAAATAATTTACCTAGGGGATTCATCAAGGGATCATCAGAAGAGGTATTGAAGCAAAAATTTGATTTAACACTTTAAGAAGTAAGCTAATGGTTAGCGTTGCACTTTCACGGAGAGTTGGGTTTGATGGCTGTTGTGGTGTCCTTTCCGTACTGAAATATCTCTAGCTGTATCTCATCTAATCAGAATTAAAGGCTTAATGGCATACAACATATTGATGGAGAAATACTGATTTCTTCATTTCATCGGTTCCTATCTTATCTCTCTCCTTGTTTCCTAGCCATGACAGTCTGCTGCAGCTTTCTTAACGCTTCCAGAATTAGAGAGGGTGTGTGTGAGAGAGAGATTTAATGCAATGTTAGACAGATGTAAGTCAAGCGTGGACCCTGAATGTTTGGGGTGTGCTCCTAAGGAATTTATGAAAGTGTGTGTGTGTGGGGGGGGGATTAGCACTTCTAGTTCTCACCCATTACTTTGAATGTGTAGAGGTGTAGAAAATTGGATTGGCCATGCCATCCCTGTTCCCTACCTCACATTAAGTTTAAGTTTGGCAGGCTGAAGGGAATGGGAGGGGGGGCAGAATCCAGCCCACTTCTTTTCCTGAACAGTTGGTCAATAAGATTTCATCTTGTTTGCTGGCCTATAATGTAAGCAGGCCCAGATGTTTGGCTAGGCAGGGGAATTGCACAAAATTCTCCAACCTGTGAGACAGAGACATTTATGGAAGACTGATATTTTGCACATATGGCCCCTAATTGAATCAGGATATCGATTAGTGGGAGCCGGTGGCTCTGATTTCAGTGTAAGTCAATTGTGGGTTTGAATCAGAACCAGCCAGAACTCTAAAGGAGCTATTCAAGGTGCTGTATCCTATCCCCCCAATAGGTTGAGCACTTTGGATAGCTCCATTAGAGTTCTGTCCAGTTCTGACTGAATCCCAGAATGGATTTACAGCCCTACCAACATTGGAGCCACCAGTCTCAACTGGTATCTATTATTATAATGTTTTCTAATTACTTACACCCACCTTCTCCAATGTTTGGGGGTTGGATCCTGATTAGGCTGGCAGAGACAGACTTCCCAGCCCATTTTTCCCTACAGCAGCCCCTCAGCCCTTAAAATGCTACACAGAGAGGGGGGCCTTGCTAAATGGAGTGAGCTGTGGTGTGTGGGGGGCTAAGAATCAGGCAAATGCACCTCCCATGAGGGGAGCCTTTTTGTCAATGGAAGGCTGATGGTGAATCCCATTCTTGGACTACAAATCTCATTAGGACTGACCATTGGCCATGCTGCCTGGGGCTGATGGGAGTTGAAGTTCAAAACGTCCGGAGGGCACCAAGCTGGGGAACATAAGAACATAACAACCTAAAATAGTAGAGTCAGAAGGGGCCTATAAGACCATCAAGTCCAACATAAAGAAGAGCCCTGCTGGATCAGACCAAGCGTCCATCTAGCCCAGCATGCTGTTCACACAGTGGCCAACCAGCTGCCCATAGAAAACCCACAAACAGGACATGAGTGCAACAGCACCCTCTCACCCATGTTCCGCAGCAACTGGTGTACACAGGCTCACTGCCTCTGGTACTGGAAGTAGCATAGAGCCATCAGGACTAGTAGCCATAGCCTTCTCCTCCAAGAATTTGTCTAACCCCCTTTTGAAGCCTTCCAAATTGGTGGCTATCACTACATCTTGTGGTAGTGAATTTCATAGTTTAACTATGCACTGTATGAAGAAATAATTCCTTTTACTTGTCCTGAATCTCCCACCCATCAGCTTCAAGGTTCTAGTATTATGGGAGAGGAAGAAAAATGTCTCCCTATCCACATTCTCCACACAATGCATAATTTTGTACACCTCTGTCATGTCTCCCCTTACTCTCCTCTTCTTCAAGCTATAATAGCTCCAACCTTCCCTCACAGAGGAGTTGTTCCAGCCCCTTGATAATTTTAGTTGCCCTTGTCTGCACTTTTTCCAGCTCTACAGCATTCCTTGAGGTGTCTGAATTGGCCACAGTAACATATGTCTTAATTACATCCCGTTTGGATTACTGTAACGCGCTCTACGTGGGGCTGCCTCTGAAGAGTGCTTGGAAACTTCAGCTGCTTCAAAGAGCTGCTGCCAGACTCTTGAGTGGGGCTGGCTACAGGGAGCATACCACTCCCCTGTTAAAACAGCTTCACTGGCTCCCAGTCTGTTTCTGGACACAATTCAAAGTGCTGGTCATGACCTATAAAACCTTATACGGCTCGGGTCCAGGTTATCTGAAAGACCATATTCTCCCCTATGAGCCTGCTCGTGCCCCGAGATCTTCAGGGGAGACCCTTTTTGCAGTTTCTGCCACCATCACAGGCTTGCCTGGTGGAAACACGGGAGAGGGCCTCCTTGGTGGCTGCCCCAAGGGTCTGGAACTCCCTTCCCAGGGAGGCGAGAGTTGCACCCTCCTTGGTATGTTTTCTCAGGCAGGTGAAAACTTTTTTCTTCTGGCAAGCCTTTGGGGATAGTTAGCCTGGACCTGTGAGAATATGATGGATTGATACTATGGTTTATATTGTTCATTGTCTTTTAAAATTTTGATATTTTATACTAGTGTAATATTATTGATGATTTAATTATATTTTAACTTTTGTATATTTCTATTTATAGTTTTAACTGTACAAGTTTTTAATGTTGTAAAGCCACCTTGAGTCCCAGTACTGGGGAAAAGGTGGGATATAGGGAAATCATCATCACCATCATCATCATACAGTATTTATTTTAGGTGTGGTGACCAGAACTGTACACAGTAAGGGATGTACGAAACCACTTACCTGTTTTCTCAGTGGCATCTGCGGTGGGGGGGAGGCACTCCATCCCTCTCCCAGGAATCTTCCCCAGCTGGCTCTGCTCCGCGGCGACTCCACGGAGCCACCAGCCGGGTGCATCCGCGGCTGCACATCTGGCTGCGGCAGGTCTGAGGATGCAAATGGCAGCTGGCCTAGCAGCCACTTTTTGCATCCCTTCACTGAGCCGTGATAGGCTACGTAAATATTTACGTAGCCTATCATGGCAAAGAGCGACGATGCAAATGGCTCAGTGGACGCCATTTGCACTCCTGCTCTTTGCTGTGATAGGCTATGTAAATATTTACATAGCCTATCATGGCTCAGCGAAGGGACACAAATGGCAGCCGGTGTAGCGGCCACCATTTGCGGCTGCAGCCAGCAGCAGCTGGAGCCACCGCCACAACCAGAGCTGCCGCCAGAGCTACTGCCGCCGCCACACCAAGTAGGCTCCGTTTTGTGGGGCTTTCATAGGGTGGTGGGGTGGATTGCTCCGTTCTGCCACAGATTCTGGGGAGCCGAATTCACTGGAATTTGGCCTCCCTGGGATCCGTGGCAGAATTCTCTGACATCCCTACACCATAGATTTGTATAAGAACAGCATGATATTGGCAGTTTTATTCTCAATTCCTCTCCTAATTAGTAGCCTTTGATAGCCATCTCCTCCAGGAATTTGTCTAATCCCCTTTTAAAGCCATCCAAATTGGTGGCCATTACTACATCTTGCGGTAGCGAGTTCCAGAGTTCAACTAAGGTTGACTTACACTTATACCTCACTATTCCAACTTATTCTTTCAATTAACAATTTATAAAAATGAATTACCCATGTGTTACAAAATGGAGTAGGCAACAAAGGATTAAGTTTATTGT
The DNA here is from genome assembly GCF_057233095.1 of Heloderma suspectum. Taxonomy (NCBI): domain Eukaryota; kingdom Metazoa; phylum Chordata; class Lepidosauria; order Squamata; family Helodermatidae; genus Heloderma; species Heloderma suspectum. Next base: position 28,650,183 of record NC_139461.1, on the reverse strand, counting down.
CTAAGGCAGCCCATTACTGAAGGTCCATATGGTTGGCATATAGTAACAAGTAGTCTTTGTCAAAATATCCACATATTTACTATGGGAAGAGCCATCATATAACTCTAAATTCAAGGGGCTTGGGTTGTGGTGAGTATTGACAGAAGATCTCAGTTCCCACAAACTTATGAAACTGCAGGGTTAGATCTTAAACATGATTTCACATGTTGAAAAATATTTCTTCTAGTGTGTAGAATGTGCTGCTTCTATCCTTATTGCTCATCTGTTGTGCAGCATATGTTACTTGCCACCAGCGTAAAGAAAGAAATAGATTGCATGGAATCCAAGATCAGAGGGGTTGTAGTCACTAAGTCTCAGTATTGCCCTCATATGGAATATCCGACCATAAATCAAACAAACAGCATTAAAAAAAGAAACCCACAATGCTGAAAGTGTAGAGACAAAATGTATGAGGCCCTAGGGATTTAGTTGGGACAATGCACCCAGACAACTGAACCAAATGGGTAGTGTTCCACCCATATGGAGGAAGCATAAACTGAATGCTATTTAACAGCCAGTTCATCTTAGTAGAGCTGAAAGCTGTTCAGGAAATCTTCTGCATGTTTACTCAGAAGTAGGTTTCAGTGAATTCAGTGGCTTACTCTCAAGTAAGTGTGCATAGGATTGCAGCCTTAAATCATTAGATCAGGAGTAGGCAACTTGGTCTCCAGATGTTTTAGCCTGGAACTCCTATCAAGCACCACCATAGGCTATTGTTTAAATGTTCATCTGTTTATGGCAATATTCATCTATGAGAATAAATGTTCCTCAATGGCGCTGAGTTAAGCAAACACTTCTTAAAGTTATTTTGGTGCTGCAGTGTTGTTGTAATAAGGTGGTGAGAGTGGGGAAAAAATAATATTAAAGATAACCTTTCTAACAATGAATGTTAGCTTTTGTTTATTATATTTTAAATTACCTCATACCTCTTTCAATATCTTAACATGGCACCTATATTGAGGGACTAATGATATGCAAATCAATTTCAATGTAAGTGAGTAAATAAATTTTGCTAGTAAATTTAAATTTAATTAGTTACAAGGTAGATGATTAATTGTTTTTTATATAGCAAAAAACTGCTTAAAACAGCTTTAATTCATTGGCAGACTTACTTATTAGAGCTGTCGCAAATTTATTTCCCAAAATTCTTCTCAGAATTTTTCTCTGTGAATCTTGATGTCAATCTTTATTTGATATTCTTCTCTCTGAATATTTCCTGCATCTTCACTAAATGTTTGATAGTGTCTGGCATTTGATAATGTCTTATTTCAGCACTTGACAGATGGCATTCAATAGTATTTAGTAAATCCACATCTCCCTTCTCCTTGTGCCACAGCATATTCTTGTGTAAATGGCACAATCTGATGCAAAGCTGGATCCATCGAACCCTGGGGTACCTACCTTCTGCCCCATCTTGTTTGCTCACAAAGAGGGATATGGCGGATGGTCTTCCTACTTGCAAAGGTTTATTAATATTGCAAATGAAAGTACAACCCATTTTAAAAGTTTAAAAGAAGAAGTCCTATATTAAAATCTTTTAAAATATATGCAAATATTGGCGGACACGGAGGCATGTTTTCTCCAAGGTGACTTGGTCCACTGGAATTCCATGCCTTTTAAGTTTGCATTGACTAACTCTTTGGGGGCCAGCTGAAGATGACTGAATACTTTATTTTTTTGGTCAGTGGTTGGTTCTGTTGCTGTGACTTTTTTGGATCTCTGTTCTAATGGATTGGATTAGATGTTCTTGGCTTTTGCCATTGTTTTTAAGGTATTCTTACAATTTTACATTATGGTTGTAATCTGCCATGCAAATGGTCTTTGCCTTATATTGCCATCGACCATGCCATCAACCATGGTATCCTTCTGGATCATTTATCTGGATTGGGCTTGGGAGGCACAGTTTTAAAGTGGTTCTGGTCCTTTCTGGAAGAGCAGCCTCAGAAAGTGGTGCTGGGGGACTTCAGTTCCACCCCATGGCCATTAGCCTGCAGGGTGCCGCAAGGTTCTATCATGTCCCCCATGCTTTTTAACATCTACATGAAACCGCTGGGGGAAGTCATCAGGAGGTCTGGGCTGAAATGTCATCAGTACATGGATGATACTCAGCTCTACCTCTTGTTTCCATCTGCACATCCCAGGGAGGCTGTTGAACTCTTGAACCAGTGTCTGGAGGCTGTTTTGGGTAGGGATGGCGGAGAATTTCTCCCCGAAACTTCGGGGGGCCGAGCGCCAACGTGTTCGGCCGCCCGAACAAGTTTCGGGGAGAAATCCTCTGCCCCCCCGCCCCCCGCCCCCCCCCCGGGGACGGGACTTACCTTCCCTGAATGTCCCTCCCGGCGGCGGGTCCGGCTGGCGGTTCGTCCGGTGTTCGAGCGGGGCGGGAGCGGCAGCCGCTCTTTCGACTGGCTGCCGCCCCCGCCATTGCAATGAAAGAAAAACAAAAACCGTCCCCTCATAGGCTACGTGACGATTCACGTAGCCTATCACGGCTAGATTTGCAAAGTCAGCCGTGATAGGCTACGTGAATCGTCACGTAGCCTATCACGGGTGACTTTTAAAAAAAAAGTGTGTACGGATAATGGCGGCCCCCATAGGGAGCTGCCATTCCCCTCCTTATTTGGTCGCTGTAGTCTACGTAAATGTTTACGTAGACTACGGTGAAAATAAGGGCAACGCTATTTGCGTTGCCCTTATTTTCGCCGTAGTCTACGTAAACATTGACGTAGACTACAGCAACTAAATAAGGAACACGAATGGCGGCTCCCTTTGGGGGCCGCCATTCGCGTACGCGCTTTTTTTTTTTTTTTTTTTAAGTCACCCGTGATAGGCTACGTGACAATTCACGTAGCCTATCACGGCTGACTTTCCAGATCTAGCCGTGATAGGCTACGTGAATCGTCACGTAGCCTATCAGGGGACAGGTTTTTTGTTTTTTTTTTACTTTCGTGTTCGCGGCCGGGCGAGGCGGGAAGCCTCCTCCCCGGCCTGAATTTCGGCCGGGCGAGGTGGGAAGCCTCCCCCCCTGGCCTGAATTTCGGCCGGGCGAGGCGGGAAGCCTCCCCCCCCGGCCTGAACTTCGCGGGGGGAGCAGCGAAGCGCTCCCCCCCACCGCGAACAAGCTGTGAGAAAAGGTAAGTGACTTTCGTCCACCCCTAGTTTGGGATGGATGAGGGTGAACAAGCTGAAACTTAATCCAGACAAGATGGAGGTAGTGTGGGTTGGGAAACCAACTACTTTGGATGGAGGTTTACAACTGGTCTTAGATCAGGTTGCACTCCTCCTGAAAGACCAAGTCTGGGAGTCCTCCTGGACTCTGAGCTAATTGAGGAAGCCCAGGTGGCTGTGGTATCCAGGTTCCAGGAGTGCTTTTTACCAGCTTAGGCTGGTATGCCAAGTGCAGCCCTATCTGGACAGTATGGACCTTGCCTTAGTTATCCATGCACTAGTCATGTCCAGGCTGGACTACTGTAATGCACTATATGTGGGTCTGCCTTTGAAGATGGTTCAGAAACATCAGCTTGTGCAGAATGCGGCCACCCGAGTATTGGTGTGGGCAAGCCAATTCGATCACATAATGACTACACTGCACCAGCTGCACCGGTTAACGGTGCATTTCTGAACCCAATGCAAAGTGCTGTTTTTTAACTTTAAAGCCTTCAACGGTTTGGGAGCAAGGACCACCTTCACCCATATCAGCCTGCCCACACTTTAAGATCAGAAAGAGAGGTCCTTCTCATTTGCCCACCTGTGAGAGCAGTCACCTGTGATTGCATGTGAGAGGGCTTTCTCTGCAGTGGCCCCACACCTTTGGAACAAGCTGCTATTGGAAGTCTGCCATGCTCCGTCTTTTAAGAAGGCCTTGAAAATATATTATTTTACCTTGGCCTTCTCATGATATGACTGCTGTTGCTGCTGTTACTGCTGCTAACATTGTTGCTGGTTTTCTTGTTGGCTTTTCTTGTTGTTTTTCTTGTTTTTATGTTTTTATCACTTTTAATACTTTAACTGTTCGTATGTATTTTATTGCTGTAAGCCTCATTGGGAGGGCTTCTGCTCTGAAAGGCGGCCAAGAAATATTAGAAATAGATAGATAGATAGATAGATAGATAGATAGATAGATAGATAGACAGACAGACAGATATTGAGTCAGGCCATCATTCTATTTAGTCCCTAGTTGTCTGCTCTGGTTGAGAGCATCTCTGAAGGGGCCTCTGCTACTTGAGATGTTTTTCATTCAATAGCCCTATTGCATTCTGTGCCTGAATAGGGCAAACCTGTACTGAGAGGGAGCACTCCATCCCCTCTCATTCATTGCAACCATATCAGAATCCTGATTTTCAGAACACTGAGTTGCAGTTCCATCTACTAAACAGGAATGGGTTGAATCTCATATGATTGGCTGCTAGTATGATTCAGAATAAAGGAGAATGAAGGTTTCACAAATAGGTAGAGTTTTGTGTTTTGTTTTTCTTCTCATATTTTGCAAAGTAGAACTATTTCTTTTAATATGGTTTTACTGAAATTATTGGGTCCTTTTTAGTTTTCATTTATTTACTCAATTATTTTGAGTTTTGCCACCCTGCCCCATTAGTCATCTCAATAATGTGTTATAGTTTTTTCATTGTACAAGAAACTAGATATATATTGGACATTGCAATGAATTATGTTAGTCCTAATTATATTCTGAAGTGTGTATTCTCCATTGTATTGTATCATTGAACAGTCAGTGATGGGCTTTGGCTAAGAAATAAAGATTGGATGGCTCACGTTGAGATCCTCCATGGATACAGGAAAGCTTCCTCTTCAGACAGCCGGCCTCCTTGAATAGAGGGAGTCAGTGGATGCAAGGAAGGAGAGGGGTGGGGTTGGAGTGCTCCCTGTCACTGCACGTTTGCCCTATTCAGTTACAGAATGCCTGAACAGAGCTAATATGTCAAGGATGGAACCCAAAAACCTTTGTCAAGGCAGATGCTTTACCACCAAGCTATGTCCTTCCCCAAAGGGGCAGTCTAGGATTATGGGTGCATAGAATTAAGACAGATCTTAATATCTAAAACAAGATATGTCAAGAATCAAGCCTCTCCCCTCCCAGGTAAATTTGGGGGTTGGTTGTAGGAATGGGTGACTTTGTCAGTTTCGCTTTCTCCCACATTTGAATTTTTTTAAACACACATTTTTTTCTCTCTCTCAAAGATGCAGAACTTTGGGAATATTGGTAATTTTTTATCGAAATTAAACTGGTATGAACTTCTCACCCATGCTGCTGTTGTTACTGGGATAGGGAGGATGGGAAAAGAACCATTACTGCAACAGTCGCTTGCAGCTTAGTCCTTTGGCCACAAATGCCTCCATAGCTGTGTTTTATCTCTGAGTTGATAACTGGAGGACAAAATGGCATATTTTCTAGATTTGACCTAGGAACTGCAAGTTGCTGATCCTTAATTAGTAAGACAGGAAAATGATAGGAGAGGCAATACTAAGGAAAAGGCACTTCTGGAGGAAGGTAGCATAATCTGTATGTATGAAAGAAAGTTGGCTTATGCAGATATATATGAAAATTCAAAGCAGTCTTTGCATTATCATCTGAAACAGTTATTACATCCAGCTTCAATAAACACTGTGTATATTCTATCTTCAGTGATAGACATTAGCCATCTGAAACTTAACAGTAAGTGTCACTGTTCTGGTGAGAATGGCAGCTTTCTAGGTCTGTACAATCAAAGCTATGGTTTTCCCAGTAGCAACGTATGGCTGTGAGAGCTGGACTATAAGGAAGGCTGAGCGCCGAAGAATTGATGCTTTCGAACTGTGGTGCTGGAGAAGACTCTTACGAGTCCCCTGGACTGCAAGGAGGTCAAATCAGTCCATCCTAAAGGAAATCAACCCTGACTGCTCCTTGGAAGGACAGATACTGAAGCTGAAGCTCAAATACTTTGGCCACCTAATGCAAAGAGGAAACTCCCTGGAAAAGACCCTGAAGCTGGGAAAGATTGAAGGCAAAAGGAGAAGGGGATGGCAGAGGATGAGATGGCTAGATAGCATCACTGATGCAATGAATATGAACTTGAGCACACTCCGGGAGAGAGCGCAGGACAGGAAGGCCTGGCGTGCTATGGTCCATGGAGTCACGAAGAGTCGGACATGACTGAACGACTGAACAACAACAACAACAACAAGCCCTCATTTTGGTCTAAGCTTTCTGTCAAAGGCTGGGGTTTTTCTCTAGATTCCCAGCTGATGGTAATTATAGTCAATAAACATTAGAGTGCAAGCATCAGCCACTGAAATCAATAAGACTTTTGCCTTTGTTTTCAATGGGACATGAATTGCAACCCAAAGTGGTTCACTTCCAAGTACTCTGGCTTACTTGAGTTGTGGATTATAGCCTGAAGTCAGCAAATGTGGGGAATAATGTGAACCAGTCATGTAATATAGTTGGCAAATGTATGTGCAGAAACAGGGGCGGGGTGGTGGGCTTAACCATAATTTTCAGAATATTTGTAGTTTTTTCAAAAGCATCTGTGGTGTTTTTCCTCATTACCATCTGATAATCAACTTGGTCTTATTTCTTAAAGCGGGGAGGGTAGGATACACACATTCTCTCTCTCTCTCTCTCACACACACACACACACACACACACACAACTAGAGAAACATTAAAGCCAAATTCTGTCCTTTTGAAGATAAAAGCAACAAACTTGAAAGTTTTGGTGAATCTCTGTTGTGGCTGGTTTGTGGAAAAATGTTAATTTAGATACATTTACTGGAAGGAACAACCCTTTTACTGGCTTGGGGATCTAAGTGCATGATCTAATAGGTATTTCCATCTTTAGTTTCTATGTTCCTTATTTTGTTAATTATCTTTTATTGTCCTGTTGAATAGCAACAGTACAGAAGTATAATACATGATCATAATTAAAATGCCAAGATAAAAAAGAAAAGGAAAAAAAGAATCAGCAATAGGTTATAATTAAGCTCTGTGTTCCAGCCAGAGTTGAAACATAATTTCATCTTCTGTGTGAATGTTGCATTAGTGTTTGTCCTAATAAAAACAGTTGTATTTAAATGAAAACAACGTTTCAGTAAATCATATTAACTAACATCTGAATCTCTTTAGTGACTTTAATATGATCATTATATTGGTGTCAAACTTCTGAGCCTTCAAATTCCTGCATTCAGCAATACAGGGTTTCACATTGTTTCCCTGGTCCATTGTTTGTAGGGGAGGAGCTGCTATATTAATTAAAGCAGCCCAACATGGATAAAACCAGGATGGGACTCAGGTCAGATGAGAAGCAAACCATGTATGGAATGGATCTAATGCAATATTTCCCAAATGCCTGATAACAGAGTCAAACCAAGAGTGGGATGAGAATTTGAAGCACAGTATTCAATTATATGAGCATCTGTGCTCCAGTTCTTGTGAGCAGAATCTAAGTTACACAGCATTGTTATTATTATTACTATCATCATCATCGTCATTTATATCCCGCCTTTTTTCCTCCTTGAGGAACCCAAAGCAGCATACGGAATCCCCCTCCTCTCCATTTTATCCTCACAACAACAACCCTGTGAGGTAGGCTGAGCTGAGACTGCTACTGGCACAAAGTCACCCAGTGAGCTTCCATGGCCGAGTGGGGACTAGGATCTCAGTCCAACACTCCAGCCACTACACCACACTGACTCTCACTACATCATTTACATCTTGATGGGTCTCACAAGATGTAAATGTTGCTGGAAGTATAATTTTTCACCAGAAACCATGGAGGTTCAAGTTCAGTGTTGCTGTGCTGGCAGTGTCACCCACTTACCTTTGGAAAGGAGAGGGACACTGGAGGATGGCCAGGTGTTCGCTGTTACAGAGGACAGTCCTCAGTTGGAAAGGCTGCCAGAGGACCATCCTCTATTTGAAGATGTCCTCTCTTTGAAGGGCTGCCAAGTCCAAGTTCAGCATATAAAGAACCATAAGAACTTGCCAATCTCCAGTTAGCACCTGGACAGTAGACTGAACAGGCAGGCACACAGGTCATCTGGTCCAGATCTACACCTCGTGTCATATCCATATGACCCCATCATGGTGATGCTATGTCCCTCTTGTGCATTTATACCTTGTAGCACATACAATGACATCTGTTGTGGTATTTGGGATAATATGGAATAAAAAGTGGGAAATTACGCTAGAAAAGCAGTATATGGAATGCCTAATGTTCCCCAATGGCTATCAATGCACTTCAATAGTGATAAAAAGCAGTAGTGTAGATCTAGCTTTGGTCACAGCCTTCCACACTATGGTGAGATGTACTATCTTTCTATTTAAATTATAGTATTTATTTATTTATTTATTTATTTATTTATTTGCCCATCTGGCTGGTCACCCGGCCACTCTGGGCGATGTACAAAAATATAAACAGTTTAAGACAATAAAATTGTGCATTAAAACATCATATTTCTAAAATTGCCCTAACCCACCCCAAATGCCTGCCTGAACAACCAAGTTTTCAACACATGGCAGAAACTCATTTCTAAATTTGCATCTATACTTAGAAATTACCATATGCAAATGTGTGTCCTCTATTGCCCTCTTTGTTGGTGATGCATTTGCTCTTTTGAAAGAGGAAATGGGGTTGATTCATAAGTGGCCACCCTACTAGTGGGACTCTCCCATCTTTGAGGGAACCATGTACTAGCTTCTGCTTCAAATGCCACCCCCTTCCTTTAAAAAAAAATAAATAATCAGACACATTAAGGGTGATCATGTTTTTAATTCAATATATTTTGGCCCTTTGATTATATGATTTCTGTAGTCCTCCTTGAATTATACCGTGTTGACCCAGATCTATAAACAATAAAATTGAACTGAACTGAAATTCAACAAATCCACTGTTTTGTTCAAGAGTCCTTATATATTCTCTCTCTCTCTCTCTCTCTCTGTCTCTCTCTCTGTCTCTCTCTCTCTCACACACACACACACAGAGGTAAAAAAAAAAATCTCTTGCACAGAAATCTTACTAGGTTTTCTTTTCCTCTATCCATGATTTCTGTACTTTGTGTAAAAAATGAGCATCTCTTATAATGCTATAACTTGGGGAATTTATTTATTTATTTATTTATTTGCAGTGGTGGCTGGTGACTCCAGTTCCAGAGGGGCAGTGATCCCAATCTGCATTTTAGTTACAGTCAGCCAAAGCTCTAAAGGTGCTATCCAAGGTGCTGAACCTTATCCTCCAAATGGGTTCAACACCTTGGATAGCACCTTTAGAGCTTTCGCTGATTGCAATTAAAACCCAAAATGGGACATTGTACCTCCAGAACTGGAGTCACCAGCCGCCAGACTGTTGGTTGGTTGGTTGGATTTGTACCCCACTTTTTCTACCAAGAAAAATGGCACTGAGAGCAGCATCCAGTGAAGCTGACTAGTGGGAGATTCGGGACAGACAAAAGGAAGTACTTCTTCACATAGTGCACAGTTAAACTATGGAATTTACTACCAAATTAGATTGCTTTAAAAGGGTACTAGACAAATTCCTGGAGGATAAGGTTATCAATAGCTGCTAGTCATGTTGACTATAGATATTACCCTCCAGTATCAGAGGCACTATACCTCTGAAGATTTGTTGCTAGGGAATATGAAAAGGAGAGTGCTATTGCATTTGTGTCCTGCTTGTGGGCTTCCTATGGTCACTTGGTTGGCCACTGTGTGAACAGAACTGTGTGAACTATCCCGGACTAGATAGGCCTTTGGTGTGATCCAGCTGTCATGTTCTGGGAGGGAATTCCAGGCAATATTCTGGAATATCCAATATCATCGTGTCCTAAAATAATTATGTATTTAAAACATTATTATAAAATACCAATAATACATCTGCTTCCTGAGATGATTGCATCTCTAGCCATTGTTGCTGAAAAGTAATCCTTTATTGGGAAGCCTGGATAAAGTTTAATGAAACCTATGTAAAAAAATTAAACTGTAATTATTTTAATCTTGCTTCCCTGGCAGATTAATGAGGAGCATTTAACTTCCTTGCTCACTGATCTTTTTTAATTTATTCCTTCAGTACTTATTCTCATTTCATTTAACGTCAGACAACAGAGATCTCAGGCTAACTAAATGAATATGGAAGAAGTCAAGTGTTTTCAGACTTTTTAACTAGGAGCAAATTATGTCATATGCTGGTGGTGACTCCTTGTCCACTGTAATTAATTTGTACATCTATTAGTAGCACCTATTAAAACAGAAACAGCAACAGCAGCAGCAGCAACAACAACAACGTTACATTTTTCTGAATGTGGGACAAAGTATGGCATATGAGTCCAATGGTCCCTATTTACCTTGGACAGTCCTGGTTGGTGAGCCACAAACTATACAGGCCAAAAATGGATGTAGATGAACTAAAATGTGGGTCAGGTGGGCACTCTAGCATATAAGAAGAAGAGAACAAGCCTAAAAGAGAGCCAGTGTAGCACAGTGGTTAGGGTGTTGGACTATGACCAGGAGAAACCTGGGTTCAAATCCCCTCTCACCCTTGTATCACTGAGTGGTAAGGGTAGCCACTTTTGCATTGCCAAAAAAGAAGATAAAATACATCACCAACAACACAGAGAGGCCAAGAGTGGATGAATATTTGCATAAGATTTGCACATGCTAATGCATTTGTATAGATGAACATTAAATACATGTTGTTTTCCTTCACAGAATGAGGAAATTAGAAACTTCTGTGTTGTAGAAGCACAGCACTGACACACATTATAGTCTTCTTAGCACAATATTGACAATCCAGTGATCTAGAACTGGTCTGGGGGCATATGCATTGCATTCAGTCCATTGCTACACATTAAACTGAAAATGTGTTTTGCCTTTCCCATGTCTGTACTGTGAATGCAAAAACTACATGATTGTGAGGGTTGTTGGAGGGATAATAGGGGGTAGCTGTGGGGCAGTGGCCATAGCACAGTAGTAGAGCGCATGTTTGCATACAGAAGGTCCCAGATTCAATCCCTGACATCTCCAGGTAGGGATGGAAAAAACCTCTGTCTGAAACCCTGGAGAGCCACTGCCAGTCAACGTAGACCAGCCTTCCTCATCCTGGTGCCTCCTCCCCACTTGTTTGGGACTACAGTTCCCATCAGCACTAGCCAACACAGCTAATGGTTAGGGATGCTGGAGGTTGTAGTCCAAAACATCTGGAGAGGACAGGTTGGGAAAAGCTAGTGTAGACAATAATGAACACCAATTCTGTGCCGCTGCTCTTCGGAATTGGGTTATAATTTATAAAATATGTCTGCCCAGAGACAATGGGACTAACTGTGCATGCAAATGAATTTGGTTCCCTAAGCTCCCTGGCATCTCCAGTTAAAGAATGTCAGGCTACTAGAGACCTCTGGCTGATAACCACTGGTGGTCAGTGTGGGTATGACTGTGCTAGATACACCAATGGTCTGACTCAGTGAAAGGCAAAGCCTGCTTCCCACACGGCACTCCGAGCTCAGCAGACGAAGGGCGGGGACAAAACCAGTAATAAATAAATATACAGCCCTATGAGAGGAGACTGGAAGAACCGGGCGTGTTTAGCCTTGAGAAGAGAAGGCTGAGGGGAGATAGGAGAGCGCTCTTCAAGTACTGGAAAGGTTGTCCCAGAGAGGAAGGCCAGGACCTCTTCTCGATCATCCCAGAGTGCAGGACACGGAATCATGGGCTCAACTGACAGGAAGCCAGATTCCGGCTGGACATCAGGAGAAACCTCCTGACTGTTAGAGCAATACAACAATGGAACCAATGACCTGGGGAGGTGGTGGGCTCTCCCACACTGGAGGCATTCAAGACAAGGCTGGACAGCCACCTGTCAGGGATGCTTTGACTTGGATTCCTGCACTGAGCAGGGGGTTGGACTCGATGGCCTTATAGGCCCCTTCCAACCCTACTATTCTATGATGATTCTATGAAGATCTTAGCGTATAGGGATAATTGTTCCCCATCCTCTATCCCAGGCCTGCACAATAACCCCCTTCCCTTTTGTAGTCCATGAAAGCTCATGCCAAAATAAATGTGTTAGTCTTTAAGGTACCACAAGTAGGGATAGATGTACCCATCTCTGTCCGTGGTGGGGGGAGCTCGATGAGCTGCCCCCCCCAGCTCACATGGCCTGGACCTGCTCAGCAAGCCTCCCTGCTAGCCCCACAAGCCGCCCTCCTCTCCGCACCAAGGACTCCAGCAGTCAAGCCCTTGTGCTTTATGTGCACAAGGGCTTGACTACCAAGTTCTCTGTGCAGCCAGCCCTCAGCGCTCTCACCCTGACCTCCTCCCGAGGAGGCCAGAGTGAGAGCGCTGGGGTGCCGCAGAGCTCCCAGCCGCTTGTCAAGCTCTGAGGCATTTGGTGGCTGGGTCCATCAGCACCCAGGGCTCAGTGAGCAGGGTCTGGGAGGCCAGATGGGCGGGGGGAGTCCATCAGACTCCTCCCCCTTTTTGGACTCCCATACCATCCCTAGCCACAGATCTTGTGGTTGTTTTTGCTGGAAGTCTGCAAGACATGTGGAAGAAACCCAGTCTTCATTCAGGAGGTAAGGTGCTGGAATCTGGCTACTTGGAGGAGGGCAAGAAGGCAACAAATTTGTGTATCCAAAGCATCTGATATTCAGAGAAATACCTGCTCTGTGTATGTGTGCTGCTTCCATAAAGCTACCATGGGTATATGGAGACCTTGGGGTTGAAAATGACAGCCCAGTATGCGGCTGTTGTAAAAAAGACAAACTCCATTTTAGGCACAATTAGGAAAGGAAATAAGACTAAAACTGCCAATATCATACTACCCTTATACAAATCTATGGTGTGACCAGACTTTAGAATACTGTGTGCAGTTCTCTTCACCGCACCTAAAAAAAAAAAAATATTGTAGAGCTGAAAAAAGTGCAGAAAAGGGCAACTAAAATGATCAAAGGGCTGGAGCATCTCCCCTATGAAAGAAGGTTACAACAGCTGGGACTGTTTAGCTTGGAAAAAGGAGGATTAGGGGAGATGATAGAGGTATACAAAAATATGCATGGTGTGGAGAATGTGGATAGGGAGACATTTTTCTCCCTCTCTCAAAATACTAGAACCTGGGATCATCCCATGAAGCTGATTGGTGGGAGATTCAGGACAGATAAAAGGAAGTCCTTCTTCACACATCATATAGTTAAACTATGGAATTCACTACCACAAGATGTAGCGATAGGGGTGCATGAACCCCACTCACCCGGAATCCTTCCCAGCTGGCTCCACTCCGCGGCGAGTCTGCAGAGCCACCGGCCGGGCCTGTCCGCAGCCAGACTTCTGGCCGCTGCCATGCAAATGCTGTCCAGCATAGCGGATGCCACTTGCATCCCTGCCCTTGGCCATGATAGGCTACGTAAATATTTACATAGCCTATCATGGCAAAGAGCAGGGATGCAAATGGTGTCCACTATGCTGGACGCCATTTGCATCCGCAGCCTGGCAGTGGATGGCTGCGGACGGCAGCGGATGGACCCGGACCGGCCGGCACCAGGTAGGGTCTGTCCCTACCAGACTTCACGGGGTGGTGGAGGGAGCAGTTCATTCTGCCACGGACACCGGGGGGCCGGATTCTAAAGAATCTGGCCTCACTGGAGTCCATGGTGGATTTCTCTGCTATCACTATGTAGTGATGGCCATCAATTTGGATGGCTTTAAAAGAGGCTTAGATAAATTCCTGGAGGAGAAGGCTATCAATGGCTACTAGTCCTGATGGCTATGTGCTTCCTCCAGCATCTGAGACAGTATGTCTATGCACACCAGTTGCTGAGCGGGAAGGTGCACTCATGTCTTGCTTGTGGGTTTCCCATGGGCAGCTGGTTGGCCACTGTGTGAACAGAATGCTAGACCAGATGGGCCCTTGGTCTGATCCAGCAGGGCCCTTCTTATATTTATGGCTATTAGCCACAGATAGAAGTGAACAGGGAAAGAGCACCATGGGCTAACAATGAAGAAGGGGAGACAGGCTTCAGTGCTCAAGAAAACAAAAATTATTGTGCTCTATGCATTTTGGAATATTTCCTTCTTCAGGAGCTGTGAAAAGCCATTTTGTATCCTGTTCTGAAATACACAAATATTCTTTCCTCTGGATATGCTTCTCTTGAAGCCTACTGTTCTCATGCCATTGGTAGTTGGTTGACCACTGTGTGAACAGAATGCTGGACCAGATGGGCCCTTGGTCTGATCCAGCAGGGCTGTTCTTATGTTCATGGCTATTAGCCACAGATAGACAACTCTTACAGTAGGAACTTGTTTGCAGAAAAGACAAGCACCAGGGCGTGGAACAAACATGATGAGACCTGCCTACTTCTGAAGTTCAATATCTTTCCCCAGGCAGCCTTCTTTTATAGAAAGAGTTCAAAACTAACTACAGATACTCTTGGCTAAATCTTGATTGATGATTGATTGAAGGATTGACTGATATATGGCATGCATCAGGAGCATATATTTCATCCTTCCTCTTGCGCATGCACACGCACGCACAAACACACTCGTAGGCTGCCTTTCAGAGCCATGCCCTTACAAGGCAACTTCCGATATAAGTAACACAATATTTAATCGAAGTCAAAAATATACCAAAATTCTTTGCTTATTCATTTCATTTCATTTCTGAACTGCCCAATAGCTAAAGCTCTCTGGGCGGTTCACAAAAATTAAAACCACAGAGTGCAGCATAAAACAATATAAAATATGAAAGCTTAAAACCACAGTATAACAATACAACCTGGATAAAACCTAGCAGCAATGCAGAGATTTAAAATACAGATTTAAAACACCAGAGCTAAAAGATTACGAAGCTATAAAAACAAGAGCTCTGAGCAAATGGCCCCTTGAAATTCTGCACACTATTTGTGGGCAGAGAACTTGAGGAACTGTTTCACTGAATTGCTCCAGGAGGAAGAGAAATTCTCCAACAGTTTCTCACAGGTGAACTCACCCTTAGCAGTGGAAGCTTCCTTTTTTATGCTAAGCGTGGGGAGTTTGGGGGGGGGGTTCTTCTACTGTTGCAAGCAGCATCAGCAACAACTGCGTTGGCAACCTGTGCACCATTTTGCATCCTCCACATTGCCCTGAACCTACAGCTAGCTCTGTTCCCATGGCACCATCAGACCTATGCTGGCAGAATGAACACAGGATGAAACTTCCCTTG
Organism: Heloderma suspectum; assembly: GCF_057233095.1. NCBI lineage: Eukaryota > Metazoa > Chordata > Lepidosauria > Squamata > Helodermatidae > Heloderma > Heloderma suspectum. The sequence goes on along the minus strand of NC_139461.1, from coordinate 28,634,966 downwards.
CAGGCAAACAAAATGAGCGTCTCCCACTTCCGGAAGTGCTTTTTACCAGCTTAGGCTGGTCCCCCAACTGTAGCCCTATCTGGAGAGGATGGACCTTGCCTCAGTTATCTACGCACTAGTCACATCCAGGCTGGACTGCTGTAATGTGCTATACGTGGGGCTGCCTTTGAAGATGGTTCAGAAACATCAGCTTGTGCAGAATGCGGCCACCTGAGTACTGGGGACAAGCTGATTCGATCACATAATGCCTATATGCACCAGCTGCACTGGTTAACGGTGCATTTCCAAGCCCAATTCAAAGTGCTGGTTTTGACCTTTAAAGACTTAAATTGTTTGGGACCAAGGTATTTGAAGGACCGCCTCTCATTTGCCCACCCATAAGAGCAGTTAGGTGGGTGATCACATGTGAGAGGGCCTTCTCTGCAGTGGCCCCGCACTTTGAAACAAGCTGCCATTGGAGGTCTGCCATGCTCCGTCATTGCAGACTTTTAAGAAGGGCTTGAAAACATTAGGGATGGCGGAGAATTCCGCCACAGGCTCCAATGGGGGCTCCAATTCTTTAGAATCCAGCCCCTCAGAGTCCGTTGCAGAATGGACCACCCACCTCCGCCACCCCACAAAGTTTCCCCAGAACAGATCCTACCTGCCACTAGCCGGGTCCGGTCGGCCCGCTGTCGGTCTGCGGAAACAAATGGCGTCCGGCATGCCAGATGCCATTTATGTCCCTTCTCTTTGCCATGATAGGCTACATAAATCTTTACATAGCCTATCACGGCAAAGAGCAGGGATGCAAATAGAGTCCGCTACACCATTTGCGTCCCTGCTCTTTGCCGTGATAGGCTACATAAATCTTTACGTAGCCTATCATGGCAAAGAGAAGGGACGCAAGTGTAGGGATGTACGAAAGTCACTTACCGTTTCGCAGATCTGCTTCGCGGTGGGAGGGAATCCACTCCACTCCGCGAGGAATCCACGGAACCGCCAGCCGGCTCCGCCCGCAGCCGGACATCCGGTCGCTGGGCAGCAGGGACACAAATCGCAGCGGCCGTAGCTGCCGCCATTTGCGTCCATGTACTTAACCGTGATAGGCTACGTAAATATTTATATAGCCTATAACGGCAAAGTAAAAACAAACACGTATGCAAATGGCGGTGGCTATGGCGGCCACCATTTGCGTTCGCTATTTTTCACCGTTCTAGCCTACATAAATATTTACGTAGGCTAGAACGGCGAAAAATAGCGAACACAAATGGCAGCTGCCATAGCCAGCACCATTTGCATATGCTGCGCCCAGCCGTGGCCGGCCAGGAGACCAGCCGCCGCCGCACCCACCGCACCTGCTGCCACCGCACCCGCCGCACACGTCGAATCCGCCACCGCCACTGAATCTGCCGCCGCCAGAGCTGCCGCTGCCGAATCCGCCGCATCCGCCCCAGGTAAGTGCCATCCCAGGGAATTCTGCAGGGGGGTAGGGGGGCAGGAGGCCGTTCCACCACAGATTCCGGGGGGCCGGATCCTATAGAATCCGGCCTGACTTGAATCCATGACGGAATTCTCCACCATCCCTATGCAAGTGTAGGGATGTACGAAAATCACTTACCTGTACACGGATTATGTTTATGGTGGGACGGAGGTGTTCCGTCCCTCCCCCCGGAATCCTGGATTGGGGGAGAGGCGCTCCATTCCTCCCCCCAGAATCCTGGACGGGGGGGAGGCGCTCCGTTCCTCCCCCCCGGAATCCTCCGTGGCCGGCTGTGCTCCGTGGCAGCTCCGTGAAGCAGCGGCCAGGTCCAGCCCAGCCCAGAGCCGTCCGCAGCCGGATTTCCACCCGCAGAGGGCTCTGAGTGGCATTCGGCCTCTCCAAGATCCGTGGCGGAATTCTCTGCCATCCCTATGCAAGTGGCATCCACTACGCCGGACTCCATTTGTGTCCACAGACCGGCAGCGGGCGGAAGTCCGACTGCGGATGGACCTGGTTGGAAGCTCCGTGGACCGGTGAGTGGGTTTCGTACACCCATAGAAAACATATTATTTTACCTTGGCCTTCTCATGATATGACTGCTATTGTTGCTGGTACTGCAGTTAACATTGTTGCTGGCTTTATTGTTAGCTTTTATTGTTGCTTTTATTGTTTTTATGTTTTTATCACTTTTAATATTTTAGCTGTTTGCATGTATTTTATTGCTGTAAGCTGCCTTAGGAGGGCTTCTGCCCTAGGGATGGCAGAGAATTCTGCCATGGACTCCAATGAGGCAGACTTCTCCACGGACTTCTAAAGAATCCGGCCCCCCAGAGTCCGTGGTGGAACAGAAAACTTACCTCCGCCTCCCCACGGAATCCTCTTTGGCCAGATCCTCCGGCTCTGGATTGCCAGCACTATGGCCACCATGCTGTATCGCTGGCTGAAGGGGACTGACTGCAGACACAAATCGTGTCCAGGACACCATTTTCAGCCGTAAAGGTCTTAGTTTGAGGTAAATGCAGCTGTAAATAGCTGCATTTAGCTTAAACCAAGAACTTTATGGCCGCAAATGGCATCCTGGATGCCATTTGCGGCCCTGTTTTTTCATTTGCGTCTGCAGTCAGTCCCCTTCAGCCAGCGATATGGCATGGCGGCCATATCGCTGGCGCTTCGGAGCCGGCCGGCAGCTCTGCAGAATTGGTATGGAGTGGAGCCGGCTGAAGAGGATTCCGGGTCTCCTACCCCCCACACACAGGCGTATTCCCCATGGACCAGCAGATAGGAAATCCACCCATCCCTATTCTTCCCTGAAAGGTGGCCAAGAAATATTTTAAATAAATAAATACATTTAAATAAATGGTGGCTGCACTGCACTGCATTGCACTGCATTTAATAAGCCACGCAGAGCAGCTGACGGCAGTTGGTAGGAGGTCTCACCAAACAGGTTGGGGAAGAAGGGCCTTCAGCTTGAGAAATCACATTCAGCATCCTCTTGCATCGTTGCATGCAGAGGAGGAAAGCAGAGAGAAGCAGCCAGAAGGGGGCAGGTTATATCACATGGTCACAGGAGAAGATGGAGGTTTGTAGGAAACAAATAAAGCCCAGATTTGGAGGCTCCCTGCAGCTATCTGAAAGCAGCCAATGCAACTCTTCACTTCAGTGGAAGATTCCCCAGAAGGCCATGCCCCTTCCTTTGACTCCACCCACTTACCTTCACATGCCAACCGTTTGGTGGTTTCCTGGATAAAAGTTTGAAATGCCTCCCCTAAGGCTTAGTTGCTAGTAGTAAAAACTTTAAGTTAAATTATCTTTTGGGTGCATGGGCCCTACCCCTTTTGCTCTTGGCCACATTCATCATTGGAATGTAGCCCTCAAGAGCTTCTCCAAAGTAGAATTCAGCCTTTGGACTGAAAATAGGGTTGTCCGTTGTTGGGAAATCCAGCCCTTTTGGGGCCTGACAGATCCCTGCAATGCCCCTGAAATCCAGACACTTTATTGGACATGTTTTATTTGCACAAATCACAATTTTCATAAAACCACAGTAAATAGCACAATTTGTGCAAAGTTGCAGGCATAAATCATCTAATTTTGCAAATTACACCATTTACTCCTGCAAATTTGTGTAAATTGTGCCATTTACAGCCACCATTTTGCCCAAATTGCATCAATTTGTGCAAATCTTTAAAATGCCCCGAAACCTGCAAGCATGCATAACTTGGAATGCATTGAGCCAGCTTGCAGATGCACAAGCCAGAGTCCGGAGGTGCCAAGCCAGTGAAAATTCACTGAGCTCCACAAATCCCCAATTCTTTAACATCCCTAGTTAAAAGAGGTTCTCTTTTAACCCCTGCTATACACAGTGGGCTCTCCACAGCTCTTTCAGTGCAAATAAAAGGATCTAGGTTTTCTTTGCTGGGACACCTCTCCCTGTGAAGCCCCCCCACCCCCCACCCCCCCGCTGCCACCTTGTAGGTTCCCAGAAAGAGTCATAAAGGAGATTAAAGGAGATTAACAGTATGACAACAATAAAATTACCAATAATAAAAGCAACTCAGTACAATAACCAGTCCAGGCTTCTTGCACTGAAAGTTCAGCTTTGACCCTCCTAGAGAGTTGGACCCAGGAAATCTCCCCTTATAGTCACAATGGTTCCATTTCTATCTTTCTTGCTGGAGTGACTCCACAGAGGCTTATTTCCATTTACGTTTAAAAAAAAAAAAAGTCATCTCCTTCAATACATGGCTGTTCACAGCTTATTTCCACATGCAAGTAAATAGCACACTCCTGCCATTTCATGATTAACTTCTGTCATTTGTGTCCACTTCGGTTTATATTCTAATCTCTAGGGATGTGCAAACCCACTACTGTCTGGGTTCTTCGGGTGCCTGCCCAAGCCCTGCCCCCACTTGCTGGTCCCCACACCGCACTCCAGCCCCATGCTCGGTGAGCTGCCCGTACTCACCCCAGCAGCCTCATTGAGCTCCACAGTCGCCATTTTTGAAAAATAAAATGGCAATTGCAAAATGTGCATATTTGCGTATGTGCGAAAATGTGAATTTTTGTGAGTGTGCATATTTGTGTATGTGCGAAAATGCACATTTTTGCAAAATGCGCATTTTCATGCATGCACAAAAATGCACACTTTTGAGATCACCATTTTATTTCCCAGAAAATGGCGACGGTGAAGCTCGACAAGGCCACGGGGTGAGTGTGGGCCATTCGCCGAGCGTGGGCAGGGGGCGAGCAGGGGCAGGGGCTCGGTGAGTGGGGCTCGGGGGTGCAAGCAGGGGCAGTTCCACCAGATTCCAGGATGGAATCGGGTGCCTGCACCATCCCTAATATTCTCCATCAACTCCTGTGTAGCTCAGGATCTACTCTGCAGCTGTTGCACCTGGAATGAAGCATCATTGAAACTACTGAGGTCGCCCTGGCTGTATTGGTTCCAACCTCCAGCAAGCCCCTGCAGGTTTCTGAGCACCTTGGCTGCCTCACAAAGACCTCCACCTCTGTACACTTGCTTGCTGACCTTGGAGCCTGTCTTTTGGCCTGCTGGGTCCTTGAGAGTGCTGTCTACACAGATGTAGGGATCACCCAGTGTCAAGGGTAAGCATGGCTAGGCACCTGCCAAGGCCCCACTGCCCCGCAGGGCGGTGGGGCCTTGGCAGATGCCCAGCCATGCCTACCCTTGACACTGGGTGATCCCCACTTCTGTGTAGACAGCAGTCTCAAGGACCCAGCAGGCCAAAAGACAGGCTCCAAGGTCAGCAAGCAAGTGTACAGAGGTGGAGGTCAACTGACAAGGGTTGGTCCTTCTCTTGTAGTTGGTCCTCCTCTTCCCCATTGAGCATACTTGTTCACCTGCCTCTCACTCTGGCCCAGACAATGATAGTGGTGAGATGGAACAGCAGCAGATGCCACTGCCTACTTGCTCACTGGTTCTCTGCCTGTCAAGCAAGCAAGTGGTAGCGTGTGGGAAAGAGGATGAGGAGCCATCGCAGCTGGTGAGAATGGTGGTGAGAAGATAGACTCACTCAGGGAGGGGGCCCGTTGTGGGTGTCTTGCACCAGGGCCTTCAAATTCCTGGAGCCAGCACTGGGATCGCTGTATAGCCTTTTTTTTCTGCAAAGTGATCAGTCAAAGTGCATGCCCTGGTGATGCTTATCCAATGCCTTGACCTCAGGAACTTGACGACTCTCCAAAAAGAGAAGGATTTTGCTGTGTAAACTAGTTATTAAATTGGGTAGTTATAAAATGCCTTAATATCATTACTGTCTGATGTTTTTCCATATGACTCTTTTAATTAAACTACCCATCATTGCCACTGTCTCATGCCTTTTATCTCCACTCCACTGATATTAATGCTCCTGTTCATTTTTATTATTCTTGCATGGGAGTCTCTTTCTCATAGATGGATAACACATGCATGCAGCACAGCACTTATCTTAAGAATTTATGGTGCAGCCATCACCAGTACCAATTATACCACTTTTGGCAGGAGTCCCTGATTTGAAGGGTGATCATCCATGCCTCCGCTGTCAAAGCTGGCTTTCGGCCATCATCTTATGGATCTGGGCCTCTATCCTTGTCCCGCACAGCCAGCCAGCCCAGCTGCCAAATTTCTGATGCTATAGAAATGTGTACAGTTTAATCTTTTCCCCCTTGGTCTACATTAAGTTATGGTATTAATCTACTCACATCCATTTTTTATCCTCAAGAACCACTGCAGAATGTGACAATGGCCAAATTTAACTTGCTTTTCAAACAAAATCTGGCCATTGTGGCAGTCTGTAGCAATTTACCACTGAATATCAGTGGCAAATTGGGGAGTTGTTTGCCACTGAATTCTGTGGAGTGCCGACAGCAGGAGTGTAGCCCATAGAGGGTCTGGGGCTGGCAAAAATTGCCCCTAGGCCTCCCAAATTTGCCAACCCTTTCCCTACATGGACAACTAGGGCTTACCCAGTATTATAGCCAGCCATATCCCATGGATGTCAGGCACCATGGGATTCCAAGCAGGAGACCTACAGGTCAGGTACCAATTCCTGTGTCATCGAGGGCCAAGGCACACATTACCTTAAAGCTGTATCTAGCAGCTCCATCATTTTTCTTTCTGAATTTACTCTAGCATAAGCACAGGGATCAGGACCCTAGTGTGGATGGCAGAGGGAGTTTATTTTTATTTATTTATTTATTTATTTATTTGTCAAGTTTATATACCGCTTTCTACATAGGTATCAAAGTGGTGTAATGCCATCAAAGCACCAATAAAATATAACAATAAAATGCAATAAAAGGTGAATCAAGAGTCAAACTTGAACATTCTGCTCTGGTACAGACTACAGCTGATTGGGTCACATTTCAGAGAAAGCTGTGTGAAGAGATGGCTCTTGAGAATACATGTAAAAGTCAGAACTATGGTGGCCTGTCTAATCGTAAAACACTACCTACCCCACCCCATTCCACGGATACACTTATGGTCCTGATTGGGGGAGAGGGGGATGCCTGCAATATATAATGCTGTTTTATCCTGTTGACTATTAGTTTGAGTTCTGAGACATTTGTCCTCAGTAGGATCCAGTAGGGAGGGGGAAAAGGGAAGCACGGTGGAAGGAAAAGGGTGCTGCAATTATGGCTGAAAATGGATCCTGACCTGGAGATAATGAACAAAGTGTTCTTTAGAAATATTGGGATTTATTTCTTATAGAGGAAGGAGCAGACATAAAAAAGGCCAGTTATCCATTCGCTCAAACCCAAACGTGTGGTTTGGGCCAAAGACTATTGGTTGGAGCAGGGGAAAGGGGCAGTTCTAGCCAGGATCCCTAACATCACACATCAGATTTCTCCTTGTCCTGGGAATCAGGTGATCCCTGCATGCCACACCCATGCTAGTATTTGCAATAAAATTCCAAGATGATCCAATGCTCACATTACAGGGGAGCCAGAGGGTTCTGGCCCCTTTTCTTTTGTGGCAGTCCCCTCAACTACTGTTTAGAAGGCTGCAGGAGGGCCTTGATCTGGCTAAAATTGGAGAGGGGGGTGTCATGGTGATGGTGGAGGGTTGAATTTCATTAAATCTGAACCACATCTTTCCTCCCATAATTTAAGTACTACCAAGATCTGTTGCAGTTCCCTAGGCTGGGTAACTTATTGCTTCAGGTGGCCAAAACCCACTTCTTCCATGCTTCAGGACTGTTTGCCCACCTGTTCTCCTTGTCTGCTTGAGCTACATGCTGTCTCTCCAGCTGGACCTTGCCATCACTTGGGTTGGAGTGCCTGGCAATGGAACGGTTCTGCTCTTTTAATTATCATTTATGTCTCACCGTCTATCAGTTATCTCTACATCTCACCAGGTGGGTCACAGTTGCTTAAGCCAACTCTGTTTTGGCATCAGTCCTTTTATGTATAACTGCATTCCCCTCTAGGATAATTAAGTTCATCATTCCACCTGATGGTAACTAATCTATTTATTAGCAAAGCTGCCTTGCAAAGATTTTATCTTCTGTCAAGCCTTTTAAAGTTAGAGCTGCAGGGTTTAGCTAAAGGCAATCTTTTCCCAAGCACATTCGGCGGGGCATATTAAACTATTATTAGAAATAACAGAGGCACGCAACTGTTTCAGTTCATTAATATATGATAAAGTAAGATTTCTTTCTAAGTTGGGCTGAAGTCTCTCTTTTGGGCATAAAATGAACTGTCTGGTGTTCTTTTCCTGCCCCTTGAAGTATTTTGTTTAACTTTAATCTTGTGTTAAGGTAATAATTAAATTAAATTGAAAACATGATTAGATTTGCACCTAGAAGCAAGAACCAAATGTTCTGTTGATATTAGAGCTTCGGCTATTGGGCGATATAGAAATGAAATAAATAAATAAATAAATAAATATTTAGGGAGAGTTTAGGACAAAGATAGCTTGAGTTATAAATGCAGTACAAAAATTGGGAATTCATTTATATTATATCCAATGGATCCCCAATTTTTGTACTACATTTATAACACAAGCTATCTTTGTCCTAAACTCTCCCTAAATATCAACAGAACATTTGGTTCTTGCTTCTAGGTGCAAATCTAATCATGTTTTCAATTTAATTTAATTATTACCTTAACAGAAGATTAAAGTTAAACAAAATACTTCAAGGGGCAGGAAAAGAACACCAGACAGTTCATTTTATTGTTGAACAAGCAATAAACACATATGGGAAAATAGCTGGCAATTTGTAAAAGCAGAGCAAAAAGTTACAGCAGATCACACTCGACTGAAGACTTTGGGTGTTGCCAGAACCTACCAGGGCAACAACTGTCGGATTCCTATCAATTGTAGAGTTCCTAAATTACATACATCAATCTAAACTAGGGATGGCAGACAAATCTTTAACAAATTCAAATAAGTTCAGATTCCTATGAATCTGAAGCCTGAATTCTGCAGCAGGCAGACCAGCTTTTTTTGAGTCATGCAGATTTGCTGACTGGTTTTTCACTTTGGGGGCTGATTTGCACTAATTCACATTAGTACTAATGCGAATAGCATGCATTAGCGCTAATGCACAAATGAAATAGTCTGCACTAGTTAGCACATTAGTGCTAATGCACATTTATGCTAATGTGAATTAGCTGTAATGCAAATTAGTGCAAGTAGAATGAAATTCTGGTTTCAAAAAAACAAATCTGATTCTGTCAATAAGTGGATGACTGAAGAAGATGTCTCACAATCCCTGAAACATGGATGGAACAGATTTATCAAAATCCATACCTCCCTAATCGAAACTACAAAATATACTAGGCTTCTTTTTTACGTGCATGCAGTTCACATCCAAATAAATGTAGTGACTTTGGGAGCAGCAAAGTTGCCTGTCATGGCAGAAAGCTGAAAGAGCTTTAAGGAATTAGCTATGGCATTTTTGTTTGATTGATTGATTTTCTTTGTCTTGTTTGAGAGTTTTATTGCTGTAAAGTTGTAGCCAGTGACTAGCATTATTGTCTGGATTTGAAAGTGGGCCACTGCTCCATTACCCAAACTGGTTTAAAAAAAAAAAAAAGACAAAGTGGCCAAAGCAATGGGTACAGTGATGAAAACACACTTCCCAGCCAGTCATTCATCGAACACGTTTCCTAAGAAAGGCACAATAAAGACAAAGAAAAATACAGGCTTCCTTTCTATGAGATGTTTAGCATGATATGGACTTCAGCATTGGTATACTGATAATACTAAGACCATCAGCCTCCCATTCACCTAGAACAATAATCCATGCCTGGCTGGATTCTTTTTTCCAATTATTAGCAGGACACCAGTGAGATAAGACAGCGTCTCCCAACCTGGTGCCTTGCAGATGTTTTGGACTTCAACTCCCATCAGCCTTAGCCAGCCTGGCCAGTGGTCAAGAATACTGGGAGTTGTACAGCCTGAACACAGCCCACTAGCCATGTTTTATGGACAGTGTTTAGGGAAGGGAGTGAAATTTGTTTGGTTTGCAATTTAATGTGAACTTATCAAATTTTGCACTTTTGAACCAATACACAAAATGAAACTCAGTTATCCTTTGAAATTTTTACTTCTCTGAATTTTGCAATGGAGTTGTCCACTTTAAAAACAAAAAAAGTGTATATTAGGGGAAGGGCAGACAAAAATGCATACATTTATGAAGTGTCCAAAAATACATTGCCTTTAGAAAATTAATTGTAAAAATGTGTATATTAGGCAAAATAGTATGCAAACGTGCACATATTAGAGGAAATATGCACAAAAATTAGTGTGGATTTTCACATGAACCTTTTTTTTTTTTTAAGGTCTCAACATTCAGGATGAACTGAATTTACGATCAGAAAAATGACAGATGGGGAAAAAGCCAGACTTGACAGATTTGTCCATCCCTGACTTCATTTGCTTGCCACCTTTCTGGATCCCTAGGGAGACAATCCCCTGCTGCCCACACACTTTTCAAAGGGGGCTAGGCGGGCTTCTCCTACAACCGAAAAAGGAGCTCTAGAGAGCATTGTACAAAATGACAGTGCCCTCCACCTCAAGCCTTCTCTAAAACACTGTGATTTATTTTCCTTTGCTAGATTCAGTTTGTCACAATGCTGTTCCCTCACATAGAATCTTTCACATTCCGGAGACCTGAGGCTGCCTTATGGTCTCTGCATAAACTGAAACAGTAAAATTCTGAGCAAATAGTAATTTTCTGGATTTACGGCATGACAGGAACGTCAGGCAGTAAGTTAAATAATGCAAGGCACAGAAATTGAGTCAAGACCTTCCTCCAACCCAACTCATCTCAGAAATATGAGCCACTGCTTCCCCAATGCAGTTATGACTCTCTTTTAAGCCTCCCAAGATGGAATGACTGAAGGCCTTATCACAGGCATTGGCAATTTGACAATGGCTACTAGTCATGATGGCTATATGCCAGCCTACCGTAACCTTGTGCCTTCCAGATGTTTGGGACTACAGTTGCCAGCAATCTTGACCACTGAGTATTAGGGTGGCCATGTGTCCTACTTTACAAGGGACAGTCCTCTATTTGAAGGGCTGTCCAATCCAAGTTCGGTTTGAAGAGAAAGAACCAGAAGAAGGGAGAGCAGAGCCCCTGAAATCTCCCACCTGCTGTCCAGGTGCCAAACAGTGCAGACACACAGTCACCTGATCACACCATGTTGCCATGGTGAAATAAATTGTATTTCTATTTAAATCAGGGGTGGTAAACTTCCAAGAGTCCAGGAACCAATTTCCATGCTGCAGAACCCACCGGAGGGTGCATTGACACCCCCACTGCAAAATAACTGCCATGGAATTGCCATCAAATTTTGGCAGCAATTCAGTGGTGAGAAAAAAGGCCACACTCCAGGGGACCACAATATACTTTAAAAGAAGACATCAACTCCCCATGCACTTTATTTTGAATGGAAAATGTGGCTTTTGGTGACCTAGATCTGATTTGGGGGCAGTGGAGGATGCAAAAAAAGGCCATGGGTTACCCATCCCTGATTTAAATTATAGAAATGATTTCTAAATTATTTTTAGAATATAGTAATTATTTGCATCTGTATGTATGAATCAGCACATGCAAATATTACAAAAATTTGTGTCCTCTTTGGGGGTGATGCATTTTCTCTTTTTTGATGAAGTTAAGTGGCCAACTAATTGACCATCAGTTGACTGGGGCTGATGGGAATTGAAGGCCAAAGCATATGGAGGGCCCATGGTTGAGAAAGGATGCTATATTCTACCTCCAAGTTTAGATGCTTCCTCAAGATTGAAGCAGTATGCCTCTAAAAACCAGTTACTGGGGAAGATGAGCAGGAGGATGCTATTGTGCTCATGCCCTACTGTGGACTTCCTGGAGGCATCTGATTGGTCACTGTGGGGAAAGGAATCCTGGCCTAGGTAGACCTTGAGTATGACCCTGCAGGGCTCTTGTTATGTTCCTCATTGTCTGAGATACAAGGCCTATGAACATATTCAGTGAATTGCATGTGTCTGGGCAAAGGGAGAAGAATCAAGATGGTGGATGCTCTCCAAGCTTCCAAACTTCATGTGTTATTTGAACAGAGCCTATATGCATATATATTCTACAGATGTAGGATACGCACACATATGCATAGTCTCTGCTCAGCAGTTCAGGTGAACACATAAAGATCAGGAATGTGGACAGGTGGCAGGATCCCAATCTCACACACACACACACACACACACACACTTCATGTATTCACTGAATATCTGCACAGGTTTATGGTATGAGTGATTTTTATATATGAAAGATTACTCAGAATGAAGAGTGGTTCTCCCCATCTCCATTTACATTTCAAGCTGCAGAGTAATCTCAGTTTGAACCCTTAGGGAGAGAGGGAGGCTAACATGCACACAGAAGCTTATATCCTTTTTACACATTACCTGGAATGGTACTGTACACACCATGCTCCAGACAATCTTCTATACCTGGTTAAGGTGAATTATGTCATTAAATACCACATGGATGACACAGTGATTAACACGTCCCACCACCATGCCCTGCCCCCGAACCTCATGGGCAGAAGACATAAGTGTTAGACAAGGGGGTGTGGGAGTTACTACAGAGAGAGTAGGTGGCAACCACACCACCCCTGGTAATTTGTAAAGAGGGCTGTAACGTATGCCTATCATATTGATGTATGTGTTTTCATTGTTAACTTTAACCCAGGTAAGATAGGGTTAATTGTATGCCAGAGAGTGAGTAAAAGGTGGGAGGGGCCTGTGTGTGTGGGAGGAGCCTGTGTGTGTGAGGTGGGGAAGTCTAAGGATGAGCTGACAGTTAGTCAGACAGGGCCTTAGGGATCGTGGAAGCAACATCTAGTTAGTGGGGTTTATGTACAGATTTTAGAAGGGGTAGAGTAGGTAGAGAAGTTAGGACCAAGTACTAATGAATAATAATAACATATAACTCTTCTTGTGTTAAATAAATTTTTAGAGTTATAGGGCTGAAGCTTGTGGGATAGTGGGTAGAGCTGTCCCAGAGTGAAAGCAGGCATTCGTGAGGGGTTTGTCTGTCTCTCACTTTCTGAGGAGGATGCTGGGGAAAAGGTGGAACCTCGAGCAGGAATGTCCCAAGGGTTTTATACCAAGTCCTCTTAACTCATTATCCTCCATGTGATCATAATTGTATCCATACATGCTGACCTGTCATCATGTCCCACTACCACCCTACCACCCTACCCCAGTTTTTCCTTCCCTATATACATGTGCATTATTTTGCTTTCAGAGTAGTTAGGGCTGCAATGCTTCTGTTTCCAGTCTATTAGTCAGGGGCTCCCAATGTGGTGCCCCCGGGCACACAAAATATTTTCCACACATCTTTTTAATGCACATACATGGCTTTGTATGAAATCCATACAACCTTCTAGCAATTATACGTGGGCTTCAACATAAAATGGACCAAATATCCAAATAAGTATCCATTTGAAGCTGGTGTCTGTATGCCACCCTTTCAAATATCAAAAGCACCATAAGGTCCTCGATCCATTGCATTTTAGGAGGTGAGTGTTTATCCTTCCAATATTGTAATATCAGTCTTTCAGCTGTCAAGAGGGTGCAGAGAATCCATTTACGCTGACCATTTGTTGATTTCCATTAATCAGGTAAATAATTTAAAAGAGAATGCACATCAGTGACTATTAAAGACTGTTCCAGTCCAATATTTTTCTGTGTAATAACCTCCCCACAGAATGAAGCAACTACTGGGCATTGCCATAACATATGTTTAAAAGAACATTAGCTGTATTGCACTTCCAGAAATTAGTTGAATTAGACAATCCCTTATTAAAGAGATGTTGCAGTGTCCAATAGACATGAAACAGAAGTCTTTGCTGAATATGACGCAGCCTAAGGTCCATAGATGCAGCAGGTGGATGTGTCTAAATGGCGTTCCACTGATTAGGCATTTTATGGTGGTGCCCTCAGCAGTATCTTAAATTCCCAAATGTGGTTGGGAACCCCTGCTATAAGCCTTCATTCTAGAGGCTTCTATTATATCAGGATAAAGGGCCCCTCAGGGCTTCGTAAATCTTTACGTAGACTACCGGGACCAAATAAGGAACGCAAATGGCAGCGTCCATAGGCCGCTGCCATTTGCGCACGCACTTTTTTTTTTTTTCAAAGTCACCCGTGATAGGCTATGTAACGATTTACGTAGCCTATCATGGCTGACTTTGGAGATCTAGCCGTGATAGGCTACGTTAATCGTTACGTAGCCTATCATGGGGTTTTTTTGTTTGTTTGTTTGTTTTTTACACTTTCGCGGCCAGGTAAGTGACTTTCGTACATCCCTACGTAAATGGCGTCCACTATGCCATTTGCATCCCTGTTTCTTCTTGTGATAGGCTACACATCTTTATTTACGTAGATACTTATGTAGCCTATTGCGTGAAAAACAGGGACATAAACAGCATAGTGGATGCCGTTTGCATCCCTGGTTTTTTTTTTTCACGTGATAAGCTGTGTAAATCCCCTTCATGGATCACTGCCTTGTTGTGGCGAAGGGGCTTGCGTAACTCAGTGAAGCCATAAGCTATGCCATGCAGGGCCACCCAAGATGGACAGGTCATGGCAGAGAGTTCTGACAAAATGTGGTCCACTGGAGAAGGAAATGGCAACCCACTCCAGTATTCTTGCCAAGAAAACCCCATGGAATGTATCACAAGGCTAAAAGAGATGACGCCAGAAGATGACCCCTCAGGTCGGAAGGTGTCCAATATACTACTGGGGAAGAGCAGAGGGTATTTCCAAGTAGCACCAGAAAGAGTGAAGCGGCTGGGCCAAAGCCGAAAGGACACTCAGCTGTGGATGTGTCTGGTGGTGAAAAGAAAATCCGATGCTGTAAAGAACAATATTGTTTAGGAACCTGGAATGTCAGATCAATGAATCAAGGTAAGCTGGAGGTGGTCAAACATGAGATGGCAAGATTGAACATCGACATCTTGGGAATCAGCGAACTAAAATGGACAGGCATGGGCGAATTCAATTCAGGTGACCATCATATCTACTATTGTGGGCAAGAATCCCTTAGAAGAAATGGAGTAGCACTCATAGTCAACAAAAGGGTGGGAAAAGCAGTACTGGGGTACAATCTGAAAAATGATAGAATGATCTCAGTACGAATCCAAGGCAAACCATTCAACATCACAGTAATTCAAGTCTATGCCCCAACCACTGAGGCCGAAGAAGCTGAGGTTGATCGGTTCTATGAAGACCTACAACACCTTCTAGAACTAACACCAAAAAAAGATGTCCTCTTCATCATAGGGGATTGGAATGCTAAAGTAGGAAGTCAAGAAATCACAGGGATAACAGGCAGGCATGGCCTTGGTGTACAAAATGAAGCAGGGCAAAAGCTAATAGAGTTTTGCCAAGAGAACATGCTGATCATAGCAAACACTCTTTTCCAACAGCACAAGAGGCGACTCTACACATGGACGTCACCAGATGGTCAATATCGAAATCAGATTGATTATGTCCTTTGCAGCCAAAGATGGAGAAGCTCCATACAGTCAGTAAAAACAAGACCTGGAGCTGACTGTGGCTCAGATCATGAGCTGCTTCTTGCAAAATTTCAGCTTAAATTGAAGAACGTAGGGAAAGCCACTAAACCTTTCAGGTATGACCTAAATCATATCCCTGATGAATATACAGTGGAGGTGAGGAATAGATTTCAGGGATTAGACCTGATAGACAGAGTGCCTGAGGAACTATGGACGGAGGTCCGTAACATTGTTCAGGAGGCAGCAACGAAATCCGTCCCAAAGAAAAAGAAATGCAAGAAAGCCAAGTGGCTGTCTGATGAGGCTTTACTAGTGGCTGAGGAAAGAAGGGAAGTGAAAAGCAAGGGAGAAAGGGGAAGATATATCCAACTGAATGCAGAGTTCCAGAGAATAGCAAGGAGAGACAAGAAGGCCTTCTTAAATGAACAATGCAAAGAAATCGAGGAAAACAACAGAATGGGAAAGGCTAGAGATCTCTTCAAGAAAATCGGGGATCTCAAGGGAATGTTTTGTGCAAAGACGGGCATGATAAAGGACAAAGAAGGCAGGGACCTAACAGATGCAGATGAGATTAAGAAGAGGTGGAAAGAATACACAGAAGAACTATACAGGAAAGATCTGAATGTCCCTGATAGCCATGATAGTGCGGTCACTGAACTCGAGCCGGACATCCTTGAGAGTGAAGTCAAGTGGGCCTTAGGAAGCATTATTAACAACAAAGCTAGTGGAGATGACAGTATTCCAGCTGAGCTATTTAAAATCCTAAAAGATGATGCTGTTAAAGTGCTGCATTCAATATGCCAACAAATTTGGAACACTCAACAATGGCCACAAGACTGGAAAAGGTCAGTTTACATTCCAATTCCAAAGAAGGGCAACGCCAAAGAGTGTTCAAACTACCGCACAATTGCGCTCATTTCACATGCCAGCAAGGTGATGCTCAAAATCCTACAAGCTAGGCTTCAGCAGTATGCGAACCGAGAACTACCGGAAGTACAAGCTGGGTTTCGAAGAGGCAGAGGAACTAGAGATCAAATCGCCAACATTCGCTGGATCATGGAGAAAGCAAGAGAATTCCAGAAAAACGTCTATTTCTGCTTCATTGACTACGCTAAAGCCTTTGATTGTGTGGATCACAACAAACTGTGGCAAATTCTGAAAGTGATGGGAGTACCAGACCACCTTACCTGTCTCCTGAGAAACCTGTACAAGGGTCAAGAAGCAACAGTAAGAACCAGAGATGGAACAACCGATTGGTTCAAAATTGGGAAAGGAGTACGACAAGACTGCATATTGTCACCCTGCTTATTTAACTTATATGCAGAGTACATCATGAGAAATGCCGGGTTGGATGAATCAGAGGTCGGAATTAAGATTGCCGGGAGAATTATCAACAACCTCCGATATGCAGACGATACCACCCTAATGGCAGAAAGCGAAGAGGATCTCAAGAGCCTCTTGTTGAGGGTGAAAGAGGAGAGTGCAAAAGCTGGTTTGAAACTCAACATTAAAAAAACTAAGATCATGTCATCTGGCCCTATCACTTCCTGGCATATAGAAGGGGAAGAAATGGAAGCAGTGACAGATTTTACTTTCTTGGGCTCCAAGATCACCGCAGACGGTGACTGTAGCCATGAAATTAAAAGACGCTTGCTCCTTGGGAGGAAAGCTATGGCCAACCTAGACAGCATAGTAAGAAGCAGAGACATCACCTTGCCGACAAAGGTCCGTCTAATCAAAGCTATAGTTTTCCCAGTAGTAATGTATGGCTGTGAGAGCTGGACTATAAGGAAGGCTGAGCGCCGAAGAATTGATGCTTGCGAACTGTGGTGCTGGAGAAGACTCTTACGAGTCCCCTGGACTGCAAGGAGGTCAAATCAGTCCATCCTAAAGGAAATCAACCCTGAGTGCTCATTGGAAGGACAGATACTGAAGCTGAAGCTCCAATATTTTGGCCACCTAATGCGAAGAGAAAACTCTCTGGAAAAGACCCTGATGCTGGGAAAGACTGAAGGCAAAAGGAGAAGGGGACGGCAGAGGATGAGATGGCTAGATAGCATCACGGATGCAATGAATATGAACTTGAGCACGCTCCAGGAGAGAGCGCAGGACAGGAAGGCCTAGCGTGCTATGGTCCATGGGGTCACGAAGAGTTGGACACGACTGAACGACGACGAAGCTGTGTAAATATCTATGCAAATAAAGACGTGTAGCCTCCCACGATTAGAAATGGGGATGCAAATGGCATAGTGGACACCATTTGCATCCAGATCACTTCCTCTTTCCACTCAGACAGCGATACGGACCGCAATGGCAGTGCAGCTGTCCCCTTGCTTGTGAGGGTTAGGTGATTAGATCATATAATTCCAGTACTTTATCAGCTTCACTGGTTGCCTGTGTTTTTCTAGGCCCAGTTTAAAGTGTTAGTGATCACTTTTAAGTTTTAAAGCCCTAAACAGCTTGGGACCAGATTTTTTCAAGGTCAACTTACATTTGTATGAACCTGTCTGAGCCCTAAGGTCAGCCACAGAGGCCTTGCTCATATGCCCACTGGTAAGATTTATTAGATTGCTGGGCACGAAGAGATAGCCCCTATTCTATGGTGGCCCTATCATCATGGAATACCCTGCCACAGGATGCGCGTATCATTCCTTTCTGGAATTTTTTAAAACAGGCCTTAAAGACCTGGGTGTTCCCATCTGATTTCAATAAACTGATGCCCATATTTATTTCCTAAACTGAAATTTTTTTTCTTTTCTTTTTTAATGTTGCTGTTATTGTAAAATAAATTTATTTATTTATTTATTGGCTACCTTATTTATTCAGGGCCAAAGCCCTCCCAAGGCAGCCTACAACATTAAAATTCATATACTAATAAAATGATACAGTAATGAGGCAGCAAACATTCACAAAACAACAGACAATGGCAAGAAAACATTGCCAAAAACCCTTCAACATACGTAATTGCAACTACAGTGCAGAACTGTCCAATAAAACATAATCAGGGGAAGACCCATCAGGTCTTCAGGGCCTTCCTCAAAGCCTACAGTGATAGGTCCTGATGGAACCCTGATGGCAACCCATTCCAGAGGCATGGGGCCACTGTGGAAAAGGCCCTCTCTCATGTACTCAGCCACCTAACTGCCCTCACAGGTGGGCAAGTGAGAAGGGTCTCTGTTGCTGATGTTAAAGTGTGGGCAGGATGAGTTTTTTATGCTGCAGTTTTAGTTACCTGTATTTTAGATCTTATTATTTTAAAATGTTATTGTATAAATTGCCATGAAGAGGCTTTAAATAATATAAATAAATCATGACTGGTATCCACCGCTAGACTCCTGCAAGGTGAATTTGTCCAAACCCCTCTTAAAGCCATCAAAGCTGGTGGCCATTACCATACCACAAATGAATTGTGCATTAGGTGAAGAAGTACTCTGAGGATGATGTCAGTCCAATTTCTTGTGCCATGCACTTACAGCCGGTTCACACATGTGCGCAGATTACTTGGCAGCTGTAATCTCTGATGGTGGCATGAATGAGCCATCTCAAATAGGTAGAGCCCTATCACCTTACATAACCTTGCCAGCAATACTTTTCAGTAGAAGAGGGTTTACATTTTCAGTTGCAAGTCATGAAACGCTGAGTAATGAGGTGTTGAAAATTCAAGAGATATACATGCATTTGTGAACCAGCCCTTAGGGGCTAAATTTAGTCGTCTCATAGGGTTTGCCTATGATTGGTGTGGAGCTGCTGCTCTCTGACTGGAAAAGAAGGGAAGACAAAGATCTGTTCAGATGGAGGGAGTTTGAGTTTCATGGCTGGGTAAGAGCTTTTCCTTGGCTTTTGTATCATAGCCTTTTCAGTGCTATGAGAATGAGGGCAATCTAATGAAGTGGTTGTGATACTGGTATGGTGCTGGTACTGGAGGAAATACAGGTCAGTTGCTCTGTTTGAAACTGCTAATGTGTTCGCTTCTGCAAAAATAGACGTCTGCTTTTCAACTTCATTCCCTAGCTCATGGAAAGAGGCAATCCACGAGCCACACCCATGACAGCAGGTTCACGGAGATAGAGCACTCCAGTGAACTATTCTTTGTGAGTGCCAGCCAGGTGAGAGAGCATTTGAACCGGCTCTTGCTTCACAATGCTGAAAGGATTTATTTCTTTGTTTATTCAAAGCGTTTTTATCCCGCTCCTCAGCCAAAACTCCCAGAGCGGCTTACAAACTGGCCCGCAGGCTTACAGTCTAAGAGGCATGACACAAGAGGAAAAGGATTGAGAGGGAGGAAGGATAAAGCAAATTCAAGCTTTAGATTCTAAGTTGCAAAGCTCAGCGGAACATCAAGTTGGATGATCTAAACACAAAGGAAGGGCTGGTGCTTCCTCTGACGCTCTCAGGAGTGATGGTTGATTGCAGGAGGAGGTCAGCTTACAGAGGGAACCGTATCTGACTGCTAAATAAACCAAATTCAGGGTTGTGTGAATTGGCAATTTATCAGAGATCAACAGAGACATTAGACCACTTGTGGGGAACATGCAGCACTCCAGATGTTGTTGGACTGCTATTAGCCCTAGCAAGCACAGCAGGAGTTGCAGTCCAACAACATCTAGAGGGTCCCCCATTCCCCATCCCTGCATTAGACTCAAGGCTATCAATAGCTTTTAGTCATGATGGTTATATATTAATGTTGCACCAAATCCTGCCCCCTATATTCAGGAACTTATTTCTCTCCCTATGAAAGAAGCTTTTTTCCCCCCCTGCTTCTTTTGCAGGGAGGGGAAGAATTTTGGAGAATTTTCACTTTGGGGATGGGGGCAGGGTTTCCACATACCTTTTTTAAGTGTAGGCAATTCTTGAGGGGTCTTCTTTCTATCTTTATTAAAAAAAAAAAAAAAAACACCCCCTGCACTTGCAGGAGCCCAGGACTCTGCTCCAGCTAGAAGCACTTCCTAAATGCCTATTGGAGAGGGCAAGGTCACATGGTCTCCTGGGAGTTCAGAAAGAACTGCTGGGCTGGAGAAGTGTCCTGGGCTCCTGCAAGTGCAGGGCGTGTTTTTGTTTGTTTGTTTTTAAAGAAGACCCCTCAAGAATTTCCTACACTTAAATAGTTTATTTAAACTTTCCCCCTCCCGAAGGAGAAAATTCTCCAAAATTCTCACCTCTTCCAGCATCTTTTGCCTGAGTTTTCATTTCCCCCCCCCCCACTGAAAATGGAAGAATTGAAATTTTCAGCACAGCACTAATATACGTATATTACCTCCCGTATCAATAGTTAGGTGCCCGACTGGGTCTGGGAGTCCATTAAGCCCCCCTCCCTCAACCTGCTGAGCCCCTGCCTTTGTCCACACCCTCCCGGACTCACCATGACCCTGTCCAGCAAGTGCCCGCCATTTTGCCCTCTTTTTGCCGCCATTTAAAGATTTACGTAGACTACGGTGAAAATAAGGGCAATGCTATTTGCGTTGCCCTTATTTTCACCATAGTCTACGTAAATCTTTACGTAGACTACCCGGGCCCAAATAAGGAATGCAAATGGCGGTGCCCATGGGCGCTGCCATTTGCGTATGCGCTTTTTTTTTTTCAAAGTCACCCGTGATAGGCTACGTAATGATTTACATAGCGTATCACAGCTGACTTTGGAAATCTAGCCATGATAGGCTACGTAAATCGTTACGTAGCCTATCAGGGGTGGTTTTTTTTTTTTTAATTCACTTTGTAATGGCTGTGGTGGCGGCCGGTCAGAAGACCGGCCGCCGCCCCCGCCGAAATGCCGCCGAAACGCCGCTGGGACCCACCGCCGAGAGGGACATTCGAGGGAGGTAAGTCCCATCCCGGGGGGGGCGGGGGGTGGAGAATTTCACTGCCAATTTCGGGGGGCTGAATGCGTTGGCATTCGGCCTCCCCGAGATTTGTGGAGAAATTCTCCGACATCCCTAAACCCTACTATTCTATGATTCTATGATTCTACACGGGCTTCCCATAGGTATCTTGATGTCCACTGTGGGAACAGAATGCTAGACTAGGTAGGCCTTTCATCTGAACCAGCATGACTCTTCTAATGTTCTTATGTTCAAACATTACAGATTCCCTAAATGCAAGTAGACTTGCAAGTAGGCCAAAGTGCAAATCTGTAATTTACCATGCTACTAGAGGTGTTCTCCTATTCATGAATTGTGTGCATCTTGAGGTACTGTAATCCATTTAATCATAATATGCATGATGGATTTCTATGAGTTCCATCCCAAATCCACACACAATTTCCATGTGCAGATTGTGGGGCTTTTTAGTTTAGAAAATGGCAAGTAAGGGGGGACATGGTGGAGGTCTATCAAATGATACATGGTGCAGAAAAAGTGGATAGGGAAGAAAAAACTCTCCCTCTTTCTCAAAGCTGGAAGCCAGGGTCATCCTACAAAGCTGAATGATGGGATATATGGCTCAGATAAAAGGGAGTCATCTGCACAACAGCATACTGTTAAATTATGGAATTTGCTATCACAAAAAGTAATGATGGCCACCAGCTGGAATGGCTTTAAAAGGGGATTAGACAAATTCATGGAGGATAAGGCTATCAATGGCTTCTAGTCATGATGGCTATGTGGTACCTCCTATATCAGAGGTAGTTGCTGGGGAACACAAACAGAAGACTGCTATTGCACTCACATCCTGCTCGTAGGCTTCCCACAGGCACCTGGTTGGCCACTGCAGGAGCAGAATGCTGGACTAGATAAGCCTCTGGGCTGATCCAGCATGGCTCTTCTTATGATGTTATGTTCTCAGAGATGGCAGACCAGGAGGAAGGATAAAGCTATGAACATAACAAGGATGGATTGCTCCTACTGGAGGGCCTGTAGCATAGTACAAGATCACATGAATTGCCAACAGATGTTACAGGTTCATAAGAACATAAGAAGAGCCCATCTGGATCAGACCAAAAACCTATCTAATCCAGCATCTAGTTTCCCCCCACTGGGCAACCTTACGGTGACGGTAAACCCACAAGCTTTTGATGGTTTTCGAACCCTGCTGCCTGATTTGTTTTCTTTTTTTAAAAAAAGGTAGTTTTGCTGTGCTTTTCACTGGTGGTTTTGATATGTATTATTGCTTTGGAAAATGAATATCAGCGAGGGGGTGAAAGGCACTGCAAAAAGGCTTTTAATAAATAAACAATATATTAGCAGGACATGAGAGCTATAGTCTTCTCCTGCTAGTGTTCATGCTGTCTCTGCTCATGGAGATCATATATAGCCATCATACCTAGTAGCTGCTGATAGTCTTATTCTTCATGAATCACATTTAAAAGCCATTGTATCGCCCCAGCCGTGGGCGTTGAACTCTTAGGTTCGAAGTGCCAAAATAGTGATGAATCAGACTCAAAGGTTTACTTAGAAGGAATACTTTATTGGGCAATTTACAGCACACAGGCGTGCCCAATGGTTGGATCAGACAGCTTCTCTGAACCCCGAGCCATTGGGTCAAATGGGTCTTATACTCTACAGGTTAGCAATAAGCAGCGTTTCAGCAGCACGCACCCCTATCGTTCATTCTCAGCATAGGCTAGAAGTGTTTGGTTCTCAGGCACAGCCACCTGTAAACAGACTTTGCTTCCCAGGCACATCAGAGATAAAGACTCTCCTCATTAGCAAGGAATGCACCAAGAAGGCTCTTATCGGCCTTTTGACTCATCTGCACATGCTCAGAGGCTTACTAGCATGGGAATTGCACCAATAATGAACTTAAGCAAGTATTATGGATCTCTAGGCCCCTCTAACACTACAAATGACTTGGCTATACTCCTGAGGCCAATACAGCCATCTACACTGATGGCCACCACCATATCTTCTGGAAGCAAATTCTTGTGGTCTGTGCCTAGAGAAGATCTGGTGAGGTTAGCATGGACAGTGCCCACTGCAAGATGCCTGGGGAGAACATTATTAGCCCAAATTTCAGGGGTAGCAACCTCCTTCCTAGCATTCTTCAGAGAACTATGGTAGCATTCATCATTCTAGGAGACATGATCAGGTGTGAGCACTTTCGTTGACTGAGCTAAATTAGGATTAAATTAGTTTAAATTCAGATACACATGCTGAACTGGCTTGTGGATTAAGTTACCAAATGATTAAATAATTCTCTGAAAAGAAAAGTAAGAAAAAGTAAGAATTTTTTTAAGGTTGCTTTATTGCTACAGCTGCAATATTAACATTACTACTACTACTACTACTACTACTACTACTACTTTAAAAAAAACTAGAAAACTAAAAAAAAAAAGCTAGACACATTGAATGCAAGTCTGTGGCTTCTTGCAAAACAGTGACTCTGGACTATTACAATTTGTAATGTGATAAAGTATGATGTAAATTTAATGGCTCTGAGACTCAAGCTATTAGGTAACATACATATCTGTTATATTCATTTAAAGGCCTCAGTTGCTAGGTTCCTTGATATTACTGCAGTTTTGGTAACTGAAAGTTGAGTTTCCAGCTCTCCCAGATGGGAGTCAGAATTACAGCAAAATTCCAGGAGACTGCCAACATATACAGAGACAAATGCATACAGGCAGGGTAAAGCCACATAGAGGGAGGGATGAAAGACCGTCTCAGCGCTGTACATCAGTCCTGTATGTCAGTCTGCAGAGCGCCTTGCTGCAGCTGTAGCCATACAAGAAAACTTTGCTTGAAAAAGTCTCTTTTATCCCCCTGCAGTCATCAGCTAGACCCAGAATGAAATTAAGTGGGGCAGAAAATATGGCAATCAAGGGAAAACATTCTATCTTTCTTCATTTAGGAGCAATATTCAAGCATTTATATTAGGAGGCTGTGTCATAAATACATGTTTCCTCGGCATGATAAAATTACATCCACCATGAGTTATTTTACTTTATTTTTTAACATCAAGCCAACCTTACACACACTGCCCAATGTCTGCCATAAAGCAAGCCACGAGCACCTGTCTGGTCCACTCGACTGCTGCCTCATATAATGCAGCAATGTGTTCCAAGGCAAAAAGACCCCCCCACACACACATTTCACCTGCCAAATAGACTCTTACCTAAACTCAGACAAAAAACCCTTGAGCCTTCTGGCGCTCCAGTCGCTGAATCGAAATTCAAGAGTGACCATCCAGATCCATAAAAGCCGTCGATGTCACTTTCGTACGGCAATGGTAAACATCAGGTGCTTGAAGTGTGGGGTTTCAACAACCACAGCACAGCTAGGCATCCAAGACTGGAGGATACTCGACTTCCCACAAACCCAGCCCAGTGCTTTAATGCACATAAGTGGAACTATAGAAAGCACTGCAGAGGCAGGCAGGCAGGTGTGTATATGCGTGTGTGACTGTGTGTGGAAAGAGGGACAAAGATACAAAATGAGTGGATGTTTTGCAAGTCTAGGCTGGATGGTGCTCTAGATTCTGTCACTAGACACTGGAAACATTGGGTTTGAGCCAGAGATCAAGATACCCATACACAAAAGGTGACAGCGAGATGCTAGGAGTGCAAATAATACTTCCCTGTGGATAGCCTGTGTGTAAGACGAGCCTAGCTAACTGCACTGCATTGCCATTGTGTCTCTTTCTGCATGTGCAATGCATTCCGTGTTACGCATTACGCACTTGGAAACTGATCTGCAGATAGGGTGACCACTGGTGAACTGCTAAAAAAGAGGACATGCTTCACCAAAACAATTAAAAGAGGGAAAGGAAGGCAGCTATTTGTATAAAATTGGCATATGCTAATGTATATGTATAGATGCAAATTTAGAAACAACTATTATAATTTAAATAGAAATACAGTACACTTCATCTAGTGTGGAAGACTATGACCAGGTGACCTGTGTGTCTTGCTCAGTCTGCTGTCCAGGTGCTGCTTCAAGGCCCAGCTCTTCCTTCTGATGAATCTTTAACTTTAACCAAGACTTGGACTAGGCAGCCCTTCAAATAGAGGTCACCTTCAAAATGGTGGACAGTCCTCTGACAGCCCTTCAAATAGATGACTGTCTGCTGTAAAAGAGGACACATGGTCACTCTAGCCATTCTGCCAGTCCACATGGTATTTCTCTGTTGTGATTGTGAAGCAAGATCCTAGGTGGGCTCCCATGTATGGAAGCCCCACCAGTAGATCTTGGTTTGCTTTCCCTGTGCAGCATGATCTCCAAGGACAGGCCTCCATGACTTGAGAACCACCATAGTAGGGATGGCGGAGAATTTCTCCATGAACCTCTGGGAGGCCAAATGTCAATGCATTCGGCCCCCCGAAATTAGTGGAGAAACAGTCCGCCACCCCCCCGCCACCCCCCTGGGATGGGACTTACCTTTGGCGAATGTCCCTGGCGCTGGCGGCTCCTGGAGGCGATTCGGCGGTGGAGGCCGGTCTTCCGACCAGCTGCCGCCGCCGCCATTTCCCTGTAAAAAAAAAAAAACCTCAAGCAAACGTGATAGGCTATGTAAAGATTTGCGTAGCCTATCATGGCTAGATTTTCAAAAAACACCATGATAGGCTACGTAAATCCTTACGTAGCCTATCACGGCTGACTTTGAAAAAAAAAAAAGCACATACGCAAATGGCGGCGCCCATGGGTGCTGCCATTTGCATTCCTTATTTGGGCACGTGTAGTCTACGTAAACATTTTCGTAGACTACGGTGAAAATAAGGGCAACGCAAATAGCGTTGCCCTTATTTTCACCGTAGACTACGTAAATGTTTACGTAGACTACACGTGCCCAAATAAGGAACGCAAATGGCGGCGCCCATGGGCGCCGCCATTTGCGTACGCGCTTTTTTTTTTTTTTCAAAGTCAGCTGTGATAGGCTATGTAAGGATTTACGTAGCATATCATGGCTGACTGCAGGGACGCAAACGGCGGCGGCTACAGCCGCCGCCATTTGCGTCCCGGCCGGACAGCAGGATTCACGGCCAGAGGGACAGGGCACCTCCCCCCCGGCCAGAATTTTGGCCGGAGGGACGGGGTGCCTCCCCCCCCACCAAGAATTTCGGGGGAAGGAACGGAGAGCCTCCCCCCCACGGCGAAGCAAGCTGCGGGACCAGGTAAGGGACTTTCGTCCATCCCTACACCATAGTGAACACAACCCAGCCAGCCAGCCTGGTATGATGGCAGAGTGGTGATTCCAGAAACTGCTGATAAATGCTGCCTTCCTGTTACTACAAAAACAGGAAGCTGTCAAAGAGCTGATAGGCCACCAAGATGGCTGGTGATCATCATTTAGCTTGGTGAATCATAAATTGGGCAGGACAGCCATGAGGGGATTACAGAACTCCTGTTCAACACACATAATGTACCTATTGTGCATGCAAAAGGGTATCACTGAATCAGGGCATAAATATCACTTGCAAGATACATCTTTAAGAAAGAATCTAGGAGCTACCAAAATCCCAGTAGTAGAACCCAATGGGGGCACCCCATGAAGCTGATTGATGCAAGATTCAGGACACATAAAAGGAAGTACTTCCTCACACAACACATAGTTAAACTATAAAAATTTGCTACCACAAGATGTAGTGATGGCCACCAATTTGGATGGCCTTAAAAGAGGGTTGGACAAATTCCTGGAGGAGAAGGCTATCAATGTGCTACCTCCAGTATCAGAGGTAATATGCCTCTGTACACCCATTGCTGGGGAACATGGGTAGGAGGATGTACCCTTGGTCTGATCTAGCATGGCTCTTCTTATGTTCTTAGGATTTATGACATTTTTAAGGAGAGAGCGTCTGTGATTTGAGTGATCCTAGATCAGTGTCCTTCAACCTGGTGCCCTCTAGATGTCTTGGACTACAACTCTCAGGATTTCTGGCCATTGGCCATGCTGGCTTGGTCTGATGGGAGTTGAAGTCCAGAAAGTGTGGTGGATTGGATACCAAGTTGGAGGAGACAGTCCTAGATTCCCCACAACCTCCCTCACTGGGACCTCAGCTCATTTAGAAACAGCCAATTCTGAAGGCATTGCTCCATTCAAATCAATCAATTTTATGATAGAACAGAGTTTTTAGAGTACTCTCTGCATACCTTTGTAAATAATAAAACACTTCCAAAATCTAAAACAAGGATTTGTGGCACCTTTAAGACTAACAGCTTTATTGTAACTCTAGCCTATGCAAGCTTCTTCCACAACAAATCTCTTAGTTTTTAAGGCCCCACAGTTGTTGTTCGTTTGTTTGTTTAGATGTTACAGACTATTACAGCTACTCTGCAGGAATTCTTAAAAAACAAAGTGGACATGCAAATGTTCTTGGGCAGGACGAGAGGTATTGTGCAAGTGCACAAGAACAGGAGTGGGTGTGAATTTTCATTTCAGCTGGTGTTTTTTTAAAATAAGAACTTACCTAAATTCCCAAAGTTCTCCAGATTCAGGACAAAAAGAACTTGAGATTTTAAAAAATATGAACGTAGGAAAAATCAAAATTGACAGATTTGTCCATCCAGGCCCAGGGCTTAGAGGGCTGAGCTCTTTAAAGTTTGGGTTTGAAGCCCTGCGAATTCAACCATGTTAGTGCTTAATTAGGATTGCCACCTCTTTTTAGGGTTGCCACCTCTTTTTTTTCTGACAGACTCCTCAACAGCTATGTGGCATCATGGGAACATGTTCGTCACTCCCAGAATGGAGAGGACCACCTCTTCATGCTGTGAATGAATTGCTGTACCTATTGAATGTTGCTGATGCAGATGGATGAGAATTTTGTTTCAGTTTGTTTTTGAGAAGGATTTAGCAAAATTTGCAAAGTTCATATTTGGAAGAGAAAGAACTTGAGATTTTAACAAAATTCAACGAGGGCAGAAAGTGAAGCAGAAAGATTCAGTCATCCCTACACAAGAAGTGATATCTTCCTCTCAGTTTTTGAGGCACTATGGCTGAAAGTAAGTTTCTAGTCCTTCTAGACAGACAGACAAAGAGAGACAGAGACCGAGAGGGAGGGAGAGAAGTGTGAAAAGTAGTAGACAGCAGTGGAGGCTTACCTTGAGCAGATAAGGTTCAATTCCTGGCATTTCCAGTTAGAGCTGGGAAAAATCACTATCTGGAGTGCTGGAGAACCAGGCACCAGTCATTATAGACAATACTGAGTTATATGGGCCAATGTTCTGAGTCAGTGTAAGGCAGCTTTCAATCTGGTGCCCTCCAGAGGGTTTTGACTACAACCCCCATCAGCCCCAGCCAGAATGGCCAATGGTCAGAAATGGTGGGAATTGTAGTCTGGAAGTCTGGAGGGAACCAGGTTGGGGAAGGCTGCCTGAGCAGAGGGAACCTTGCAAAATAAGCTGGATTCATTCTGAGATTGCAGCTTCTGGTGGTTGCTGCAGTGCAGAATGCATGCTGAGATGATGTTGTGTCATGTGTTTCCATTGCTTCACTATCTGGGAAAGATGTGGGCCAATGGTGTGTTCTTTGTCTCAGGCAAGGAACACCATCAGCCCATGGTCCCTTGGGCAGCTGCCAGGGCCCAGCAGAGCCCGCCACCCTTCAGAAAGCATCTGGGTTTGGGAGCTGCCACTTAAATTCCCCACTTAAATTTCCCAGCATGCCCCAGAGCGATGCAATAGCAGAGGCATTGTGGGACATTCAAATGGCGCCTTCTGGACCCAACTGTCTGGGACTGCCACTAGATAACCTAGAGGGAGCCCACTGATATAAGACAGGGGTAGGCAACTTGTTTTGAGCCCGTGAGCACATTTGTAAGTTTGAGAATCTGTCCTGGGCACCACCACAAAATGGCTCCCATGGGAGGCATGGCTAGTCACAAAGGATGAGCAACCTGCCTAAAAGTCTGAATACAAGGCAGAGGTGAGGTCTAAGCCGCAGCACATGAAGCAATTCCTTTGTACCTACAGTTTTCAGCACCAACAGGAACCTATTTCACAGAAGGCAAACTCTTTTTCTTCCTCTCCCCCTCCTGTGCCAGCCAACTCATCCCCCCTTTTTGTCTCTCACTCTGAATCACCACTCATAGATATGCTCTCTCTCACCCCCCATCCTCTCTCTCTCTCTCTCTCTCTCTCCCTCTCTCACCGCACACACACACACACACACATAGATTCATGTTGTTGTTGTTGTTCAGTCGTTCAGTCGTGTCCGATTCTTCGTGACCCCATGGACCATAGCACGCCAGGCCTTCCTGTCCTGCGCTCTCTCCCGGAGCGTGCTCAAGTTCATATTCATTGCATCCGTGATGCTATCTAGCCATCTCATCCTCTGCCGTCCCCTTCTCCTTTTGCCTTCAGTCTTTCCCAGCATCAGGGTCTTTTCCAGGGAGTTTTCTCTTCGCATTAGGTGGCCAAAATATTGGAGCTTCAGCTTCATTATCTGTCCTTCCAATGAGCACTCAGGGTTGATTTCCTTTAGGATGGACTGATTTGACCTCCTTGCAGTCCAGGGCACTCGTAAGAGTCTTCTCCAGCACCACAGTTCGAAAGCATCAATTCTTCGGTGCTCAGCCTTCCTTATAGTCCAGCTCTCACAGCCATACATTACTACTGGGAAAACCATAGCTTTGATTAGACGGACCTTTGTCGGCAAGGTGATGTCTCTGCTTCTTACTATGCTGTCTAGGTTGGCCATAGCTTTCCTCCCAAGGAGCAAGCGTCTTTTAATTTCATGGCTACAGTCACCATCTGCGGTGATCTTGGAGCCCAAGAAAGTAAAATCTGTCACTGCTTCCATTTCTTCCCCTTCTATATGCCAGGAAGTGATAGGGCCAGATGACATGATCTTAGTTTTTTTAATGTTGAGTTTCAAACCAGCTTTTGCACTCTCCTCTTTCACCCTCAACAAGAGGCTCTTGAGATCCTCTTCGCTTTCTGCCATTAGGGTGGTATCGTCTGCATATCGGAGGTTGTTGATAATTCTCCCGGCAATCTTAATTCCGACCTCTGATTCATCCAACCCGGCATTTCTCATGATGTACTCTGCATATAAGTTAAATAAGCAGGGTGACAATATGCAGCCTTGTCGTACTCCTTTCCCAATTTTGAACCAATCGGTTGTTCCATGTCTGGTTCTTACTGTTGCTACTTGACCCTCGTACAGGTTTCTCAGGAGACAGGTAAGGTGGTCTGGTACTCCCATCACTTTCAGAATTTGCCACAGTTTGTTGTGATCCACACAATCAAAGGCTTTAGCGTAGTCAATGAAGCAGAAATAGACGTTTTTCTGGAATTCTCTTGCTTTCTCCATGATGCAGCGAATGTTGGCGATTTGATCTCTAGTTCCTCTGCCTCTTCGAAACCCAGCTTGTACTTCCGGTAGTTCTCGGTTCGCATACTGCTGAAGCCTAGCTTGTAGGATTTTGAGCATCACCTTGCTGGCATGTGAAATGAGCGCAATGGTGCGGTAGTTTGAACACTCTTTGGCGTTGCCCTTCTTTGGAATTGGAATGTAAACTGACCTTTTCCAGTCTTGTGGCCACTGTTGAGTGTTCCAGATTTGTTGGCATATTGAATGCAGCACTTTAACAGCATCATCTTTTAGGATTTTAAATAGCTCGGCTGGAATACTGTCATCTCCACTAGCTTTGTTGTTACTAATGCTTCCTAAGGCCCACTTGACTTCACTCTCTAGGATGTCCGGCTCAAGTTCAGTGACCGCATTATCATGGCTATCAGGGACATTCAGATCTTTCCTGTATAGTTCTTCTGTGTATTCTTGCCACCTCTTCTTAATCTCATCTGCTTCTGTTAGGTCCCTGCCTTCTTTGTCCTTTATCATGCCCGTCTTTGCACAAAACGTTCCCTTGAGATCTCCAATTTTCTTGAAGAGATCTCTAGTCTTTCCCATTCTGTTGTTTTCCTCGATTTCTTTGCATTGTTCATTTAAGAAGGCCTTCTTGTCTCTCCTTGCTATTCTCTGGAACTCTGCATTCAGTTGGGTATATCTTCCCCTTTCTCCTTTGCTTTTCGCTTCCCTTCTTTCGTGAGCTACTTGTAAAGCCTCATCAGACAGCCACTTGGCTTTCTTGCATTTCTTTTTCTTTGGGACGGATTTCGTTGCTGCCTCCTGAACAATGTTACGGACCTCCGTCCATAGTTCCTCAGGCACTCTGTCTATCAGGTCTAATCCCTGAAATCTATTCCTCACCTCCACTGTATATTCATCAGGGATATGATTTAGGTCATACCTGAAAGGTTTAGTGGCTTTCCCTACGTTCTTCAATTTAAGCTGAAATTTTGCAAGAAGCAGCTCATGATCTGAGCCACAGTCAGCTCCAGGTCTTGTTTTTACTGACTGTATGGAGCTTCTCCATCTTTGGCTGCAAAGGACATAATCAATCTGATTTCGATATTGACCATCTGGTGACGTCCATGTGTAGAGTCGCCTCTTGTGCTG
Source organism: Heloderma suspectum (assembly GCF_057233095.1). Taxonomy (NCBI): domain Eukaryota; kingdom Metazoa; phylum Chordata; class Lepidosauria; order Squamata; family Helodermatidae; genus Heloderma; species Heloderma suspectum. The sequence goes on along the minus strand of NC_139461.1, from coordinate 28,603,174 downwards.
TTGGAAAAGAGTGTTTGCTATGATCAGCATGTTCTCTTGGCAAAACTCTATTAGCTTTTGCCCTGCTTCATTTTGTACACCAAGGCCATGCCTGCCTGTTATCCCTGTGATTTCTTGACTTCCTACTTTAGCATTCCAATCCCCTATGATGAAGAGGACATCTTTTTTTGGTGTTAGTTCTAGAAGGTGTTGTAGGTCTTCATAGAACCGATCAACCTCAGCTTCTTCGGCCTCAGTGGTTGGGGCATAGACTTGAATTACTGTGATGTTGAATGGTTTGCCTTGGATTCGTACTGAGATCATTCTATCATTTTTCAGATTGTACCCCAGTACTGCTTTTCCCACCCTTTTGTTGACTATGAGTGCTACTCCATTTCTTCTAAGGGATTCTTGCCCACAATAGTAGATATGATGGTCACCTGAATTAAATTCACCCATGCCTGTCCATTTGAGTTCGCTGATTCCCAAGATGTCGATGTTCAATCTTGCCATCTCATGTTTGACCACCTCCAGCTTACCTTGATTCATTGATCTGACATTCCAGGTTCCTAAACAATATTGTTCTTTACAGCATCGGATTTTCTTTTCACCGCCAGACACATCCACAGCTGAGTGTCCTTTCGGGTTTGGCCCAGCCGCTTCACTCTTTCTGGTGCTACTTGGAAATACCCTCTGCTCTTCCCCAGTAGCATATTGGACACCTTCCGACCTGAGGGGCTCATCTTCCGGCGTCATATCTTTTAGCCTTGTGATACGTTCCATGGGGTTTTCTTGGCAAGAATACTGGAGTGGGTTGCCATTTCCTTCTCCAGTGGACCACATTTTGTCAGAACTCTCTGCCATGACCTGTCCATCTTGGGTGGCCCTGCACGGCATAGCTTATGGCTTCACTGAGTTACGCAAGCCCCTTCGCCACAACAAGGCAGTGATCCATGAAGGGGATAGATTCATGACCTGCTGAATATTTCGATTCTCCCATTTTTGGGATTTTACATGAGGGGAGGAAACTCTGGCTAAAGAGGCTGGGGAGGTGAGAATTTTGAATAACTTCCTTCTTGGGGAGGAGGAGAGGATTTCTGCTTACCTTTTTAAGTGTAGGCAGTAGCTGAAGAGTCTTCTTTCTATTTTTATTTTTACTTTAAAAACACTCCCTGCATTTTGAGCAGGCCAGGACTCTTTGTAGAGAAGCTTCTCCAGCTTGACAGCTCTTTCTGAACTCCCACAAGACCACGTGACCTTGCCCTCTCCTATAGGCATTCAGGAAGTGCTCCCAGGCTGAAGACATTTCTTTGCAAAGAGTCCCAGACTGCTGAAAACAAGAACTAATGGGGCATTTAGAGCTTTAGAATAACTCTGTTCTTCCATGCAACAACACAGAGCAAGCAAGATAAGAGTTTTTCTGAAGCTCCAGAAGTCCCATTTGTTTTTGTTTGCAAGAGCCCAGAACAGTTTGAAAAGAAGCTTCTGCAGCCTGGAAGTTCTTCCTGAATGCCTATAGGAGAGGGTGAGGTCATGTGGTCTCATGGGAGTTCCAGAAGTGCTGCCAGGCTGGAGAAGCCTCTCATGCCAGGGGAAGGGGGGGTTCAAGTAAAAAAATAACGCCCCAAATAGAAAGAAGATCCTTCGCCCACCTCCCAAATTTAAAAAGTTAGGTGGAAATCCTGTCCACCTCCCCAAGGAGAAAATGATTCAAAATTATCTTCCTCCCTGTGAAAGAGGCAGAAAAAAAATGCCTTTTCTCTCCCCTCTTTCACATTCAGAGAAAAAAATGCTGAAAACAGGGGGCAGGATTTGGCACAGCACTACTATAGATCATGCAGGTGAGAGAGAGCCACCAAGAAAGGTGTCTGGTGGCACATTAGTGCCCATGGGCACCACACTTCCTACCCCTGATGTAAGAGGTGACCCATCAGAAAGGATCTCTTAGCTGGAGCCAGCCCTGCTTCATTATGTCTGATCCTGTCCACAGGCAGCTCCCAAATAAGGCTGGTTCCCAGGTGGACCTTGCCTACAAGGGAATGCCCTGTTCCTCATGCAGCTGCCGGTTCTTGTCTCCAGGAACAGCCCTCTGCCAGAGGGGAAAGCAAGTCTCTTTACAAGGAGGGGCCAGAGCTCAGTGATAAAGCACATACAGTCATAGGGTGGCCAACTGTCCTCTTTTACAGAGGACAGTCCTCTATTTCGATGGCTATTCTGAAGGCATCCTCTGTTTGAAGGGCTGTCCAGTCCAGGTCTGGCTGAAAGTTGAAGAACCATCATCTTCCACACTATGGTGAGATATACTGTGTTTCTATTAACTTATTATTATTATTTCTAAATTTGAAGCTATCAATGAGCATATGCACAATTTATCCAAATCGGCATAATGTTTTGTCCTTTTTTTGGTGATCCACTTTGGTGACCCTACATGCAGATAGACTGGCATCTCCAATTTTAAAAAGATCAGGTTGCAGGTCATGGGGAAGACCTCTGCCTGGGACCCCGAAGACCCACTGCCAGTCCGACTATGGGTTATATGGACAATAGTCTGCCTTGGTATAAGTGTGCAAAAGTGGGAGAGCATCCCAAATAGACCCCAAAATGGAAAGAAATCTCTCAGGGTACTGGCACAAAAAAATTATTTGTAAAAAGCCCAACACCAGTGAATTGTAGTAGGAGACATTTGTTATAGGAATTTCTGCAGACATTTTTATAACCCCCTGAAGAACACCTTAAAATTACAATAGGCTGAAATGTATTGGGCTTTTAACAGATACAATTTTTGTTCCAGCATCCTGAGATCTTTCTCTCCATTTTTGTTACTTGGTATAAAACAGCCATCTAGGCTGAATGCCCAGGCAAAATGAATAATGATAATAATAAATATTTGGTCTCGTCCACTCTCTGGAAGGGTATCATTTGCGTCTGAAGAGGCATAGTGAAGTGTATATGCATGTCAGTTCTTTGTTTAAAAATGTTAGTGTATCATTTTAATATCTTATCCAGGTTCTGTCCTGGGTATCCTAATTGTTCCTTATATAGAATTCTGATATCACTGCAATACCTTTTAATTATGTCCTTATACATCCAACCCATTTCCTGGAATTTATGCTGTGAGGCCTTTGCCCCCACTGCTGTCTGCATTTCAGTTCCAACTTGGTCCTCTTCCCAATTCTGAAAACAAAACAAACCCTATAGTGGTGTTTCTAACCATCCGAGAGAGAGAGAGAGAGAGAAGAAAACTTCTCAAAGGTTCATTCTTCTGTCTCTCTTATCTATGCACAATATCACTATTGTCAAAAGGCTGACATTTAAATCCAGACCTGAACTGGAAAGTCAGTTTTAAATACCTCAATCTGGCCAGTAAAAACAGAAATCTGGAGTGAAAATGTGACACCCCCTCAAAAAAAAAAAAAATCCTTTGCTTAACTCTGGTCTCTTGAATGGGATCCAGTTAGGAAATTATTTGGATGGCTATGCCTAGCTACCAGACAACAGCATTTTTTAAAAAACAGTATTCCTTCTCTATATCTCTATCTCTGTATAGATACAGAGGATGCCAGGGAAATAACAAAAGCAGTTGGGACATAGGGATTTTGTAAAATTCATTATCTCTGTATTTCACAGATTGTTTGATGCCTTCCATTCCATCATTCACTCATTGATGAAATTGGATTTTTTTCCCATTTCCCGAATTTATGTAAATTCACATTTTTGCCAATTTGCATCTCTACAAATTCACACTTGCAAAAATGCACAAATCCCCTCCAAAATGCTTTAGCCTATGAGGGAAATGTGCAGTTTCTGCCAGTTTTTTTTTTAAGATATTTTTCTACAACTCCCAGGATTTTCTGCATTCAGAATATGTGTTCAGCCACTGAGCTATAGCACCCCACAGGCTGCTTTTTGGGGATGTCAGAGAAATCCACAATAGGATCAAATAATTTTGAATTTCTGTGGATCCAACCCAAGGATTCTGCAGCATTCTGACTTTTCCTGAGTCTCACAGATTGCATGGACATCCAGACTGGTGTGTGTGTGTTTACTTTCCAGAATGTTACACAAATTCAGTCATTGAAAAAAATGCAAAATAAAAAACACAGGCTGAAAATCCATATTTCCCCATTGGTCTAAAGCATGAAAATGTGTATTTATGGGGGAATTTGCGCATTGGAGGATTTGCACATTTTCACAAGTATAACTTTGCACAAATGTGAATTTCTGCAAATACAGGAAATTGGGAAAAAATCTGATTCTGCCAATGAGTGCACAATGGAAAGGTACCTGACATTCTGCAAAATGCAAATGGAATGGATTTTACAAACTCCGTACATCCCTATTAAAAACAAGAGTGGCTGAACAGGCATGTATATAGTTACAGATATTTAAAAATATATTATCCATTTTATTCCTATAGTCATGATGGTGATATGATGCAAGTTAATTTAAAATGCAAAATTGTGCATGCTTAGAGCAGTTTGCGGGAGGTTAAATCAGGGTTGACAATTTTTTTATTTTTTTTATTTTAAGTATCAGAAATGTAGAATTGTGAATTATGGAATGAAGTTGGGGGGAAGAGGAAGAGGAGAAGAAAAATGTTAGTTATGTACTTCACACCTAAAGTTATACACATGGGTGTCTAAAGCCCCACCACCACAGTAAGACCATTATGTCTAGGGACTAAAATGACCTAGCTGCACCACTATTTCCAGATGTTTTAGATTGCAGCTCCCATAATCTCTTGTTCCTTTTGCTGACTTTTGTATACTATTTTTAAGAAGTGTTTTAAGCTGTGTTTTATTGCTGGATTTTTAAAAACTGTTTTTAGTTCAAAGTTGTTTTTAGTTTATATGTTGTTTGTATATATTGTCCATATGTTTTTATGTAAATGGTTTTTAAACTTTGTATATTGTTTTTTAATGTCTCAACTTTTGTAAACTGCCCAAAAAGCTTCGGCTATGGGGCAGTATAGAAATGTTAATAATAATAATAATAATAATAATAATAATAATAATAATAATCCCTGTCCATTGCCCATGCTGGCTTGGGCTAGCCCAAAACATCTGGAGGGCATCAATTGCCTATCACCGGTGTAGACAGTACTGACCTACATGAATGACTGTTCTGACTCAGTATATGGTAGGGATGTCAGAGAAATCTACAACTGGACCAAATAAGTTCAGATATTCATGAATCCAACCTGTGGATTCCTCAGAAGACCAGCTTCCTCCTTGTCAGGTAAATTCCGCAGACTTGCAGACCAGTTTTCTAACTTTCCCCAATTTTGCACAAATTTTGTCATAGAAAATATGCATTTTTTAAAATGGCCAAAAATGCACATTTCCCCCATGGGCTAAAGCATGAAAATGCGCATTTGGGGGGAATTTGCATATTTTTGCACATATGGGAAAATCCGATTCTGTTAATGGGTGGACCCCAGAATGAAAGGCGCCTGACAATCCACAAAACAAAGACAGAATGGGTTTTACACAGTCTGTACATCCCTAGTATATGGTAACTTCCCTGGTCATTTCCTGCACCTAAAAGAAGCTCCCTCCATAGGGAATCAGTACCGAGGTGGGTTAAGAACAGTTGTAGACATTTAAAGATACTGAGGTGAAAATTCTAAGTGCTTCCTGCAAAGACAGCATTGTGGATGGAAAGTCAATATATCAGCAGCAACACATGTCTGATAAAGACCCTATTCTGAGCTGTGCTAAGCAAGTGGAAATCAAGGGAGCATTATTGGCAACTTCACTTTATGGGATTATTGTGGGACTTATTGTGATTAGTTCTGTGCCAAAAACTTCTCCTGGATTTTTTTCAACCATTCTCATTCAATTTGATAGAAGAGAAATTGCTTTCAAAAAGAATTTCAGTGGTGAAGACATTTCTGAGAAATTCTCATGGGTTCGGCTTGGGTTTCTTGGGCTTATCTTACTTGGGAGGTAGCTGAGGAGTGAGGAAATTGTCCTGTTATAAAACATCCTGAATGAGGTAGAACAATGGAAGCCTCTTTCATGGGGGGAGAAAACTTTCAGGAAACTGGAAGACAGGTTTTGGCACTAACTCCACTTCATCCTGGAGCTGGACACAACACTGCCCCGACCTGCATTGTGGTGGATGCAAACCAGGAGCCAGCCTGCCAAGGCAGTTGGTGCTGTTGCAGCACGAACCCCCCCCCCCAACTCTTACCAAAAAAGAAAGAAGCTTTGCTAAAAGACCTGCCAATGGGGAGCCCTACCTGGGATAAATGATTGAGGATGTATCCTCCCCCTGAAGAAATTCAGTGAAACTGAAAAAAGAAAGAAGCTGTGCTACAAGCCCTGCCAATGGGGAGCCCTGCTTGGAAGAAACTGTGGAGAATTTCTCCTCCCTCTGGAGAAATTTGGTGAAATTGTCTCCCAAATTTCTCTGCCCACAAGTAAGGTGGAGAACTTCAAGAGGCCATTTGTGCACAGCTCTAACTGTGATCATGTAGATCAGTGACTACATTATAGTCACTGTAGGCAAGTGCTGTATAATATGGATGGGATTATACATTCCACATGGGGCTGCCACATCAAACTGGTATATATCTGAATTAGGGATAACAGAGAAATTGGCAACGGATTTAAATGCGTTCAGATTTCTGTGAATCCATCCTGTGGATTCTACAACGGACTGGCTTCTTCTGCAGATTCTCTGGACCTGCAGACCATTTTTTTTTTTGCCTTGGGGAGGGGTATTTGCTCAAATTGGCGCTTGCGCTAATGTGCATTTATGCAAATGGAACAAAATTCTCATACATCCACAAACACATCAGATTCTATCAATGAGCAGATGATGGAATGAAAGACACCTGACAATGTGTGAAACAGAACGGATTAAACAAAATCTGTACATCTCTAAGCTGATTATGGCTGAAGGAAATGCCTCCTCATATATCATCGTACCTGTATTAAGATTTGGGTAGGGCAGCTCTTCTCCAAGTGCCATTATGCATTTACAAAAGACAGAGCCTTCTTGGAAGTGGCACCCCAGCTTTGAAATGCCCTCCCAAGGGAGATACAATTTGTGCTGACCTAGCTTTCTTTTTGGCACCAAATCAAAGTGTTCCTTTTCCCCCAAGGCATTTTAGCATTTTTATTAGGGCTGTGCAAGGACCCCCGATCCAACTCGGAAGCTGCTTCATGGCTTTGGAGGTGGGCCCAATTCAGCTTGAGCTGGTTGTGGGGTGGGGGCGACCTGACTTGGACCTGAGGCCAAAGATAGATTTGGCCATCCGAATCCCTCTTCAGGCCCCCACTGATGCCCCCATGCAAACCCCCAGCTCCTTACCTGGGCCGCTGCTGCCTCCTCCACCGCTGCTGCCACATCCTCCTCCTCCGCTGCCTCCTCCACTGCTGGCAGTGGTGATGGAGAAGATGGTGGCAATGGCAGTGGCAGTGACTTCTGTGAGTTACCTCAGGTGAGGAGCTGAAGGCGCCAGTGCAGCTGGGCCAGGATGCTAAAGCTCCGAAGTGCACCAAGCACTTCGGAGACCCCTAACCAGCTTCGGGTCACTTCATGCCCCCTCCGCTTCATCTTGGAAGGTGCCCAAAGTGGCCCGAAGAGGCCCGCTTTGATTCGGGCCTCAGGCCAAAGCAGGGCACAGCCCTGATTTTTATTTTTAAATGATTGATCTGTTGGTTTGCTGTTGAAATGTTGTTATACCAATTATTTTGTAATGTTATCATGGTTCTTATTATATTGTATTTCTCTTTTTATAATGTTACGTACTCCACCTGGAATCCTTTGTGGTTGAAGGGTGGTCTGTAAATTTTCCATATACAATAATATAATAAATATACAACAAATGTAATTGTGTTGCTGCCAAAAACAAACAAAACATGCAAGTGCTGGTGGGCATCTCCCCATTACCAGAAACCACTTATGTCCTTAAGAGGACATAGCATCTAATTTGAAAGACTTGCTGAGTAATGAAAGTCGTACCCCATTACTCTGTGTAATGTGTACACACCTGAAGATAAGACCTTAACATCGCATCAGCCGATTCATAAGAAAGCACTCCCTTAATTAAGGTGATGGTTTTCTTCTGCAGCGTACACAATCTTCCATTCAGCAACCAATTTAATGCAAGATTAATTAAATACTGTACTCTCTCTTCTTCTTATGGCACTGTAGTGCAAGTCAATACTCTGGATGTGACCAAGATTCTTTTCTCTTAACATCAAAGGAGAGAAATGTAATTTCAAGTGGCCCCCAAAAGTTGTAATAACAGTGACAGTGGAATCTGGATTCTGACTCCTTTATCATGCATACAATATCCAATTGCCCGTGATAATGATGTGACACCGTTGTCACTTTTCATGGACCACCCAAAATGGTCAGATGCCAGGTGAGGATGTACTGATTCTTCCATACTCTGCCTCTTCCAGTGTAGGGGAGCTTATGGAAGGACCCATAGATCATGGAGGCAACACTGGCTATGGATATTGTCTTTCTCCTCCTCCAAAGATAATTAGATGGTAGGTTGGATTCAGGATCTGCCTTCTTCAAGAGAAAGGGACCTTCCATGAGAGGAAGGGCTCTGCCTGTAGGGATGGTGGAGAAATCCGCCACAGACTCCAGTGAGGCTGGATTCTAAAGAATCTGGAGTCCGTGGTGGAACGGACTGCTCCCCTCCGCCACCCTGCAAAGTCCAGTCGGGACAGACCCTACCTGGTGCCGGCCAGTCGGGGTCCATCATCTTCAGTCTGCAGCCATCCGCTGCTGGGCTGCGGACACAAATGGCATCCAGCGTAGCGGACACCATTTGCTTCCCTGCCCTTGGCCATGATAGGCTATGTAAATATTTACGTAGCCTATCATGGCAAAGAGCAGGGACACAAGTGGCGTAGCGGACAGCAGATGGCTGCAGACTGAAGACGACGGACCCGGACCTCATTAAGGAACAAACATTCAGAATTCTCATTAATATTAATACATCATAAAAGATAGATAGATGATAGACAGACAGACAGACAGACAGATGGATGATAGGGGGAAAGAAAGCAATTGAGCACCTTTTCTGCATACAAAAGGTTGAAGGTTCAGTTCCTGGCATCTCCAGTTAACAAAAGGATCAGGAGGAGGTACTGGGGAAAGACCTCATCCTGACACCTCAAAGAGCCAGTGCCAGCCAGAGTATGCAATACTGGCTTAGATAGACAAATAGTTTGATCTGATATAGGCACCTTCCTATGTTTCCCCGCCCCACTCTAAGTGGTTACATTACCCATCAGTATAACATCTGGTGCCCCCATCTTTACATATGTGTAAGTTTATCTTCTGACAATGGCATTGCAACTTTCCTCATATGTCTATTGCTGTTGTTTTCTCATTGTATGGGTTTTTTATTGTATGGGATGTTGTTGTTTTTGTTGGTTTGTTTATTTAATTCTATACAGCCCAATAGCCAAAGCTCTCTGGGACGTTCACAACAATTCACAAAAAATACAAATGCTCTAAGGAGGGCTCTTGCCTTTCAAGGTGGCCTAAAAATATCTTAAATAAAATAAATAAAAAGAATGAATGCAATGCCATGTTTCGTTAGAATGGCTCAGTAGTCTGTGATGTATTAAAGCAGACCACACCTACTCTAGTATTTCCGGACATGACACGAGTACCTTTTTAGGGCTGCAACATGCTCAATACTAGGGATGTCAGAGAATTCCGCCAGGGATCTCGGTGAGGCCAAATGCCAGTGCATTCGGCCCCCTGAAATCTGTGGCGGAATGGCCTGCCACCCCACCGCCCACTGCGGATCCCCCCCGGGACGAGACTTACCTAGGGCGGATCTTCCGGGCGGTGGCAGCTCCAGTGGCAGCTCCGGCGGCGGCTCCGGCAGTGGGCTGTCTTCCAACCGGCTGCTACCACCACCATTTCCAGGCTTGTGGGGGGAAAAAAAAAGACGTGATAGGCTACATAAAGATTTACGTAGCCTATCATGGCTAGGTTAAAAAAAAAAAGAAAAAAAAAGACGTGAGAGGCTATGTAAATCTTTACGTAGCCTATCATGGTTGGAGGTGGGTTTAAAAAAAAACGCGTATACAAATGGCGGTGGCTACGGCCGCCGCTATTTGAGTTCCTTCTTTTTGGCCGTCTTAATCTACGTAAATATTTACGTAGACTATGACGGCGAAAATCAAGGGGAATGCAAATAGCGTAGCGGGCGCTATTTGTGTCCCTTTTTGATTTGCCGTCGGTTGTTTTGGGTTTTTTTGTTTTTGTTTTTTTTTACCCAGAGCCCTCCGCGGCCGGAAATCCAGCTGCGGAAGGCTCTGGCCTGGCCGGGCCGGGCCTGGCCGGCTGCTCCGCGGAGCTGCCGCAGAGCACAGCCGGCCGTGGAGGATTCCGGGGGGAGGGATGGAGTGCCTCCCCCCCTGGCCAGGATTCCGGGGGGAGGGACGGAATGCCTCCCCCCACCACCATCAACATAATCCGCGAAAGGTTAGTCACTTTCATACATCCCTACTCAATACTCTCACCTTCTTAATGTCTAATCATGATCTCTCGGGTCAACTGAAAGCATCCCTTGAACAAACTGAACTCATGCACAGAGTGCATCATCTACATTAGGATGGGGAACACTTATTCTGTCAAGGGCCTCATTCTCTTGGGTAAAGCCGAAGCCTCCAGTGGGTGACTCAGCCTCAGCCTCTCTCTCTCTCTCTCTCTCTGACACCTCCCTCTCTCTTTCTCTGACATCCCCGTCTCTTTCTCTGACGCCTCTCTCTCTCTTTCTCTGACACCCCTCTCTCTCTCTGAGATCCCCTTCTATCTATCTATCTTTCCTCCTCTTCCTCCTCACCCAGCAGGCTGCTGAGAGACAAATAGATTGCTCTTACCAGAAGTCTGAACTGCTCACTTGCAGAGGGCTTTTCGTCTGAGAGCTGCAGGTTGCCCAACCTGAGCTACATACAGAGTGGCATTCTTTATGGCTGCCAAACAACTCTGGGACTTCCTTCCTTTGAAGTTTCTTTTTCTTGTCCTCTTCCCCTTCTTGTGCCATGTCTCTTTCCCCCTTTCCCCCTTTCCTCTTGTCCAGCTAGACTGTATATCATCTAGATATTTTAAATCATTATAAACCACCATCATAAAAAATTGTGAGAATATTTATGCTGCCTCTATCACATCTGCAAAGTTGCGTCCCAGGAGGCTGTTCCAAGTGTTCCGGAGCCTGGTCGGTCCAGTTGCTCCGGAACCGCTGGACCATTCTAAGGCCTCCTGTGCGGCCTTGGCAAGGCACTTTGCAGATAAAGTTGATCAGATTAGGAGTGTTATTCCGTGCGCTGTACATACAGTTAGTGAGCAGGAGGTGGTCTGTGGCACACCGGTTTTGTGGGATAGGTTCTAGCTTCTTCCTTCTGATGAAGTGGACAAGGTGCTTTCATCTGTAAGGCCGACCACCTCCTTACGTGATCCTTGCCCATCTTGGCTAGGGATGTACGAAAGTCACTTACCTTTCCGCGGATTATGTTGATGGAGGGAGGAGGTGTTCCATCCCTCCCCCCCGGAATCCTCCACGGCCGGCTGTGCTCTGCAGCAGCTCCGCGGAGCAGCCAGCCAGGCCCAGGCCAGCACCATCCACTGGATTTCTGGCCGTGGAGGGCTCTGGGTAAGAAAAAAAAAACCTGCATACGCAAATGGTGGCGGCCATGGCCGCCACCATTTGCGTTCCTTATTTTTGGCCATCTTAATCTACGTAAATATTTGCGTAGATTTTGACAGCGAAAATAAAGGGGAACGCAAATAGTGTAGTGGGCGCTATTTGCGTCCCTTTTTGATTCACCGTTTCAGCCTAGGTAAATATTTATCTAGGCTAAAACAGTGAATCAAAAAGGGATACAAATAGCGCCTGCTACGCTATTTGCGTTCCCCTTTATTTTTGCCGTCATAGTCTACGTAAATATTTATGTAGACTAAGATGGCCAAAAGGAACGCAAATGGAGGCGGCCGTAGCCACCGCCATTTGTGTATGCGGGGGGGTTGTGTGTTTTTTTACCCAGCCATGATAGGCTACGTAAATCTTTATGTAGCCTATCACGTCTTGTAAAAAAAACACACGACAAGACTGCTAATGGCAGCGGCTGGTCAGAAGACCAGCCACTGCCACCGCCGCCGAAGCCACCGCCGGAGCCGCCGCCGCCCGGAACATCTGCCCCAGGTAAGTCTCGTCCCAGGGGGGATCCATGGGGGGGGGCAGGCCATTCCACCACTGAGTTCGGGTTCCATCCCAAACTCAGGTTTGGGGTGTAGTGTCATCAGTATGTGGATGATACGCAGCTCTACCTCTCGTTCAAATCTTCACCAAGGTTGGCCATAGAATCCCTGTCCAAATCTCTGGACACGGTGAGTGGCTGGATGGGGAGGAATAAGCTGAAGCTGAACCCTGACAAGACGAGGTACTTTTGGTGGGAGACAAGAGGAGGTTGGGGGATGTTGACCTGGTATTGAATGGGGTACGGTTAGCCTTCAAAGACCAGGTCTGCAGCTTGGGGGTCATCTTAGACTCCCAGCTGTCCATGGAGGCTCAGGTGTCAGCTGTGAGCCGGACAGCGATGTACCAACTCCATGTGATATGGCGGCTGCGCCCCTACCTTCCCAACCATCTGCTCCCATTGGTAGTACATAGGGTTGGTGGAGAATTTCTCCCCGAAACTTCGGGGGGCCAAGCGCCAACGTCTTCGGCCCCCTGAACAAGTTTCGGGGAGAAATTCTCAGCACCCCCCCTGCCCCTCACACCCCCCCCCGGGACGGGACTTACCTTTCTCGAATGTCCCTCCCAGCGGCGGGTCCTGGCGGCGGTTCGTCGGGTCTTCGTCAGGGGTGGGGGCGGCAGCCGATCTTTCAACCGGCTGCCGCCGCCGCCATTCCAATAAAACTAAAAAAAAAAAACGCCCCCATGATAGGCTACGTGACGATTAACATAGCCTATCATGGCTAGATTTGCAAAGTCAGCCGTGATAGGCTATGTAAATCGTCACGTAGCCTATCACGGGTGACTTTTAAAAAAAAAAAAGCGCGTACGGATAATGGCGGCCCCCATAGGGAGCCGCCGTTCCCGTTCCTTATTTGGTCTCTGTAGTCTACGTAAAGATTACGTAGACTACGGCGAAAATAAGGGCAACGCTATTTGCGTTGCCCTTATTTTCGCCGTAGTCTACGTAAAGATTTACGTAGACTACAGCGACCAAATAAGGAACGTGAATGGCAGCTCCCTATGGGGGCCGCCATTTGCGTACGCACTTTTTTTTTTTAAGTCACCCGTGATAGGCTAGGTGACGATTTACGTAGCCTATCACGGCTGACTTTGCAGATCTAGCTGTGATAGGCTACGTTAATCGTCATGTAGCCTATCACAGGGGCGTTTTTTTTTTCTTTTATTGCAATGGCGGCAGCGGCAGCTGGTCGAAAGACCGGCTGCCGCTCCCGCCCCGGACAAACACCCGCCTAAACGCCGGCCAGACCCGCCGCCAGGAGGGACATTCGGCAAAGGTAAGTCCCGTCCTGGGGGGGGTGCAGGGGGCAGGGGGGTGCGGAGAATTTTTCCCTGAAACTTGTTCGGGGGGCCGAACACGTTGGCGCTCGGCCCCCTGAAGTTTCGGGGAGAAATTCTCCGCCATCCCTAGCTCCAGTCTATCAAGATCACCTTGAATTTTGTTTCTGTCTTCCAAAGTATTAGCTATCCCACCCAATTGTGTGTCATCTGCAAATGTGATCAGCATTGCCTGCACCTCCTCCTCCAAGACATTGGAGTTTTAGAAGATCCAATTGATATGCACTCGTTGAGTCCAATTCTGTAGCCAAATGTGGATCCACCTGATAGTTGTTTCATCTAGCCCACTTTGAGCTCGTTTGCTCATCAGGAGATCATGGGGCGCTTTGTTGAAAGCTTTGCTGAAGTCGAGGTATATTATGTCTACAGCATTCCCACAGTCCACAAGGGAGGTTACTTGATCAAAAAATGAGATCAGATTCGTCTGGCAGGATTTGTTCTTGACAAATCCATGTTGGCTTCGAATAATCACTGCATTGTTTTCAAGGTGCTTACAAATGGATTGCTTTATCATCTGCTCCAGAATTTTCCCAGAGATTGATGTCAGACTGACTGGTCTGTAGTTCCCAAGTTCCTCCTTTGTAGCCTTTTTGAAGATAGTGACAACATTAGCCCTCCTCTAGTCATCTGGCACTTCACCCATCACCCATGATTTCTCAAAGATCGTAGAATCCATGCAACACATTTTCCAGAAACACAGATGGCAGACCGGAGGGAAACCTGGTGATTGAAGGTGGACCCAGTTCAGTGTTTGAGTGGTCCCTGGCAAGATGCCTCCCAGGTGAGCCTCTCCTCCATTCAGTCCCCCCAGCAGCCATGGGCTTACATGGCAGAAGCCACTTGGTATTTTAAATGTCCCACAATGCCCCAGAGTGATGGTATGTGGGAGATGTAAACTGGCAGGCAGCTTCCTAGAGATAGTCTCTGACACAACCTAAGTCCATAGCCAGAGGAATAGGCAGGTGGAAGGGCCAAAATATATTTCTGCAATTGGTGGCACCAAGGCAATCATCACCACTGGTGGGCACTTCTGGGGACATGGATCCTGGCAGTTGCCCAAGGTTGCCCAGTGCTGACCTCACCCCTGACTGAAGAATCACTGCAAGTAGCACAATTCATGCAGGGGACAGGTGTTTAGACCTTCATATTTTTTGTCATGCTTTCTGAGCTCCTAGGCCTGTCATGTGCTGAAGTTCTGAACCAGAAAGGCAGACATGTCTTCTGCAAACATGCCTACAACTCTTTCATTGCTCTGACCATAGAGGGTTAATGAAACAGTTAATATTTTGTCACTTTATTTAGAAAACTTAGGTCCCTGAGCTTGTGGTAAATGCCAGAGTTTTTCTGTATATATGGAAATCTTGTATGCCTGCACACAAAAGAGCTTTCACTTGCTTGGTCGTGTGCAACAGCGTGTGTGAATCTGTCTGCGCAAATATGCATGCGCAGCTACATGTCCCGCCTGTGCTCTTAAAATGAATGG
Source organism: Heloderma suspectum (assembly GCF_057233095.1). NCBI lineage: Eukaryota > Metazoa > Chordata > Lepidosauria > Squamata > Helodermatidae > Heloderma > Heloderma suspectum. The sequence goes on along the minus strand of NC_139461.1, from coordinate 28,588,130 downwards.
GGAAGCCAGCCCACACAGGAGCTTTACACGTGTGAAGAAGTGAATGCGGCCCTTCAGATCAGAGCCACTGTGTTTCTCTCTGCCGGAAATGAAGAGAAATATCCATCAGGTTGATTAAGGGATGTTGTTTTATATACAATCTGGCCAAAACACACACATACACATCCTCAGTCTTGTGCAGATAAGGCCTGTAAAGTTCACAAAACACAGCACATCATTAATACTGATATTTGCATGGCATCCCTTCAAAGCATTCTGGTTTTAATTTGCAAGATCTGATTGAACTCGGAGACTTCAGCTGGGCACACAGATCAGATAAAGCAGATCGCAAACATCCTCACATGATGATCAAAATATGGTGTACAGTTAAAAAAAATAAAAATAAAAAGACACAGCAGTAACCTATAATATAGAGAGGAGTCTTTTTCTTCCCTCTGGCACTCAGTTTTCCTGGGCTTTTCATAAAGCGAGGGATTCTCGCCCAGGGCAGACATGTGAACTTCAGTCTGGAAAATCAAAAGAGACTGACCAGAAATATTATAATAGGTTTTTCAGCTGGCTTGATTGAAGTGCCTTTAATATTATAAACAACGAACAAATATTTGCAGAGCCAACATACAAGCTACGAAGTTCATAGCACTTATGCAAAGAAAGCAAACAAACATTCCCTGGGTGGAACCCCACCCCTAAACCCCCGACAAACTACTTTTTCTTTTTTTTTTAGGAGAGCTTAAGGGACAGCTACATCACACCTTTGAATTGTGATGTGTGATATGTTAACCATAGGAAGCTGCCTTGTATCAGCTTAGACCATTGGTTCATCAAGCTCAGTACTGTCTACACAGACTGGGAGCAACTCTCCATGTTTTCAAGGCCAGAGTCTTTTCTAGCCAATTGGGATTGAACCTGCCTGGGACTGAATCTGGGACATGTTTCATGAAGAGCATGTATTCTGCTACACTGAGCGATAGTCAGCCCTGAAGATGCCCATTAACAGTTGGCACCCAGGCATCAGATGAAGCGGGCACCCCAGTCACAACCTTCTCCGCTATGGTGAGATGGATAGTATTTCTACTTAAATTGTTATTGTAATAACTATTTCTAAATGTGCAGCTATACTTATAAATTAGCATATGCAAAAATTATGAAAATTGGTGACCTCCTTGGTGTCTTTTCTTTTTTGGTGATGTATTTCCTCTTTTTTTGATGTGTCTGTGCCCACTCTGAATGTCTCCCCTGTTGTTGGAAACTTCTCTGGCATAATGAATAATTCATTTCAAATCTAGTATTCACTTTGAATTCAATAATCAGTTCAAGCAACCAAATTTTAACCTGTTTTCTCCGTGAAGGCTCCTGGTGGTTAATGATGTGTAAAATAACAACAACAACATGTTTTTTTAAAACAACAACAACTTCCAAGTGGATTGTCCCCTCATTCTAGACCTAGTATCTTATGTGCAGTATAGAAACTTGCCAACTGTGTACTTGTAATGTGGATGATATGAACTTGAGCACACTCGTAGAGAGAGTGGAGGACAGGAAGGCCTGGCGTACTATGGTCCATGGAGTCACGAAGAGTCAGACACGACTTAATGACTGAACAACAACAAATGTGGATGATGGCTTCAATTGCATTGTCTCCATGAATCTATTCCAGTGAACAGACTTGGGTCCACCACTGACAACCACCCAACTCCAACGTAGCAGTGAAGCAGGAATTAACCACAGCATGGGATACCATATGCCTATTGTCATATGGTATCCCACACCATTTGTCAAGGGTGTGGCCCCTAACAACCATAATTGCCTGGCATTTTGGAGTTTGAGTGAACATGGAAACATGGAACACAACATGTTAAAGTGAATGGGTTTTGTTTGTTGAATATGTTTTAAAGGTGTGACTATAGTTGTATTAGGGCACCGTGCTCCACAACTGTGGAGCCTTGGCCATGCCAACTTCATGATAAAGCTGACTACTCCTGATCCCTCAACCGCTGTCTGGAGTTGGCCATTCCTGGCCTAAGGAAATGATTTCAATGTCTCCAAACAGGGATTGGTAGGAACAAGTCCTTTGCAGTATTCATGGGCAGTATAATTGCTTTGCCAACATGTTTGTATCTGGTCAAAATGCTCCTAAGAGAAAGCCATTCCCCCCCCCCTCACACACACACACACACACTTCTTTTTTTTTGGAACAGACAGAAAAAACATGGAATGGGCTGAGCAGTTCATGGCCCTTATCCATTTATTATGAAAAAAGCATCACCTCCAACACCTGGGGGAAGGGGCAGGGAGAAGGGAATAACTCAGCCTTGTGTCCCAAAGTAAATCTAATTATTAAAGGAACAAAGAACTTGGCAAGGGTTTAAGAGATTGTTTCTTGTTAGCATTGTTACCGAGGAGGGTGCAGAAAGGAGCAAGCAAACCCATGAAAATCAATCTGTCAAGGATTGAAACGAATGATTGTAGAAACAGAGTATGTTTTTAACTGCTTCCCAGCTGTTCAAGTACCAAGCCATAAAAATGCTAACTTTAGTGGTACACTTCAACCTAGAAAGTGTCAGTGTGTCCAGCTTAAGGGGAGGTTATTTATTCCAAGGGAAAGAGACAAAAAGGTTGCATTATTAAGTTCAGTGGGGCTTTCTTTTGTGTCAACGTGTATAGGATTGCACTGCTATTATGTGTGTGTGTGTGTGTGTGTGTGTGTGTGTGTGTGCAGTATGTCTATATATTGGACAAGATCAAGCCAAGGCCTAATCAAACACTATCATATTTTAAGGAGATTAGATACTATAAGTAGGGATGCTGAAGAAATCCACCACGGACTCAAATGAGGCCAGATTCCAAAGAATTTGACCTCCAGAGTCTGTGATGCAGTGGCTGCACTTACTTCCTTCTCCAGAGGATTTCCCACAGACTGGCTGTCCAGCTCCCTAGAACACACGATACACTAATGGTGGCTGCCATTAGCCTATCGAGGAGAAAAAAATCCAGCTGTAAATGGCGTATTGTTACGTCATTTGTGGCCGTAAAGTAGGGATGTCAAAGAATTCCGCCACGGATCTCGGTGAGGCCGAATGCCAGTGCATTCGGCCCCCCAAACTCTGTGGCGGAATGGCCTGCCACCCCCTGCCCCCCCGCGGATTCCCCCCGGGACAAGATTTACCTGGGGCGGATGTTCCAGGCGATGGTGGCCCCAGCAGTGGCTTTGGCGGCGGCTGCGGCGGCTGGTCTTCCGACCGGCTGCCGCCGCCACCATTTGCAGTCTTGTCTTTTTTTTCTTTCTTTTTTTACAGAGACGTGATAGGCTACGTAAGTTTTTACGTAGCCTATCACGTCTCTGTAAAAAAAAAAGATGAAGAAAAATAAGGAACGCAAATGGCGGCAGCCATAGCCGCTGCCATTTGCATACGCGTTTTATTTTATTTTTTTACCCAGACGTGATAGGCTACGTAAGTTTTTATGTAGCCTATCACGTCTCTGTAAAAAAAAAAAAAGACAAAGAAAAATAAGGAACGCAAATGGCGGCGGCCATAGCCGCCGCCATTTCCATACGCATTTTTTTGTTTGTTTTTTTACCCAGACGTGATAGGCTATGCAAGTTTTTACGTAGCCTATCATGTCTCTGTAAAAAAAAAGACAAAGAAAAATAAGGAACGCAAAAATAAGGAACGTGGCTACGGCCGCCGCCATTTGCGTACACGTTGTTTGTTTGTTTTTCCTTACCCAGAGCCCTCCGCGGCCGGAAATCCAGCTGCGGATGGCCCTGGCCTGGGCGTGGCCGGCTGCTCCACGGAGCCGCCACAGAGCACAGCCGCCTTTCGAGGATTCCAGGGGGGAGGACCAGATCGCCTCCCCCCCTAGCGAGGATTCCGGGGGGAGGGACGGAGCGCCTCCCCCCCCCCCAGCGGAACCCGGCGGAGCCAAGTAAGCAGGGTTTCGTACACCCCTACCATAAAGCACAACTTAGCCCTAAATTGCAGCTGGTTATGGCTGTGTTTAGGTCAAAGTCAGTGCTTTACGGCCGCAAATGGCGTACAATATGCCATTTACAGCTGGATTTTTCCTGCGATAGGCTAGTGTATTGCGGGTGGAAATATAGCCGTAAATGGTGCATTGTATGCCATTTGCGGCCATAAAGCACTGACTTTGACCCAAATACAGCCATAAATAGCTGCAATTGAAGGCAAAGTCAGGCTAAGGGCAGCCATCACTGATGTATCGCATATTCTGGGAAGCCAGAGAGCCACGCCGCCAACTCCTGCGGATGCAGCTGGGCTCTGGAGGATTCTGCAGGGCCCCAAGCAGCCCGAATTGCCCCTCAATGGACCCCCCTCAGACCAGAGAGTGTGGGGGTTCATACATCACTAACTATAAGCAGTGTCACCAGTCTGTTTCTATCCCTTGCCAACCTGCCTGGTCACTGAGGTCATCAGAAGGCTTTCTCCTGGTGGTTCCACATGGACCTATGATGACCCTATTGGAGTCCACCAGGAGAAGAGTGTTCCAAGTGGTCCGGAGCCTGGTCAGTCCAGTTGCTCCGGAACCACTGGAGCATTCTAAGGCCTCCTGTGAGGCCTTGGCAAGGCACTTTGCAGATAAAATTGATCGGATTAGGAGTGTTATTCCATGCGCTGTGCATACAGTTAGTAAGCAGGAGGAGGTCTGTGGCACACCGGTTTTGTGGGATCGGTTCCAGCTTCTTCCTCCTGATGAAGTGGACAAGGTGCTTTCATCTGTAAGGCTGACCACCTGCTTACGTGATCTTTGCCCATCTTGGCTCATTATGAGCTGCAGAGAGAGGCTGGGTGAGGGGATCAAGGCAGTGGTGAATGCCTCCCTTAAGGAGGGAGTGATGCCATCAGCCCTCAAGGAAGCAGTGATAAGACCGCTTTTAAAAAAGCCCTCCTTGGATCCCCAAGTTCTGAACAACTTTTGCCCAGTCTCGAATCTGCCATTTTGGGGCAAGGTGATTGAGCGGGTGGTGGCGATGCAGTTGAAGGCACACTTGGAAGAAGCCGATTATCTAGACCCATTTCAGTCGGGCTTCAGGCTTGGGCATGGGACAGAAATGGCCTTGGTCGCCTTGGTGGATGATATGAGGAGGGCTCTGGATAGGGGTGAATGCTCCTTCCTTGTTCTCCTCGACCTCTCAGCGGCTTTTGATACCGTTGACCAGGGTATCCTCCTGGACCGCCTGGAGGGGTTGGGCATTGGAGACACTGTATTACGGTGGTTCCGGTCCTTCCTCTCTGGCAGATTCCAGAGGGTAGCACTGGGAGAGGAGGTTTTGGACCTGTGGCCACTCACTTGTGGGGTGCCACAGGGTTCCATCCTCTCCCCGATGCTATTTAATATGTGAAGCCGCTGGGGGCTATCATCAGGAGGTTTGGGGTGCGGTGTCATCAGTATGCGGATGACACACAGCTCTACCTCTCATTCAAATCTTCACCAAGGTTGGCCGTAGAATCCCTGTCCAAATGTCTGGAGATGGTGAGTGGCTGGATGGGGAGGAATAAGCTGAAGCTGAACCCTGACAAGATGAGGTACTTTTGGTGGGAGACAAGAGGAGGTTGGGGGATGTTGACCTGGTGTTGAATGGGGTACGGTTACCCTTGAAAGACCAGGTCCACAACTTAGGGGTCATCTTAGACTCCCAGCTGTCCATGGAGGCTCAGGTGTCAGCTGTGAGCCAGACAGCGTTGTACTAACTCCATGTGATATGGCGGCTGCGCCCCTACCTTCCCGACCATCTGCTCCCATTGGTAGTACATGCCCTGGTCTCCTCTCGTTTAGACTACTGTAATGCGTTCTACGTGGGGTTACCCTTGAAGACGGTTCGGAAGCTGCAGCTGGTACAGAACATGGCAGCCCACCTGATTAAAGGCAGCCGCTGGCAAGATCACATCATTCCAGTGCTGAAGGAGCTGCACTGGCTACCAGTTGTTTTCCGGGCCAAATTCAAGGTGTTGATTTTGACCTTTAAAACCCTATACGGTTCCGGCCCAGCCTATCTCAAGGAGTGCCTCCAGCAACACCAGATAGGCTGCTCAACAAGATCAGCCTCGGATGGCCTTCTCTCTGTCCTATCAGCCAGGACAGCTAGGCTGGTGAGGACAAGGGAGAGGGCCTTCTCTGTGGTGGCCCCCACTCTGTGGAACTCCCACCCTAGGGAACTCTGCCATGCCCCCTCTTTAATGAGCTTCTGCCATACATTAAAAATGTGGTTGTTCAGGCAGGCATTTGGGGTGGGCTAGGGTAATTTTAGAAATGTGCTGTTTTTAATATTGAATTTTATTGTATAAACTGTTTTTATTGTTGTACATCGCCCAGAATGGCTGGGTGACCGGCCAGATGGGCGATTAATAAATCTAATAAAGAAAGAAAGAAAGAAAGAAAGAAAGAAAGAAAGAAAGAACGTTCTGTGTGGCAATCCCTTTTCTTTGGAACTCCCTGCACCTGGAGGTCAGGTAGGCACCAACACTGTATTCTTTCAGGTGCCTCCTGAAAACAGCCCTGTTCCAGGAGGCATTCCTTAATTGACCAGTTAGTTATGGCCTTTATTGGCATTGTGTTTTTAAACAAATGTAATTTTAATGTGGCGTTTTAATCTTTTTATGCTCTTACTGTTTTATCCTTTGTGTTCACCACTCCAAAATCTGTTCTAGATATGGAGTGGTATATAAATATTGTAAATAAACAATAATAATAACTCAAAACATCTGAATGGAGCGCTTTCATCAGTAGTGGTGGGTAGGCTATGTTTTGGTGACGCTTGTCTGCAGCTGCTGGTCTCCACACTGAGGAAATCCTAAGAAGATTCCAAAGAATTGAGGTTCTCAGCAAGATTGTACGGCCTCGGTGCAGAATCGCTTTCACCGAAGGGCCAAATTCCATTCCAAAGCTTTCGTGGTTCCCATTCCAGTGGTGAGTGGGGCAAAAGGGGCAGGGCCAAAAAAATGCAAGCATATTGTAGCTTGAAGCACATACTGCCCCTAACTAAGCCTTAGGAGTGTTGGAAAGTCTGGTGTGACTTATGGCAGAGCTGCCTTATATAGAGAAAGTGTGGCAACACAGCATTTCGTATTGGAGGCAATGAATGCAGGCTAAAGCCATTTTAGAAAAAAGTTTAAATCAACTTACTTTATTATTGCTTTTATACACATCATCAGAGAAGGCTATCTAATGCTGCTTAACCACAAGCACCCCATAAAGCTGGGTGGATGAGTGTAAGTAAGCAAAGGCATGAGATATGGATACTTGCTTCCTCTCTGGAGAGCCCACAAGTTGCTTGTTGCAGAGGTAATACGAGAAGGAGTCAGGAAGAGGAAGGGGAGGGAGCAGGAGAAAGGAACTGATCAGACAACAAGGGGGGTGAACAAGACAAGCGGCTGTGGATGCAACATACTCTCTATTGCCCCCTAGTGTCTGGAAGCATGTGGAGTTGTTCCTATTATCCAACTTTATTGAATAGGGGGAAACACACACACACAAACTTGGAAACTACCAAACAATTGGCAGTTGTGAAAATAAGGTGGAGCCAGGGGAAAGGGGTGTGGCCATCTGAAGAACCCAGGCAGGCCAGATTGGGGCCCCAGAGGGCCAGATTTAGCCCCTGGGCTTGAGGTTCTACACCCCAGTCATAAAGAAAAGGCTGTTGCTCAGTGGTAGAGGACAGTTCCATTCCTGGTATCTCCAGTTAGGTCTGGGAAAGATCCCAATCTGACACTCCAGAGGAGCTGTTGCCAGTCAATGTACTGAACTAGATGGACCAAAGGTCTGGCTCTGTTTAAGGCAGCTTCCCTGTGTTCCAAGCTAGTTTGAAAATGATGAGTGCATCCTATTTGATTATTGGCTTGAAGAGTGTTTAATATTTGGCAGCCTTTGAGAGTTGACATGTAATGATAATTAGTATTAGACAGTTGACAACTTCTGAGATTGCATATCTGAAGTCTGCCAAAATCAAAAATATGAAAGGGATGCCAGCAGACTGGAAGCATTGGAATTTGAACTTCACATTTCACATTCAAAATGCAGGTTGGAAATCTGAACTTGACATTTTTCATCCAAAATTTCAAGAGAGATGTTTTGGTGAACACTGAATATTTGTGGGATTCATTTCGGCCCTAGGGTTGTTGTTGTTTTTAATAATGAAAAATAAACAGAATTTAAGGAGAAATCCCAGGCATATTTAGGCAGAAAAGAATCCTATACCTCCTAGCATTCCTGGGTCATCTTGACTGGCTGGGGAATGCTGGGAGTCATAGGGCTTTTTCTGTCTAAACATGCATAGGACTGCACCCTTAACCTACTACAACTGTGCTCCAAAACACAACAATAATCTGTCCATCTTGGTGCCATCCTGCTAGTGATGTAGATGTTAGGTCAAAAAGCCATAAGAAAAATTAAGTTACATTACAGTCAGGACACGTTCAAAACCCACATTCCCTTGTGTGTACCTAAAAAGAATACTGCATCTCCAACTAAAAGCCATAAAGGTCTGACTTTAGTTACATGCACTCTATAATATGAAAAAAGTGGGATAAAATGCAGAGGCTTAATGTAAGAGCTCAGAATGACTGTCACTGGAGGGCAATGACCTTCTTTGTGGTATGGCTACAATCATGTCTTCCTGTTGAATTATGCATTACAGTATTTATGTTCCAATTTAAATATTATTTAATATTTAACTTGCTGTGAAACATTCATACCACTATAGTCCCTTGGTGTTTACTACTGCTACAGTTTCCAGGGCACAGCTAGGCTTTCTGAACTGCCACCGTAAACACATCTTGTTGTGAATCTGGTAGTGACAGCTTAGGTTTGCTTCTAGTGCTTTGAAAGGTCATGCAGTAGAGGGCAACCAAAATCACCAAGGAGTTGGAGTATCTTCCCCATAATGAAAGGCTAAGCCATTTGTGGCTTTTTAGATAAGATGCAAGACACCTAAGTGGTGGAAGGAGGAATATCATAGAGGTACATAAAAGCATGCATTGTGTGCAGAAAGTCAACAAGGGCACAATCCTATGCATATTCAGACAGAAAAAGTTCTACAGTGCCCAGCATTCCCCACCCAGCTGTGCTGGCTGGGGAATGCTGGGAGTTGTAGGACTGTTTTCTGTCTGAACATGCATAGGATTACACCCTCGGCAGCTGGTTGGCCACTGTGTGAACAGAATGCTGGACTAGATGGACCCTTGGTCTGATCCAGTAGGGCTCTTCTTATGTTCTTAAGTTCTCTTTTTCTCCAAAATAGTAGAACTCAAGATGATGACGGTGATGATGAAGATGATTTAAATATCTTAGATGCCTTTTTCAAAAAAGACTCAAGGCAACTTACAGCAAAATTAAAACAAAATGGAAAACAACTCAAACAATTATCTATATCATTACTAAAATACAACCACCCCATAAAAACAACATCAGAACATCAGTGACAACCACAGACAATTAAAAAACACAACTCAACTGATGCATTAAAACAGCACATCGTATGCCATCCCATGCCTGGGAATGAAATGTATTGGCAGTAGATTCAGGACAGATAACAGAAAGTACTTCTTCACACGACACAAGCTGTATTTGGGTGTTCTCCCTCACTCAATTAAAATTGTTCGGGGATGGAGAGGGGTTGATTTGCTCTCTGACATGATGCTCCATCACAGAAGGATGGTATGGCATCCTTCGGACTGTTGCCTTCAACCCTCAGATTTTCTCCCAAACCATTATTTCATCACTATAACAAACCAGGCACCCTATTTATATTGTAATTGCAGTCAGGTAAACCTAGAGTATCCTCTTCTTCCCACCCACCAAAGTAACCCCTTTCTTTTCAGAATTAATTCTCCCAGCAAGGCTGCACAAACATAACATGCAAAGTGCTTATCTGTATTTTGTCAGAACTGGAAAAACAATTATATTTGGTAGCTTTTAATTAAATATTAAAGGAAAAGCCTCTCCTTTATCTTTCTTAAAAATTTTAATTAGCTATTATGTAAGTGCCAGAAGGTACATTATGTCATTTTTGGAAAGAATCTGCAAATTGTGGTTCTGGGTGCTCTAATGAGTTTGCAGAACTGATGTTAAGGACAGCATTAAGTGTTGATGGTGTCATCCCTGCTTGTGGTTTTAACCTTGGTGAGTTGTTCTGATAGGTTTTCTGAAGTCTTCTTCTTCTTCTTCTTCTTCTTCTTCTTCTTCTTCTTCTTCTTCTTCTTCTTCTTCCTCCCCCTCCTCCTCCTCCTCCACCACCACTTCTTGTTCATCATCATCATAGACCTCTTCTGGATCAGACCAAAGGGCAGTCTAGTCCAGCATCATGCTTCCCACAGTGGCAAATCAGATGCCTCTCAAAAACCCAGAAGCAGGTCATGAGGGTAGCAGTGCTCTATTGTTGCACACTGCAGTGGATACTCAGTGGCATATTGCCTATGAACATGGAAGCTCCATAAGCCATTATGGTGAATTGCCATTGATAGCCTTCTCCTCTATGGAGAAGGCTATCCCTTCTCTAATCCCCATTCACAGCCATCAAAATTGGTGGCCATGGCCACATGCTGTGGCAGCAAATTCCGTAGTTGTGAATGTAATTCCGTAATTAAATTTTTAGCTTTGCTGTTTTAAATCTGTATTTTAAACTCCTGCACTGCTGCTAGGTTTTATTGTGGTTGTATTGTTATATTGTGGTTTTAATGTTCTATATATTTTAAATTGTTTTATTGTGTGTTGTTTGGTTTTAATTTTTGTGAACCGCCCAGAGAGCTTCGGCTATTGGGCGGTATAGAAATGAAATAAATAAATAAATAAAGTTGAACTATGCACTGTGAGAAGGAGCATTTCCTGAATCTCCTACCATTCCATTTCACTGGATGATTCCAGGTTCTAATGTTACAATTGTTATCCAGTTTTTTGCACCATGCATAATATTATGAAATTCTATCATGTTTATTTCATTTAATAGATTTATATACCACTGAACATATTTAGAAATATATCTAAGAGGCTCACAAAACACAATATAATATACGTTAAAATACAATTAAAATACCTAAAAATTGCTAAAACATTAATATAAAACAATAATAAAAACATTAAAATCAATTAAAGCAACACCGTAATTACAAACAAATAGACTGTGCAGCACATTCACTCAGGGAAGGCCTCGGTAAAGAAATGGGTCTTTAACAGGAACCTAATGCATGATACAGTTGGTGCCTCCCAAATACCTGGGGGGAGAGCATTCCATAACTTCAGTGCCACCATGGAGAAGGCCCACTTCCTGGTTGCTGCAAGCTGGTAGTCTGCAGGTTGTGGTACCACCAGCAAGACCTCTTCCGATGATCTTAATGATCACACATGTTCCACACACACACACACAAACACACACTTTGTCATCTTTTTCTCCTAAACTAAAATGCAAATTAAAACACTTTAGCCCAGCCTTCCCCAATTGGTGCCTTCCCAGATGTGTTGGACTACAACTGCCATCATCCTCAGCTAGCATGGCCATTGGCTGCTGGAACTCTGTAAGTGTTCATAGCAGGGGTGGGGGATGTAGCTGTTGGGAGGTGGAGACCAACAACATCTGGAGGGCCACAGCCTTCTCAACTTTTGGTCTAAGCCAGCGGTGGGCAACCTGTGGCCCTCCAGATGTTTCAGCCTACAGCTCCCATGATTTCTCATGATTGGTTATGCTGGCTAGGGCTGATGGGAGTTGTAGGCCAAAACATTTGGAAGGCCTCAAATTGCCCACCCCTAGTCTGAGCATTGCTTCATGCGGGTCATCACAAGTCTCTCAACCTGCCTTGTAAGAAACCAGTCTGCAAAGCCATCCGTATGAAGGGAACTGGTTCACACCAATGCCATTGTCCTGTGACCTTGGAAGAATCAAAGCAGCGTGTGGTGACTGATATCTGAAATGAAGGATGTCAGCGTCACACAACAGCAAACAGTGAGTGTGCTGTGTTGATGTGGCATCCTGCCCCTCGGTTCCCTTACAGGACCCTCAAGAGGCAATTATCTGAGAATATAGTAAGCCATAAATGCTTTTATTACAACAGAACACAGGAAACTGCCTTATACTGAGTCAGACCCTAGGTCCATCTAGCCCAGTATTGTTGGCACTGACTGGCAGCAGCTCCCCAGGGTTTCAGGCAGGATTCTTTCCTAGCCCTACCTGGAGATGCCGGGGATTGAACCTGGGCCCTTCTGCATGCAAAGCAGGCGCTCTACCACTGAGCTATGGCCCCTCCCCCTGTCTTTGACAAGATCCCTCTACAACAGCCAAAGCTGCCTATCTGCAGATATCTATCTGCACAAGGCAGCTGGTGTTCTGGGTTGCATTATCAGAAACAGGAGCTCAAGTCCAGAGAAGTCCACACTACGTGAGCATGGAAGCAGCCTTCAGCAAATGGACATCCTACATGCAAGCATGGACTGAGCATCCAGCAGTGGGAGATGTGCATAGAAAGCTAGATTTTTAAAAGCCAGATTCCCACTGATCAGTCCCCTGTGTACCCGCCATACTTCCAAATATGTATGTATGTATGTATGTATGTATGTATTTCTATACCGCCCAATACCCAAAGCTCTCTGGGAAGTTCACAAAAATTAAAACCACAAAGTGCAGCTTAAAACAACATAAAACATTGTTAGATATATTGTAACAATATAAAATATGAAAGCTTAAAACCACAATATAACAGCACAACCAGAATAAAACCTAGCAGCAATGCAGAGATTTCAAATACAGTTTTTAAACAACTAAAGCTAAAAGACTAGGAAGCTAAAATGCTAAAATACTGGGAGAATAAAAAGGTCTTCACCTGGCACCAGAAAGAGCACAATATAGGTGCCAGGTGAACCTCTCTAGGGAGCTCATTCCACAGCTGGGCATGTGGAATGCTTTTAGCTGAATTTTCATGAGCTGTATTGGACTGGAAGAACACCTGTATTTCACAGGGATAGACCTTTTATGCGGTACCTGCCACCCCACACCCCCATTGAATTGCTACTACAGCTGCAGTGGCAGGCAGGAACAACCACCACAGAACACACAGTGATTTTGCTTTAAAACAAGGTGCACAGGAAGCTCTCTCCACTTTGTGTTGCTGCACTGCCAATTTCGACAGCAAATTCAGCAGTACGACAGGGGCAACAAGGGGGTGATGGTTTGTCTCCCAGTAGGTTCTGGGGAATTGCCACCCCCGACTCCTGAAAGTTGCCCACCCCTGATGTAGAGCATTTGAGGCGATGCCTCATTTTCCCCTATATATCAGGAGGTTTTTGTGCCGAGCGACACAAGCGGGAGGATGCTGTTGAACTCATGTCCTGCTTCATAGGCACCTGGTTGGCTTATGTAGGAACAGAATGTTGGACTAGGTTGGCTTGGGTCTAGGGTGGCCAGCTGTGAATTGCCAAAACAGAAAGCATACATCACCAAAAAAGAGAAGAAAAGAGGATACCCAATTTGCATGATATTTGCATATGCTAATTTATTTGTATAAGCGCAAATGTAGAAATATAATATTTTAAGTAGAAATACAGTATTATCATAGTGTGGAAGACTGTAAAAAGGTGACTTCTGTGCCTTGCTCAGTCTGCTGTTCAGGGTCTGCTGATGGGCAATTTCAAGGCCCCTGCTCTGATCTCCCTTCTGATGGTTCTTTATCTTTAAACCAGACTTGGACAGGATAGCCCTTCAAAATGGAGGACACCCTCAAAATAGAGGACAGTCTTCTGGCAGCCCTTCAAATAGAGGACTGTCCTCTGTAAAAGAGGACACATGACCACTCTACATTGGGTCTGATCCGGCATGGCTCTTCTTGTGTTGCTACGTAAATCCTCCAATGTGTATTCAGTTTGAAACCGTCCCTCTGTCTTCTGTCCTGCATTAGTAACGTTCACCAATGGCACATTGCTGAAACTTATTTTTTCTTATTCATTACATACCACCCAATAGCTGATGATCTTATAGTCTTACAGAGCAACCCTATGCCTGTTGACTCAGATGTGAGGCCCACTGATTTCAATGGGACTTCCTTCCTTGTAAGTGTGCATAGGACTGGAGGCTTAGCATCATTTATGAAACACCCTTAGAATGCTATGTTCTTATTTTTTAACATATCTACCCTACCTTTTTCTCCAAGGAACTTAGAGCAGAGCACTTAGAGTCAGCAAAATCAATGTGGCAATATATCCTGAAGAAGATCGAGGCATGGATCTGCCACTGGAGACACAGTGGGGAACTAACCCATTCACTAGGCACTCCACATCAGTACTGCTGGGAGATATGGATTGTCCAGCTAAGAGGAGGGGCTTGTCTTGCTCTGTTTTTGCTCTTAAATTCCCCCTTGCTCCTCCTCCACTCTCTTTTTTTTTCTTTTGTCTGATATTCAGTCCTTAAGTTGCACTCAAGTTCAGAAAAAACACTTTCTGATTGACAATATATGCATGATCTAATATATATGCTAATGGGATCTAATGCATCTAGCAGCTCCATGGCCTTACGTGTTTAGGAGGTATTGGATTTCTCACTGGCTTAGCTTAAAGGGAGGAATAGTAGTGAATGCATAATATCAAAACAGCATATTTTTCAATGTCTGCATCTTTGGCAAACTTCTCCAAATGTTTTCATTCCTCAAATATTTCTGTAGCTACTGGAGATCTCAAAGTGATTGCAGAGATCTCAAACCTGTTTACATGATGAAAATTAGTTATTAACTAGAGATTTGCAGCAGAAAATTTTGGCTGGCATGTTCAAACAAATATGAGAAATCCAGCCTCCTCCTTCCCCTCTGCTTCTTTAATTCCATGACCATTCCCCTATCTTGAAATAACAATATTCATTCCTAGAAACAACAACGTTGCCGAGAGCTTTCCCTTGAGCTGTTCAAATATTTGTGGATATTCCATGGCCTCACAGAAGCCCTGCTCATGTTAATACCCAAGCTATTGAATCTTCTGCTTAGAGATGGATGTAGGAATGGGGAGAAATTTGTTTGGTTCACATTAAAATGTGAGCTTACTTAATTTTACAGTTTTGAACCAATACATGAACCAAATATCAATTATCCTTCAAAATTCACACTTAGCCACATTTTGCAATAGAGTTTTTTAACGCATACAAGAATGTGTACATTAGGGGAACATGCATATTAAAATGAATATATGAATGAAAATGGTGTTAAAATGCATTATAATAGGAAAATTGTTTGCAAAAAAAGTGTATAATGAGGTAAAATTGGATACAGAATGTGTTTAGTAGGAAAAATGTGCCCAAAATGCTTAGAAGTTTTCATACCATTTTTTTTTTGGGGGGGGGGGGAATCTCAAAGTTTGGGATGAACCAAATTTAAGACTGGAAAAATGCGACACTGAAAGAAATCAAAATTTCAGTGTTGTTCATCACTAGATGGATGAACCCACTCTTAATAATTCTGGATCTCTAGGGCATATTATTCCAAAGAATTTGGAAATCTGATGGTTTCCCCTGTCTTATTCTTACCTGCCTGTCTTCCCTATTTAGAAGATAGGTATATGCTGATGAGATAATCACTACTAGAGTTTGCCTTGCATAGATCTCTAGGTCATCAGAGGTTTGAGAAGAGTCTCCAAGACCCAAGGGTAGGGTCTTAACGTGTTGTGTGATTCCTTGGGGCTTTCTCGTGGTTAGCAGAACAAGATTAAATTAACAAAACATTAAAATATAATTAATTTACAACATCTAATATAATGGCCATACTTGCAAGCTTTAATATCTTTAAAGGGTAGATTGCATAAATTGAAGTTTAATTTGCTGCATTGGCATGGTGGCCAGCTTTAATGGCTACTGCTGTTCAGGGTACACTTGAAGCTATTTTTCCATAGGCTACTTTAATTCTGCTGTGTTACTGTAAGAGCGTGCAAAAAATAAACTATTAAAGGTGGACTTTTTCTGTGAGCCCTAACAAAAATAAATAATTAGCATAATTTAAATAGTTTAAATGTTTTGTCATAGCATTTGGGATATCCACCCCACACCCCACCAAATCCACACAGATTTGCCTGTACTCATCATGTCCTTTCCATCAGTGCTATGACTACAGCAAGCCTGAGCAATTTAAGAACATAAAAAGAGCCCTGCCAGGTCAGACCAGAGGTCCACCTAATCCAGAATCATGCTTCACACAATGGCCAAGAGAAGTCCAGAGGTGGAACATGAAGGCAAGTGCCCTTCCCAGACTTCACACCCTAGCCCACATTGCCTTTGAAAATGGAGGCACACATGTCCTGCTTGTGGGCTTCCAATGGGCTTATGGTTGGCCACTGTGCAAAGTAGGTCTTTGGTCTGATCCAGTATGGTTCTTCTTACATTTTTCTGTTCTTAAGTTCCATTTAGCTATCACGGTCAATGGACAATGATAGATACTGATCCCTCATGAATTTGTCCAATCCCCTTTTAAAGCAATCTAAGCTAGGAATATACAAATTGTGTAAAATCCATTCTGTGTGAATTTGCGCTATTTTGCACATGTGAAATGCACATTTTCACACTTTAGCCTGATGGCAAATTTTTGGCCAAGGGTTTTGTGGGGGGGGGGGGTTGCATATTTTTCTATTTGTATCTGAACCCATTTGTTCCCTTTGCAGATTTCTCTGACATCCCTAATCTAAGACAGTGGCTATCACCTCATTATACACTGTGTAAAAGAAAGAAAAAACTTATTTTTCCCACTGCCAATCAATTTCACTGGATGATCTTGGGTTCTTGATTTAGCCAAAGGCCTAACACAGCCTACCAGCCATATCTTCTAGGCCTCCCATAGCTTAATCATTCTCCCAGGTGTGTTTCCTATCTAGGACTGCAAAAGCATGGATGGAGGTAGTAGGAGCATCAGTCATCCAGCATAGGGTGGCCGGGTGTCCTACTTTAAAGACAAGAGTCCTGTATTTGAAAAGCTGTCAGAGGACAGTCCTCTATATGAAGATGTCTTCTATTTGAAAGGCAAATAGAAGGGCAGATTGATGTCTTCTAGTGCAAGTCTGGGTTAAAGATAAAGAACCCAAAGAAGGGAGATCAGAGGCCTTGAAGTTGCCCATCAACAGAACTTGGGCAGCTTACCTGGTCACAGTCTTCCCCACTATGGTGAAATCGATGGTATTTCTATTTAACTCATAGTGATAGTTTCGAAATTTACATCTATCCATATCAATGAGCATATGCAAATCACATGCAAATCTCTCTCCTCTTTTTAAGTGATGCATTTTCTCTTTTTTTAGCCATGTGTAAGTGGCCACCCTAATCTAGCAGGCCACGCTGCCGGTTCAACTGCTGTATTCAACTCGGTGTGTCCCAAAGTTGTACGGGCATGAACTAACCACACATCTTCATTTTGTATTTATGCACATGGTTCTCCCTGCCATGTAATCATCTTGGCTTTATATTTCATTTGTTGTCCTCATGACTCACAGGCCCAAGCCTTGCTTCTCATTATACACTACCTCCAAGATAGAGTGATCTCTGCACTCTACCAATCTTATTAAGAATCATATCTAGATCATCTTGAGGCGTCATTGTTTAAGCATCTCCTGTCTGGCTCAACTGCCTGCAGCTTAACTTCCTTCAAATATCCACTTCAAATTCTTCTGGTGAGATCATCCATCTGAATAATCAATATATCTTCCATGTGCTAACTTCTCAAATCCTCAGCAATTCAGCTATGCCTTCTCATCTGACCTTCTCTGGTTGACACAACAGAAGCCACTATTTGTCAGACTGGCATTAATAAACTCACCACAGGATAATTACAGCCACATGGGGGGAGCTGGTGATTTATAGTATCCAGCCATATGATGCGCCTAATTTGACCACCCCCTCTCCACCTCTCCCACATTTCCTATCAGATGCAGAGATGTGCTCAAACTTGCTTCACCATAGGGCTGAACAGCAAAGCTGCAATCCTGTGGACAAATAGGTTGCTTAAATCCACATTGAAACTTATGGGAATTAAGCAGTTACCATAGGGCAGTTAAGATGACAAGAACAGGCTTCCTAAGGATGAGACCAAAGATTCATCTTGTCTGGCATCCTGTTTCCAACAATAGCCAGTCCTATGCCTTTGGGAGTTCGGAAGTAATGCGAGCCAGTGTCATGTAGTGGTTAGAGTGTTGGCCTAGGAGCAGGGATACTGAGGTTCAAGTCTCTACTAAGCAACGAGGCTTCCTCAGTGACTTTGGGCCAGGCACTACCTCTCACCTTAACCACCTGCAGCAGTTACTGCACAGGGTAGCTGTGAAGATAAAAAGAGAGAGTAGGGATGGGGGGAGATTTTTTTCAATGCATATTTTAATGGGAATTTACCTAATTTTGCACTTTCAAACCAATATGTCAACCAAAGCTCAGTTATCCTTTGAAATTCACAGTTCTCAGAATTCTGCAATGAAGTTCCCCAATCCAAAAATGCATTCAAAAATGCATATGTTATGGGAAAGTGCACACAAAAACGTGTTAGTGAAAATGACATGCAAAAATACATTATACTAGGAAAATTGCTTGCAAAAATGTATGTACTTGGAGAAATGAGCCATATGGACGTCTTTTTAAAAAATTTCAAATGTTCAGGATGAAGCGAACTTAAAATCAAAGCCAAAACTGACAAAGTCATCCATCCCTAGGGGAGAGCAAGAGCCACTTAGACTTCTTGTGCTCCTTGGAGGAAATGTGGGATATAAACAAATGTTTATCATACCTCAATGTTGACTGTGTGTTGGGTGATCTAATGCATGTTTACCCAGAAGCAAGTCCCACTGAATTGAATATCCATCACTTCCAAGTAGGTGTACATAGAATACCAGCCTTAGTTCCCACAATGACCAAAGATGCTTCAACCCAAACTCCAGATATCCTTTCTGTCCCCTCCTTCTTCCATACTGCTTATGTTAAACTGCAATCTGATAGTGGTTAGCTGGTGAGAGGAGATTATGAAGTATTACGTTGCTGGAAAGATGTACAAGACGGGGTGGAGAATGAGCAGTATTATCTCAGCAGTTAGGATGTTTGCTGAGAGTTTCACTTATCCCTAAACTGACAAAGCGGTAATCATATTATTATTTGAACAGCCAATTGCACAATGTACTCTGTTAGTACAAGCTTTTGTACATTCCACCATAGGAGCACAAATGAAGCTAAACCGGAACAAGCAAAATGTACTGTTGTGTGTCTGCTGTTTGATTACTGAGAGTTGTATTACTATGCTTTTGCCTACCGCAGGGGTGGGCAACTTGTGACCCTCCAGATGTTCTAGCCTAGAACTCCATCAGCCCTCACCACTGGCTATGCTGGCTAACAGGAGTCGCAGGCTAAAACATCTGGAGAAAAACAGGTTGCCCACCTCTACCCTACAGTATCTTTGGATGAGGATCAGTAATTTGACACTAAAGAACCTTCATATTATTTTCTGGCTGTGGATGGTTGTGGAGGTGACTTTTTGGCTTACGATGTCCCCCCATATTTGTAAGGAAAGCTAATATTACGAGGATACTCTAAGTGTCCAGTGCTCACTCAGCCAAATGAAACTCAACCTAATAGCACTGGCCATGTAACTTTTCACTGGCGGAGGAACATCTTTTATCATGTATTTATTTATTTAAAATATTTGTAGGCCACTTTTTAGGGCAAGATGACTTCCAACATACAAATATACAGTATAACAATACATTTTAAAATCCTTATAAACCATAATACCAAAATGAATAAAGAATCAAAGAAGCAGCAATGACATGCAATAATACAAACATAAAAACATTCAGCCCAGTAAAAACACTAACATCTAATAAAACATTATAGGTCAAACCACATCATATATCCAACAACTCAATAAAGTCCTTTTAGCAGTAGTAGAAAAAGGCATGCAGTGATGAGGCCTAGCGTACCCCAACTGGCACATGATTCCACAATCGTGGGGCCACTCCCAAAAAAGCCATCTCCCTCATATCTGCCAACCTAGTTGTTCTTAAAGGAAGGAATGTAAGTAGATCTTCCAATGCAGGTGTCAAAGTGGGGTAGGCTGGGAGAAGGCAGTCCTACATGTAAATATGTCCCAAACCATTTCAGGCTTTAAAGGTCAATTTTGTTGTTGTTCAGTCGTTAAGTCGTGTCCGACTCTTCGTGACCTCATGGACCATAACACACCAGGCCTTCCTGTCTTCCGCTCTCTCCCGGAGCGTGCTCAAGTTCATATTCATTGCATCGGTGATGCTATCTAGCCATCTCATCCTCTGCCGTCCCCTTCTCCTTTTGCCTTCAATCTTTCCCAGCATCAGGGTCTTTTCCAGGGAGTTTTCTCTTCGCATTAGGTGGCCAAAATATTTGAGCTTCAGCTTCAGTATCTGTCCTTCCAATGAGCACTCAGGGTTGATTTCCTTTAGGATGGACTGATTTGACCTCCTTGCAGTCCAGGGCACTCGTAAGAGTCTTCTCCAGCACCACAGTTCGAAAGCATCAGTTCTTTGGTGCTCAGCCTTCCTTATAGTCCAGCTCTCACAGCCATACATTACTACTGGAAAAACCATAGCTTTGATTAGACGGACCTTTGTCGGCAAGGTGATGTCTCTGTTCCTTACGATGCTGTCTAGGTTTGCCATAGCTTTCCTCCCAAGGAGCAAGCGTCTTTTAATTTCATGGCTACAGTCACCGTCTGCGGTGATCTTGGAGTCCAAGAAAATAAAATCTGTCACTGCTTCCATTTCTTCCCCTCCTATATGCCAGGAAGTGATGGGGCCAGATGCCATGATCTTCGTTTTTTTAATGTTGAGTTTCAAACCAGCTTTTTCAATCTCCACTTTCACCCTCAACAAGAGGCTCTTTAGATCCTCTTCGCTTTCTGCCATTAGGGTGAGTTAGTCCAGAATAGGGATATTAGAGGATTCCGCCACAGATCCCAGGGAGTCCAAATTCCAGTGAATTCGGCCCCCCAAAATCCATGGTGGAACGGAGCAACCCGCCCCACCACCCCACGAAAGCCCAGCAAAACAGAGCCTACCTGGCTGCGGCTCCGCTGGCGGTGGCGGCTCCAGCAGCAGTGGCGGCAGCTCTGGTGGCAGTGGCGGCTCCAGCTGCTGCCGGGCTGCAGCCGCAAATGGCGGCTGCTACGCCGGCTGCCATTTGCATCCCTGGCAAGCCGTGATAGGCTACATAAGTATCTACGTAGCCTATCACAGCTCAGGGCAGGGATGCAAATGGCGTAGCCACCACCATTTGCATCCGTGTCTTTAGCTGTGATAGGCTACGTATACATTTACGTAGCCTATCACGGCAAAAGGCAGGGGTGTAAATGGTGTAGCAGCTGCCATTTGCACCCCTGTCTTTTGCCGTGATGTTGTTGTTCAGTCGTTCAGTCATGTCCGACTCTTCGTGACCCCATGGACCATAGCACGCCAGGCCTTCCTGTCCTGCGCTCTCTCCCGGAGCGTGCTCTTTGCCGTGATAGGCTACATAAATATATACGTAGCCTATCACGGCAATAGGAAGGAACACAAATGGCGGCCATCGTAGCTGCTGCCATTTGAGTCCATGTCTTTAGCTGTGATAGGCTACCTATATATTTACGCCATTTGCGTCCCTGTGCAGCCCAGCGGCCGGATGTCCGGCAGCGGGCGGCCCCGGCCAGCGGCTCCATGGAGTCGCCACGGAGCGGAGTCAGCCAGGAAGGATTCCGGGGGGAGGGATGGAGCGCTTCCCCTCCTCCAGCGGACGCCGCCACTGGAACAAGGTAAGGGATTCATACATCCCTAGTCCAGAAGGATACTATGGTCATTACTGAAAGCCACTGAAAGGTCCAGGCGAACCAACAGGGTTGCACTCCCACATCCATTCCTCAGCACTAATCATCCACCAGGGCAACCAAGGCTGCTTCTATCCCAAATAGGGCTGTGAGTGATCCCCATCCTTCTTCCCTCCCCCTCCCCAAAGCCTCTGCTAGATGGGTGAAATTGTCTGTCTAGCTAAAATGCAGAGTGGGAGGTGTGAGGCTCTTCCCGCTCTGCATTGGATACATGTAAGCCTCCAGGTTCGGAGGCTTATGAATACCCAGGGCGTATCCCGTAGGATTGCACCCCAAAAATATTAAATGTAATGGCCAGATTTTGAACTCTGTTTTGTTGTAACTGTGGAAAAGCAATCCAGTTAGGTTCAATAAAATGTATCAAGATTGCTTATTTTCTTTAGGCATTCAAGGGGCAATACCTAGGGCTTGAGAGTTTATGGTGGCTCAGGATTGATTGCTTGATTTCCATTGGCTATGTGTAGAGAGATGGAGTGAATTCAAAATGTTGCTGATGGTCTTTAAGGCCTTGAATGGTGTAGGCCCTGGCTAACTTTGATAATGCTGTCTGCGTTCTTGCTCAGGTGGCTATCTGAGTGCATTCAGTCACCATCATCTGCCTTGACAACCTACAAGAAGATGTTATATTGCTGAGTGATTGGATGTCTCTGCTGTGGTGACCTAGTATAACTAATAGACACTGAGCTAGTATTGTCTGGAGAGTGCTAGTGCTGTGATGCAGGGTGCAATCCAGTGGGGGTAGTCGGCTTCCTCCAAACTCGGAGGTGACCGACTATCCAATGCAGGGCAGTCAGAGCGCAGAGGGGATCTTCTCCTCCAGCTGATGTCAGCTATCTAGCTGGGGCAGATCAGACCGGGGGGGAGGCTGGACAGCACACAGGAAGCATTGTAATGGTGCTTCCACCATCCTCTCCCCTCCCTGCCCCCAGGAATGCCCCCATTTCCCCCACTCTGTGCTGCTCTTCTGACTGCGGAGCCGGGGACGAACCATGCCTCTTTTGAGGCGGTGGGGGCGAGGGCAAGGAGGTGGTTCCCAGAAATCCAGAAATCCTTATGGCTATCTAACCACTGTCTAGCGGCCATGGGATTGTGCCTTAAGAGAGAGATCTATGAGCTAGAACATTCCACGTTCAATAGCGGCCATGCAATGACTAAGATAGCAGTTGTGCTGAAATTGCCACTTTGACTCTCTGACTAGTGTGCCTATAAGATATACAAGTTTCCAAACACCTGTTCATGGCATTCACAGTTAGCTTTTTGAGGTGCACTGTTGAAAAGTTCTGCTCACACATAAAATGTATTGTGTGAAGAGACCTGAAGCTTTAACTGATACTTTTTATACTGGTGGGTTTTTTTTAAGTTAAAATGTGTGTGTGTTTTCATTTTTACGAAGCAATTTGCAAAGCAAAAACTGTTCTTTTCCCTTTTTTAAAGAAAAGTTTTCATAACTCTGAAACAGAAGTTTTTGAGTTATGGAAAAAGCCATTCTGGCAGGTTTGGGGGGGCTTAATTTCCTCATAACAATAGATTTAACAGAAAACACATTTTCACTGTAACAGAAGACATAAAAGAAGCAATATGCATTTGGAAATCATGCCCCAAAAGGCAATGTTTGTTTATATGAACATCTAATATCTTTTGCTTATATTGTAGGAGGTTTGTTGTTTTTTAAAGTATAAATTAAAGTAATTTAACTCGCTAAATCATGGTATAACCTCCAGTATATAACCAAAAACAATGCACATTTTGAAGCTTGGGAGTTACTCTGTGAAATTCATGCCATATAATTGCACATAGCAAATTTGGCTCCAAATGTGCCCAGGGCTATTAATGTGATGTTTAAATAGAAGGAGAAAACTATTAAGTATTACTGAAATGAATGGAGGCTTGTTCTGAAGAAAGGGAGCACCATTGAAATGAATGCACTGCCTGTAGGCCACTTGGTCCCAGTTGGAATGAACATTGGTGATTTGGATGGTGTGTGTACGGTTGCCCATGCTTACATTCCCAATCACTATCATGCTATATAATAGTCTAGGATTTCTGGAAGTTCCACTCAGATGAGCTAGAAAGACACAGTCACATCCATACATTTACAAAGCCATTGAGCTGCAAAACCAAAGTTCCAGCCAGCCTTCAGTCCAGCCAGACGCACTGAACCTAATCACAGAGCCATTTTGCCATCCTCCAAGCACAGTTGCTTCTTTACAGTGCCAACATTTCCCTAAATCAAGGCATGCATTTATTTATTTATTTATTTATTTATTTATTTGATGTAAGCCCTGCCTTTCCACCAAGGAAAAAATTGTGCTCAAGGTGACTAACAATAATAAGAAACCAAAATTTCTAATTAAAATCTTGATTAAAACAATAATAAAACAAATACGTTAAAAACACCATTAAAAATGCACACAACAATAAAAGAATAGAAGTGGCACCCAACCCAACAGACCAGCTTTCAGGCCAACGTCCCCCACTTGAATAAAAACGTCTTTGCTGCTGGAAGGACAGCAGAGAGGGAGCTAACATAGCCTCCCTCGGCAGGGAGTTCCACATGCTGAGCCACTGAGAAGGCCTTCTTTGCATGTGTCTCCAATGGTGGCAGTACTAAGAGAAGGGCCTCTCCCACAGATCTTAAAATCCAGGCAGGCTCATATGGGGGAAGGTGCTGTTTCAAGTAGCCTGGTCCCAAGCTGTATAGAGCTTTATAGATAGAGTGGCCATGTATCTTCTTTTATAGAGGATTTGAGGGGCTACCACAGGTAGGGACGTACGGATTGTGTAAAATCCATTCCATCTGTGTTTCCTGGATTGTCAGGCACCTTTCATTCCATCATCTACCCATCGCTGGAATAGGATTTTTTTTTGTTTCCCAATTTGCAGAAATTTGTGCCTGCAAAAATGCACGAATTCCCCACCCCACCCCATGCATTTTCACACTTTAGCCTGCGGAGGAAATGCACATTTCGGCCCTTTTTTATTTTGCGTATTTTTCTATGATGAAATTTGCACAAAATTTGGAAAATATACAAAACTGGTCTGCAAGTCCGCAGAACCTGCCTGATAGGGGGAAAACCAGTCCGTTGTAGAATCCACAGGTCAGATTCATGCAAATCCAAACTCATCTGGTGCCGTTGCAGATTTCTCTGACATCCCTATCCAGAGGACTGTCCTCTGCTTTGATGGCGTCTTCTGTCTGAAGGGCTGTCCAGTTTAAATATGGTATGAAGATAAAGAACCATCAGAAGGAAGAGCTGGGCCTTGAAATTGTGCATTAACAGCACCTGAAGGGCAGACTGAACAAGGCACACAGATCACCTAGACACAGTCTTCCACACGATGGTGAGATGTACTGTATTTCTATAAGGAAATTAAAATAATCGCTTCTATTTTTTTATCTATGCATATAAATTAGCATATGCAAATATAATGCAAATCAGTGTTCTCTTTCGTCCTCTCTTTGGGTGGTTCACAAGTGGCCACCCTATTTATAAGTCATAAATAGCACATTGAATTGTGCCCAGAAGGAGACCAATAGTGAATCTGTTGTAACAAGGGAGTCATGTGCTTCTGTAACTGGCCCTAGTTGACGATCTGACCACAGCATACTGGACCAGCTTCCAAACAGTTTTCAAGGGCAGCCCCACATAAAGCATATTGAAGTAGTCCAGTGGGGACTTAACCCACTGTTTAGCCCTCCTAGTCCTAGCAAAACAGGAGATGTATACTAGGACAAACCAGACAGATCTGCAGGTGGGGAGTTTGTTCTTCTTGTATAGCACCTCATGTCCCAAAAATAGCTATACCAGATGCCATAGCTACACACTTCTTCCTAACATAGGAAATTGCCTCCAGGTGCCAACTTGCTGCATTTTTCTGAGATCACATTTTTCAGTTGTGTGTTGAACTGAGATTAGTGGCTAGGTCTTGGAGGAGAAAAAAAACATATGAGATTTCATACCAATTTAATATAGCGGATAAGATTTCAAACCAGTTTGGCGAGGCAGCTTAGCTCAGATTTGCTCAACCACTTGCCCAAGAGCCCTCAAAAACCTGGAGCTGGCATTGGCCATGATGTCTGAACTGGCAAACAAGTATTGGGCCATGCCTACAAAGCATGACTTGAAACTATAGTCTGAAGTGACAGCATTACCATTGTTTATTGATCAAGTCCTCATGGCATGCTATCGTTGCAAATCATGCACACTGTCTGGCACTTGTCCCTACCACCACCACAACCTCCAGCATCTGCTGAAGCCAAAAAGGAAAAAAAGAGAGAGGGAAATACTTCAGAACTAGGCTCTGTGATTCCTGCCATAGAAACCACATTCCTAGAACATCCTAGAAAGCAGAGCTATATGTTTCCTACCTGCTTCCTAGGATGCTCTGGAGATGCTCTAGGAATGAGGCTTCTATGCCAGGAACCAAGGAGTCTGTTCCTGGACCTTTTCTTTTTTCTGTTTTGGCAGCAGCAGAGGGAAGGGTTAAAGTTGTGAGTGAGTAGGTATGTGCATGTGTGAGTTCAGCACTGCACCACAGTACCTCTGTCAGGGCTAGGAACTTGATGACTACTACTAATAATGAATCTGCTCCATTCATCTGTGCTTACATCCGGCATTCTCTGTAAAGGGAATCGATATGTATTTTCTCCACTTTAAAACCTTCTGATTTGCTATGTAATTATTAACAATTCTGCGCAAGTTTGCACACAAGTTTCTTGTGGTTAAATACTAGTGAAAAGGGAGGAGGTTGAAGGAGCCAAGGATGCTATGGGTCATCACTGGGTGTAGACTTTGAGGTAAACGAAACGCTTAGCAGAGGCACGGTCTAACCCCAAATCTCTCATAAGCAGGGGTTGCCATTGAAATGTGAGAGTTTGATGCTCCACCTGGATGTAAATATTGGTTTGGGAGTCTTCCTGGGTGTGAACCCAAACTGCAGGATAGAATAGTCCTTTATTCAGGACTCGAAAAGCAGGTCGCCTATAATCTGGTCTGATGTCATCTCTTGGGAAAGTTTGGAGGTGCATGGATGACTTGAAAGGGATTAATAAAAGCAGGAAAGAGATCCATTGGGAGATTATAGTCTTCTGTATCCCAAGATAGCAGGAGGTGAATCTAAAAGAGGGGTTTTCCCTGAATGACACAGATGCCATCCTCCCAGGAAAGGAAGATTCGGGTGAGGCTGTTACTTGCCCCAGCTTGCACAGCAAGTCCATCAAGTTTCTTCTCAGTAGCCAGTTTTCAGTGTAACACTTGTTTGCTGGCAACATCTCATGGTTTACAGCTGTGTCTTTCAAATGTGTTTTGAATAAAGCTGAGGCCAAGAACAGGTGTCTGTGTCATCCATGGGGGAAAGGTGAAGCTGATGGGAGCCTGCATAGTTATGTCACTTATTTGAAGATACTCCCCCTCTCCTTTCTGTGTCAGTTCACTCTCACTCTTAATTGATGTGGTGGATTTGGTCAATAAGACAAGTGGTTTTTCTCCAGGAGTTTTTGCACGTCCCAGCCAGTGACATTTCTTGGCAATCACCTAGAAAGTCACACAATAAAGGAAGGTATCACTTCGAAAGACAGCATTACCCTGTGCCTTTACTTGGACTGCTGTTACTCGCATGATCTTGTTCATCTCTTACAACGGTTGGCAAAGAAGCAGGATTCTACCAAATGTTAGATGGCTCAGGTGAAGGGAAATAGGTGTGAGATATGGGGGAGAGGAAAAGGGCAAGGCATGAAATTCAGTGGTGAATCTGGATCACCCTTTCTGGATGTTCCAGAAAAGTGATAGAAGAGGCAGCACAAGTGACTTGCACTTGCACACATCTGGGTGTCAACTGAAGTGAGAGGTGCATGTTCTGTCCTTTCATTGAACAAATGTGCACCTCTCTGTGTGTGACAAGCTCGTCTTGCTGCTTCAAATGAGACCTGGAAGTATGGGCAGTGGAAGCACATGTCACTCATGTTTCCCCTCTCACCTTGTCTCTGGAGCATCCAATGCAGCTTTTCCTATGGGGCCAGCACATGTCAGCCATAAAGGTAGCATCTTTCTCCTGCCTTTGGCTTTCAGTGTTATCGTGCCATACAATTTGTTAACATGTATAGAGGGATCGGGCATGATAAAGCATGCACCATTTATCTCAGCACGTATTAGGGAATTTCACAAAGTCTGAGAGAAAGGAACACATTGTAAAAACGGATCCGGCAAGTCCATCGGCACCACCAGCAGCAGCAGCCCTTTCCCAAGGCAACAAAGTGATCCATCTTTGTGTTGATTCTTAGGCATCTTTTCTTCATTTTATAATGCTTAGTTCAGAATTTGAAAGCCAGTTCCTGGAACACGTTCCCCAGACTGAAACATGCCATTGTGTTTCATTTTTCCACACCCACTCCCAAGAGGCGTATGCACACGTTCCTACAATGACAAGCCTATGAAACAACAACAACAATCACAACAAAATTGCCCTGAATAAAATAATAAAAGAACAATAGCAACAAGGTGGCACTTGCCCACTGAAGACAGCATGGTGATTATCTGGAGACAACTATGCTTGTAAGAGTGCTTTCTGGCCCATTACTGCTTAAGTTGAAGGCACTCAGACTTGGCACAAGAGTGGGCCATGCTGGAGACACACCAGGTGTCCAAGGACACAGTCTTATGCCAACCGAAGGGAGAAGATAGGAGCGGCTTTAATTTCTCAGATGGAAATAGGACCTGCAGGTAGCCTAGCTTTGAATAGTTCTGCTGGACCTCTCAGTGGCATTCAATACCATAGCCCATGGTATCCTTCTGGGGTGCCTCACTGGGATGGGACTTGGAGGTACTGTTTTACAGTGGCTCCATTCCTTCCTGGGGGGGTGAACTCAGAAGGTGATTTTATTTATTCATTCATTCATTCATTCATTTCATTTCTATACCGCCCAATAGCCGAAGCTCTCTGGGCGGTTCACAAAAAAAAATATTGTTTTTTTTAATGTTGGGGAATGCCTGTTTGACTCCATGGCCATTAGCTTGTGGGGTCCCTCAGGGTTCTGTTCTGTCCCCCATGTTATTTAATATCTACATGAAACTGCTGGGAGAGGTTGTCCAGAGTTTTGGAGTTCGGTGCCACCAATATGCTGATGACGCCCAGCTCTACTACTCCTTTCCACCTGATTCCCAAGGAAGCCGTTTCTGTCCTTAAGCAGTGTTTGGCATCAGTAATGGACTGGATGAGAGAGAACAAGTTGAAACTTAATCCAGACAAGATAGAGGTGCTCCTGGTCAGTCGAAAGGCAGATCAGGGAATAGGGATTCAGCCTGTGCTGGATGGGGTTGCATTCCCCCTAAAGACTCAGGTTCACAGTTTGGGGGTGCTCCTGGATTCAGCCCTAAGCCTGGATGCTCAGGTTTCAGCGGTGGCCAGAAGTGCTTTTGCACAGTTAAAACTAGTGTGCGAACTGCGCCCGTTCCTGTAGATGTCTAATGGCCATGGTGACACATGCCTTAGTTACATCCCGTTTGCATTACTGCAACGCTCTCTATGTGGGGCTGCCTATGAAGAGTGTTTGGAAACTGCAGTTGGTCCAAAGAGCTGCTGCCAGACTGTTGACTGAGGCTGGCTACAGGGAGCATACAACTCCCTTGTTAAAACAGCTTCACTGGCTTCCAGTCTGTTTCCGGGCACAATTCAAAGTGCTGGCTATGACCCATAAAGCCCTATACAGCTCCGGTCCAGGTTATCTGAAAGACCATATTCTCCCTTATGAACCTGCCTGTGTCCTGAGATCCTCTGGGGAGGCCCTTCTCTCAGTCCCACCACTGTCACAGGCACATTTGGTGGGAACCCGGGAGAGGGCCTTCTCAGTGGCTGCCCCACACCTGTGGAACACCCTTCCCAGGGAGGCTAGGATGGCTCCCTCCTTGATGTGTTTCTGGAGGCAGGCTAAGACATTCCTGTTCCAGCAGGCATTTGGGACATAGTTGGAACCTGGGGGTAAGCTGCTAAAATGTGGTTTTAAAATGCTGTTTTAATGTTTTTAATATAATTTCAATTATATTGTTGTTTAATTATATTTTAACTTTTGCATATTTTCATATGTTTTAATTGTATATGTTTTAATGTTTGCAAGCCGCCTTGTGTCCCAGTACTGGGGAAAAGGCGGGGTATAAATAACAACAACAACAATAGTATTGGACCCATTCATGGACAGGCAGCTAATTCTTTGATGGCACTAGCTATTCTCCATGCAGTGGTGCTGACTTGAGGCTCCTATAATTGGCTTCTGTCCTTCATTACATTTGTATACTGTCTGTCATGCCCAGCTCTGAGAGCAATGCTTTATTTTATTTTATTTATTTATTTCATTTCTATACCACCCAATAGCCGAGGCTTTCCAGGAAGCTCACACATTTATCGCCCTGTGAATTAGACGAAGTATAGAGTTAGTTGTTCACAGCCACTGAGTGAGATTCATGGAAAAAAACAAATCCTTGTAGCACCTTAGAGCAGGGATATTGAACCTCTTTACCCACAAAGGCTGGATTCAATTTTGGAAATACTGTCAGAGGCCACAATCGGGGGGCAGGGGAACAGGGCAGGTCTAAAGGAAAAAGGGGTGGGACTAAAATGGCAAATATATATGCATATTTTAGCTTAAAGCTCTTACTGCCAGAAGAGATATTTCAACTAGTGCTGTGCCGAAAATTTCTCCCACATTTTTTTCGACCATTCTCATTCAGTTTGATAGAAGAGAAATCGCTTTTGAAAAGAAATTCAATGGTGAAGAAATTTCAGAGAAATTCTCATGGGTTGGGTTTGGATTTCTTGGGCTTCCCTTACTTCAGAGGTAGCTGAGGAGTGAGTGCAAATGTCCTGTTTTTCATTGTACAATCATTTCTCTGGCAGCCTGTAGCCTTCTCAACTTCCTACACTTCAATTACAATCCAATTTAAGGCACCATGAGGTAATTCCTCCCCTAGGTCCTTTTCAGATCAGGATGCCCAGGCAGCCCCGGAGGCTAGCTGTGATTAGGTAAGTTCAAAAACACCACAGAAACAAATGATAAAGCATCCTGAATGGGGCAAAACAATGGAAACCTCTTTCATGGGGGGAGAAAGCTTTCAGGAAACTGGAGGACAGGTTTTGGCACTAACTCCACCACATCCCTGGAGCTGGACACAACACTGGCCCCACCTGCATTGCGGTGGATGCAAACTGGGGGCCAGCCTGCCAAGACAGCTGATGCTGTTGCAGCAAGAAAACCCCCAAAACTCTTAGGAAAAAAGGAAGCAGCTATGCTATGAGCCCTAACAATAGGGAGTCCTACCTGGGAGAAACTGTTGAGAATTCCTCCTCACCCTGGAGAAATTCAGTGAAATTGTCCCCCAAATCTCTCTGACCACAAGTCCGGGGGAGAATATCAAGATGCCATTTGTGCACAGCTCTAATTTCAACTTTTTAGAATATGGAAAAATGTCCAAAAGCTGGGAAGCCACCAAACAATCAATGTTTGGGGCAAGGGGAGGGGGCAAGGGGAAAGGGCATGGCCACCATGGGAACCCTGGAGGGCTGGATTGGGATCCCAGGTGAGATCAGTGTTCTATCCTAGCTGGGGAAGGAATTGGGTAGGGATGTCCATCACTTGGCAATCTGGCCCCTTTGGGGCTCAATGGACTTCCCTTGATGTTTTCTGTATTTTGGTGGGTGGGTGTTGGCCACAATTTGAGCAAATAAAGATTTGCACAAATTGTAGCCAAATTTTGCACAATTTGCGCAAACTTGCACAATTTGCACAAATTGTAGCCGTGCTTTGTGCAATTTGAGCAAATTATGTACACTTGTGCAAAATTCAGCTGTAATTTGCACAAATAACAAGCCCAGAGAATCTACTAACTGGCCCGACTCGCTGCGGACCAAATCCAGCCAGTTAGTGGAAAACTGACCCAAGTCCAGGGGCCTAAACCAGCGGAAACTCATTGAGCTCCAAACGGAGTACTCTGACATCCCTAGAACTGGGCATGATGAGCTGTGGCTCCAGACCAGGAGCTGTTGTTCCTACTCCAAACAGCCACAGCTTGGCTTGGCAGTGCACGGCTCCATAGCCCCTGGTATCATTATGCTTTGTGGTCCCTCGGAGTGCTGCTATAATGAGCTGGATGGGGTGGATAACAGGCCTGTGATGTTCTTCAATACCACATGCCTGTTATCAACAGGGCTGGCAGCACTGCTTGCAGCAAGATGTGATCTCAAAGGACAGGAAGCTGAAAGAACAGGGAATGGAAAGGAAGGCGAACTGCCTGGGCTGCATACAGAACTATGCAGTGGTTGTAAATGAAATCAGATACAAATTTTTAAAGTGCGTGATGCTTCCCGTTGCAGGTCTAGTGCCTGCACAGAGAGGGGTAGACCTGTTAGACGGCTACAGTCTCCGGGGGAGGACTTTCTGTCCATGCAACATTCTGCTGAGTCCCATCTGGCACTAGCAATGCATCTACTGTTGCGGTGCCCTCTCTCTGGAATGACCTCCCATCTGTGATATATCAGGCACCAACACTCATGTGCTTTTCACAATTATTACTAGTTTAGCCTGGCTTTCTCTACCATTGACTTGTCTAAATCTTGTGCTTTTATACTCATGTATTGTTTTAGAACTTGTTGTAAACCATGTCAGGATTTTTAAAACGGGAAGAGGTATATGAATAATCTAAAACGAAACAAAATAAAAATAACAGAGCTCTGATTTTCTCCCTTTGTGCCTCAGTGCACACAGATGGACATTCTGCAACCTGGGTCTTTATGGGGAATGTGGGAAGTCTGTGTGCATCTCCCATCTCCCCATACAGTGTGCCCCCTCTGCTCAGTCAAGGAATGCAAGCTCAGAGCTCATGTTCACTGACCAAGTGAAGCCCAGATATCAGAAGTTTGCATGGAAAACTTATTCCATGTATTGAGCTTTGTGTGCTGAATGTTTCATGTACATGCTCGGGGGGGGGGGGTGCATAGGAGGGAAACAGCATTCCATTATCCCCTATGAAAATCCCTCAGCACAGGCACTGACCCACATGGGAAGAGTCATGTCAATAGTTTTGTAAACAAATCTCATTGAAACAAAATCTCCGGGCCTCAGTTACTTGATAGTTCAATGTTATATGTCTGAATATAGCCCCCATTCTCCATTCCAGGTCCATAATTTAATGCACTTCTAAAAATCAGTATAATTAGTGGGGCACAATACTTGCATGGAACATGCATTATAGCTCATAATACAATTTGGGAGGAAATAGTACTAGCCCTAGATTTTGCAGAGGCAATGTGGAAATTCTCTCTGATACAACTTTCTAAGAAATTGAAAAAAAAACAATGAGAAAAATGTTCAAACGCTGCTGTAAATAGCAAACATATGATTTGCTTGGCTCAGTTCTATTTTTAAAACTCTGAAGTATATATTACCCATTTCATGCAGAAGAGAACATCCTTTTGACACTAACCTTTGGATGCATGTTCATTCATAACCACAAAGTATCCACACATACTAAAACATATGCTATTTAAACCATTAGCATTCCAACGTGGCCATTGTTTCAGGGAACGTTGTTAAAGGTGATCATCTGAAATGATTTTTTTTTAAAGTTTTAAAAATAATACACACACAAATAAAGAATAATACACACACAAATAAAGAAACTGACACACATTGGGGCAATTTACAACAAATCATAGACAATGCATGTTTCATCAGTGACTGAAAGTAGATCAAGTTAATACATCTAAAAGAGTCTTTCCAGAGAGTGCTGTGCATATTTGGTGGGTGTCATACTTTTACTTCATTTCTTACATAGTCTAGGAAATAGAACCTCATGGAAGGAAGTATTCTGATATTCATGCTTGATCCGAAGTCAGGGAGATAATTAAATAGGAATGTATGAGAATTTTGTTTTTGCTCGCAAAACATGCAAGCATGCCCTGTTTGAAGCTCCAAAGGCAAGCGTGAAGTGTTTGCTGAAAGTAGCTGCAAATTGTCAAATATGTACTCACATTCATCTTGTTCCCGATTTGCAGTTCAGTTTGCCCAAATTTCCTAATTTGTGCAAATTTCCCCTGTAGACTGAATCAGCCCTGCTTTAACTTATGGAGGAAATTTGTGCAAATTAAGAAATTTGGGCAAATTGCCCATTCTATCACTGCTCAATGAGTCAATTTGCACAATTTCCCTACTTGTGCAATCAGAGCAGTGATCAGAAATGTGAACGGAAAGCAGGCACAAGACAAGTAGTGAGGTGATCTCCGAGGAATCCTGACGAACTTAAACATCGCTCATTTGCCCATTCCTAGAATTAAGGTGGTAGTAGGCTAGACAGAAACATAATATGAATCATGAGCAGTATATAGTGTTCTGCCCTCAACACATGTTGTGCTATGTGACTATCCAGGCAGCTGAAGTCACATTCAGTCCACACTTTCATGTACCTCAGTCTTCAATTTCATTGATAGCACAGCTTGAATAGCAAACTCCGAAGATCAAATACTTTGTTGTAGAACTGAGGTGGGCAGCTGTGGGCAGTCTGGAAGCATTCCCCACCCCCACCCCCAGGGTCACAGTCCACAAGGCAACACACACTCCATGGGGCACCTCCTAAAACTGTTTTTTTTAAAGTGGGGGGGCGGTTTTCCACCAAAATTCACCAGCAAATCACTACAGAGTGCGACAAGGGTTAAATTTAGCTTGTTTGCAAACAAGCAAAATTTGACCCCTGTAGCACTCTATAACACTATAGATGCCTCTCTCTTTTTTTTGTAAAAATATATTTTTTTAATTCAGGAGCACTAAGGGGGGCCAACAGAGGATGGTGGGGGATGCGATGGGGTGTGGAATCACATGCAGCCCAGGGGCCATGTGTTGTTCACCCCAGCTGTAGAAGAAGGATGAATGGAAGGTTGAAGCAGATTGAAACAAAAGTAATGGGATGGATGAGGTGAAAAGACAACGCAAATCCCAGCCTTTCAGGCTGCAATGCAGGATTACACAGAACTAGGGATGCTGGAGACATCTGATCTGCCACCGACTCAAATGAGGCCAGATTCCAAAGAATCCGACCTCCGGAGTCTGCGGCAGACAAGCCTCATTTACCTCCAGCTCTGGAGGAGTTCCCACCGGGCAGCTCTCCAGCTTCCTAAAAAGCTTGGAGAAGCTTGGAGAGTGGGAGATGTGGCTTCCCATAGGTATCTAGTTGGCCACTGTGGGAACTGAATCCTAGACTAGATATGCCAGTCAGTCTTCCCCAATCTGGTGCCCTCCAGGTGTATTGGACTGCAACTCTCAGTTCTGCCTCTGGACTAGGGATGGGCAAACCACCCTGCACCCACCCTGCACACCACTCACCAGACCCCTGCCACTTGCTCGCCCCTGTTCAGCTCCCCAGTCAAGCCAGTGAATGGTCTATTCTATTCACACCTGTAATCTTGCATACATGGCCACTTTACAGCCACCATTTTCAGAAAACATCTTTCATGTAAAATGAGCCACCATTTGTATGCAAAATGATGACTTGCTGAGGAGTTGGGTGGCCACTTGCCAGATGCCCATGGACTGCCCCCCAGCTCGACAAGGGAGCCAAACATGGTGGGTAAGTGGCAGCAGTCTGTGGGCAAGAATCCAGGAGGCTGAGCAGAGGGGAGTTTGCCAGACTCCACCACCCTCTTGGACTCCCACAGCATCCCTACTCTGAACCTTTGTCTGCATTCTTCAGATGCTACTCTGTTATCCAGACAATGGTCCATAGGCAGCACTGAGAGTTGCAGTCTAATCCATCTGGAGAGCACCACGTTTGGAAGGACTGATGTGGAGTTACATACTCAATTACTTTGTAACAGTTTAAAACACAGTCCTCAGTCTTCTAATGCCAAAAGCACTCCGCTGGTTTTAAGACTGGAAATAACTGAAATGCATGGATTAGTTCTTCCTTTATTGGCAAAGCACTGGCAGAGGGCATTGTTGGCACATAAGACATAATTCGTAAGTAAAAAACCTTCTAACCAAATAATGACTAACCATGGGAATCCACAGAGCATTACAGAGAGTATTATAGAGAGTACAGAGATTATGTAATATTAGGATTAGATTAGATCCGATTTCCAATTGCATGTCATCATTTCCAATGATATGTCATTTTAAACTACAGGAAAGGTATTCCTGCTATGCTTTCTTTCTTATATCTTCTCCCCTCACCTGATTACACCTGTTGTCTGCAATACAGAGCTCAGCTCCTAGTTGGCTATATTATGGATCATGTGGGCATATGTAAATTGTGACTGCTTAAACATTCAGCCATACTTCAAAAGGTGACGATAATACGATATATAATAATGTGTTCTCCATGGGATAATACCTTGAAACTTAATTAGCCTCTTGCCTGAAAAGCTAAAAGGTTTGCCATCACTACCCATAATTGCAGACTTCAATCTGTTTGAGAAGGTAGTCTACACACACACACACACACACACACACACACACCCCAGCACCTCCTACAGGGTTATCTGGAGCCTGAGCATGCTCCTGTACATTTCAGAGCAGCTCACATGGGAAAAGGAATACTTCCTACACCTGAAGTCCAT
Source organism: Heloderma suspectum (assembly GCF_057233095.1). Lineage (NCBI taxonomy): Eukaryota > Metazoa > Chordata > Lepidosauria > Squamata > Helodermatidae > Heloderma > Heloderma suspectum. The sequence continues at coordinate 28,551,717 of NC_139461.1, read as the reverse complement.
ACTAAGGATGTGTGAATCAGCAAAACATGACCTTGTTGAGGTTCTCTGAATTCCACCTAAAAACTCTTTCCAACTCATGTCCACATCAGATCATGATCTTTGCAGGGTGGGTTTCTTCTTTGTGTGTATTTTCATGCACATGTTTTCCAAATGTACATATCAATTGTCCACATTTTTTAAATGTACGCATTCCTCTCCCATTGACTAAAGCATGTTTGTGTGCATTTCTCAGATGTACACATTTTTTCATGCACTTTTTTCAAATGTGTGTATGTTGTCAAACGCATGGGAGGGGGGAGGTCTTGTGAATCATATTGTAAGTTCAGAAATGTATGGACTTTGACCACAGATTGCATTCAACTCTGTGTTTGGGTCCAGGAGGTGCAAATCAGGTAAATTCTGGTCAAAATTGAACTGAATCTAATTTCTCATACATGCATACACTTTGATATCCTGCAGCAGGAAATAGCCAGTGCAGAATGCAAGTAAAGCTTCAATCCTATGTCAACACTGTTAAGCTCAGGGGGACTCACTTGTGAGTAAACATGTCTAGGATAAGTTTGTACAGGTGGACTGTTTATATGGCAGAGGCATTGTAGGCCATATTCTCAAGGTATGGATGCATCTAAGAATTTTTAGTAATGCTAATTCCTGCTGACATGCATGGGAGATTTAGTTTCTTATAGCTCCAGCTTCAAGGCTGGGAGGCAGAGGAAATTAATAATGTTATGCTTCTGAGAAGGAAAAGATAATCCTAAGAAGTATCCAGATCTTATGGATGACAGCTACAAGGCCCCTCCTGTCTTCAGTAAACCATCCTCCCTGAGGGTTCTCTCCACCCTGAACTTGATGTAGGAGGGGCAGATAGGAAGAGGTGGGGAAAACTCTCTGACGTGTGGCTGTTCTGAATTACATCATGAAAGGCTTGGAAAGATCAATGTGTTTTTTTCCAAATAATTCTTTAAGAAATCTTGGAAAACCCAAATTCGTGCAAGGTGAGTTTTGAAAAGCCTGCCTATCATGGCTCCAGACTCCCCCAATAGAAGGGTCCCACCACACATGCATTCAGGGCTGTCCCAAGATATTTTACTGCTTGAGGGAAAGTTCAATATGGTGCCCCCATCCCTTTCATGTACAGAAGCTGATTAGACTGGCTGTTGAATCTTACTTCGACACTGGCAATGAGGTATCGTTTCCACCATGCCCAACAGCAGCAGGCTACTTTAGGGGTTCAGGACAGGGTGAATGGCACACACAGCCCTGTCCTCCAGAAGAGATGGATGGCCAGGGGCTCAGAAAAAAAATGGCTACAGGGCTACTGTTACTGCCCCCCAGCAACTGACGCCTGTTGCCTCACTCTGCCTAATGGTAGGGCCAGCCTGGCATGTGTGGTTATCACTTCATGACTGCAATATCTGATGGTGGTTACTTTCATGTGTAAAACAGCATTGCAGATCAAGCACCCCTGACCCTTTCTTGCATTTTGTCATCCTACAGCAGGCATGGGCAACTTCTGGGTGGCAGAGGGCCACCTTGTCCTGTTTGACCCCATGGGGAACCATACCCCTAGCCGTGACTGCTGTTGCTGAACCATCAAGTTTTCCACCAGAATTTGGTGGCACAGTGCTGGAGATAAAGCAAAATCATTCTCCCAGGAAGCTTCTGAAAACATGATTTTTCTTCAAAACAATGCACATGCGTACCACACATGTTTTCAAGAAAAATGGCCAGGTTTTTTGCTGCCACAGCAGCAAATTTGGCAGCAGGAACAGCAGTGTGAGTCGCCAGGGGACCACATGTGGCCCACAGGCTGTGTGTTACCCATCTCTGCCCTACCATTGACACATTTCCCTGTGAATCATTAGGAACATCTCCAGGTGATATTACTGTAATAGGACCTCTAGAGGATGGCCATTGAACAAGGTAGATGATGTTGTCCCAACAAATATTCCTATTGTGCAGGAATCATAATGTACTAGAACGCAATCCAGGAAACCAAAATTGTTGACAAATATGGAACGACGCTAGCCCAGCAATGAGGACTGCCTTTCCTTACAGGGAAGGTGGTCACACTGGTGTCATAGGCACTTATTCGATGGTGCCTGTGTCACATGACCCACCTCGACCTCACTAAATGGCACCCTTGGTAATACACATGCTTGTGTGAAATGAGGAGAGGGTCATAGATCACTAGCAGAAAAAAAACTGCTTGTAAGCAGAAGGGCTTAAGTTCAGTCCTCAGCATCTCCAGTTAATGGGTCATGTAGGAGGTGAGAAGAAGGACATCTGCTGGGATCCCTGGAGAACAGCTGTCACTCAAAGTAGACCACACTGGACTAGATGGACCAATGGTCCTGATAGAATGCAGGTTCATATCCAGATCATATTATCTCCAGTGGCAGGAGTGTCTGGGTTCATGTATTCCAAACAGAACGTCTAAAGTCAACCAAACAAGGCTAGTTCATTCTTATAAGGCAGGCTTCCCCAACCTGATTCCCTCCAGATGGTTTGGACTACAGCTCCCATCCTCCCTGACAATTGGCTTGCTGGCTTGGGCTGATGGGGGTTGTAGACCAAACCATCTGCGGGGAGGGGGGCACCAGGTTGAGGAAGGCCAATATAAGGAATCAGACACTCTGCCCCCATGCCATTGGGACACCCCATTCGACCACATTTCCCCCTATTCTTGATGGTTCTTGTGTTTTCTTCAGAGGCTGTGCACTTACATTTTGCAGCCCTTGTGTGAGAAAACGTCCTGTATTTAAGCAAAGGCTTTTGTCATCTGCAAAGCTATCCCTTCTTACCCCCTTGAAGGTTCAGATTCGACCACATTTCCCCCTATGCTTGATGGTTCTTGTGTTTTCTTCAGAGGCTGTGCACTTACATTTTGCAGCCCTTGTGTGAGAAAATGTCCTGTATTTAAGCAAAGGCTCTTGTCATCTGCAAAGCTATCCCTTCCTACCCCCTTGATGGTTCAGATGGCTGTGTGTGTTTTAACTGCAATTTTTGAGCATGTTGTTTTTATCACTTGTATTGTACATCACCCTGATAGTTTTACTGAAAGAAGAACTACAAATGTCTGAAATAAACCAACAAATAAAATCAAATGAGGATGCTCACTGCAGGAGGTGAGCCACACTAGTATAATGCCAGGAATCTACAGGTTTGGTACAGGGGAGAAGGTGTCTGGTTCACAGCTATGAGACCTTGAGTAATGTATGAGGTGCCACTTCAGATATCTTATTGTTTGTTTGTTTGTTTGTTTCTATACCGCCCAATAGCCGAAGCTCTCTGGGCAGTTCACAAAAATTAAAACCATATCAGTGGGGAGTGGGTTAATGGTGGCAGTGAAAAGATTCTCAGCAAGGTCTTCAAGCTGTTCTTGAATATACTTAAGCTTAAGAGAGGGGTGAAGAGAGAAAGAGGGAGGGAGTATTCTAAGATTATTTGTTGTGATTACTGTTTTACTATCTCATCGCAGCAATACAGGATTGTTGACAGAGGTCAAACGCCACCCTTTGTTTAAGCCAAGAGATCTCTGCCTTTGGCATGCTCAACTAGTACATAATCCTTTTTAATTGTTTATAACAATCATCGCTCCATGCGTGGAACCCATGAGTTGCCCTGTGAGTTGCTCACAAAGAATAATCGCACATGGCCTGAAGCTTAGTGGTGTGTGATACCCCCACCTCATCCTCCCTAAATAGCATCCTTGATGATGTATATGCATCTGTGAACCAGCCCTTTTGTGTCAGCAGCAGCAGAATCGCATGGATATATCATTCCTGGGAAGAGTACATTATACCAGCACAACAAGCCTCAAACTAGCATCAAAGTTCTCTGGAGCAATATTATAATGCATATGGAATGGCAGTGTAAATAAATGAGTGTTTCTATAACAAGCTTTGCTGCCTTACAACCAACATCAGAGTGGACAACAAAAGAGGCACTGGACAGCCATTTAGTGAGAATCCTGCTAAGACTGTGGTTATTAATTTAGGGCCAACAATGCTGTAAGCAGTTTACAGAGCATAAAAGTAAAACGATACTTTCACAAAGGGTGTAATCGCACAATTAGTTTTAAAGACAACACATGTATCTAGTTTCTATAGCTGTAGATATCATGCCAATCTGTGCTAAAAGCAAGGCAAATTAATAACAATCCTCATATTATTATTAATTAGGGCTGTGCACTGCTTTGGTGCAAATCCTGACTACTGAAGCAAAGCAAGCTGCTTCAGAGGTGCCTTGGAGTGATCCAAAGCAGATCAGAACTGCACTAAGATGCCCCAAGCAAAGTGGCTCGTCACTGTGGTGCCTCGGTCTGCCTCGGAACTCCGGAGCTACTGAAGCCATCCTCCAACAGCCTGTCTCTCAAAGTATCAACTTGCAAAAGATCAGGGACGAGGTGAGGAGCAGAAGGGGGGGAGGGGAGGGGAGAGGAGGGGGAGAAGGGAGGGGGGAAGTGGTGAGTCTTGACAAATGGCAAATCTAGTTGCCAAATTAGGGCTGAACTTAACCCAGCAGTCTCCGATCAGTGATAGTGGTGGAGGAAGAGGGGGAATAGTGGATATACTGGAGAGATCAGCCTGCTTTTGTTTCATTGTGTGTGAGAGAGCGCTAGTTAGAGTGTTGTTAGAGAGAGTTGGCTAGATCTGTGTGGTGTGTGTTTGTACTGCAGCTTTGTTTTTCTTCTTCCATCCCAGTTTCAGCTATTCCCTTTCTTTCATTTGTAGATTCTTTAGTTAAAAAACCAAGCATTTGAAAAGTACCTAGTTTGAGTTTCCTCATTCCTTGCCTGGTTCTTTGTCTCTCTCTCCCCCCCCCCCGCCCCTTTTCTAATAGGTTTTACCTTTCATTCTTGTCTTGATTATTTATTTAAAAAACCAAAACATTTAAAAAAGTACTTTAGTGTTCCTTGCCTTGCCTTGTTCTTTAGCTTACGTACTTCTCAAACCTCAACCATTAGTTTGCCCTTACTTTCTGTCTAGATTTTTTTTATTGTATGTGTGAGTGTGTGTGTGTGTGTGTGCGTGCGTGCGTGCGTGTGTGTGTGTGTATATATATATATATATATATATATCCCCTTTCCCTGTTCTTGGCTCCCCTCCACCCCCACCCTGCCCTTTTCAGTCCCTGTATTCCTTCCCTTCCCATTTTTGATCTCTTTTCCCCTAAAAAAAATAATAATAATAAAACCCCTTTCTCTTCTGTTAGGATTATAAATAGTCCTCCACACACACACACACACACACACACACACACCTTTGCTTCTAGGTAGTTCAGTGTTTGCGTTTCTTTTGCTATTGTGTGTCTCTGTGTGTGTGTGCTTGTGTTGTGGTCAAGCAAAGCACTACACACCTCCACATTAAAAAAAAAAACAGTGAGCAAAGCACTACATCTATTTTTTAAATAATATTCCACTGTGTGGCAAAGCAAGCAAGCCCAATATGAGGCATCTTCCGAGTCTTGAATCCGTTGCGGATTTCTCCAGCATCCCTGCTGTTACACTCAGAGTACTTGAGAGAGAATGAGAAAGAAGCTATATGGATTTAGAAAAGATGGAGCTAGGCACATTAAGTTGACCAGACTTTAGAAATCCAGCAAATTTTTACCACAGGGCAGTTGCATGAATCAATCATCTCTTAAATCCAAGATGGCAAATTGGCAGTCCACAGCCTGGATGCCAACTTTATCTGGCCCCAGATTACCAAATTTAGTAGTACTAGGGGAGAGGGGTTATTTGCACTTCAAAGAAGCCTACAGCAGAGATTAGGGATAGTGACTTCCTCCCAATCACCACTTCAACACCTAACTTCTCTGATTATCTTTTTATGTCCTTTGGTTTGAGTTTCTGAGAACAGCACATTTTATCTGTGCCTAGCACAAAGACCACTGTGCCAGACTGTGACATTTAGCAGGTGGGACCCCCTCTATGGGGTCTAAGAGGTCCTCAGATTTCATGCACTTCTGTGGAAACAGTGAAAAGTTATAGATCTTTGCTTTGAGAGTTTCTGTTGAAAAAGATCAAATTTTAACTCCACCCAGCACAAAGACCCCTGGGCCAAACTGTCCCAAATTTTGCAGGTGGTATTCCCTCCATAGGGGCTGATAGATGTCCAAACTTCATGTGTTCATCATGAAAACTGAAAAAAATATGGCTGTTTCTGTTTTCCAATGCAAGTCAATGGGAAAATGTCAAAACTGAGTGATTTGGCTATCCGAAACTCACTTCAGATCCAAATCCAAAGTGAAGCAGATGGGCTCCGAATCAGGCTGAAGCAAAGCAGGGCTGCTTTGGAAGGTCTGAATCAGCATCTGAAGTGAAGAGAGTGGTCTGTGCACAGCCCTATTAATAATAATATTTACATATATCATGTTTCCCATGTACACATTTTCTTGAGATACTGATATTCTTATTCTTATTCTCTTTATCCTTATGCAAAAATATTCAGGGTTAAGAACTCCAAGAACTCAAAACTCAGGATAAGGGATGGGTGAGAAATTTGTTCACACTGTGGAACATATACACAAATTTGCACCTCCAGAACCTACATACAAACCAAAACACAGTTATAGGACAATATCCAACTTTCCTGAATTTTGCAGTGAAGATTGCAATTTTTTTAAAAAATGTAGATATTATGGCCCCTTCATGGATCACTGCCTTGTTGTGGCGAAGGGGCTTGCGTAACTCAGTGAAGCCATAAGCTATGCCGTGCAGGGCCACCCAAGACGGACAGGTCATGGCAGAGAGTTCTGACAAAATGTGGTCCACTGGAGAAGGAAATGGCAACCCACTCCAGTATTCTTGCCAAGAAAACCCCATGGAACGTATCACAAGGCTAAAAGAGATGACGCCGGAAGATGAGCCCCTCAGGTCGGAAGGTGTCCAATATGCTACTGGGGAAGAGCAGAGGGTATTTCCAAGTAGCACCAGAAAGAGTGAAGCGGCTGGGCCAAACCCGAAAGGACACTCAGCTGTGGATGTGTCTGGTGGTGAAAAGAAAATCCGATGCTGTAAAGAACAATATTGTTTAGGAACCTGGAATGTCAGATCAATGAATCAAGGTAAGCTGGAGGTGGTCAAACATGAGATGGCAAGATTGAACATCGACATCTTGGGAATCAGCGAACTAAAATGGACAGGCATGGGCGAATTTAATTCAGGTGACTATCATATCTACTATTGTGGGCAAGAATCCCTTAGAAGAAATGGAGTAGCACTCATAGTCAACAAAAGGGTGGGAAAAGCAGTACTGGGGTACAATCTTAAAAATGATAGAATGATCTCAGTACGAATCCAAGGCAAACCATTCAACATCACAGTAATTCAAGTCTATGCCCCAACCACTGAGGCCGAAGAAGCTGAGGTTGATCGGTTCTATGAAGACCTACAACACCTTCTAGAACTAACACCAAAAAAAAAGATGTCTTCTTCATCATAGGGGATTGGAATGCTAAAGTAGGAAGTCAAGAAATCACCGGGATAACAGGCAGGCATGGCCTTGGTGTACAAAATGAAGCAGGACAAAAGCTAATAGAGTTTTGCCAAGAGAACATGCTGATCATAGCAAACACTCTTTTCCAACAGCACAAGAGGCGACTCTACACATGGACATCACCAGATGGTCAATATCGAAATCAGATTGATTATGTCCTTTGCAGCCAAAGATGGAGAAGCTCCATACAGTCAGTAAAAACAAGACCTGGAGCTGACTGTGGCTCAGATCATGAGCTGCTTCTTGCAAAATTTCGGCTGAAATTGAAGAACATCGGGAAAACCACTAAACCGTTCAGGTATGACCTAAATCATATCCCTGATGAATATACAGTGGAGGTGAGGAATAGATTTCAGGGATTAGACCTGATAGACAGAGTGCCTGAGGGACTATGGACGGAGGTCTGTAACATTGTTCAGGAGGCAGCAACGAAATCCATCCCAAAGAAAAAGAAATGCAAGAAAGCAAAGTGGCTGTCTGAGGAGGCTTTACAAGTAGCTGAGGAAAGAAGGGAAGCGAAAAGCAAGGGAGAAAGGGGAAGATATACCCAACTGAATGCAGAGTTCCAGAGAATAGCAAGGAGAGACAAGAAGGCCTTCTTAAATGAACAATGCAAAGAAATCGAGGAAAACAACAGAATGGGAAAGACTAGAGATCTCTTCAAGAAAATTGGAGATCTCAAGGGAACGTTTTGTGCAAAGACGGGCATGATAAAGGACAAAGAAGGCAGGGACCTAACAGAAGCAGATGAGATTAAGAAGAGGTGGCAAGAATACACAGAAGAACTATACAGGAAAGATCTGAATGTCCCTGATAGCCATGATAGTGCGGTCACTGAACTTGAGCCGGACATCCTCGAGAGTGAAGTCAAGTGGGCCTTAGGAAGCATTAGTAACAACAAAGCTAGCGGAGATGACAGTATTCCAGCTGAGCTATTTAAAATCCTAAAAGATGATGCTGTTAAAGTGCTGCATTCAATATGCCAACAAATCTGGAACACTCAACAGTGGCCACAAGACTGGAAAAGGTCAGTTTACATTCCAATTCCAAAGAAGGGCAACGCCAAAGAGTGTTCAAACTACCGCACAATTGCGCTCATTTCACATGCCAGCAAGGTGATGCTCAAAATCCTACAAGCTAGGCTTCAGCAGTATGCGAACCGAGAACTACCGGAAGTACAAGCTGGGTTTCGAAGAGGCAGAGGAACTAGAGATCAAATCGCCAACATTCGCTGCATCATGGAGAAAGCAAGAGAATTCCAGAAAAACGTCTATTTCTGCTTCATTGACTACGCTAAAGCCTTTGATTATGTGGATCACAACAAACTGTGGCAAATTCTGAAAGTGATGGGAGTACCAGACCACCTTACCTGTCTCCTGAGAAACCTGTACGAGGGTCAAGAAGCAACAGTAAGAACCAGACATGGAACAACCGATTGGTTCAAAATTGGGAAAGGAGTACGACAAGGCTGCATATTGTCACCCTGCTTATTTAACTTATATGCAGAGTACATCATGAGAAATGCCGGGTTGGATGAATCGGAGGTCGGAATTAAGATTGCTGGGAGAATTATCAACAACCTCCGATATGCAGACAATACCACCCTAATGGCAGAAAGCGAAGAGGATCTCAAGAGCCTCTTGTTGAGGGTGAAAGAGGAGAGTGCAAAAGCTGGTTTGAAACTCAACATTAAAAAAACGAAGATCATGGCATCTGGCCCCATCACTTCCTGGCATATAGAAGGGGAAGAAATGGCAGCAGTGACAGATTTTACTTTCTTGGGCTCCAAGATCACCGCAGACAGTGACTGTAGCCATGAAATTAAAAGACGCTTGCTCCTTGGGAGGAAAGCTATGGCCAACCTAGACAGCATAGTAAGAAGCAGAGACATCACCTTGCCGACAAAGGTCCGTCTAATCAAAGCTATGGTTTTCCCAGTAGTAATGTATGGCTGTGAGAGCTGGACTATAAGGAAGGCTGAGCGCCGAAGAATTGATGCTTTCGAACTGTGGTGCTGGAGAAGACTCTTACGAGTGCCCTGGACTGCAAGGAGGTCAAATCAGTCCATCCTAAAGGAAATCAACCCTGAGTGCTCATTGGAAGGACAGATAATGAAGCTGAAGCTCCAATATTTTGGCCACCTAATGCGAAGAGAAAACTCCCTGGAAAAGACCCTGATGCTGGGAAAGATTGAAGGCAAAAGGAGAAGGGGACAGCAGAGGATGAGATGGCTAGATAGCATCACGGATGCAATGAATATGAACTTGAGCACGCTCCGGGAGAGAGCGCAGGACAGGAAGGCCTGGCGTGCTATGGTCCATGGGGTCACGAAGAGTCGGACACGACTGAACGACTGAACAACAAGATATTATGGGAATGTGTGGACAAAAATGGCATATATTATGGAAAAGTGCACACAAAAATGAATTTTATTAGGTGAGATTGCTTGCAAAAAAATGTGTACATTAGGAAAAGTGCATAGAAAAATGTGAGTTTTAGAAGAAATGTGCATGAAAATAATGTACAAATTTTAATGCAGACTTGGGGGGGATTGCATCCTGAAAGAAGGAAGACAGTATGAATTTCTGGGTTTCAGTCAGAACGACTCAGAAGAGAGAGCTCCTTTAGAGTTCTGACTGGTTCTCACAGAAATCCGGAGTGGATTCACCACCCCACAGACATTGGAGCCACCAGCCTCCAGTGGTCCTGTGGTTTACTGGGAAAATAACTGAGTCAGCAGATATGGTTACTTTTCAATGTGGTCCTCTTATTCTTTCTCTTTTTCCACCATCCCAGCCCTTGATAAATAAGAAATATTATCTGGATTGGGATAGTTAATAGCCACTAGGTTTAATAGTCTTTTGAGTTATATTGGTCCTAGTAAGGTGATCCCAAACTCTCGTGAAGACCAGAAAAGAAATCTGATCACCATATGCCACACAGGAACCATATTTTCAAGGGAGACATGTCTGCAAAGTCAGCAAGTTTTGCTCTGTCCACTGACCACTGGTTGTGGATGAAGACAAAGGGTTCTTCCTCCCCAATGTAAACAGCAGAATCTTTGGAAGAGTCCCCCCTTCCCACTTTTCTATCCTGTTCAACCATTCAAGCTCTTTCATTCCCCATCCCTGCCCTGGAATGAATAGCAACAGAAGCTCTGCCAGAGTTAATCTCAGTAGTTGTGAAGTGATGAACTCTGGCAGACGCTCCGGTGCCAATCACACTGGAGGGAGTGGCTTCATTCATTAATGAAAGGCCCATGTGGGTCATCTGTTGGGGGCCTATGTCAGTTGGTGGGTGGGGCTGAAGCCAGTGGTGGGCAGGACCAGAGCCAAAAGTGGGTGGGTCCTTTTTTCTTTTCTCATTCTACCACCCCCTTTTCTCTTCCTTCTCATGCAGTGGACTACCAAGAAAGGGAGAGATCACTCTTGCCAGAGCTCTGAAGTGACAGCGAACAGAGGGCTTTTGACATTATGTGGAGGGCAACATGAAATTAGACAGGGGGGCACAAGTTGCTCACTCCTGGAACAGATGGGCCTTTGATCGGATCCGGTAAGGTTTTTAAAGAGTTTTTAAAGACACATGGTTTTGTCTAGGCATGCTTGGAAGAAAATGGCTAATAACTAAGAGGCATTATTGGGATCGGAGTCTATGCTGAAGGGCTAGATATCAAGTCTTGGTGTTCAGATTGTACCCAGGGTCATCCAGTTACTTTTCCCTGCTGCAACAATATTTCATGCACACACACTTCAGATATTTAGACCGCAATCCTATACCCACTTATATGGGAATATGCCTCATTGAACTCAATGGGAACTCAGTTCTGAGTTTCTGAGTAGACATGGATAGGATTGCACAGTTAATGATGTTTTGAAAGAGGAAGACACGACCTGCCAAGGGGGGGGGGGGTGCCCTTGTTCCCAAAAGGAATTAAGAAAGAAAAGTACTGGTGTAATGGAAATTTGGATTCATACATGTTTCAGATGAATAGGCCTGGGATCTGTTCCTCCCATACTGAAAAAATCCCGACTTCATTTGACGATCACCCAGCTGAGATTGACATGCTGACATCAGCCACATAACTCCCATGAATTTTCATGAGAATTAAGGAGGGAATGGAGTGGGGGGACAGAATGTGCCCTAATCAACATTCAGTAATCTCAACCTATTGCTCAAGAAGCCAAAAGAAAAGCTTTGATCCTTTCAGATATTGGGTGGAGAAAGGGAGTGGCGAGACTGATGTTATAATAATAGGTTACTCAAGCATGTCCGTATCTTGATGGTTCAGTAGATTTTTGTTAAGTTACTAAGCATTGATTCACCTTGGGTAGGACATTTGACAAAAGATCATGTTTGTTACAAACTGAAATCTATAAACATTATATTCGGGGAGTAAACCAATCTAAGGAAGGTTTAAGCACATGGGGTTTGCTGCAAAGAATACTAGAATAAACTTATGTTCAGTGCACTGAACCTATCTATATTTATTTGGAAGTTGAACCATATGCAAAAACAGCACTACATCCCAAGTGTTATAAACAACAGTAGATATGGCCTAAGGATTTCTGTGCAAATCCATGCTAAATAATGTCAAATCTATAACAGGGAAGTGGCGCCTTTCTCTCTACTTCTTGTTCAAAATGCACAATGCAAGACCGAGACACAAGCATGCACGCGCACACACACAAACACACACACACACTCACAGAGAGAGAGACAGAGAGAGAGAGAGAGAGAGAGAGAGATCTTTGTCACTGCATCCTGGAAAGCTGCCATCCAAAGCTAGGCAAGAATAGAGAGGTCAGATAGCAAGGGAAGTAACTAGATCTGAGCTGTGTGGTAATCTATAGCAGGGGTGGGCAGAAAGCAGATCTCCAGATGTTTTGGGCTTCAACTCCCAACATTCCTGATCACTGGCCATGCTGGCAGGGGCTACTGGACGTTGAAGGCCCAAACATCTGGAAATCTACATTCTGCCCTCCCCTGATGGGCAGAGGGCCCTATTTAGGCATGCTAAGTGTAAGTGGAGTAAATCTGTGAGGAGACACTAATGCTGACCCCTCCTCACTTGTTTCAGTTGCCGGGGGGGGAGGTTCTGAAGGGGAGAGCGTCTTCTATCTGTGGAGGTTCTTCCCTTCAGAAAGTTGCCCTCTACACATGGAGGGTGACAAAAATGGTGCTGGAAGGGCATGGAGTTAGCCTGATCATCCCCACTCCCCCTCCTTCCATGTCTACTTTACCTATATTTAGAATGCCTGGATAGGGCTTATGTTTCTATCTACATGGGGTTAGTTGGTATCTCTTTATCTTTTAAAAAGTTGGTATGATTTTTTTTTCTCCTAGCACCCTCCTCCTCTCTTCTTCTTCTTCTTCTTCATCTTCATCTTCTTTGACTTCATCTTCTTCCTGTGCTACTGCTGCTGGTGATGATGGTGCAAGAAAATGCAGAATTCCTGTAGATTTTATTAACTCATATCAAACCATATTAGGAGAAGTGTGTGTGTTTGTGTGTAGGAAATTTGACCTGAGAGAATATGTTTCAGATTTTTTTTTTTTCTCTCTCTCTCTAAAATTCTCAGTTTTGTCTGAAAAGGTCACACTTAGGTGTTGGGTTTTTCTTTCCCTCTTAAGAGGACATCAAAAATTACCTAGAAATTAAGACTGTCCCAGATTGACAAGGGCCATTACATGGTCATTCCACCCATCTAGAAACTGGCTGGGTTTTTTGGGCTAAATTTGGGGTATGAAGTGAAATTCATTTGGAGGGGAGAAGAGAATGAAAGCAACCACCATTTTGTTTTTCCAAGAAAGCCCAGTTTTTAGGTGTTTTTTGAATTCATAATTGCTGCCATCATGAAGAATAACTGCCCCCTTACTACACATAAAGTTGTCCTCATAGAGGACAGCAGTTGCATATCTATAGTAAAACACACACTTTTGAAGAGTTGACAGATTATACCTCCAGCAGTTCATTTTATTCAAGAGGTTCAGTGTTAAGCACCCCTAAAAGGAGAGGGCAGGCTTGTTAAAAAATATAACGTCACAGAATGCTTTTCTATGCAACCCTATTTTTGAGTTGCAAATATTTCAAAAAATATTTTTTTTAAAAAATGAATTCCTTTTGTTTTCTTTTTTAATAAGAATATCTTGGGGGGGAGGGATGTTAAAGAGCCCCATGCCTTTTTCAGGGCAAGGGAAATCATAGACTGACAGTGCAATCCTATGCATGTCTAATCAGAAGTAAACCCCACTGAATTCAATGGGACTTGGTCCCAAGTAAAGAGGCACAAAGATCAACAAAATGATTCGCAGAAATCAAGTTGGGGGAAGGGACATTTTACAAAACCATTTCTCCCCAAATTCCTGAGTCAGTTTCACAAATTTCTCATTGAATCATTGTTTCTCTCTAGCCCTATTTAAAACGGAATGTCACTTGAAGGCAAAGTGCATATGTGTGCGTGTGTGCGTGTGTGTGTGTGCGTGTGTGTGAATATATACAGTTAATTATTTTTTTAAAAAAAATCCCTGCTGGTTTAAGACAAGAGTTCAGGCTATCTCATGTTGGCTCAAGCTCCACAAAGCCAGGAAATTGGAAGCTTCGGCTGATGCCTGAACAGACATGCCCTGCAATCAGTAATAATGTTGTGCAATATCACAAACAGTGCTTGCTTACAACTTATCCTCCAGTCACCCACACTTTGCCTCGGTCTTTCAGGCCCAAATCCAAATGAGGAGGATGGAGTGCCTGGGACCAGCAAAGATGCCTCATGTTGTCCTGGTCCTGTATTGCTTTATGAAGCATCTGAACCATATTGTATTGCTAGAGGAATTCTCCAGTGAGTTAACCCATACGTGGTTGTTGCTTGTAAGCAACCACAATTTCTTGCTTACAAGCCCTAAGCTTCCAATTTCCTGGCTTTGTGGTGCTTGGGTCAACATGAGATAGCCTGAACCCTAAACCAGCAGGATCATTGAATTTCCACGGAGTTTTAAAAGGGAATTTATTATTAGAGTGTTGTGAAAACAAAAACACAAACACAAACTAAAGCACACACACACACAAGTCATTAACTGAGTAGGCATGTCTCTGTATGTTCAGAACAGCTTATTTCTGAGTAAGCTTGCACAGGATTCAAGCAAAGCTTTTTCCTTTTCCTCCCTCTCTTCATCAGTGAGAATGATTCCCCCAGCCTTCAAAATTACCTCCCTCTTATTTCAGGTGATAGCTACCTGCCATCCTCAGAATGCTGTGGGCATGTTGACAGGAACAGTGGAATTCAAAAAACTAGAGTGCTGGCACATTCTAGCATCAAAGTGAAACTGAGCATGCCCTACATAATTTTTGCCAGCAGGTACTTCCATAGACTTTCACAGGGCAGAAAAATCTCTGTAATTTTTAAAGCCCTGCCCAGACTTTCGCCATGCCAATGAAAGGCACACCTGCTTGACAAGCCTAAATGAGGTGCATCAGTAGTTTTCCCCAGAATTTGAGAGAAATATATGACATGCCAAGCCGCAGCTTGAGTAAAAAGTAAAAATGTGTCAATTTTCAGCACTTTTTAATAGGGCTGTGCACTGCTTCAGTCCGAATCCTGAATTCTGAGGCAGGCCAGGGCAGATTTAGACTGCTTTTGTCCAAATCCGAAGCAGGTCCAGAGTGGTCTGAAGCGGTCCAAAGAGGGTTGGAGTGATCCAAAGCACTTCGGCTGTCTTCAGAACACCTTGGGTGATTCTGAAGCCCAGATAGCCTGTTTGAGCAAATGTTGCAACTTGCTAGAGAAGGGAGGAGATGAGGAGCGGGGGGGGGGGGGCTGAGCCTTGGAAGCGACATCTCTAGGTGCTAATAGGGCTGAACTTTTAACCCAGCAGTTTGTTTCCTTGCTTTGTACTGCTTGTTCTTTGGATCCCCCCTGCTCACTTACTATTCCTTCCCTTCCCATTTTTCAACTGTCTATATTCTTATAAAAACACACACAAAGAATACCAAAAAACCACACCCCTTTTCTCTTCTGTTGGGCTTTAGTGTTGTTTCCCTTACCCTCACCCCTTAGCTTGTAGGTAGTTTTTTCTTTCTGTATCTGCTTTTCTTTTGGTCTTATGTGTGTGTGCTGTATGGGTGCACCATATACATTATTGTGCACAAGCAAACAGTGTATGACCAGAGCAGTACACTAATACATAGTCCAGTATATACTGTGGGGCAAAGCACTTCCCAATACACATAATATGAAGCATCATCACTACTCTTGCTGATTTTCCAGGACACTTTGCCTGTCACTTGTTTTCCCTTGTGTACATCAAATGACCATAAGAAGAATATGATCAGGCTAGGCTATATGTATTTTTTAAAAAATGTTTGCTTCATCTTACCTTTGCTGGGGAAAAGGGCTGCCAAAATGATCAGGGGGTTGGAACAACTCCTCTATAAAAGGCTTCAGTGTTTGGGCTATTTAATTTAGAAGAAAGGCAAATAAGGCGGGAGGTTTATAAAATTATATGGAGTAGAGAAAGTGCAGCAGTGCAATTAATAAATGAGCCCCACTGAGTTCAGTCAGTGTGACTTTTCCAGGTAATGTGTATTGCAATTTGCAGCCAAAGAGATGTTTAACTTTTCTTTCTTCCCTTAATGGGAGCCTCGGGTCAGTGGCAGATTCAGCAAGGACAAAAGGAAAGTACTTTTGCACTTCAAAAAACCTACACCAGAGATTAAGGATAGTGACTTCCTAATTGTTGCCTTAAACACCTTCTGATTAGGATCTCTAATCCTCTGTGTGGCTGACAGTTTTTTACCTTTTGTTTTAGTTTCTGAGAAAAGGAAAATTTATGCATAGCTAGCAAAAAAACTACTTGACCAAACTGTCTGAAATTTGGCAACCATGGTCACCTCTACAGGGGCTGACAGATTCCTAAATTTTATGCACATTGGAAGCACTGGAAAATTATAACCCTTTGCTTTGAGAGATTTTCTTGAAAAAATAAAATTTACCTGTGGCTAACACAAAAACCACTGGACCAAGCAGTCTGAAATTTAGCATGTACAGTCAGTTTCATAAGGGCTGCCAGGTCTCCAAACTTCATGCATTTAGCATAAAAACGAAAAAAAAAAAAAAAAAAAAGCTATGGCCATTTCTGTTTTCCAATGCAAGTCAATGGGAAAATGTAACATCCAAACAATTCAGATGTCTAAATCTTGCTTCAGATCTGGAGTCTGAAGCAGGTTGGGTCCAAATCGGTCCAAAGCAGATCGGACCAATTCAGAAGCTCCAAATTGGCCTCCAAAGAGGGTTGGGGGGGGGCCATGCACAGCCCTAATTTTTAACTGGCTGTATCTGTGGCAATTTGTACTGGATCAGTTTGAAATTTGCATTATTGTAGACCCCATCAGGTAGATTATGGATGCCATGTTTCAATTTATTAACTCTACATGTGTAATTTTTGTAAGCAGTAGAATTTTGAGGCTTATAATGGCAGAATATTTCCGTTTGCAACTCACTGTAACTAAAGGAGCACTCCTGTGCCCCAGATAGATAGATAGATAGATAGATAGATAGATAGATAGATAGATAGACAGACAGACAGACAGATGATTTATGGAATGATCTCCCCTATGAGCCTCGCCTGGTGCCAACATTGTCATCTTTTTAGTGCCAGGTTAAAACTGCCCTCTTCTCTCAGGCACGCTGATCATAGCAAACACTCTTTTCCAACAGCACAAGAGATGACTCTACACATGGACATCACCAGATGGTCAATATCGAAATCAGATTGATTATGTCCTTTGCAGTCAACGATGGAGAAGCTCTATACAGTCAGTAAAAACAAGACCTGGAGCTGACTGCGGCTCAGATCATGAGCTTCTTATTGCAAAATTACGGCTTAAATTGAAGAACGTGGGGGAAACCACTAAACCATTCAGGTATGACCTAAATCATATTCCTTATGAATATACAGTGGAGGTGAGGAATAGATTTAAGGGATTAGACCTGACAGACAGAGTGCCTGAGGAACTATGGATGGAGGCCCGTAACATTGTTCAGGAGGCAGCAACTCAATCCATCCCAAAGAAAAAGAAATGCAAGAAAGCCAAGTGGCTGTCTGAGGAGGCTTTACAAGTAGCTGAAGAAAGAAGGGAAGCGAAAAGCAAGGGAGAAAGGGGAAGATATATCCAACTGAATGCAGAGTTCCAGAGAATAGCAAGGAGAGACAAGAAGGCCTTCTTAAATGAACAATGCAAAGAAATCGAGGAAAACAACAGAATGGGAAAGACTAGAGATCTCTTCAAGAAAATTGGAGATCTCAAGGGAATGTTTTGTGCAAAGACGGGCATGATAAAGGACAAAGAAGGCAGGGACCTAACAGAAGCAGATGAGATGAAGAAGAGGTGGAAAGAATACACAGAAGAACTATACAGGAAAGATCTGAATGTCCCTGATAGCCATGATAGTGCGGTCACTGAACTTGATCCGGACATCCTCGAGAGTGAAGTCAAGTGGGCCTTAGGAAGCATTAGTAACAACAAAGCTAGCGGAGATGACAGTATTCCAGTTGAGCTATCTAAAATCCTAAAAGGTGATGCTGTTAAAGTGCTGCACTCAATATGCCAACAAATCTGGAACACTCAGCAGTGGCCACAAGACTGGAAAAGGTCAGTTTACATTCCAGTTCCAAAGAAGGGCAACGCCAAAGAGTGTTCAAACTACCACACAATTGCGCTCATTTCACATGCCAGCAAGGTGATGCTCAAAATCCTACAAGCTAGGCTTCAGCAGTATGCAAACCGAGAACTACCGGAAGTACAAGCTGGGTTTCAAAGAGGCAGAGGAACTAGAGATCAAATCGCCAATGTTCGCTGGATCATGGAGAAAGCAAGAGAATTCCAGAAAAACGTCTATTTCTGCTTCATTGACTACGCTAAAGCCTTTGATTGTGTGGATCACAACAAACTGTGGCAAATTCTTAAAGTGATGGTGTTAGATAAAAAGTCCTTGCTTTCGGTTTAGAAGAAAAGAATGCCAGGCAGGCAGCAGTGGATCCAACACTATTTTATTGAATGTTTTGCAAAACGGGTGCAGAGCAGTCTGGACCCCGAGACACATGTGCAAAAGCCCTTTATATCATATCGCTTCTATTGTTCTTACCAGTAACCAATGAAACAGTTAGTACATCGGCTCACTAAGTTAATATCCAATAAACAGTCACTATCAGCTTACCAAGCTGTTAGTCATGAGCGCGTCAGTATGATTCCCTTTTTGCTCCGCCTATATTTTCCTGCCACTCGGGCTCTTACGTAACTTGAGACGCCAACGGTTATGGAGTCTCCTTTTTTTTCTAACAATTCCCTCCTTTAAGTCTTTATTCACGTCTTAAAGCATTTAAAACGGAGTTTCTTTATCAGCACCATAAAGCAAGAGCATCTGTTTTGACAGAGCGGTTTCAATTAACCGCTGGGATAAGCCTCTAGCGCAGGGGATAATGCAACAACCAAATAACACTAAAACTCCTATCATCACTACAAGCGAAATGAGGATTGAGGCTGCTAGGTGTTTCCATTTTCCAAACCATCTCTCTAACCAGTCAGTCACGGGGTTGTTAATCCCTGAATTCTCGGCTAATTCTTCAGACAAGGCGGTGAGGCCCTGCAAAGCCCTTGTTACCGTGCCATCTGGGGCAGTGTTGTTAGGGATGAAGGTGCAACACCGTCCACCTAGCATGACACAAACCCCTCCTTTTTCTGCTAACATCATATCAAGAACCCGCCGATTTTCCCAAGCCATTTGGCTGGTGGCATCTAGCTGCTCAACCAATCCTTTTACAGCATCTCAAGTATAGTTTATAAACCTCTGTTGATTATAATAAACGTAATTGATCCAATCTACATTTTTGTTAATGGTCACCCACCAAAACAGGGTAGATTCAAATCCTGCAGAAATTTGATTTCTTCCTTTGAACTCGTCTGGCACTCCCCTTGGTACTCCTATGGAGTCAATATATATTTGATCATCAAAAGGGGTTACTGATCGTTTCTGCCGGGGTTGGCCAGTCTTCTCTGCTGGATGGTATGCAATTGAAAAGGGGACTGCCAACTGAACTAACCCACAAGCTCCAGACCAATTGGAGGGCAATACCTCATACAACTCTAGACCACCACAATACCACCAGAGATCAGCTCGTGGGATTGAAAGGGAATTATTCCTAAAGCGGGTGGAATTAACACATCTTACTTTACTCGTCAGGTTCCCTATACGCCCCTCTGTGTCTGCAAGGTTTCGGTGTATGCATCCGGTATGGTTTCTTCTTTGCAGGAAGACTGTGGAAGGTCTGACACGATCCTTTGATTTGAGTGGGGGGTATAATTTATTGAGGGTTTGGCATTCCTCCTCTCCCCATGCATCAGGGTGTTGGAACAAACGGATCACGCAGGTGAGGAGGGAAGGAGTGTCCCATCCCAGTGGAAAGGGCAGCACCTTTGCTACAGATCTCCCTGTGGCACAAACAAAACAGTCAGACTTATTTAAAGACTTGGCTGTATACTTTATCCACTCTAACCACACATTATCAGTTTCCTCTGTTATTGGGATCCCTAACCTGGTTCTCCAGGGACGCCTCTCTTTCTCAGGGATCTGTACCAGAAGTGGTTTGCGGGGTGTTGGTGTGACATTTCGGGGTTTTATCTTAAAGCTGTCAAGCCCAAGTCCTTGAGGTATCACCATCCACGTTAATATTTCTTTAACTAACATTACCAACACCACCCACAATACTTGCTTCATATTACAAGTTTTTTGTAATTCGAACCCGAGCTTTTCCCAGATGTTGTGACTTGTATATTACAGGCGATTGTGGCTCCTGGATGGCTTCTTCGCCTGTGTCCTTGGCAGCTTCCGGAGGGGTGCCAGGGAGCAAAGGACCATTGCCTGTGTCCTCCTGTTCTTTCCAGGTGACAGAAGGAAGCGAGGGTTGCTTAAATGGCTTTATCCAGCTGCAATGTGTCCATTTACTAGAACCCACAAGCTTTACACACGAGTGGCTGGTTGGTCCCACCAAATAAGGCCCCTCCCACCCTTCCTTTAAAGCTTCTTTATTCCACTTTTTCAGCAACACCTCGTCTCCCGTCTGGAAGAGATGGATAGGTGCATCTAACGGCAGTCTCTGAAACGGAACGGAATAAGCTCGTAGCTGTGAAAGAACAGACTGTAGAGAAGTCAACTGATCCCTTAGCATCTGATCACCCACCTCCCACTTGACTTCCTCCCTCCTTCCGCAGTGTACCTGAGGTGGGAACCCAAACATCAGTTCGAAGGGGGACAATTTTATGTCCTTTCTTGGCATCCTTCGAAGCTTCGTTAAAGCTACTGGCAGAGCCTCAACCCAAGTGAGCTTCACCCCTCGTTGGAGTTTGGTTAAAGTCTCCTTGAGGCTCCGATTGATTCTTTCAACCTGTCCACTTGCCTGGGGCCTCCAGGGGCAATGTAAATGCCACTCTACTCCCAGAGCTTGTGCCAGCCCCCGTGTAATAACTGAGGTGAAATGTGAGCCCTGATCGGATTCTATAACTTCGGGCAGGGAGAACCGGGGCACCACCTCCTGTAACAATTTAGCAGCAACAGTTTTAGCTTGGCAGTTCCTACATGGAAACGCCTCTACCCACCCTGTCATTTGACATACTATTACAAGCAAATACCTGTAACCCCTACATGGTGGCATCTCAGCAAAATCAATCTGAGCCCTCTGGAAAGGATAGTAGGCCCATGGTCGCCCTCCTTTTGGAGGAGGGGGTGCCCTGGGAGGGTTGGTTTTCTGGCAGACTTCACAGGTTGCGGCTAGTCGATGGGCGCATACAGTTAAGCCAGGGGAGACAAACAGCCTCTTGCAATAGTCGATCATGGCTGATACTCCAGGGTGTCCAAGAGAATGGTGAACTTGCTCTAGAACAACCCTCTGCAGGGTCTGTGGAAGAAGCAGTCTTCCATCTGTCATCTGGATCCATCCGTCATCGCAGGGACTTATTCCATGTTCTTGTGGCATCCGTAACTCAGCAGGGGAGTATGTGGGGCACTCTTTTCTTTTGGGTAGAATGAGGAATGTTCCTTGGATTCCCTCTCTGGCTGCTCTTTTTGCGGCCTCATCTGCCTTCTGGTTTCCCTGTCTCCATTTTTCCTCTTTTTCTTTCCCATGGGCTCGGACGTGGACAACAGCTACTTGTGAGGGTAGCTGGAGGGCATCCAGAAGATCCACTATTAGGCCGCCATTAGCCACTGGAGATCCGTTTGCTGTAAGGAATCCCCTCTCTTTCCACAGTTGCCCATGAGCATGCACAATGGCGAAGGCATTTTTGCTATCGGTATAAATATTTACTCGCTTTCCCTTGCTGGCTTGCAGGGCTCTTGTCAGGGCTACCAGTTCAGCGGATTGGGCGGAGAAATGAGGAGGCAGCCTTTCCTCGCGCACACTCTCCTCTAGAGTAACGACGGCCGCGCCTGTGTAGCGCCTTCCATCCAGCATATAGCTAGATCCATCTACAAACAGATCTCTGGCTCCCTCTATTGGTTCATCCTCAAGGTCCGGTCGGCCTCTGGTGTCTAGGTCTAATACTTCAAGGCAGTCATGATCTGGGAGTCCTGATCCGTTTGTGCCCAGTAATGTTGGCAGTAGTGTGGCGATATTAAAGCTGGAGCAAGCCTTAAAAGTGAGGTTTTCGTTTGTTAGTAAACCTATTTCATATCGGGAATGCCGGGCTGGGTTGAGAAATTTGCTTCCTCCTCCTGATCCCAAAATTTGTGGCACTCCATGCGGCACCCAAACTTCATTGGGTCCTCCCATTGTAATTTTCTCGGCTTCGGTACAAATCAGAGCTGTTGCCGCTACTGCCCTCAGGCAACTTGGCTATCCTCGTGCTACGACATCTAGGACCTTGGAATAATATCCCACTGGTCTCCAAGAGGGCCCTTTTCGCTGGCAAAGCACTCCCGAAGCTATGCCCTTATTTTCATGCACATAAAGTCTAAATGGCCGGCTGGGATTTGGTATGGCTAGAGCAGGTGGTGACACAAGAGCAGCTTTAAGACTGAGAAAAGACTTATTCATTTCCTTCGTCCATTTCCATTTATCCAGTCTATCTTTCTGCAGCGCCTCATACAGCGGCCGCGCTGTCTCCCCATAGTTTGCTATCCATAGTCGGCAGAATCCGGTCAGCCCCAGGTAGGCCCTCAATTCGCGGGGGGACTTAGGGACAGGAGTGTCACGGATGACTTCAACTCTTTCTTGCCCTAGGCTCCGAGTCCCTTTAGTTATGTGGTAGCCTAGGAATTTTACAGTTGGTTGGGCCAACTGTACTTTTTCTTTTGACACTTTATACCCCCCCCCCCGCTAGATAGTTGAGGAGGGAAACCGTCCCACTCAGGCACGCATTCTTGGCCTTGGCTGAAATCAGGAGGTCGTCACAGTACTGGAGGAGATGCACCTCTGAGTGCTGCTGGACCCAGGGTTCGAGATCCTTTTGGAGCTGCTGGCCAAAGACCACCGGTGAGAGATTCAGCCCCTGAGGGATGACTGTCCATGCTAATTGAACTTTTGACCCCCCCCCGGGCTTTCCCATTCAAAGGCGAACAAAGGCCTTGAATCAGGGTGGAGGGGGATGCTGAAAAAGGCGTCTTTTAGGTCTATGACAGTGAACCAGGCGTGCTCTTCCGGAATTCCTACAAGGAGGGTGTGTGGGTTGGGGACCACAGGATGGGGGGCCTCGATCTGCTGATTAATGAGCCGGAGGTCTTGCACTAAACGAAAGCCCTTGCCCCCCCTCCCCTTTTTGGCACAGCGATGATGGGCGTGTTATAGGGGGACATTATCTCAATGAGCCGGCCTTCTTCTCGGAGCTTTGTTATTACTGGTTGTAGGCCCTCCTTTCCTTGGCGGGAAAGGGGATACTGTTTCACATGAACAGGCCTTGCTCCCTCCTTGAGGGGAATTTTGTATGGTGCTGCCGACTTGGCATGAGAGGCCCCTCCAATCCCGGCCCAAGCTAGAGGGTTGACTCTGTTTTCTATTAAGCTCCAGTCCTCGGTGGCCTCTGGGGTGGATTCTTCTGCAACCTTCAAAAGGGCCATTTGGTAGTTACTACTCTGCTGTTTAGGGAGCCATATCTCCATCCTTCCGTCAGGAGTAAAAGCAATCTCAATTTGGAGTTTAGTCAATAAGTCCCTCCCTAGCAATGCCACCGGACAGGAGGGGGTACAGACAAATGCATGTTCTAGGTGTGTTTTCCCAACCTTGGTGAACAGGGGACGAGAGAGGGGCACTTGGGTTGCCCTTCCCTCGACCCCCATTATGGTGGTGAACCCCCCACCTCCCGTTGGGGGTTCACTGAGGGGGAGGATGGACAGGGCGGCCCCTGTGTCCACAAGGGCTTTGTAGGAGCGGCCCCCAACCTTTATTTTGACCATGGGGTCCCGTCTTGCCTCAGAGATGGCTAAGAGGGGGCCGGGCCCCGGTCTGTCCTAATCTCTTTCCTGTTCATACAGAACTCTCTGCGCTCCTCCCGTATTTTCCCCTCTCTCTTTCTGCTTCAAAGCCTCACAGTCACGCTTCCAGTGCCCCATTTTCTTACAAAAGGCACATTGATCTTTCCCCAGGGGAGATCCTTTCCTTCCCCCTTTCCTCCCCTTCCTAGCTCCCTCTTTGTCAGGTTTAAGAACCGCAGCAAGGAGCTTGGCCTGCCTCTTGTCTTTTTCTTTTCCTTCTTCTTCTTCTCGCCTCTCATAAACCTTTTGAGCTACTTCAACTAAAACTCCTAGGTCAGCTGCCAACCCTCCTTCAACTTTTTGCAACTTCTTTCTGATGTCCTGGCAGCTATTTCCCACGAACTGAGTCATGAGGATCCTTAAATTATTTGGATCATTCAAGTCAATGTCAGTATATTTAGCGAAGGCTTCCCTCAGCCTTTGGAGGAACACGGCAGGAGGTTCGTTTTTGTCTTGCTTTAGAGTCAGGACTTTTTGCAAATTGGGGGCCCTTCTCGTGGCTTGCTTCATGCCTGCTAAAATGAGTCGAAAATAGTCAGCATGTAAGCGTCTATGTGCCGCTGTGGCCACCCCCCAATTGGGTCGCCCTGTGGGCAGAACCTCCGCCGTCTCCTCCTCAGTTGCCTGAGGATTTTCCTCCCTATACTTGGCTCGTGCCCCCGCAAGGATGGTTGGCTTTTGGCTGAGAAAACAGGTGTTCAATAGCATTTGTGTATCGTCCCATGTGGGGTTGTGAGTAAGCCTCACATTCTCCTTCAGAGACAGGAGTGGCCCGGGATCCTCTTCAAAGGAGGGGTTAAATTGTTTCCAATTATACAAATCAGATGTTGTGAATGGGACATAAACAAACATCGTCCCTTGAGGATGTTGGGCGGTAGGGTCGGGGACTTCTCTGATGGGGAAGGTGAACTTCACCAGTGGTTGGGGGTCCTTTCGCAGGTTGTAGTTAGGTCCCCCTTTTGCCTCTCTCTGTAGGACCTCCAATCTTTCCTCTAGGGAATATAGACGATCTTGGAGAGTGTCCTGGCGTTCAACTAGAGGGGTGGGGTCCTCTGGTACTATTTCATGAGAGGGGTCCTTCTCAGGGGCATCTAACCGCTGGGCGGGCCCCTCAGGAGAGGGTGGTGGTTGCAACGAGTGCCCTGCGACGGCTGTCCCATAGGGAGGAGGAAGCAGTAGGTCCTCCGGTGCCGTGGCCACGACCCTGGGTGGTCCTTTTGGTGGTTTCCTTTTGACCACCATGGGAAGGGCAAGGGACATGCATTTAACAACCCATGGAGCAGGCCTGCCGCCAAGGGGCACACAAGTTGCCCACGAATCAATATAAGGGAACTGGTCCCAACTTCCCCTCTGTGCTACTATTGTTCGCACATCAGATACCAAGGTTGGGTCAAAAGACCCCTCAGGTGGCCATTTGGGTTCTAATATTGGCCATTCCCGGGTGCAAAAAAAGACAAGACGATCCTTTGTCATCTTAGTTCCATAATCCTGCTTAAAATGTGACCAATTGCGCAAACAACACTCCAAGGGCGTATGGGACTTCTTCGCAGACTTAGATTGGGACCCGCCCATGACGGTGGGAATTTCAGTCAGCAATTCTTGCGCTTCGCCCACCTCTGACCTAGCCCGTCTCCGGGGTAAGGAAATGCAGATCGGGGCTCCCCACTCGCTTCGCCCGTAGGCGTCTCACACAATCACAAACACACCACCGTCCCACGTTTATCCCCTAATGTAAGCTGTTTTACTTACCCCAAAAGCCTCTTCTGTCCCGCCCGCAGCTGCATCCAGCTGCTTATTGATCCACTGCCAGTGCCTAAAAAGAGTGATCACGTCTCCCTCTTCCTCTGGCGTTGGTCCCCAGGCGCCTCTGCCACCACCGTCGTGAGGAGAAGGCAGTGTAAAACAACCGCCTGTGGTCACTTCTCCTCCGCGGCCCCTCGGCTCAGCGCGAAGGGGACGCGCCCCGAAGCAGGATCCGAGTCACGGCACCAAATTGTTAGATAAAAAGTCCTTGCTTTCGGTTTAGAAGAAAAGAATGCCAGGCAGGCAGCAGTGGATCCAACACTATTTTATTGAATGTTTTGCAAAACGGGTGCAGAGCTGTCTGGACCCCGAGACACGTGTGCAAAAGCCCTTTATATCATATTGCTTCTATTGTTCTTACCAGTAACCAATGAAACAGTTAGTACATCGGCTCACTAAGTTAATATCCAATAAACAGTCACAATCAGCTTACCAAGCTGTTAGTCATGAGCGCATCAGTATGATTCCCTTTTTGCTCCACCTATATTTTCCCGCCACTCGGGCTCTTACGTAACTTGAGACGCCAACGGTTATGGAGTCTCCTTTTTTTTCTAACAATGGGAGTACCAGACCACCTTACCTGTCTCCTGAGAAACCTGTACGAGGGTCAAGAAGCAACAGTAAGAACCAGACATGGAACAACCGAGTGGTCCCAAATTGGGAAAGGAGTATGACAAGGCTGCATATTGTCACCCTGCTTATTTAACGTATATGCAGAGTACATCATGAGAAACGCCGGGTTGGATGAATCACAACTCGGAATTAAGATTGCTGGGAGAATTATCAACAACCTCCGATATGCAGACAATACCACCCTAATGGCAGAAAGCAAAGAGGATCTCAAGAGCCTCTTGTTGAGGGTGAAAGAAGAGAGTGCATAAGCTGGTTTGAAACTCAACATTAAAAAAACGAAGATCATGGCATCTGGCCCCATCACTTCCTGGCATATAGAAGGGAATGGCAGCAGTGACAGATTTTACTTTCTTGGGCTCCAAGATCACCGCAGACAGTGACTGTAGCCATGAAATTAAAAGACGCTTGCTCCTTGGGAGGAAAGCTATGGCAAACCTAGACAGCATAGTAAGAAGCAGAGACATCACCTTGCCGACAAAGGTCCATCTAATCAAAGCTATGGTTTTCCCAGTAGTAATGTATGGCTGTGAGAGCTGGACTATAAGGAAGGCTGAGTGCCGAAGAATTGATGCTTTTGAACTGTGGTGCTGGAGAAGACTCTTACGAGTCCCCTGGACTGCAAGGAGGTCAAATCAGTCCATCCTAAAGGAAATCAACCCTGAGTGCTCATTGGAAGGACAGATACTGAAGCTGAAGCTCCAATATTTTGGCCACCTAATGCAAAGAGAACACTCTCTGGAAAAGACCCTGATGCTGGGAAAGACTGAAGGCAAAAGGAGAAGGGGACGACAGAGGATGAGATGGCTAGATAGCATCACCGATGCAATGAATATGAACTTGAGCACACTCCGGGAAAGAGCGGAGGACAGGAAGGCCTGGCGTGCTATGGTCCATGGGGTCACGAAGAGTCAGACACGACTGAACGACTGAACAAACGTGTCTTTTGATCATGTCCTGGATGGTCTCTGACTGATTGTTTTAAATTGTTTTATATATATGTTGTTGTTGTCTGTGCTATCTGTTTTATTGTTAAATTGTTTATATATATATGTTGTTGTTGTCTGTGCTATCTGTTTTATGTCCTTACATGAATGGTTTTATACTTTATATAATGTATTTTAATAGTTTTTAATTTTTGTGAACTGCCCAGAGAGCTTTGGCTATGGGATGGTATAGAAATATAATAAATAAAATTCTATCTATCTATCTATCTATCAATCTACCTACCTACCTACCTACCTATCTATATGAAAAGACTTAGTGGATGGACTCTGCTTCACACACATCAGCATATGTAAGGGAAAGATTGAACTTTCATCTCATTTCATTGGCTACTGACCCAGGTGAAGAAATGTGATTTGCTTTTCTTTGGGTCATATGTAGGGGTGTATGGATTCCCCACCATCTGTTCCAGTGGGGAATCTGTGGGGGGGGCGATCCATTCCTCCCCCCTTGGAATCCTCCAGAGCGGCTCCACTCTGCAAGGATTCCGGGGAGGGGGAACCGGCTGGGGGCCGCTTACCTTCCCTCCTGCCAGCCAGAGCCGTTCGCCTCCTCCCTGTCCCTGCCGATTGCCATGTCTTTTCTTTAAAAAAAAAAAAAAGTGATCAGCAGGATGTGCCCATAGAATTATATGCAAAATAGAACTGTGAATCTTGTGTATAAGCCTATGGACACATAGACTTAGACACAAGATTCATGACTCTGTTTGCATCTAAGCCTATGGGCACATCCTCCCGATCGCCTTTTTTTTTTTTAAGAAAAGACATGGCAATCGGCAGGGACAGGGAGGAGGCGAACGGCTCTGGCTGGCAAGAAGCAGTCGAGTGCCATTCCGCCTCCAGTCCTCCTGGAGCAGAGGTAAGTGGTCCCAATCCGCTGTGGATTCCTGAGGCCGGATTCCAATGAATCTGGCCTCATTTGAATCTGCAGCAGATTTCTCTGACATCCCTAGTCATATGGCATTTGCAAACTGGAACTGGATTCCATTAGCTGGTACTATTAAGTTGGGAGACCTGTCTATAGCATGCAATAAAGTGGGCTGGGAGATCTGTTGGTGAGATGAAATGCACAGAACAAACTTTGAGGTGGTGAAGGTGTTTGAACTGATGGATCATAGGCTCTAGAAAAAACAAATATTTTATTGATTAATTCTAATTTTATTTTGATTTATCCTGCCTCAATCCAGAGGTTTCAAGGGTGGCTAACTGCCAAAAAAATAAAAAGAAAAAAAAGACAGCAGCAAAAGATTGAAACAATTAGAGTTAAGAAAAGTAAATTACAATGAGCAGATGCAACGTAGTAGCTCAAAACATCAAAAAGGAAAAAAATCCAAAAGCACCTCTGAGTATGGACTGTAATAATTATTTATTATACAGATCTCTAAAATACTCATGGACTATAAAAATATTTATTATGCAGATCTCTAAAATGATCTAAAATGAAAATGCATTTCTAGACTAGGTGTCTTCCTCAGGAGCAATTGATCTGTTTAAAATATATAAAAATATACATATTTTTGTTGTATAAAAAGCTTATATAAACAGTTCCTAAAAATCAGTTCTCAACCATGGTATTTAGAGCTGTTTTCCTTTACAACACATACACTTGATAAAGGCCATAATCATATCCTATAATAATGGGGAGTGAGACATATTTCTTTATTTTATTCTTTCATTATGAAAATCATATATATGCTTCAAATTAATATTTACAAACATATAACAAGTCCTTAATTTACCAACTACTTTATGAAAACTGTGCCATATAACACATTTGTTTCTTGTTATGGTTTTTGACTGGCTATCAATATTTACCAAAAAAAACCTTTTAGTATACCATACTTACGTTATATTGCCATGAAAAATCAAATTAAGTTAACCTCAGTCAAAATGTCTTCTATTATTATAAAACTTATCTTTAACAACAACCAACTCCAGAAGGTGGTGCTGGGTGATTACTGCTTTGTGCCATGGCAATTATGCCATGGGGGTCCACAGGGCTCTATTTTATCCCCCATGCTGTTTAACATCTACATGAAACCGCTGGGGGAGGTTATCCGGAGATGTGGGCTGAGGTGCCATCAATATGCGGATGACACCCAGCTCTACCTTTCTTTCTCATCAAACCCAGGTGAGGCAGTGGCTGTTCTGAATCAGTGCCTGGGCACAGTAATGGACTGGATGAGGGCCAGTAAACTGAAACTCAATCCAGACAAGATGGAGGTACTGTTAGTGGGTGGTTCATCTGCCCAGCTAGGTGATATTCAACCTGTTCTGGAGGGGGTTGCACTCCCCCTAAAGGATCAGGTTCATAGTTTGGGGATGCTCTTGGATGCAGAACTATCACTTGAGGCAGAGGTGAACTCAGTGGCATGGAGCACTTTTTATCAGCTTAGGCTAGGGATGTACAAAAATCACTTACCTTTCGCGGATTATGCTGATGGTGCGGGGGGAGGCGTTCCGTCCCTCCCCCCAGAATCCTGGCCAGGGGGGGAGGCGCTCCGTTCCTCCCCCCCCCCGGAATCCTCCGCGGCCGGCTGTGCTCTGCGGCAGCTCCGCGGAGCAGCCAGCCAGGCCCAGCCAGCCCAGAGCCGTCCGCAGCCGGATTTCCAGCCGTGGAGGGCTCTGGGGGAAACAAAAAACAAAAAACACCTGCGTACACAAATGGCAGTGGCTACGGCCACCGACATTTGCGTTCCTTCTTTTTGGCCATCTTAATCTACATAAATATTTATGTAGACTATGACGGCGAAAATAAGGGGAACGCAAATAGCATAGCGGACGCTATTTGCATTCCCCTTATTTTCACCATCTTAGTCTACGTAATTATTTACGCAGAGTAAGATGGCCCAAAATAAGGAATGCAAATGGCGGTGGTCATAGCCGCCGCCATTTGTGTACGCCTTTTTTTTTTTTTTTACCCAGATGTTTTAGGCTACGTAAAAACTTACGTAGCCTATCACGTCTGTGTAAAAAAAAAAAAACCTGCGAATGGCGGCGGCGGCAGCCAGTCAGAAGACCAGCCGCCGCCGGAGCCGCCGCTGCCCAGAAGATCCGCCCCAGGTTAGTCTCGTCCCGGGGGGATCCGCGGGGGGGGGGCAGGAGGGCAGGCCGTTCCTCCACAGATTTTGCGGGGCCGAATGCACTGGCATTCGGCCTCCCCGAGATCCATGGCGGAATTCTCTGCCATTCCTAGCTTAGGCTGGTATTCCAACTACACCCTTATCTGGACAGAGATACCCTAGCTACAGTTATCCATGCTCTGATAACTTCTCGTCTGGATTACTACAATGTGTTATACGTGGGGCTGCCTTTGAAAATGGTCCAGAAACTTCAGCTAGTCCAAAATAGGGCAGCAAGATTGTTAACAGGGACTGGCAAACATGCTCATATTACTCCAGTAATTTTCCAGCTGCACTGGCTGCCAGTCCATTTCAAAGTGCTGGTATTAACATTCAAAGCCCTAAATGGCTTGTGGCAGGTTATCTGAAGGATCGCCTCTTCCCATATGTGCCTGCCCAGACCTTAAGATTATCCTCAGTGGTCCTTTTCCATGAGCCCCTGCCAAAGGAACTGAGGCAGGTGGCTACTAGGACGAAGGCTTTTTCTGCTGTGGCACCCCGGCTGTGGAATGAGCTCCCTAATGAGGTTCACCTGGC
The DNA here is from genome assembly GCF_057233095.1 of Heloderma suspectum. Taxonomy (NCBI): domain Eukaryota; kingdom Metazoa; phylum Chordata; class Lepidosauria; order Squamata; family Helodermatidae; genus Heloderma; species Heloderma suspectum. The sequence goes on along the minus strand of NC_139461.1, from coordinate 28,520,605 downwards.
ACCTACACTGTATTCCTTCCAGTGCCAGGTGAAGACCTTCTTATTTTCCCAGGCATTTTAGCATTCTAGATTTTTAGCTTTGCTGTTTTAAATCTGTATTTTAAATCTCTGCATTGCTGCTAGGTTTTATTCTGGTTTTATTCTGGTTGTATTGTTATACTGTGGTTTTAATGCTTCATATATTTTATATTGTTTTATTGTGTGCTCTTTGGTTTTAATTTTTGTGAACTGCCCAGAGAGCTTTGGCTATTGGGTGGTATAGAAATGAAATAAATAAATAAACAAACAAACAAACAAACTGTAAATTATCCATTTAAAAGTGAGCTTTTTATAAAATCTATCTTAGGTGAAATAATGCTGCTACTGCCATAGTAGCAACATAGTAACATAGTAGCACAACAATAAAAATAAAAGGAAGACTAAATTAAGAGCAATTACAATAGCAAAAGCAATAACATGATTTTAAAAGACAGCACATAAAACATAATCCTGGAGGCCAAAGATTATTCTCAGCTGGTGCCTAAAGACTAACAGAATAATATGAGTCAGCCAAGTGTCCTGCAACCTGGGCACTACAGCAAAAAAAGGCCCTGTCTTTGGTCACCATTCACTTAAGGTCCAAAAGAGGGAGCTCCTAGAGCAGGGACTTGGAAGAAGGAATGGGCAAGTGAATATAGAAGCAGGTAGTCCTTCAGAAACCCTTCCACTATTGGTGTTTGGGAATTTTCAGCCTCTCTTTGAATCAATTTCTGTGATGGCTGCCATTTTTTTAGATTGATTGATTGATTGATTGCCAGTTGATCACATGATTCCCCCCCCCATGCCACCATTAATCACATTTGTATTCCTCCTTCCTTCCAAGGAACTGAAGATAAAGGATGTTGGAGAATTCTGTTCAGTCTGTGTTTTTAAGCAAAATAACTTAATTCACCTCCCCAACTAATGTGTGGATCAGAATGCAGTTCTGATCGTGCACTTCTCCAAATTTTGTGACACAGGCTCAAAAAATGCATGCAACAATGTGCATTTTAGGGGCAATGCATACAAAAATCTATATTTTAGGAGGGGATGTGTACTAAAATGTGTATTTAGGAGGAAATACAAAGTTTTGTGCATTTTTTCCTCCCCAAATTCACAGAAAATGGGACAGAACCAGCTTATGATCCAACACATAAGAAACTGACATGGAGACTGAATCATCCATCTCTACTCAAGCTGGAGTAGAGTTATCTGATTTTATAGATAAGTTATCTGGTTTTATCCTCACAACCACTCTGTGAGGTAGGCTAGGTTAAGAGACAGGGATTTGCCTTAGGCCACTCAGGGAGCTTCATGGGAGAACAAATATTTGAACTCAAATGTATCCATTCCAATATACTCTAGCCACCTCACCACACTGGTTTAGTACAGTTAGATCTATTTACACTAGTGCTCTGTTGAATATTTTGATTCTTCTATTTTCAGCATTTCATGGGAGGGTAAGGCGAAACAAAAACTCTGGTGAAAGAGTCTGGGGAAGTGAGAATTTCGAATAACTTTCTCCTTGGGGAGGAGGACAGGATTTCCACTTACCTTTTTAAGTGTAGGCAGTGGCTGAGGGATCTTCTTTCTATTTTCCTTTCCTTTTTTAATTTTAAAAACACCCCCTGCACTTTGAGCAGCCCAGGACTCTTTGTAAAGAAGCTTCTCCAGCCCAGCAGCTCTTTCTGAACTCCCATGAGAGCACATAACTTCTCCATCTCCTATAGGTCTCAGGAAGCACTCCTGGGATGCAGAAGCTTCTTTGCAAAGCAAGAGCAAATGGGGCTTTTAGAGCTTTAGAAAAAGTCCCTTCTTCCTTGCAACAGCACAGAGAAAGCAAGATAAGAGTTTTTCAGAAGTCCCATTTGCATCAGCCCAGGACTCTTTGCAAAGAAGCTTCTGCAACCCAGGAGTTCTTCCTGAATGCCTAGAGGAGAGTACAAGTTTACATGGTCTCATAGAAGTTCAAGAAGTGCTGCCAGGCTGGAGAAGCCTGTAAAGAGTCTTGTCCTGGGAGCATTTTTCAAGTAAAACAAAAAATATAGAAAGAAGATCCTTCAGCTTCCTCCCCAACTTAAGGCATGTGGAAACCCAGTCTCCTTCCCCAAGGAGAAAATTATTTGAAATTCTCCCCCTCCCTGAGAAAGAGGCAGAAAAAACAATGCCTCTTTCATAGGGAGAGAAAAAGTTCCCGAAAATACAGGGTCAGGATTCGGCACAGCACTAATGTACATATTGGGACACCTGAATGCAACTTGGGTTTGTGATGGACACTTCCAATGATAATATTTGAAGCACTGATAGAGTTTGAGAAATAGTTAAGCTTTCAAACCACACAAAGCTGGATTGTTGCCACTTCATGTGGCCATATTTCAAGACATAAAATGTGCAGAAACTTTAAGTTAAAATGTTTGTTTTTGAAGCTTTATTACTGAAAGTTTACTTTGCCAAGTTTATTTCAAGCAACGTGAAATAGAAAAGAAGAAAAAACTCTCCTCCAGTTCTGCTCATGACTTTTTTCCAGAAAGTCTTAATGTCATGCCAGTGGTTTCATCTTAACCATAATTCACTCAGAATTCTAATTTAGTTTGATATCTTTATTTTACAATATTGGAATGGAAAAAACAGATGACGATATTATGGAAGCAGGACTCCAGTTTTGCAACCATGTTCTTTTGTATTAATTCTGTTTTAAAATATAGCACAGTTCCCCCCACACACACCTTAAGAAAGTTTTAATATAATGTATGAAATAAAGCCCATAGATTTCTTCTCTGAGCTGTATCTACCTACCTAATCTATATATAAACAAGGATAAATAAGGAATATAAGGAATATTTACAGAACAATCCTAACCAGTCTGGAGGGCCTGGGGTGGGGGTGGGGGTAGGATTGGCAGTGGCAGTGGAGGCTGGTGGCTCTGATGTCAGTGGGGCACTGAATCCATTCCGGATTTCAGTCAGAACCAGTCAGAACTCTAAATGAGCTATCCAAGGTGCTTCACACCTTGTTCTGGTTCTGACTGAAACCTAGAGTGGATTCACCACTCCACTGACATTGGAAGCACCAGCCTCCACTGCATGGGGGCATGACCTGATCAAGAGCACAGTCAAGTCCAGGGCTCAGAATTGCTGATTTTTCTTAAAGTATAAAAACAGCCAGCTTAAATACATTAAAAAACATGTTTAATGTAACATATCATTTTGTCCTGAAGGTTGTATCCAACCGATCTTGTTCTAACTTAAGTCTGATTCATTTCAATAGGTCTACTCTAAGTAGGACTAACATGGGAGAGAACACTAAGTAAGGATCTCAGCACCAACTTTTGATGCCAGCTGCCTCCACCTAAGATGAAGTGGAAAACCTTACCGCTTGAATGCTAATAGTCCTGTCAAGCCGTTTCTCACAGCTAGAAAAAACAAAATAATTTTGGCTGGCTCCTGCATAACTCAACACACAGCAATCTGCCCTGGAGCACCAGGAGGTAAGTCCATCACAGTCACTTTGCAGCATTGTGGGCTAAATGAAAAAAATATGCTGTAGTGAGTGCATAGTAATAAGCAAGGGTAGATAGAGGATAATGCCTTCCCTTTGCCTGGGAAGGCATCAGTGCTTTGAAGACAAAGCACAGAACATCCATTTTCAGATGACCAAATACTGGAGAGGAACTGCTGTTTTATTACTTTGAGACTTTATAATTAGCAGTGACATATCCTACTTTAATGAGCTGACAGGGCAGCATCATTGAATGTCATACTTTATATTTAGTTAGTTATTCATTCATTCATTCATTCATTCATTCATTCATCTCATGTCTATACCGCCCAATAACCGAAGCTCTCTGGTTAAGATTCTTATGTATAAGCAGGACACTAGGTTTAGAGGGCACAAAAGTGCTGGGTGCTGGCTTTCGAACAAAACATTTTGAGCCATGTGCCTGGCCAATGCTATGTTTCATATATAGCTTCCCTACAGTCAACCTGATACTGCAGCCTTGACGGCTGACTTCATGGTTATATATGCAATCAGGGCCAGCACCAAGGGTGGGCATGGTCGGGCACTTGCCAAGGGCCCACAGCAGGGCCACAGACGAGCTCCATGGAGTTTTCCTGCTCTTTACCATTGCATCCTGCCTGTTTAGATGTAGGGATGTTAGAGAAATCCAGCTAGCCTATTGCGAGAAAAACCACAGACGCAAATGGCGTAGCAGACACCATTTGTGGCCATAAAGCCCTAAGTTTAAGCTAATTGCAGTAATTTATGGCTGCATTTAGCTTAATCTAAGAGCTTTATGGCCCCAAATGACATAGCAGACACCATTTGCATCCAGAGTCAGCCCTCACTCAGCCAGCGATACGGCACGGCAATGGTGGCCGGCCGTATCGCCAGGCCAGTGGCCTGCTCCGTGGGATCGGTGCGGAGCGGAGCCGGCAGAAGAGGAGTCTGGGGGGAGGGAGGGATTGCCTCCTCCCAGGCAGATTCCCCACTGGGACGGAAGGTAGGGAATCTGCCCATCCCTACCTGCACCTCACTCTGGCTCAGAGAATGGAGGTGGTGAGAAGGAGGAGCAGTAGATAGGAACATTGGAACATCGGAAGCTGCCTTATACTGGGTGAGACCTTGGTCTATCTAGCCTAGTATTGTTGACACTGACTGGCAGTGGCTCGCCAGGGTTTCAGGCAGGAATTTTTCCTGCCCTACCTAGAGTTTCCGGGGATCGAACCTGGGACCTACTGCATGCAAAGCGGGTGCTCTGCCACTGAGCCACAGATGCCACTGCCTATTTGCTCACTGGCTCTCTGCCTGACAAGCAAGCAAGTGATGAGAAAGAGAATGAGGAGCAATAGCAGCTGGTGACAATGGTGGTGAGAAGGTGGACTCATTGAGGGAGGGGCCCATTGAGGGTGTCCTGCCCAAAGGCCTTCAGAACCTGCAGCCAGCACTGCATGCAATGACCATATCGGGGGATGTCAATAAGACAGTAGGTGATATTCTCATCCTCCCGTCAGGTGGCCACCATCTTGCATTGTCTCTACTGATTATAAACTAGTAAAACATACCACCTGCGAAGACTTACTCACTCACTCCATTGAAAATGGCTGCTAGGTGGGGCTTGGTTTTGCACAGGTAATGTATAAGTGAGTCCTGAATGTACAACTTTCATCCCAAATTCTCAAACTTCAAGGAAATGCTTGCATTCCATTGTATTTATTTGCATTGTTCTCCCTTGTTTGAAAGCAGGTGCATGGCTTGAGACATTACCCAAATTTGAAACACACTAGACTTATGCCCTGAATGAGTACAGCAAATTTTTATTACACTGCCTCAGAATTGTAATCTCATTACAAACCAACCAGCGGATAAAACACCAGATGGTTGAGGTAAATAGTTGAGGTAAATGAGGAAGGACAAAAATCACCTCCTTCCCATTTCACAGCCCCATTTGCAAGCCATGAAATGGGAAGGAAGACATTACAACATTTGGGGGGGATTCATTGTGCAATTTTTGGAAGGGGATGAATCACCAGAGCTTCCTCATGGCTCTGATAAGCTGGAAGGTGCTATTTTCTTTTCCTCAGAATACACCATTCGGAGAGGTTTTCTGGGAGGGGGTGGGGGGATAATAGTCAGCACAGTCACAGAGGCTGCCATTATTAAAGGGGCATGGGAATAACTTTTTAGTTAAGGCAATAGCAAAAAACAAGACTCCAGCATTGTAATTCTATTGCTTATACAAATGACACTTGTTGAGCTAATAACTTGAAGTTTAGCATCCATTCTCAAATTGATGAGGTCTATGAGTCTCCCACTCATATCAAACTGATCTGATAAAAATTTGCACAGGTTCAGCAAGTTAAAGAGTGCTTATAATTGGCACATTTTCCCCTTTTACTCCAACTTTTGAATGGGCATATCATACATTTCCCCCTTCATGGATCACTGCCTTGTTGTGGCGAAGGGGCTTGCGTAACTCAGTGAAGCCATAAGCTATGCCATGCAGGGCCACCCAAGACGCACAGGTCATGGCGGAGAGTTCTGACAAAATGCGGTCCACTGGAGAAGGAAATGGCAACCCACTCCAGTATTCTTGCCAAGAAAACCCCATGGAACGTATCACAAGGCGAAAAGATATGACGCCGGAAGATGAGCCCCTCAGGTCAGAAGGTGTCCAATATACTACTGGGGAAGAGCAGAGGGAATTTCCAAGTAGCACCAGAAAGAGTGAAGCGGCTGGGCCAAAGCCGAAAGGACACTCAGCAATGGATGTGTCTGGTGGTGAAAAGAAAGTCTGATGCTGTAAAGAACAATATTGTTTAGGAACCTGGAATGTCATATCAATGAATCAAGGTAAGCTGGAGGTGGTCAAACATGAGATGGCAAGACTGAACATCGACATCTTGGGAATCAGCGAACTAAAATGGACAAGCATGAGCGGATTTAATTTAGGTGACCATTATATCTACTATTGTGGGCAAGAATCCCTTAGAAGAAATGGAGTAGCACTCATAGTCAATAAAAGGGTGGGAAAAGCAGTACTGGGTACAATCTCAAAAATGATAGAATGATCTCAGTATGAATCCAAAGCAAACCATTCAACATCACAGTAATTCAAGTCTATGCCCCAAGCACTGAGGCCAAAGAAGCTGAGGTTGATCGGTTCTATGAAGACCTACAACACCTTCTAGAACTAACACCAAAAAAAGATGTCCTCTTCATCATAGGGGATTGGAATGCTAAAGGAGGAAGTCAAGAAATCACTGGGATAGGCAAGCATGGCCTTGGTGTACAAAATGAAGCAGGACAAAAAGCTAATAGAGTTTTGCCAAGAGAACACGCTGATCATAGCAAACAGTCTTTTCCAACAGCACAAGAGGCGACTCTACACATGGACATCACCAGATGGTCAATATCGAAATCAGATTGATTATGTCCTTTGCAGCCAAAGATGGAGAAGCTCTATACAATCAGTAAAAGCAAGACCTGGAGCTGACTGTGGCTCAGATCATGAGCTTCTTATTGCAAAATTACGGCTTAAATTGAAGAACGTGGGGAAAACCACTAAACCATTCAGGTATGACCTAAATCATATCCCTTATGAATATACAGTGGAGGTGAGGAATAGATTTCAGGGATTAGACCTGATAGACAGAGTGCCTGAGGAACTATGGATGGAGGTCTGTAACATTGTTCAGGAGGCAGCAACTCAATCCATCCCAAAGAAAAAGAAATGCAAGAAAGCCAAGTGGCTGTCTGAGGAGGCTTTACAAGTAGCTGAGGAAAGAAGGGGAGCAAAAAGCAAGGAAGAAAGGGGAAGATATACCCAACTGAATGCAGAGTTCCAGAGAATAGCAAGGAGAGACAAGAAGGCCTTCTTAAATGAACAATGCAAAGAAATCGAGGAAAACAACAGAATGGGAAAGACTAGAGATCTCTTCAAGAAAATCGGAGATCTCAAGGGAACGTTTTGTGCAAAGACGGGCATGATAAAGGACAAAGAAGGCAGGGACCTAACAGAAGCAGATGAGATTAAGAAAAGGTGGCAAGAATACACAGAAGAACTATACAGGAAAGATCTGAATGTCCCTGATAGCCATGATCGTGCGGTCACTGAACTTGTGCTGGACATCCTCGAAAGTGAAGTCAAGTGGGCCTTAGGAAGCATTAGTAACAACAAAGCTAGCGGAGATGACAGTATTCCAGCTGAGCTATTTAAAATCCTAAAAGATGATGCTGTTAAAGTGCTGCACTCAATATGCCAACACATTTGGAACACTCAACAGTGGCCACAAGACTGGAAAAGGTCAGTTTACATTCCAATTCCAAAGAAGGGCAATGCCAAAGAGTGTTCAAACTACCGTACAGTTGCGCTCATTTCACATGCCAGCAAGGTGATGATCAAAATCCTACAAGCTAGGCTTCAGCAATATGTGAACTGAGAACTACCGGAAGTACAAGTTGGGTTTTGAAGAGGCAGAGGAACTAGAGATCAAATCGCCAACATTCGCTGCTTCATGGAGAAAGCAAGAGAATTCCAGAAAAACATCTATTTCTGCTTCATTGACTATGCTAAAGCCTTTGATTGTGTGGATCACAACAAACTGTGACAAATTCTTAAAGACATGGGAGTACCAGACCACCTTACCTGTCTCCTGAGAAACCTGTACGAGGGTCAAGAAGCAACAGTAAGAACCGGACATGGAACAACCAATTGGTTCAAAATTGGGAAAGGAGTACGACAAGGCTGTATATTGTTGCCCTGCTTATTTAATTTATATGCAGAGTACATCATGAGAAACGCCGGGTTGGATGAATCACATGGACTTGACCACACTCCGGGAGACAGCGCAAGACAGGAAGGCCTGGCGTACTATGGTCCATGAGGTCACGAAGAGTCGGACACAACTGAATGACTGAACAACAACAACAATCATATATTTCTTTAAAATGTTGGTTAAAAACTACAGATGTACTTTATTCAGGCTTGTTGTAGAAGGAATTCTCAATTCACAAGGACATTTCTCTAGCATCCTTCCCATCTTGATTTGTGCCTGTAAGAAGGAAGAGTGTGGGTGCATAGAGCATAAGATTTAAGCAGGCATAACTTGTGACATTTCATAACATCATTACTGATTATGGAACATGTCTGCTGAGGCATCAGCCTTAGTTTCGGAGTTCCTGGCTTTGTTGAGCCAGAACCAATATGAAATACCTTTGACTCTGGTCTTAAACTGGCATATTTTTTAATCATTGAATTCTCATCCTATTTCCCAGCCCTGTTTTCACATTATTTAAAGAATGGCATAGTCTCACCATGCTAACAGCACTATAATATCAGGGTAGGTGTTCAAACCCTTCAAGTATGAGTTTCATGGACAATTACTCTGTCTTTTAATGACAGAGTATTTATTTAACACCGAGTATTTATTTAACAAATCCACAGTAAACTGAAGCATGGGATGAATCATTCATTTCAATCCATTCATTTATTACATTTCTATACCACCCAATAGCCAAAGCTCTCTGGGTGGCTCACAACATGATAAAACATAATATAAAACCTTTAATACACAAACATTTAAATGGTTTGCAACAGTTAAAAACAATTAACCATAAAAGTACCAGGACCCAATAAAAACTAATGTTAAGAAGTCCCATCATATGCTGTCAAATGCCTAGGGGTAGAGGAAAGTCCTAACCTGGTGCCAAACAGATAATAATGTTGGCCCTTTGCAGACTTCACTATGGAGAGCATTCCACAACTGGGGAGCTACCACTGCGAAGGCTCTCTCCCTGTTGCCAGCCTCCAGACCTCTCTTGGAGGAGTGTCTCAGATGTTGACTATAGCGTACAGGTAGATTCATACTGGAAGAGGTGCGCCAGCAAGTATTGTGGTCCCAAACCATGTAAGGCTTTATAGGTCAAAACCAGGAACTTGAATTGGGCTCAGAAACCCAACTGTTTCAAGCTTATTGTTTCAAGCTTGATTTTGGTTGGTGTTCCTTACTGATTTCACTACTGTGGTCTTGCATAGTGCGTCAGAATCTTGCCTCTGCCCAAGACCTGGATAGTTCTGTGTCGTTCCTGTACCCATCTATAGATGCAAGTTCACATACACATGTGATCAGGGACAGGGATGAAGAAGAAGAAGAAGAAGAAGAAGGAGGAGGAGGAGGAGGAGGAGGAGGAGGAGGAGGAGGAGGAGGAGGAGTATACCCCCCATGCCACATAACCAAATTACTTTTGAAAAGTTTCTGAGTTCTAGAACTAAATTGCTTTGCAATACAAGTAGTTGTTGTTTGAGGAACACAAGTTTGATGCCCTTTTAGGCATGTAGGAGTAGTTACCTGGTTCTTTGGATGGTGGTCTCGGCTTTCATACTATACCTACATATACCTAATCTCCTTCTGTACCCACTTCATACATCTGGTGAGGTGGGCTGCTGTCTTTGAAAGCTCATGGTGAAATAAACCGGTTAGTCTCTAAGATGCCACAGTTCTCTGACTTATGAGAATGCAAACTCATGACCACACTGTAACAGCCACCTAGAATGGAGATTTAGGTAGCTACCTTCAGGGGTATCCCAACCCCACTTTAATCTATATCAGAGCTGTGCACAAATGGCCTCCCCAAATTCCCCACCTTATTTGTAGGCAAAGAAATTGGCACGGGAGGGAACAATTTCACCAGATTTCTCCACGGGAAAGATACATTCTCAGACAGTTTCTTGGAGATGGTTGTAGCACAACTTCTTTCTTTCTTTTCTCAGGGATTTTGTTTTTTGTCCTGCCACTACTAGTGGCACCAACAGTAAATATGTTGGCCACCATTTTCCACCCTACATCATGCCCCATTCCTAGTATCCTTCAAGGGCGGGAGGTGGGGGAAAGCTGGTGGGGAAAATTTGGCAGTGGCCAAGAGCGCAATGTGTGTGTTTTCTTTCTATTCCAGGGCATAGTCTGAAGGCACATGAGGCAGCCACCTTGCTGAAGCTAAGCAGGTCTGGGTCTGGTCAGTGCTTGGAGGGGCAACCACCTGGGAACCACATGGAGCCACCTTGAGTTCCACAGTGGAAGAACGGTGGGATATCAATGTAATAAATAAATAAATAAACAAACAAACAAACAAAATAAAATAAAATGGTCTAGAATGGTCTAGAATTAGGATGATCAAGTTCAAATCCCCACCCAGGTATGAAGTCCACTGGGTAGTCTCACCAATCACTATCTCTGAGCCCTATTTACATTACAGGGTTAGTCGTGAGGATAACCTGGTTGTGGAATGCCCTTCCCAGAGAGGGTTGCCTGGTGCCTACATTATGGTCCTTTGGGGACCTAGTGAATAACTTTTTATTCTCCCAGGCATGTTGGTTCTTCATTTTTTTATTTTTAAAACCTGTTACTGTATTTTTAGATCTTTACACTGCTGCTGGTTTTTACTCTGGTTTTATACTGTCATCTTAAATTTCTAAAAGTTTTATATTATGTTTTATCACGTTGGAGTGTGTTTGGGGTGGGGGCTCCTATCAAAGCCAGCTTGCTGAGGCCTCTCCCACTGGTGACTACCATCAGCTGACCAGCCACTCTTCTACCCTACAGGTATTTAAGAGTGGAGGCTGCCAGAGGCAGCACCTCTACGTGCACCTCAGTGTCGTGTAAAGTGCGCCGCTAAAGCTTCACACTTGGAGACGCACCGAGGAGCACACGCAAGACCCACCCTACCGCCTTTCCCGAGATACCTGCAACCAGGTAGTAGCAGCAAAGAGCAGCGGCAGAGGGCAGCAGCTCTGAAGAACAAGAAGAAAGGGACAAATATAGATCTTCACTTGCTCCTTCTTAGCTGTTGCTCTCTCTTTTATATCGTTTTATATTTTTATATTTTAACATTAATATGTACCTGGGAAATACTAGGGGTATGGATTCCCCACCGTCTGTTCCGGTGGGGAATCTGTGTGGGGGGAGGCAATCTGTTCCTCCCCCTGGAATCCTCCAGAGCAGCTCTGCTCCACTCAGATCCCGGGGGGGGGGAACTGACTTGGGGGCCGCTTACCTTCCCTCCTGCCAGCCAGAGCTGTTTGCCTCCTCCCTGTCCTTACCGATTGCCATGTCTTAAAAAAAAAAAATGGTGTTCAGCAGGATGTGCCCATAGACTAGGGGTGTATGAAACCCCCTTACCTGGAGTCTGCTGGGGGGTCTGTGGGGGGGGAGACCATCCGGTCCTCCCCCCCAGAATTCTCCCCCACCGGCTCTGCTCTGCAGCAAGTCTGCGGAGCCACCAGCCGGGGCCGGCTGCAGCTGGAGTTCCAGCCACAGCCTGTCTTCGGACACAAACGGCAACTGGTCTAGCAGATGCCATTTGCGTCCCTTCCCCTTACGAAGATAGGCTACGTAAATCTTTACATAGCCTATCACGGTAAGGGGAAGTGATGCAAATGGCGTAGTGCACGCCATTTGCGTCCCTGGTCTTTACCGTGATAGGCTACATAAAGATTTACATAGCCTATCACAGTAAGGGGAAGGGATGCAAATGGCATCCACTAGGCAGGACACCATTCACGTCTGAAGACTGGCCACAGATGGACCCGACCGAACCCGGACCCGGCGGTGCCAGGTAGGAGCCAGCCGGGTCAGACTTCGCGGGGTGGAAGGGTAGGGTGGTCCGTTCTGCCACGGACTCTGGGGGGGGCAGATTCTACAAATCTGGCCCCCCCGGAGTCCATGGCGGGATTCTCCGCCATCCCTACCATAGACTTATACGCAAAATAGAGCCGTGAATCTTGCGTATAAGCCTATGGACACATAGACTTAGACGCAAGATTCATGACTCTATTTGCATATAAGTCTATGGGCACATCCTGCTGATCACCATTTTTTATTTTTTTTTTAAAGACATGGCAATTGGCAGGGACAGGGAGGAGGTGAACAGCTCTGGCTGGCAAGAAGCAGCCGAGTGCCGTTCCACCTCCAGTCCTCCTGGAGCGGAGGTAAGTGGTCCCAATCTGCTGCGGATTCCTGAGGCTGGATTCCAAAGAATCCAGCCTCATTTGAATCCACAGCGGATTTCTCTGACATCCTTAGTAGGGATGGGTGGATTCCCTACCTGCCGGTCCGTGGGGAATCCACCCATGGGGTAGGGAGGTGATCCGTTCCTCCCCCCAGAATCCTCTTCGGTTGGCTCCGCTTCACGGCAATTCCACGGAGCGGCCAGCTGGCTCCGAAGTGCCAGAGATACTGCCACCATGCCATATTGTTGGCTGAAGGGACTGACGGTGGACGCAAATGGCATCCGGGACACCATTTGTGGCTGTAAAGGTCTTAGTTTAAGCTAAATGCAGCCATTTACAGCTGCATTTACCTCAAACTAAGACCTTTACGGCTGCAAATGGCATCCTGGATGCCATTTGTGTCCGCAGTCAGTTCCCTTCAACCAGTGATATGGGTCGGCATGGCAGCCATAGCACTGGCAATCTGGAGCCGGAGGACCCAGTCAAAGAGGATTCCGCGGGGAGGCAGAGGTAAATGTTCCATTCTAAAGAATCCGGCCTCATTTGAGTCTGTGGCGGAATTCTCCACCATCCCTAAAGTTCAGAGAGGGTGGGTTGCTGTGGTCTATAGGAATTTGATCTCCCTCTCTAAGCTTCCTGTTCACTTAAGTGCAGATCTTGAGTGTCTGTACCTTGAGTTGGGTACCCGGGACAGATTAGAGATTCTGCTGGTGTACCGCCCACCCTTCTGCCCATCAGACTCCCTGCCTGAGTTGATGGAGGTGGTCTCAGACTTGGTGTTGAGGACCCCTAGGATGATGGTCCTGGAGGATCTCAACTTCCATGCTGAGGCTACTGTATCCAGGGCAGCTCAGGACTTCATGCCTGCCATGACAACCATGGGGCTTTCCCAACATGTAATCAGCACAATGCATGTACAAGGACACATGCTTGATCTGGTTTTCTCGACTGGGCAGGAGGATGGTGATCTGAAAGACATTAACACCTGTCTTTCTCCTCTGCAAGGGGGGGGGTATTAAAATGGTCCACCCCAAAGGCTAATAGATTCCAATGGATTCCGGAGGGCTTTGGGGGGATTTTCCTGCTGGTATGGCTGGTGCTCCCATCAAAGCCCAGGTTGCTCTGTGGAATGCAGAGACACAATCACTCCCAAACACCCTCTCCCCCTGAGCAGAGCCCGGCCAGCTCCTTGGCATACATTGGAGTTGAGGGCAATGAAACAAGAAGGGAGATGGCTAGAATGCAGGTGGAGGAAAACTTCTGCTGAGTCTGACCGAACACAGGTAAGAGCCCACTATCAAGCCTACCTGTGGTGGTGAGGGTGGCAAAGAGACAGTTCTTTTCCACCAGCATTGAATCTTCTCAGTGTTGTCCAGCAGAGCTTTACCAACTGGTTCGCGGCCTGTTACATTCTGGGCCAGGGAGTGAAACTGTGGAACACTCTGTAGCATGCTGTGACGAGTTTACATGGCACTTACGTAAGTCACTCAGATTCGTCATGAATTGGACACCACAATTAATGCAGTTCCGTCAGTAGAGGCATCCAGAACACCATTTGGACCAGTTTTATTGGATGAGTTTCAGTTATTGAAGCCTGAGGATTCAGACAAGGCGCTTGGCCAAGTCTGGTCAACCACCTGCATGCTCAATCCTTGCCCTTCATGGCTTTTTACATGAAACAAGGAGCGGATATCCAGCTGTGTCCAGGAGGCTGTAAATTCCTTCTTGAGAGAGGGAGTGGTGCTGGCCTTTTTAAAAGAGGTGGTAATCAGGCCACTTCTGAAAAAACCTAACCTGGACCTGGAGGACATCAACAACTATAGGCCAGTGGCCAACATTCCCTTCCTGGGCAAAGCTTTTGAGTGGGTGGTTGCAGGACAACTCCAGGCACTCTTGAATTAAATAGGTTATCTAGATCCATTTCAATTGGGTTTCAGGCCTGGTTTTGGAATGGAAACTGCCTTGGTTGCCTAGTGGGATCACCTTTGCCAGGAGAGGGACAGGGGGAGTGTGACCCTGTTGATTCTTCTGAACCTCTCAGCATCTTTTGATAACATTGACCACAGTATCCTTCTGGAGAGGTTGTCTGGGTTGGGAGTTGGAAACACTGCAGTGTTTCCGCTCCTACTTGGATGGCTGATTCCAGAAGGTGGTGCTGGGGGATTATTATTCTGTGCCTTGGCAATTATGCTGTCAGGTTCCACAGGGCTCTATTTTATCCCCCATGCTGTTCAACATCTACATGAAACCACTGGGGGAGGTTTTCCAGAGGTGAGGGCTGAGGTGCCATCAACATGTGGATGACACCCAGCTCTACCTCTCATTTTCATCAAACCCAAGTGAGGCAGTGGCTGCTCTGAATCAGTGATGGATTGGATGAGGGCCAATAACTGAAATTCAATCCAGTCAAGATGGAGGTATTGTTAGTGGGTAGTTCATCTGCCCAGCTAAGTGATGTTCAGCCTGTTCTGGACGGGGTTGCGCTCCCCCTAAAGGATCAGGTTTGTAGATTGGGTGTCTCTTGGATCCACAGCTGTCCCGAGGCACAGGTGATCTCAGTGGCACGGAGCACTTTTTATCAGCTTAGGCTGGTATACCAACTACGCCCTTATCTGGACAGAGATAGCCTAGCTACAGTTATCCATGCTTTCATAACCTCTTGTCTGGATTACTGCAATGTGTTATACATGGGCTGCCTTTCAAAATGGTCCGGAAACTTCAGCTAGTCTAAAATAGGCAGCAAGATTATTAACAGGGACTGGCCAATGAGATCACATTACATCAGTACTTTTCCAGCTGCACTGGCTGCCAGTCCATTTCCGGGACCAATTCAAAGTGCTGGTATTAACATTCAAAGCCCTTAATGGCTTGGGGCCAGGTTATCTGAAGGATCGCCTCCTCCCATATGTACCTGCCCAGACCCTAAGATCATCCTCAGCGCTCCTTCTCCAGGAGTCCCCACCAAAGTGGGGCAGGTGGCTATCAATAAGAGGGCCTTTTCTGCTGTGGCACCCCGGCTGTAGAATGAGCTCCCTAGAGACTTTCTCCTGGTGCCTACATTGTACTCTTTCTGGTGCCAGGTGAAGTCCTTTTTATTGTCCCAGTATTTTAGCATTTTAGTTTCCAAATCTTTTAGCTCTGGTGTTTTAAATCTGTATTTTACATCTCTGCATTGCCACTAGGTTTTATTCTGGTTGTACTGTTATACTGGGGTTTTAAGCTTTCATATTTTATATTGTTTTATGCTGCACTCTGTGGTTTTAACTTTTGTGAACCGCCCGGAGAGTTTCAGCTATTGAGGGGTATAGAAATGAGATAAATAAATAAATGTTGTATTTTATAGTTTTAACTCTTGTGAGTTAACTACCAGAGAGGTTTTCTTTTTTTTTGGGGGGGGGGGAGTATAGAAATGTAATGAATGAATGAATGAATGAATGAATGGGGTGCCCTGTATGCTGCCTTGTGCTCTTTGGAGAAAAGTTTTGTTAGAAATGTAATAAGTGATAAAAATGCAGTTCTTCAGGAGTTATTATAGGGACATCAGTGATCCTTTCAAAGATCATAAAACATCTGTAGATTGTTTCCTCTACACATGGGCTTAGATAGTGAGTACATTTCCTTTGTGTACTACAGACCCAAATCTTTTCTGTCAGGCGCCCTGAAACATGAAATTAGACCCTAAAACTATTCTCTCTCTAAAAGCCATTATTTTCCTCCCAATAAATTCCTCAATTTGTAACCATTGTGGGGAATATATATCTAAACCGTCAGGGGATAGGGGGGAATCAAGTAATAAAATTTAATTGACAAGGGGGAACTGCAATATACCTGTTATCATTTCCTTGCAGGATCAAATGGCTTTAGTTATATTTCTGATCAGTTCAAGAATGGAAATGAAAAATACATAATTTTTTATGGCTTCCAGCTTGACTTTTGCTGCTATGCTATCAAACCCAGACCTGTCATGGCCAACTAAATTCTCCCACGTATTTTTCTTCTCCCTCCCCTCCAATGAAAGTACACCAAACCATTTCCCAAATGATGTGATTTAAGTTATATATTTTTAGATAAGTAAAATCTTGTCTTTTCCCATTAAGGCCTTCATCAACTACAGTGACATTTGGTCTGGAAAACTGCATTTGATCAAGTACAAACAGGTTTGAATGGAGACCTGGGAGGATGGGGCCCAATATAGTTGATGGGTGGGAAATTTGCTTCTATTACCAGTGTTCGTGAGTGCAGCCTTGGCTGCTGAATGCAGAGTCTCTTGAAGTGGGACAATCTTCTTCAGATCAGACAGTTGCATGCTCCCAACTGTGCAGAGGTGGTCAGAATAACCCACCCACTGACCCAAATCAATTGGTGTCCCGTAACGCTTGGTGCAATGATTAACAGCATGAGGTCAACAGAAGACGGTTAATACTCAGCAAACCACAGTGGTTTATATTATCAATAAACTTTGTGAAACGATGGAGTTTCAGCTAACTATTTGCGAGCATGAGATATTTGTAACAGCTTCTGCCCAACAGTGTCACATATTTTGAACATGAAGAAGACTTTGGCTGAAGCATTGGTTGCTCCCAGACCGCTAACAACTTTTCCTCTGCTTGTCAAAATACACAGAATCTTTGGACAGGTTTGTAATTTTACCCTGAGATCAATACAAATCCTGCTTTTTTCACAGTATAAGCAATGTCAGCATAGCCAATATGGGTGGATTGCTTGGCTTGGCTCCAGAGAAGATACTGCTAATCAATTACAAGAGGAGAATTCTGAGCAAGCCTTTTCAAGGAGAAGGCATCGCAGATTAAATCAGTTACTTGCTTCAGACTTATTTAAACCATCTGATCAGGAGTGAGCAAATGCTTGTAGGAGTTGGGGGGAGCTGCAGGCCCCATCCCAAATTATCTGCATTTGTTTGAAGGATCATTGGTCAGGTAAGCATGTCAGCTGATCCTAAGTGTGAAGCAAATCCCATCCACCAAAAAAATAGACAAAGCCCAGTCTGTTTTGGGGAACATTCTGAGAAAACTAGAAAGACGTTGTCACTTCATTTGTCTACCTCAGCCTTCCCCAACCTGTTGCCCTCCAGATATTTTGATCAACAACTCCTAGCATTCCTGACCATTGGGCCATGTTGGCTGCGGCTGATGGGATTTGAAGTCCAAATCATCTGGAGGACACCAGGTCTGGGGAGGCTGGTCAAGGTTAATTCATATTACCATGCTGCGTGTTTCATCCTATTTCCACATCAGTTTGCAATTTCTAAAAATAAAATGAAATCCATACTTTTTGTGTGTGCATTTTTCCCAACGCATGCATTGTCATAGTGTGCATTTTTTAAATGTATACATTTTTCAAACACTTTACATTGCTATAATGCAATCTTTGTGCACTTTCCCCAAATATATCACTTTTGTGCACACTTTCCCATAATATGCAAGTTTTTGTGGAAAATTTTCCTGAGACTAGGGATGTGCGAAAGTCACTTACCTTTTCGAAGGAGTGATTCGCGGTGGGGGGAGGCACGCCGCACCTCCCTCCGAAATCCTAACCCAGCCATCTCCACTCCGCTGCAGCTCCTGGGAGCAGCCAGCCAGGTGCAATGGCGGCTGCCATATGCATTCCCTTTTTTTGCTGTGATAGGCTATGTAAATATTTACGTAGCCTATCATGGCCTCTGCAGGGACACAAATGGAGTCCCTGCGTTAGCTGCGATAGGCTACGTAAGTATTTACATAGCCTATCACAGGAAAAATGGGGAAGTGAATGGCAGCTGCAGATGCGGCCGCCATTCGCAAAGCAGCGCAAACGGTACCAGGTAAGTGCTCCATTTCGCGTGCCTTTCGCGGGGTGGTGGGGCAGGGGGGCTTTGTTCCACCAAGGATTTCGGGGTGCCAAATGAGACAGCTTCACTGAGATCCATGGCGGAATCCTCTGACATCCCTACCTGAGACTAGTTGCATCACAAAGCCCACAAAAATCCAGATTTTTGTACACAACTCTTCTCTCACTTAAAGGCTCAGGAGGTGCAAATTTGGTACATCCATACAAAAAAACTAGAGCTGTACACAAATGGCCTCCTGAACCTTACTTGTGGGCAGAGAAATTTAGGAGACAATTTCACCGAATTTCTCCAAGGGGAGGAGAAATTCTCAACAGTTTCTCCCAGGTAGGACTCCCCATTGTTAGGGCTTGAAGCATAGCTGCTTCCTTTTTTCCTAAGGGTTTTGGGGGTTTTCATGCTGCAACAGCATCAACTGTCTTGGCAGGCTGGCCCCCAGTTTGCATCTACTGCAATGCAGGTGGGGGCAGTGTTGTGTCCGGCTCCAGGGAAGACGTGGAGCTAGTGCTCTGCCAAACTGTTCTCCAATTTCCTGACTCCCCCCACCCCCATGAAAGAGGCTTCCACTGTTCTGCCTCATCCGGGATGTTTTATAATTTACTTTTGTGGTGTTTTTGAGCTTACCTAATCACTGCTGCCCCTTCATGGATCACTGCCTTGTTGTGGCAAAGGGGCTTGCATAACTCAGTGAAGCCATAAGCTATGCCGTGCAGGGCCATGCAAGACGGACAGGTCATGGCAGAGAGTTCTGACAAAATGTGGTCCACTGGAGAAGGAAATGGCAACCCACTCCAGTATTCTTGCCAAGAAAACCCCATGGAACGTATCACAAGGCTAAAAGAGATGACGCCGGAAGATGAGCCCCTCAGGTCGGAAGGTGTCCAATATACTACTGGGGAAGAGCAGAGGGTATTTCCAAGTAGCGCCAGAAAGAGTGAAGCGGCTGGGCCAAAGC
This sequence comes from Heloderma suspectum, assembly GCF_057233095.1. Classification (NCBI taxonomy): domain Eukaryota; kingdom Metazoa; phylum Chordata; class Lepidosauria; order Squamata; family Helodermatidae; genus Heloderma; species Heloderma suspectum. The sequence goes on along the minus strand of NC_139461.1, from coordinate 28,501,282 downwards.
CAAAAGGACACTCAGCAATGGATGTGTCTGGTGGTGAAAAGAAAATCCGATGCTGTAAAGAACAATATTGTTTAGGAACCTGGAATGTCATATCAATGAATCAAGGTAAGCTGGAGGTGGTCAAACATGAGATGGCAAGATTGAACATCGACATCTTGGGAATCAGCGAACTAAAATGGACAGGCATGGGCGAATTTAATTCATGTGACCATCATTATCTACTACTGTGGGCAAGAATCCCTTAGAAGAAATGGAGTAGCACTCATAGTCAATAAAAGGGTAGGAAAAGCAGTACTGGGGTACAATCTTAAAAATGATAGAATGATCTCAGTACGAATCCAAGGCAAACCATTCAACATCACAGTAATTCAAGTCTATGCCCCAAGCACTGAGGCCAAAGAAGCTGAGGTTGATCGGTTCTATGAAGACCTACAACACCTTCTAGAACTAACACCAAAAAAAGATGTCCTCTTCATCATAGGGGATTGGAATGCTAAAGTAGGAAGTCAAGAAATCACTGGGATAACAGGCAGGCATGGCCTTGGTGTACAAAATGAAGCAGGACAAAAGCTAATAGAGTTTTGCCAAGAGAACACGCTGATCATAGCAAACAGTCTTTTCCAACACCACAAGAGGCGACTCTACACATGGACATCACCAGATGGTCAATATCGAAATCAGATTGATTATGTCCTTTGCAGCCAAAGATGGAGAAGCTCTATACAGTCAGTCAAAACAAGACCTGGAGCTGACTGTGGCTCAGATCATGAGCTTCTTGTTGCAAAATTTCAGCTTAAATTGAAGAACGTAGGGAAAACCACTAAACCATTCAGGTATGACCTAAATCATATCCCTTTTGAATATACAGTGGAGGTGAGGAATAGATTTCAGGGATTAGACCTGATAGACAGAGTGCCTGAGGAACAATGGACGGAGATCCGTAACATTGTTCAGGAGGCAGCAACTCAATCCATCCCAAAGAAAAAGAAATGCAAGAAAGCAAAGTGGCTGTCTGATGAGGCTTTACAAATAGCTGAGGAAAGAAGGGAAGCGAAAAGCAAGGGAGAAAGAGGAAGATATACCCAACTGAATGCAGAGTTCCAGAGAATAGCAAGGGGAGACAAGAAGGCCTTCTTAAATGAACAATGCAAAGAAATCGAGGAAAACAACAGAATAGGAAAGACTAGAGATCTCTTCAAGAAAACTGGAGATCTCAAGGGAATGTTTTGTGCAAAGACGGGCATGATAAAGGACAAAGAAGGCAGGGACCTAACAGAAGCAGATGAAATGAAGAAGAGGTGGCAAGAATACACAGAAGAACTATACAGGAAAGATCTGAATGTCCCTGATAGCCATGATAGTGCGGTCACTGAACTTGAGCCGGACATCCTCGAAAGTGAAGTCAAGTGGGCCTTAGGAAGCATTAGTAACTACAAAGCTAGCGGAGATGACAATATTGCAGCTGAGCTATTTAAAATCCTAAAAGATGATGCTGTTAAAGTGCTGCATTCAATATGCCAACACATTTGGAACACTCAACAATGGCGGCAATACTGGAAAAGGTCAGTTTACATTCCAATTCCAAAGAAGGGCAACGCCAAAGAGTGTTCAAACTACCGCACAATTGCGCTCATTTCACATGCCAGCAAGGTGATACTCAAAATCCTACAAGCTAGGCTTCAGCAGTATGCGAACTGAGAACTACTACCGGAAGTACAAGCTGGGTTTCGAAGAGGCAGAGGAACTAGAGATCAAATCACCAACATTCACTGGATCATGGAGAAAGCAAGAGAATTCCAGAAAAACGTCTATTTCTGCTTCATTGACTACGCTAAAGCCTTTGATTGTGTGGATCACAACAAACTGTGACAAATTCTTAAAGACATGGGAGTACCAGACCACCTTACCTGTCTCCTGAGAAACCTGTACGAGGGTCAAGAAGCAACAGTAAGAACCAGACATGGAACAACCGAGTGGTCCCAAATTGGGAAAGGAGTATGACAAGGCTGCATATTGTCACCCTGCTTATTTAACGTATATGCAGAGTACATCATGAGAAACGCCGGGTTGGATGAATCACAACTCGGAATTAAGATTGCTGGGAGAATTATCAACAACCTCCGATATGCAGAAAATACCACCCTAATGGCAGAAAGCAAAGAGGATCTAAAGAGCCTCTTGTTGAGGGTGAAAGTGGAGAGTGCAAAAGCTGGTTTGAAACTCAACATTAAAAAAACTAAGATCATGGCATCTGGCCCCATCACTTCCTGGCACATAGAAGGGGAAGAAATGGAAGTAGTGACAGATTTTACTTTCTTGGGCTCCAAGATCACCACAGACGGTGACTGTAGCCATGAAATTAAAAGACGCTTGCTCCTTGGGAGGAAAGCTATGGCAAACCTAGACAGCATAGTAAGGAACAGAGACATCACCTTGCTGACAAAGGTCCATCTAATCAAAGCTATGGTTTTCCCAGTAGTAATGTATGGCTGTGAGAGCTGGACTATAAGGAAGGCTGAGTGCCGAAGAATTGATGCTTTCAAACTGTGGTGCTGGAGAAGACTCTTACGAGTCCCCTGGACTGCAAGGAGGTCAAATCAGTCCATCCTAAAGGAAATCAACCCTGAGTGCTCATTGGAAGGACAGATACTGAAGCTGAAGCTCCAATATTTTGGCCACCTAATGTGAAGAGAAAACTCTCTGGAAAAGGCCCTGATGCTGGGAAGGACTGAGGGCAAAAGGAGAAGGGGACGACAGAGGATGAGATGGCTACATAGCATCACCGATGCAATGAATATGAACTTGAGCACACTCCGGGAGACAGCGCAGGACAGGAGGGCCTGGCGTGCTGTGGTCCATGGGGTCACGGAGAGTCGGACACGACTGAATGACTGAACAACAACAACAACAACAATCACAGCTGGCCTCCCAGGCTGCCCGGACGTGCTGACCTGAAAGGGCCCTATGGGAAGGTTACCTCATGGTGCCTTAAACTGGGCTTTCATTGAAGTGTAGGAAGCTGAGGAAGCCACAGGCAGCCAGAGAGATGATTGTACAATAAAAAACAGGACATTTGGGCTCACTCCTCAGCCACCTCTGAAGTAAGGGAAGTCCAAGAAACCCAAACCCAACTTATGAGAATTTCTCCAAAATTTCTTCCCAATTGCCTTTCTTTTCGAAAGCAATTTCTCTTCTATTAAACTGAATAAGAATGGTCGGGGGGGGGGGGGGAATGTGGTAGAAATTTTCAGCACAGCACTACAAAAAACCTTGACATTTCTCATGAATTCCTAGTATAGACCAGGGATGGGGAACCTGTGGCCCTCCAGATGTTGCTGGATTGCAGCTCTATCCACCCTAGCCAGCAGAGCCAATGGTGAGGGAGCATGGAAGTTGTCCAAAACATCCTGGTTTAAATAAACAGATCTCTCTTAATCATGTACAGTTGAGACTCTCTCAGTATTCTCTTGATGGTCTGAAACTCACAGTATGTCTAGGATTCCTATTCAAATTGCTTTGATTGCTTGGTCAATGCAATTATAAATGCTATTCTTAAACCATGTATACCACCCTCCCCTCCAGATGTGTTAGACTGGCCATGCTGGTTGGGGATGATGGGTCCACCAGATAAACAATAATAATAAGCAGAGCCACAACACCCTGTGCATCTTGCAGTAGGAAACCAAATTCATATGGGACAGGACCCCTGTACTTTTAAGAGATGCATGGAAGAGAGAGTTCTGCCCAGTTTAGCTTTTCCCATGACACTGCTACAGTGGTTGGAAAAGATTGCTTCAGCCTCACACTTTTACCAACTGAGGAAAGAAGCCAAGTCCTGCCACCATTCCCTTTGATTCTGTTTACACTATTAATTTGAGTCTAACCAGTTCTTTTCCCAAATGTCTCTGAAAACAGTTGCAATGAATGGAGGGAGGACTCCTCCAAGCCGAAATGTGACCGGGAACACACTGTGTAGTTACCGTTGCTGGGAAACCTGGACAAATCCTTTTCAGAGATTTCTTACTGCTTCGGCGACAGATTTTGCCCTGGAATTAGGGAAGAAAATACAGGTTGGAAAAACCAACGGGAGAGAACACGTTTCTTGAAGCAGCAGGAGTGGAGTGGGTGGGACACTGGGATAGTTACAGTGAAGAATATTTACTCGGCGGGACAGATTATTGATCCTCCTGTAGAGACACCAGTTGCTTCAAAATGAAATCACAAACTTGAATATGTCTGATTTTGATTACTGAGCAGTATTAAAATGTATGCCTTTTGGAAAGCAGATTATTAGGTTTTGCTCAATCATTTCAAAAGCACAGGCTGGTTAAAATGATTACAAATGTCAGCTTTAGTGACTTTCTTTTGAAATATAGCTCTGCTTCCAATTGCAATAATGTTCATTTCACACAACTTTGTTTTAGATTTTCTTTAAAATACACACACACACATCGTCCTACTAGTAATCAGTTTCAGTAGTTTCATTATTAAACTTGAGTTTTGCTATTTCATTTAAAACTACAAAGGGCAATTTGGCACTGAGGGTAGGGTGGCAGGAGAGAGGAGGAGGAAGAGGAAGAAGAAGAAGACCTTCACTAATATCGTTCCTTATAGGGCTTTCTGTCGCCCAGTTAAAGAAATCGTAGTTGATAGATTAATGTGCATAAATGGCATCCAGAGCCTCACCAGGAGAAATAGTGTCAGCAGAATATTGATGACTCCTCATTCGAAATCCTTAAATGACCTTCCCTAGCAGTTTTATGTGCACGTTGAATAGCTTGGGGACAGGGTGGAGATTTGCAGAGCTCCAGAGCACAAAAAGCCAAGGAGATAGCAATGGTCTCCCAGCACCACCTTCTGGAATTGAACCATCAGATAGGAATGGAGTCACCAGAGCATGATGCCACTCATTCCCATCCCAGAGAGCTGAACCAGAAAAATATCATGGTGGAGGCCACTGATAGCCACCAAGAGATTTGAGAGAATTAAATGAGAAGCAGTGCCCCAGACTCTTTCTCAGTAAAGGTCATCCACCAAGTCCCAAGATGGAGATCTTTTGGGGTGGGGGAAAAAGATCCAGGAAGGTAAAAACAGCCTTTCCCATGGCTTTCGTGGCAATTGGCACAGAGGCAAAAACCAGCTAGGCTGCTGTTTTCTGGTTGGTTGGCAACCCTGCCTGCTACAAGCATGTGTTACTCCATGGTGGTTTGGATGAGTCAGATTAGGAAAGGGAACAGTCTGTGATGTAAGGAACACCCAGCACAGGGCTAGTTTCAGCATCAACACTATCCACTAGTTTGGGCTGGTGCTCTAGTGGGCGGGCCTTGTTCCAGCTGCTGGTGTGCCAAAACCTGCCGTGACACTGATGCCTGCAGAAGCACCCAGTTTCTCAGATGAGATCCATTGAGCAGAGAGGTGGTTTGCATGGTAACATCAACAGCACAAATTCTCTCCCGGTTCTTCTTTTTTAAGAGCCTTCAAAGGCAATGATTTGACATGCTAGAAAAACAGCTGTGTTTCAGATGCCTTGTGTGTCACTGAGTAAAAATAAATATACTTTCCAAATATACCTATCTATATAATTGAAGGGGAGATGATTCAGCATATAAGCATCTATGTACAGTAAGGCAGCTGAAGATCTGGCCAGCTATGTTGGATCACTGTGATTAAATGTGAAATCCAGCCCTCCCTATTCCTTGGGGCTGCCAGTTTACCACCCTCCCCTCTTGATGTCCCAACTGAACATCGTCCCTCCTGTTGCCTGAGTGAGTGATCGGTTTTCTCTCCAGCCCAACCATCTCCTCTCTTACTACAGATGATGACAATCCCTTTCCTCTTAATAATTAGAAGATTTAAGAAGTGCCCTCTTATAATATTAACCATCGGGAGGTACGAATACATAGTGAAGAAAGCACAAATATATTTATAGATGAAAGCCTGCAATGTACTGCTCTAAGGCTGCAGACTCATGTTACCCTGAGAGTATTTATTTCACTTATTTATTTTGGTATTTATATCCCACCTTCTTATGCCAAAATATTCAACGGAGTGTATAGGATGATATGTAAAAAAAGAGGAGGGGGTGTCCATCAGTCCATGCCACAGCACCAAGACTGTGAAACCTAGACACTTGAAAATTGGCATACATACTAACGCAACCCTGGGGGTATGCACCTCAGGGTTATTTTAAAAACACACACACATCAATTTTAATTAATGTAAATGGATCCATATGGTTAAAGCCAGCAGTAACATCTTCAGCCACTAGAGGCAGACTTCCCTAGCCAGCACATGGCTTTATAGTCCATACAGTCTGAAGCCGGGGGGATTAGTAGACCGAGGGGCAGAGTTATATGCCTGCCCCCTCCACGCTGCTGTACAGTAGCCCCCACAGAGGAATGGAGTAGATAAAACCCTCCCTCAGTGGGCTATAGGGGTGCACCATGTCAAGGTCCATTCCTAAGGGGCATAGCTTCACTCAGATCGGGTGGCCACAGTGTCTCCAGTTCTGACAGCTGTGTACTATGCTTTCAGAGTTCACTGTATGAAGGTAAGGACTATTCCAACCTGTGAGAATCCGGGTCTGCTTGCAAGTATGTGTGTATATAACAAAAAAAGCTAAAATATTATTCTAAAAATTACAGCAGCAATAAAACTACAGAATGAAAATACCAGATGTAGATTAAAAGTTGTTGTATCCAATGGACTGTATCCAGTGTTAGCCTAACGTAAGTCCCATTCATTTCAGTGAGTCTGCTCTAAATAGGACTAACATTGGATAAAACTCTAAAAACAAGTGCTGTGCTGAAAATTTTTATTCTTCCATTTTTGGCCATTCCATTCATGGCAGTGGGGAGGTGAAATGAAAGTTCTGGTGAAAGAGGCTGGGAGAGGTGAAAATTTTAGAGAATTTTCTCCTTGGGGAGTGGGACAGGGTTTCAATATACCTTTTAAGTGTAGGCAGTTCTTGAGGGCTATTGTATTTATTTTAATTTTTAAAAGAACACCCCCTGTACTTGCAGGAGTCCAGGACTCTCCTTCAGCCCAGCAGTTCTTTTTCTGAACTCCCAAGAGACCATGTGGCTTCACCCTCTCCAATAGGCATTTGGGAAGAATTCCCAGCTGGAGAAGAGTCCTGGGCTCCTGCAAGTGCAGGGGGTTGTCAGGAATGAATCTGAGCATGTGGAGATATCTATTCAGAATGGGAACAGCCAGAACAGCAGGAGGCTCCCTCCCTAGTGAGCTGCGATATGACAATGCCTTCTCCCTTTCTTCCCAAGACCTTGGCTCACAGATAGCTCAGCCTGAACGCCCCTCCTCCTTTCTTCCTCCATTAGAACCCAGGTTTCAGGGGTGGAGGAGAGTGAGGCAATGACTTGAGAGATGCTAGGGTCTGTCACAGAGCAAAGTGGGAAAAATTAGAGGCAGAGCTCAGACACTCCACCAGGTTGGCTATGCGTGAGAGCTGTGTAGGAGGGAGCCACTGTAAGGGAGGGGCATCCCTCCTAAGCTAGTCTGGCTGAGACGTTCTTGTTCAGACTGCTGGCAACTTCTCTAACTTCCACTTCGGCTCCTCTATTGATATTCGTAACTGCGTGGAGTAACTGTCTTCATGGTAGTCTGAGAGTTTCCTAGAATTTGCATTTGTTAAGGAAGCTAGTCCTTAACTAATAAAATAGTGAGCCTGAAGCCTGGTATCCTGGAGTGTGTTGATTGCGAAAAGGGAGGATGAAGGAATGTGACAGGGGTGTTTTTGTTTTTAAATAAAAAATATAAAGAAGACCCGTCAAGAATTGCCTACTTTTTAAAAGGTATGTGGAAACCCTGTCCCTCTCCCCAAGAGAAAATTATTGGAAATTCTCCTCCTCCCTACGAAACAGGCATAAAAAACAATGCCTCTTTTGAAGGAAGAGAAAAAGTTCCTAAAAATAGAAGGCAGGATTCAGCACAGCACTACTAAAAACCCACACATCAACTAGGGCATCCCTTTCCAACCTGGTGCCCTGCAGATGTTTTGAACTACAGCTTTCATCAGTCCAGCCAGCATAGCCAAAGAGGATGAGATCCATTCAAAACATCTGGAGGGCACTAGGCTGGGGAAGGCTGAACTAGGGGCTGTAATAAAAAAAATGGCCTTTGAAATACAACAGTCTAAAGAACCTGCTTAAAAGCAGGCAACCAAGGGGACAAAGCAAACACAACTCCCTTGGATGGCTGTTCTTCAATTTTGGTGCCACAACCTAAACATCCTTCCTTCTCGTTCCATCTTGGGAGGTGCAGCAGCACCATTTCTTCCTCTGCCACCAGGGTAAGGTGAGATGGTGGCACAGACCTCTCAGAGAAGCCAGTGGCTCATACGCCACCAGAGTAAAGTGAGTACTAATCCTGTGAGAGAAGAATGCCATCTACTGGATGATTGACTCCATTTCCTGTAGCAATGGTGGTTCCCCCATCCTTACACTGTCCCACTTGCATTTGCTAGCTCTTCTGTCCAGACTCTCTGCTCTGACTCAGTGCAGGCATGATGATGTTGATGCTGATGTGTATGTATGTCCTAAGAAAAACACACAGTTTAGATTTTGAGGTAAATACCCAGAGTAGTTCCACTGAGGCCTACAGAATTACTCTGAAGGAACCAGGCTTGCCCTTGAACCATTCAATTAGTTATCAATATTTAATTTATTTCATTTTTTTTAGGTGTACAGCATTGTCAAGTTGCTTAAAAAAATTAAAAGGAGACTATAGTTTTCTAGTTAAAAACAAAACAAAACAGGTGAACACATGGTAGATAAAGAATGCTTTAAAAATGTTGAACGGGACTTTGTCATCTGTTTTCTAACTTTCTCTTCTGCTGCAGCAGATTGCATGAGAGAACATCATTATCCAGGGTCTGTAGAGAATGACAAACATCTATTAGAGAAAGAATTTCTATGCAGTTAAAAGCAAAGGCTGCCTGTTTACTGAAGACGTCACTCCATTGTTTGGATAAGATACACCCATTTGCATGGTGTCTCTGTTTCCTTTGTAAGAGGTTATGCAACTTGGATGAAACTCAAAATGCACAAGGCTGTTTCTTTACTGGGCATTTGGGAAGTGTGAACGGAGGAGGTCCATGAGGAGCGATCCCAGTTCAGCCGTGCTCTAAGTTTCTTTTCTGACATGTCCTTCTAGGATGGGAGTTGCTGGATTGGGACTCATTCCCATGCTACAAAGATAATGTCAGATGTTCTGAGTTACAAAGCAGGAGTCCGGGATGTGGGACTCTTTCCCATATCAGCCAAATGGAAAATCCATGATCACAGGTAGCATACCTCTGAGTACCACGTGCTGGTGGAAAAGAAAGGACCACCACCCTTCCTTCCTTCTTGATTCCTTCAGTCATTCATTCATGGAATCTCTATAGCACCCTTCAACATCCATTTTCTGGGTGGTCTACAAATAAAATGGTATTATTTATGTATTATTTATTTATAATACTTGCATACAGCTTAATATAAAAAAAAATCTCTAAGAGGTCAGAGTTCTCCATCTATCCAGTGCCCTGCTGGCATGAGCCAGGCTGGGCAGGAAGAACGACCGCGGAAATTTTGCCTCCTGTTCCTCCAAGAATCAAATGAATTTGGCTAGATGGGCCTCTGAGGCCATCTAGCTCACTTCTCTTCTCACCTGCCCACTGACCAGAACACCCTTTTTCCTCCCTCCCCAAGGTCTTCCAAAGTCATTGTTGCAACCTCGAAAGAGCAGCTGCTGTGGCACTTTCTGCAGTACTTGCAAGGGGGAGGGGGGATGGTCCAATGTCAGATTCCCCCTCCCAAGGTTACAGAAGAGTCAATGGGAAAAGGACAGAGAATTCAGGATGTATGACACACCCCACTATCCAGTCTGGGGGGGATATCCTCTGCAGGGAAATTCAGGCTGCTTGGGGCCCCATGGAGTCCTCTGGAGCCCTGCCGCATCTACTGGAGTTGGCAGAGCAGCTCTCTTTCTAAAAAATGTGATACGCTAATAGCAGCTGCTATTAGGGTATCACAGGAAAATTGCAGCTGTAAATGGCATATTTTACACCATTGTAGCTGAAAAGCACTTACTTTTACCTCAATTGCAGCTGTTTATGGCTGCATTTAGGTACAAGTAAGTCCTTTATGGCCGCAAATGGCATACAATACGCCATTTACTGCTGTAACATTCCTGCAATAAGCTAATGGCAGCCGCCATTAGTGTATCGTGTTTTGTAGGAAGCTGGAGAGCCGCCCCACAGGAACTCCTCCGGACCCGGAGGTAGTGTGGCTGGTCCACCACGGACTCTGGAGGTCGGATTCTTTGGAATCCAGCCTCATTTGAGTCCACAGCAGATTTCTCCAGCATCCCTACAGAGAATCCAATATATCCTATGGTCTCTGGGATGTTCTTCTAGGGACCATAGGATTACTCTTCCTGTTTTTTATATATGAAAGTGTATATATAAACTACTACAACAAAAATAAATAAATTAGAAGAAACAATAAAATGGAGCCGGACTATAGAATCAATGACCAGGACTATAGAATCAAGGACTGACTTTACAGGATTTGACATATAGTATTACATTTTTAAAAGCTTTTTAAATGCCTGGGAAAATTAATTCTGGATTTTGATTCATTTTCCCCCCTTCCTTTTATTGTTCACCAAATTTTATTGGAAGTAGAACAGTATATAAATCTTGTAAATAAATAAATGACCAGGCCTTTTCCTGATGCCAAAAAGAGAGAGAAGGAAAGGCACCAGGCAAGCATCCCTGGAGGGAAAATTCAGAGATGGGGCACTACAACTGAAAATGCCATGTCCATGCCTCACCTCCAGTGCGGACACTATGTGCATATCATGGGGCATTTGGCCGGATACTGTAATTCAGGAAGGCAATTTTTATATCCTCAATAGGGATGAATGAAGCTGTCAATTTTGGTTTCTCTTAATTTCTCATTTTTCCAACCTTAAGTTCATTTCATACCAAACTTTGAATTAAAAAGAAGTATGAAAATTCATATGCATTTTTGTGTGCATTTCTTCTAATACATGCATTTTTGTATCTAATTTTGCCTATTGTACACATTTTTGCAAGCAATGTTCACTAATATATACACATTTGTGCACACTTTTCCCTAATATACATATTTTGTATGTATGTTTAGTTTGGAGAACTCCTTTGCAAAATTTGGAGAAGGGCAAATTTCTAAAGATAACTCAGTTTGCATATTAGTTCAGAAGTCCAAAATTAGATAAGTTAGCATTAAAATGTGAACTGAATGGATTTCACCCCTGTTCTAGTCCTCAAGTACATTTGAACTGGAATGCTTATCAGGCATGTTAATTTATTTTTACTTATTTAAATACCTAAAATTATGTGTCTTAAAAAGAAACACTCCAAGCCACATTCCGCCATATTTTAAACACATACAAAAGACTGAAGAGAAGTGCCCTAACCCCGGCGCCAGCTTGTCTGGCAGAAAGGGGGGGCCATTGCGGGCGGGTGGGGGGAGAGGACGTAGGGGCCTCTCATTGGTGCACCCCAGTGGCACCACCATGCAAGGAGGGGCAGGATGAGCTGCCTTAAACTCAGCCCCCCTCCCAATCTCAGCTCTCTGGCTCAACGCAGCTAGAGAGATCCTCCTGGAAGCGAGGAGGGACACCTGCCTCCTGGAGACCGGCTTCGTCACTCCCAGCCGCCTGGACTCAGCGTGCAGCCAGCATGCCCACTCTGTTCGCTTCTCCAGGGGCACTGGCGCTAGCTTCTGTGGTGCCCACACCCCTCGCCCCAGCGAGCGCGGCTCCAGGGTCACTGGCGCTTGCACTCAGGCACGGCTCCTTCTTCCCGCCGGCGCTTACTGCGCCTTTGGGGGTGCCGGTGCTTGTAGCCGTGGCCCGTGGGCTCGGGCACAGCTCCTGTTGCCGCTGGCGCTTGCTGCCCCTCTGGGGGCACCAGCGCTTGCGGTGGTGGCGCACGCGCGCCCTGCCTCCTTGCTCTCCAGCAGTCACAGCTCCTCTTCAGCCTGCGCCTGCTGCAGCTCCGGGGTCACAGGCACTCGCGGCGGAGGCGCACCTGTTTGGGCGCGGCTCCTGTGACCACGGGCACTTGCCATGCCTCTGGGGGCACCGGTGCTTGCGGCGGCGCGCGTCCCCCTCACCTCTCTGCTCCTCACCCCTCGGATCACTGACGGCTGTGGCAGGTGGCCCTGCTGTTCAGCAGTAGCGGTGGCGCTCGCTGCTGCAGGGTGGCGGCGATCCCAGCGGACGACACGGTGCCTTCCTCTTTCGCCGTTTGCTGACAGCCCGCTGCTCCCCGGAGCGTATCTGCCTGGGGAGTGTGTGCTTGCTCTGCCACATGTTCACGCCCCAGCCAGCACCCTCGCTTCAACACTCGGCCAGGCCTTCACTCCACCGTCTGGGGAGATTATTTCCCACTCCCAGGCCACTCTGCCTCGGCCTTGAACCTCTGGCCCAGAGATCTTGAGGGTTGGAGGTGCTGCCTCTGTTGCCCATGGGGCCCAGTAGAGTAGCCCTCACGGGAACCTCCTGCAGTGGGTTCTGACCCCTGCCACATTTACTTCTCTGGGGCTGGCCTGTGTAGTGGTTTGAGTGTTGGACTGGGACCAGGGATCCTGGTCCTTGCTTCTTTATTTTCTACTGCTGTGCCAAACCCATCTGGTGGTGAGCGCCAACCCCTAACTCACTCTCTGCTACATCATGCCCCCCAAGAAGGGCCAGGGTGGAAAGAAAGGGAAGGGTAGGGCCCCGCCTCCCCTCCCCAAGAGGCTGCTACCAAGGCCCGATTCCGAGTCTGAGGAGGAAGCAGGCCCAGCACTGGCATCAATCCTTGCTCGCCTGGAAGCTGCTGAGCATTCCTCGAGGATCCCTCCCCGGGCCAGGCCTAAGAAAACCACAGCGGTCCAACCCAAACGAACACGACAGCAGACCCAACACTCACTACTACTTTCTATTTCAGCTCATCTGGATGCCGTTGAAGCTTCCACCTCCTCTTCGCCGGCTCTTCTTGATAGCACACCATCCCCGAGGAGCTCCCCCCCTCCCGCGGCCTCCTCTTCCCCAAGGACACAAGCAACAGTATCCGCTTTTCCAGCCAGGGATCAGAACATGGCCACATTGGGTTCAGGTGAGACTGCCTTGGCACCTCAATTCACCTGGCCGGGCATGGGGCATGTCAACCCCTGGGGTTGGATGCCTTGGTTTACCCCTCAGGGCTGGCCATTCCCCCCTCTCCCACTGCCTCCAGTCACTCCAGCCCCCACAGCCAGTACTCCTCAGCCCACCGCTCCAGTCTCAATTCCCCGTTCAACTGCACAAGTAGCCAACCCCCCTATTTCAGTGGGGCTTGGCGCCTCATCCCCCTTGCTGGCATCTGCGGGAGACGCCTCCCTTACACCCACGCCGCCACTCCAGTCCCAGCCGCTTAACTTCGCTTGTGCCAGCGTTTGGCAGGGACCCGCAGGATCAGTTCAGGACCCCTTGTCCCCTGTGCCACCCCCCCTAGCAGCACCACAGATGCCCTTGGCTGATCCATGCGCTAACCTTGGAAGGAGAGCCATGCCCACGGGTGCTACTTCTTCTCCTATTGGCTTCCACCTGACCGTTGCCACCAGGGAAAAGATTTTGAGGGGAGAATTTATTGATGTCTTCTCCCTGCTCTTTCGGGAGCCCGAGGCCAATGACATGGATAAGAACCATGACAGGGAACCTGATCGGAGTACGGGTCGTAAGGTGCTGCGCACCTGGGCAAACTGGTTACCAGGTTTCTTAATTTACGCTGGCATCCTCCAACAGAGATTCCCCGAGAGGGGTTGGGTCCTCACCAAGTATCTGGACATAATATACAGGGCTTACACTGGATATGAAGGGAGCGCATGGCTGGCCTATGATGAGGCCTTCCGCCAGAGGGCCGCCATTGACCCTTCCATGCGCTGGGATCTGAAGGACCAGGACCTTTGGCTCCAATTTATGACCCCTTCCAGGCCAGGCTTTGGCGACAGATCTGACAGCGGCCACATTCTCGCCAAGCTGTCGCCCGCAATGGCCTCCAGGCCTATTGCGGGTCCAGGGGTTCAACACCCCTGGACCCTTTTGGGAGTTCAGCTCCAAGGGTTCCTGCTCCCAAAACCTGTGCCGCTTCCAGCACGAATGCTCCCTTTGCAGTGGTCAGCACTCCTGCGCCTCCTGCCCAAGGGCCAGAGGTTGGAGGGGTCCCCCAAAGGAAGTACATGGCGGCAGAAAACAGGGCAGTTGGCATCATCCCCCTCCCAAAGGGCCCCAGCCCAGTTAAGACGCTTCCACTCCTTCAACTTCTAAGGTGTTACCCGAACCGGAGGGACGCGATCTACTTGGAACGCGGCTTCATGCTGGGCTTTAGGATCCCCTTCAAGGGTCCGCGTAGGCCATGTTTGACCGGTAATCACCAGTCTGTCCTTATCATGCAATGCTTGGTTCAAGATAAAATCAACAAGGAAGTTCTTGCGGGACGAGTCATCGACCCCTTTTCCACGCCCCCAATACCCAACCTTCGGATTTCCCCTTTGGGAACAGTCCCCAAGAAATCTCCCGGAGAGTTCAGGTTAATTCACGACCTCTCCTTCCCCAAGGGCCGGTCTGTTAACGATGAGATCCCGGATTATCTATGTTCTGTGCATTACACCTCCTTTGATAAGGTGGTGGCCATGACACGGGACCTTGGCCACGGGGCATTGATGGGCAAGTGTGATATCAAATCCGCCTTTCGCATTTTGCCTATCAATCCTGTGGACTTTGATTTGTTGGGATTCTGCTTCCAGGACAAATTTTACATCGACCGCACCCTCCCCATGGGATGCTCCATCTCTTCTGCCATGTTTGAGACATTCAGTACCTTTCTGGAATGGGCCGTAAGGGATAGGACGGGCTCCAGAAATGTGATTCATTATTTAGATGACTTCTTGTTTGCTGGACCTGGGGGCGGCAGTCAATGCTCTGACTTAATCAGTGCATTCATATCCCTTTCCTCAGACTTAGGCGTCCCTTTGGCACACGAGAAGACAGAGGGCCCATCTGTTACTTTGACATTCTTAGGGATCGAACTCGATACCCTCACACAGTGTTCTTGCCACTCTCACGATAAATTGCTGGTCCTTAGGGGTAAGCTCCAGACCATCCTGCAACTTCGTAAAGTCTCCCTCAGAGTGCTGCAAGAAGTAGTGGGGCATTTGAACTTCGCTTGTAGGGTGGTGGCACCTGGCCGTGCCTTCCTGCGACGGCTCTGCTGGGCAATGCGGGGTCTTCAGCTCCCGCATCATCGCACCACAGTCGCCTCCGCCATGCTCATGGACCTGCAGGTATGGCTTAAATTCCTGAAGGAATTTAATGGCGTCTCCTTCTGGAGGCGTGAGTTGCTTCTTCGAGCCGACCTGCAGATTCATTCGGATGCTGCCAGCACCTTTGGTTTCAGTCTAATATGGCAGGAGCGGTGGTGCCTTGGCCAATAGCCAGAAAGCTGGGCTGCTGCCGGTATTTGTCAGGACCTCACCTTCCTGGAATTCTTCCCCATTTACGTGGCAGTGCACATTTGGGCGGACCTGATGGCCAATTCCGTCGCCCTCTTTTGGTGTGACAACATGGCCATTGTGCATGTCATTAATACATTGTCCTCCAGAAACCAGAGGGTCATGGTTTTAGTTAGAGCATTTACCCTCCAATGCCTACGCCACAACATCTGGTTCCGCGCCCGCCACATACTGGGTCTGGGGAACCCAATTGCCGATGCTTTGTCACGAAACCAGATTGACAGGTTCCGTGTATTAGCCCCATGGGTACGTCTGCTACCAGACCCCATGCCAGCCGGATTATGGGAGACTGGCATTCTCAAGTCGAACACGCTATCCTGAATTCTATAGCCCCAGCACTAGAGCTGCCTACCAGAGAGCAGGTAGGGAGTTTCACACCTTCAGGAGCGGACTTCAGTTACAGGACTCTTGGCCCTTACCTGTGGACCACTTGTTACAATTCTGCGTACATCTGCGTAACAAAGGGCTATCCGCTAGGACCATTATGGAGAGGCTTGCTGCTTTGGCCTTCTGGGCCAAAGTGCGAGGGGTTGAGGACTCCACCTCGGATTTCCGAGTTAGGCGGGCAGTTCAAGGTTTGGCTCAGATGTCACCTGCCCTGCCAGATTCCAGGCACCCTTTGTCTCCGGTTATCCTTCTAGGGCTCCAGGGATTGTGGCCCTCCATTTGTTCTTCTCCATACGAAGCCTCCCTCTTCCATGCTGCAGCTTTAACAGCTTTCTTTGGGGCCCTTAGGATTTCAGAACTGACCTGGGCTTCCAAATCTGACCCAGCCGGGAGGGCCTTAAGGTACTCCGATGTGCAGATCCATCCCAACCTGATCCACCTCTGTGTTCGACGGTCAAAAACCGTCTGGCAAGGGAGCGTTGGTGGCCCTCAGCTGGGCCCAGGCCGAGGAGTTATGCCCTGTCATGGCCTTGCAGGTTTTTCTGGGACACCGCAGGGCGAGTGAGGGTCCCCTAACATAATGACGGTTCACCACTGACAAAGTTCCAATTCTAGGGAGTCACTAAATCGGCCTTATCCATACTGGGTTTGGGTCAATATCATTTTGGGACCCACTCTTTCTGCACTGGGGCGGCCTCTATGGCACGATTTGCCCGTTACTTCATAATGCTTTTCTTCGCCTTCCCCAATGTTTTATTCCTTAGATGGGATTCGACCTACGCCGGTATGGGTGCTCATTTGTGGGCACAGTATGGTGTTTTGGGCTGCTCGCAGAGCTCCTACATCAGCCTTCAGATCCCGGCTGCAGTTTCCCCAACAGGTGGCGATACAGTGGCTTGGCCGGCGGGGTTTGCGATGGGACTCACTCCTTCCCACCCTGTTTCATCGAGGTTTGGTCAGTTTCCCTCCACACATCCTGGTGCTGCACCTGGGAGGGAACGACCTGGGCTGCAAGCCAGGAAAGGGCTTGGTAGAACAGGCATTGGTCGATTTGCAGACGATCCGACATCATTGGCCGGGGGTGACCATATTGTGGTCCTCAATGCTCCCAAGAATCAAGTGGAGGGCGCAGACTAATGCTGCCATGGAACGGGCTCAGCGGAAGGTGAACAGAGAACTGGCACAGGGGCTGTCAGAACATGGCGATGGGTGCATCACCCACCAGGGAATTCTGTGGACAAGGAGGGAGCTTTACAGGCAGGACGGTGTCCACCTGTCGGACATAGGGAATGACATATTTTTGTCCTATCTGCAAAGGGGCCTACAGGAAGTTCTTCTGCGCAGGTGGGGGGAGTTTCACAAGCAATAGGCTTGTGACTCCTGTGGCAGCTAGGACGGGCAGAACCTGAAACAGATTAGGGATGGTGTGCATGCGGAGGCACCTTATGGTGACAGGTGATGCCTGAGGCCCCCCAAATGGGTTGTGTGGCTCGGTGGGGGGATAAGGGTTGCCTGGGAGACCAACCCTCCTCACTCACCCAGGTGTTGTGCGGCACCGGGTTGGGGGTGACACGGGAAGGGGCAGTCCGGAGGGATGGCGAGATCACCGCCACCCCTCAGGCTGGGTGTGTTTTCGCCCAAGAAGTGCCAGCTAGCCGCTGACACAGTTAGATGCCCGTCCTAGTTACCCCTTTGCAGGTATTTCAATAAATGTGGCCCAATTTTCAACCCAAGCTTGTTGTCTGCGTCTTCTTTAACCCATCTCCGCTCGCAAGTGCAGCTGTTCTGTTCTGCCTGCAATGTAAGTTCTAGCAAGTCGCAAAATGTTATCTTGTTTATATTAATTGGTCTCTATTAATAATGTTAATTAACCTGCTGAGAAATTTAATTTGTGCATGAAGTGGTGAAGGGCAAGCCCTCTGACTTGTCTTGGAGTAGGCTTGAACAAAAATATTTTTCAATATAAATAAAAATACATTGGGAGAATAATAGGGACTAGTAGGCTCCCCTCTGCCATACCACTATGGACGCCAACCCCCTTGGCAGGCTTTCCTGCCGCCTATGATCCCCCTTTCCCCGACTTGCTTGGCACAGCAGGGAGAGCTTGTAACAGGACTTTGGTTAGCCCCTAGTTGGCATGATTATATGTTACAGCAGTGTCCAAGGATGTCAGGAACCATGGGAACATCATTTCCCATGAGTCCAGGAATTCCAAGGCATTGCCAGTGCATCTCACAGCTGCATCTATGGCCAGCTGGAAGCCACACAGCAATCCCTCACTGCTATTGCTGGATAAGTCTCGGTGAGGGTACAAAAAAGCCCATTCTAAGGGGTCTTGGAGGGTGTCTGTGTCGGATCCAAAATAGTCTCGGGAGGTGATGAAATACAACATTTCCTATTTTATCCCACTGCCTTTCCAAGACAATCAAGGAGCTCTGATCTGTTCTAGCAGCTCAGCCATTGCATAGCCTATCTGTAATGTTTCTCTGAGAATTTGCATCTATATGACCCTGTGAAGTAATGGATTAAAAGCTGTAGACTGAAGCCTCTCATCTGTGTATGTTTGGGCACTGAAGTGAAGTGGGGGCTAAAAGAATCTTGACAGCAAACCCACAAGCGGAATTCCAAGAAGCCCCACTGATGCTAAGGGTCAGGGGTGTTTCTGAGCGCAGAGAGTGGGATAGCAGTTCAGATTCTGAAGGAGAACCATCAGACGTGGGGGAGGTGTTTTCCCAGGCTAGTCCAGATATGAGTAGGCCTGCTTCTCAGGTTACAAACATCCAGATGGCTGAGCATGAGGGTCCCTCCTCATCCCCACCCCTGTGAGAGGCAGCGAACAGGAGGCTGACCTAATAGATGCCAGATGCAGGTGCAGAGCAAAGACAGAGAAGGCAGGGGCAGAACTTAGATGGTCTTCCTGATTGGCCTTGCATGAGAGGCTGCGCTTAGAGGCCTCACAACAAGAGAGGGACCTCCCCGCCTTAAGTTCGGCTAGCGAGACTGCCTCCCTCTTCAAACGGTGGGCAACTCTCATAAATTCCATTTGGATCCCCTGAAGGCATTCCTTGTAGACAGAAAGTTTCTCTGAGAATTTGCATCTATATGACCCTGTGAAGTAATGGATTAAAAGCTGTAGACTGAAGCCTCTCATCTGTTTATGTTTGGGCACTGAAGTGAAGTGGGGGCTAAAAGCATCTTGACAGCAAGAAGCAAACTGATGAAGAGAATCCGTATATTTCAGTCTTGGAAGACTGCATTTCTGCTGCCATTCCTTCAGTGTTTTCAACTGCCCATGTTAGTCATGGTTGCACTACATCATGGTTTCTATAGTCAAATCCTGTATTAACAGCTTGATGTTCTCAGGCAGGTATGTTTTGACATAATTGCCTGGGGCAAATTGTGGAGGTACAGATGGGTTGGGTTAAAAAAAAAAAAAACACTACATCAAAATATATGGATGTTTTGGCACAACACAGTTAAAATATCATAAGCATTAAATAACTTGTGATTACATACTGATCATTTATGCAAGCAGAAGTGATGGAATTGTATCATATGTCAAGGGCCATATCCACCCATATGTATGCACCAAACCACTAGGATGAACATCAGGGGCTCTTCTCATCCCTGAGGTACACCAGGAGTGTATGCTGCATAGGGTCTTTGAAGTCATGGCAACACAGCTGCGGAATGTCCCCTTGGGAGAGGTCCATCCAGTCCAATCATTGCTGGCCTTCTGCCATGCTGTGAAGACATGGCTCTTTCCAATGCTACTGGTAGGAAGCCAATAAGATAATGATTTGTTGTTATCCCAGCTGATTTTATCTATTGTTCTCATAACCTTTTCATTGCATTTTGATTTGTTTTCAATGTCTTATCCAGATTTGTTGGCCACATTGGGAAAAACAAATGGCCAAAGAGCAGGATATAAATGTCTTTGTAAATAATATTTTTTAAAATAACCTAAATTCCTATTGCTTTTCTTGATATTAAATGTCAGCAGAAAGACTACTGTTATGGAATGCTTAGAGGAGAAGCTGGTCAGGAAGCTAAGCAGGAACATTATTGTCTCTTAACAGAACAGACACAGGAAACTCCTGCCTCCACCTAGATGACAAAACCATGTAATGGCACTATCCACACAACTAGTAAGCCCTGTTCAATTATCTATCTATCTATCTATCAATCATCTATCTACATACATACATACATACATACATACACACGCATACGCATGCACATAAACATATTCTGTTTATGGTGAAAGGGGATGCATCCATCTAAATGTGTGAAAAGGGCCTATACACATGTACAGTTGTATGTGCATAGGACCTTCCACACCATCAGAAACCCTGCACAGTTGGAGTTCATGACAGTGTGGAAGCCCTTTCAGATATCACATGTCCAGTTGAATGCACAGAGGTTGGTGACATTACAGTGGTAAGCTATCACATACAGCTGTATGATTGACAGGCCTACAAGTCAAGCCCCATGTATGTCAGACTTTTCCTCTCCTGTGGAACACCCTCCTGAAGGAAGCCCATCTAGCTCCATCACTGCTTTCTCTAAATTGCATAGTGAAGACACAGTTCTTCCAGGGGACTGTGCCACTAAGGTCTTTTGTTGCTGATATGTTCTGCTATTGTGGGTTTCTTCAGGTTTGATATCAGAAAATAATTATTCATCTTGTTTTTGTGCATGTTTGAATCAATAACTGTCAGCCACCTTGGGTTTCCTCTGTGTAAGAAAGGCAGGATACAAATATGTCTAATGAGAGAGAGAGAGAGAGAGAGAGAGAGAGAGAGAGAAACAAACATTGGTATCATGTGGATCCAGCTTTGTATCCTACCCTTGCATGCCCATATTGCATAGCTGTCTCATGACAGCACCTTCCCTGCAGCGGCAAAAACTGCAGGTCAGAGCATGTGCCTTCACATTTACAGGCATGCAAAGCAAAGGTGGGGATGTGAGCTGGAGGATGCACATGTACTTGCCTCATGTACTTCTACTTTCCTTGGGACACCTTAAATCATCCCTTCCCAGCCTGGTCCTCCCCCAGATGTGCTGAACTCCAAGTCTAACACATCTGGCTCAGAGTTATAAGAATTGCAGTCCAACACATGTGGAGAGCACCAGATTGGGGAAGGATGGTTTAAACTGTTGACAGTGTGCAAGGAAACCTTTTTCGTCTTCTTTTAAGGGAGATGCCTGATCATCCCCTGCTCTGAGCAGCCTGAGCTGTTTTATTTTACTAATTGCAGGGGCAATTATGCCATTAGTTCTCAGAATGTAATTTTAATAAGTAGGTCAAACGAAAAGGGCACCATCTCATCACATACTCATTTCAAATGCTTGGCTACTGTAATTTAACTGGGTGAGTCCCAAGAAAGTAGCTAGGAGTAGAAAACCAGGAATGGAGCATCAAAAGAAAGGGAGGGGAATTTTCAATTCTATCCTCAAAAGATTTTTTTGCCAGTTGTTGGAAAGCTATTTAGATGCCAATGCTAGGGTCATCCCAGGCACCATATGCTGGAGTAGATATGGGTGTAAGCAGTGCTTTATGTAGCCTGGCCCTAACCATTTATGGCTTTAAACTTAAACACTAGCACTTTGAATTGGTCCCGGAAATGTTGCAGCAACCACTGCGACTGATATAACACCAGTTCCATCACATGCTCTGATCCCTCAACCCACACCAATATCCAGGTGGAAACAGAGCTCTATAAAGCCCAGTTTACAAATAAAATACTATATGGGGTAAGAAAGAGAGAACTATGTTAGAGGAAGTGCTACCATGGTCCATCCATCCATCCATCCTCTCTCTCCCTCTCCCTCCCTCTCTCTCTCTCTCTCTCTCTCACACACACACACACACACACCACAGCTATTGCACCATAATGTGGGTGAATACCCATTACCTGTATCTGACCTTTTCTCATTTATGTATGTATGTATGTATATATGTATGTATTGCATTTATATCCCATCCTTTTTCCTCTTGCAAGGAACACACGGCGGCTTACATTATCCTCCTCCTCCATTTTAGCCTCACAACAACAACCCTGTGAGGTAGGTTGGGCTGAGAGTCTGTGACGGGCCCAAAGTCACCCAGTGAGCTTCCATGGCCAAGCAGGGACTAGAACCCAGAACTCCCAGCTCACAGTCCAAC
This sequence comes from Heloderma suspectum, assembly GCF_057233095.1. NCBI lineage: Eukaryota > Metazoa > Chordata > Lepidosauria > Squamata > Helodermatidae > Heloderma > Heloderma suspectum. Next base: position 28,479,145 of record NC_139461.1, on the reverse strand, counting down.
ACTCTCACCACTACACCACACTGGCTCTTATGTTTAGGGTGCAATCCTATGAAATTCCAAATATTCTATGCCCTGGGGGAAGCTGTCAACAGGGAAGGAGGGACATCGGAGGTGATTTGCGCTTCTCTGTCCTCTGTTGTGTTTTTTCCCTTCTGAGCCTGTCTAGCGGAATCGCACTCTGAGGGTTGGATAGGGCCATGGCTGGGGCTAGAGAGACCACAGGACACAGCAGATTCCAGCCTCTCCTCTCCCCTCCTGTCCACTGGGATACCTTCTTTTTGAGCTCTACGAGGTCATCCAAAGTCACTTTTGTGACCCTGGAAAGCAGGAGTGCATTTTTTTCCCCTTGGTGGCTGCAAAGGGCTGGGGGGAGGAATCTGATTTCAGAGTCCCCCTCCTGAAGCCATAGGAGTGTCTACAGCTTCAGGAGAAGGACTTGTGACATATCCTATGGTGATGTTCTCCCATACACCACAGGATTGCTTTATTTTTCAAAATTCTAAACCACATCTTCATCCCCCAGCCCCCAAAATAATAATACTGTCCAGTTATCAATACGGTATTAAGAGAACAAAAATTGAACTTAACCATAAAATGGAGAGGCAATAAACAAACATTGCTCAACCAGCTAAAGCAATGCTATCAAATTAAAATGCAATGCAATCAAAATTAAAATGTTTTACAGTGCAATCCCATATATGTCTGCTCAAAAGTAAGGCCCGTTGAGTTTAATGGGACTTTCTCCCAGGAAATAAGGTAGACAACTACAGCCTTAATCTGGTACTGAAAGGAATACAGTTCCAGTGTACCTGCCTTGGAAGACTATTCTACAGTTGGGGTGCCAACACAGAAAAGGCTCTCTCTTTTGTGGATGCATAATGCACCTCTCCTATGTATTGGAACTCTGAGAAGAGCCTCATCTAGTAAGTAAGCACACCATATTTTAAAAGTATCTCAAAATGATAAAACTACGGTGCATTGAGCGGCGGGGGGGGGGGTGAAAGCAGTGGAATGTTTTAAAGGGCTATATTTTTGTTGGCTGCATTGAGAACATCTGTTAAGTGAGCCCGCTACTAGTTAACCTTATATTGCTTCATAGCTCTGTGTTGGGCTTTTTGTGGTATGGTATTCCTTGTGCCACAAGATTAACCTTCATCTTCAGACCAACTTGAGACTCACCTCTTTCCATGTGGTTTTCCTGGATCAGATCGAAGTCTCTGCAGTCCTGCATTTAATTTCTAATAGTGACCAACCAGGTGCCTTTCAAAAGCTCCAAAGGAGGATATGAAGGTAGCTACCTCCAAGTTGACCCCTGCAGTGGCTGGTATTCAGGGGTATATTGCTGCTGAACATGGAGGTTCTATTTCACTAATTTGGCTAACAGACAGAGTCTTCATGACAGGTTCTCCACAAACTTCTCTCTCACCTTTAATAAGCCACTGAAACTAGCAGCCCCAGATACTGTGGGTCCTTTGCCACACGAGTGTTGTGCAAAACATTTGCATGGCACAGCTACACCAGACCACAGGTGCACTTTCCTGAGTTACTGCAGCAGCAAGAGCCTGCACGTTTTGCTGCACCAATGTCACACCACAGGTCCTTTCCCTTGCACACACCTGACCTTATTCAAGTTTTGCCTTTGCACGGGAGGCCATAGGACGGAACAGGCCCTAAAGCACTGTCCAACCCAAAAGATGCAAAGTTGGCTGGGATTTCTCTGTGGAATTTTAAAAGCATCTCTCGTGGCTCTCTCATTTCCATGGTGCAGAGCCCGATGAGAAAGGAGGAGGAGGAGGAGGAGGAGGAGGAGGAGGAGGAGGAGGAGGAGAAGAAGAAGAAGCAGAAGCAGAAGCAGAAGCAGAAGCAGAAGCAGAAGCAGAAGCAGAAGAAGAAGAAGAAGAAGAAGAAGAAGAAGAAGAAGAAGAAGAAGAAGAAGAAGCGTAATTTCCCCCCTTGACAGGAATGAAGTAACTTTGCTTTTGGCTAAATGTGTCTAACAGCTTTCAGACCTGTGTGTGGTCTTGTCTTGCAACTCTCATATCAGAAAGAGTGTCCAATGGATCTATAGATATCCATGTGTCTCCTTCTCTGTCCAGCAGGATCCACATAAATCTTACCAGTCAGCAAAATACAGTGTAATTGAGCATCCTTGATTTATCAAAAGGAGCTGAAGCATGCTTATCTGTGCCCTGCCAAATATTTCATTCCAAATATCTCTTCTAAGAGTCGCTGGAAAGAACAGAGAAATGCAAAACACAGTCTCTGAAATAATGACAACACCAGGCAGCCCTCGGAGTCGGTATTCTCTCCCCCTCCATCCCACCATCTGTGTCAAACAGAAGACTGCCTTGACTGCGGCTGTCTCCTCTACAGCTCTGATGACAGCTGAAAATAGATGTGATTGATTTCCTACCTACCAAGGGTGTGGCTGAGTGGGAAAACAGGCTGGTTGTCTTCTTGCTCCATGCATGCAGGGGAGCAGATGTGAGATCTGCACAATTCCATTTTGTTAAAAGTTGTGTTTTGTCTACCCATCATTTTGCCAGTGTGACATGAATCTCCACAGATTAGGCATATCATTTCACAGCATAAAGAGCTTCTCCCCAATTCCTGTCAAATGTGAACTCTAATAGACAAGGAGTTTAAGCAGAAGGCAAAATTATGTATAGTGTCCTCTTTTACACAGGACAGTCCTCTGTTTGAAGGGCTGTCCGGTCCAAGTCTGTCTTAAAGTCAAAGAACCATAGGGAGGGAGAGCTGGGCCTTGAAGTTGTCCACCAACAGCAGTGGCGGCTGGTGACTCCAGTTCAGGAGGGGAGCGTTTCCATTCAGGGTTTTAGTTACAACCAACCAAAACTCTAAAGGTGCTGAACCCATTTTGGGGATAAGGTTCAGCACCTTGGATAGCACCTTCAGAGTTTCGGCTGGTGGTAACTAAAACCCTAGAGATCAAATCGCCAACTTTTGTTGGATCATGGAGAAAGCAAGAGAATTCCAGAAAAACGTCTATTTCTGCTTCATTGACTACGCTAAAGCCTTTGATTGTGTGGAGCACAACAAACTGTGGCAAATTCTTAAAGTGATGGGAGTACCAGAACACCTTACCTGTCTCCTGAGAAACCTGTATGAGGGTCAAGAAGCAACAGTCATGGAACAACCAATTGGTTCAAAATTGGGAAAGGAGTATGACAAGGCTGCATATTGTCGCCCTGCTTATTTAACGTATATGCAGAGTACATCATGAGAAACGCCGGGTTGGATGAATCACAGGTTGGAATTAAGATTGCCGGGAGAATTATCAACAACCTCAGATACGCAGATGATACCACCCTAATGGCAGAAAGCGAAGAGGATCTCAAGAGCCTCTTGTTGAGGGTGAAAGAGGAGAGTGCAAAAGCTGGTTTGAAACTCAACATTAAAAAAATGAAGATCATGGCATCTGGCCCCATCACTTCCTATGGCATATGGAAGGGGAAGAAATGGCAGCAGTGACAGATTTTATTTTCTTGGGCTCCAAGATCCCCACAGACGGTGACTGTAGCCATGAAATTAAAAGATGCTTGCTCCTTGGGAGGAGCAAACCTAGACAGCATAGTAAGAAGCAGAGACATCACCTTGCCAACAAAGGTCCGTCTAATCAAAGCTATGGTTTTCCCAGTAGCAACGTATGGCTGTGAGAGCTGGACTATAAAGAAGGCTGAGTGCCGAAGAATTGATGCTTTCGAACTGTGGTGCTGGAGAAGACTCTTACAAGTCCCCTGGACTGCAAGGAGGTCAAATCAGTAAATCCCAAAGGAAATCAACCCTGAGTGCTCATTGGAAGGACAGATACTGAAGCTGAAGCTCAAATATTTTGGCCACCTAATGCGAAGAGAAAACTAGGAATGTACAAAAGTCCCTTACCTTGCCCGAAATTTGATTCGCGGTGGGGGGGGAGGCACTCCGTCCCTCCCCCCGAAATTCTGGCTGGGGGGGAGGTGCCCCGTCCCTCCCCCCCAAAATTCTGGCCGGGGGGGAGGCACCCCGTCCCTACCGCCGCGAATCCTGGCTGGCCGGGAACACAAATTGCGGCGGCCTTGGCCGCCGCCGTTTGCGTCCCTGCAATCAGTCGTGATAAGCTACGTAAATGTTTACGTAGCCTATCATGGCTGAGTAAAAAACAACAACAACAACAAAGCACGTATGCAAATGGCGGCGCCCATGGGCGCTGCCATTCGCGTTCCTTATTTTGGCACGTTTAGTCTGCGTAAACATTTACGTAGACTATGGCAAAAAAAAGGGGAACGCAAATAGCGTAGCATCTACTTAAATGTTTACGTAGACTAGACGTGCCAAAATAAGGAACGCAAATGGCAGCACCCATGGGCGCCGCCATTTACATACGCGCGGTTTTGTTTTTTGTTTTTTTTACTCAGCCATGATAGGCTACATAAACATTTACGTAGCCTATTACGGTATTTTTAAAAAATCTAGTCGTGATAGGCTACGTAATTCTTTATGTAGCCTATCACGTTTTTTGGTTTTGGGGGGTTTTTTACTGGAAATAGTGGCGGCAGCCAGTCGGTAGACCGGCCGCCACAGCCTCCGCCACCGCCAGGGACATTTGCACAAGGTAAGTCCCATCCCGGCTGGGGCGGGGGGCGGACCATTTCGCCACCGATTTCGGCTAGCGCATTCGGCCTCCCTGAGATTCGTGGCAAAATTCTCTGACATCCCTAGAGAAAACTCTCTGGAAAAGACCCTGATGCTGGGAAAGACTGAAGGCAAAAGGAGAAGGGGATGGCAGAGGATGAGATGGCTAGATGGCATCACTGATGCAATGAATATGGACTTGAGCACGCTCCGGGAGAGAGCGCAGGACAGGAAGGCCTGGCGTGCTATGGTCCATGGGGTCACGAAGAGTCGGACTCAACTGAATGACTGAACAACAACTAAAACCCAGAATGGAATCATCGCCCCTCCGGAACTGGAGTTACCAGCCGCCACTGACGAACAGTTAGCACCTGGACAGCAGACTGAATAGGCACAAGGGTCATCTGGTCTGTCTTCCACACTATGGTAGGGATGGCGGAGAATTTCTCCACGAATCTTCGGGAGGCCGAGTGCCGAAGCATTCGGCCCCCCGAAAGTGTTGGGGAAATTCTCCACCGGCCCCCTGCCCCCCCCCCGGGATGGGACTTACCTTCGGCGAATTACCCTCTCGGCGGTGGGTCCCGGCGGCAGTTCGGCGGCGGTTCAGCAGGGGCGGGGGCGGCGGCCAGTCTCCCAACCAGCTGCCGCCGCCGCCATTACAAAATAAAAAGTACAGTAAAAAAAACACACACACACCCGTGATAGGCTACGTGACGATTTACGTAGCCTATCATGGCTAGATTTCCAAAGTCAGCTGTGATAGGCTACGTAAATCGTCACGTAGCCTATCACGGGTGACTTTGGGAAAAAAAAATCACGTACGCAAATGGCGGTGCCCCATGGGCGCCCGCCATTTGCGTTCCTTATTTGGACAGGGATAGTCTACGTAAAGATTTACGTAGACTATGGCGAAAATAAGGGAACGCTATTTGCGTTGCCCTTATTTTCGCCGTAGTCTACGTAAATCTTTACGTAGACTAGACGTGCCCAAATAAGGAACGCAAATGGCGGCACCCATTGGGCGCCGCCATTTGCGTACACGCTTTTTTTTTTCCCCCCCAAAGTCACCCGTGATAGGCTACGTGACGATTTACGTAGCCTATCACAGCTGACTTTGGAAATCTAGCCGTGATAGGCAACGCAAATCGTTACGTAGCCTATCACAGGTGTGTGTTTTGTGTGTTTTATTTACTTTTTTTCGCAGCCGGGGAGACGGGGCGCCTCCCCCCCTCGCCTGAACTTCGGGGGGAGAACTGAAGCGCCTCCCCCCCACCGCGAAGCAGGCTGCGGGACAAGGTAAGTCCCTTTCGTCCATCCCTGCACTATGGTGAGATGCACTGTAGTTCTATTTAGATTATAATAATTCTTTCTAAATTTGCATCTATAAATATGCAAATTTCATGCAAATTTTTATTGCACAAAAAATTAATTTTTGTGAACCACCCAGAGAGCTTCGACTATTGGGCGGTATAGAAATGAAATAAATAAATAAAAGAAATGAAATGAAATGAAAATAAATAAATAAATATAAATAAATAAATATAACTAAATAAATTGGTGTCCTCATTTTGTGATTCCTGCATGGCAGCAGTCCTTCTCCGTGAGTCCCTCCCAAAGGAAGTGAGGCAAGTGGCTACCAGGAAGAGGGCCTTTTCTGCTGTGGCACCCCGACTGTGGAATGAGCTCTGTGGAGAGGTTTGCTGGCACCTACGTTGTACTCCTTCCGGCGCCAGGTGAAGACCTTTTTATTTCCCCAGTATTTTAGCATTTTAGCTTCCTAGTCTCTTAGCTTTGGTGTTTTAAATCTGTATTTTAAATCTCTACATTGCAAGTAGGTTTTATTCTGGTTGTATTGTTATATTGTGGTTTTAATGCTTTCATATTTTATATTGTTTTATCCTGTGCCTTTTAGTTTTAATTTCTGTGAACTGCCCAGAGAGCTTTGGATATTGGGTGGTATAGAAATAAATAAATAAATAAATAAAATGCTTTGCTGTTGCCCAAGGCTGGCCCATCACTTACTGTCAGGGCCGGCTCCAGGTTTGAGGGGGCGCTGGGCAAAGGGCCCTCAGGTGTCCCCCTTATCTCTTGGTGAGCCCTGGTGGGATTACCTGGCAGTGGTCTGAGCAAGGAGGGGTGGCTTAGGGCTGCCATTTTTATTTCCCACACTGTCCCAGAGACACACTACATGGTAGGCAAAGGGAGTCAGTAAGATGGCAGTTAGATCCTGCTGCCAGGTGCTTCTCAGAGCTCCAGCCTGGGTGTGGTGGGGGAGGGAGGGAAGAACTGTAAAAGTAGCCCAGGGCAGATGTCAGAGTTGGGGCCCAGCAATGCCCGAGTATGTCAGAAGCTGACTCCAGTCCTGCTTACTTTAAACAGTTAGGGTGCAATCCTGTGGGGATAGTGGGCCGCCTCCAAACTCGGAGGTGACCAACTATCCAATGCAGGGTGGGCGGAGCTTGGAGGGGATGTTCCGGCCACCCTGCATTTGTGTCTAGATGGCCAATTTCGGTTGTCTAGCCAGGGCACCTCAGGGGGCGGGGGAAGCCGGACAGCACATAGGAACTGCCATAATGGCACTTCTGCAATCCCCTCTCCTTCCCAACCTTAGGAACATCCCCTTTTACCCCACTCCGTGCTGCTCTTCCGAGCGTGGAGCCAGGGGCGAACCATACCACCTACAAGGTGGCGGGGGTGGAGGCAGGGAGGTGGTTTTCTGGGAACCAACCTTGGAGCGCTGGCTCCAAGCTCGGTTCACAGAAAACGAAAAATCCTATGGCCATCTAGCCGATGTCTAGCAGCCATACGATTGTGCCCATAGTGTTCTTAGCCAATGTCTTCCTACTGAACCCTGAATATTTTTATTAATTTCTGAATTTGTTATAGTGGCATAAATTCTCTATATATTTACAGAAATTATATATTCTCTAAATATGCAGAATAAATATATTTATTCTATATTTTTAGAGAATATGTAATTTAGTAGCAGAGGCCTTCCAAGTTACATGATTACATCGTGGTTAGAATACTGCAAGGTGTTCTACGTGGGGCTTCCCTTGACAAGCATCTGGAAGTTTCAATTAGTGCAAAATGTAGCAGCCAGTTTAACTAGTGCACAATGTCGTGGTGATATCACCCCAATACTGAAAGATCTGAACTGGTTGCCAATTGTTTTTTCAGCTCAATTCAAGATGTTAGCGTTAACCCTTAAAGTTCTAAACAACTTAGGACCTGACTATCTGAGGGTCTGCATATCTCAGCATGAACCTTCCCAGATACTAAGATCAACAGGAAAGACCCTTTTGAAGATACCCTCACTTGCAGAGGCCCACTTGTTCATCATGCAGGAAATGGCTTTCTCTTGTATCACTCCCAAACTCTAGAGTACGCTCCGTTTGGAGTTGTGATAAGTCCCCACTCTCTCTGTGTTCAGGAGGGTGGTTCAAGACACATCCTTTTAACTTGGCTTGTCATAGTTTTGAAAGTTGTTTTTAATGTTTTACTATATTTTCATTTGATTATGGGTTTTTTACTTGTGAACGTTTTGTAAACCGCCTTAGTTTGCTTCAGAAAGGTGGTACAGAAATACAATAAATAAATACATATATAATATATAAATACATACCCGGATTGTGCTCCGCGGTGTAAGATTCATTGGAGAGATGCTCTACAAGCCATATGCATAAGGGAGAATATGAGAAAATTAGGGCTGGGGAGAAACAGCATTTCAACCAAAAATTTGCAAATTTGACTCAGCAATTCAAGGAGAAGCAATTTTGTGAAATAGGCCCTCCTGAAATTTTTGTTTCTCTGAATCATTTTGCTGATTCTTCAGGACATTTACTTGGGGGTAAGTCCCACTGAGCTCTGTGGGGTTTACTTCTCATCAGACTTGCATAGGACTGCATGCTTAATCTCTGTTCCCCACCCCAAAGGTTGCCTTTTAAACCTTTCGGCCTGTTTTTAAATAAAGCATATTGGGGGGGGAGGGGGGTGCAAGACATTTTGATTAAAAAAGAAAGAAATACAAACGTAAAGAAAACATTTTTCCTAATAGCTCAGGTTCACAGTGTGTGACTTCATATTTTGAACAAGCCTGCTTCCAATGCTACCTTTTCTTTACTGGATAACACTGCCCCTCTCAGATGAAATGAATTACTGGAAGAACAAGCCACCCGCTCTGTACAAGTATGCATTTTTCTGTAGATATTTAACTGCTGCCCACTATAGTGGCAGAATCCAGTAAATGACAAACGAGGCAGCCATTTTCTGGTGGCAGCCATTTTGAGTTTGCCAAAATTCACAAAGCACCTCAGAAAAGGCCTGATTCTCTTTTCCCCAAAAGGATTTTGCCTTAGTCTTGGAGTATAGCCAAAACACAGCAGATGATTTTGAGCTGGTTAAAACAGCTGAGAAATGGTCCGTGTCAATTCGGTACAGGCCTAGAGGAAATGGGGGAGGCCCAAAAGGATGTTTTGTGAGAAAGGGAGGGAGAAAAGGAGCTAATGAGATGACAGGTTTGCAGAAAGGGCAGGGTACAAATGATTTTGGGAGGAGCGAAGGGGAAAACAGGAGAGAGGGGGGGAATAGGATGGAAAGTCAAAGGCAGCATAATCCCTCTCAAAGCCACTTCACACATCTAGGAATTTCCTAATAGAAAATGTTTCCTACATAGAGTATCACATTACATGTAAAGTACAGTTAAGGGTAGAGTTTCGTGTCAGTTCCTACATCTAAGTGCCTTCTGTGCAGGAGATATGTGCAAAAGTCAGAGGTGGTCATGAGTTCTCTTTTGCAGAGGACGGTCCTCTATTTGAAGAGTTGCCAAGGCACTGTCCTCTATTTTGAAGGCATCCTCCATTTGAAGGGCTGCCCAATCCAATCTGGTTTAAAGGTAAATAAGCCTAAGAAGGGAGAGCCCAGAGCCTTGAAGTTGCCTATCCTCAGGTAGCATCTGGACAGCAAATGGAGCAAAGACACACCAGTCACTTGGTCACAGCTTCCATGCGATGGTGAGATATAGTGCATTTCTATTTCAATTCCAATAATGATTTCTAAATTTGCATCTATACCTATGAATTACCATATGTACTTTTTATGCAAATTGGCATCCTCTTTATTCCTCTTTTCTGTGGGGTGGATGCATTTCCTCTGAATCAGGACCACAGTGGCAGGCAATGCTTCAAAGCCCCCTACCTCCTCACAGACAAACACTGAGGTCTTGATCCAGACAGGGTCCCCCACGTTTACTTTTGAGTAAGAAAAAAAAGTATAGCTTTTAGCAACATGGTTAAAGTAGCATTTAGTTTGACCCTGTGTTTAGGCAGACCAAGGCTTTGACATGGAATAAGGCAGCTTCTTATGTTCTTGCATTGATAGATGGTGGTAGAAGAGCACAGATTTGCATTCTGCATCCCATCTTAATCAAGGTGCAATAAAACTGGCATGAGAGGAAAATCCTAACTGCCCATGCCATCTTAGTATTGACACAGATGGTATTTAGTATCATAGAATCGTCGAATTGTGGGGTTGGAAGGGGCCTACAAGGCCATCGAGTCCAACCCCCTGCTCAGTGCAGGAATCCGAGTCAGAGCATCCCTGACAGATGGCTGTCCAGCCTCGTCTTGAACGCCTCCAGTGTGGGAGAGCCCACCACCTCCCTAGGGAATTGGTTCCATTGGTGTATTGCTCTAACCGTCAAGAATGTTGATGGTAGTATGAATATTGCTGTCTGCGGTGTGCACTCTCATTCTACTGTAATCTCTGCTGGATAGGTTTTGCAGGTTTTCTGTACTGCTTCAGAAACCTGCAGAACCTATTTGACCACAAACAAAAGAAATGAGTGTGTATTCCACAGCCAATGATGCCTCTATACCTTCAACTTTAAACAGGGCCAGACCAAGACATTTTGCCGCTGAGCCACAAATGGTGTCTCTTGCTCACCCACCCAAGTCAAGGTGCACATTATTTATTATTTATGTATTTATGTATGTGATTTATATCCCGCCTATTTTTCTTCGGTAAGGAACCCAAGGCAGCATACATAAACCTCCTCCTCTCCATTTTATCCTCACAACAACCCTGTGAGGTAGGTTGGGCTGAGAGAGTCTGTGACTGGCCCAAAGTCACCCAGTGAGCTTCCATGGCCGAATGGGGACTAGAACCCGGATCTCCCAGCTCCCAGTCCAACACTCTCACCACTACACCACACTGGCTCTCCAAAGCCAAGCATGCTATTTTGGTTCATGAGGCAGAAAATCCCACAAGCACCTCTCCCTATCCCTGGCAATAGAAATACAATCATAACAAAGTAAATAATTAAAAAATTGCTACCCTTTTAGGACACCCAAAATCTGCTGCTTGAGGTGACTGCCTCACTATACCTCATCACAGGGCCAGCCCTATTCTTGAAAATTATTGTCCATCTCCTGCTTTAGTAAAGAACCCTTCCTACTTTCTAGAAGCGTAACTTCAAATTTTGTGATGCCACTCATGTTTCATTTTCCGGCTGAATGTTGCGGCCAAATCTTTTTGTTGTTTTATTTTTGTTTTCACACAGCTCCAGAGAGAATTCATATAAATCACTCTTTAGAATGGAGAAAGAGCTGACGCGGGGAGGGAACAGAATTCTTTATTTTGATTTTCTTGTTTCCCAGGGGCATGTTTGAAGGAGATTTTTGCATGCAAGGGGGATGTGGGATTTCGTAAACAGAAGAGAGGTGAGACTGTAAGTGATTTTTGGCAGTTCTCCCTTTGCAAATGTTAGTTTTCTCCCCACACGGGGTATGCAACCCTAAGTGAATCAGCCCTTTCGCATTTTATTTGGTCGCAGACTTAATAGTATGTTGTACAGTGTCTAAAGGCTTAAGATTAAAATGATACGTATCCGGTAGAAGGACTAAGTTAATCCCTACCAGCTGGAATACAGGCAGAGGGGCCCTTCCTTTCTGGAAGAGGTTTGAGTTAGCATTAAGGCCATCTCCCCAAAACAGAGCGCTTTGCAGGAGTGAGGACATGTCGCAGTGCCACAAAAGGTTGTTTTTGAAGCAATGTCATTCAAGAAAACCTCTTTTACTCTTGAATCTAGCCTAGCTGAGCAGGGACCGACTGAGGGGGATGGGAAATTCAACTGAGGAAAAAGTCCAGCTGACTTCGCTTGTTACAGAATTGTGGTAGACAGCTGTTCCATACAACCACACAGGCATCCCTCTTCTTCTTTTTATATTTTTTTTTAAATGCTTCTTCCACATTTGGAAAGAAGTATTACTTTTGGATCTGAGCACTTCTAAAAATACACGAGAGTTAAAAAAAAATCCTGTGTTTGCCAAAAACACATTGAAGTTTTGCTTACATTACATTCTTTCCTTGGATATGTTTGAAAGTTGCGGGGGGGTGGGGATCAAGAAGTATTAAAGACACACAAAAAACAAAATACACACACACGTGCGTGCGCACCCTTCACTAGAAGTCTCCCTCTCAATAGGTTTTAACTTAGGACAAAGAAAGTGGGAGGCGCTCCATCAACACTGTCTTGAAATCCTCCTTTGCACCTCTTTTCTGAAGCATAAATATGGACGCCGTCCAGTTTTCCCATTCTGAACAGCTTTGGCTGCATGAGCTTGGTATGGAAGTCATTTCCCTTGTAGGTGCAGTAGCTACTTTCCACAGACTCAACAAAGACATGAAATATCATTAACATCTGATTCTGAAAGGCTGACAACCACTTCTTTGTTTTAACACAGCCATCCAGGGAAAGCTGTTGCGTATTACCATATCGCTCGCAAAAATTGTACTTATTAGACTGCAAGAGAGGCTGTGCAAGTGTTTCACTCATTTGTGCTGGCACAGAGCTCTTTGAATGCAGCTATTGTTTCCCGAGGCTCCCATCCTGCTCCACTGAAATCATGGGGAGCTTCGCCATTGACTCCAATTGGAGCGGAACTGCATGCAGCCCGAGGTGGGAGTTCCATATACTTTTCCACGTTACAGAGAACCCCACGCATGCAACCATGGTTGTGGCTCAGTATAAGTGATACTTGGAAGTGATACTAGGGTGGCCACTTGTGATTTGCCAGTAAAGAGGACACGTGTCACCCAAAAAGAGGACAAAAAGGACGGCCATTTGCATAATATTTGCATATGCTAATTTATATGCATAGATGCAAATTTAGAAATTATTCTTATAATTTAAATGGAAATGCAGTAAACCTCACCATAGTGCAGAAGGCTGTGCCCAGGTGACCTGAGTCCCTTGCTCAGTCTGCTGTCCAGGTCCTGTTGATGGGAAACTTCAAGGCCCAATTCTTTCTTCTGATGGTTCTTTCTCTTTAAACCTGAACTTGGACTGGACAACCCTTCAAAAAGAGGACACCTAAAATAGAGGACTGCTCTCGCAGCCCTTCAAATAGAGGAATCCTCTGTAAAAGATGACACATGGCCATCCTAAGTGATACTTGAAACAGGAAGACAAATGTGGACCACACTTTTATGCAGGACTGAGGCCTCAGGAGGCTAAGCATCCTCAGAATTATTCAGAGGAACTTGTCTTACTCCAGAGCAGAAGATTTGTCCAACTAGCCCAATAGTCAGGGCTGGTCCTACCATTGGACAGATAGAGGTGCCCACCTCAGACAGCAGATGCTGGTGGAATGGTGAGGGGCAGCAAGATGCTGGAGGACAGATCTGTGAGTCCCATATGGCCTGCCCTGTATCTGAAGGTGGCTATGTGTCCTCTTTTACAGAGGACAGTCCTCTATGTAAAGGGCTGCCAGAGGACCATCCCCTGAAGATGTCCTCTATTTGAAGGACTGTCCTGTCCAACTCTGGTTCAAAGTCAAAGCATCATAATGAGAGAGAGCCCAGGGGCCCTGAAATCGCCCATCAACGGTGAGCATCTGGACAGCAGACTGAACAGGCAGGCACACAGGTCACCTGGTCACAGACTTCCCCATCATGAAAAATATATTTTTCTTTAAATTATAATAATGATTTCAAAATTTGCATTTGTGTATGTAAATTAACATATGCAAATTTTATGCAAATTTGTGCCCTCTTTTTTCGTCATGCATTTCTTTTTCAGCAGCACAGAAGTGGCAAACCTCCCTAAGCAGCCCTGGCTGCCCTCAGGTGTAGTGGAGGACACTGTCTCCTCACCAGTGTTGGAATAAGATTCTTCTGTACATGAAATGGGGGAGGGCATCTTCTCCTGCATCTTGTTCTGCAGAGGTATTAAATATTACCTGCTTACCTGACCCTTTAACTAGAGATGTCAGGGATTGAAACTGGGATTTTCAGCATGCAAAGCATCTGTTCTGCTCTACCATTCAACTATGGTCCCTTCCCCCATTTCAGGCCCATCTTCTAAATATTCAGCTTCTGTTCTTTTCTAAAAGTAAGTCTTTAACCTGAGCATTTGGAGAGACATAAGGAAAAATGACGTGCAGGCAGTGTTCTACCCAATTTCTTCATGAGAAGTCAACTTGCTCCAAATTGGTGGGCGCTTGGCACGCGTGGTTTAATTCTGACTTTTAGAATTAATATTGTTGAATAAATTCATCAAGTTGAAGCTTGCATTTTGTTTTTGCTGTTCTTCTGTTTTTCGCTTATGATCCCCCCCCCCCCGTGGTATTCTTAGGCTCCACCGTGGCAAAATTATTGGCTCCAGCCCTGTCAAGGCCAACTAATTCAATGGTTTTGCTGAATTGAGCCAAGCGCTCATCTCCACCTTTTCCAAACAAGCGAAAAGATTTGCCAGGCTAATCAGAAGTGCTCCTCTCTTGCACCGTGGAAGAAAAAGTGAGATGAAAGTCTGGCCTGGGGCACTTTTAATTCCAAAGCTTATTGGGAGGGGGAGAGACTAAGAGAGAAAAACAGAGAAATGATGCTTTTTAAAAATGTGTTCCAGTTTCTAAGGCAATCAAAACCCATTTCTAAATGATTCTGAAAGAGGCAAAACGTGTATTTATTTTTCCCTATTTCCTGTCACCATCTACTGGGATTAAACTGGTAATGTAGATAAATATAGATAAATTTATAAACAACTTATTCAACATCACAGGTCTATGCAAAATATAGGTTGCAATCCAGAACACACAAGCTATGCACATTCCAGTCCCCACTGAAATCAGTGAACATGTGCAGCTCTGCTCTAATTTGCAGTCTATAATGTCACCAGATGATCAAGAATTTGCATTGTAGGATCCTGGATTTTGGTTCAGCACAATGTCATGGAGCTTGGTGTGGCACAGGGTGATGAAGGATAAGAACTAAGAGGAGCCATGCTGGATCAGACCAAGGGTTCATCTTGTCCAGCACTTGGTTCACACAGTGGCCAACCTGCTTCCCACGGGAACCCACAAGCAGGATCTGAGTACAACAGCACCCTCCCATCCATGTTCCCCAACACCTGGTGTACATAGGCATACTGTCTCTGATTCTGGAGGTAGCATAGAGGCATCAGGATTAGTAGCCACTGATAGCCTTCTCCTCTATGATTTTTTCCAATCCCCTTTTAAAGTCATCCAACTTTGTGGCCATCACTACCTCCAGTGATAGCAAATACCATAGTCTAACTATGTGCTGTGTGAAGAAGTGCTTTCTTTTATCTGTCCTGAATCTCCTGCCAAGGATGGGGGGGGGGGAGTTCTGTCTCCTGTATGTGTTTATCCTTTGGGGGTATATTTGTCTTGGGCTGTGTGTGTGTGATGCTTGCATATAATCCTATGGGATGTTTTGTAACTTTGGGAGGATGTGAGTGCATGGGCATGCCCTTCCAAACAGGCTGTAAGTATGCAATTCTTGTGTGCAGATTTCCTTGGGAGTAAGTCCCATAGAAATCAGTGATTTCCCAGTAAATTTACTCAGAAGTAAGTCCCACTGATTTCAGTGAAACTTACTCCCAAGGCAATTGGTAGTCATGGGTTAAAGCCTTGTAATTTGTTTTACATGTCTGTGCAAATTTACAGCCCAATCCCACTGAGAAGGAAATCTCATTGAGGTCAATAGGACTGACCCAAGAAATGTGTAGAATTGCAGCTTTAATCAGTCAATTAATGGGTAAAACAACTAAAACTCATAAAATTTTGGCATATACTTGAACCCAACATTATCTCCCCCTTGTTCTCTGCTGCTTTGTCTTCCTGATCCATATTTTTGCTGCTGCTTTTGTAACATTTTTCACAACAGGATAATTTGGTATGTTTCATAATTGAACTGTTAACTGCCTAATACATACAAATACATTAAATATAATTCATTGACTAAGATTTCTCTAACTGAGGAACAATCCTACTTATTGTCTATGCTGAAATCATGAGCATGCAATGAACAACCTACCTATTGTTGAAAAAAAATGTTCTTCACAGAGACTTTGAGGCGGTAAGGGAGGTAAGGATGCAAAATTCTAGAGAGCAATGTACTTCGTTCGTGAGGTTTCTTAGAAGGATGTTTTAGCTAAAGTGAGTCTGGTAAGGTTTCATATAGCTGCAAGCAGGAGACAGAAGCTGTATATCAGAAGGGAAGTTACAACAGCAGTGCTTGTCATATAGGTAGAATATACATAGAAAGTTTATTTTTTCAGATTGAATATCCAAGTCCCTGAGGTGAAATAGTAATGAATGACATCTCACTGACTGCCCGGGCAGATCTCATTTTGCACTCCCAGATAATATACTGTAATCTGATCGCAGAAGTCATAAAACTATATTTTAAACAACATTTGTGGAGGCCAAAGGAAAAGAAACCACTTTACCCAAATTTGTTTTCAGATGAACTTTGGGTTTTCCACAATTCACAACTTATGTTTTACTCCATCTCTGTGTCTCTCTCTGTCTCTCCTTCTCTCTCTCTCGTGCATACATTACTTTTTCTCTCTTCTTTTTTTAGCATATATCCCACTTTTCCCCCAAAATTTCTCTAGCTAGAGCATATTCTTTTTCTGGGTTGAAATTGGAATCACACTTCCACTCAAAAAGATGCATATTCATTTTATTGTTTGGCTCTGAAAACAATGAGTAGACATCCTCCTGCAGGATAACCCAGTTCATTTTAGCCATTCCGCCTTCCAACCTTTTCCTTTCCCAGCCAGTCAAATCTTGAAGATGGAACTGTACCTTCTGAGCAATGTCGATGCTTCTGAGATTCTCCTGCACCCATCAGTGGTAGGATTGGTGAGATGAGTGTGCTCACCCTAGGAATGGGGAGAAATGCATTTGGCTTGGCATTTTTTTTAATGTAAACCTACTTAATTTCACATTTCCGAACCAACACGCAAACCAAAACTCAGTTGTCCTTCAAAATTCACACTTCTCTGAATTTTGCAATGCAGTTCTCCAACCAGAAAATGCATACAAAAATGTGTATGTTACTGAAGATAGGATCAAAAATGCGTTATATTAGGAACTTGCAAAACATGTAGTATATATTGCACAATATTATGTATAAAAATGCATATGTTCGGAGAAAAGCACACAACAATGCATACATTTTTACGAGTTTAAATACATTCTCAGAGTTCAAGACAAACCAAAGACTGGAAAAATGAGAAAAACTGAAATTGACTGATCCATACATTCCTAGCCCAACCTAAACATGCTCCTATGCATCTGCTAAGTGTGTGGAGGCAAGATTGTGTGATTTTTCTCAATGGTAACTCTCTACCTTCAGGTTGATGTCCATATATTTCTAGACAATATATGGACATCAAGTGGTATATGCCTCTGCCCCTGCTGCAAGGGTTATAGGGTGTCAGATATATCCAAGATAGCAACTTATGTTTATATTGCATACTTCAGCACACAGTGTGGGAACTAATGTTTTATCATATATACATATATCCTACTACTGAATGCATTCCCTAAGTGCAGGTCCTTATGTAGCTAAGATGGCAGCATCCACACACAAGAGGGTTTGCAGAAGTACAAAATACTTCAATGGGGGAACCCTAAGGGGAAACTCCCAAACAGCTCCATGAAGACTAGCCATCCAAAGTGGCCACAGAACTCTGTTGAGGGGAAAACTCAGAAAACTGGGAGAGGGGAAATGGAGTACAGCCAGTGTGGTGTAGTGGCTAGAGTGTCAGATTGGGAGCCGGGAGATCCAAGTTCTACTCCCCACTCGGCAATGAAGCTCACTGGATGACTTTGGGCCAGTCACAGACTCTCAGCCCAACCTACCTCACAGGGTTGTTGTTGTGAGGATAAAATGGAGAGGAGGAGGATTATGTATGCCACCTTGGGTTCCTTAAGGAGGAAAAAAGCCAGGATATAAATGTAATAAATAAACAAACAAACAAACAAATAGAGTATTCTGGGAAAAGGCATGACTGACTGGATGGCTGTAACCCTGAAGAGGAGAACTTCACTCTGCAATATTTTGTTGCAGGTCCCACTTGTTCTTTTCTATTTTTCTAATCACTGATGTATTATTTTCTCATTTAATATTTAAAATGTATTAAGGTGACATTTTAACGTTTATCTCTAAGGTACTACATTCTGATATTTTATTGCATACAGCAAAGCTCCAAAGGGACAATGCCTTGGGGTTTTGCTTTTGGCATGCAGCCTATCACTTGCCGTCATTGCAAATACAAGAACGCTGGCCTTGCCTTGACTAGAATCATAAAATAGTAGGGTTGGAAGGGGCCTATAAGACCATGGAGTCCAACCCCCTGTTCAGTACAGGAATTCAAGTCAAAGCATCCCTGACAGGTGGCTGTCCAGCTTCATCTTGAATGCCTCCAGTGTGGGAGAGCCCACCACCTCCCTAGGTAATTGGTTCCATTGCCGTATTGCTCTAACAGGATGTTTTTCCTGATGTTCAGCCGGAATCTGGCTTCCTGTCACTTGAGCCCCTGATTCCGTGTCCTGCACTCTGGGATGTTCAAGAAGAGATCCTGGCTTTCCTCTCTGTGACAACCTTTCAGGTACTTGAAGAGTGCTATCATATCTCCCCTCAGTCTTCTCTTCTCAAGGCTAAACATGCCCAGTTCTTTCAGACTCTTCCTTCCAGTCCCCTGATCATCTTCGTTACCCGCCTCTGAACCCTCTCCAGTTTGTCTGCATCCTTCTTAAAGTGTGGTGCCCAGAACTGGACACAGTACTCTAGGCGAGGCCTAACCAGTGCTGAGTAGAGGGAACTAGTACTTCATGTGATTTGGAAGCTATGCTTCTCTTAATGCAGCCCAAAAGAGCATTTGCCTTTTTTGCAGCCACATCACATTGTTGGCTCATATTCAGCTTGTGATCTACCACAATTCCAAGATCCTTCTCGCTTGTAGTATTGTTGAGCCAAGTATCCCCCAACTTGTAACAATGCATTTGGTTTCTTTTTCCTGGGTGCAGAACCTGGCTTTTATCCCTATTAAATTTCATTCTGTTATTTTCTGCCCAGCGCTCCAGTCTATCAAGATCACTTTGAATTTCGTTTCTGTCTTCCAAGGTATTAGCTATCCCACCCAATGTTGTGTCATCTGCTAACTAAAACTAATTTCATAAGCACGAACATAGAAGATGGACAAAACATCCCTGAGATGAAGATGACAAGCTCCAGAGGGTAGCATGGTAGGCCATTTCAGCAAAAACAAGAATCTTATAGCATCTTAAAGACTAACAAATTTATTCTGGCATAAGCTTGCATGGACTATAGCCCACTACGTTAGATGCATGGAGTGTTACCGAGAGATTCAGGTATATATATAGTACATGTGCCAGTACTCCATCACTGGGTACCAATCTTAAGAAAGTAAAGACTTCACAAAAAGACAGAATCAAGATCTAGAAATATAAATCGACAATAGAAGGATGTCTTGGCAGTGCAGCAGTTCCTATAACAGCAAGAGGAAGTCTACCTTATATGCAGCAGAGTCCTTAATTGTGAAATAATTATTTATTATTCGCACCCATATCCTGCCTTTCCCAGGAGCTTAAGGCAGCATTCATGTGGCTATATGTCACTGGATCATCACAACAACCTGAGGAGGTAGGTTAGATTGAGAGATAATGACTGCCTCAAGGATTTATTTATAGTGAGCTTTATGGCTGAGCAAGGATTTAGGCCAAGGTTCTCCCTGGTTTAAGTGGAACGTTCCATCTGGCACACCACTCCACTTTGTTTAGTGAGGGCTGCAATATCCATACAAGGCTAATGCATTCATAGAGGAAATTGCAGGTACACTGTGTATAAATGTGTGGGCCTCATGAGATGTGACCTGGCCACCAACATGCTGTAGGGCGTCCACTTATGTATCACTGAAAAAGACGACAAAAGAAGTCAGCAGGTTATATAAAATGTGCACATTATTATTTATATGGATAGATGCATATTTAGAAATAATTATTATAATTTATAGAGAAATACAATATATGGAAGACTGTGGCCAGGTGTCTGCTCAGTCTGCTGTCCAGGTACTGACTCTGGATGGGCAACTTCAAAGCCTCTTGTCTCCCTTCTTAGGGTGTTTTGTCTTTAAAGTTGATGGCTGGACAGCCCTTCAAAGAGAGGATGGCTTTAAACAGAGGACCATCTGGCACAGCTCTTCAGATAGAGGACTTACGTCTGTAAAGTAGGACACCTGGCCACCCTTACTAATATTCCTTACTAACATCCAGATTCAGATTACTAAACACAGTCAATAGCTGTGATCCAATCCGAACAGCAAGCTGTCTCTCCAAAATTCTCCTCCAATACAAAATTCCACACACGTAGCTCCTCCAAAAATATAGAAGCCTACACAGCCAAACCTCAACAGTGTTTACAGTCTCTTAAGTGCTCACAACCATGATTTTAGATTCATGAGTAAATCTTTGGGGGGAAAGATAAAAGAGAAAATAAATAAGAGAAGAAGAGCAGCAGCTGCAGCTTCCTACAGGTGAAAACTATCCTTCTTGAAAGAGCTCTTTACTCACCAGGTGTCCTCATACAGCTTCATCCTCTCTGGGGGCCTGGGGCTACCACAACCTCCAATTCTTCCATTCCTCCTGATGAAGTGCAAAGAAAAACAGGGTCCCTAGAGTTTTCCATCCACCACCAGCCCCCTTCCTGCTTTAATAAACAGCTGCATTTGTTGAGGAGTGTGACTGTAATAGACATACCGACTAGTGCAGCGTAGCTCTCTCAGAAACCTTGAGGATGTTTGATTATCCAACAACTTCCATTGGTGGCTCATCAAGCTGACCATTAGCTCTTCCCAATTGCCTGGAATAAGGTCACACCTGCCAGGGTGGGCTTTGAGGCCAGTGTTCCTCTTGGGAATGCAGGAGTCAACAGAGGGCAGTGAAATTTGTTACCGCATTTATTTTGGGCATGCATCTCTGAAAAGCTTCGTGTTAACTAAGTCCAAAGTCTGTTATCCCTTCCAAACCTCAGCCAAGGTTCCGTGGTTGTTTTGTGCTTTTTTGTGTCACCGCTCTGGGTTTTGTGCTTCTGCCCAGAAGTGTGTACCTGACATATCCTGTTGGGGTCCCTCCTTGACACACAAAGAAAAGTGTGTGCGTGACGTAAATCTGCTTCCCTGGATGAGCTTCTTTCTGAAAACAAGAAAGAGTGTGGGTCATAAAATATCCTAAGAAATCTCTTGATCTTTTGCCACTGGGAGCCAATGGAAATTATTTGGGTAAAATAAAATGTCCCATGAGCTTTCTCAACAAAATCTGATCCTGGGAAGCAGACTGAAGTGTTCTTCTTCTGGCACCAAATACATTGATTGGGGGGGGGGGCATTGGGAGAAGCTTTATTATCCTAAGATCAGCATTTCTGAGAGCCACTGGGCAAGACCCCCTCCATGGCCCCCCTCCTTCAGTGAGTCTACCTTCCCACTGCCATTGTCACCAGCTCTATTGCCCTTCTTCCTCTTTCTCATCATGTTACCACTTGTTTGCTTGACATGCAGAGAACCAGAAAGCAAGTAGGCTGTGGCATCTACTGCTGTTCCTTCTCATCACCACCATTGTCTGGGCCAGAGCAAGAGGCAGGCGAACAAGAAGGCTATATTGTTGAAGAGGAAGTCCAGGGGGATGTTGTCAGTGGGTCCTTGCTGGGATGTGGTACCTTCAGTAAGTGTCCAACCATGGCTATCCTTGATGCTGGTTCTGCCTGAGAACCACTGAAATGTAGCTTCGGGTAGTAAAATGTCCCAAAAGCAGTTTATTTAAGGGAGGGGAGGTGCACAAGGACCCAGCTGGCTATGTCAGGTAAACCATATGCATATAGTTTACATCTACATATGTAAACCACAATCCAAACATCCCTAACGCAGAGTGTGTTCCTCCCCATCCCATGCCCTATGGTCCAATGAAAATTGGAGCGGGGGGGTGTTATTATTATTATTATTATTATTATTATTATTATTATTATTCAAAAGGCAGATGTGGTTGTTAACCATGCTATTGAAGTAACTCTGAAACACAGACATTCCACAACTTATTCTCAAGAGTAATCAAGAGAATCTTGTTTTTACCTGTCTTCATTGCTTGAATTAATCATTTCTATTTATAAAAAAAATTCTTCCCTAAAAGAGACATGATATTAAAAATACAAAACCCCATGTGTATGCAGTGACATTCAGTATATTGCAAAGGAGGGCATGTTGTCAACAAACATGGAGAGATAGGTAATCTCTGGCCATGATCTAAACAAACTTGTTCAGCAGAACTACACGTGTGGCTCCACTACTGAAGAGGCAAGCCACTTCTGAAACTGAATATCTGCTTGACTCTTTGGCAATGGGAATGGGTGCACTACCAAAATAAAAACAATATAGAATACTCCATCTGTGTGCACAGTGCTACCTCCCCCCTGCCCGCCCGCCCACGCGCGCACACACACACTACATCTTTGTGTTACAGCATATGCTTCTGAGCTTGTTCACCTGGGCTCCCATGATTACATGCTTCCTCATATTGCATGACATCAGTCTATTTTTTCTTGCATAAAACTGCAAACTAAGCTTGTAAAAAACAGTCTTGGAATAATTTTGGCTGAAAGCGTTGATCTTAAGGCCCCAGGAATCTTCTGCACAAAGCAGGGTGATAAGTTGTTTTTGTTTCACAAAATACAGGGAAATTATGGAAAATTAATAAATGTATGGCCTTATTTCAGTTACAACAGATCCTCATTCTGTTATAACAGAAGCCCTTTTTTTGGCAGTCGTGCAACTACTGCAATCACAGCCATATCCTTAGCTCATTAATATAGATCAGAATTGTTCTTCCCTTCATAATAATCCAGGACTGATCATGCACCAGAAGTCAGACTTACAGTACAAAAGAAACATTTTTTCCCCTCAGATAATAATCTACTTTATTGGGCAATCTTGTTCATTGCCCAAAACATATATAGGCTGGGAACAAAGTAGTTTTACGTGTTCCCTGGGACTCTCCAGTTTCTCCATATCCCCTGAAGCTACCAGGCAGCATCAGAGACAACTCCAGAGGGTAAGGTGGCCAAGTGCTGTACTTTACAGAGTATAGTCCTCTGTTTGAAGGCACCCTATATTTGAAGGGCTGTTCAGCTCAAGTCTGATTTAAAGATTAAAAACCTGAAAAAAGATAGAGTAGGCAAGGGCCCTGAAGTTACCCATCCACAGTTGGCACCTGGAAAACAGAGTGAGCAGCGAACACACAGCTCACGTGGTCACACTCTTCCCCACTATGATAAAATGTATTGTATTTCTATTGAGATTATAGTTATTATTTGTATATTTGCATCTATATGCAAAATTATGCAAATCATTGTCTTCTTTTGGTGATGCTTTTCCTCTGTTTTTGTCAATGTGTTAAGTGGCCTCCATGCCAGAGGGTTACCCAGCTTTCTGGAGTAGCTTTTTGGAAGAGATCATGAGGGGATGCAGTGAAAAGGAGATGGACAGATGCAACTCTTTGGATCCCACCCATAATGTGAAAGAAGGTGAGGTTCTATAGGATTATATGAGAAAGTTAAAAAAAAAAAAAGCACTGGTGGACACTAAGTTGCTTGGTGCCATTATATTCCCTCTTTTAGGAAGGGAAATAAATGGCAAGTGTTGGATTTTTCCACGCACTTCTATACCAAGGGACAGCCTACATGAAACTGATATTATAGCAGAAGAACTAACTTCTTCTTCTCTCCATTTCCCTATCTCTCCTTTGGATTCTCCGGTTGGATCCTCCAGGCCTCCACCCCTCCTTGTCCATCTAGATCCTCAAGCTTTCACACACCTTTCATATTTATTCCTGTGTAGCTGCAGTCCCGACATGAGCATTTTCTTTTTCCCCAGCAAGAGGTCCCCATGAGGAAGAGACTGCCATTGGTAACTGCACCGTTTGCACGTCCTTAGCGTCGGCTCTATGGGGAAATGGAATATTGGATATCATTTTGTCCAGGCTTGAATCTATAATTGAGAAGATGAGAGTTTGTTACACACTTTGGCCTCCAAGTGCTTGTCTTGGCAGGAGGCTTGACTGAGTGTTAAAATCATTATAGGGTTGCCTAAATCTAAACAAACACCCACCTTTTCCATTTATTGCTGGGATGAAATGGCTCACTTTTGTATAATGCCTCAAGTTGTCAGCTTCTCATTCTACTGTGGTGGTTAGAATTTTCTCCCCCTTGGTCAAGCCTACTTTTGTTACATTACATTTGCAATAAGAACTGCATTGTGGCCAGTGGGGTATCTATCATAACCTTATTATTTCTTTTTGCACAATACAGGGGGCTCATTATTCAGTGCTAAGGCTCTTCTGGTCCCCCATGAAATGTGGTAGAAGTAAAACAAAACTAAAAGGAAGGAAGGGATTTGTCTAATACTTTAACATAAATTCCTTACAGAAGGCATCTCAGTCTGTGAATCTGGGGGTAGAAGCTGACAATGTGCATACAGCAGAATTTGCTCACCAAACCTAGGATGAAGACAGACATAACCCTGGTAGAGCAGTAAGTCTGGTTTGCGAATGTCCTCACCATCATCAGTGGAAAGAGACATATTTGCTTCCAGGTCTAACCTCTGAAAAAGCTGATTCTGAATGTTTGCAGCAAAAGCCAGCTGTGAACAGCACTGATCGGGCAGTGCCGGTGAGGTCATCAACCCACCTTTCCTTTCTCCAGACACTTGGAGCAAGTTTGCATTTTTTTAATGTTTCTATTTTTGCTTAATAAGATGAAGGAAGAACATAAAAATGATAAAAGTTTTTTAAAAGGTTAAAATAATTAACAAGTAGGCACTCTTTTTCACATGCCAGCAAGGTGATGCTCAAAATCCTATAAGCTAGGCTTCAGCAGTATGCGAACCGAGAACTACCGGAATTACAAGCTGGGTTTCGAAGAGGCAGAGGAACTAGAGATCAAATCACCAACATTCACTGCATCATGGAGAAAGCAAGAGAATTCCAGAAAAACGTATATTTCTGCTTCATTGACTACGCTAAAGCCTTTGATTGTGTGGATCACAACAAACTGTGGCAAATTCTTAAAGTGATGGGAGTACCAGACCACCTTACCTGTCTCCTGAGAAACCTGTACGAGGGTCAAGAAGCAACAGTAAGAACCAGAGATGGAACAACCGATTGGTTCAAAATTGGGAAAGGAGTACGACAAGGCTGCATATTGTCACCCTGCTTATTTAACTTATATGCAGAGTACATCATGAGAAATGCCGGGTTGGATGAATCAGAGGTCGGAATTAAGATTGCCGGGAGAATTATCAACAACCTCCGATATGCAGACGATACCACCCTAATGGCAGAAAGCGAAGAGGATCTCAAGAGCCTCTTGTTGAGGGTGAAAGAGGAGAGTGCAAAAGCTGGTTTGAAACTCAACATTAAAAAAACTAAGATCATGTCATCTGGCCCCATCACTTCCTGGCATATAGAAGGGGAAGAAATGGAAGCAGTGACAGATTTTACTTTCTTGGGCTCCAAGATCACCGCAGACGGTGACTGTAGCCATGAAATTAAAAGACGCTTGCTCCTTGGGAGGAAAGCTATGGCAAACCTAGACAGCATAGTAAGAAGCAGAGACATCACCTTGCCGACAAAGGTCCATCTAATCAAAGCTATGGTTTTCCCAGTAGTAATGTATGGCTGTGAGAGCTGGACTATAAGGAAGGCTGAGCGCCGAAGAATTGATGCTTTCGAACTGTGGTGCTGGAGAAGACTCTTACGAGTCCCCTGGACTGCAAGGAGGTCAAATCAGTCCATCCTAAAGGAAATCAACCCTGACTGCTCATTGGAAGGACAGATAATGAAGCTGAAGCTCCAATATTTTGGCCACCTAATGCGAAGAGAAAACTCCCTGGAAAAGACCCTGATGCTGGGAAAGACTGAAGGCAAAAGGAGAAGGGGACGGCAGAGGATGAGATGGCTAGATAGCATCACGGATGCAATGAATATGAACTTGAGCACGCTCCGGGAGAGAACGCAGGACAGGAAGGCCTGGCATGCTATGGTCCATGGGGTCACGAAGAGTCAGACACGACTGAACGACTGAACAACAACAACAACAACAACAACTCTTTTTCATTTGGAGGGAAATGCAAGATTAACAGCTGATGCAGTGCTGGAGCTGCTGAACTGTACATTAGGGTGGCTGCTTACCCATTACCAAAATGGAGAATATGAATTGCCAACGCTGACAAAGGGAACAACAAAGGAGAAAATTTGCATAAAATTTGCATATGCTAAAAGCCATGTAGAAGTAATTATTAGAATTTAAATGTCATAGAAGGCAAGCCATTTTCCCATCCAAATCAACCCACTAAACGTTCTTCAAATTTGCACCTCACTCCCAGATCACTCCAAATGAGTTAGATCCTCTCCCCCCCCGCCCTCCCTCCTATTGTTCCCCAGCAATTTTTACTCTTTGCTATACCTTCTCCTCCTCTACCACTACCACTACCTCCACGTCTTAAAGTTATTATTTTTGCTGCTGGGACTAATGCATAGAGCACGGACACTTATTTTCTATTAAGGTGGCACAGTGGGGTGCAGCCAGCAACTTTTTTTGTATTTTATCCAGCAGGATGTCCTTAAGGAAATGTCCTTGTTTCTTTCCATACACAGCCACAACTTTGAGCTCCATCCAACACTGCTGCTTTGTCAGGAGGGTAGAAGCTCCTAGAATTGGCTTCACTTCTGGACTGGTTAAGTTAAAAAAAAAAAAAAAGATCATTACCCACCAGCCACCTTGGAATCCCCTTGTCTGAGCATCCAGTTTCCCAGACTTTTACCATACAAAAGGGAAAGAAGACACCATCCCAGGCAGCACAGGAAATACCAAGCTATCTGGTATGAAAGTGGACACCTGGCCACCCTACAGTACATCTCTCATGCAAGTTAACAATCTGAAAGGAAGTTAGGCTTAGGTGAAGATAGGGATGTCAGAGAAATCCACAACAGAATCAAATGTGTTCAGATTTCTATGAATCCAACCCACGGATCTCTCAGCGGCCTGGCTTTTCCTGAGTCACACAGATTCCGTGGACTTGCTGACCAGTTTTTTTAAAAAAAAAACGTGGACTTTCCGGAATTTTACACATTGTCATAGAAAAATATGCAAAATAAAAACACACCATCCAAAAATGCACATTTTCCCCATAGGCTAAAGCAAGAAAACACATATATTGGGGGGATTTGCACATTTGGGGTGATCTGCACATTTCCACACATGCGAATTTGTGCAGATTCAGGAAATTGGTGAAGCCCGATTCTGTAAATGAGCGAATAATGGAACGAAAGGCACCTGACAAACTGCAAAATGTACATCTCTAGGTGAAGACCCCACTGTGACTTCTTTTTAAACATAACATTAGGCATGTGCAAATTGTCAAAACTCAAGCACATCAAAGTTCCCCGAATTCCACCTCGAAGTAGGAATGTATGAATCCCTTACCTGGTTCCGGTCGGGGCATCCGCCGGGGGAGAGGCGATCTATTCCTCCCACCAGAATCCTCGATGGGGGGGAGGTGATCTGGTCCTTCCCCCCAGAATCCTGCCTGGCCGGGGCCTCCAGCCGCTGCCGGGCTGGTGCGGATACAAATGGCGTCCTGTGTAGGGGACTCCATTTGCGTCCCTACAGTAGCCCGTGATAGGCTATGTAAATATTTACTTAGCCTATCACGACTAAAGCAGGGATGCAAATGGCGGCCACTATGCCATTTACTCCCCTGCTCTTTGCTGTGATAGGCTACGTAAGTATTTACGTAGCCTATCACGGTAAAGGCAGCCACACAAATGGCGGCCACTACACCATTTGCGTGGCCGCCTTTACCGTGATAGGCTACGTAAATACTTACGTAGCCTATCACGGCAAAGAGCAGGGGCACAAATGGCGTAGTGGCTGCCATTTGCGTCCCTACTCTTTGCCGTGATAGGCTATGTAAATACTTACATAGCCTATCACGGCTGTCTGCAAGCGCACAAATGGCGGCCACTATGACAGCCACCATTTGTGGCCACAGCAGCCCGGCAGCAGCCAGCTGGGAGACCAGCTGGAGCCGCTGCCACCGCCACATCTGCCCCAGATAAGCTCCATCCCGGGGGGATTCCGCGGGGGGGAAGGAGGCCGTTCCGCCACGGATTCCAGGATTCCATGGACTCACTGGAGTCCATGGCAGAATTCTCTGACATCCCTACCTAGAAGCTAGTTCTGACTCGTGTCTGCATCATATTATGAGATTTTTTTTCTTTTCACATGAAAATGTGTGCATATTTTCATGCACATCTTCACAAATGTATGCATCAACTGTGTGCATTTTTCTCCCATTGATTAAAGCATGTTTGTGCTCATTTTTCAGAAGCATGTATTTTTCATAGTATTTTCCAAATGTACACAATGTTTTGAATACTCCCCCCACCCCGTAAATTACATCACAAGCTTGGAAATGCACAGTTGTATTCTGGTCCACATTCAATTCTGGGAGGTGCACACTGGGTAAATTCTGGTCAAAAACAGACTGAAACGCATTCCTCATATATCCTTACTAATGTATGTCTACATCCATTAAAAGGACTGATGCTGATCTGAATGTCTGTGCGATTAGAATCTCAAAGAGAAGAATGCAATTTGAAAGGAAAATGAAAAGGCGAAATCAACTCTCAGAAGCTCCATGCTTTCTTTCTTGATGAAAGAAAGGCTGCATGAGCAAGGACCCATGGCAGCTGGGACCAGAGGATCCTAATGCGAATCTACCCACCTTTGTTGTAATTAAGGTTCATGTTCTGTATGTCCTCTGTCCTAGTTGAGTGAAAAGGGGCTGCCTTTCTATGAAGTGTGGGAACTCTAGATAAACACATACACCTTCCTGACCTCCAAGGGACCACTTTAGTCAAGCAACCCATGAGGGTAGCTTAAATTGGCCAGTCTAAAGACTTGATGAGAAATGTGGTCCAATACCAAAGCACCCTCGCCTCAAGATAGATCATCAGGTTAAATTACCACCTGGGTACCCTTCATGGTCCCTTTTATGCCAAGAACCTCTACTTGGTTGTCTCTCAAAACCATGGCTTTTTTTTAATGCTTAACCAGCCAGCCAAAATTTAATCAAGAAACCAGTTACCTCTGGAAGGCTCCTGTTCATTCTCTGAAGTAGCTTCAGTTCTTTCAGCAGCTGTATTCTACTTGAGTACAACACCCCTGTCTCAGCAGGAGCTCTAGAGATTATGGGGAGGGGGGTGCTCTAGTTCCAGCAGCAAGATGGAGTTTTAGGCAGTCCTATGCCACTGATGTCTGCTTATGTTCCTGTTTGGAGATACCTGCAGCTATAGCAGGTGGCCAGTAGGTTTCTATGCTGCTAGGCTTTCCCCCTGACTGCTGCATGGCTCAGGGGACAAGCAGTCTTCACTCCTGCCCTTACTAGCAAATGACACCATAAGGAAAGAGGGAAAACAGGTAACCAGCCAAGAAAGAAGAAGCAGAAGCAGAAGAAGCAGAAGAAGCAGAAGAAGCAGAAGCAGAAGAAGAAGAAGAAGAAGAAGAAGAAGAAGAAGAAGAAGAAGAAGGTGGTAACCTGGGTGTTATTGGCTTCACAGATTATTTGACCATATGCAATAAACTGATATTTTAATTGACAAGATTTGACTGGTCAACTGACCAGCACGCCAACCCTACTTTGAATCCAGGTGTTCTACAAACTAAAATCTCTTTTAGCGCACTTAGCAGTAGAGCATCTGCTTTTCATGCAGAAGGTCCCAAGTTCGATCCCCTGCATCTCCAGGTAGGACTGGAAAAATGCCTCCCTGAAACCCTGGTGAGCTGCTGCCAGTCAGTGTCGACAGTACTGGGCTGGATGGACCAATGGTCTGACCCAGTATGAGGTAATTTCCTATGTTCCTATGCCTTATTGCCTTCCCAAAGAATTCTTGGAATTGTCATGTAGGGTCTGTTGTGCCCTATACTACCAATGGCTGATGGCAGGCTGGCTCCACCCCCTCTGATCCCCTTTCCCTGGCTTTACAGAAAGACTCATTTCCTCCACCACCACTATCCCACCACCTAATCTGAAGCTTTCAAAGGGATAGAAAGTTTTTCCACTTATCCTAAACATCCAAGATCAGAACTGGTAATAGCCATTTCACCTGAGCTCTAAAAGAAATTTACACAAACCTGACACATATCATATGAGTAACCCTTCCACTTACATCAAATAACAATTTCCTCCCTTTTGTTCTTCCTCCCAAAGGATTCTGGTTTCACAGTACAAAATGCAGTGAATACCTCAGAAACCATGACCCCTTTGACAGGTCCTTCCCACATAGTGTAATCATTAATGCGTAAGCACCCAGCATGCTGTGCCTAAGAGAATTACATTTTTTTTTTAAATGCAGCAAATAAATGTGGTGCATTATACTGAATATTAGATTCCATAAGCAGAATTCATATTGATTGTAATATCTGGAATATATCCATGGTACTACCTATCCTAACAGATAACACCCAAATGCTCTTCTGGCAGTGCACTCGGCCTGTCCATCTCTCCGAAACATTTATCCCAGCTTTCAGTTGAGATACTCAAAGAGGATCACAAATCAGTTAAAACAACATTAATTATCTTAACAAAACAACAGTGCAACCTCCCTACCCCAGTCTAGTTAAAACTGCAGTATACACTAATTGAATTATCAGGTCTACTTCTCTTCCCTCAAAAGACCCCCAAGATAAAAAAACGTTTTGGCCTAATGGTGAAAGAATAGTAGTGAGGGAGTGATATTACTCTGGGGAAGGAATTTCAGAGTTGGGTGGCCACTATTGAAAAGGCCCTGTCTCTGACTCATACCTGTCTACCTTCTGATGGTAGGAGCAGCTTGAGCAAGGCCTCTACTGATGAATACATTACATTAGCAGGTTGATACAAGAGAGGCTGAAGAGTGCTTGGGTGCATCCACCACTTTATTCCCCACCAAGTTGAGTGGCCCTATGCATTGATCCCCAGATCTTTCTGCCAATATATGAGCATTAGCATCTGTGCCAGCTCCTGGCATTTGGGGGCCCTCGGGCAAGACACCCTCAATGGTCCCCCTCCCTTAGTGAGTCTACTTTCTCATCACCATTGTCACCAGCTGCGATTGCTCCTCGTCTTGTTCTTCATCATTGCTACCACTTGTTTGCATGACAGGCAGGGAGCCAGGGAGCAAAGTAGGCAGGGGTATCTGCTGCTCCTCCTTCTCATCACCACCATTGTCGGAGCCAGAAGAAGAGGCAAGTGAACAAGCAGGTTGCAACAGTGAAGGGGGGAGCAAATCCAGGGAGTTCTTGTCAGTGGGCCCCTGCTGAGGTGTGGGCCCTTGACAGGCACCCAACCATGTTTAATCTTGATGCAGGCCACGATTGCCATTATCTCAAAGGAAGGAGTCCCGTCCAGGCGAGACTGAGCACATGGAAGTGTTGGGAGGAAGCAGGCCCAGCAAGCAGTCTTGAGCTGATGGCAAGAGCAGGAAACAAGTGAGCAGTAGGTGTGTTTCCAAGGACGCTTGGAGGTGGAAGGTATCTCGAAGGCCTTCTAATCCAACCCTTGCTGCTGCGGGAAATTGACTTCTACAGTACCCTAGATAGGTGGCGATCCTTAAAAAACCTCTAATGAGGAAGAGTGCACCACCTTCCATGTGTTGAACAGCTCGTAGCATCAGGAAGTTCTTCTGGCTAATGTCTAGTCAGAATCCCGTTTCTCCCCATTTGAACCCTTTAATTGACGTCCTGCCTCTTGAGCAAAAGAAAACAAATTTGCTCCACCCTTTTCAAACATATGAAAATAGCAATCCTTTCTAAGTATTGACATCAAGCTGATCCATGGGTAGTTGCCTGGATGCTCTTTCCCCCACTCTTTTTGAATATGGAGAAAACATTTGCCTGCCTCCAATCCAAAATCAAGAACATGGACCAGAGAACAAAACCAGCCAGAGGCAGGTCCTTTAGAACCAGCGCCAGCACCACATTTCAGGCAAAGTGCCACCCCTCAATACCCCCGTAAACTGATGGCAGAACCATTCCCCCGGCAGTGTTAGTGAACCCTTCCCTTTGCGGCACCAAGCTTACCAGATAGCAGAAGGCACAGTGGCAGCCCAGCAGTGGCAGGAGGTACTTGGTGGCATTAAGAGATGCTCTCATGCTCCATGACTCGATACTATGGGGAAAATAAACCAGCTCAGCTGCCAGGTATCAGCACTGCTGCCAGGAATTGCAGGCAGTGCATGGTAGGGAAATTAAAATGGCAGCTGCCCTGCCAAATCCAGCTGCTTGGCCCTGACACATCCCTTAGTAGCAGACAAAAAAGAAACGTTGAAGGATTAGCCTATTTGTCATAGGCTATCAGGAATTGCATGCAGGTGAGTGAGCAGCCTGGCCGAGGAGGAACATAATCCATCGCTCTCTCTGCACCCAGCATATGAACCAACTTATAAGAAGAGGGAGGCCCCTCCTCCTCACCAAGGAGTGCCAAGTCTAGTGGCTTTGCAGGCTATTAACATTTGTAGATTAGCAGGTAATACCACAGGATGGTTGGCTGATGTTTCACCAATGGGAGCAAACCAGTAAGAGATTGGCTTGAACCCATTTTAGCACAAACAGATATTGGCTCATGCGATGGTTCTTCCCCTTGATCTCCTTGCTGCTCAGCTTCTGCAGAAAATCAGGAGACCTCTGCAACAGATTGCGGGCGGGGGGCGGGGGAGTGCAGGGAGAGGAGGAAACCGTTCCACCGGGCATTACTGTTCCACTGGAGGACAGCCAGGGTTGGATACAACCCTTAGCCTGAAACCAATCCCAGTATGTTTGAAGGAGGTACCTAGCAGAGCTTGGGGAAGGTAGTTTGGAAGAAAGAGAGAGACAGAAAAAAAGGCAAAGTGAGTTAACTGAAAGCTAAAACCTCATTAGGGATGCAGCACCTCTGTGTCTGGAAAGCTGATGTGGGGTAGAGAGCCTGCAGCCTTGTGGGAATGCTGGCTGTTTTCTTTCACTTATGTTCTATTTCTATATTTGTAAAGAACACAATGATTATGAAGATGCCATAGGTTTCCAGTGTCCTCCCTTATCCAAAGGAAACCAAACCTAGGTAGTGCTGCCCTTGGAATGTTTTACCACTTGGAGAGGTGAAAAGTGTGTGACAGTGGTTGGATCTACACTTACCACCTTTTTTTTGCTTCCAATGAGGTTTCACTGCCCGCCTTTCACACTACGCAGTAGCCACCTCAAGTTGGAACCAGAATTTCCCACTTCCGTGCTCCCGCTGTCAATACCCTAATAACCCAGCATTTCCCCTTAATGTGCTCTGATTTTCCGCCCTCGCTACCGTATCCAGTCATAGTCCCCTCCCCCGCCTGTCCATATACGGTGGTGTTTGTATTTCCCTCCTGTCCAATCACAGCTCTCGACGGCCCCATGTCTTCTTCCGGCTACTGATCACATAGCTTCCTCAGCAGCCCCTGTTTCCTCAGGAACAAGCAAAGGGCTGGATGTGCGCACGCCTGTCTGATCTCAGAAGCTAAGCAGGGTCAGCCCCGGTCAGTAGTTGGATGGGCGACCGCCTGGGAATCAGGCTTCCTGCACTGAGCAGGGGGTTGTTCTATCCCTTCAAAGGAGACTAAGTTTTACCCCCTCCTATCCCCCGCTCCGGATCTTTGTTTTTTTAATTAAGGCGTTATCCTCACAGAATCAGGGCTTCTCTACGATTTTTTTTTTCTAATTCAGGCATGATCTTCAAAGATTCGAAGTTATGAAGCTTCACAAGCGCGTGCAGGAAAACAGCAGGAAAACAGCACAGCGCTCAAGTGTGAACCAATCTCGCGCATTCGATGAAGCACTGCAACGGGGGAAATGGGTGAGTGTGAATAATCACATTTTAATGCGAGAGCATTTAACCCGACAGGACACCAAATTCATTGTGATGGTGGGCGCAATGTAGATCGGCCCTGTGTGTGTGTGTGTGTGTAGATATATAGATATTAATATAGAGTGAGATCTGCCTCTAGTATAATCCAGAAAGGAAGTGTGCATCCCTACCAAAAGTTTCATAAACAATGCAATAGACAAAGTGTATGTTACAACAATATTGCATAGGGCAGTTTTCACCCCAGTCCTCTCCCAATACCTACTCCACCACACACATACTTTTTTTTTTCAGAAAGAAACATACAGAGCTAAACATGTTAGACAAATTGTTGCAAAGAGTGACTGGAACAAAATTAAAATGAGTAGTGTTTAAATAATTAACACCTGCCAAACTAGGCACAGAGGCCTTATTGCTGATATTAAATCATATCCTTTAATGTCTGCAACAGATGACAGTAAGTAATTCCAAAACAGTCAAGGCAGGAAACCCATTTTTAGTTCTTGGAAAGTTGAATCCATTTCAACAAAGTTGATAAAAAGCCTGTTTTGATTCTGTTACTCCTACTATGGAAAGGTGGTTTTGTGTTAGCTTTTTTCTTTACCCTCCCTAATTCAGTAAATGTTAACTTGAATGTTTTGGAATCATGATTTAAAAGTAAAGTCATTATGCGGTAAGCTAATGATGTATGTTCCACCTGGTTATTGCAAAATCCTGTACAGTAAAAGCTTTAAGTATCTAGTGTCCAAACCATGCCAAGTTTCCAATTGACAATAGCAGTGCCCAATAGGCAAACAAGGATGTCCCCTAACCTCAGAAAGGATGGGAGGAAGTAGTGTTGAATGGCTCTTATTTAATATCCAATTTACTCAGGAAAGGCTGCGAAGCCCACCATTACAATCAGTGGAAGATTTGCCTTAGGGGGAGCTTTAGGATTATGCTGTAACTTGAAGCAAAGCCTAAACTCTTTTTTTGAATCATTCTGGTACCTGAAGATAGAGCTGAGCTGAAGTTTCCAGAAGACTTTCTTTTCTTTTCTTTTTCTCACCCAATTTACGTATAACTAAGCACTTCACAGCCACAAATGGCTTAAAACACATGAATTATGGCTGTAATTTGCCCGAGATACACTAATTGCAGCCGCAGTTGGTGTATCTTGCCCTGTTTAAAGAGAGGGAAAAAAACCTGTGTGAAATCCAGAGAATGCGCTGGCAGTGAGAGCTGGTCCGCTGTGGACTTTGCAGGTCAGATTCTCAGGAATCTGATCTCATTTGGGTCTGTGGCAGATTTCTCCAGCATCTCCTAGCTGCAGCTTGATTAATTTGTCTCATTTGTTGTGGAAATGAGTGAATGAGTATGGTCATGAGACTAAATGGTGTCTGTTATTTAGGGATGGGAGAGAAATTTGTTTGGTTCACATTTGCACTTGAATGTCACCCTTTTGAAACAATGTACAAACTGAAACTCAGTTCTCCTTCAAAATTTGCACTTCTCCAAATTTTGCAATGGCGTTCTCCAATCTAAAAACGCATCCAAAAATGTGATCATTAATGAAGAGTGCACACAAGCATGTGTATATTCATGAAAGCAACATTCAAATGTATTACATGAGGGAAGCTGCTTGCAAAAAATGTGTATATTAGGCAAAATTCTATACAAAAATGCATGTATTAGAGTAATGTGCACAAAAATGCTTATAAATTTTCATGCCAACTTTTTTCTTTAAAGAAAACCTCAAATGGAAGACTGGAAAATGAGAAATTCAGAGAAACCAGAACTGACATTTGTTTATCTCTACATCATCTGCAAGGTATAACCAGTACATAAAATCATGTTAAAACTTAGAAATGATCAACCAGTAAAGGCCAGATGAACAAAACATAGGAACATAGGCAGCTGCCTTATACTGAGTCAGACCCTGGGTCCATCTAGCCCAGTATTGTTGGCACTGACTGGCAGCAGCTCCCCAGGGTTTCAGGCAGGATTCTTTCCTAGCCCTACCTGGAGATGCCGGGGATTGCACCTGGGCCCTTCTGCATGCAAAGCAGGCGCTCTGCCACTGAGCCATGGGTCCTCCCTAACAAAAGTTAGACAACAACTCCCCAACCCACCAGCTGATTTAACAGCTGCAGGGACAATGATGTTCACAAGCGCTATTGCTCAGATTAACTTTGCTCGCCACACACTTCAGTCCCCCCTTCCGCCAGGGCTATAATATCGATAGTGAAAACAAGGCAGATTGAATGCATTCACACACACAATGTGTCATCCATTTTGATCCTCACTGAGGCTAGATAAAGCTGCTTCCTTTGTTCCTAGTGTTGAACATCAGGCCAACCAGCTAAATTCTGCCTCTCTGGGGTCCCAGTCCAGCCCTCCAGAGTCCCCCAGTGGCCACGCCCCTTCGCCCAATGCCCAATCATGTGGCAATTTCCCAGCTTCAACACGGTTTTTCCCCCGTTCAAAAAAGATGGAAATGGCTCTCCTGAAGCTTAGTTGCTGGCAGTAAGAGCTATGTGCTAAAAGCAATACGGGCATTTTAGCCCAGCCCCTTTGCCTTTGGCCTGCCCCCTCTTGCCTTCAGCTTCACCCACCACTAAAACATGGCTCTTGAGAGCTTCCCTGAAGTGGAATTCCGCCCTGGGACTGAAAGAGCTTCATGGAGTAGACAATACCGGACTAGACGAGTGAAAAGTTTGATCTGGTATTAGGCAGCTTCCTATGTTTCTTCACAAGTGGAGTCTTTCATTCAGACAGAAGTAGACCCTGGCTAAATATCCATTATATTCATGTATATCACAAGACCAGTGTGTGGGCATGTTCTGGACACAGGTACATTGACTAACGGTCAAGGAAATTGGAATATTGCCTGACTTGTCTCTACTAACCAATTTCCATTCACTTTGTGGGGAGGAAGGCCGCAGCTCTCTGGATATCTGTGAACTTGGGAGATGATTAATGACACACAGTGGTACTTGAAAACTGGAAAGCGAAGGATCTTGAAATGCGGACTCTTGCTGCCTTAAAGCTTGCAGCCAAGAACACCCAAGGAGATCTCACCAAAGAGTTTACTTCTGCCTTTGTTGTATTAACCTGCAGGGAGCTCATTTGATATAAATGCTCCACCCAGAGGTAGATCAAGCGCTCTCTACATTTCTGAACAAAGCTGAGCTATTTTGCCCTAAAGGAACTGATAAAAATCCTTTGGAAGGGATTTGCAGAGTGTTCAATGAGGCTTTTCTATATCTGCGTAGATCTAATTTCGTTTTAGGAGCTCTAATTAATCAGATGGCCAGGATGAGATATAGTTTGGCAAGAGAAACACAGTTTGTGCCCCACTGGAAGAAAGAAAAAACATGTTATTTATGCATTGTGCATAAAAGCAACAATAACAATACTTTGAGCTTAAGTATCTTCTTTGAAATATGGTAATATACTTATATCCAGCACTTAATTTGGACCCTGCTTATTAGGAGTTGAGCCCCAGAACTCTGCTACTGGTGCCAAAGCACCGCCATGAAAAAGAAGAGAGAATAATAAATTAACTTTGTGCATGCACAGTGTTTTGTCTAAATGATAGTGGCAGGGGCACTGCTAGACCTGGGCCTATGGGGCACCGGTCCTAAGGCCCCTGATCATTTACCCAGAGCACTGAGTGTCCATTGGTGCCAATGCTTTTTTCAGCTTAATTGCCTTCCAGGGGCAACGTTCAAGAAGGATTGCAGCTGTGGAGTACAGGGTTAGCCTCCCTTCACACATGGGGCAACATCCCCCCACCGGTGCTCCCCTTCACATGACAATTAAGCATAGAAAAAATATTTCCATTGGTAACAGTTGGAGGTTTTTCCTAAGCTTAGCTAACAGGGGAGGGGATTTCCAGGGCTTTACAGTTCAGAGGAAATAGCTAATCGTCCTGTCTCTGTGCACTGTGACCTCTCCCAAATCCCCCCCCCCATTATTTATTTATTGCATTAATGTGAATTTAAGTGCTTGGGAATGCTTATGGCATTCTGAGAATGTGCAACTCTTGCTGAATACCCTGTCCTCTTCCAAAGAGACGGAAGTAGTACTAGAATGTTATGCCCAGATTATAGCAGCAGTCGAACCTCTCTTATTTTGGAAAGGCCAAAGAACCAGAGGCCAAAAGAGGGCAATCCATGGTTTGACGTGGACTGTAGGAAACTTAAGCAGGAAATGAAAAGACAACATAAATTTCTAAGAGACAGAGGTATAGTCCCTTTACCACAGTCCTATTTGGCACTGCATAAATTATATAAAAATACAATTAAAGAAAAAAAGCAAGAGCATGCCAGGTTGCAATGGGTGGAACTAGCATCAGCACTCGAAAGAAATGATAGACCTAGATTTTGGCACCTTACTTCAGATTTAAGATACTCTGGATTCCTTCCATTGACTCTGTTATCACAATACATGAATGGGAACGACACTTCCATTCCCTCTTTTATGATGAGATGGACTGTCTTCCCCCATTGCAGGAGGAAGACCCACGATCACCTAGTTGGCCCCCAGTCAACTGTGAGGAAATAGCTATGCTGATTCGGAAGTTGAAGCACAGAAAGGCCCCCGGAAGGAGTGGCATTTCTCCAGATTTCTTGATTGATTATCCTCATTGGTGGATCCCAATGTTAGCAACCTTATTTACACTTATTGATAGAACTGGGAAATTTCCCCAAGATTGGGCAGTGGCTATTGTAGTGCCTATTTATAAAAAAGGCAATCGGTCAGACCCTAAGAATTATCGCCCTATAAGCCTACTGGATGCTATAAGTAAGTTGTATGCAAGACATCTTTTAGATAAGCTGGAAAACTGGGTGCTCGGGGAGAATCTCCTAGCTGAAGAACAAGCAGGCTTCCAATGTGGCAGATCTAGAGTAGACCATTGTTTTCTACTAAAATATTTGGCTTGGAAATATATATCTCCCCCTTATCACTCACTTTTTGCTGCATTTGTAGTCCTTCCAGCAGCCTTTGATTCTATATCTAGACCCCGCCTTTGGAAGAAGCTTACATTTTTAAATGTGGATCATAAATTGCTCAGGAGAATACAGGGGCTGTATGAGAATTCTATCTTGCGTGTGAGAGTGTCTTCAGGTGATCTTTCAGACCCCATTATTGTTAACAAAGGAGTGTGCCAGGGATGTTTGCTTGCACCTCTTTTATTCAATCTATTTCTTAATGATATAGTTCCCTACTTATCTAGTCCAGACTTCTTCCCACCTCTTTTAAAGGACAGGAGTATTTCAGTGTTATTACATGCAGATGACACTGTTATCCTGTCATACACCCAGGTGGGGATGCGTAGGCTTTTAAGAGCCCTAAGCTTATATTGTGTGAGAGAAGCCCTTCAGGTCAACTATGAAAAAACTAAAATCTTAGTCTTTGGCATAAGGAGGAAAAAATACCGATGGCAGCTGGATAACCACCTGCTTGATCAGGTTAACAAATATAAATACCTAGGAGTGACATTTCAAAATTCAGGATCTTGGTCTGAGCACTTGAAAGCAATAGCCCTGACAACTCATGCAACTAGTAATGCCATTCTTCGTTTTGCTGCTGGACCAGGTGGTAAGATGGTGGCCCCTTTAATAGAGCTATACAAGGGCAAATTACTTCCCCAAATATTATATGGGGCACCTGCCTGGACCCATGCTAACATTGCTTCATTGGAGTCAGTGCAGCATAAATTTCTATCCAGAGTATGCGGGGTTCCCAGATCCACTTCTAAGGCCATTGTCCGACTAGAAACAGCTTGCCATTCAGTGTGAATGCTTGTCCAAAAAGCTGCCACTTTCTTCTGGTTAAAGATAGTGTTCCAACTGGCCTCCCTCTTGGTCTTATTAGCATATGAAGCTGTGGAAGGGGCTCATGGGCAGACAAGATAACCACATCTATTTTCTGAGTTGGGCTTTTCACAATCATATTTGCTTGCGAGGGGCTAGCAAGCAAATAGAGCTAGGGATGAGATTTCAGAGAGGTTACAAGATGTTGATACTCAAACAACAATGGCTGTTGCTGCTGAAAGTCACTCTAACAAGATCTATAAAAGCATCATGACCTCTCCGGGGAAGGTTCCCCCGTATGTGATTTCCATCACCTCACATGAATTGACTTGAGATGGCTAATGACTAGGTGCAGACTGAACTCATTCCAATTGACGGAGGTGAAGGCACGTTATAGGATCCATCATGGCATGAGTGCAGATTGCCCAGCTGGTTGCCCCAAGGTAGAGGACATGGTACACTTTCTAGCAGAATGCCCATTGTACATCGATTTGAGGAGGCAATACCTTGAGCCCCTATTAGTTGTGCTTGAGGATACTTCCGGTGCAAGTATAACTCAATTATTATTAGCTGGAACAGATCATTATGCATCATATAGGACTGCTAAGTTTGTCAGTCGAGCCCTGGAGAGGCAAAAGTCATTGACTGTTATAAAAAAAACTAAATCTGTAAACATGGTAATAACATTCTGGCAAACATTGTTTTAGGATTTAACTTGCTCTTGTTAGTTATTTTATTAACAATTTGTACTTCGGTTTCCTTTTTGGTTGATATGAGAATTCTATTTGTTTTGTGTGTGGATGGCCTGATTGGCTAAAAAGCAATAAACTGTATGTATGCATTGCATTTATATCCCGCCTTTTCTCCTCCATAAGGAACCCAAGACAGCGTACATAATCCTCCTTCTCTCCATTTTATCCTCACAACAACAGCCCTGTGAGGTAGCCTGGGCTGAGAGTCTGTGACTGGCCCAAAGTCACCCAGTGAGCTTCCATGGCCGAGTGGGGACTAGAACCCAGATCTCCCGGCTCCCAGTCCAACACTCTCACCACCTTGGAAAGATAGTGTCCAAAATCTTTTAAGTGCCTAGCAATGCCCCTGGGGAGGAGGTTGGGGGAAGGGTTTATATGTGAGTGGGTAACAGCTTGACTGGTTGTTTGCTGTTACAGCAGAGTGAGGTATTTGTAATGCGAATGAGCATTATGGCCAGCGGAGGTTTGGTATTTGCATCACAAATTAACCAGAGCAAGAAATGTTTTAAACCTCATATCTGAAAATATAAGCCTCAGAGTGCCATTCAGGGCACCTCTGACTAAATGTCAGTATACTTAAGGAGAACATGAGCAAATAAACTGACCTTGTGTTTGTCAATCCCCAGTACCATATACTTTTTTATACATATAGATACATTTTAATATACCCTTCTCCCGCCTAGTATCTTATATTGGAGATGCTCCAAGTGAATTGTGGCCATTGTCTTTTTGCTTGTTTGGGGTTTTGTTTTGTGCTTAGCTAGTGTCTAGAAAAGCTGCGGGTAGTGTTGTAAGCACAGTGCCCCTTTCTGGCCCAATAACCTAGGAAATAATTATTTTTAACCACCTATGTACCAAAATGTCTTTGAAAATGCATACTGTAGGATAAAGTATGTTACGGATGAAATATGTTTAGAAACGCAAACTCTGAGATAGTATAAGTTTATAAATTCTATTTTGTAGAAGAAATATGGTCAGAACCTGCATTTTAATACAAATTTTCAAATTTTTTTTTAAATTGCAGATTAATGTGGAAAGAGGATGGAATGGACTTATGAATTAGCGCATGCAAAATGGACCTGAACTGGAAACAGACCAATCTATCCATCCTTAATTGTGTTTATTATTCATGTTTAGCTTCTTTGCTTTGCCAGTGGACCAGAAAATTCCATAAGTGCAGAGCCTACATTCAGCAGGGGGTTGGACGGATCTCCAAAGGTCCTTCCACCACTATGATTCTATAAAGCCAATAACCTCTGCAAAAAGGTAGAAATCAACATAATGGTGTTCATACTACACTTTTAGACTGCCCAAAACAGATAGAACAATGCTGATAAGAGTTTGATCCCTTACAGTGCCACTCTCTATAGTGACAACAATCGCTCTCTACAGCAGAGCAACTGAAAAAGAGGCTATAATGTTTCAATATTTCATGCACAACAGGTGCTGATACCACACAACAGATACTTGCTTTCCTGCCCACATGAGGAATCCTGTACTAGAGGTAGTGAAAACAGAAGGGCAAATCCAAGTGTATGAGAATGGGAATCAGAAAACAAAACAGCAAATTCATGCCCTCCAATCTGTCCCTATTTTACGCCTATTTGCCTTTCTTTGACAGGTGCCCCTTCCAATAACCTGTCATTGTTAGCTTCCCAAAGGTAATATCAATCCTATGCATGTTTATTCAGAAGTAAGTTCCATTTTTTTTTTGTTTTTGTGTAGTGGAGATTAATCTCAATAAATGTGCATAGGATTACAACCTAATGTGACAGTGCAAAAATACTTTGCTGAAATAGGAAAGTGACCATAATGGCCTAGTAGTAACGAAGGCACCACTGTCTGTGGTGTTGCACAAAATGCTAGTTTCGCCCCCTGGAGGCTAGTCCAATTTGCCCCAAAGAGGAGAGTCAACTTCAGGCTGGGTCTAACTCGATTTTATTGTTTGCAAACAGTTCGACAAAGGAGCTCACGCTCAAAAGCAGAGTTGATCCTGGGCAACTCCCGCGCTACAGTTTTATCACTTCAGCTTGCATTCCTTAGCTAGCATGTCACTTTGATTGGTTGCTAGCAGTATGCCTAGCTAACTTATCTTAGGAGTGAATGCTCACTCATTCCAGGCATGCGCAGCTCTTACAATACTACGTGCTGCTTAAGGCACATACAATGGCTTTTAGGTTATATTTTTACTACAGTCGTAACCAAGAACAGTCTAAGGGTGCTGCACAACCCAATTCTGGTCATGCCAAGTCTCTATAAAGTGCCAAAGAGACAGCAGGAAACCTAAAGCATAGCATAATAGATTATGGGGAGAGCTGGACCCTTCTTTCATCCATGCTTTTGTAACTCTTGGGTATGGCCCCTCATTCATAGAGGGGGGTAGCACTTTGAGTTATAGTGCACATGCTCAGTGAGGTTATTTTTCTGTTTAGAGGGCTTCTGGGTGTCTTCTTCATCTCACAGGAGCTGGTGTAGAGATCAGGCCTAGCCGGGGAAGATCAGATGTAACTAGGAAGAATTGTATCTTAAACCCTGAACACTTTGGCTCAGGGTTTCTCCTTTCATATCTTAGTTTTCCTTGTGCCACAGCATTGAGGAACAAGAAAGAATTGTGTTTCTCTGGCTTCATCAGGGAATGCATGGAGAGAGAGTTCCTCCAGACAGTAACTGCAGGAAACATATGCTGATGATATAGGTTTGTATCTAGACTGGCCATTCCGTGAGCAGACATGCTCCTTTCATTCACGGAAGGCACTGAGATGCAAAGGAGGTTCTCCGCTGGAGGAGACAGGTGGGGAGGCAATTCTCACTTTCCCTCTGCAACCCCCTGTGGTTGCAGCCAGTGTTGGTCCTAGTTGGACCATTGAAATGAATGGGTCTTAGGTTACATAACATTGGGTACAGCCCATTGGATACAACCATGTGTCATCCCACATGCTGCTCCCAGTCTCCCAGAGCAGCTTTTCTGGAGGAACATGGAAGCTGCAAGGCAAAGAGGAATCATTAAGATTGCTTCCTTTGCCCCATTCCTCCAATACGAGTGGAACCCACTGAAAAGGTGAAACTGAATATTGGGACTATTAATACTGACCTGGTTCGCACAACACAACAACCCACTATGGCTGATCACCCATGGTGGGTTGTTGTGTTGTGCAAACCCAGCATGGTTTCTGCAGAATGGTTTATTTTTCACAGCAGGGAAACTTCATTGTGAGTTGTTGGGAACGGCTACAGAGTTGGACAGCCAGAGCAGCAAAATCCGAGGTGGGGAACGAAGAAATGAGTAGTTCTGCTGCAAAGGCACCTGGGAT
Source organism: Heloderma suspectum (assembly GCF_057233095.1). Taxonomy (NCBI): domain Eukaryota; kingdom Metazoa; phylum Chordata; class Lepidosauria; order Squamata; family Helodermatidae; genus Heloderma; species Heloderma suspectum. The sequence goes on along the minus strand of NC_139461.1, from coordinate 28,435,365 downwards.
ACATGCCAGAGCTGGCAGGAGGACTGAGGGGGAATGAGGGAGGAAACAACTACAGCAAATGCAATAATCTGTCGGGCTAGCAAATGAAACAACCAACCCATGGTGGCTTGTTCGCAGGGTGGCGTAGTGTGATGTGCAAACCCTCCCAGTGTGTTCTTTTGTTATTTTTATTGTGTTACGTTCACAGGCCTTCTATCAAACTGTTATATTGAGGGATAATAATAGATGTGTTTATTTGGTTTAATTATCGTTGGGTCTGCTTTCATATTAGTCCTTCTAGTCTGCTTTCATATTAGTCCTTTACTAATCCTGAGTAAAGTAAAAAATAAGTTTACATTTTCTCTCAGGAATCACTTCTCCTCTGTATTTCTTCCATGGGGGTAACTTCCAGTCATGGAGTCCCATGGGGAAACATGTAGATCTGTGTGCCTGCTCAGTCTGCTGTCCAGATATTAACTGTGGGTGGGCAACATCAAAGCCCAACTCTCCCTTCTGATGGTTCATTTACCTTAAACTAGACTTGGACTAGACAGTCCTTCAAATAGAGGACACCTTCAAATAGAGGACTGTTATCTGTAAAGTAGGACACCTGGCCATCTTCCCTGATTCTGACACACAGTTCTGTCACATCTAATTTGGCCCAAACAGACTATAATTGTCCTAGGATGCCTAAAAAGGGCCCTAGTTTCCTGGTATTTGGGGCGTGGGGGAAGGGAGAAGAAACTGACCTGGATTCCTGCATTGAGCAGGGGGTTGGACTCAATGGCCTTGTAAGCACCTTCCAACCCTACTGTTCTATGATTCTATGAAATTATACCGCCAACTCCAGGTAAAGCATGGAGAATCCAGTAGAACATAACATATGAATATGAATGGCCTAGGGAATTTATCTAGCCTATAGAATATTTATTATTGTGGAAAACAGACAAGACAAAGGAAAAAATTCTGAGTCTTGCATCCATTTTGCTTCTTCCTTTTTAAGCTCTTGAGACACAATAAACCCCAAACATGGACTGTTACAGTCCTTTTCTTTTCGAAGATTTAAAAAAAAAAAAACTTGGCACACTTTGGCTTTAGTCCTTAAGATAGGCCTTTCTGGCACTTGCCAATTTCAGAGTAGAACTATACTTTAAATACTCTGCAGACTGTAGTTAAGTGCCGGAGAATGTTAAACTTTCCAGTATGCCATACGTATTTCAATTGATTCTTTGTTCTCCTTCAGAAGAGGTTAATGAAGCTAAAGAGGAGAGGCAGATTAAATGTTCAATCAAATTGCAACATATGGAAAATCCTGCCTGGGCCTGGAATCCTCAGAAATGCTCATACTTCCATTTTAGTGAGACCAGTATTAATAATAATTTATCCATCTGCCGCAGTCTTTCATTTCAGATTCTGAAAGCATTTTAGGGATACTCATAATTAACCCTCATACCACTTCCTTGAGGAAGATATTATATCATCCACATCTTATAAAAAGGGAGGAACCAAAGAGAAAACAGTAAGGAGAAGTGCCCCAAACCACTTACCAAACTTGTACTGTGACTCTTGAGTATCACACTCATTTTTAGAGCCATCAGACTATAACTTAATCCACTGTAATGGTGGTAGATTAAAACTAGAGATTATTCCATCATGCCTCATTTGCAAGATTTTGCCTTAGCATTTTCCTTCATATTACTGGGTAGAATATAACATAACTCCTACTTACAGTAGACCCATTAAAATAAATGGGACTTAAGTTAGCCATGACTGACTCCACTCATTTCATTCATTTCAATGAGTTCCACTCATTTCCATGGGTCTTCTCTAAGTAGAACTTACATTAGGGTTTACCCATTGTCCCCCTGAACTAAAGGAAGGCGACAGGTTTGGGGAAAGCAGTTTAGCTCAATGGTTAATGCACACGTTTTGCTGGCAAAAGGTCCCAGGTTCAACCCCTGGCATCTCTAGGTATCCTGGGCTGTCTGGAATCCTGGGCAATCACTGCCAGTCAGTGGAGACAAATACTGAGTTAGATGGATCAACGGTCTCACTTAGGGATGTATGAAAAATTCATTTCAGTTTGTTTTTTTATCAGGATTTTACCCTGTTTGCATCCTCTGGACCAAACATGAACTCAGACGCAATCTGCAGTTGAAGCCCATACATTTCCCAGATTTCAGTGTGATTCACGGATGAAAAAATGTGTCCAACATCATGCATACATTTGAAAAATACATTTCACAAATACATTTTTGTTTGATACATTTGTTCACAAATACACTTTAAACAACTGGAGAAGAATGTGTACATTTCAAAGATGTGCACAATTGATGCGTACATTTGGAAAAATACTCACAAAAGTATTTGTGCAAAAGTATTTGCACAAAAATATGCAAGGATTTTCATGCAGAAAGAAATAAACAAAGCTCACAATCTGATAGGGACTCGAGTTGGAATGATCTTCCAGATGGAATTTGGAGAACTTCAGCAAGCTCAAGTTTTGCTGATTCGCACATCCCTAGTCTCACTCAATATAAGGCAGTTTCCAGTGTTAAGGAACCTACATTAAGGAGACTTCCTTTGTTAAGAGTTAAGACAGGCAGGCAGACCAGGAATGTTTTCTTTCTGTTTAACGATGGTGAGGGTTTCCTGTTGGCAGTATAAATAGAGCCAGTGTGCTATTGTGTTTACAGCAGCCTTCCCCAACCTGGCGCCCTCCAGATGTGTTGGACTGTACATCTCACTATAAAGGGATAGACTGTGGCCAGGCCACTTGTGGGCCTGCTTAGTCTACTGTCCGGGTGCTAACTGTTCCTGGGCAACGTGCTTTCTCTTCTTATAATTCCTTACCTTTAAACCAGACTCAGATAGGGCGGTCCTTCAAATAGAGGTCAATTTATTTTATTTCATTTATTATTAGATTTATATCCTGCCTTTTTTCCTCCAAGGAACCCAAGGCAACTTGCATAGTCCTCCTCCTCTCTGTTTTATCCCCACCACAATCCCATGAGGTAGGTTAGGCTGAAAGTCAGTGACTGGCCCAAAGCCACCAAGTGAGCTTCATGGCCAGAGTGGGAGCTAGAACCTGAATCTCCCAAGTCCCAGTCCAACACTCTAGCCACACCACACTGGCTTCTTCACTATCCTCAGTGAAGTAGGACATGTGGCCACCTTACCTGCTCTAATGTAAATGTATCTGTAATTGCACTGTATTGCAAAAAGTCACCAAAAATATCCCACATAGGGATGCTGGAGAAATTCAAGACTAAAATGAGCTCAGATTTCTAAGAATCTGACCTTCAGAATCCACTGCGCAGCGACGCCCTCAGGCTGCGTGGGGTCCGTGGACTTTCGGATGATTTCTTTTACTTTCCCAAAATTTACGGTTAGGAAATTTATTCGTAGAAAAATACACAAGGTTCTGCTGAGGAAAAGTTGAATGGAATGGGGGATAATGCGCTAAAAGTTACGTACTGAGATAAATTATGTAAATTGTTATAAAACCTCTTACATAATTATTTGCGTATTTTTCTGCAGGATGAAAAAAAATATCCGCATGCATTTGTGAGCAGACGACGGGACAAAAGGTGCCTGACGATCCGCAAAACACGGAGCGGGTTTTGTACAGTCAGTAAGCCCACATGCTCTTTCATCCAGGTAGGCACTGGCCCTGTAAAAGGTTGCATATGAGCAAGCTTTCAATATTTGGAGCAATGATCCAACTAGGAAATATATAAAAACAAATGCTACCTTACATGCAGTATACCTCTATGGATAGCGGGGGGGGGGTGCGCGTGTGTGTGTGTGTGTGTGTGTGACAGAGAGAGAGAGAGAGAAATTCTGTTTTCTCTGCAAACAGAAACACTCCCAGTACACCAGCCCTTCCATGGCATCCTAATCCTGTGCTTTCCTTTCTGCATATACCTGGGGGAGATTTTTCAGAATGCCGTCTCCCACCCACCGCAAAATCCAGCAGTAAGTCCGGCAGTAAATAATGCAAGCCTATACCTGCCATCTAAATCCTCTCATGTTAAAAGTTATTTCCAGTCATAAAGTCACAGAAATTAGAGGCAGAGAAGAACTCTTTGGCTAGCTAGTCCAAAATTGCTTTGCCAGTCTGAAGATGTTTCCCGCTGCAGTACATTTGGGAGGATTTTGTCCGGTCTAGTTCTGAATGACTCCAGGGTGCTCTTTAAATGTCTCCAAAATGGAGCTTCAGCTCCTTCCCTAAGAAGGCTGTTCCTAATTGTCTCATGGGCGTACTTGTCTAATGAGTCATGCTTAGCTGAAAGCTTTATTCTTATTCAAAAGTATATGGGGTTTAACGTTTATGTATACAGTAGATGATGACGGCCAGTGAAAATTCGCAGCAGAAGCCAGACAGAATTCTGGAATTCCTACACTGAGCAGTTTGGACCTGGTTCCTACAAGACCCTGTTCAACTCTATGATTCTCTAAATAGTTATTAAATATATTTACAGGAAGTGTACGCTCATGAATACCCGAAGCTTGGGACATAAAGAAGGGGTGGTAGTTACCTTTGCACCCTACATGTAAGCTTTCCAAAGGCATCTGGTTAACCACTGCTAGAAACAAAATGCTTGGACTAGATCAGCCTTCCCCAACCTGGTACCTTCCAAATGTTTGGTTCTACAACTCCCAGCATTCTTGGCCATTGGAAATGCTGGTTGTGGCTGATGGGTATTGAAGTCCAAAACATCTGGAGGACACCAGGTTGAAGGATGCTAAACTAGATGGGGTCTTCGTCTGGTCCAGCAGGACAATTGTTATATTTGATTATGTGGTGTTTTTTTTTTTCAATTTTCTGAACATTTTTTTGTAAAATGCTTGGCTTCAGAAAGGCAGTTTAGAAATACAATCAGTCAATTAATCATTCTTCTTACTAGGGGGAACTGCACAACCTAGAGAATGGATGTGTGTGTGTGGGACAGAGAGAGAGAGCGAGGGGGGGAGAGAGAGAGAGAATTAACGTTACATCTCCTTTATGTTTGTTTTAGAAGCCACTTTTTTTTGATGGCCACAAGACATCTCAAATCTCTCACAATGACAAGCACTCTTTAACCTAGAAGAGCTTCTTCAGCTTAAAAACAAATCCCAACTCAAATGCATGATATCAACACATCTAAGAAAGTGGGTGGGGCGGGAAAACAACAAAGAGCAATGCTGCATGTGAGGCATTTTTTTCTCCCATCCCATAATAACAACAGCAGGTTATTAAACAGCCGGTTGAAACAAGTGGAATAAGAGTGACACTCAATGGCAGCTTCAAAAATAAAATTCCTGTTCTTCAAAAGAACTGGATCTCAAGGGATCTTTCTGCATGTCCAACAAGCAGCCTGAAGGATGTAATTTTGGGGGGAATTTATATTTATATTTTTGTTACTGCCATTGTTAATTCTGCAGTAACATATCCTTGTGATGCCAGCATAATGCTGTTCCCAGCTATGGTTGTATTGTGCAACCCGTCCAGTTCGTTGTCTCCAACAGCCATTACCAGATGGACAATATTGCCTGTGACATGAATAGTAACAAGTGACAGGACCACCTTCAGCCCCTGTCACTTTGGTAAACTTTGTTGTTGTCGTTTACTTCTTGCCAAGTAGGCCAGGCTAGCTCCATTTTTGTTGTCCTGCCACAAGCACACAAAGACATTTTTATTTGGAGAGGCTTTTGCCTTTTAAGCTGATGCTGAAGTAGATTTGACAGGATTGGCACTGCCATTCGGCATACTGAGGCAGCTACCTCAGGTGGTAAATGCTGGGAGGCACGTATTGTAATGCGTACAAGCAGTGGCTAGGGGAGTTTGTAGTTTGTCCCTTCTGAATTCCTGTAGAATCTTGCTAGCTCAGGCCAGAACACAGCAGTTAAGTTTGTTAAGGCTATTCTGAATAAAGCCTTCTTCTTTCATTAAAAGTCTCGCAGCATTCCTGTGTCCAAGATATTACAAGGGGCAGCAGTAGCACACATACCTAACAGTCTGGACAGCTTCTGTACGTGGCGTTGGGGGGATGGACATCACCTTGTACTTTGCCTCAGGCAGCAAAATGTCTTGGACCAGCTCTGCAATTTAAATTGGTGGGTGTTGTTTATTTGTCTTTTATTGATGCTGTGAAGGTTTGAGGCCTACAGAGGTGAAAGGGAAAAAAGGTAAGGCTTAGAGACCTGGGGGGGTTTGCTGGGAGGAGTATCCCTGAAAGGAGAAGTTTCATTTCCCCAGTTAAGTTTCATTTCTTCAGATCTGAAACAGTACTTTCGGTTTTGAGGAAGGCGGGTATAAAATAAAGTGTGAGACAGCCAGTAAGAACAGAGTTGGGAAGACTACAGCCTGAAGAGGGAGCAGGAGGAAGCAGCCTGGAGAAGTCTAAGTACAGCTAGGGTAAAGGACCTTGCATTTTGCAACTTTTATTTTCTCTTAATGCCTTTTGTATCACTCAGCTCTATTGTATAAATACCTTTAGTTGTGATTTGCTTGCTTTAATTTATCAGTAAACTGTTGTGGTTAAACCCAGTGTCTGAAGAGCCAATCACTCCATGTCTACAGCCTAAAGCCCACGTTACTGGGAAGTGGAAGTTTAGAAGAAGGAAGGTGGGACTCTTATGGAGGCAAGAGATCCTTAAGGAGTTGCTCAAGGGGTCCAGGTCATAAGGGAAACCCTGAAAGATGCATTCTTAACTTAGTGGCTTTTATATTTTAATTATAACATTGTATTTTATCTTATATTTGATGGTTAGCTATCTTGAGCACAATTTGTGGTGCAAAGGTGGGACATATCTGCAACACATAAGTGAATATTGTATTTATTTATTTTTAGCATTGCCTCTAGATACTGGTGGACTCCAACTCCCATCAACCCTAGCCAGAATGGCCAATGGTCAGGGATGGGAATTGTAATCCAACAATATCTGGAGAACATGAGGTTGCCTACCTCTGTTACACAGAGCCTCTCCACTGTGACAACACTAAGCCCTTATTAAAAAGTGATGTCTACCAGTCGCACAAACCATCTATTGTATTTTAATGGGATTGGCATTTTTCCCACACAGAAGTTGCAATGAGGATAAGATATACATTCAGTGATCAGCTGGATAAGTACTGATAGTCCAAAGCAGTCATCTTCTAACCTTTTCTGACCCAGCCAGGACCCATCTTTAGCACACACTTGCACAGTGGGACCCAGAATTTGTCAGTCTCTCAGTTCTCTCTCTTTCTCACTTTGTTTTTCTCCCCTGTCTTTTATTTCTTTTCTTTAAAAAAAAAAGTCCTAAAGAAATCAACAGAAAATGGTGGTGGCATTGGTTGTAGGTTTTTGATCCACCAGTAGAAGACCAACGTTGCAAAGAAGCCAGTTAGTGCTAGGAAAATATCAGTTCTGGGAGACTCTATTCTAGTGTGGAGGAGGAGAAGAAAAAAGAACACCCAAGCCATGATCCAGCTCTAATCACACACAGCTAGTCACCCAAATGAAAACATCTGAACTGTTTCTACAAAACCTTCTCCTGCACGTGGATCTACCTTGCTGGATCAACACACCAGAATATGCGGAAATAATCCAAACCTTTGTGTCCAACTGATCAACATTCTCCAAGTTCTGATTTATGATGTGAATGCACTTATCACTGGGCAGCTAATGGGTGGTCAGGCAGGCACTGTACCAAAAGAATGTTGATGGCTCGGAATCTCTTTCCCCTGCCTTTAGGAGGTGACACAGTTGGAAAGCAGAGAAACAATTTGTGGCAGTGTTGAATTTGGAGACACAGATCTGAGGGTTTTGCTGGACCAGAAGCAGACATGGGGGGGAGGCTAGAAGGTGAGATACAAAGTGCTGCTTTGGGAATCTGCTGTGAGCTCAGCAGTTTTGTTGCCTGCTAAAGAAACCTGTTTGCTTCCATTATTCTCTGCTTGTATATTTGTAAGGAAAACAGATATTACAAAGACGCCTTCAGTGCTCTGTCTTCCGTGCTCTCTCTCATCCAAAGGAAACAAAATGCCCCTAGACTTCTCAGCTCCCAGGCAAGCTGGGAGCACTTAACAATGTGTTTAAAAATCCATCTTAAATACGAAATGAAAATATTCACCACTAACATTTTTTTCAGCCCCTGTCTTCTGCTGCCTCTGTTTTCAGTGTAAGAAAGCCTCATCCATCCACAGTTCATAATTCAAAAATAAAAATGACAGCCAGCAAGAGGCATTACTGAGGTCTCATGTTGCACAGATTTCCAATTTTCCCCCTTACAAAATATATGGCTCTGCTCATACCTGCACCACTAGGGTTTTCATTAGAACCATAAATATCTCAGAGACATTAACTATCCAAATTTGTATTAGCACATGAAACACTTTCTTGCTCCCTTCTTTCTGAAGGTGTATAAGAGTGGGAAGGATGATATTATAATCCAGGGATTGAGCCCCATGACAATGGGGGCCCACCCCAAATAATTTTATGATTCTATAAACCACTGTATGAGTAAAGCAACACACTGTGTTCAGTTCCGGGGGTCACATTTTAAGGAAGGAGATAGACAAATTGGAGCAGGTTCAGAGGAAGGCAACAAAGATCGCCAGCAGTATGGAAAACAAGTCTTACAGGAAACATTGAAAGAACTGGGTATGTTTGGCCTGAAGAAGACAGAAGGGACAAATAAAATAACAGAGGGACTGTCACACAGAAGATGGCAAAGACCTGTTCTCTGCTGCCCTAGAGAGTGGTGCTAGATCTAATAGGGTTAAATTACACAACAGGAAGGTGGATTTCAGTTGAACATTAGGAGAAACGTCTTGACAGTATGAGCAGTCCAACAATGGAATCTATTACTTTGGGAGTGGGGTTGCTTTCCCTAACTGGAAGTCTTCAAGCAGAAGCTAGAAGCCATCCATTGGGCATGATCTAGTTCTGGTTGTCCTGCAGGGAGCAGGGGGTCAGATTAGATGGCCTACAATGCACCCTCCAACTCTATGACTGTAGAAGTGGGCATAAGCCAGCTGTTCTCAAACAGTGCGATATGCCCCTCTGGGAGAGGCAACATATTTGGAGGAGTGTGTAAATAGTAGGGATGTACGAAACACTTACCTGGCTCCGTGCTGGGCAATCCGCGGTGGGGGGGAGGCGCTCCATCCCTCCCCCTGGAATCCTCCCTGGCCAGCTCCGCTCTGCGGCGACTCCGCAGAGCCACTGGCTGGGGCCACCTGCAGCCGTACATCCGGCCGCTGGGTGCAAAGGGACGCAAATGGTGGCCACCGTAGCCGCCGCCATTTGTGTCCGTGTCTTTAGCCATGATAGGCTACGTAAATACATACGTAGCCTATCACGGCTAAAGACACGGACGCAAATGGCGGCGGCTACAGCGGCCACCATTTGCGTTCCTTCCTATTGCCATGATAGGCTACGTATATATTTACGTAGCCTATCATGGCAAAAGACAGGGGTTCAAATGGCGGCCGCTACGCCATTTGCGCCCCTGTCTTTTGCTGTGATAGGCTACGTAAATATATACGTAGCCTATCACAGCTAAAGACACGGACATAAATGGCGGCGGCTACACCATTTGTGTCCCTGTCCTGAGCTGTGATAGGCTACATAGATACTTACATAGCCTATCATGGCTTGCCAGGGACGCAAATGGCGGCCGGCATAGCAGCCGCTATTTGCGGCCGCAGCCCGGCAGCAGCTGGAGCCACTGGAGCTGCCTCTGCCGCCAGAGCTGCCTCTGCTGCCGGAGCCGCCGCCACCGGAGCCGCAATCAGGTAGGCTCCATTTCGCGGGGCTTTCGCGGGGTGGTGGGGCAAGTTGCTCCATTCCTCCACAGATTCCGGATTCCTATTTTCTACTTTAGTCCTATATACACAAATCTAGTCACAATTCATCTCTTCACAATCTACCTCTTCACAGACCCTTTCTGTCTGTTGTCCCAAACCCTGTCTATATCCCTATCCATTCCCTCTCTGAATACAAAAGCACAGCTCCCTGCTTATATAGCACACATTTCACACACACACACACACACACACACACCACACCTCCTGTCACTTCCCGCACTTTCACTCTAGATCTACTTACCATAAAAACATAGAGGCGTAACATTACTACATATATACATATATAACTACAAATTCTCTCTCTCTCTCTCTCTCACACACACACACACACACACACACACACATCACAGTCCTCTGCTACATCAATGCCCCTCTCCAGGCAGGCTTGCCTGCTGGTGGCCAACTAACTGCAACAGTGTTGCATTCTGCAGTGGACTGCTGTGAACTGCCTGCCTTTTTAATAACTTCCCAATGGTCCCACTGTAGTGTCACTGCAGGGAATTGTGGGTAACGTATAATTTGTGGTCCCCACTGGGTGCTAAGACCCCAGCAGCTGCCTGAGGATAGCAGGCTCTGATGCTGGCCCATTGATCCCAATGGAGCCTTTTTCTTTGCTTCACCCCTCCCCATGGCAGTGGGATTTGTGGGGGAAATAATGGGGGGGGAGGTTTAATCCTCCCCCCCAGTGTGTGGTGATCCCAATCCAAATTGGGGGGGTGTTTACACTATAGCAGGGGTGGGGAACCTCTTTCAGTCTGAGGGCCGAATTCAGTTTTGGAGAAGCTCTTGGGGGCTGCATTCCAGTGGTGGGTGGGGCCAAAAGTAAAGCGGACAGGCAAAGGCAAAAGGGGTGGGGCTAAAAATACAAACAACGCCAGCATGTTGTAGCTTAGAGCTCCTACTGCCAGTCACGAAGCCTTAGGAGAGACATTTTGACCTTTTTAGAATGGGGAAAAAACCTGCACGAAAGCTAGAAAATCACCAAACGATCAGCAGGCGAGGAAAGGGGCTGGTCCAGGGGAAGGGGCTGTTGCCTCCTGGGAAACCCCAGAGGGCCACATTGGGACCCCAGGCCTGAGGTTCCCTAGCTCTGCACTAGAGTACAGAAAAAGGAATGATTAGCATAGCATGGGAGTTTAGCTCTGATGAGTTGGCTGCAGGTGAGATGGGGGATCAGAAGGACAGAAGAAACCATCTCTTCACACAATACATCATGAATTTATTAATATGTGTAGACTCCACTGCCCCAACATGTGGAGAAAGCCATTAATTTCTTTGGCTTTGTAAGGAGATTCAGCAAATTCAGAGAGGGAAGGCTTATCAAGGTTCTTCAGCCACAAAACCTTTGTGATTGGTAAGAATACCAGCTGTTGTGGAGCAACAGTGGGGGAAAGCTTTGGCCTTCATGCCTGCCTGCTTATGGTCTTCCTGGAGATATCTGGTTGGCCACTACAGGAAGCTAGACTTGATAAGCTTCCTCACCCTTTCTTAGAGATCAAGCAGCCACACTGCCATTCTCTCACCTGTGCACATCTTTTAACTTGTGTCAGACAAAGACATGCCCCATCAAAGAGAAGGACTTTTGCCTCACATTGGTTGTAGAAAACTGGGACATTTTACTCCTGTATTCTTTTCCCTCTTCCTGTGACCGATGGGTTGATTTTCATGCTGCTTTGCCTACAATGGAAATCACAGGGTTTTATGCCACTACCACACGCGGCTTTCAGAGTTTGGGGAACACAGCACCTAATGTGAATAATATGTACATGCTTTCCTCACATGAGAGAATAGCAGTAGCTGAGGATTTTCTTAAAGGGTCTTTTTTTATTCATGTGAAGCTACGAAATTTCGGAGAAGTTAGAAATAAGTCTCCTCCAGGCACTTGGAAAACATTTGTTATGTTAGCTGTTTTCTGGCTAATATTCACCTTTAAAAATGTCCAAAGCCAGTGCTCTTCTAAGGCTTTTGCTTGGAACTCTTTCATTGATTTCAGGGGGTGGACAGGCAAACATGGGTGGAGAAAATTTGGAGGCATATGGCAGATAAAAGTTTAAAAATGTTCAGAGGTAGGGTCAGCTTACCAGTAAAGGTGGGGGAAGCAGCGTCTGTTTTTTAACTTCTTTCTTTTACTGGCCAGTGGCTGTGCCATCTTTTCTCCCCACGATACATTGTGAACAATGCTACATCATGATGTAGCATTGTTCCAAATGGGGCGTTGTGGGGAAACAAGGCACTGTTGGAAAACATGGTGGCCCAGTGGTCTGCTGACTGCAACTTCAAGCAGGAAGGAAAGTTTCTGTAAAAGAAAGGTGTTTTTTAAAAAGATACTTCAGGTCCCTTTACTGCCAGTTTGTTTTTTTTTTTAAACCTTTCACCCGCCCCTCCATGAATGGCACCAAAGAAGGCCTATGGATAGGGCTGTGAAAGTAGGAGGGAATTCTTTCCTTGGTGCTATCAAAAACTCCAAAATAAAGTATTTATTAGAGACCTGTGTTCATAGAACAAACAAATAACACACACACACACATTGTGGGGTACAGGCCTAGGGATGTGCAAACCCACCTCCGTCAGGGTTCACCAGATGCCTGCCCAGCCCCTGCCCCCGCTTGCTGGTCCCCGGGCCACCCTTGAGCCCCTCCCATACTCACTGAGCACCTGCACTCACCCCAGCGGCCTCACAGAGCTCTGCAGTCACCATTTTTTTGAGAAATAAAATGGTGATCGCAAAAATGTGCATATTTCCATGTGTGAAAATGCGCATTTTGCAAATACACATATTTGCATGTGTGGAAATGCGCATTTTTGCAAAAGCGCACATTTTTGCACGTACGCAAGTATGCACATTCACAAAAATGTGCATCGTCGTGCATGCATATATATGGACATTTTTGTGATCACTATTTTGTTTCTCAAAAAATGGCGACCACAAAGCTTGATGAGGCCACCAGGGTGAATGCAGACCATTCACCAAGCGTGGGCAGGGGGCACGCAGGGGCTCAGCGAACAGGGCTTGGGGGTGAGGGCAGGGGCAGTTCTGCTGGATTCCCAGACTGAATTGGGCACCCATGCCATCCCTATACAGACTTCCTTTCAAGTTCTGTTTAGACAAGGAGCATAAAGCCCACCCTAGGCTCTGAGTTAATTACTTCTTTGCTCTTCAGAAATTTTGTCCACCACCGTTCAAGCACACAGCCCCTCCGGTGTATATTTTTTTATCCAGTCAAACTTACCTTTCTTATGATGGTCATGTGTCCTGCTTTAAAGAGGACAGTCCTCTATTTGAAGGTGTCCTCTATTTGAAGGGCTGCCTGTTCCAAAGCCTGTTTAAAGACAAATTACCATAAGAAGGGAGGGAGCGCAGGGCTTTGAAGCTGCCCATCAACAGTTAGCACTCGGAAAACAGCTGACTGAGCAGGCACACAGGTCACCTGTTCCCCTCTCTCTCACTACGGTGAGATGCATACTATTTCTGTTTAAATTATAGTAATTATTTTAAAATTTACATCTATGCATATGAATATGCAAATCTGTATCCTCTTTTGTCCTTGTTTTTGGAAAGCTCTTTTTGGTGATGCCGCAGTGGCCACCCTATTCAGAAATTCCAGGAAAGCTGTGGGGGTGGAGGTGTGAGCAAATTCCTGCTTCCTCTTCCCATTCTTATGGGTCTCATCCAGAGGGGCCTCTGAACTAAGAAAGGGCGACTATTCAACATTTAAGAACTATCTGTAGATCTGGCATCAGGGGCTGGCACTGTCAGGCACTTCCAGCAGAGATGTCCGGATTTTGCAAGAGCCATCCCGTGTATGTTTCATAGATTGTGCGGTGTTGTTCGTTCAAGCATCAACTCACAGACAGATTTTATTTTTTTCCCCATTATGCGGCAACATACACAGATAATTCCGTCAGAGGGTTCGCAACAATTTATGTAATTTATGTTAGTAGGTAACATTTACCATATTTGTCCCCCATTCCATTTAACTTTTCCCCACATATATTCTCCAGGATGGCATAGGTCTCAGCAGAAACACGCGCATTTTCCTACAAATAAATTTGCATACATTTCAGGAAAGTTAAAAGAAGATCCAAAAGTCCACAGATTCCATGCCGCTTGAGGAGGCTGCTCTGCAGCAGATTCCACAGGTCAGATTCTTAGAAATATGAACTCATTGTCATCCGCCTTGAATTTATCCAGCGTCCCTACTTGCCTGTGGCCCAAGACCTCTAGAAGGCCCACCCTCTAATTTATTACTGCTGCTTGTGCCTGACATTTTAATTCCACCACACTGTGTCTGGAGTCCCAATGGAGTGTCACTCGAGTGATCCTACTTTGGGCTCAGACACAAAAGAGATTGTGGGGGGATTAAAATAGTAAGTGCCAGAAATAGCACTTGCCAGCAACACTGGCTTTTTTTCCAACTGCTAGTGCCCCATCTGCCTCAAGTTAAGAAAATAAAAGCCTCCACCACCTACATTTCATCCGCCACCTCGTCTATTTCACCTCCACTGCGGGTGGGGTTTCCTCCAGATCTGCTAGTGCCAAGGGAGCCCCCTGGGTGTAGGGGTACCACCAAGAGCCCTGCCAAACCTGGCACCAGTTCCTGGCCATCTGATTCCATCCCTTGTTTTTCCTTTTCTTTCTTTTATGGCAGAATAACTGTTTTTTCACTCTTACAAAAAAAGAAAGGAAAAACAATGGAATAAAACCATTAATATAGCAGCTGTCCCCCCTGTAGGGGACAAAAGCTGGCTTAAGGGGCCATTAAAGGGCTCTTTATCACTAATCCTCCAGCTGCCCTGAACAGGAAGCAATACAGTGGGTTGAACTTGCAAAGAAGCTTTCAATTAAAGGCACAATTGCCCTTAAAAACTTTGATAGTGCTTTGCCTATTCATGCTGGACAGGCAGGCACTGCAACTTTATTTATTTACTGACTGACTTAATGTACTTTTAAATGGCCTAATAACTGAAGTTCTCTGAGTGATGTACAATACATTTAAAACTAAGTACAAACATTAAAACAAAATTTAAACAGTGCAGAATAAAACCAAAGTAAATCCAGAAGCACTAAAAACAGTTCTTAAAATGACTGGGAAAATACAAAAAAAAAGTCTTCACCTCATGCCAGAAAAACCACAACGTAGGAGTAGGGATGTCAGAGAATTCCTCCACGGATCTTGGTGAGGCCGAATGCCAGTGCATTCGGCCCCCCGAAATCTATGGCGGAATCTGCCACCCCCCCGCCACCCCCCCAGATCCCCCCCGGAATGAGACTTACCTGGGGCGGATGTTCCGGGCGGCGGTGGTTCCGGCGGCGGCTTTGGGGGCGGCGGCTGCAGCAGCTGGTTTTCCAACCGGCTGCTGCTGCTGCCATTTGCAGTCTTGTCGGGGGGGGGGTTGTTTTTTTTTACAAGACGTGATAGGCTACGTAAATCTTTACGTAGCCTATCATGGCTGGGTAAAAAAGAAAAACACACACATACGCAAATGGCGACTATGGCCGCCGCCATTTGCGTTCCTTATTTTTGGCCGTCTTAGCCTACGTAAATATTTACGTAGACTAAGACAGCAAAAATAAGGGGAATGCAAATAGCGTAGTAGGCGCTATTTGCGTCCCTTTTTGAATTGCCGTTTTAGCCTACATAAATATTTACGTAGGCTAAAACGGCAAATCAAAAAGGGATGCAAATAGCACCCGCTACGCTATTTGCGTTCCCCTTTATTTTCGCCGTCATAATCTACGTAAATATTTACATAGACTAAGACGGCCAAAAATAAGGAGCGCAAATGGCGGCGGCCATAGCCGCCGCCATTTGCGTACGCGGTTTGTTTTTGTTTTTTTTACCCAGAGCCCTCCGCGGCCAGAAATCCAGCTGCGGACGGCTCTGGCCTGGGCCTGGCCGGCTGCTCCGTGGAGCTGCCACGGAGCACAGCCGGCCGTGGAGGATTCCGGGGGGGAGGAATGGATCGCCTCCCCCCCCCGTCGAGGATTCCAGGGGGGGAGGGACGAAACGCCTCCCCCCCATCAACATAATCAGCGGAAAGGTAAGTGACTTTCGTACATCCCTATGTAGGAGCCACCACATGTTGAGTGTCTCTGGGGACAGCATTCCACAAATGGGGTGCCACCACTGAAAAGTCTCTCCCTCTTGTAGCCACCCACCTTGCCTCATTTAGTGAAGGCACCTGGAGGAGGGCCTCAGACTATGATCTTAATGTCTGGGTAGATAAATATTGCATTTTATTACCTTAAAATGGTCCAAAATCAATCTGGGGATGGGGAGAGAACAGTAGATGAAAACACAATAAGCACTGGAATACAATGATTTGGCAATGATGTTGTGTAGACTTCTCATAAAAAGTGAGTAACCGAAGGATGGCAATTCTAAATACAAGGACTAGCATGAAAGCAACCTTTGGCAGAACCAGGCTGCACAGGCAAAGTAATCCTAAGCAGGGAGGCGGGGGGAGTTAAGGGATGTATTGTCCACCACTTCGACAGCCCTGATAGCTTGCACCAACCAGAGTGGGCACTGTGTATGGAGGGTGTGTGTGTGTGTGTGTGTGTGTGTGCATGCGTGCGTGTAGAGTTGTCCTTTTTTTCATCTCTAGCACATTTTTTAAAATTGTCCCTAGCTTTGGTCCTAACAGGAGGGAAAATGCCTGTGCTAGTCTGAGGCTTGGGTATCATGGGAGAATATGGCTCATAGGCTGCCTCTGCCTCTGACCCAGCCCTACCCAGCCCCTGGAACACCCTATTCCAGAGCCTACTACTGGCTGGAACACCAGTGGCAGTAGATGTATGCCCATGGAACTTTCTGAGGCTTCGCTGGGGGTCCTGGGACAAACGTGCCCTAAACACCCACACGCCAGTCTATCAGCAGAGGATCAACTCTGTTCTCCCCTCCCTCCCTCTCTCCCTCCAGACCAAACTCCTTCAGGGGGTTAGAATTGCAGTGTAAGTCTACAAAAGTGTCTGTGACATCACTGAAGACACAGTGTGCCCCCCCACACACACACACATGCAAAGATCCCCCCCCGCATTTTTAAATGTAACATAGCTCTACCTTATAGGATTGTTATAATGCTTACTTAGATAATTTATGTGAAGCACTGAACTCTCAAAAGCTGGGTCTGTGTGGGTGTCTGTGGGTGATGATAATGATGATGATTAGCAGCATCATTAGTAACAATGTAATCCTATACATGTCTACTCAGACATAAGTCCCATTGAGTTCAATGGAATTTACTCCAAGGTAATTGTATGTAGGATTTCAGCCTAAGGGGATAACAAAACAAAACAAAACCTTAAGTACTCTAGAAGGACTTCAGAAGAAATCAAATGCTTTTAGACAATGCTTGGCCAGGGAAGGAAAGTGGTAAAAGAGCAGCTCAGCAGTGCTGGAACTTTGAATAGATTTGTTCCTGTTCTGCTGAGACACAAAATGCAACATCAGATCCCCTGCTGCTTAATAATATGCTGGTTTATGGTTTGCAGAAATTGAAATACACTGCATTTTTCCTGTTATATATCAGCTTTCCCCAACCTGGCAACCTTCAGATGGGAACATGAGATGATGGTAATTGTAGTCCAATACAACTGGAGCATATCAGATGGGGGGGCTCATATAGATTATAGAGGATAGCAAATGGTCTAGAAGTGAAGAAGCCTTCTCTTCCTTTAGATGCCTTATTTCTTCCTTGAAGCTCTTGGCTTGATTTCATAGCCTTCCATCCCCAAAGCCTGTGTATGGGCATTTGCTCACAAACACATCCCTTGTTACATACATCTCTTTGCTTCTCCTGCTTTGTCGTTCCCCCACCATCACCAAAGGATGGACAAATCTGTCCGTTTTGATTTCTCTCTGTTTCTCATTTCTCCAATCTTAAGTTTGGTTCGTCTTTGTTGCAAGGACCAGCAATGCCTTGATCCATGTATGGAAGGGAGACCATTACAAATAGAGTGCCTCTCTCCTGTTTGCCCTACCCATCCAATGGCCTTTCCGCTGCTACCGAGTGGAATTCTTTATTTTCCTGGCTGCCTCCACCAAACAGCCTTAAACCCCCTGGGTTTGTTTTAACCACTTTTAGGTAATGTGGGGTTTGGCATTTAGGTGTGGGGTGGGTAACTCAACAATAAAAGAGACCACAAAGTTTAAACAACAAAATTTTAAAAGGGTATTAGAAAATTATTATTATTATTATTATTATTATTAAAAAGGTTTTAATATCTGAATGTTATTACATTCAGTTACAACCAGGGATGCTGGAGAAATCAGCTGTGGACCCAAATGAGGCCGAATTCCCAGGAATCCAACTGCTGGATTCTGCAGTGGACTGGCACCCCCTTTCTGTCGCATCTGCCATAGTTCGCGGGGCGGCTCTCCAGCTGTCTAGAAGGCACGATAGTCTAATCATAGAATCATAGAATAGTAGGGTTGGAAGGGGCCACCATTAGCCTGTTGTGGGAAAATTGCTATGCAAACTAAATTGCATAGTTTATGGCATTGGCAGCTGTAAAACACTTTCTTCTATGTAAATTGCAGCCTTTTAAATGACCCAGATTTCCCCACAGTAGACACCGCCCCTCCTGGACTGGATGACGGGGGCGCGTCGCCCGTCCCTAATTACAATACATACACAGAAAATAAAACCATATGAGCAAAAGGGTAAGAAAATAACCAGGGTAAAGGCATCCAGCTGAACCTAAATAGACTGGATCCCTGTTTTCTCTCAGTTCTTCCCAGCAATATCTTAGTGTCAGAGTTCTCGGCTCTCCCAAGCATTCAGTTTCTCCCAAGCAGCTCTCCCAAGAAGCTCTCTCATTCTTCTTTCCTTCCAGCCTTCCTCTGTATTTCAAGCTTCCTCTACTTCTAAATTCTCTTTTGGCCTCAACATTTTTTATGTTAAAGTTAGCCTGTACTTTTATAGCTCTGACAATTCAGGAGGGCTCACCTTTGCCCTAAGTTCCTTTTTTGCAGGGTCTTTGTACAAACAGAAAGCTTTTTTTCTTCAGAGCAGACTTTTTGGCACCAAAGAGCTGAGCTGAACCTCCTGTGCCCTCCCTTGCTCCTGAACCTTTGACCTTTTGATTTTAGCAACCACAGCCAAGGAATTAACTCCGTAATATCCAACCAAACTATATGCACAATTATAAGACAGGTCTGTTCCTTCACAGACTTCAGGAATTTTTCCAATCTTAAGTACAGTTTGTCCCAAACTTTGAGAATTATTTTTTAAGCATGCATGAAAACTTTTAAGCATGCACATTTCTCCTAATACATACATTTTTTGCTTAATGTATACATTTTTGCAAGCAATTTTCCCAGTACAATGCATTTTAGCGATATTCTTCCTCGTATACACATTTTTGAAATGTATTTTTATTGTAGCGCTCCATTGCAAAATTCAGAGAGGTGGGAATTTTGAATGAGAACTTTGTTTTGGTTCACATACAGGATCAAAAGTGTCAAGTTAGGTAAGTTTGCATTAAAATGCGAATTGAACTAATTTCTCCCCCCAATCTTACCATCACTCCCATCCAGTAGTGTAGTGGCAAATTCAGAAGTGCAGGGTCCTTTCGTGACAGTCACAGCCACAACCCCTCACAGCCCATCCCCCTTCTAAGATTATACAATCTTGTAAGATATACAGCCTTCACCTGGGAAAATAGTGCAGCTGAGAGTAAGGCAGTGGTATTTCAATTGGACATCTGAGAAAAAATGCAGGGGTGTTAAAATCTTTTTCACTCACTCACTCACTCAAACACAAACATTTTAGGTTTTCAAAATATGATACTCTATGGAAGCTTCACCCTCTCAACTCAGCCCTCATGGATAGATCCCTTCTCATTTAAACAGCCCCCTTGCACACTCCCTTAGCACCCCAACATTACCCATTAGCCTTCCCTAAGCTCCTTCATTATATCTCCCCCTCCCCCTCCAACAGAAACATTCACACACCCAGCTGGATTGAACTACACACACACACACACACAGTGGTGTAGTGGTATATTTGGAAATGCAGGAGCTCATTGTGACAGTCTCCAAGGGCAGTCCAAAAATTTCAGGCAGCTGTCTTGATCCATGTCAACAAACCAGTTCTAGGAGTTTTCATCTCCCCCAGGAGCACATCTTTGGTAAAGCGAATAGGTCTTAATTGCCCATTCCAGACCAAGTCATCCCAAATACTTTGCATTCCAACATGGAACAATATATTGTTGCTTGGAAAATTCATTCCCCCCACAGCTACAGTGAGGATCGCAGCTAAGCTCAGAGGGAACAGGGAATTCTGAAGGGGGTGGCAGATGACATCAGAGTCCCTGCTAATGAAAAAGTGCTGGGGCTGCATCCCTGTGAGCCCTGCCTCCACTACACCACTGCTCCCACCACTGTTAAAATTAGGGCAGAGACACACGTCTTTTGCTTATGTTTCTCTGTAAGGTGCCATGTACAGCGACAAGCTATATTGGAATAATAATAAGATAATGATAATAATTTAAGTATAGAAGCAACAGCTTAAATGATGCCATCTATATAGAGGAGCAATTGCAGGGACCTCACTAACCCTCCCCCCCGCCCCAATGCCAGAAAGAACACTCACCTCCAGTTGACAGTTGCCCTGGGACAGCAGAAATAAGGGAAAAGAATGTTCTGGACCCATCCATTGGCCTAAGGAACAAGAGCCTCATTCCAGCAAGAACACCTGAACCTGGTCCAAAGTGCATTTAAATGCCTCCTTAGAGCTCACAACTTTGTTCTGGCCTTGAAAAACTGGTCTCTTCCTCTCCTTCCCTTGTGTCTTTTCTCTTTAGTTTGTAAGCCTGATGCAGTGGCTTGTCTCTCTTTTTGACTGATGTAAACTGCTTTGGAGACAGTAATTGTCTGAAAAGTGGGATAAAAACTAGAGTAAATAAAATAATGCTAAAATAAAATCTATTGTAGCGCAAACCTAAGTATCTCATATCTAATTGTCATTAGATGAACATTTTGCCCAGAGGTTAGCACCAACTGCTTGCATGTAGTTTAAAAGTGCAATCGTATATGCACTTACCTAGGAGTAAGTCCCATGGAACTCCATGGGGCTTATTTCTGAGTATATATGCATACAATTGTGCTGTAAGACAGTATAATTGCATACATGTACACACACGCATAGAGATGTACGGATTTTGTGAAAGCCATTCCATCTGCATTTCACGGATTGTCAGGTGCCTTTCATTCCATTGTCTGCTTCTTGACAGAATTGGATTTTTTCCAATTTTCTGAATTTGTGCAAATTTGCATTTGCACAAATTTGCTCTTGCAAAAATGTGCAATTTCCCCCCCCCCATGCACATTTTCATGCTTTAGCCTATGGGAGAAATGCACATTTTGATGAGTATTTTTTCTTTATGTATTTTTCTACAACTAAATTTGCGCAAAATTCTGGAAAGTAAAAAAAAAAACTGGTCCACATGTCCATGGAATCTGTGTGACTTGGGAAAAGACAGCGTGCTGCAGAATCCACAGGTCGGATTCATAGCAGTCGGAACTCATTTGATTCCATTGCGGATTTCTCCAACATCCCTAGACACACACCCAAAAATACAATTAACATGCATTCAGATGGGGTTATGTACTCTATTATTTTGGCTGCCAGCAACATGGGCAAGTACACATATGTTCCTACCCACCTACCACTGCAAAGAAAAACACTATACCAACCTCCCAGGCCATTACAGTGTTCAGGGGAGGCCCCGTTGTCTATGGCATGGCCTACAGATTTCTATTTGGCAATGACACTGACATGGGTCTTCTCTGCACTGACACCTGCTCTGTAGAATGATCTCCCCTCTGAAGTATGTCAGGCTTAAACACTAGGATGTTTGAGGCATTTATTGAAAATGCCTCTGATTGTTTTGGCTTTCCCTCAGCCATGAGCACTCTTTGTCCCAGCCTCATGAGTGTGTATGTGTGTGTGGTCTTTCGGGGCTGTTTTGTTTTTGTTTGTTTATATTCTTTTGCAAACCGCTTTGGGATTTGTTTCAAGCAGTATATAAATATTGTTAATAAATAAATATGTAAATATCTCCTCGATTCAGCAAAACACAAACAAGCAATTTCCACTGATATTTCCACAAGACACGAACCGAACAATGCAAGCTTGCAAAGCCCCAGGAAACCGGGGGGAGAATCCAACAGGATGCTTATGCCCCCGCCAATTCTTTTCTGCCCCACTGATTCCCTTCTACGAGCAGTGGGTCCTGCCAATTCCATTGCACAAGCAAGACCCACCACTTACGCGAGACAGATTTAGCACTTCCTACGAGAAGCCCCGAAATGAGCAGAAACGCTCATTTCTGGAAGGAGGCAGGTTGGGGAAGCTCCTGTATGCGAACTCCATCGATGTGCCTCCTTCCACAAATGAGCATTTCCACTCACAGAAGTGCTAAATCGCTGTTGTGCAGTTGGTTGGGGGCCGCTTGCACAATTGAATTGGTGGAGTGTAAGAGAATCAGCAGGGGCATAAGCACCCACTGGATTCTGCTCAAGCATATATGCATGAAGGAAGCGATGTTATTAAACATTTAGTCACAGATAACCAGTTTGAGCTGGCTACCTACATTTAATGACACGTCTTTTCCAGCTTGGCTCCTGTGCCTTGTACATGGTGCCTGTGATGTCCCTGTCTCCGGGTAACTCGCCCTCCCATTTCCACATGCTTGAAACTGAAAAATAACCCCAGCATGTCTGCCTCAACTTTGGCCAGTGGT
Organism: Heloderma suspectum; assembly: GCF_057233095.1. Taxonomy (NCBI): domain Eukaryota; kingdom Metazoa; phylum Chordata; class Lepidosauria; order Squamata; family Helodermatidae; genus Heloderma; species Heloderma suspectum. Next base: position 28,412,797 of record NC_139461.1, on the reverse strand, counting down.
CCTCACTGAATGCCTTTTACTTTGTGTCAGAGAGTCACCCAGTAGATTAAGTGATTTCCTTTAACCAATACAGGAGTGGTAACAGGAAAATAGACTTTTCTATTTGGTAACATTAATAAATCAACCTGACATGTGGTTATATATATATATATATATATATATATAATTATTAAACACAAGAAAACTCTCTCTCTCTCTCTCTCTCTCTCTCTCTCTATATATATATATATATATATATATATATAAAATCATCCTATATTTAGTCCTGACCTGCTTGGCTACCTACCTCTTCTAAACCCTGCTGCCCAATCCCACTCACTAGATGTGCATTCACTGAATCCCTAAACCCTGTCCCACTGTCAAACTGTCAGTTCTCTCCTTTTAAACACCTTTGAATTCTCTCGCTCACAAGCCCCCCCCCCTTTTCACTCACACACTAACGTTCTGTTAATTCTAACTTACCTGGATAACATTTTACAATTCAAACACAAGCATTTCCATTATCATGCATATGTTACAGTGCCATTCCTGTAATATCAAGAAACTGTACATGCATAGGCTGTCTGCTTGCAATCAAGATCCCCACAAAAGCATCCCTCCTGGCCTTAGTGTTGCATGAAAAGGTCTGTTATGACATGTAATAAATGCCCAACCCACACATATATGCTTCCTTATGTCTAATATTAATCATGCTGCAGCTACAATGTAATGCCTCTTCTTGTTGTTCTTTCTTTCTTTCTTTCTAAATCCAAACGTGAAAAGATAAGAATCCTTTTTCCCTTGTACATTTCTGTAATACAAGCTGGTAAGTGTTTCAGTTTTCCTTGATTATGTCCAGACTACAAGCCCTGCAAGAACAGCCTTCACTTTTCTTAAATGCAGTCTGACCCCTGGCCATTCCAATTAATACAAGAAAGTGCTGACATGCGAGGGAAAGGTGGAGGAGTTAGCCAGACTTCTCAAAATATCATAAACGGTTCTGGTTCAAGAACATACTAGCTGGCTAATAGTTAATTCGAACCTGTTCCCCATCCTTGGCTGGAGGCGCAGTATGAAGGAACAGGCAGCACAGAAAGGCAAGGCATCTATTGAACTGATGAGGGAGCTCTCTCTTAGTCCTCTCTTACCTGGATTAGCAGGTGGGAGAGAGCATGTGGGAAATGCATCATGGAATGTTGGATTGTATGATGGACGAAACAAGATTATCACTGCTCGTGGGGGGGGGAACTCACTTTCATTTCCTCATTAGGAATAAAAGGGTATGATCAGAAACAACTGCAGAGCTGTAGTGGTGGTGGGGAGGAGGCAGGCCCTTGCTAGGACTCCGAGACTGGCAAACTGCACACTTTCTTCAGTTCCACCATTCTCATTTTGCAAGGAACATCGCATGTCATGTGAGAGTAAACCAAGTTTGCAAGCTCCTCCTTATCCAGGTTAAGGAGGCCCACCATGCATGACTTGCCCAACGACCTCCAAAATCTTGGAGCTATGTACTGTAACCGCCTCCTCATTAACTGTCTAATGATGCATTGCGCTTGGGAGAAGGAGCCTTTGGCTCAAGGCATGATCACATACCTTGCTAACAGAAGGTTCCAGATTAATAGGAAGCGCTCTGCCAGATCAAACCCAAGGCCTATCTAGTCTGGGATCCTGTTTCCCACAGCTGCCTCCTAGATGCCTATGGGAAGCCCACAAACAGGACATGAGGGTTGCAGGAGCATGCTGCTTCTGATCTTGGAGGTAATAAATAGCCATTATGACTAGTAGCCATTGATAGCCCTGTCCTTCTTGAGTCTGTCTAATCCCCTTTTAAAGCCAACCATGCTGATGGCCATCAGCGCATCCTGTGGAAGCAAATTCCATAGTTTAACTATGTGCTACGTAAAGAAGTATATCTGTCCTGAATCTCCCACCATTCAGCTTCATTGGATGAGCCCAGATTCCTGTATAGTGAGAAAAGGAAAACATCTCTCAAACAACTTTCTCCACACAATGCGTAATCTCCTGCGATTAACTCACATTTCTCCTAAATTAAAAAGCCCCAAATGTAACTTTTCCTTGTAGGGGAGTTGCTCCATTCATTTTCATTTATTATATTTCTATACCACCCCATAGCCAAAGCTCCAGCCCCTTGATCATTTTGGCAGCCCTTTCTGCACCTTTTGTAGCTCTACAATATCATTTAGCGATATGGCAACAGAACTGTACACATTGTTCCAAGCGGGGTCACAACATATATTTGTATAAGGGCAGTGTGATATTGGCAGTTTTATTTTCAAACCCTTTCCTAATGATCCCCAAAATGGAATTTGCCTTTTCCACAGCAGCCACGCACTGGGTCAACATATCCATCATGACTCCAAGATCGCATTCCTGTTCAGGCACCACCAGCTCAGATCCCATCAGTGTATATGTGATTAGGGGTTTGGGGGAAGGATCCAATAGTGTGTTCCCCCCCCCAAAAAAACCATCACATATTGCTGGAAAACTCATTGTGCTAACAAGCGCTAGTGACATGGTGCAAATATTGGTTTCAACTAGTGCAATGTTGATAGCACTAACTGGAGTGCACTGCTGGATCCTTTCCTTTGCCCCATTGCTTAACACTGACTTACATCAAATCTCATTTGCCATTTTATTGCCCACTTGCCAGTTTGCAAAGATTCTTTAGGATTGCTTTGCAATTTTTACCACCCAGCCATTTCCTACTATAAGGATCTCAGGTAGCAGGTACTGGAAAAAGAACTGAGCTAATCCTGGACCAGTAAGGGCACAATCCTATCAAGATAGGTGGCCGCCTCCGAACTCGGGGGTGACCGCCTATCCAAAGCAGGGCAGGAGAAGCACGGAGGGGATCATTCCCCCCACGCTTCTCCTGCCCTGCTTTTTCTGCTAGACAGCCGATTGCAGCTGTCTAGCTGCAGGAGCACAGAGCAGGGAAGGAGGCTGCTGTACGACACACTGGATGTGTCGTACTGGCAGCTATGCTCTCACCGCCCCGCAACGCCCCCAGCCACACCACTTTCTGGTCCCTCCACACTCCTCTTGTGAACGCAGAGGACGGGGCTGTTCCGCGCTGCCTCCAAAGCAACACGGAAGTCGGGGGAGGCCGGTTCCCGAAAAATATCCTACGTCCATCTAGCCGCTGTCTAGCAGCCATAGGATTGCTCCCTAAGGCAGCTTCATATGCTTGTGTGCACTTGACAGTTACTTGGAAGTAAGTCCTGTGGAATGAAGTGGGGTTTACTTCATGTGAAACATGCAAAGGATTTGGCTGTGCCACCCCATGTCTTGTCAGCACCATAACAAATAGCACTTTGGACAATTTCAGTGTGAAAGACAGTGCCCGTATTTGGATAAAGAATTCCACATCATGAAGATCCCATGAGAGTCCCACATGCTCTATTTTATTGCACATTCAAAATATGATGCTAATACATTCCAGCTCTCTATAAATTACCCTGATGGAAGTGCTTTTCCTATTTATTCTTAACGGCCAATGCAAGCTATTAACGTATGTTACGTCTACAAAGGGGCCACCAGTATGAATCGTGTGCATTCTTCCCATTAATGATCCACAGGTGAAATGCTCAACCCCACTAAGAACAGTTTAAATCATAAATAATGTCCTCTCTCACAGCTAATGGATTTATGGCTCCATGGGCTGGGAGGTGCTGTTTGGGGTGGGTTTTAACATGCTTCCTTTTTCTTTCATACTGCATTTTTAAACCTGGGACAGACCAAATATCATTCAAATAAAAATTATTTTCTCCCTCAAACATGAAGGACTTGTGGAGATTTATGCTGCTAGTATTATTTAACATTTTAAAAATGATAAGCTTTGTTTTGTTGTATTTTGTAAATTCCCATAATTTAAAATAACTACTGATTCCTACAAATTAAATTAAATATAAATTAGAGGACGGTTCCTTTGGAATATTTTGGTTGTTTAGCATCACTCGGTGAGGGCTAAGTTAGGACCTCCTAAGAAGGCTTGTAGAAAGCCTAATTATTCTTGAAGAGCAGCATTACGGGTAAGATTAGAAGACAGTATTCTGGAGTCCGATATCTTTCAGGTCTTACTGGGTTGAACAACGGGTCTACCTTTGACTCTACTGCTCTGGTGTGGTATCTCCCTGCTTCCTTCCAGGTGGCAAACTGACCAGTCAACCCTGGAAGTGGACTGGAGCCCAATAGTTCCCTTCCTTGTTCACTGTATGTATACACCATTTTTTTATTTATTGTATTTATTGTATTTTTATCCCGCTCCTCAGCCAAAAAAGGCTCCCGGAGCGGCTTACAATCAATGAACAAAGAAGACAGTCCCTGCCTGCAGGCTTACAATCTAAAAAAGACACGACACACAAGGAAAAAGCAATGGGGATGGGAGAAAAAAAGAATTAGGTAAACTGTCAGCAGGGCTGGTGGGATGGCCCTGTTCCCCCCTCTCATCTCCCAAAGGAGGGGCAGTCCAACTGGAGCAGGCCCTGATGTTCCCTTTGCCTACTGCCTCGCTCCTTCTTCTTCCCCACAGGGCCATGGATGTCAGCCCTGTGGGGGGCAGGGGGAGTCCAACTGGAGCAGGCCCTGATGTTCCCTTTGCCTGCTCCCTCGCTCCTTCTTCTTCCCCACAGGGCCATGTTGCTTCATCATTTGGGGGGGGGGGCACAGATGCCCTCATAAGGGAAGCATGGGATCGAGCTGGCCAGACACACTCCCTCCATGCTGATGAGCCCCCCTAGTGGCTGCGGATTCAACCTAACTGAGAACTGGCTCCACATACACAGAGATCAAAATCCCCCTTTGTGCAGAGAAGCCCTACATGTGCAATCCCTCTCCAACTTCATGAATCAGATGAGTGCATTAGCGGGGGTTATGTGTACCCCCTCCTTTTAAAACCCTGAAGTTCGTAGTGCTTTCAGAACTCCATTTTACATCCAAAGTTGTATCAGACAGCATTAGGGTGAGGCCACAACATACCAACCAGCAACATCAGGACACAAAAACAACCCAACCCTCATAAGATGTCGTCGTGGCCCAGGTCCAGCGCTGCAGTGGGCCTTATAGTTTATAGCCAGAATCTGAAATGGCTCGGAAGGCTTTGGGCCTATTCAGCCGGTGGAATGTCAGAATCAGTGTGAGCTTATCTCTATCAGTGTTCTCAGAGGAAAGCAGGCGGGAGTTAAGTTATTCCTGTTCAGCTGTTAGCTTTGGCCTTGGTAGCCTCTGTGTGAGAACCGAACAAAAGAGGGAGGCGGTTCAGGGGTGTCTCCCAGGCTGAAGTGTCAGCTCAGGAGGGCCAAATCAGGATGCCTGGTTTGAGCATCACTGATGGGCTAAAATCCCTTGTCAGTTAATTGTTCAGGTGGAGGGCTATCACAGCCACACCTTCACTTTTAAGCCAATGCCCAGGCTTGGATCCTTTTCTAGGAACATTCTTGACTTCACCACCCCAAATCCTCTGTTTGGACTTACTACTGTCTGAGCCTCTTGATGCAGTCTTCATATGGAGCCTCCATCTAATTAGGACTCTTGTCTCTGCAAACTTTGTATTGTTAAGAACCTGCCACAAAAAGTGCTGCTGTACTTTTCATAGACTTTTCATTCTGGTTTGCTATGGATTATGTATGTGCAGCGTCAATTAGCCAGAGTACTTGCTGGCTTGGACCGATCCTGACTCTTGGACTTTTCTATGCCTGGATCCATGTAACGCGGAGATACCAAAATGAAAGTTATGGTTGTCAAAATCTCTCTCTGTGTGGGATTACTCTGGACTTATTCTTGGATTTGGAAGACCTGGTATAATGTGGAGAGGGATACTTTTTTTCTCCCTCTCACATAATACTAGAAGCCGAGGTCATCCCATGAAGCTGATTGGTGGGAGATTCAAGACAGATAAAAGGAAGGGCTTCTTCACACAGCGCATAGTTAAACTATGGAATTCACTACCACAAGATGTAGTGATGGCCACCAACTTGGATGGCTTTAAAAGGGGGTTGGACAAATTCCTGGAGGGGGCTATCAATGGCTACTAGTCCTGATGGCTATGTGCTGCCTCCAGTACCAGAGGCAGTATGCCTATGTACACCAGTTGCTGGGGAACATAGGTGGGAGGATGCTGTTGTACTCATGTCCTGCTTGTGCTTTCCTGGTTGACAGCTGGTTGGCCACTGTGTGAACAGAATGCTAGACCAGATGGGCCCTTGGTCTGATCCAGCAGGGCTGTTCTTATGTTCACCTATGAAGTGCTGAGGTTTCAAGGAAGATTTTGAGGTTGGACTAAACCTCAGCATATGTGGATTTGTTTAGGTCTTTTTCTAGAACCCTTGTCTTTGATTGCCTGGGATGGATTATGCCAGGAATCTTCTGAGTCCCTTGCCTTGTATTCTGACCCATAGAGATTGCAATGGAGAAACCAAGTTGTCTGGATCTCCAGCATACTTATAGTTATTAGCTTTGGATTGTTGTGGAATTTTTTATGGAGCTATAGGTAATTGTCACCAGCTATGTGATTTCTGCGGATTGTAACCATTAAGCCTTTACTGTGGGATTTGCTACAATAAAGAAACTCACTGATTTGGGCTGTCCTGCATCAGAATGCCAGAGAATGTGTTTGAAAGATCAGGCCCATGACAGCTGTGGAAATTGGACATAACTCTTTCCACTGCCCTTCTGCATGAGAGACAAGCCATTGCAGTTCCTATTGCCAAATCCATTTTCCTGAGTAACAAGAGGTGCTCACCCTGCTGCCCCAGTTGTCAAAACCCAGAGGCCAGGTGTGATGTACATGGCACTGGAGGAATTGCCCATTTGGGGACATAAGAGGGATAGACCTGCTCAGCCTCTTCCACCACCATCCCAGTGGCTCTCCCATAAACCCTGTGGACCAAGCTATAAATAAACAAAAAGCTTACCCATTCTCACTGCATGGACACACATAGGGTCTAGGTCAAGGATGGGGAACCTCTGGCCTGTGAGCCTAATTTGACCCATGTACATTTGGGCTACCCCTGAGGATCCCACTACCTCCCCTTCCCAAGTCCCTCCCCCTGGCTTTGGAGGCTACTGGGAGCTTGGAGAAGAGGTAGGGAGAGGAGTCTCCTTGTTATCTCTGATTGAAGACTGGAGATAACAAGGGGATTCCCCTTACTTAGCATGCTGCTCCCTGTGTCATTCCCAATGGGGGAAACTGAAGGGCAGGTGAAGCCAATCCCCAGGTGGTGACTAGAGAAGCTCCAGCCAGTTTGTGAAGGTTTGAGGCCTACAGAGGCAAAGGTGGGGAAATGGTCAGGCTTAGAGGCCTGGAGTTTTCTGTTGGGAGGGGGTAACCGTGAGAGGAGTAGTTTCATTTCTCTGGTTAAATTTCTGTTTCAATTCTCCACTTAAGTTTCATTTCTTCAGGCTTGAAGTAGTACTTTCAGTTTTGAGGGTGAAGGGTATATAAAGACATCGAGAGAACCAGTAAGAGCAAAGACAGCCAGAGTCTGAAGTGAGAGCAGAGCCTGAAGGGTGAGCAGGAAGATGCAGACCAGAAAAGGCTAAGGACAGCTAAGGTAAAGGAACTTGCATTTTGCTACTTTTATTTTCTTTTAAGGCTTTTGGCATCACTCAGCTCTACTGTATAAATACCTTTAGTTGTGATTGCTTGCTTTAAAGCTACTAGTAAACTGTTGGTGTTAAACCCTGTGTCTAGAGTGTCAGGCACCCGATGTCTACAGCCTAAACCCCATGTTACTGGGAAGAAGGAAGGTGGAATGCTTAAGGAGGCAAGAGATCTTTAAGGGGATGCTCAGGGGGTCCAGGTCATAAGGGGAACCTTGACACAGCGCTTCAGGCGGGAGGCTTTGCCTGCCTCATGTCATTCCCAATGGCAAATTATGAGTGTAGGATGACAGCAGAGTCTGCCACCACAACCTCGGGGTGTCCCCTCCTCCGCGCTTCATGTATCTTCATTGTATTCACATTGAACATCTAAAAATGTCCATGGATGACTTTAGATCAAGGGACCAGCTTTTGTTCAATAGTTCTACTAAAGCATGACTACATCAAAGTTATCTCCATTCCAAGGCCTACAGAATGTTTTGAATATACCAGAGGACAACACCAAGGCTTCCTTTTGATAGAGTTTGTAGCCGGGAGGGGTGGTGACGGTATCCTGTGCATATTTACTCAGAAGTAAGTTCCATTGTGTTCAACAGCACTTACCTCCTAGGAAATGTGATTAGGATTGCTGCCCCAAGCTGGAAGTGGATTGCTGTATAATTCACACTCTTTCATCCTGCCCTTTTACTCTATCGATCCACAAGTAGTTGTTGAATTAAATATTTAGACACCTCTGTTTAAAATTACTGTTTTAATTACCCATACTCCATGAAAGAAAATAAACCATTTTAAGTCCCAATCTTATTTACTCTAGTCTTTTATTTTCCTGCGAATTGTTCTAATATTAGTACTACTGAATAGTGCCATGATATTTCTCGTTCCCTCCCTCTCTCCATCTCTCTCTCTTCTTGTTCTCCCCCTGTCTATGTAAAATTCAATTTACAAACTGCTACATTCTTCCTAAGCTTTTTATGGATTACATCTTGAAATCACATTCATCTGACTCCCATTACTTTGTTCTAATTTCACCTACCATTATCCAGAGTAACTAAATTCATTGGTTTGGGAAACGCTCCCCTGAGGGTTGCTTAATGACGCCTGGCAGAGTCTCACCAGAAAGCAAAGCAGCAAAGACTAAGGCTTCAGTCTCATTGAGGTCATGAACCTGTGCTTGGGATGGACCGCTTCAGAGACTGCAGGTGGGAGCTGCACTTACTTCTGATGCACAGAAAGGCTCGCAAAAAAATGCAGGGGCCAGGAATGGGAAGGATGGAACACCAAAGCGGGCCCTGCAATGAATTTTTATTATTATTATTAAATTTATTAATCGCCCATCTGGCTGGTCACCCAGCCACTCTGGGCGATGTACAACATACAATAAAAACAGTTTAAAACAATAAAATTCTACAATAAAAACATTTTCTAAAATACCCTAACCCACCCCAAATGCCTGTCTGAACAACCGCGTTTTTAATGCACGACGGAAGCTCATTAAAGAGGGGGCATGACGGAGTTCCCTAGGGAGGGAGTTCCACAGAGTGGGGGCCACCACAGAAAAGGCCCTCTCCCTCTTCCCCACCAGTCTAGCTGTCCTGGCTGATGGGACAGAGAGAAGGCCATCCCAGGCTGATCTTGTTAAGCGGCCTGTCTGGTGCTGCTGGAGGCGCTCCTTAAGATAGGCTGGGCCGGAACCATATAGGGTTTTAAACGTCAAAACCAACACCTTGAATTTGGCCCAGAAAACAACTGGTAACCAGTGCAACTCCTTCAGCACTGGAGTGATGTGATCTCGCCGGCAGCATGTTGCAGAGTGAAAGGTTCCTGTTCAGGATACTCCATTCCATTCTCTGTTCTAGCAGGTTTTCTAGAAGCTACCTTATGCCAGATCAAACTATATGTCCATCTGGCCCAGTATTGATTACTCCAGGATTGCAAAACAAGTTTTGCATGGGGGTCCCTATTGCCCCCCCCCAACAGGCTGTCTGTGGGTTGCATAATGTCAGTGGCCATGTCTGTGCCCACTCATGTCACTGCCCTGCCCATTTTGCCATTCACCATCCTGGGACAGTCACCGACTTCTATGCTTCTCTCAGCACAAAGAAAGGGGCTCGGCCAGTGCTGTGAGGAGCCAAGGCCAGTGTCAAGGGTAGGCATGGTTGGGCACCTGCTGAGGGTCCACACCGCAGCAGGGGCCCTCTGACAAGCACTCCTCTCCTTCACCTTTCCAATGTTCTTGCTCCCCTGACTCTTGCTCTGGCCCAGACAATGGTGCTGGGGGGGAGGAGGAGCAGCAGATGCCACAGCCGGCTTGCTAGTGCTGTCTTGCCTGCCAAGCAAGTGACAGAAATGATGAGAAGAAGGATGAGGAGCAATAACAGTTGTGACAATGGCAGTACGAACGTAGATTCGGTGAAAGGCGGGGTCCATTGCGTATGTCTTGCACAAGGACTCTCAAAAACCAGGAGCTGCCACTGGGAGAAGCAGTCATTCCTCCCAACACCATCCAAGTCCCTGGCTTCAAGAGGCTTGCGTCATCGCCGTGAGGGCAGCGTGGACTGTGCAAAGCCACTCAGCTGGTGCCAAGGAGAGTGGTTGATTCTCCCAGCGCCAGCTGAGTCCCTGGCTTCAGGCACCATATGCCGTCCCGTGTAGTGGTGATGTGTGGGTGGGGTGGGGTCACTCAGCTAGCACTGGGAAGAGCGGCCACTGTTCCCAGTGGCAGCCAAGTCCCCCACTGCCAGCATCTTTACTGTTATCTCCAATCTCAGACTAGAGAGGAGAGCAGGGATTCCTCCAGGGGGGAGGGGCTGGATTCCTCCAGGGGGTGTGGTTTGCAGGCCAAAGCCTGCCCCTGGAAGGAACCCAAGGATGGATCCGTCTCTATGGGATGGATCCAGAACATCCACTAGCTGGATTAGGTCCATGGGCTAGAGGTTTTGCATTCCTGGTCTATCCTGGGTAGACGAGGCTTTTCTTTCCCATCACCTGTACCTGATCCTTTTAATAAGAGACACCAGGAGACTGAACTTGGAACCTTTTGCATTCAAAGCAAGCACTCTATTATTTGAGGAATTCTTGCAGATCTTTCAGAAAACCTACGAAGAAATATCCAACAAGTCTGCTGAGCCTGGTTTCCTAGTGTGATAACTATGATGGCCACTTGTGAATCTCCAGAAAAGAAGATATGCATCATCCAAAAAAAGAGAACAAAAAAGAACATTGATTTGCATAATATTTGCATATGCTATTACGCACACACACATATGCAAATTTAGAAACAGTTGTTCTAATTTAAATAGAAATACACTACATCTCATCCTAGAGTGAAAGACTGTGACCAAGTGACCTGTGTGCCTTGCTCAGTCTGCTGTCCAGGTGCTGTTGACAGGCAACTTCAAGGCCCAGCTCTTCCTTTTCATGGTTCTTTAAATTTATCTGGACTTGGATTGAACAGTAGGGATGTCAGAGAATTCCGCCATGGATCTCAGTGAGGCCGAATGTCAGTGCATTCGGCCCCCCAAAATCTGTGGCGGAACGAAGCCCCCCGCCGTGAAAGGCATGCGAAACGGAGCACTTACCTGGTGCCATTCGCGCTGCGTTGCGAATGGCAGCTGCGTCTGCAGCCGCCATTCGCATCCCCATTTTTGCCATGATAGGCTACGTAAGTATTTACGTAGCCTATCACGGCAAAAAAACAGGAACGCAAATGGCGGCCGCCGTAGCCACCGCCATTTGCATCCGCAGGCTCCGCACGCCTGCGAATGCACCCAGCCTGCGGCTCCGCAGAGTTGCCGCGGAGCGGAGCCGGCTGAGTTAGGATTTCAGGGGGAGGTGCAGAGTGCCTCCCCCCCACCGCGAATCACCCCCTTCGAAAAGGTAAGTGACTTTCACACATCCCTACTGAACAGCCCTGCAAATAAAGGACAGCTTCAAATAGAGGACTGTCCTCTGTAAAGGAGGACACATGGCCATCCTAGGCAATAGATCCATTCCAATGGAAGGAATCATGTGTGTAAAGGGATACAACATATGCAGATTGCATCTCTCCGGTGGAATGAATAAGGATGCTGCGTGCGCTTTGGAGTTTCCACACCCACAAGTGATTGTTAGATGAGAGCAGTTCTGGTAGAGCCTGATCAGAAAACAAAGTTGTGTAACAGCCAGGCCCTGGATTAAATATCCTATTGTTTTCCAAAATTCTTTGCATTTTTTTCAAGTGGAAATTTCCACTAATGTCAAGAAGGGAGCTGTGGGGAGGGAGGGGAGGGATAAACTAGAAAGAGCTGTAGTATAATTGACATCTGTACTGAGGATGTAAGAGGGGAATTCTAAACTTAAATTAAAATGTGCAGCATTCCAGGCATTGTTTTTATCCTTTGCATGGCACAAACATACAAAGGAAAGAAAGAGTCTTTGATGTTCGATAATGAGAAGTGTGGTTTAGCACTAAATTGATTTAATTTGGTAAAAAAAAAAATTAATAACTGAAACAAATTTGGAATGGAATTAGGGGAGGAGGGAATAGCCTATTCTGACACAAACCAAGTAAGAGATCACATCTATTATGTGTCAGTTTGCAAAGGAAGAGAGGTGGTAGTTACTTTTTCCTAACCGAGCACATTAAAAAAATGTATTTTTTTAAGAAGAAGAAAATATGTTATAATATTATTTAGGCCACAAAACTCATTGACACTGTTTGCAATTATGAATTCATTTGGGGACTGAGAAGGTTTTCTTTGAAAAATAATAATAATAAATAAGGAATTGTCTTGCTCTTCAATGGGAAACCACATCAGAGTCCCTCAGACATAAATCTTTTATTGTATCCTCAAGAAAGCAACTGGAAATGGTGCAAGAAGGCGCCACTGATAAAATATAAGTATTCCCTTGGAGTAATCTGGATGAGCTCATCGTTGGTGGGAGATAACAGGGTATGTCAGTGTTACAGAACACTAATTTTGCTTTTGCAGTTTGTGGCAAAGAAATACAATACAGCAAAAACACATTCCACAACTCTATAGATAACACATGCATCATTCCATAAACCCATAGCCCCATTCCAAAAGTTAATGTTATTATCTGGCTTGTAGCTTTGGTGCCATGGCGTAGGAGCTTTGCCACAGCAAAACGTCAGCTGTTCTTATTCATCTGTGTTTTTTTTTGACCCATAACCAGAACATGCATGGAGGGCCAGTTCACATGAGGAATGTTTATTCCAACTGCTTTTCTCCACACAACCTCTTATGACAGTTCCAGGGTAGGCCATCATATGGAAAATTGAAAAGCTTTTGTGCAACTCGTAAGCAGTACATGTATATACTCACAGCCGCCTTGTGTCCCAGTACAGGGAAAAAGGCAGGGTATAAATAAATTAGTAGTAGCAGTAGCAGTAGTAGTAGTAATAATAGTCATGCAGCAGTTCACATGATTAAGGGAATAGTGCTTTGGGGGAGGGGGGGCACAGCAATTACAAATTTTGTGAGCTGACTATGGGCAGAATCCAACAGGATGCTTCCGCCCCCACCAATTTTCTTCTGCCCCACCAATTCCATTGTGCATGCAGCCCAGCCCCCACTCCTTGATCAACAGCAATTTAGTGCTTCCAGGGCAACCCAAATTGAGCAGAAATGCTCATTTCTAGAAGGAGGCAGATGGGCAAGGCTCACATAAGGGAGCTCTGCCGACCTGCCTCCTCCCAGAAATGAGCGTTTCTTCCCCTAGAAACTGCTACATTTCCCTTGCACAACAGAATTGGTCAGGCCCACAACTTCCAGAAGGGAATCAGTGGGGTGGAAAGGAATCGGCAGGGGTGTAAGAGCCCTATGTCTTTGTGGTCCTGGGGACACTTGTTTTGGGTTGGTGACATTGGCATAACCCTAACTGAGTGCATATATATTTAGAATAGCTCCGATAAGGGTGAAATCCTACCCATATTTTTGCCCTATTAGAAATCTCAGGAAGCAGGGGAGTTGAAAAGTGCTCCCCATGGCTTGGCAGGGCAATACAGCTAATCAGGTGATTACAAGCACTCTTGGGTAAGATTCCAACTGAACACAAGAAACTGCCCTGTACAAGGTCAGACTGTTGGTCACTCCAACCCAGTAACGTCTACTCTACCAAGCAGAAGATCTCTGGGGGCCCAGAGATGCAGCGCTGGCTCCAGGTTTTTGAGGGCCCTTGGACAAGGTGGGCCCACTCCTTTAGTGAGTCCACCTTGTCACTGCCATGGTCAGCAGCTGCTCTTGCATTATCTTTATCATTATTGCAACCACTTGCTAGTTTGGCAGGCAGAGAGTCAGTGAGCAAGTAGGCAGTGGCATCTACTACTCCTCCGCACCAACACCTGGGACAGACCAACAGGCAAGTGAACAAGCAGGTTGCAATGGTTAAGAGGGGGGCAACTCCAGGGGGGTCTTGCCAGTGGGGTGTGGGCCCTCAGCAGGTGCCTGACCATGCCTATGCTTGATGCCAGCCCTGGGCAGATGTCTTTCCCATGAGACAGACGTTTTTCCCAGGTCTGCCCACTAGAGATTGAATCCAGGACCTTCTGCATGCAAAGCATATACTTTACTACTGAGCTATGGTCGCTCACCCAGCTATGATCCCTCCTCACCACTTGCAAAACATTTTTGTCCCCCAGCTAACAGAGAGGTTACAAGCACACCATCATAAGGTACCTCTTGGTAAATGATGGCTTGCAGGCACTAGCTATTTGCCAGTTCACTTTGTATGTGTTCCCACACTGGACTAGGCAGGAAGCAAATGGTGTGCGAAACACCTGCTCTTAAAATTGCTGTGTAACAGACTGACATTTGCTTAGCTCAAGACAAATGGCCCTAGATTAGGGAGACTAGAAAAGCAATAATGTCTGCAGCACTGTATGTGTTATTGGGGCATTAGTATGTCAGTCAAGGCAACAATGTTTTTTTGTAGAGTGGTGAATACATATTGGGAGTAATATGGGAGACCATGGTGCTTCTACATGATTCTTAAGTAGTTATCTCTACTTATACATCTGTTTACCAAGCAGTGCATTAATAACCAAGTCACAGCCCGCCAGACTCGTCCAGCCCTTTGGGACAGCTGTAATTACGAAACAATGATCTTCTGGCCCACGTTGCAAAAGGTGGTGCTGTGGTCTCCATTAGGGATGTATGAACATTTCAGTTCAGTTCAAAAATCAATCAGAAATGCCCAATTCACAACCCTGAACATGAATGGGAGGACATGTCCTCCACAAAGATTAGCAAATTCCTGAACTTGCATTCACATTCGCAAAACGTGCACTTCAAAAATGCGCATCTTTCTCAAAATGCACAACATTTCGCATTTGAATGAACCAAAAAAAAAAAAACAGTTTGCAAGTGAGAATGGGAGCAAGTCAAGCCAAGCATTGAAATAAAGTTCAGAAAATTTCAGCAAGCTCGAGCATCCCTGGTTCTCCCACTCATAGTCACCATGCAACAAAACCACTACATGGGAATTATGGTAGCCAGCTAGCAGGAAACTGAGGGTGCATCTGCACAGGAATTTCTCTCATTTCCTCTTCCGTGGTTGAGCCAGGGTGGCCATATGTCCTAGTTTACTTTGTATATCAATTGGTTCTTCTATTTGTGTTTGTGATTGTTGTGTGAGACCTTCCTTGTGTGTGTTTCTCTACTTTAAAGAGGACAGTTGTCTACCTGAAGGTCTGCCAGTCCTCTGTTTGAAGCAACCCTCTATTTGAAGGGCTGTCCAGTCCAAGTCCAATATAAAGAACCATAAGAGGGAGAACAGGACCCTTGAAGTTGCCCACCAACTGTCAGCACCAGGAGAGACTGAGCAGGCACAGGCACACAGGTCATGTGCTCAGTCTTCCCCACTGCTGAGATGTACTGTATTTCTATTTAAATTATTGTAACTATTTCTAAAGTTGTGTCTGTACCTATACATTCACATATACAGGTTTTATACAAATCTGGGAGCTCTTTTGTCCTTTCTTTTCTTTTCTTTTCTTTTTATTGGGTAGTATATTTCCTCTTCCTTGGTGATGTGAAAGTGGACACTCTTATTTATTTATTCATTCATTCATTCATTCATTATTTCATTTCATTTCTATACTGCCTTATAGCTGAAGCTCTCTGGGCAGTTTACAGAAGTTAAAATGTTAAATACAATATAAAAAGTTTAAAAGCCATTTCCAAAAAAGCACATAAAAGCACACAGACAATATACACAAACAACATATAACTAAAACCAACATTGAACTATCAGACATAACTAAAGACACATCCAGGACCGATTAAAACTCATCATGTGCTGGGAAAAGACTTGGTGCTGAAAAGATAATAATGTTGGTGCCAGGCAGACCTCATCAGGGAGCTTGTTCCACAGATGGGGGGCCACCACTGAGAAGGCCCTCTCCCTTGTTGCTGCCTTCCGAGCTTTCCTTGGAGGAGGCATGCAGAGGAGGACCTTAGATGCTGAACATGGTGTACAGGTAGGTTCATTTCAGGAGAGGTGTGCCATCAGATATTGCAGTCCCAGGCTGTGTAGGGCTTTATAGGTTAAAACCAGCACCTTGAATTGAGCTCGGGAGCATATAGGCAGCCAGTGCAAGTGGGCCAGAGTTGGTCTTATATGTTCGGACCTTCTGGTCCCTGTAAGCAATCTGGCCACTGCATTTTGCACAAGCTGCAGCTTCCAAACCATCTTCAAAGGCAGCCCCACGCAGAGTGCATTGCGATAATCTAACTTGGAGGTTACCAGAGCATAGACAAGTGAAGCCAGGTTATCCCTGTCCAGGTAGGGGCATAGCTGGGCCACTAACTGGTAGAAGGCACTCCGTGCCACTGAGGCCATCTGAGCCTCAAGTGACAAGGATGGTTCCAGGAGGACCCCCAGCTATGGACCTGCTCCTTCAGGGGGAGTGCAACCCCATCCAGGACAGGTTGAACACCCTCCATCCCGTCAGCACAACCACCCACCAACAGCATCTCAGTCTTGTCTGGATTGAGTTTCAGTTTATTAGCCCTCGTCCAGTCCATTGTCGCAAATGTCAGAAAACTATGATTTCTGAACCGATAGTATGTTTGTGAGAAAATTTCAACAACAAACCAGGCATGATGTGAATCCTGCCCTGATACTACACCGTAAGTCATGAGAATGGAATTAGTCCCTCTGCAGCCATCTTGTGCCACACAGAGGGTCTAGGAACCAGCACATGTTAGGAACTCAACTGATTTTTTTTTTGCCACTTTTTGTTCCACTGATTCCCAAAAAGCAGCATTCTTGTAGTGCTTTCATTTACATCCTATTCAGCTTCACTTCTGCTGCCTGAGACACAATACACTAAAAGCGGCAAAGCCATTTACAGTACACCATGCCAGCTATTGTCCCAGTTTGGACGTAACACTAAACTATGGCTTAATATTATGAGCAAAAGCAAGAGTGAACCATGAGCTTGTGCATACCAGCCATCCCTCTCGTCCTCCAGCACGGTTTCAAGGAATGGATGGGAAGCATCCACTGATACTTTTAAACAAGCCAGGGTTTCTTGTTATTTCTAAACTTGGAGAATGCTGCTTGGTTTGTTCAAACATGCCAGGTTCAATATGTGGTTTAAGATCCTGGCTTGTTAAAGAACCATAGTTTAAACCAGAGGTGGGTTTCCCTCCCTCCAGCAACCAACTGTCACTGCTGCATCAGAGAGAGAGGATGCTGCAGTCAGGCACCCCTCCATTGTACCCAGATACAGCTCCAGCAGAGACTCCCGCCCTCCCTCCTGCTACCAACTGTCACCACTGAGAATGTCAGAGGGAGAGGAAGCAGCAGCCCTTTCACTGTCCATGACCTGCTGGACTTTGCAACTAAGGATCCAGTGCACGAATCTGCTTTTTTCCTCCTCCTTCCCAATCCCTTTTCCTTTTGTATTGTGTCTTTTAGATTGTAAGCCTGCAGGCCGGGACTTCTTGTCTTTGTAAGCTGCCTTGGGAGTCTTTTTGGCTAAAAGGCAGGATAGGGATGTACGGATTCCTCACCATCCGTTTTGGACGTTCCTCTCCCCCCCCCCCCCGGAATCCACCCTGAGCAGTTCCACTCCGCAAGGACTCTGCAGAGCTGAGAGCCACCCCGTTCCGCCGTCCACATGCCCCGGATTCCCCTGTTTTTTTTCCAGCTCCCTGAATTTACGTAAATAATTCTGTAAGTACCGCCGAAAAATCCTTTCCATGCACCCACCGTCAGTCTCCATAAGCCTCGGGTCATAGGGAAAATGCCTATTCATTTTTGTTAAAAGGGTAAAGCCCTTCGCAGGGATTCCCCATGTAACTTCCGGTCACCTGACCTCACCGGACCTCTCCTGACCTGACCTCACCGGACCTCACCTCACCTCACCTCCACAGACAATAAACAGAAAAGATGGAGGATTTCCATGGAATTCAAGACTCAGCCCCAGTGAAAGAAAGCCTTGGGTCACAGGGAAAATGACTCGTAAAAAGGGTAAAGCCATTCGCGTTCTTCTTCTTCCATTTTCGATTTACGGATTTCTTTTCATAATTATTTTTGTAAAATCCTCCATTCAGTGGACAAAAATAAAAGGTACATTCCAAGGAGGATTCCGCAGACCGGATTTGTCAGAATTCGATCACATTTAAAATTCGTGTGGAATTCTCTGACATCCCTAAGGCAGGATAAAAATGCTATAAATAAATGTTTTGACCTACAGTTCCCATGATCCTTCACCACTGACTGTGCTGGCTAGAGTTGATGGGAGTTCTAGGCCAAAACATCTGGAGGGTAACAAGTTGTTCTCCTCTGGTTTAAACCAACCAAACAATGGTTAGTTAACAAGCCCGGCCCATAAACCATGGTTTGATACTGGCTTGCTTAAAAGAAACCACTGTTTAACTTAATCAGAGTTTCCTTGAGTTTGGATGTCTCTAGTTAGTTTAAAAGTGGAAGCAAAAGCTTTGAATCTTCTCTTCGTGACCACACCAGAAGAGGAGATGGGGGGTATGCACACCCAATGATCACTACTGGTTATGCATGTAACACTAAACCAGTTTAGCACTATGTCCAAAAGGAGACCTGGTGTATAGTATGAGAGATGGCAGTATTTCTCTTTTACATTTTTACATGCTTTAAATCTACTCTTACAAAATTGTTTCCTTCTGAGAAGTCTCTCTCCTCTTCTACATCCTCTTCTAAGCATAGCCAGATTAACCGCAAGGCTATGGGAGCTGTAGCCTCCAGTCCAACATCTCATGGGGCCCACTTGTAGCCCAGATTCTCAGCTTTCAAAGAAAAAAGGGCAAGTCTCTAGCCCTTGTAGAACTTGAGATATGAGGCAAAACATTCAGTCACATTCAGTTGTTTTGTGAGAAATGGACAATCATTTCTCATTTTGTAAAAAAAAAAGAAAAGAAAAAAAGACCTTGCTACCACCTTTCAGTGTGTTTAGCTAATGAATGAAGTCATAGCTATGATCAACATTTGGCCATATTGATAAGTATAGAGTAGAGACTTGTCTGCAGAGGGGGCTTCTTGGTTCATTTTGAACACCTTTTTTTTTTTTCATCTACCCTCATGGGGTAGTGATTACTGCCTATAGAAAACAATTTGGAAATCCAGAATTTTAGTGTAGCTGCAACTGGGCAGTAGCATATCCAGCCCCAAACAATGGATAGCAGGAATGACAGGAGTGTGTGTTCTTTCTAGCTCAGTTCTTATTTCCTGCAAACAAGAAGAAAGAAGTGAGGTAGGTCAGGCTGAGTGGTAGTGACTGGCCCAGGTCATCCAGTGAGATGATTTGCCGGTCCTCGTCAGGCAGCAAAATGTCCTGGGTCAGCACTGTTGTGTGGTCAGAGTCCTGCAGGATTAATTTAAAAAGCAGCTGCTGGACAAAATATGAACAAATCTAACACAATGGATTAAAAAACAAACATGAAGCCATTGAGTGAATGGCAAAACTGATGGATGAAAATGCACAAAGAAAAGACAAGCATTCAGTTTCCAGATCTTTTTACTTGAATGGCAAACCTGAGATGAAGGGATGAAGAAAGTTTAATTTTCAATTTCACTCCACAAAACAGGCCAAACCAGCTGTAATCCAACCTCAGCTTAGATTAACACTTTATCTGCTAATCAGCATTAAGGTGGTTGATGTATTCTGCCAGCTTGTCACGCCATTAAGGCACACGCAAAGACCAACAAGCTGGAATTTGTTATCACCAGAAAATGTATAATTACTTTAAGTACTATCAAAAAAATTATAGGGTGATGCCTTTTGAAAATGTGTATGTATTTATTGTGAGAGATAAGGTTGTTGAAGTATATCTAATCTAAATTCATGTTCCAATTCATGTTTGAAATAATGATAGAGCCAGCTAGCCAAGTATCAGAGTAAATACCACAGAAAAAGCAACAGATTTAAAATGCTGGAGTAGGATAAAAATTTAGCATCCTTGTTTGGGGAAAGATAATTATAGACCTTGATCCTCCAAAGCTAAAAGCAGGGTTGGAAATAGGAGATGGGAGAATGAAGTAGGGAAGCATGGGTTTCTCTGCCATTTCTCTACAAAGGAAAATGGGGATGAAAATATTAAATGATCATTTCCCAAATGAGTTGTCAGTGTTTCATTTCAAAATACCGGCATCCACAGTGGGATCAAGATAGCTCTCCTATCTGTTGACAATACTGCATCACTGATAGGCAGCTGGTTGGCTTGATAGACCGCTCATAACAAGAAAGGAAATCTTACAGCCTTGCAAAGTAAAATTATGAGGCAAACATAAAAATTAGTGTTGTAAGCACTTATTAGTTCAATTGATCAGTGAATCAACTTCAGCTGTACTGGAGGCCCCATTTAATTAATGGGGACAAATCTGAATGCTCTGCAAATACACTTGTTTGTTTTTTAATAAAATATTTAGGGTCTAGTGTGTTGATGCAATAGGGAATGAAAAAGAAGATATTACAGATGAACTTTCTTTTCAACAATAAAGAGTAGCTCTTGCATATTAAAGTGTAAATTTTCTCATGCTTTCTTCAACATCTCAAAATGCACATACATTGAGGTTTGGGTAAGATGCAACATTACTGAAATGGAATCAGTTCATTGTCTGTCAGCTAAAAATTCTTAAGGGTGCAATCCTCTGTATGTTTAAGCAGAAAAAAGTTTGACAACTACCAGTATGTCCCAGCCAGCCATGCTGGATGGGGCATGCTGGGAACTGTAGGACTTTTTTCTGTCTAAACGTGCATAAGATTGTGCCCTAAGACTTCTGAGCAGCAAGGGCACAAACAATCAGTAGAATTGCATCCTTGCTGTTCAGAAGCCTGCGACCTTGGAGGCTTCCAAGTCTCCTATGCCCTGTCAGCTGAAGCCAGCAGGGCAGGAGGAGCGGTGGAAGTGATCTTTGCTTCCCTGTCCTCCGTATTTACTGATTTTTGCTAGACAGGCTTTTCAGCCCATCTAGAAAGGGTGCTTCGGAGGTCGAGGGAACAAGGCTGGAGGAGGTTTAGATAACTCATATTCTGGCCTCTCTGGTCTCCTCTCCCACCCACCAGAATGCCCCCTTTCCAGGGGTGGAAAGGCAAGGGGCGTGATAGAGGGACAGAGCACTTGCGTGATAGGGCAAATGCGTGATAGAGGCATAGAGACATGAAAGAAATCACCCACCCTGAGAAGAAGAATTTTTTAAAAATCACACCCACAAAAGGGTTTTCAGTTTCACTAGGTCACTATCATGCATTTGTCCAGCAATAGCTATGCCCCCGAATAGTGGCATGGTGAGGTAGTGAGACAGGGGATATACAGTAGGTATTGCTGGACAAAAGCGAGACAGTGACATACTGAGATAGCGAGATGGGGGGAGGTGTAAGTACTGCCCACAAAAGCGCTATTTCGGTTTAACACTTAAATTTTTAAAAAGAAGTTAGAGGCTGCTCGGAGCACACCTATACTTTACAGGGATGGCCACCAGTGTTTAATGGTAGGCAAGATGAAGTAAATGCCATGAGGTAGCGCAGAACTCTGGTAGCCAGCCCAGAAATGGTGGAAACAGTGGGGAAACACAGGCAGGGAAAACATTGAGGAAATACCCATTGATTTGGGTCAGTGAGGTGAAAGACACACCCCTGGGGAGGGCTATCCTGCTGGAGTAAATGCAGAGGATAGTGCACACCACAACAGAAGCACAGACAAGCTGAATTAAGGAAAACAATCGGACTAAAAGTAGTCTCAGAAGAACTGGGTTTTTGGCGTGAAACTCCAGAGTGGCTGCGACATGGCCATGACATCATGTATCCCTAATGACATCCAAACGCAGCCAGCTTGGAGTAAGTCACTCGTGGAGACACCAATCCCCCCCCAAAGTCTTGGATCTCTTCTGTGTGACAACCCTTCGGTCATTGAGTGCTATCATGTTCTCCCTCTGTCTTCTCATCTTCCTGTTAAACATGCCCAGTTCCTTCAACCTTTCCTCATAGCACTTGCTTTCCATATCACTATAATCACTGCCCTCCTCTGAACCCATTCCAATTTGTTTACATCCTTCTTGAACTGTGGCATCCAGGACTGGACACAGTTTATTCCTGAGCCAGTCTGACTTCAGCTGTGGATTTTCCCCATTTCTACTTTACGGATGGGGTAACATTGGACAAGGATAAATGAACTTGTTAAAAATTGATTAAACCAGATAAAACATAGATAGTAAAACCCAAATTTTTACTTTAATCACCCACCCACGCACCCACCATACCCTCAAGCCCGCTGAAATGTGAAAGTTTGTACACTTCTGAAAGATATTCAGGCTATGGGTTCTGTGAATCTCCAGAGAAAGAGAGTTAATAGAAAGCTATTTAAAACAAAAATACCTCTCTATCTGCCTTGGTGATCAGTATAATTAAGAGGGAATTATTGGTCAATCATAGAACTTCTGTACACATTTTTTTAATACAACAAACATACAATTTCATAAAAGGCTAAAATGCCAGACAAGGTTGGATCCAACGTCATTCTAGCAGACATCCACTTGCACAACAGGATGTCCACTCGCACAGCGGGTCTTCCCCATCCTCTTCTCCCTTCTGCAGCCACCTGCACACACTTCAGATCTGCTCCAGAAGATCTCCTAATCCTCCAGAGCAAATCTGGGGGGCATTGAAAGGCAGAGGGGAAATCCATTACGCTAATGGCTTCCCGTTTGTTGATGGAACAGCACTCTTGGAAAACTGTTGAGGAATCTGCCTCATACCAAGTCAGACCATGGGTCCATCTAGTCCAGTATTATTGACACTGACTGTCAGCAGCTCTCCAGGGTTTCAGACAGGAGATTTGCTTGCCCTATCTGGAGATTCCAGGGATCGAATGTGGGACTTTTGCCATGCAAAGCATGTGTTTTACCCCTGAGCTATGGCCCCTTCCCTAATTTACATTTACTATTTACATGTTCTGTTATGAAACCCCGAATTGGAAGAAAATGATGGTTCGGGCTAGAAAAGACCAAGTTTCAACTTAAAAGGAAGGCATAGCTTCTGCCATCTTTCTCCCATGGACTTTTACCAAGTCAGATCACTGGTCAGTCTACTTCAGTACTGTCTACAATGACTAGGAATGGCTCTCCAACCTTTCCAAACGGGGTCTTTCCCAAAGTGCATGCTCTGCCAATGAGCATGTGCTTCCCACCCATCTCTTCAGTATCAGTTAATTATATTGCAGCCGACATTAGTTTTAATGGCCCCTTTATGTAGAGGGGGTTGAGGAAAACTGGAGAACAGTCAGGGACGTAGCTCAGTGGTAGATCTCATCCTCATCCTAAAGGTCCCAGGTTCAGACTTTGGCATCCCCAGGTAGAGCTGGGAAAGGAAGACTCCCGTCTGAAACTCTGGAGAGCTGTTGCCAGTCAGCACAGACCAGCCTTCCCCAACATCTGGTGCCCTCCATATGTGTTGGGCTGCAGCTTCTATCATTCCCAGCCAGCACTGGGGAAGAGTGGTATAGACAATACAGTGCTAGATGGGCCAATGCTCAAAGTCACTATAGGGCACCTTCCTATATTCCTAATGTTACTTCACTATCTTCTTTAACTAATTGTTGCCAGGGAGACAGAGTGAGGTGAGGTGAGTCAGAGGAAGCTACGTGTTCCTCTCAATGGGCATTACAGGTCTACTTTAACACCTTTAATAAGAAACTATGTTATTAAATTTTGTGTGCCCTATTAAACAGCAATTTCTCTCTCTCTCTCTCTCTCTCTCTCTCTCTCATGCACACACACACACACACACACACACAAGGAATTCTTCATCCAAGAATACCACAGCTCCTGTTTGTCATTCGCTATGGTCATACATAATGTTACCACTCTTCAAGACGAATTACACCATAGGAAAAATTAATTCCAGAGGTTCACACAACCCTAGGTTTTCTAATCTGATTTCCTTTCATTAAAGCTAGTGCTGTGTCAAATCCTGCCCCCTATTTTTGGGAGTTTTTTCTTTCCCTGCAAAAGAGGCATTGTTTTTTCTGCCTCTTTCACAGGGAGGGGAAGAATTTTGGAGAATTTTCTCCTTGGGGCGGGGGTCAGGGTTTCCACATACCTTTTTTCAGTGTAGGCAATTCTTGAAGGGCATTCCTTCTATTTCTTTAATTTTTTTTAAAAAAAACAGACCCCTGCATTTGTGGGAGCCCAGGACTCTTCTCCAGCCAGGAGTTCTTCCTGAATGCCTATTAGAGGGAGAGGTCACATGGTCTCCTGGGAGTTCAGAAGAAACTGCAGAGCTGGAGAAGAGTCCTGGGCTCCTGCAAGTGCAGGGGGTGTTTTTTAAAAAATAAAAAGTAGACTGAAGACCCCTCATGAACTGCCTACACTTAAAAAGGTATGTGGAAACCCTGTCCCCACCCCCAAGGAGAAAGTAATCCAAAATCCTCACCTCTCCCAGCCTCTTTCGCCAGAGTTTTCATTTTGCCACCACCCCACCGCACCCACAAAATGTTGAAAAATTGAAGAATCAAAATTTTTGGCACAGCACTAATTAAAGCACTTGGGAAAATGCATATGGAAGGCATTGTAAGGTGAGGATTTGTATTGCAGTCCTGTAAGCAGACAACTGCCCTTGGGGCCCTAACAATGAGGCAGAGTGCAGGTCCCAGAAGCCCTTGCCATGCCCATGTAATAGACAAAAAAACAGAAAAGAACAAAGACAGAAAATAAATACAGGGTGGAGTGAGCTATGAGCTGCACCACTTCAGAGAAGCCTTCTCCAACCTGGTACCCTCCAAATGTGTTGGAACACAACTCCCAGAATCCCCCAGCCAACATACATTTAATTTAAATGTATCCATCAGGTTGAAGTCTGCAGGTACATCTTCAGTCACGAGGGGGAGACTTCCCTAACTAGCACACAGCTTTGCAGTCTATACACTTTGAAGCTGGGGAGTTAGTAGGTCAAGGGACGGAGTTATGCACCTGCCCCCCCCCATCCTGCTGAGGACTTGATGGTACATAGAGAGTCATCCCCTTCCTAGACACTATAAACCAGCTTCTTCTTGAAACCTGGAGTCTTGGAAACAGAATTATGTAAAATATGCATGTAACTACAAAAGCTGTTGCATGGAGTTGGAGCTGAAAAGAGTTTGGGGGAAATTCTCAGGCAAGGACTCCTAATTTGATCCCCCACCCACCCCCAGCACTCCATGTGATAGATGGTGTTGGATTCAGAGCTTTCAACAGAACAAAAACTTGTCAACATGCCTCCCTCAGTCCAGTAAGGAAAAACCACTCTGCTGAACAAAGCAAGTTGCCTTATAGTGGATGAAACTATTTTTCCATTTAGCCCAGGCATGCAAACAGCACAGGAACCATAAAGCCACCTGAGAGGATCTCCCAGATTGTTTTCTAGAAGGTGATCTGCCACTCTCAGACTTGTTTGGTGCTACTGTTCTGAGAAAGCAGAGCAAAGCACAACTTTTTTTCTCTCATAAAAGTAAAAACGGAGGAAGAGGGTGCTGAAATGAAATGAAATGAAATATTCTTTATGAAAAAAGGATGAGATGGGATACAATGAATAAAAAGGATATAAAATAAATATATGAAGAAAAAAAGATGGGATGGGATGAAATGTATGTGGGGGGAGAGTTTGTGTATGTGCGGAGGAAGAGTGTATGTGTGTGTATATGTGGGTGGGAGAGAGAGGGGGGGTGTACATGGGGAGAAGTGTATACGTGTGTGCACACACATGCATGGCCCCCTGCCCCACATCCAACACCGGATGTGGCCATTGGGGCAAAAAGGTTGTGCACCCCTGATGTGTCCAATGCTATTCACTTTGACAGGCAGGAATTCCCCAGAGCCACAACCAAGGTCCCCCATCACCATCACCTGCTACCTACTCCTTTTTGCTGAAGATGCCAAAGATTGAACTGCGACCTTCTTGCTGCAAAGCATGTGCTTTGCCACTGAGTCATAGTTCCTCCCCCTAGCTTGCATAGTTGATGAGGATGCCAGTGCACATTATAAGCACATAGGAGCCCTAACGGATCAGACCAAGGGTCCATCTAGTCTAGCATCCTGTTTCCCATAGTGGCCAACCTGATGTTACCTGGGACAGAGTAGGGTATGACAATGTGCCTCCTAAACCACATTGTGATGTTCATCTGGGCCCCATTGGAAAGGCTGGGTGCACCTCCTCTTCTGGACCCACCAGTTGTTACATGCAACAAGTTGCCCTCAACCAGAGCTGGGTTTGGTCCATTGCATTCAGCAAGCAGATAATTAAACCTTTCGCCTTATAATTCATCAAGCCTATGAAGATATCTCAGTGGCAAAGCACCTGCTTTGCATGCAGAATGTCCCAGGTTCAACCCCCCAGAGTCTCTAAGTACAGCTAGGAAAGACTCCTCCTTGAAACCCTGAAGCCAGTCAGTGTCAACAATACTGGTCTAGGTAGACCAAGGGTCTGAGTCAGTATAAGGCAGCTTCTTATGTTCCTAAGACAATTTCAGATCTCAATATTTTTTTAAGTATCCCTCCAAATTAAAATTTTAAAAAACAATGTTGAGTATGTGTGAAATTGCATTCCAAGTTCTTGGCAGAGTGCACGCAGCACTAGGAGAATGAAGCAACAGCAAACCATTAATTGTCCCACATTATATTATCAAAATTAGGGGTAAGAAACAGACCCAGCCATGTGATTCACAGAGTTTGAAAGAGCACAGAAGTGGATGGTTCATTCTATATTGTTTAGGTTTTGTGTTTTTCAGGGGTTTCCCCCCCAAATATCTTAAACATCTGTATAAATGATATTACTTCCCTTTGGGGATTTGTGAAAGAATGCCAGTTCGGGGAACTGCAGTCCAAGTGCCAAAGTCTCTCAGACAATCCATCTGATCTTCACAAACAGCTGATAGGAAAGATTGGCCATGGAAGCAGACAGAAGTGAAAATTAATTAGGTGATAACAAAGCCTGTTGCTGGCAAAGAGAGACACAAGCCATCTTTTTCTGTAAAACAAGGAAACAATGTTAAAGAGCTACATACCAAAAACACCCTGAATGTACACAGAGCAGTGATACAACCTGTTCAACATTGCAGGGACCCATGATACCTTTGACATGGCCAAGAAGCCACTTCTAATATTGTTCTTCAGACAAATGGAGCTGTCTTCTACTGAGACAAACCACTGGTCCTTCTCATCTGACTGGCCACAGCTCTCAATCTAAGGGTGCAATCCTATCAGGATAGTCAGCTATGTCTGAACTCAGAGGCGGCAGACTATCCAATGCAGGGCGGACAGAGCACAGAGGGGATCCTCTCCTCTGCAATCCAGTTGCCCTGCATTTGCGGCTAGACAGCCGATTTTGGCTGTTTAGCTGGGGTCGTCACAGCAGGACGGGGGGAGGCTGGATGATGCATAAGAAGCATTGTAACAATGCTTCTGAGGTCTCCCCCCCCCCCGGAATGCCCCCTTTTCATCTGCTTTGCGCTGCAGTTATGAGCATGGAGAGAGAAAACAACCATGCTGCCTGCAAGGTGGCGGGGCAGGGGCTCCAAGCTCGGTTCCTAGAAACTGAAAAATCCTATGACTGTCTAGACACTGCCTAGCAGCCATAGGATTGTCCCCTAAGGCGGGGTTGTTGAACCTTTTTCAACCTGACAGCCAAAATCCATTTCAGAGAAGCTCTTGGGAGTCACATTCCACTGGTGGGTGGGGCCTAAGCACAAAAGCCAGGAAACCAAATTGTCCAGGGAAAGTAACATGGCCTCTGGGGAACCCTGGAGTAGGGATGTATGGCTTTTGCAAAATCTGTTCCATCTGTGCTTCGCGGATTGTCAGGTGCCTTTCATTCCATTGCCCGCTCGCTCATTGGAGGAATCAGATTCTTCTGAATTTTCCGGATTTGTGCACATTCACATTTGTAAATCCCCCCCCCCAACTGCTCAACACCCTGGGCCAAATGTGCATTTTCATGCTTTAACCTATGGGGGAAATGCACATTTTCAGCTGGTGCTTTTATTTTACGTAATTTTCTATGACTAAATTTGCATAAGATTCCAGAAAGTTAAAAAAAAAAAAATGCTCTGCAAGTCCATGGAATCTATGCGACTTGGGAAAAGCCAGTCCACTGTGGAATCTGCAGGTCAGATTCATAGAAATCTGAACTCATTTGATTCTGGTGCAGATTTCTCTGACAGCTCCACCCTGGAGAGCTGGATTGAGACCCCAGGCAGGCAGGCTTTTGTCTGTGGTTCTGCACCCCTGGTCTAAAACCTGAGGTGGAGGTCTTTCCATCCCTCCTGTAATGTTTTTGGATCCAGAAACAGGTTGGAACAATAAAGGATAACTTAAAATATTACTATATTCTAAGAAGCCTCTAAAAATATCTTGTACAACAACCTACAGGCCTTTGGAACTGCCCAGGTCATTTGACTTTAGGGCAAGTCCTCAAATTACCAACTCCTTGATACTAAGGGAGTGTCACTAAAGTATAAACTCTGTCATTACACCTCCTATCTGGATTGTTTTATACAGGGACACCCCAGCACATTGCATTGGACGTGCTCTAGGGGCCACACACTATGCAGGGCGTGGGCCAAGCATGCTGGGCCGCAACACTTCCTTGCATGAACTGCACTCATGATCAAGAACACACCCAACACCCCTGTGCAATTGCACATTACAAGAGAAGGTCAATAGTGGTGAGAAAGCTATCGTTCAGGGAAGTTCATCCACCATTACTGATCTGTATAATGCTAGTTGAGGAAGCCCTGATAATTTATTTATTACATTTATATCCTATCTTTCCTCCTCCAAGGGCCTCAAGGTTGTGTACATGGTTCTCCTTCCCTGTATTTTCTCCTCACAACAACCCTGTGAAGTAAAAAAAGAAAAAGGCTGAGAGATGGTGGCTTGCCCAAGGTCATCCAACAAGTTTCATGGCTAAGTGGGGAATTGAACCTGGGTTTACCCAGTCCTGGTCCAATACTCTAACCACTACACCACACACACTCTCTGATGAGCTTCATCAGAAAAGGTTGATAAGTTCTTCAGGGCACAGTTTAAAAACTGCTGGATAAAACTACACACACTCCTCCAGTCTATCTGTGTGTTCTTTACATGAACTACAGTACATACTCTCTGCCTTATCATTCCCACTATTTACCAACTTCAGGGCTGAGTGCTGTTACTGATTTAGCCAAAACAGCACTACACATAAATGAGCGAGGTATTAGCAGGCTCAGAGAAATCCCAAGGTTTGCGGAAGCACAAGGAAAACTTTGGGAACAAATTTAAGGGGACAACACCTCCATCCCCAAAAAACAGCCAAATGAGAACTGAGCATGCTCAGTGGAAAACAGAATGCTGACTGACAGTCGAGTGGTGGGGAGACAGAAAACCGGGGAGGGGGGAAGGTACTAGATAGAGGGCCTTCTCTTTGGCGGCACCTCCATTGTGGAACACTGTCCCCAGAGAAGGTCATCTGGCATTTACCTTATTGTCCTTTCAGGACCAGGCAAAGCCCTTTTTATTTTCCCAAATGCTTTACATACAGTTTTAATACTGCTGCCTGTTTTATGCTTTTATGACTTCGGGGTTTTTTGTTGTTGTTGTTTGTATTTACATTTATTATTGTTTTATTCTTTTTGTATATTGTCTTGGGAGTATAAATGAATCTAATTGAAGGGTGGTAGAAAAATACCTAAAATAAATGTACATACAATAATGAAAAAATAATGACATCTCATCAGGGGAGATCTTATCCAGGGAAGACAAATATAGCTCAATTGGCATTGGAAATATTTGATGAAAAACATGACTAGGAAAACAGTGATAAATGTATAATTTGTTAGGAAGAACAAGTGGGACCAGCAGCAGAATGTTGCAGCGTGGGGTGCTCCTATTCAGGGTTTCAGACAGGCAGCCATGCCGTTTTCTAGGATACTCCATGAGCTATCTGCCTCACCTTAGATGGTGGGAGCATTTGCAGGAGGTCTTCCAGGAGGTCGACCACACTTGGAATACTGTGTACAGTTCTGGTCACCACACCTAAAAAAAGCTATTGTAGAGTTGGCAAAAGTGCTGAAAAGGGCAACTAAAATGATCAAGGGGCTTGAGCAACTCCCCTAGGACAGCTGGGATTCTTTAGGATTTCTTAGGAAGCATTAGTAACAACAAAGCTAGCGGAGATGACAGTATTCCAGCTGAGCTATTTAAAATCCTAAAAGATGATGCTGTTAAAGTGCTGCATTCAATATGCCAACAAATTTGGAACACTCAGCAATGGCCGCAAGACTGGAAAAAGTCAGTTTACATTCCAATTCCAAAGAAGGGCGATGCCAAAGAGTGTTCAAACTACCGCACAATTGCGCTCATTGCGAAACTCAAGCTGGGTTTCGAAGAGGCAGAGGAACTAGAGATCAAATCGCCAACATTCGCTGCATCATGGAGAAAGCAAGAGAATTCCAGAAAAACGTCTATTACTGCTTCATTGACTACGCTAAAACCTTTGATTGTGTGGATCACAACAAACTGTGGCAAATTCTTAAAGGGATGGGAGTACCAGAACACCTTACATGTCTCCTGAGAAACCTGTACGAGGGTCAAGAAGCAACAGTAAGAACCGGACATGGAACAACCGAGTGGTTCAAAATTGGGAAAGGAGTACGACAAGGCTGCATATTGTCACCCTGCTTATTTAACTTATACGCAGAGTACATCATGAGAAATGCCGGGTTGGATGAATCAGAGGTCGGAATTAAGATTGCTGGGAGAATTATCAACAACCTCCGATATTCAGACGATACCACCCTAATAGCAGAAAGTGAAGAGGATCTAAAGAGCCTCTTGTTGAGGGTGAAAGAGGAGAGTGCAAAAGCTGGTTTGAAACTCAACATTAAAAAAACTAAGATCATGGCATCTGGCCCTATCACTTCCTGGCATATAGAAGGGGAAGAAATGGAAGCAGTGACAGATATTACTTTCTTGGGCTCCAAGATCACCGCAGATGGTGACTGTAGCCATGAAATTAAAAGACGCTTGCTCCTTGGGAGGAAAGCTATGGCAAACCTAGACAGCATAGTAAGAAGCAGAGACATCACCTTGCCAACAAAGGTCCGTCTAATCAAAGCTATGGTTTTCCCAGTAGTAATGTATGGCTGTGAGAGCTGGACTATAAGGAAGGCTGAGCGCCGAAGAATTGATGCTTTCGAACTGTGGTGCTGGAGAAGACTTTTACGAGTCCCCTGGACTGCAAGGAGGTCAAATCAGTCAATCCTAAAGGAAATCAACCCTGAGTGCTCATTGGAAGGACAGATACTGAAGCTGAAGCTCAACTATTTTGGCCACCTAATGCGAAGAGAAAACTCTCTGGAAAAGACCCTGATGCTGGGAAAGACTGAAGGCAAAAGGAGAAGGGGACGGCAGAGGATGAGATGGCTAGATAGCATCACCGATGCAATGAATATGAACCTGAGCACACTCCGGGAGAGTGCGCAGGACAGGAAGGCCTGGCGTGCTATGGTCCATGGGGTCACGAAGAGTCGGACATGACTGAACGACTGAACAACAACAATAATTTATTATTTATTTATTTGATAGATTGATTTACTGTATCTAAAAATGAATACATATCTAAGCTGTTTACAAAGAAATACTCAAATACATCAAAATAAGTACCAACACAATTATATAAAACATTTATAAAAACATTAAAACCAGGTAATAAAAAACACCATAATTAGCAATCAAAACTGGTTGGCACAATCAGTCAGGGAAGTTCTGGGCAAGGAGATGGATCTTTAATCGGTGCCCAAGACACATCACAATTGGTGCCTCCAAAATACTAATGGGGAGGCATTCTATAAGGTGGATGCCGCCATAGAGAAAGCCCACTTCTGGGGACATTGTAGTACAACCAGCAAGGCCTCCTTCGATGATCTTAATGATCATACAAGACTATAAAAGGAAAGGCAATCTGCCAGTAACCTGGTCCCACACTGCGACAAGCAAATGGCAATCAAACAACATGGCAATCAAACCAAATGGTTGTGACAAGCAAACGACAAGCAAACAGACCCTGAAATAAAAGAAGAGTTTGGCCTCTGCCCACTAACTCCAGGTGCCTTCTCTGCACTTTCAAACCAATGCTGAACTGAAACTCAGTTATCTTTTGAAATTCATGCTTCCCCAAATTTTGTAATGCAGTTCTCCAGTAAAAAAAGAAAAAAGAAAGAAAAAGAATGTGTAACAAATATGTATATTATGGGAAACTGCACACAAAAATACATACATTAATGAAAATAACATTAAAATGCATTATATCAGGACAATTACTTGTGAAAAATGTGTACGTTAAGCCCAGCTGGAGTCCACCAGGAAAAGAGCCTTCAGTGTGGCGGCCCCCTTCCTGTGGAACTCCCTGCCTCTGGAGGTCAGACAGCGCCAATGTTGTGTTGTTTTCAGTGCCTCCTGAAGACATTGTAATTTCAAGAGGCCTTCCTTGAGTGACCAGCCACTGTTTATTAAGTTCAGAATGTGTTTCTTTTAAAATGTTTTAATGTGGTGTTTTATTGTTTTACCTTTGTTGTTGATGTGGAGCAGCATATAAATGTTGTAAATAAATAAATAAATAAATGCATACAAAAATCTGTGTATTTGGGGAAGTGTGCACAAAAAGGTGTGAGAATTTTCATGTGAACTTTAAAAATATTATCAAAGGTTGGAACAAACTGAATTTAAGATTGGAAAAGTGGGAAACTGCAAGAAACTGAAACTGACAGATTTGTTCATCCCTAGTGTGGCTATTTCTGTTGCCAGCTCCATACAGATCACAGAGGATGCTTAGCTCGTGACTCATATGTTGTGCTATTCAACTGGATTATGAATGGCTGAAACTACACGTGAACTGACATAATGAATGAGTTCTTGTGGTTCAGGGATGCCATGGTTGCCTCTCCTCTGTGGATTCATGCCACATTTATTTGTTTGGCTTTAGGATTTATCTCCCACCTTTCAGTCGAATGATCCTCAAGGTTGCATGCAATAGATTGTCAAAATACACAAACACACATATATACACAAACCTCTAAATCAGGGGGTGTTGAACCTCAGACCAAATCCAACCTGAATGGGGTCCCAAAATGGCCCGCTGGGGCTCCCCAGATGGCCACACTACTTTCCACTGGCCCTACCTCCTTTCTCCTAACTGACTCTAGTTTTAAGATTTCCCAGTTTTTGCAGTTTTTTCCCCATTCTAAAATGTTGAAACACTGCCTTAAAACTTAGTTAGTGGTAGTAAGTGCTTCAGGCTAAAATATGTTGGTATTTTTTGTATTTTGGCCCTGCCCCTTTTGGCCTCACCCCCTTTTGTCTTTTTCCTTGCCCACTATTGGAATGCAGGCCCTGAGTGCATCTCCAAAATGGAATTCAGCCCACAGGCTGAAAGCGGTTCGACACCTGTGCTTGGAACCCACACAACCCAGCAGCCTTTTGTTCCCTGCCTGACTCATAGGGCCAGAGTGCGCTTCTATAGTCATAAGAACATAAGAAGAGCCCTGCTGGGTCAACCAAGGGTCCATCTAGTCCATCATTCTGTTCACATAGTGGCCGACCAGCTGCCTGTGGGAAACCCATAAGAAGGACATGTCTGCAATAGCATCCTCCTGTTTGTGTTCCCCAGCAGCTGGTATACAAAGGCATACTGCCTGATGCTGGAGGTATGACGGCAACAGGGAGTTGGACTAAGTGTTCCTTCTGGTGGAGACTGTCCTGTTTCAATGCTGGCAAGGGCCTTGGGCAAGGCGCAGATAGTCTCAAGAGCAGCAGCGAGAGCAACCAGTTCAGTCCAGGGTCATGCACAGGAATTCCAAGGAGGTTTTGCAGGCTTGGGCAGAGGTGAGGTCAAAGCAGTCCAAAGGTCAGTTCACAAGCGTCAGTTTTATCACGCATCAAGGCCGGTCAGGGGGTGTCCAAAAGCGTCATGCGGGTGGATAGCTGTGGGTCTAGTAGCCTGTCAGGTCTGGTGTCTTGAAATGCAATGCCGAGGTTACAGCGCTGTTGTTCACAGCAGAGAGCTGGCGTCAGCTGGGCTGATTTGTAGCTGGTCATTAATCAGCACAGCTGGCTAATTAGGTCAGCGTGTTGCTTTGAAGGGAGGCCCCACATGGTGACTTCCTTTTGTTCTTTTGCTGCTCCCGTTGATTCTGTGCCGTTCCGAGGGATGGATGATCTCAGGCTCTGCTTCCAGCATTTGGAGGAATTCAGGAACAGTTCAAGAGTGGCCAGGTTGTTCCTGTGATGTTTCCAGGGCAGGACTGTCAGCCAAGGCCTCCTGTCCCTTGCTTAGCTCTGGCTTGAGCCCATTGTGCTGGCTCTCCCCCTCCTCTTCTTCCTCAGACGAATTGTCCTCCAGGTAGGGCATGACAGAGACAGGGTAAGCAAGCTCCTTGCAACTGCTCTTTATTTGGCCAATAGATGGGGGCCAAGATGACCTCCCCTTTGCCACAATGTTATTCCTGGGAGACAGCCTCCCAATGGCCCTCGGATGACCTGACTGGTGGAAGAGGCCAAATTGTGCTTCTGCTCAGCACTGCAGTCCTAGGGCAACTCCATCGCTCTGGTAAAGCAATAGTAACATAAAATGTGAGGGAGCAATTGCGTGATCGCCCATCCATCATGCTACCACCGCCACCACTATCCCAGGTGCACAGTCTCTGTCATGCAAAGTAACCACCTCATCAGCCCACTCCACATGATTTCACAGCATGGTGAAGAAGCCAACTGGCTGAGAAGCAGGAATGTATGGGAAATTTGTTCTGTTCATGTTGGACCCAGTTGGACCCAATTTACCAGTTTGCACCTCCTGGGCCCGAATGTAATCTGCAGTTGAAGTCCATACTTTTCTGAGTTTGCCATGCGATTGGTGGAACAAAAAAAGAGTGCGTTAGAAAAATGTGCACATTTTTAAAATGTGCACGAAAAGATCCGTACTTTCGAAGAATGCACACAAACACACTTTAATCAATGGGAGAAAAATGCATACGTTTTTTAAAATATGCACAGAACTGATGCATAGATTTTGGGGAATGTGCACAAAAATCCACACAATTTTTCATGCAAAAAGAAGAAGAAAAAAAAAGCTCACAATCTGATACTGACACGAGTTGGAATGAGCTTTGACGAGGAATTCAGATAACCTTCACAAGCTCAACATCTACTTGATTTGCACATCCCTAATAAGACGCTGCCTACAGTTTTGAACATATTGAAAGAGAAAGCGGGGGTGAACCCCGCAAGCCAACTCTCTTTTCTGCAGTTTTTTAGGATGCATTTCTTGTTAATTTTCCTTCATCTTGTTGGGTAATACAACACCCACGTCAAGAGTGGAAGAATGGACTCTGTGCGGTGATAAAACAAGGTTGCAGTTATAAAATATGCTTCCCTTTGGCTTTTGAGTATCTATGAAACCCATTTATTGCCTCATATACTCCTCCTTCATCAACTTTCTGTCTCCTAATTATCCGGCATAAGAAATGTAATAAATAGCTAATGATGCTCAAAGTGGCAAAGTTATAAACATTTATTTGAACACCTTGAATATTATGAGCTATTTTATGTTGATTACTTTGACTACCTGCCCATACTTTTGGTGTGTGTGTCTGTGTGTGTGTGTGTGTGTGACCATTTTGTTCTGGGGTCGGTGGGTGCTGAAAGTTGCCACTTATTTACAGATTAGGCCCATTTCAGTGGGACTACCCCTGAATCAGTGGCTTGAGCACTCAAGCATAGGGATCCAGTTTATTTTATTGAAATACATATATCCCACCTTTCCAAGGAGGCCAATATCAAATAAAAGCAATAATAATGCTGCAAGTTGGGGTGTGGGTCAAGATGACCCCTCAAGATTCGCTGTGTGATTCTTGACTCTACGACCACAGGGCAGAATCCCTTTCAGCCCAAGGGCTGAATCCCCTTTGGAGAAGCTCCCGGGGGCCACATTCCAGTAGCAGGTGGGGCTAAAGGCAAAAGGGGCAGGGCTAAGATACAAAACATACCAGGATACTTGAGCGTAAAGCTGCCAATAACTAAGCTGGAGTTACTTTCAGAATGGGGAGAAATGACACCAAAGCTGAGAAACCACCAAATTATTTGGGGTCAGAGGAAAGGGGGTTGTCCATTCTTGGAACCCTGGAAGGCCAGATTAGGACCACAGGCTGGCTAAATGTGGCCTCCAGGCCTGAGATTCTATAAGTAAATCTATCACTATAGGTTGCCCTGTGGCAATGCCTCTTAAAACATGACAAAAGGTTGTTGATAGCCTGTAATATTCAGGTGCTGTGTCATAATGAGTGCTAAGATAGCCCAAGAAAGAATAGGTGATGGGCAGAGATGACTGATCCTTATTAAGAAC
Source organism: Heloderma suspectum (assembly GCF_057233095.1). Classification (NCBI taxonomy): domain Eukaryota; kingdom Metazoa; phylum Chordata; class Lepidosauria; order Squamata; family Helodermatidae; genus Heloderma; species Heloderma suspectum. Next base: position 28,376,310 of record NC_139461.1, on the reverse strand, counting down.
ATAAGAAGAGCCCTGCTGGATCAGACCAAGGGTCCATCGAGTCCAGCGTTCTGTTCAAACAGTGGCCAACCAGCTGTCAACCAGGAACCCACAAGCAGGACATGACCACAACAGCACCACTGCCACCCTGCCCATGTTCCCCAGCAACTGGTGTACATAGGCTACTGCCTATGTACATATACCTACGTATATTCCACACACGCGCACACACACGCACACACACAGTCTGTCTCTCTCTCTCTCTCTCTCTCTCTCTCTCTCACACACACACACACACACACACACACACACATGACTGGAGGAGGTGATGAGTCAGGCCTGTGTGTAAGCAGGAAACAAAAGGACAACCTGGCTGTTGTCTTGGGGTAGGACTAGAAGAAGAAACTTTCCTGCAAGATTTAATCATTGCTTTTTAACCAGGTTCCACCAGACATTTTTTCATTCCTTGTAAGCAGGACCATGGTTCGTTCAGAGTGTAGAAAATACAGAATTAACAGCGCAATCCTATCCTATGCATATTTGCTCAGAGGAAAGTCCTATTACATTCAATGGGGCTTGCGTCCAGTAAATGGGATTGCAGCATAAGTATCATACTAGGTATAAAATTCAGCTTCCTGAGAATTTCAACTTGGTTAAAAAAGAAGAAGCTTCTAGGTCTCATGGTTGCAAAGATAGGTTTGAAAGTGTGTGAGCACTGAGTTGAAATCTTGGAAGCTAAAGGGGTGGCTTCATCTGAGGTAAGGGCCTCAGAGTAAAGGTGCTTTGACCTTCAGAGGTTAGGAAAGTAGGTACCAGTGATAGAGCCTTTTCTGTGGTAGCTCCCTGGTTGTGGAATTCCTTGCCAGAGCACATATACCTATTATCTTTTAAATGCTAGGCTAAATCCTTCCTGTTTGTCCATACATTTTAAGAGCAACAAAATTGCTTTTCTCTTTTTTTTTCTGTCTATCTGCATTATGTCATTTATTTAGATGTTTATTTCAGTGATTTATTCCTTGTATTTTATATCATTTTCATTGATTGAAAGCCACCTTGAGGGCTAGTATAGTGGAAAGGTGGGATAGAAATGCCTTAAATAAACATCTAACAATTTCAAGCATGGGAGCAGGGCCTTGGTGACCTGCCACAATGTTGTATTGAGGCACAGTGAATTAACTGTACACTCTCTGCTTATATACAACCCAATGTTCAGACTTTGCCTTCTTTGTCTTCCCTTTAATTACAAGAAGCTTGTTGCAGGCCTGTATTAAGAGCCCTTCCTGGGAGATACATCTATAATAATAGAAGAGGTTATGTGTCTGTCTATCCAACAGCACCATAGCGCCAAGACCATGAAACATAGACACCTGAAACCTGGTGTGCATGCTAAGGGGATGCTAGAGGTGTACAACTCCACTTTGTTATTTTGTTTTAAAATGCATTTTAAGGGCACAATCCTATGCTGTCAAGTGCCCAGCCTCTGGTCTCCTTTTTAGACAAACAGGGAAGTCGGAACACTAGTCAATTACTTTTATTATACAAACTACAGCCAGATCAACAGTGCCTCAGGTTACACCTGGAATCCACAAACAGCAGTGAGGTTCTAAGTCTCTATTCAGCTTGGTATACTTCAAGACCGCTTAGGCTACAAGTAACTCCCTTTGGTTAATGCACTATGTTAGACAGTTGCAATGAAAACTGCCACCGGCTGTTTCTTTGCAACCTGAGTAGCTTACTAAGCCCCACCCTTAAGGCGGGTCCTTCCATAGAGACCTCTCACAAGCTACCAGTCTTTGGGAATGCCTTATGGCCTGGCATTGCTCCTCCCACCTGGGACGTCTCACCCTTGGATCTCTTGGACCCAATTTCTCCTCCTCCTCAAGATCCTGCATTCCCATTGTTGGAGAGGACTCTGGCTGGCACAGTCTGCATATGTTTGCTTGCAGACTTTGCTGTATCAGTGTAAAGGCTATTCCCAGCCATGAGAAGCTAGGTCCATTCGTGTGTGTGTGTGTGTGTGTGTGTGTGTACACGTGTGTGGGCTCTACATCAATAATGAAGATTCAACAGACAACACAGCTCGTACATGACAAAATTGTACCCCAGTGTCAAGTCCAGGGGTGGGCAACATACAGCCTGTGAGCCACATGCAGCCCCCACCACCCCTGCTGCTCCTCCTGAACCCCAATTTTTTAAAGGAAAAAACTGGCATCCATAGCACTATGGAGCACCAAAAGCTACATTTGTCCCCTTTAGGTCTCCATATAAAAAACTAAATTAGACATTTTTGGTGCTCTGAAGTGGTATGGACACCTTTTTTTCCAGTAACAAAAATATTATTTATATTCATTTTTGGATCACCCAGCAGACTGCAGACTGTGGCAGGGGGCCCAGGGAGCAACCCCCCCCCCCAGATCTCCCAAAGTTGCCCACCCCGGTCTAGTCCATTCTGCTTGGCTTACTCAGGCCTGTATAACTTGTGCTGTGAACTACTAAGCCGAATGCAGCCCTAGCCATATCTTGTGGCCTATCAGGGATTTGACAAGCCTCTTGTTTTTCCAGTCATGGGCAAGCAGGACCAACAGGAGGTTCATCATTCTCCTGTTGAGCCCCCTGACTGAGCAGGTATGCTGCACTTGGCTTCTTGGGTCACAAGCTCTACAGGCCTGCAGGAAGTGAAAACGCAGCAGGGCCTCCTGCAAGGGGCTGTGCAGTGTCGGAGCACCTGTTGCTCATGTCCTCTTGCATGTACTGCCCAACGCTCATTTTGTTTATTACACTGCTACAGGAAAGGCAAACTTTTTTTTTTAATGTGGCTTTTTAGACAGTGGTCGCTTTCTATCCAAAATAAGTGTGCCAACTTGTGCCAACTCAGAATAAAACACTCTTCCCCAGCATTTATAAATCATACTTAGGTTTGATAAAACTTGGTTCAGCTATAGTACTTTCATAGCATGGAGGAATATGGAACTTATTAAGATGGAGCTTGACATTCTCCAGCAAATGAATGGGAACACTTGTTCATTAAGGCTGAACATTCCCATTTTTGTGTTTAGAAAACCTGAGTACAAAAGGACCGATGCGAGGACCTGCAAGGGATGGAAATTCTTTATGCAGAACTCAACCCGGAGACAAGACACAAGGCGTTCCCTAGAGACAGTTTTCACCAAAAACCTGTAGTAGAGTTGGTAATATTAACATAAGAACATAAGAAGAGCTCTGCTGGATCAGACCAAGGGTCCGTCTAGCCCAGCATTCTGTTCACACAGTGGCCAACCAGCTGTCGACCAGGAACCCACAAGCAGGGCATGAGTGCAACAGCACTCTCCCACCCATGTTCCCTAGCAACTGCCTCTGGTACTAGAGGTAGCACATAGCCATCAAGACTAGTAGGCCTTCTCCTCCAGGAATTTGTCCTTTTAAAGCCATCCAAATTGGTGGCCATCACTCTGTAGCAAATCCCAAAGCTTAGCTATGCACTGTGTGAAGAAGGACTTCCTTTTATCTGTCCTCAATTTCCCACCAATCTGCTTCATAGGATAACCCCAGGTTCTATTATGGTGAGAGAGGGAGAAAAATGTCTCCCTATCCACATTCTCCACACCATGAATAATTTTGTACACCTTTATCATGTCTCTCTTTACCCTCCTTTTTTCCAAGTTAAACAATCCCAGCTGTTGTAACCTTCTCTCATAGGGGAGATGTTCCAGCCTCTTGTAATGTTACAGGGGGGAAAACATCAGCCAAAACATTTTGTTAAAGTGAACTTTAATCTCTTAGCAATAAATGTATCAATCATCACCCTTCAAGTTTACATTTTTATAAGGTGAGCGGGAACATGCAAAAGTTGAAAAACCACCAAACAATTGGCAGTCACGGAGAAGGGTGGGGCCAAAGGAAGGGGTGTGGCCATCTGGGAACCCCAGAGAGCAGAACTGGGACCACAGGAGGGCCACATGCTGCCCACGGGGAAGAGGTTCTTCACCCCTCCCTTAGAGACAGCCAATCAACTTCACTGGTTGACCTCAAGTTCTAGAATCATGGGAGAGGCAGTGAAAATTCTCCCTATTTTCTCCTTGCCAGGCATAATTGTATAAACCTCTGACACATCTCCCACTTAGTTGCCATTTCTATAAACTAAAAACCCTCAAACGCTTTAGCCTTTCTGCAACCAACCCCTCTCATCATCATGGCTTCCCTTTCCTGCAGCTTTTTCTAGCTCTATGACATCCTTTTTGAGGTGGGATGACCAATATTCCAAATGCGGGTGCACCAAAGATGTGTAAAAGGGCACTATGTCACATGGAGAATATGGCTCTTGGTGGCTCGTAGTCACATCTTCGGCTGTAACTCAGTGGAAGACCACATACTTGGCGTGCAGAGAGCTGCTGCCAGTCAGTGTCGACAATACTGGGCTGGATGGACCCAGGGTCTGACTCAGTAGAAGACAACTTCCTATGTTCCATGCTGGCTATAGAGGCAGTATTCCTCTGAATACCAGTTGCTGGGAAGCAGGAGCAGGAGGGTGCTATTGTGCTCACATCCTGTTTGCAGGCTTCCCAAAGGCATTTGAACGTTTGTGGAAGTAGGCATCTCGTTGGTCACTGTGCAAATGGAATGCTGGACTAGATGGGCCTTTGGTCTGATCCAGTACAGCTCTTTTTATGTTCATGGAGTTAATGTACTTACAGATTGCTCAGCATATTCTAGGAACATAACTTTCTATTTAAAAAGAACACAACATTCTGTAAGGCAGAACAGTGGCTCCTAAAATCATAGACCTAATTTGTGACATGACTGGGAGTAGAACCCAAGACTTCCTGACAGTCCAGACCACAATTTCCACATAAGAAGGAAATCTAACAAACCAGGAACAGTAATCAAGCATGTTTGTTTGTTTGTGAAGAGACAGAAACAATGCCATACCTTCAAAGGCCATTGCAGCCACTCAGATCTGCAATGTAAGAAAGAAAATTCGTGGGAAAATGTCAAGGTGAAGGAGCCAGATGCCACCACCCACCTGGGGAGTCCAGGGACAGTTTTCTTTGCCTGGGGCACTTTTTCCTCTTGGAGGAAATGAACTCTGCATATGCTTAAAAGCAGTCAGTCAATGTTGTCAGGATTTCTGAAAGCAAAAATGGGCAACTCTGAATTCCAAAGCTTCCAGTCACAGCCCCAGTGGGAGGGAGAGGGGAAGGGAAGAGTGGGCATTTCTTTCTTCTAGCAGTCTGGAACATCCTAGTTCCAGGGGCTTCTTGAAACATGCACATGCGGATAAGTACTTATGAAGGAAATCTATGAGTTGTGGTTTCTTTCCATGTATAGATCTAAAAGCCAGAATCAGCTTTAGCTTATAAAAAGCTGAGGCACAAGAGAATATATGCGCAGAATGAAAAGTTCTTCATGTGAGACATATTTGTGCCAACATCATCTTTATATTAACCATCTCAATCCAAGCCTATAGCAAACTTTTCCAGCTTTTGCAGTCTGAGCACATCTGGGAAGTCTTCCCAGAGTTTGGGGAGGGGGATAGCAATTGTCCCCCCTCCCACTTATGTTTGTAGACCAAACTCATTTCAGAGCTCTTGTCTAAAAGCCAACTCTTCTAGGACTTTTATGAATCTGTACAGGCCATGCTATGTTGAACACTTATCACTTCTTCTGGCATCAACCGGAGTCAAAACAACCAGACACTCTCTTGGCCAGGATGCAAGCTCCAAGCTGAAAGTACAAGGCAGCTTAAGTCCTTGGACAAATGATGCATGGAATGTGTGTCTACATGTTGCCATGGAGATGCCATTCAGATATGGCTTAACATTCTGTAGTAGTTGGCACAGGTCTCTTTTGGTACCCCACTGAGGCTGTGTTGGCAGGTGACGGAGACTTCAACAAGTTTTCACTGTATTACGTGATGCTCCATTCAGAAGAATATGGCCAGTGTCTCGTTCATTCCAATACAAACTTGACTACCTTGTGTTTTTTTCCTGCCATGACAACGCCACTTTTGCTATGGACAATCTCATACTACCTTAAAAGAATGTGTGGAAGTGCCCCGGTAGTGCTTCCTAGTTTACTGGGGGATCCTAGCAGGGTCTGGCTGAAGCAATGGTGTTTTGAGTGTAGAAACAAACACACAAGCCAAATACGATGGAGCACAGCAGGCAGCCAGTGACACCAGCCGTGGGAGACTCCTGGCCACAGTTATTGAAGGAGGCAGGGAAGAGAGAGAAATGGACAGCATAAGAGTATAAAACACACGGTCTGGTGGTAACAGACATTCATTGCTGTTGAACTCTAGTTGCTGACTGGCCATGCAAAGTGAGGCCATTGCATTAATTTGCAATATGTTATCTTCCTAATACACTGAGATATCGGTACACGTTTTCAGGACACATTTAGAACTTGAATGCCAGCTCAACCACTGCACCCATTTCCAAGATATATCCCCTTAAGAACTAAGATATCACAATGAAACTTGGTATCTATATTTACAACATAATTCTCCATTTGAAGTTCAAATAGCAGCTTGACCTTCTATCCATTTTCAAGGTGGTGAGAAGAAGGATGCAAGAAAATACATCTAAAATGACACTTCTCAAATATTGTGCTTACTTAACGTATGCTTCTTCCATAGCCTAGTAGATAGTACTGGGGTGGAGTCAGTGGTCGTGGTCCATGTTGGTACCAACGATGTGGGGAAATGTAATTGCGAAGTCCTGGAAGCCAAATTTAGGTTGCTAGGTAGGAGACTGAAATCCAGGACCATCACGGTGGCTCTTTCAGAAATGCTACCTGTTCCACTCACAGGGCCAGCTAGACAGGCAAAGCTGAGGAGTCTCAATGTGTGGATGAGACGGTAGTGCAGGGAGGAATGGTTCATATTTGTTAGGCACTGGGGAACACTTTGGGACAAGCCGGACCTGTATAAGAGGGATGGACTCCACTTGAACCAAAATGGAACGAGACTGCTGGGGCTAAACATACAAAGAGTGGCAGAGCAGCTTTTAAACTAAACCCTGGGGGAAAGCTGACAGGAGCTGGGAAGCATCCGGTTCGTGTTAAATCATCCCAAAGGGATGAAGATGAAAATATTTTTGATTGCCCGAATGTAGCAGGGGAGGAAATAGGCCAGGAGTAGAACTGGCTATTAAGTTCTACATGGTAGAACTTAATAGCCAGTCAAAGGAGCCAACGTCCCATAGCAAAAGATGCACACGCCAGAGGCATCTGAGGAAGGATACCATGTATGTAGGTGTTTTTATACAAATGCTAGAAGCTTCTGAGCTGGGAGAATGGGCATCTAAATGGCAAATGTGGTTCAATGTAAGCAAGTCTAAAGTGATGCACATTGGGGCAAAAAATCCCAACTTCAAGTATAGCCTGATGGGATCTGAGCTAGCGGTGACTGACCAGGAAAGAGATCTTGGGGTTGCATTGGACAGCTCAATGAAGATGTCAACCCAGTGTACAGATGTCGTAAAAAAGGCAAACTCTGTGTTAAGCATAATTAGAAAAAGGAATTGAGAATAAAACTGCCAATATCAAACTGCTCCTATACAAATCTATGGTGAAACCACACTTGGAATACCATGTAGAGTTCTGGTCACCACACCTAAAAAAAGATAATGTAGAGCTAGAAAAAGTGCAGAAAAGGGCAACTAAAATGATCAAGGGGCTGGGGCATCTCTCCTATGAGAGAGGTTACAACAGCTGGGATTGTTTAGCTTGGGGGAAAAAAAGAAGGGTAACGAGAGACATGATAGAGGTGTACAAAATTATGCATGATGTGGAGAAAGTGGACAGGGAGACATTTTTCTCCCTTTCTCAAAATACTAGAACCTGGGGTCATTCTATGAAGCTGACTAGTGGGAGATTCAGTACAGATAAGAGGAAGTACTTCTTCACCCAGCACATAGTTAAACAATGGAATTTGCTACCACAGGATGTAGTGATGGCCACCAATATGGATGGCTTTAAAAGGGGGTTGGACAAATTCCTGGAGGAAAAGTCTATCAGTGGCTACTAGTCTTGATGGCTATGTGCTACCTCCAGTACCAGAGACAGTGAGCCAATGTACACCATTTGCTGGGGAACATGGGTGGGAGGGTGCTGTTGCGCTCATGCCCTGCTTGTGGGTTCCTGGTCAACAGCTGGTTGGCCACTGTGTGAACAGAATGCTGGACTAGGTGGACCCTTGATCTGATCCAGCATGGCTCGTCTTATGTTCTCATGTTTAGCTATTATTCCTAGTAGATTTATCCCCCATGAATTTGTCTAGTCCCTCCATAAAGCTGTTGAAATTAACAAAGTGGGATCAAAAGAGAACCAAACAAAGTTGATAACTTCAATTACATACCTACCACTTTGATAGCTATAAACCCATCATGTTGTTTTGAGACATGACAAAGACACTTCTTGCTTATTTTACTAACTTGATTTCATGTGGTTAGTATAAATTCACCACCATATGATGAGAACTAGCCCCCAGACCAAGGAATCCCTTACTAAAAAGGTCCAGTCTGAAAATATTTGGCAAGCAATGCAGAATTTCCCTTTTAGGAAAATATTTGGGGATTGTTATTAATCTAATTAGACAAATAGCATGATTTTATTGTTAGGACACGTTTTATTGTGGAATTGTTATAAATATACTTAGCGGGTTATCTTTTGTAGGGTTTCTTTTAGTGCTACTGCTTAATCTCAGATTCTTAATCATGCTGAACCTTGAGATTTTTTTTAAAGTTTACATGAAAATTATTTTCCGTAGTGTACATATTTTTGTGTTCATTTTTTTTTATTGAAGAACTCCATTGCAAAATTCGGAGAAGTGCTAATTTCAAAGGATAACTGAGTTTTGGTTTGCATAGTGGTTCAAAGGTGGGAAATTAGGTAAATTTTACCACATGTGTTGCAAGGAATTTTGGGAAGTGCTGTGGGGTGCACGCTTAAGTTCCTGCAGGTCAGTGGAAAGACTTATGAGGTTGATTATTTTTCTGAGTGAACCAGCTCTATCGTAAGGTTGCACAAGCTCTCCACTGGTCAGCCCAAAAGCCAAAATCAAATGCTCACAAAAAGCTCAGAGGTACTCACACGGTGCCCCCTGTTGCTGCTGCCTCTCCCTTCCCCTGCCCTTAACAGGGCAGGGAAAGGCAGGTGTGAGCACTCTCCAGGTCCCATCAGAGTATCTTTTTCCTCTCAGGGTGGAAATGGGATTTCCAGGGTGGAACCAGGAAGACCACTGTTGCTCAGGCAAAATCACCAATCCAGAAGGAAGCCCAATGACCAGCCTAGGTGGGCAGGGTTAGTTCAGGCCCTGACATTACTTCATTGCCCTAGAAGATACTCCAGTTTTCAGCTCTGGTGGCTCACCATGAATGGGCCACCTCACACAGAGCCAAGGGTTCATCAGAGTGGCTAAGTGACTGAATTTTAAATAAGGTAGTCCCAGGTTTGCATTTTACCTCTGTCAGGAACTCACTAGGTGGCCTTAAGCAAGCCACTTTTCTCTCAGCTTCAGGTCCCTACTCACCAATATGGGTACAATACTGTGATTGAGATCTTGATAAAGTTTCCATGAAGTAATGATTCTTAAACTATGATCCAGTGGTTTGTTTTGATAGTTCATTTTGGATCATCACTTTTTTCCACCTTCAACCACATGAGAGGTTGCCTAAACCTCTGCATTTGTCTTCTGTAAATGCATGATAAATGCATGGGGGAGCCATCACACAGCTGAAGTTACCTTTGAAGTGTTCAATAGCAACCTCTTGTATTTCTGAAGCAGTTTTTCAGTTTAAATATTAAACTCTAAAGTGGTTGCCTCTTCAGCATGTGGTGTAAATGGCTTGCCTCTTCAGCTTGCAGTGGAAACTTCAAAGAAAACTCTGACACTTCAGCATTTTCCTCAGTTGTTTTAACTGTGGTCTCAAGGACTGCCTGAAAGTACACACCAAGGACTCATGGGGGTCTCTGGATCACAAAGTAGGAATCAGTGCTCTACAGAAATCAAAGTCAAATTATTGCTATCGCACCTTAATTTGTGTAATGACAATGTGAAGTATTCAGACAGACAGGAAGAATCAGCAAGAGGAAGTATAGTTCACAGATAGAACGCCAATCAAAGAGGGCCCAGAAAAGTTCATAACTGACATAAATTAAAGAGTTAATGAACATATTAGATTTAAACATTGGACCAAGGTTAGCTACGGATGATGGCTCAGTGGATGATAATGGCTTCACTGATGCTAATACATGAGCCTCTAACAAAGACCTATTGCCTCCTTGATTTACCCAGTTTTATTGACTGAGGTTAAGAAAGCATTACTTCAAATGAGAATTAAATAAAAGCACAGTAGCAGGCAACCTTGACCTCAAATTATTTAAAATAATTGCTTTGTCCATAGAAAAATTAACTGCTGATTAATGTTACCTATCTTTCTGGGCTGGTGAAATATAATAATCACTTCGCCATAAAATCAGCTCTTTAGAAAAGAGGTGCATGTTTTCCCATTACTACCAAAGAAGTGATTAAGTAAGAAAGGGTCCCAAAAGCCTTATCCAGAATGAGGTGGTAGAATTCTGGACTACACCGCTTCAGCCTGAAGAGGACATTTTGGTTTTTTGTTTGTTGTTGTGGGTTTTTTTTTTTAAATTCTTCCCCATATTGATTCCTGACATAAGCCCTGTTTAGATGACTATAAACAAGATATAATAAAGGTTCTGTGCACACGGTATAATCTATGTGTCAGGGGCAGGGCCTGCCACAACAGTCCTTCTCTCTCACTCATTTCTTTAGAATATTTTTGGATCACCCTTCTACTCAATCAGTGCTCAAGGTAATGTCCAATAAAAATGCAAAAAAGCACAATACATAAAAATGCAAAAAATCCTTAAATGTATTTTAAAACTGGTGACTAATGATAAAAACAGAGAGTGGCATTAACTATTAAAAGCTTGGCTTTTAACATTGTTTTAATATTGTCAATATAGTGTCTTCAGCAACTGTCTGAAGGACACAAAGGAGGAGGCTAATAAAACCTCCCTGGGGAGGGTGTTCCACAACTGGGGTGCTGCTACAAAAAAACAGCCCTGCTACAAGTGTTCACTAATTTCACCTCTCTAGCTGAGGGGGCATGCAACAAGGCCTCGGATGATGAGCACAGATTTTGGGTAGGCTCATATGGAAAGAGGTGGTCTTTCAGATATCCTGGCCCCAAGCTATTTGGGGCTTTATAGGTAAGAACCAGCAAACTGAATTGAGCTCAGGGAAAAACTGGAAGCCAGTGCGGCTGTTTCAATACTGGTGCTATATGTTCTATAAAAACAAAAGTCTGGCCACCATATTTAGCACTAGCTGACATTTCTGGAGAATCTTCAAGGGCAGCCCCATGTGGGGCTGTAAATTACTGTAATTTAAACATGAGGTGATTAAGGCATATATCACTGTAGCCAGATCCACCTTTCCCAACAGGGGATATAATGGGCACACCAACTGAAATGGCAAAGCCACTCATGGCCACCACTGCCACCTGACCATCCAGGAGCAGTGGTGGATCCAAGAGCACCTCCAAGCTGCATATATTGAGGGAGTGCAGCCCCATCCAGAACAGCTTGTACTCCTAATCCTGGGTTGACCTTTCCACTGACCAACAGAACCTCCATTTTGTCTGAGTGAGCCTCAGCTTGTTCATCCACATCCAGTCCCTCACTGCACCCAGACATTGGTTCCGGACTTCCACAGCTTCCTTGACATCAGTTGAAAGGTAGAAGTGGGTATCGCTCAGCATAGTGATGAGACTCAACCCCAAAACTCTAGATGACCTCTCCCAGTGACTTCATATATATGTTAAACAGCAAGGAGGACAGAATAGAGCCCTGAGGAACCTGTTAGGGCAACAGCCAAGGGGGCGAGCAACAGTTCCCCAGCACCACTTTCTGTAAACACTCAGCCAAATAGGACTAGAACCACCACAATGCAGTGCCTCCAAGTGCCATATTAGCCAAGCATCCCAGAAAGATACCATGAGTAATGGTATCAAATGTCACTGAGAGGTCCAGCAGGACAAATAGGGATGCACTTCCTCTCTCTAGCTCCTTGTATAGGTCATCAACCAAGGTTACCAAGGATCTTTCCATCTCAAAACCATGTGTCAACCCATATTGAACTAGCTCAAAAAATGAGGTAAGAACCAGGAGCTCCCCCAGTTTGAATTTTGCCTTAGCTATGAGATGGTGTTAAGCATGGGATGTGTCCAGTTCTGAGCACCACATTTTAAGAAGGACATTGACAAAGAGGAAGAAAAACGGGGTGGGGGGTAGGCAGGTGTAGTGGAGCCAGGGCTCACAGGGATGCAGCGCTGGAACATTTTTATTAGCAGGGCCACTGACATCTTCCCCCCCACCCCCAACTTCCCTGTTCCCTCTGAACTTCACAGCAATCATCACAGTAGCTGGAGGGGGAATTATTTTTCCCAGCAACAATATATTGTTCCCTGTTGTAATGCAAAGTATTTTGGAACGGTGGATCCTGAACAGGCAAGTAAGACTCATTAGCTTTAGAAAAGACCTGCTCCTGGCAGACAAAGAACAGCTAGAACTGGTTTGCTGATATGGATCAACACAGCTGAAGTTTTGGACTCTCCTGGGGTCTGTAGCTATGGAAGCTGTCACAATGAACACCTTCAGTTCAAAATTTATCACTATAGCACTGATGGTAAGGGGTTTGAAATCTAAGTCCTATGAGGAACAGTTGAAAGTCTGGGTATGTATAGCATAGAGAAGAGAAGACTAAGGAAAGGGACATAAGATGTCTTCAAATACTAATATTACATGTTGAAATGCCTGGGCAAATAAGAAGATCTTCACCTGGGGCTGAATTGACATCAAAGTGGGCACCAGACAAGCCTCTATAAATATAAAGTGAAAACATTATTTTAAAAGTTTGTTTGTTTGTTTGTTTGTTTAAAAGTAGGGCTATCAGCTGATTCAAGAATACTGAGTGGGGTGACTGGCTGAATTCACATATTGTTTTGCTATTCTGTAAATTGTACATCAAATGTTGGTTCATTGTGGTCTTTTGTCCATCAAATATCATCTGTCTGCATAGTAGGGCGTTTTCATGGCAGACTATAGGGGGGTGGTTTGCCATTGCCTTCCCCAGTCATGACTACCTTTCCCCCAGCAAGCTGGGTACTCATTTTACAGACCTCGGAAAGATGGAGTAGGGTAAATATCAAACATCAAATATCTTCTATCAAATATCGTCTGTTATCTGTCAAATATCATCTGTCATCAGTCAAATATCAAATATATCAAATATCATCTCTCAAATATCTGTATAGTAAGGTATATCTAATTGTACATCGAATGTTGGTTCATTGTGATCTTTTGTCCATGAAATATCATCTGTCTATATAGTAGGGTTTTGGAATGAGGGAGAGAGAGGGAGAGAGGGAGGGAGAGAGGGAGAGGGAGAGGGAGAGAGAAGGACTGAAGACTGCATAGTATAATCTACCAGTAAATAAAAAGGATTTTCTAAAATTACCTTAAAAAAAATTAAAAAATGGCTATGGTAACAATACTCTTGGCCTTCTTAATTTAATGATATGAACACATATATTGGTCCATATGTTCTATTTCCCAGAATGCTGGTATAGCTGTAACCTAAGCTCACTTCAAGTAAGGCATTTCCCATAAAGCAGGGGTGCAGAACCCCTTTCAGCCCAAGGGCCAAGTTTCATTTCAGAGAAGCTCTCAGGGGCCACATTCCAATGGTGGGAGGAGCTGAAAGTAAAATGGGTGGGACCATAAGCAAAAAAGCTGGGGCCAAAATTACCAAAAATGCCAGCACATTGTGGCTTCAAGCTCTTACTGCCAGCCACTAAGCCTTAGGAGAGGCATTTCAACCTTTTAGGATAGCGGGGAAAACTGCACAAAAGTTGGGAAGCCATCGAACTGGTGGTCAAGGATAGCGGTTGTTATTATTATTATTATTATTAACATTAATTGCAATAGCGAAAGCTCTCTGGGCAGTTTACAAAAATTAAAAACATTAAAAATACAGTATACAGAGATTAAAATCCATTTGCATAAAAACATACAAACAGACAATATACACAAGAGCACATATATTTAAAATAACTTCAAACAAGCAATCTCAAGCAAACAACCATAACCATAAGAGAATCCAGGACTGGTTAAAACTCATCATGTGCTGCCAAATGCCTGGGAGAAGAGAAAAGTCTTAACCTGGCACCAAAAAGATAACAACGTTGGTGCCAAGCAGGCCTCGTCAGGGAGATCATTCCATAATTGGGGGGCCAACCCACCTTCCCTTAGGTTAAAGCCAAGGGAAGGGGCATGGCCTTCTGGGGAACCCCAGAGAAATGAATTAGGACCCCAAGATGTTCTGCACCTCTGCCATAAAGAATAGGAAAGGACATGCCTGAATCCTCTAGGCAGCATAGAAGATCCTCCATAAAGCTCCAAACACCCATTCCACAGAGGAGCTACTTTTCAGAAGATGGGATCACTCCCACAAGACCACAGGCAATGAATGACTCATGGGGGCCATCTTGTGACATGAAAGTATTGCGTAAGAGCCAGCCTTTAGTTGTGTTTGTTTTAAAACCCATTGAAAGCTAAGCATGGATAAAAAAATGAATGATGTGTGTGAACCCAGGAAAATGGATATTGTTCCTCTGTGACCAGAAAGACAGGAATGGGGTTGGAGGGCTATCAGCTTGCCTCCACCTCAAATAAATGCTAGTGCCATATACAGCACAACAAGCACTTGATAGTTTATGAGAACGAATGGAAGAAAAGGCACCCACAAGTTCTTTCTATTGGCATTTTCAGAAATTAGTGTGGGAATCATTCACTGGAGCTATTTTTGCATTATAAGACATGGCTAAGATGATATGTTTAACGTCATAGCTTAATGTGCATTCCTTGGCCCTTAAGAAGCTGATGCATGAGATGATGGCTCTTCAAAAGTTCTCCAGTTGCAGATAAAAAAGATCGCCTTATATCACTGCATGCAATAATATGCAAAGCAGCTCATGCCGAGAATGTATTTTCATAACTACACAGTTTCCCTGGGGAAAAAGCTCTGAAAGAATCCCATTCTATTTAATGGAACTCTGAATGCTAAAAACTAATCTCCATTAATATTGCAAGGGTTTGTGTGCCCTAATCTTTTCCTTAGGACTATTTTAAAGAAAATGACCCTGCCTCCATAAGGAAAAAATGCAGCATTCCCTCCAATTATAATGAAGTCTTCTCTACCAGAGTAGAAATAAGAATGAATCAGGTAACAAAAAGACATCTAAGTCATAAGGGAGAAGCAGGTGGTCTCCAGTGAGTGGGGCCCCTTCCTGCCTCAACAGTATATAACCTATACATACCATTGCATCAAACTTAATGCCTCACTGAAAGAGCCATCATTTCATTTCATTTCATTTAGGGTGCAACCCTATGCATGTTTAGACAGACAAAAGTCCTACAACTTCCAGGATTCCCCAGCCAGCTTATATGGCGCCCTTATATTTCTATACCGCCCCACAGCCAAAGCTCTCTGGGCAGTTTACAAAAATTAAAAACCATTAAAACACATTATACAAAGTACAAAAAAGCTTTTACATACAAACCACATGGGACCGCGGTGGCTTAGCGGTTAAGATGCTGAACTGCAGACTGGAAGGTGGTTCGAGACCCGAGTGCTGCATGACGGAGTGAGCTCCCATCTTCAGTCCCAGCTTCTGCCAACCTAGCAGTTCGAAAGCAAGAAATTACAAGTAGATAAATAGGTACCGCCTCGGCGGGAAAGGTAACAGCGTGCCGTGCACCTCGGTGTTCAGTCATGCCGGCCACATGACCACGGAAGTGTCTTCGGACAGCGCTGGCTCTTCGGCTTAGAAACGGGGATGAGCACCGCACCCTAGAGTCGGACACGACTGGTTGGGGACACCTTTACCTTTTTTTTACAAACCACATAAACAGGTAGCACACACACAGAGACAACATATATCTAAAAACAATTTGTTAAAGAATCATCCAAAGATGATCCAGGACACAATTAAACATTATTTGCTGCCAAATGCCTGAGAGAAGAGGGCAGGTTTAACCTGCCACCAAAAAGATAACAATGTTGGAGCCAAGCAGGCCTCAATGGGGAAACCATTCCATAATTTGGGGGTTCCACCACTAAAAAGGCCTTCTCTCCTGTTGCCCCCCTCTAAGCCTCCCTCACAGGAGGCACAGGTCCATTCATGCCGGGAGCGGGGCTCCATCAGGTATTGTGGTCCCGAGCCATGTAAGTCTGTTGGTATTTATTTATTTATTTATTTATTTCATTTCTATACCGCCCAATAGCCAAAGCTCTCTGGGCGGTTCACAAAAATTAAAACCAAACAACACACAATAAAACAATGTAAAATATAGAGAACATTAAAACCACAATTTAACAATACAACCACAATAAAACCTAGCAGCAGTGCAGGAGTTTAAAATACAGATTTAAACAGCAAAGATAAAAATTTAGAAAGCTAAAATGCTAAAATGCCTGGGAAAATAAAAAGGTCTTCACCTGGCGCCGAAAGGAATACAATGTAGGCGCCAGGCGAACCTCACTAGGGAGCTCATTCCAGAGCCAGGGTGCCACAGCGGAAAAAGCCCTCCTCCTAGTAGCCACCCGCCTCACTTCCTTTGGCAGGGGCTCACGGAGAAGGGCCGCTGATGATGATCTTAAGGTCCGGGTAGGCGCATATGGGAGGAGGCGATCCTTCAGGTAACCTGGCCCCAAGCCGTTAAGGGCTTTGAATGTTAACACCAGCACTTTGAATCGGGCCCGGAAATGGACTGACAGCCAGTGCAGCTGGAGAAGTACTGGCGTAATATGAGCTCGCAGGCCAGTCCCTGTTAACAGTCTTGCTGCCCTATTTTGGACCAGCTGAAGTTTCCGGACCGTTTTCAAAGGCAGCCCCATGTATAACGCATTGCAGTAATCCAGACGAGAAGTTATCAGAGCATGGATAACTGTAGCTAGGCTATCTCTGTCCAGATAAGGGCGTAGTTGGTATACCAGCCTAAGCTGATAAAAAGTGCTCCGTGCCACTGAGTTCACCTGTGCCACAAGTGACAGTTCTGGATCCAAGAGCACCCCCAAACTATGAACCTGATCCTTTAGGGGGAGTGCAACCCCCTCCAGAACAGGTTGAATATCACCTAGCTGGGCAGACGAACCACCCACTAACAGTACCTCCATCTTGTCTGGATTGAGTTTCAGTTTATTGGCCCTCATCCAGTCCATCACCATGCCCAGGCACTGATTCAGAACAGCCACTGCCTCACCTGCTTTTGATGAGAAAGAGAGGTAGAGCTGGGTGTCATCTGCATATTGATGGCACCTCAGCCCACAGCTCCGGATAACCTCCCCCAGCGGTTTCATGTAGATGTTAAACAGCATGGGGGATAAAATAGAGCCCTGTGGAACCCCATGGCACAATTGCCATGGCACAGAGCAATAATCCCCCAGCACCACCTTCTGGAATCGGCCATCCAAGTAGGAGCGGAACCACTGTAGTGTAGTGCCTCCAACTCCTAACCCAGACAACCTATCCAGAAGGATACCAGGTCGATGGTATCGAAAGCCGCTGAGAGGTCCAGGAGAATCAACAGGGACGCACTCCCCCTGTCCCGCTCCTGGCAGAGGTCATCCCACAGGGCGACCAAAGCAGTTTCGGTTCCAAAACCAGGCCTGAAGCCCGATTGAAATGGATCTAGATAATCCGTTTCATTCAACAGTGCCTGGAGCTGTCCTACAACCACCCACTCAAGCACCTTGCCCAGGAAGGGGATGTTGGCCACTGGCCTATAATTGTTAACATCCTCTGGGTCCAGGTTAGGCTTTTTCAGGAGTGGTCTAATTACTGCCTCTTTTAAAGCGGCAGGCACCACTCCCTCTCTCAAGGAGGAATTTACAACCTCCTGGACCCAGCCGGACAACCCCTCCTTGTTTGATTTAATAAGCCATGAAGGGCAAGGGTCAAGCACACAAGTGGTCAATCGGACTTGGCCAAGCACCTTGTCCGCATCCTCAGGCCTCAGTAACTGAAACTCATCCAATAAAACTGGACCAGATGGTGCTCTGAACGCCTCTACCAATGGAACTGCATTAATCGTGGTGTCCAATTCATGACGAATCTGAGTGACTTTATCCTCAAAGTGCTGTGCAAACTTGTCACAGCGTGCTACTGAGGGTTCCACCGTCTCTCTCCCTGGCCCAGAATGTAACAGGCCGCGAACCACTCGGAAAAGCTCTGCTGGACGACACTGAGAAGATGCAATGCTGGTGGAAAAGAACTGCCTCTTTGCCACCCTCACCGCCACAGAGTAGGCTCGATAGTGGGCTCTTACCTGTGTTCGGTCAGACTCAGCACGAGTTTTCCTCCACCTGCGTTCTAGCCATCTCCCCTCTTCCTTCATTGCCCTCAGCTCAGGTGTATACCAAGGAGCTGGCCAGGCTCTGCTCAGAGGGAGAGGGCGCTTGGGCGCGACCGTGTCAACCGCCCGAGTCATCTCTGCATTCCACAGAGCGACCTGGGCTTCGACAGGAGCACCAGCCATACCAGCAGGAAAATCCCCCAGAGCCCTCTGGAATCCATCGGAATCCATTAATCTCCGGGGGCGAACCATTTTAATAGGTCCCCCACCCTTGCAGAGGGGAAAGGCCACCAGGAGTCTAAACCTCAGCAGGAAGTGATCTGACCATGACAAAGGGACAGATGTTAATTCCTCCACTTTCAGATCACCATCCTCCTGCCCAGTCGAGAAAACCAGATCAAGCATGTGTCCTTTTATATGCGTTGGGCCGATGACATGTTGGGACAGCCCCATGGTTGTCATGGCGGCCATGAAGTCCTGAGCCGCCCCGGATACAGCGGCCTCGGCATGGAAGTTGAGATCCCCCAGGACCATCATCCTAGGGGTCCTCAACACCAAGTCCGAGACCACCTCCGTCAGCTCAGGCAGGGAGTCTGATGGGCAGTGGGGTGGGTGGTACACCAACAGAATCCCTAATCTGTCCCAGGTACCCAACACAAGGTATAAACACTCAAGATCTGCACTCGAATGAGCAGGAAGCCTGGAGAGGGAGATTGAATTCCTATAGACCATGGCAACCCCCCCCCCTCCCCGACCCTCAAGTCGGTGTTGGTGCTGCACTGAGTACCCAGGAGGGCACAGCTGGGAGAGAGTGACCCCTCCCAGTTCCCCCACCCAGGTCTCAGTAATACATGCCAGGTCAGCCCCCTCATCCACAATCAAATGGTAATCTAACTGGTAATATCCAGTTAGTTTCCCTCTGCTGATGGAAGGCATCCAGGGAGGGGGGAAATTTAGGGGATCCCTCCTCCCACCTACAGCTCCCTGCTCCCCCTAAATAATCTGGTCTAGAGGGCTGGGGGACCCTCCAAAGCAGATTTGGTGGGGCAGGGCTGCAAGGGGAAGAGGAAATTGTTTGTTTTCTATCCTGCCATTCAGCCCTCCCCCACCCCCAAATGGCCCTCAAGGTGGCTAACAATAAAATTCAGATTAAAAACAAAAACTTAATTAAAACATAATATAAAAACAAATACATTAAAAACACAATGGAAAGCACAACTGTAAAATAAGTAAAAGGAACAGTAACAAACACTTAAGCCCACCATCAGCAACAGACTAGTTTATATGCCAAAGGCCTGCCTGAATAAAGGTGTCGTTGCCTGCCAGTGGAGTTGCTGAAAATTGTGTAAAGCAACTACTTGAGGATCACCAAAAAAGAGGGACAGCAAATCCAGAAAACAGGACATAGAAATGGCACATGCTGATCTATATGTATAGATCTAAATATAGAAAGAATTATTACAATTTAAATACACAATACATCTCACCACAGCAGGGAAGATTGTGACCAGGTGACCTGTGTGCCGCCTCAGTCCACTGTCCAAGTATCACCTGTTGATGGGCAAGTTCAAGGCCACTGCTGTGCTCTTCCTTCTTAGGTTTCTTTATATTTAAATTGGACTTGGACCAGACAGCCGTTCAAATAGAGGATGCCTTCAGAGAGAAGACTGTCCTCTACAAAGCCGAACACATGGCCAACCTACTCCCCGTGTTTCTTAGGGCCCAGAAGATGAGCAAATTGGAGAACTCCAAGTAGATGCCACTGCACACATCATGTACGCCTAGATTCTATCAGGAACTCAATAAAACTGCCAAGTGTGGTACTATGTATAAAAGTCAGCATCCTGGGATTCTCAGTGTTCTTATCTTTCTTTCCCACCCCACAACCCCAAAGCAAATTTCCAACCCTCATGACTGCAAAGACGTACTGGAAAGTGGCTTTGTGCAATGCACAGGTGCTTGCACAATGGAAAGATTTGGCGGAGCTCCACTAGTGCTGAGTTTGAGGAATGACACTGTTGGATACTGCCCATGGAATCTTGAAATCTGAACCACCTGAAGTTTCTAAATCTTTTCCAAGGGCAGTTCCACTGATAATGCATTGCAGTAATCCAACCTGGAGGTTACCTGAGCATACATAGTCAGCTACATGCAACCCCAGCCCTTTTTTCCTTTTTCCCTTTTTACCATAAGCTATTCTATATCACCTATATAGGATGGTATTTAAAAGGATTTTCACATTTCACAAGGAAAGCACATGCGTCTACATGCTCACTTAGCCTCTCATCACATTTTACATAAGTTATCGGGAAGCATTTGGAAGAGAATCTGCTTCTGACTGATTTCCCAGCCACCCCAAGTTCAAAGCTTTTGTTATCTCTTGTACTAAAAATGTTCTGCTGTTCCCTTAGGACATTTTTTTTTTTTTTTACTCCTGATAGGGTTCTTGTCAAATATGAATTGCCTGCAAAAGAGAAGCCTTTGAAAAATGATATGATTTATTCATTCCTTAGTTTTCCACGTAGCATTTCCAAAGCAAATGAAAGGAAAGAATAGCTCTGTTATTAGGAAAGTGGGCCTTTGGCTGCTGTACATTCAAAGTTGTGTGTGTGTGTGTGTGTGTGTGTGTGTGTGTGTTTTGCTTTAAAAAAAAAAAAACAGCAATGCAGTCTGTTTTGTTTGCCCTAACAAACCAATTTTAGCAATGACCAAAAAAAGACTTAGCTCAGCCCTTGCTTTCTCCCTCCAATGAATAGCACCAATACAGAAGGGCTTTGGACCATGGTCAAAGCCCCCCCCCCTTACACACACACACACATTTTAGAACACATGTGATTATTCCTATGGTGAATAGGGTGGCCACTTACACATCACCAAAAAAGAGGAAATGTATCACCAAAAAAGAGAACAAGAGAGGACACCAATTTGCATAACATTTGCATATACAAATTTAAGTGTATATGCACATTCAGAAGTAATAACTATAATTTCAATAAAAATACAAGACATCTCACCATAATGGAGAAGACTGATGAGGTTACCTGTGTGCCTGCTCAGTCTGCTGTCCAGGTGTTAACTGTTGATGGACAACTTTAAGGCCCGTTATGGTTTCTTTTGCTTTAAAGCAGAGTTGGACAGGATAGCCTATCAAACAGAGGACACTTTCAAACAGAGGACTGTCCTCTGTAAAGTAGGTCTCCTGGTTACCATAAGAATCTATAGTTCTGGTCAGCTCATGGGGTCTAGTGACCAACCTATATTGACCTCAGAACTAGCCATGCATGCCAAAATCATAAACTTCTATTTAAAACCAGGGTGGGAACTTGGGCCCACCAGAGGTTTTGGCCTACAACATCACCAAAACAGAGGAGAAAAGAGGACACTGATTTGCATAAAATTTGCATTTGCTCATGTATATGTATAGATGCCAATTCAGAGATTATGATTATAATTTAAATAAAAATACAGTAGGTCTGTGGAAGGCTATAACCGGGTGACCTATGTGCAACTACGAGGTCCAGCTCTTCCTTCTGATGGTTCTTTATTTGACGATTACTTTATATCCAGCTTGGACTGGGCAGTTGATCAAATCAAGGATACCTGCAAAATAGAGGGCAGTCCTCTGTCAGCCCTTCAAATAGAGGATTCCAAAGGAGCTATCCAAGATGTGAAGCACCTTGGATAGCTCCTTTAGAGTTCTGACTGGTTCTGACTGAAACCTGGAGTGGATTCACTACCCCACTGACATTGGAGTCACCAGCCTCCACTGATTTTGCATCAAGCAGGGGGTTAGACTAGATGACCCTCAATGTGCCTTCCAACTCTATGATTCTATGAAATTCAGGAAATGAGGTTTGGAGTCTTCCCAGCTTGTACTCTTTCCCTCTGTATTAGATATCTCCCCAAATACTTTTGTCTTTTGCTTACCTTTGTAGAAATGTGTCACAAGTCCCCCTGTATAGTGTATATGTATCCCCCAGAACTCCCCTTATAACCTGCTTAAACATCACTTGTCATTTCCATGTGTTTCCACTTGATTGAAAAGTTTTTAAGTAATTTCATTTCATTTCATTCCAGCAATAAACAATAAACAGAGTCACATACATCTCCTGGGTTTGGCTGAAAAATGCCTCTGCCACAGATCTCTGGGCCTCAAGAAAGTGATATGTTTTCAATGATGAAGGGTTAAAAGAGGACACTCTGGGATCATCTGGAAATCATTAACTTTACAAAGCCCCGAGAAGATAAAAGTTTCCATTTCTCTAAAATGCAAATCAAAAACATATTCATTAGTATTGCAAAACAAACATGCAAATCTTTGCCACTTCAAGAGCCTGGCTAAATATGTACAAGGGCAAAACCCAAAAATACATCTGGTCTTCGGTTAGGAAACTTGCCTGTTCGGTTTTATCTAAAGAGCTCGTCTGTCTTCCATGGTCGGCTTCTTGGAATATAACAGTTCGTAATAAGCATTTGAACTAAAGGATGAAATAAACAAAGATAAAGTCTGTGTCCTGGGGCGGGGAGTGCGTCTCTCGAGGAGACGATGCTCCCATAGGCCTTCACGCACACCAAATGTTTATGAACCGTTTAGTACAGGGGCTTAGGGAGATTATAAGAGTTTTATGGCGGTGTCCAAAGGAGAAGATGTATGGTTTGTATATAGTTGCCGCACACCTTTTTAATCTCCCATTAGTCCAATGCTCTATTCATTGACTTTCGCATGTGTGTGTTATAAGGCAGAGGAGTTCTCTGTCCAACGGGTCGAAGTAAGGGGTTTGTTGTGCCCAAATTTGGATACAATATTGGGCACAGAGAATGTCTCACATCATAACAATGACAAAAGGGGGAAGGGCTGGAAGAACTTGACTCGTTCTCCTTTACGATGATTTACTTACTGTCTGGCAATCTGCTCCTTGCATGATGTTTGTTTCCCATAAACAGTTTCAACATGAGGGAGCATTGTGTCAAGATAACAGCGGTATCATCCGTCATGGCAAAATACCAACCACGGCTGGCAAGAAAACAGGACTAACGCTGGCTTCTCCGAGAGTGTCGGTAAAAGCAACTGCTTCTCAACATCTTGCGCTGTTTCACTTGAAACCCAACTGTCCCCTCTTAGGTGGCCACTGTAACTTAGAGAAATTAACTGAAAGTAAACTCAAATAGAAAATTTGCATGGAAAGAGATTGCTTCCGTGCTGGGAGGTGTTTCTTCAAGTGTATCAGTAGTACTGGCAGAATGTCATCTTCTGTTTCTTTTTTAAAAGAAATCCATGCTGTTTTGTTGCACAAAGTGAAAAACAAACGCCATCTCTCTAGACATTTTTATAGCTTGATAATAATGGTTCTTGCTGCATGGGCACTGATGGTCAGTCAGTTGATGAACCTAAAATGCATGTCACAAACAGGCTTCAACGTCATGTGAGCTAAAACTATGCAAAACGGATAGCAGGCAGAAAGAGAACTGACTGAAAGTTTTACAGCTCTAAATATGGTGAGAGAATGACTGAGGTTTCTCTAGAGTTGGCTAGCAAGAAGCAGAGTTTGGGAGCTGTAAAGGGTATGCTGTTGCTTTGGGGGAGTTCAGACTGCCTTTGCCTGTTTGTCCTCCTGCTCAACTTGCATATTTGTAAATTAAATGATATTACACTATGCTCCAGTACTTTCTCCTCACAAGGAAACTGAACACAGCAAAGGCTGCCTTGGAAATAAGAAGCATGAAATAATGTTGTGCTTGAAAGAAGGTTGTCCCAAGACATTTTGCTACCTGAGGCAAAGGACAAATGGTGTCCGTCCATCCCCCCTGCCATTTCATGTACAGAAGCTGACTGAACTGGCAAGTTGAATCTTCAGCAATGGTGACAGGACAACATCCTCCATTTCACCTGAGGGCAGCAGGCTAGCTTAGTGGTTGTAGTCAGGCTGTGTGGCATACACAGCTGTGTCCTCTAGCAGAAAGAAACAGCTGGGGATCTCAGGTGGAATGGCCAGGGGACTGCCCCCCCAAACAGACACCATCTGCCATCTGAGGCAGTCACCACCCTCTGCCTAATGGAAGGACCAGCTGCAGCTTGAAGCAACCATCCATTTCTCTTCCTACCTACTTCTCTTCCTTTGAGACCCACTTTTTCAACAAAGTCTTTACAGTCTCATCATAACTAGGGATGTACAGATTTTGTCAGATCTGTTCCATCTGTGTTTCATGGATTAACAGGCACCGTTCCTTCTGTTGTCTGCCCATCAGCGGAACTGGGAGGTTTGGTTCTGAATTTGCGCAAATGCACATGTGCAAAAATGCATGAATTTCCCCCAAATGCCAATTTTCACGCTTTAGCCTATGGGGGAAATGTGCACTTTAGGCCAGGTGTGGTTTTTTTTTGCAGATTTTTCAAAGACAAAATTTGCATGAAATTTGGGGAAGCTAGAAAAGCAGTCCGCAAGCCCGTGGAATCTGCCTGACAGGAAATGCCGGTCTGCCACAGAATCCGTGAGTCGGATTCGTGAAAATTGGAACTCCTTTGGTTCTGTTGCGGATTTCAACATCCCTAATTGTAATCTCACTTTCCTGCTCTTCCATTGCAACCTGACTCTTCTCCACAACTCATTGCCAATTTATGAACTCTCCCCCACCAGGAGGCCAAAAAGGGGGCATTCTAGGAGGAGGGGACCAGATATGAAAAATCCTATGGCCAATCCAGCCCTGGCCCTGCCCTCACTAGTGCGCCTCCGCTAGGTGGGCTCAAAGGACCATCTAGAGGAAAAACATTTAAAAGGAGGATGGAGAGGCAAAAATTTCCTCTGTTGCTCCTCCCGGCCTTTCAGCATAGGGCACTTGGAAGCCTCTAAGATCAGAAGCTTCCCTCTAGTGGGTGTCAGCCTGATAGGAAGCTACAATACACAGGAATTTTGGCATTTTGGCCCCTTCCCTTTTGCATTTGGCCATGCCCACAACTGCGATGTGTCACCCAAGAGCTTCTCTGAAACTGAAACTGGCCCTCAAGCGGAAGGTGGTTCCCCACCCATGGTCTACCCCAACTTTGCCTATTCTAACTACCAGCTGCACTCCTGGGTCTTGGGCAGAGAGTCTTTTATATCACCTACTGCCCAATCTTTTTAACTGATGATGGCAGGGATCGAACCTTTAAGGAGTCTACCCTGAAAGGCATCCGAAAAATATTCTTAAATTAAAAAATGATTAAGTCAAAACGTACAACTTGAACCTGGGGCCTTTTGTGCACAAAGCACGTGCTCCACCACTGAGCTAAAGGAATGGCCTGTCTCGACAATCTAGCCACAATTTTATTTATTTGTTTGTTTATTTATTTATTTCCTTTCTATACTGCCCAATAGCCAGAGCTCTCTGGGCAGTTCCCAACAATTAAAACCACAAAATACAGCATAAAATACAATATAAAATTTGAAAGTTTAAAACTACAGTATAAAAGTAAAAACCAAAACAAAACCTAGCAGCAGTGCAGAGATTTAAAATACAAAAACAAATTTAAAACAACAAAACTAACAGAGTAAAATGCCTGAGAAAATAAGGTCTTCACCTGGCACCGGAAATAGCACAATGCAGGTGCCAGGTGAACTGCTCTGGGAAGCTGATTCCATAACCAGGGTGCCATAGCAGAAAAGGCCCTCTTCTTGGTAGCCTCTCACCTCACTTCCTTTGGCAGGGGCTCCCAGAGAAGGGCTGCTGAAGTTGATCTTAGGGTCTGGGCAGGTACATATGGGAGGAGGCAATCCTCCAGGTAGCCTGGGGACAAGCACCACAGGACAAGAGAGCAAGAAGGACTTGCCCGCATCCCTCTGAGGATGCTACTTACCCAGGTCTCACCCAGGAGATAACATAGGGAAGGAGGCAGAAACTAAAGATATGCATGCAGATTAACCTACAACTTTTAACCAAACCTATGACAAATCTGTGGCTACAAACATAGGAGATATCTGTGTGAAACCTGGGTGGTCCCATCACACTTGAATGCCCCACTCAGCTCTGAAAAGAGCTGCTGATGTTCCCTGCTGGTTGAGGCTTTGGAAGAGAAAAGCTGAGGAATGGATTCATTCATGTATATATCTTGTGAAGCGTCTCGGCCATGGCTTACGACAACGCGCCCACAGAAGACCATATGTGCACACAGTTTTAATTTAATTTAATCTAATCAAGGAAATCTAAAAAGGGTTTTTTTTTTTAAAGGAACAGACTGCCCAATCGTTTGGGGACTTTTGACATTTCTCCTTAAGATTCCTTGGCAACAGCATGCCATCGCAATTATTGGTTAAGTCCTCGTAATCTTTCCCAGAGACGAAATATCCAAGCCTCCTGCAGCGCATAGGAGGGCTGCAAGTACACCAGCCAAGCAGCTTTTCATTAAAAAAAATAAAATAAAATCCAAAAAACCAAACAACAGGAAAAAAGAGGGATCTCACACCTGGGAAAGAATGAGGAGATGAGCCACCTATTAAAAATATTTATACCCCTCCCTTTTTCATTAAACCATAACAGCCATCTCAGTTATCATTCTAAACAGTGGCACTTAATTTAGGTTGGGCATTGGAGACACCATATTATGGTGGTTCCAGTCCTTCCTCTCCAGCAGGTACCAGAGGGTAGCACTGGGCAAGGAGGTTTCGGACCCGTGGCTGCTCACTTGTGGGGTGCCACAGGGTTCCATCCTCTCCCCGATGCTATTTAACATCTATGTGAAGCTGCTGGGGGCTAGCATCAGGAAGTTTGGGGTGCGGTATGTGGATCAGTATGTGGATGACACAGTATCAGTATGTGGATGACACACAGCTCTACCTCTCGTTCAAATCTTCACCAAGGTTGGCCGTAGAATCCCTGTCCAAATGTCTGGAGATGGTGAGTGGCTGGATGGGGAGGAATAAGCTGAACCCTGACAAGACCGAGGTACTTTTGGTGGGAGACAAGATGAGGTTGGGGGATGTTGACCTGGTGTTGAATGGGGTATGGTTACCCTTGAAAGGCCAGGTCCACAGCTTGGGGGTCATCTTAGACTCCCAGCTGTCCATGGAGGCTCAGGTGTCAGCTGTGAGCCGGACAGCACTGTACCAACTCCATCTGATACGGCA
Organism: Heloderma suspectum; assembly: GCF_057233095.1. Classification (NCBI taxonomy): domain Eukaryota; kingdom Metazoa; phylum Chordata; class Lepidosauria; order Squamata; family Helodermatidae; genus Heloderma; species Heloderma suspectum. The sequence goes on along the minus strand of NC_139461.1, from coordinate 28,348,792 downwards.
GCTGCGCCCCTACCTTCCTGACCATCTGCTCCCATCAGTAGTACATGCCCTGGTCTCCTCTCGTTTAAACTACTGTAATGTGCTCTACATGGGGTTACCCTTGAAGATGGTTCGGAAGCTGCAGATGGTACAGAACGCAGCGGCTCGCCTGATTAAAGGCAGCCGCCGGCGAGACCACCTCACTCCAGTGCTGAAGGAGCTGCACTGGCTACCAGTTGTTTTCCGGGCCAAATTCAAGGTGTTGGTTTTGACCTTTAAAACCCTATATGGTTCCGGCCCAGCCTATCTCAAGGAGCACCTCCAGCAACACCAGGTAGGCCACTCAACAAGATCAGCCTCGGATGGCCTTCTCTCTGTCCCATCAGCCAGGACAGCTAGGCTGGTGAGGACGAGGGAGAGGGCCTTCTCTGTGGTGGCCCCCACTCTGTGGAACTCCCTCCCTAGGGAATTCAGCCATGCCCCCCTTTTTAATGAGCTTCCACCATGCATTAAACACATGGTTGTTCAGGCAGGCATTTGGGGTGGGCTGTTGTGGCGAAGGGGCTTGTGTAACTCAGTGAAGCCATAAGCTATGCCGTGCAGGGCCACCCAAGACGGACAGGTCATGGCAGAGAGTTCTGACAAAATGTGGTCCACTGGAGAAGGAAATGGCAACCCACTCCAGTATTCTTGCCAAGAAAACCCCATGGAATGTATCACAAGGCTAAAAGATATGATGCCGGAAGATGAGACCCTCAGGTCGGAAGGTGTCCAATATACTACTGGGGAAGAGCAGAGGGTATTTCCAAGTAGCGCCAGAAAGAATGAAGCAGCTGGGCCAAAGCCAAAAGGACACTTAGCTGTGGATGTGTCTGGTGGTGAAAAGAAAATCCGATGCTGTAAAGAACAATATTGTTTAGGAACCTGGAATGTCAGATCAATGAATCAAGGTAAGCTGGAGGTGGTCAAACATGAGATGACAAGATTGAACATCGACATCTTGGGAATCAGCGAACTAAAATGGACAGGCATGGGCGAATTTAATTCAGGTGACCATCATATCTACTATTGTGGGCAAGAATCCCTTAGAAGAAATGGAGTAGCACTCATAGTCAACAAAAGGGTGGGAAAAGCAGTACTGGGGTACAATCTCAAAAACGATACAATGATCTCAGTACGAATCCAAGGCAAACCATTCAACATCACAGTAATTCAAGTCTATGCCCCAACCACTGAGGCCGAAGAAGCTGAGGTTGATCGGTTCTATGAAGACCTCCAACACCTTCTAGAACTAACACCAAAAAAAGATGTCCTCTTCATCATAGGGGATTGGAATGCTAAAGTAGGAAGTCAAGAAATCACCGGGATAACAGGCAGGCATGGCCTTGGTGTACAAAATGAAGCAGGGCAAAAGCTAATAGAGTTTTGCCAAGAGAACACGCTGATCATAGCAAACACTCTTTTCCAACAGCACAAGAGATGACTCTACACATGGACGTCACCAGATGGTCAATATCGAAATCAGACTGATTATGTCCTTTGCAGCCAAAGATGGAGAAGCTCCATACAGTCAGTCAAAACAAGACCTGGAGCTGACTGTGGCTCAGATCATGAGCTGCTTCTTGCAAAATTTTGGCTTAAATTGAAGAACGTAGGGAAAACCACTAAACCATTCAGGTATGACCTAAATCATATCCCTTATGAATATACAGTGGAGGTGAGGAATAGGTTTAAGGGATTAGACCTGATAGACAGAGTGCCTGAGGAACTATGGACGGAGGTCCGTAACATTGTTCAGGAGGCAGCAACGAAATCCATCCCAAAGAAAAAGAAATGCAAGAAAGCCAAGTGGCTGTCTGATGAGGCTTTACAAGTAGTTGAGGAAAGAAGGGAAGTGAAAAGCAAGAGAGAAAGGGGAAGATATATCCAACTGAATGCAGAGTTCCAGAGAATAGCAAGGAGAGACAAGAAGGCCTTCTTAAACGAACAATGCAAAGAAATCGAGGAAAACAACAGAATGGGAAAGACTAGAGATCTCTTCAAGAAAATCGGAGATCTCAAGGGAACGTTTTGTGCAAAGACGGGCATGATAAAGGACAAAGAAGGCGGGGACCTAACAGAAGCAGATGAGATTAAGAAGAGGTGGCAAGAATACACAGAAGAACTATACAGGAAAGATCTGAATGTCCCTGATAGCCATGATAGTGCGGTCACTGAACTTGATCCGGACATCCTCGAGAGTGAAGTGAAGTGGGCCTTAGGAAGCATTAGTAACAACAAAGCTAGCGGAGATGACAGTATTCCAGCTGAGCTATTTAAAATCCTAAAAGATGATGCTGTTAAAGTGCTGCACTCAGTATGCCAACAAATTTGGAACACTCAACAGTGGCCACAAGACTGGAAAAGGTCAGTTTACATTCCAATTCCAAAGAAGGGCAATGCCAAAGAGTGTTCAAACTACCGCACAATTGCGCTCATTTCACATGCCAGCAAGGTGATGCTCAAAATCCTACAAGCTAGGCTTCAGCAGTATGCGATCCGAGAACTACCGGCAGTACAAGCTGGGTTTCGAAGAGGCAGAGGAACTAGAGATCAAATCGCAAACATTTGCTGCATCATGGAGAAAGCAAGAGAATTCCAGAAAAATGTCTATTTCTGCTTCATTGACTATGCTAAAGCCTTTGATTGTGTGGATCATAACAAACTGTGGCAAATTCTTAAAGTGATGGGAGTACCAGACCACCTTACCTGTCTCCTGAGAAACCTGTACGAGGGTCAAGAAGCAACAGTAAGAACCAGAGATGGAACAACCGAGTGGTTCAAAATTGGGAAAGGAGTACGACAAGGCTGCATATTGTCACCCTGCTTATTTAACTTATATGCAGAGTATATCATGAGAAATGCCGGGTTGGATGAATCAGAGGTCGGAATTAAGATTGCTGGGAGAATTATCAACAACCTCCGATATGCAGACAATACCACCCTAATGGCAGAAAGCAAAGAGGATCTAAAGAGCCTCTTGTTGAGGGTGAAAGAGGAGAGTGCAAAAGCTGGTTTGAAACTCAACTTTAAGAAAACTAAGATCATGGCATCTGGCCCTATCACTTCCTGGCATATAGAAGGGGAAGAAATGGAAGCAGTGACAGATTTTACGTTCTTGGGCTCCAAGATCACCGCAGACGGTGACTGTAGCCATGAAATTAAAAGACGCTTGCTCCTTGGGAGGAAAGCTATGGCCAACCTAGACAGCATAGTAAGAAGCAGAGACATCACCTTGCCGACAAAGGTCCGTCTAATCAAAGCTATGGTTTTCCCAGTAGTAATGTATGGCTGTGAGAGCTGGACTATAAGGAAGGCTGAGCGCCGAAGAATTGATGCTTTCGAACTGTGGTGCTGGAGAAGACTCTTACGAGTCCCCTGGACTGCAAGGAGGTCAAATCAGTCAATCCTAAAGGAAATCAACCCTGAGTGCTCATTGGAAGGACAGATACTGAAGCTGAAGCTCAACTATTTTGGCCACCTAATGTGAAGAGAAAACTCTCTGGAAAAGACCCTGATGCTGGGAAAGACTGAAGGCAAAAGGAGAAGGGGACGGCAGAGGATGAGATGGCTAGATAGCATCACCGATGCAATGAATATGAACTTGAGCACGCTCCGGGAGAGAACGCAGGACAGGAAGGCCTGGCGTGCTATGGTCCATGGGGTCACGAAGAGTCGGACACGACTGAACGACTGAACAACAACAAGGGTAATTTTAGAAATGTGATGTTTTTAATGTTGGATTTTATTGTATAAACTGTTTTTATTATTGTACATTGCCCAGAGTGGCTGGGTGACCGGCCAGATGGGCGATTAATAAATTTAATAAATAAATAAAATAAAAAAATTAATTTAGAAATCACATGGAAGGGACTATGCGTGGATAACTGTGCATGCAGAGAAGCCCAATTTTCACCGTCTGTTCAACTTGCAGAGGCCAGGAGACAGAGCAAGCAGCCCACACAGTCAGAGGTGGGGCCAGCAAACATGACCCCAAGTCCCTTCCATGCATTCAGCATATGCGCACAAAGATGGCGAGAACAAGGTTAGAATCTCCCCATAGGAGAATGGGAGTTGGGTCCGACCCTCAAGTGAGCAGATGTCTACTTGCACCACAGGACTTCCCCACCCTCTCGTCCCCACTGCAGGCCCCCTACATACACCCCAGTTCTTCTCCAGAGGGTCGCCCACCCACCAGAACAGATTTGCGGGTGAAGGGTCAATCAGTTCCACCAGAGGTTCCTTTATGCTGACAGAACAATGGCACTGGATACAACCTTATGTTTTACCATAATCCATGGCATGCACTGTGCACTTTTTCCCCCATTGCAAGAACATCAGTTGGGCAGTCAATGCCTACAGCCAATGACCGCAGCGTACTCCCTGTGCAGAAAATATTTCTGCTGTACCTCTCACACATCCCCTTAAATCTAAAGACAGACTACCTTCCTGTAGTGAAATGTGCAAAGTAGGTTTACAGGCAACACTGAGAAGAGACAGACAGGTTTGTGTCAACGCTGTCAAGATGCTTCAAACTGCATCAACTTTCTCGATCTACTGCCTCCACGTCAGGCATGCAATAAAATGCTTTGGAAAATGGCCTGCTATTATATGTTCATGCATGCATGCTTGCATTCATATAGCACCATCAGTGCACATGGCACTTTCCAGAGTGCAGGGCACTTTACAGAGCACAGCTTCCTGCTTCGAGGAGCTTACAATGATACAATCTACAATTCAACACAGGGGAAACAACAGAGGAAAGGGAGGGAAATGGAAGAAGGGTAAACAGGGAAGTAATATGCAGTAGATTGCAGGATTAAGCAGCACTATACAAGACTGCATCTGGCCTCAAATGAGCAAAGATGATGTGCCTTTTAGCTCCTGCCTAAAAGGATGCCTTGACCAGGAAACTCTGGCATTTTCTGTGATCTCATTGATGCAGTTTTGCATGAGCATACCTAATTTGCACATCTCAATCTGCACATGCACCATTTGATATTTGGCAAATGCTACAGAATGTTCTGTTCTGTGTTTGTTGTTTTCACTCAGAGACTAGGTGTGCTTCCCAATGTCGCTACCAATCCAAAGGCATTGTGTAGCTATTCCATCTTTCCCTCCACAACAGATTTTCTTTGGTTAAAAATAATGATGGAAGAAGGGCAAGCGAAGGAAGGTTAGATGTGGAAGCCAGCAACGTTTGGACCCCCTGCAAAATGCCATCGATCAGGCCCACGATTGCCTGAGAGAAGCCTTGTCTGCAACCACCCTAGGAAAGAGGCACTGGCTACTCATGGGAAAAGACAAAGCGTGGAAAAGACATCACTCCAGAAATAGATGCTGCTGTTTACTATTTCCTCTTATGATGGTTTTGGCTCCTTTTTATTTTTTAAAATGATACATTTTAAATGCTTTTAATTGCGTTTTGTTTTGTTTGGGGCTGATTTTTTTGCTGTTTGTAAGTTACTTTGGGTGTTTCTCACTGCACAGCAGAGAAGTGATGATAAGCAAATGAATAAATAATAGCAGATGGAGAGTTCTTCCAGACAAGTCTTTTATCATGACATCCCTGTGCCTGATTCACAGGATTCAGCGGGGGGTCCAGACCACGGCGTCTTCCACTTGTAACCCTTCAGTGTTTTCCCACCGCTTCTTCCATCTTTTTTCTTAGTGTGGAGACACACAGAAACACAGAATGGCTGCTCAGTGATTCCTAGTTGTTCATGCTAGGACTCCTCCATCCGGAAACACCAGGACTGAGCAACAGCTAAAAACTTCAAAGCCGGGGTGGGCAGAAGGTAGGTTTCCACATGGTTTATACTTCAACTCCCAGAAGCCCCTTTCAGCATGGCCAATGGTCAGGAATGCTGGGAGTTGGAGTCCCCTGCCTTAAAGCTTGTGGTCATGCTTCCATTTACTGATATCTGTTAATAATGGATTTCTGTATGTGTGTGTGTGTCAGGGCTGGATCCAGACATTTTGCTGCCTGAAGCAAAGGACAAGATGGCACCCCCTCCCCGTTCCTTATACAGAAGGCAACTGGACTGGCACTTAACAAGATAGTATCCTCACCACATCTAAGGCAGGAGGCTAGCTCAAGGTCACCAGAACAGGCCATGTGGCATAAGCAGTTCTGCTCTCCAACAGATGGGAATGGGGGCCAAGAGTTACAGCCAAGGAGCTGTACACACAGTTGTACAGACAGTTGCCTCACTGTGCCTAATGGTAAGGGCGGGCCCTGAGGGGGGCGTGTAAGTGTGTGTGTGTAAGTTGCCTTGAGGCTGCTTTTTGTGGTGGGGAGCAATGCCTAAATTTAATAAATAATTATCATAATCATTCTTTTTGGCTATGGTTTTAGCAGGAACTAGCAACATATTTTCAAAGGCTGTTTTTCTCTCTGAAAGGTTGTTTTTCTCTCTGAAACCACAAGAGCTAGAAATATCCTTCTAAAAGGAATGCTGCTGTCCCAGGATCAAATATTCCTCCCTGAAGAACGTAATTTCTAGATCTCAGTAGTAACAGTACAAATCACCCAAGAAACCATCCTCTCCCAACCTGGCACCCTCCAGATATGATAAAATGCAACGCCTTTAATCCCATTGGCCATGGTGGCTGGGGATGATGGGGGTTGTTCTCCAAGACATCTACAGCAGTGGAGGCTGGTGGCTCCGATGTCAGTGGGGCAGTGAATCTGGACCAGGTTTCAGTCAGACCCAGTCAGAACTCTAATGGAGCTGTCTAAGGTGCTTTGTTCTGACTGAAATCCAGCCCAGGTTCACTGCCCCACTGACATCGGAGCCACCAGCCTCCACTGCTATAGAAGGCACCAGGTTGGCGAAGGCTGTTCCGTTCTTCTCGTCTGCACCTCTCAGATTTAGCACCAGCCTCATGATGCTCGATGAAAAGTTTTCCTCTAGGCAACTGCGCCTTTATCTTGGATTTTAATGGATCTCGTCTTCTTCATCTCTTCCTGCCAGTAAAGTCTCCAATTTAAAAGTGCATATCCGATTGCTATCAGGAGTTATTGTCAGTTTGGCTCCTAAGCAAGGAATCTGGACTCTCCCCACAGCTGCTGACAAACAGCAGAATCCCTCTGGGCATTCTTAGATCGGCAATTCGCTGAAGAGACCGATCTTTCTCGGATAAGAGAACAGAGCCATCTGATAAGGCTGCCTTGGAGGTCAGATGCCTCCCATCCTTGCTTTTTCCCAGATGCAGATTACGCCAGTCATGATACTGAGGACATAACAACAGTACCGACCTCGCCTGGAATGCTATGCACAAAAATCCCATAGAAATTACTCCTGAGTGAATATACATTAGCTTATGTTGCACAACCATCATGCCCTCTCTTTCTCCATGGAACTCTGGGAACTGTAGTTCTGCGAGGGGAGGAAGCTAGTTATGCCCAACAGAGAATTCCACAGAAAACCTTCACCAGACTACAGTTTCCAGCATTCTGTGCCAAAAGGCACAGCAGCAACAAGCACAGCTTTCCCCTACTTGGTGCCCTCAAGATGTATTGGACTGCAACTCCCATTATCCCCAGCAAGCATCTGGAGGTCACCAGGTTGGTGAAGACTGAACTAGCATAAAACTAGCCTATATGTAGTGCATTAGGAATATGGCCCACATCATGCAGAGAAGCATTTCTGCGGTAGGCTGCCACTGCCATGATCTATTATTTGTTTAGTCCAATCAATATGCTAACTATGGTACAGTGCACAAAACTGATGCTATCCCATCTGAAAGTATCAGGAATTAACAAGTATCAGCCTCTACCAGTATCAGCCTCTACCAGCTGACTAGCCAATTTTTCTGGCCAGTTGCCAGAACTGAACAGGGAGAGGCTCTTTTTCCATAGAATCATAGAAGAGTAGGGCTGGAAGGGGCCTATAAGACCATCGAGTCCTGCTCAGTGCAAGAATCCAAGTCAAAGCATCCCTGACAGACAGCTGTCCAGCCTCGTCTTGAATGCCTGCAGTGTGGGGGAGCCCACCACTTCGGCTGTTTGTTTTTAAAGTAGTGCACCTTAAGTGAACAGGCAAATTATGTGCTGGGCTGTGACCCAAGACGAGAGCCAGGTGGGCGTGGGGGTTGGACTGGGATTCGGGAGACTCATGGGTTCTAGTCCCCGCTTGGCCATGCTGTCGATCACTGGCTCTCAGCCTAACCTACTTCACAGGGTTGTTATGAAAATAAAATGTAGAGGGAGAGGGTCACATATGCTGCTTTGGGCTCCTTGGAGAAAAGGCAGGATATAAAAGTAATACGTACATAAAGACATACATAAGACTTGCCATAACGCAGTTGGGCTCTGCCCCTGGCCCCACCTTCCAGCCCACTCTGGCCTAAGACATTCTGTTGCCTGAGACAAAGAACAAGATGGCACCCCCCTCCCACATTCCCTGTACTGAAGCCAACTGGACTGGCAGTTTAACCTTACATCAGCACTGGTGCTGAGAACAACATCCTCCATGTACATGAGGGCAGCAGTGGAGGGGATGCAGGGCAGACTGCCTGGGACACAAGTCTCTCTCCCCAACATCTTGCTGCAGCCTCCCAGCATCTGCTGCCTGAGGCAACTGCTTCACTCTGCCTAGTGGTAGGGCCGGTCCTGCCTGTGGTACGCACCCATTCTCTACCCAGCTATTAGAGTTTTGATTTCAGGAGTGGGCAAACCTGTTGGAGAGCTGCTGCCTAACACAGCAGACAGTGATAACCACATGAGGATGTATGAGAAATTCATTTCGGTTTGTTTTTTGACCAGAATTCACTCGGCTTGCCCCTCCTGGAACCAAACACAGCCCTGAGCTCGATCTGTGGTCAAAGTCCATACACACGTCCATGCATTCAAGGAACATGGGGAGCAGAATGTGGTAAAGGGGCTATAATACCTTTAACCTTAAGCCTTAGCCAAGGAGATTGGGATCTACTCATGTCTAGGTAAGAATCCACCCAAGAGTCCCATGTGTCCAAGAATCATGTATCCCACGCTAGGGATAACATGGGTACACACTTTGTATCCCATGCAATATACTCCATGTAGCCCATGTATGTAACATGGATACACACCGTGTATCTCATGCAATATACTCCATGTACCCCATGTATTGAAGGAACACATGGATATACTCCATGTATATAACAGGAACACATGGATATACTGGACAAGGAACACATTCAAGGAACAACTGGGTATACTCCATGTATGCCATGCAATATACTCCATGTATCCCATGCATTCAAGGAACATGGGAAGCAGAATGTGGTAAAGGGGCTATAATACCTTTAACCTTAAGCCTTAGCTAAGGAGATCTGGATCTAGTCATGTCTGGATGAGAATCCACGCAAGAGCATCATGTATTTGGGCTGGAGTTCCACTACGGAGGAAAGGCAGGATATAAATGAAAAAAATAAAATGCTGAGAATAATAGCGAACCACTACGGAGATGTAAGAGGTGACACTGCTGAGTGGCATTTAGGAAGCTCAAATTTAAGCTATGGCAGGGATGGGCAGAAGGTAGAACAGGATTTACCAGTAGATCTCCAGGTGATTTGCAGTAGATCACCCAGAGTTTCCAACTCCCAATGGTTTAACCATAGAGGTGACATCAAGCCCAATTTTTTCCTAAATTAAGCCGCTGAAATCAAGAAAGCTTATGGGGAAATCAGGCATAGATTTGTGTGTGAAAGGGTTTGTGTGCATGATCCAGTCCAGGTCCTGAAAAGTTCCTGAGCTGAGCATGTGTGAAGAGACACCTAGTTCTGCAATTCTATATCCGCCTTTCCCAGCCACTATTTTGTAGGGATGTACGAAAGTGACTTACCTGTTCGCGAATGTGATTTGCGGTGGGGGGGAAGGTGCTCCATCCCTCCCCCCGGAATCCTTGACGGGGGGGAGGAGATCCGGTCCTCCCCCCTGGAATCCTGCCTGGCCGGCTCCGCTCCTCAGCAGCTCCGCAGAGCAGCCGGCCAGGGCCGTCCACAGCCAGAGTTCCGGCCGCAGACGGGCTGCTGCGGACGCAAATGGCAGCCACCATAGTGGCCGCCATTTGCATCCAGCCAAGCTGCTGTGATAGGCTATGTAAGTATTTACGTAGCCTATCATGGCTACGCCCCCCCCCAAAAAAAACAGCGTACGCAAATGGCGGCAGCTACGGCGGCCGCCATTTGCATTCCCTATTTTTCGCCGTTCTAGCCTACGTAAATATTTACGTAGGCTATTACAGCGAAAAAAAGGGGAATACAAATAGCGCCCACTATGCTATTTGCGTTCCCCTTTTTTTCACCGTAATAGCCTACGTAAATATTTACGTATCCCCTTTTTTTCGCCGCCATTTGCATACGCTGGGGGTTTTGGGGGGGGTTGGCCGTGATAGGCTACGTAAATACTTATGTAGCCTATCACAGCTGCAAGAACGCCAATGGCGGCCGCAGCAGCCCGGCCACGGCTGGCCAGGAGACCAGCCGCAGCCGCTGCCGCCAAATCCACTGCAGCCACCCCAGGTAAGTTCCATCCTGGGGGGATTCTGCAGGGAGGCAGGAGGCTGTTCCGCCATGGATTCCAGGGGGCCAGATTCTTTAGAATCCGGCCTCACTGGAATCCGTGGCGGAATTCTCTGCCATCCCTACTATTTTGCACCTAGCTGTCAGGGTTGCTTCTGAGTGTAGGGAGTGGGATAGCAGTTCAGATTCTGAAGGAGAACCACCAGACATGGGGGAGGTGTTTTCCCGGGCTAGTCCAGATACGAGTAGGCCGGCTTCCCAGGTTACAAACGTCCAGATGGCTGAGCTTGAGGGTCTTTCCTCACCCCCCACCCCCCATGAGAGGCAGCGAACAGGAGATTGACCTAATAGATGCCAGGCGCAGGCGCAGAGAAAACAGACAGAAGGCAGGGGCGGAACTTAGACGGTCTACCTGATTGGCCTTGTGTGAGAAGCTGCACTCAGAAGCCTCATGGGAGAGAGGTTCCTCCCCCCCTTAAGTTAGGCTAGTGAGACCACCTTCCTCTTCAAATGGCGTGCAACTTTTGTAGCTATCTTTTGAACCCCCTGAAAGCATTTCCTTGTAGACTGAGAGTCACTGAGAATTTGCAACTGTATGACCCTGTGAAGTAATGGATTAAAAGCTGTAGACTGAAGCTTCTTGTCTGTGTATGTTTCGGCATTTGAAGTTAAGCAGGGGCAAAGGGAGTCCTGACACTGATTCCAGTTGGTGGACCTCGGGGTTCTAGTGAAAAATAAAGTCAATCCTGCAAACTTCAAATCTGCCCATCCCTGATCTATATGATAGAGGTTTAAAATACTTTATCTTCTGAAGCATTTTGCTTGCTTTATCCTCCTACCAGCAAAGTATAGAAATCTCATAGCTGCATTTAAAAAAATGCTGTGCTGCCTTCCAGGCAATGTTGTTTTTTCCATGGATCCTCCTGTAGCCTTCTGGAACTGATCCTTCTACCAATGTCCTTATACAATCTGTATTTAATCCTTGACAAAATGGATGAAGCATGTTGGTTATTGTATTGTTTGATTCTCTTTAGGCACTGTGTGCATTTTAATTAATTTTTGTAAGGGGGAAAAAAAGCTGGATTAGCTCATAAAAACAAATAAACATGATCATTGATTGGGACCTGCAAGATTTGTGTGTAAGCTCTTAAATTGCCTTTGGCAAGCTTACAGCTATCTGAAGTTTCCCGACTGCATATATTTTATGGAATCTATGATCCACACACATAAAATATGCAGGTAAAAATGTAAAAAGTTGAGTCAAGACTCATTATGGACATTATGGAACCCCTGGAACTTCACACTTATTATAAGCTTTACACAGGTTTCTTGACTCTTGGCCAGAGTCCATGCAATGCACCTGAAATCCATTTCATCTTAGGCAAGCAGGCTCAAGTTTTCAGGAATGGTTGTCTAGCTTTCTTGTAGCACCTAGGGTTGGGGAGACATAACAGCAATCCATCATTTGCCATTATGTGCATCAGCAGGCGCAAGTCTCAGACTCACACGGTCCCTCCTCCCCTTCCAGTTTGTGCACAAGGGAAGGAGATTAGAAGTTCCTAAGGCTGGTTGGCAGCCAACCAGAGTTTGCCCTTGTGTCTGAGCTAGGAGCTTGGAGATATCCAAGAAATCTGCAACAGAATCAAATGAGTTCAGATTTCTATGACTATGACCCACAGATCCTGCAGCGGACTGGCTTTTCCCCAGTCGCATGGATTCCATGGACTTGCAGAACATGTTTTTTAGCTTTCCGGAATTCTACAGAAATTTAGCCGCATAAAAATACGTTTTGTTTTTTTTTTAAACAGCCAAAAATACACATTTCAGCATACACTAAAGCATGAAAATGTGGATAGGGGGATTATGATTTTATTGTAATTTTGAAAAGGTAATGCCATACTACCTTTCAGGTCCAAAGGCCCTCTCAAGGGAGTTCACAATTAAAATTATAAAAACAGTTACAAGCATTAAAAAATAAAAAAATAACCATCTAAGATAATACCATAATATCAGTTAAAAGCAGCTTGAAAGGGCCCAGTCTTCAAGGTCCAGTTGAAAACAACCTGGATCTTATTGGCAGGCCTAAAGAAAAGGTTCTGCACACAGGCTTGCAATCTCATGGCTATGAAATACAAGGGGTAGAATGGTCAAAACTAGACATTGAATTGATTAGCAGGGTAGCAGCCCAGAGCAGAGTAAATCTGGATCTACTGGGAGATCTATGGGCTATTTGCAATTGATCAGCAATGCTTTCTGTCTCCTAATCATTTAACAACAGCAGTATCAATATAAATGCCCCCTTCCTGTCCTAAATTATACTGCTCAAATGGAGAAAGCTTGGGGTAACCAGGAATGTGGGGCGGGGGGGTTTGCATGCAAGAGTACACGTTCTGGTACTCAAAACCATTTCTGAGACTCAAGAGTTTTTTTAATTGTGTGGTGGCTCCCTTCCTATGGAACTCCCTGCCTCTGGAGGTCAGGCAGGCGCGAACACTGGGTTGTTTTCGGCGCCTCCTGAAAACAGCTCTTTTCCAGGAAGCCTCCCTTGGTTAACCAGCCTCAGTTTTATTGGCACTCTGTTTTTTTGAAGGGGCCGCGGTGGCTTAGTGGTTAAGACGCTGAACTGCAGACTGGAAGGTCGGCAGGTCAGCAGTTCGAGACCCGAGTGCCGCGTGACGGAGTGAGCTCCCGTCTTCAGTCCCAGCTCCTGCCAACCTAGCAGTTCGAAAGCAAGAAATTGCAAGTAGATAAATAGGTACCGCCTCGGCGGGAAAGGTAACAGCGTTCCGTGCACCTCGGTGTTCAGTCATGCCGGCCACATGACCACGGAAGCGTCTTCGGACAGCGCTGGCTCTTCGTCTTAGAAACGGGGATGAGCACCGCACCCTAGAGTCGGACACGACTGGTTGGGGACACCTTTACCTTTTTTTACCTTTTTTTTTTTTTGAAGCATAAGTGTAATATGATGTTTCATTCTTTTTTATTTTTGTTCATTTTATCTCTTGTCGTTCGCCACTCCGGAATCTGTTTAGATGTGGAGCGGTAGACAAATGTTGTAAATAAATAAATAAATAAACTCTAAGTGCACATATGTTTCACGCCAGTCTCTGAATGTGGATCTTGAGTTTCTAGTAAAAAACAAAGTAAGTCCCACAAGCCTAAAGTCCACCCAGTCTTGGCCTAGAGGGACCAATGACTAGAGAGACTGTGTGGAAATAAAAGAGGATTCAGGAAAATAAAGCAAGCGAGAAAAGATAAGTTGGGAGGTGTTCGTAAAAGAGGAAAGAAAAATTAGGGGATTCAAAGCTAGAGCCAATGAATCTCCTTGCTGGATTAGGACATGCATGCGCAGCAGCTCACTGCTGCACCTGAATGTAGCACTGGATCAGGGCCATGGGCTGCAGCGTTGCCACAATGTACACAGGTGTGAATCTGATGAAAACCAATAGGGGACATGTGCATCTAACGACACAGAATGTTACACAGCCATAAAGAATGTCAGAATCACTAATGGCGAGAGTCTGGTGGGGCGGTGTGGGAGCACAGCACCGAGAATGATGTTGACTGTGATGCAGACCATATGCTCTGCCTGTGGAAAAAGGGGTTTCCTTCAAGGAGGTACAACAGTAATGCGAAACAGGTTGCTCCCTATTCTGACGTTTCACAAACTAACCACAAAAATACTGAGATTTTTGTTTCCCCCTCATTAATATTCTATTAGTTAAATGTACACCAGAGACAGGCGGCTCCGGAACATTCCTCTCCCCGCCTCCACAGCCTCTTGAAAAGACACAGCCAAACAGATACCATAGCTTGGCGGCACAGTGCATACTTTGCATATCTAAGGTCCCAGCTTCAATCTCCAGTTAAAAGATCTCACGCAGCAGGGCTGGGAAAAGACCATTCTCTGCCCAAGACCTCAGAGAGCTGATCCCAATCAGAGGAAACAATACTGGCCTAGACGGACCGATGGCCTGACAGTATAAGGCAGCTTCATAGGTTCAAACCCTGGGAATACAATTTGGTTATGTGTTTATTTCAGCACCTTGGGTAAAATCAAACATAAGTCCTACTTAGAGCAGACCCACTAAAATGATGGGGGCTTAAGTTAGTCATGACTAACATACGTCCCATTCATTTCAATAGGTCTAGTCTAAGTAGGACTTAGGTTCAGTTTTACCCCTGGTAGATACTAGGTGAAGTTTACACAACTGAGCTTGTCCCCATGGGGTCAGATTTTGTGTCAATTGTTCAGTAATCACACAACAAATAACCGACAAGACAGGGAACATACTACACATATAAACTAGTTCCTAGGGCGCCCCTCAGGGAGCCCTGGGAACTATAGTTTGGACAGGGCCAGGAAATAGAGAATTGTCAGGAGATAGAGAATTGTAGATTGGTGACTAGCACTGTCACCAATCTACAATTCTCAGGATTTTTTGGAGGAATCCATGAGAGTTCAATTGGCATAAGATCAATAATCAATATTTGAAGTATAGGCATGCCTACGGAGACCAAATTTTAGGAGCCTACTTGGGCATTATACTTGTGAGTAAGTCCAATACAATGTTGGGAGTATTGCAACCTCATCTGCAAGTTACCAGAAGGGGGCATTGTTGCAGCTAGTCAATTCATGGGAATTTTGGCCATAGCTAGCCTTAGGATCTCTACAGCCTACAACGTGGTTTCCTGTGGTTTCTTCTTTTTGCTCCTCCCCTTCCTTCCCCCTCTCCCCTGACCTTCCTCCATTGCTGGAACCACATGTGGTTGTTCTCTCACTCATGCTGTTGTAACGAGACACAAAATGAACTGAACAAGCTCTTTTGAAACACTGTGCTGCACCGGCATTGTATATGCACAAATATTTGTGAGTAAAACTGTTTTCTTTCTTCACACACTAAAGAAAGGTGTGATCTCCCTTTCTTGTTCTAAGATAGCCTCTGTGCATGTGGGACTGGTAAACGCTCATTCTGTTTTGCCTTTTTGTTTTTCTCTGATAATTGCCTTTCTAACCAGAGGCATCATTTCTAAATAATCCCATCACACACAAGCAGGGACGGCCCTAGAATAAGAAGTCCGCTGCTTGCCCACCCCTAAGGCTGTACCTAGCCATGCCAAGCATCCCCCACCCCCAAAGTCGCATGTGTCAAGTAGTCCCTCCCCCTGTCCTCCACACTTACAGCATAAAAACATCTTCAGGGACACAGTTGCAAAGGCCCTCTCCTTGTAGATGTTCACCCTGAACACCAGGAGAAGGAGCTATTTGGTGCATGTGACATTGGGCATAGGGCTACTTGGTGCAGTCTTGCATGGCTTTGTTGGACTTAACCATAATTATATTTTAAAAATTGCTATAGTGCTAAGGAGAGTGACTGAACTGTGAACACTGAAATAAACAACAAGGCATTAATGGCAGCCCAAACGGGAGGTTGCATCTCATTATATTGGCCGCCTCTAGCTGTTGCTCTTGCTATTGAGCAGGTGCTTTCAAAGAGCCATCTCCCTGCCAATGCTTTACACGTGCATTTCTTTTGTCCGTCTATCTTCTCCAGTCAAACAGGCTTTGCAGGGTTTTCTAGACCTGAATTGAACAGTTATCGGGCCTTTCTGTGGAGTTTCTTTTTTAAAGTAGAAGTTATGCCTTGCTTTTTGAAGTGGGAGAATAAAACATGCTTCAAGCAATTGTACTGACAATGTGTGGCTGGGGGTGGGGATGGGGGGAGGTGGGAGAAAGATGCTATCTCTAAGCTCTTCAGAGAAACAGGATGGTGGTATTTCCATTTAAAATGGATCCATTTTTATGGAAAAGAATAGACTTCGACAAGCTCTCTGACAATTTTGCGCTGGCACCAAAGCACAGATCGCATTTTAGCAAATCGTTGTGAAATATTTTTTAATGAAACCTGCACGCAGTTCCTCCCTCTGAGAAATCCCAACATGCCAGACTAATATATCAATAGGAGAGGAAAATGAAATGTCGAAGTGAATGCTTGCTTAAGACAGCAGTGGGAAATATTAGCTAGCCTAGAGGAAGGGAAAGATTTTGGGGATGGAACGCTTGCGTTTATGTTAATAAAACTCCGATTGTTCCTTGAGCTCTCCAAGGGCACCCACTCAGGATCACATAACACGCATTAATTACCCCTCAGCACATTTTAACCGGCACAAAACCACATTGGCCCGCATCCAATCATACACCCTTGCTCTACATAATGACCCTCCCCCCACTGCACAAATGGGCGTGGTGTGGAGGCAGCGGGTTTTGAGGTCTACTTGACCCCACTAATCACCTTCTGGCATAAGAAGAAAGGGAACATCTGGAATCAGTCCTGGGCATGGAAACAGCAGAAACATCTGGAGCACAGCAGTCAAATCTGGATGTTACCAGGGCATGGATAACTGTAGCTGGGCTATCCTTGTCCAGGACAGGCCATAGTCAGCATACCTTTCTTAGCCAGTGGAAGGTGCTTTGTAGGCCTCCAGTGACAAAGCAGGATCAAACCTTATCCCCACCGGCAACTGTGAACTCGATCCTTTAGGCAGAGGGCAAAAAATACCACCATCCAGGTCAGACAATCCATCCACCTACAGTACTTCCATCTTGTCTGGGATGATTCATGTTCTGATTTTAAAAAAACAGAAAACATAGTCAGTGCAATAGGTAATGCTTGTTTTATATTGCTATGGATGAATACTTTCATATAAATTTGTGATTTATATGTAAACATTTGAGCAATTAATAAATAAACATATTCAAGTCGATACACAATGCCTGTTTTGCTACCAGTGCTCTGTTCCAGAGATCCATGGACACTATGGACACGAAGCTCCAGCTGGAGCATGTTTTCCCATTCAGTCCAATAAAGGAAACTGCTTCATCTGCTCATCCCATTATGCGTAGTGAGATCAATCCTTCACTGACATTAAAGGGCAAGCCTTCACAGGCAGGGAAGCTGCAGGTAAGTACCACTCACAAGTTTCTTTGTTCATACATCCTAAGCCCTGACCATACATGGATAAGAGGCTGGAGTGGCCACATTGCACAAGATTTCCCTGGCAAAACCCCCAGTGGAACTGCCTCTAGGACTGGATGAGGCACATATGTGGGACACCCAACACAAGTGGCAATGTGTTGGCTTGTTGGGATCCTCAGAAAAGAACATGAGGGTGACACAGCACCAGCACTGGCTGGTATCACCTTCAGTGGCCTGCCAGCTACCAGCCATTCCTTGTTGACACTATCACCCAAAGAACCAAAGGAACTGAGCCTGCTTAATTACTGGGCCCCCTAGAACAGCCTTCACCAACGTGGTGTCCATCCAATGTTTTGGACTCCAACTCCCATAATCCCCAGCCAACATAGTCAATGGTCAGAAATGCTGGGAGTTGTCATCCAAAACCAGGTTGGGAAGGCTAACCTAGAGCAGGGGTGGGCAACTTGTGGCCTTCCAGATGTTTCAGATTACAACTCTGATCAGCCTTAGCCAGCATAGCCAATGGCAAGGGATGAGGGGAGTTGTAAGCCAAAATATCTGGAGAGCTACAAGTTGCCCATCTGTGCCCTAGATGATAACAGCCAGAATCAAAAGCAGCATGTGGGTAGGTAATAAAGAGGTGGGGGCAATACGGCAGAGAAATCATTCATTAAAGGGTAAAAGGTCCATCATGTCCAGCACCCTACAGTAGCCAACCGGATATTTCTGGGAAGCCCACAAGCAAGCAGAACGTGAAGGCAATTGTTCTCCCTGGCTGTTGCTCCCGGCAACATGCACACTGCTTCTCTGGGCCTGGAGATTCCATTCCAGATAGCTATTACTACTAGTAACTATTTATAGGGCTTATCCTCCATTAATTTCTCCAGTCCCCTTTTAAAGCCATCTAAGCTAGTGGTCATTGCCAGATCATTTGGCAGAGAATTTCATAAATTAATTGGGCATTGTGTGCAGTACGTTCCCAGCTTGTCTGCTCTGAATTTCATTGGGTGGTCCCCTGAATCTCTGAGAGTATTGCTCCTGGCTCAACAAGAGCCCTTTGAGAGACCCACCAATCTCTGGCCACATCAGCAAAGGACAATACAGTCTTTCTTGCACCAGAATCTCTACATGCAACAGAACAGACAGCAGCCTAGAAAACACTTCCTGGACGAAAACAAAAAGGAGAAAGTTAGAAGGATGACTGCAATCAAATGCTGAAGTGAACCTAGAATCTATTTACGCTCCCCCCAAAAGGACCTTTGCCCTACAGGATATTTCAAGCATCTCTTACATCATCCTCACCAGGTAATTATTCTAAGTTTTCTATTACAACCATTTTAGCTCTTGCTCTCTCTTTTCCTTCTTCTCTCCACCCCATGCCTCTTCCTACAAGAGGGAAGAGACGTTAACAGGCAGCAATTTTCCATCCCTGGCTAAACACATCTCTCTATGTCGAGAATGCTATGAATATCAAGCCTGATGGAGGCTTTGATGGATGGAAAGAAAAGATCATTCTGTACACGCTGCAACTGAAACATTAGCTTCTGAGAGCAAAGGTTATTTTATCAGGAAATAAATCAGAGCTCTCTTTCACTACTAGGGTGTTGGGGTTTTTTCCAGCTCATCTCAATGATGAGTAGGGTGTGTGTTGAGACCACAGGAATTTGAAGGAAAAAAAACAACAACCACCCAACGTCTTCTCTCTGCTTACTGGACTCAAAGAGTCATGGGCGAAACAGTACCATCCTGAAAGGTTTCTTCCCCCGCCCCCCTCTTCTTTCTTATTTGGTCTCTTGGCGGTGAGCTTGTTTGGATGTTCTCTCATTTTTATAACCTGGGTGATTACAGCTTGCTTTGAAAGCTCAGAGCCAAGGAATCGCTGGTTTCCTTCACAGCATTCCCTGGTGCTAAGCCCGGCACAGCCAGCAGCAAGCAAATGCTCCTGGTTCCTTTTGGCCTGTCAATTGGGGCCTAATACATCACAGAGAAAGTCCTGAGTTGGCAAAGACGGGATTCCCTTCATCACCTCTGATACCCATTAGGTGGCCTTGGCCAAGTTATCAGTCTTTCGTAGGACTGCGACCTTTAATTGATTCATCCGTTCAATGAATTAATTACAGACCTTTTTGATGAATTAAAAAGACATCCCCAATTAATCAGGCAAAATAGAATTAACATGTTTAATTTTAAAATGTTAATTATTTTTGAAGTAAGTACGTATAAAAACTGTAGATGTGAGGTGTTGTGTTCACAGGCCTGGGGCTCTTAGAAATAGGAATCTGGATTCAAGCTAAGCTTCATAGCTATGGAGTTTTGTTTCATTTTATTTTAAGAGCCAATGTGGTGTAGTGATTAGAGTGTTGGACTGGGACGCTGGAGATGTGGGTTGTAGTCCCCACTTGACTATGAAGCTCACTGGGTGACTTTGGGCCAGTCACTGACTGTCAGCCTAACCTACCTCACAGGGTTGTTGTGAGGATAAAATGGAGAGGTGGACAACCATGTAAGCAGCCTTGGGTTCCTTGCAAGAGGAAAAAGTCAGGATATAAATGTAATAATAAATAAAATGATAATAAATAGTTGCTTCCTTACAACCACAAAGAGACTCCTATTCTTCTTTCCAGAATTCCCTCTGTCCTGTCAGTCTAGGATGTCCTGGCACGGACCAGTCTATCATCAATCCAGGCCATTCTGCAATCATGGCCTGGATCAAGGCACAGATATGGCACAAACATCCCAGCAGGCACTATCTGGAGTATGGTAGAGGCATTCTCCCTTCACTCTCGCACAGAAGGAATGCCTCTTCTAAAATAGTGCTATCCCCAGCACACAAATTCATCATCTAACAAGAAATGCACCCTTTTCTTCAAGCCTGTTGCTTAAGTTATATGCAAATAGATGCAGGTCTAATCAGTTAATCAGAGTGCAATCCTATGCATGTTTAGACAGAAAAAAAATCCTACAATTCCCAGCATCCCTCAGCCAGCCATACTGGCTAAGGGATGGTGAGAGTTATAGGACTTTTTTTCTGTCTAGACATGCATAGGATTGTGCCCTTAATCAGTTACATTTAAATTAAGTTTAAACACAGCAGCCCTAGTATTGAGTAGAATCTACAAGAATTTAACATAATAACATTGCCATGGGCAGCTGTTAATTGGTACTGAGCATCATTGAGGATGGCTGGTTCATTGCTACCTATGTTAAGAGGACTGGACTTTTAAACAGATATGGGAAATAAAGATACTAGAGAGAAAGGGAAATGGGATTTCTTGGGCCAGGGCAGGGGGAAGGTCTTCTGAAACCAAAGCTGCAAATTGGCATTGTACAGAGGTGGCTGCAACCTGGAATTTTGTAGCTAGCTCCTTTTTACTCTTCAGTATATGAGAAATGCCATGGGAAACTCTGCCTTATGATTAGAGTTATAGTCCATTTTTCCTCCAAGGAGTTCAAGGTGACATGCATGGTTTGTGTCCCCCCCCACACACACACACACACTTTTTTTTTATCCTCACAACAACCCTGTGAGGTAGGTTAGGCTAAGAGAGTGAGTGAATGACTGGACCAATGATCCAGGACTCTATTGTAATTTAATTAATGTATATCCCTTAAATAAAAATAAAAAAACAAGCGAGAAAGTTACTAAGCATTCCTGTTTTGCTGCGAATACCTCTTGTCCCTAATCCCAGATTTGTTGGTGCTGCTGTTATTCATTAAGGGGAATGAACTCTGGAAATGCTAAGAGGTTCTAGATCAGTGAGAGCCAGTATGGTGTAGTGGCTAAAGTGCTGCACTGGGAGTCGGGAGATCCGGGTTCTAGTCCCCACTCGGCCATGGAAGCTCATTTTGGGCCAGTCACTGACTCTCAGCCCAACCTACCTCACCGGGTTGTTGTTGTGAGGATAAAATGGAGAAGAGGAGGATTATGTACACCGCCTTGGGTTCCTTGCAAGAGGAAAAAAGGTGGGATATAAATTTAATAGTAGATCAGGAGCACAGAACCTTAAGCCTGGGGTCCCAATCTGACCCTCTAGGGATACCCAGAAGGCCATCTCCCTGTCCCCAGCCCACCCACTTTTCCCCACATACTAATTCTTTTGTGGTTTCCCAGATTTTGTGCAGTTTTTCTTCCCCCATTCTAAAAGATTTAATTTTTTTTCAAAGGATAGTTTAAAACAAGGGTGCAGAACGTCTCTCAGCCCATGGGCCAAATTCCATTTTGAAGAAGGTTTTGGGGGGGGACATTCCAGTGGTGGGAGGGACTGAAGGCAAAGCAAGTGGGGCCCAAGAAAAAGGCATGGGCCCCAAAATAGCAGCCTACTTGAGCTTATAGCTTTCACTGCCAGTAACTAAGCCTTGGGAGAGGCATTCCAACCTTTTAGAAGGAGGGGGGGGACTGCACAAAAGCTGGGACTAGGGACACTGGAGAATTCCACTGCAGTCTCAAATGAGGCCGGATTCCAAAGAATCCGACCTCCGGAGTCCACGGCAGAGTGGCTGCACTTGCTTCAGGGTCCAGAGGAGTTCCCGTGGGGCTGCTCCCCGGCTCCCTATAAGATGTGATACGCTAATGGCGGCTGCCATTAGCTTATCGCAGGAAAGTTACAGCCATAAATGGTGTATTGTATGCCATTTGTGGCCCTAAAGCACTTACTTTGACCTAAATACAGCTGTGAGCAGCTGCAATTTAGGTCAAATTCAGGCCTTTACAGCCGCAAATGGCGTACAATACACCATTTACGGCTATATTTTTCCCATGATAGGCTAATGGCAGTTGCCATTAGCGTATCGCATCTTATAGGGAGCCAGAGAGCCGCTCCACCAATTCCAGCGGATGCGGCTGGGCTCCAGAGGATTCCACAGGGCCCTGAGTGGCTTGAATTGTCCCTCCACGGACACCTCCCCACAGACCGGACACTGGGGAGTTCGTATATCCCTAGCTGGGACACCACCTAACTATCTGTGATTGGGGAAAGGAAGGGGGCAGGGGAAGGGGCATGGTCCTCTGGAGAACAGTAGAGGGACAGCCTTGAAAACACTGTGTTGCTGTTATTACTTTTGTTTCTAGCATCTATCCTTCAATAAATTGTTCGTTTTTTAAGGGAAAAAGAGACGGAATAGCCAAAGAAGCCTGAAGACATCGGGATCTGGGGTCCACTTGGGGATGTGAAGGGTTGGGAAGCAGGAAAGTCATGGAAGGGCTCAGCCGGATCCTTGGACCTTTCATAGTGCTGTGGCCTGAAGCACGGCGCTACCTCAAAACCTGAAATAAACTGGGACACCACACCTTCAAGTAAAGATACAGTTATTTATGGACATTCCAGCATTCACTTTGATGCTATTTCAAACCCATAAGATATAATTTAGTTGTTTGATGAAAAAAAAATGAAAGTGAATGAGAGACAGGGATGAGAAAACATGAGCTTAAAAAAGGACTAAGGTTGTATGATTGCATTTGGTCACTGCAGCAAAGGCCTGCAGCCAGATCTTTCTCAACCACCCACAGAACCGCTTTTCTGTATTTTTAGTTACCTTTTCCGTGTTCCCTTTTCTAATGAAGATTTGACATGTCAAGAGGTGTCTTTTTAAAAACATAACTTTCTTATTTTTCTTTTTAAGCAAGGCTTAGAATTTCTTAAGCACTACGCTTAATAAATTACTCACTTTTTTGCTAGCTTCCTAGACTTGGGGTGGGGGGAACAGATAGAGAAAACTCGGAGGGCCCATGCTTACATTATATCGGTGGATAGGATGGTCACTCATGCACTGCTGAAAAAGAGGGAAATCGTAGCCTTTGCTAATGTACGTGTAGAAATGCAAATGTAGAAAGAATTACTACACTTTAAAGAGCAATACAATACTCAGTCTCTGGTCCAGGTGCTAAGAGTTGATGGGCACCTTCAAGGCCCAACTCTTGCCTCTGATGGTTCTTGATCTTTAAACCGATCTTGGACTGGACAGCCCTTCGAATTGAGGATTCAAATTGAAGAGGAGAGCTCTTCAAACAGAAGAGTCCCCTCTGTAAAGTAGGACACATGGCCACCCTACTGGTGGACCATGCCAGAAGCAGTTTCATGAAGAGGCAAAACTATCCAAGGGCTTTTTTACATGAGGCTTTTAACCCACCATTTTACTGAGGCTTCTGCTTCTGGATTCTTTTTGGGATTAAGGTCAGCTCCTTTACACACATTTTTTTTTTCTGGTGTGTCTTTCTCTGCCTTTCTGTATATTCCATTACACAACCACTAGGTGGCGGTGTGGTATAGCAGAATTATACAAATACACCAGGGTTTCATTCACAGAAATACCAGACTTTGCTCAGTTGGGGGGGGGGGAACCCGCTATAATGGTTGCAAACAACAGGAGAAGCCCTAGAAGATTATGATGTTGTGTAAAGCACCCACAAACTACCATGAGTGAAGAATCACAAGCGCACAATAAATGCCTCATGAAAAAAGACTCCAAAACAGAAGGGATTTGCTTGTGCATTTCAGATCACTGGAACTGCATGAAGAACACCTTCATAAAAACAGCTCCCCAGTGGTGAGGAGCATATGATCCAAGTGTTTCTCTTTTCCCAGGGGTGGCACATCCCAAGTTCCTGGACCTGTCCCAGGTAAATCACTATCTCCATTTTGTCCTTGTCTTACCTCTACCATGTGAACACATAGAGGCAAGCACCATGCCAGATGGTGGCGGTAGGGCCAAGAGCGTGGCCCTGTTCACCAGTACTTGCCTGACATTTCTGTCCTGCATGTCATGTGTGAAGGAGTCTGCTATGTACTACTAAATCTACTACATACCACATTTTGGGAAAGGTCATAGCTCAGTGGCAGAGCACAAGATTTGCATGCAAAAGGTTCCAGGTTCAATCCCTGGCATTTCCAGTTAACAAGTTCAGCCAATGGCGTTGGGAACGACCCTGGACTGCCACTGCAAGTCAGAGCAGACGATATTCAACAGCAGGGACCAATGGTGTGCCGCTTCATTTAAGGCAGCTTCTTTATTGATTAATTTTGATTTGATTTGATTTATATCCCACCTTTCCAGGGAAGGAGCCCAGGGCAGCTAACTCCCCATCTAAAACAGTACAACATATAAACAGCATTAAATTCATAATCTCTAAAATTACAATCATAATAAAATACAATAAACCATCACTAAATCAGATAAAGCAGTTGCCTACACCCACAAAGCCTGTACAAATAAATACATCTTTAGCTGGCACCTGAATGACAGCAGTGCTGGGGAGAGCCAATTCTCTATGGAAGGGAGTTTCACAGCCAGGGTGCCACCATTGAGAAGGTTCTGCCATGTGTGGTAGCCCCACAGGCTATATTCCTCAAGGGCACCATAAGCAGAGCCTCCCTGGCCGATCTAAAATTCTGGGTTGGTAGATACGGAGAAGGCAGTCCTTCAAGCACTGAACTAACAGTGCAATCTTATACATACTATACACATCACAGCAGGGTAGAAAGTAGATCTCCAGATTTATTTATTTTTTTACTTCAACTCCCAGCATTCCTGGCCATTAGCCATGCTGACAGGGGCTTCTGGAAGTTGAAGTCGAAAATATCTAGAGATCTACCTTCTGCCCACCCCTGCTATCAATATCTACTGAGAAACAAGCACCGCTGGGTTCAGTGGAACTTGCTCCCAGGTAAGGGATTATAGGTTTGCAGCCTTATTTGTTTTTAACAACACTGAATGTGTAGAAACTGAGTGTTGGCCAGAAATATAGGCATTCCTAAGGAATAATCACATATATAGTCTATAGCAGGGGTAAGCAACCTTGTGCTCTCCAGATGTTTTAGACTACACCTCCCATAAGCCCCAGCCAGCTTTACCAAAGGTTGGGGTTTATGGGAGTTGTAGTCCAAAACATCTGGACAGCGCCAAATTGCCTGGTCTATAGAAATGGTTATTTCTAACCAATTTATTTCTGGTTCTATAGAAATGGTTATTTCTAACCAACTAAAAAGTCCTCTTTTTTTCTTAGATGACCTTGCCAGCTTTATGGTTCAAGGATAAATTTTATAGTCTGCAAAAGGTGAGCAGAGGAAGTTATTCAGTGCATTAAAAAGATGCAAACTTAAATTCTCCATGGCCCTACATGCAGTCCAGCTATTTAACCACATAGCCACCACACCTCAGAGCTTACAGGGGGAAAATAACATTTAGCTAAACTTCCAAATATTACACATTAAGGAAGGCCAAGAAATTGTCTCTACCCTTTAATCTTTCAGGATGTCTTTCTCCCCTGTGGCTGGGAGGACTATTACCTGGATTCCAGCCTTAACTTGAATTCCATGTCAAGAACTGGGTTTATAGAATGATTTGTGTGTGGGTGAACATCATATATTCTCATTCAAAAGCATTCTGAAGACTTGCCGATTATATATGATGTAGTAACCACCAGCTTATCCATGTGCTCTTTTGAATGGGTCAGGAGCAATGACTTCACAGTGCAAGTGAATGATAACTCTAAAAAAATAATAATTAAGCAATGGCAAAAATTATAAACAGGGAAAATGCAAATAATGCACTACTAATTATTTCTCCCATAGCCCAGAGAGGCAGTTTCTACAAAGCAGTTTAGGTTTATCTACATTGCAAATTTATAGGAGTTTTATAACACTTTAACAAGCATGGAATCATGGAATATTCAGCTTTGTAATTTGGTGTACGGATGGATGGCTCTATTTCAAGTCCATGACATCTTTACATGTGATGATTCATAGATCTATTCTGTCCTGTTTCTCCATTGCACTGTGATTGTTTAAAAAACAAACACGTGAACAGCCCATTATTTCTGTATGTGTTTTATCCTACACTATGCATTTTTGTAGATATTTTAACATAAAAATATGCATTGGATAACTGGATTCTGATCTGCATATTAGTCCAGGCAGTATGACTCAAATAACTTTGCTTAAAACGAAGACACCCCCCCCCCCAAATTCTCATGCAGCCTTAGTTTGGCAAAAGCGCTAAGAATTCTGAAAGAGATTATTAGTCCTCACAAGATTACAGTTTCCAGAGATCCTTGGGAAAAAGGAATGCCCCACCAACCAGTCTAAATCTATAGTGTAGGTATGCCCTTTGAATCACAAAACATTTTACAGTTCAGGAATTTTCAGCATTCAAAATGAATACAGGTAAACCTTCTGTATGCACAACAGAGCTGTGTTTACAGCAGGCGTAGGCAATCTGGTGCCCTCCAGATGTTTTTAGCTGCAATTCCCACAATCGCTGACCACTGATCATGCTGGCCGGGGCTTATGGGAGTTGCATTCCAAAAATCTGGAGGACACCAGGTTGCTTACCCCTGGTCTAGAGGGCTTTTTCCCCTTATCACAGTTCCTTATGCTGGTTCAGATGTAACACCCAGATTTCATGAACGTGTGCGGAGCATTGTGAAGGTTGCATTCAAAGGGAGACCCCAGAAACAGCTCCCTCTGTGGCTCTTTGGATCCCCCATCTAGAAATGGAAGCAGGTCTCCGCGATCACACAGCGGTGACAACCCCATGTGTTCTCATCATCGTTCAAATGTGTCATCCATGCTGGTGAATTACCTCTACAATTATATTCCTGCAGCACCCAAAAGCATGAGTAGTGAGTAGGCTTGCTATTTATTAATTGCCCAAAAGAAGGAAATACGTCACCCAAAAGAGAGGGCAAAAGAGGAATCCTGATTTGCATAAAATTTGCCTATGCCAATGTATATGTGTAGATGCAAATTTAGAAATAATTATTAGAATTTAAATAGAACTGCATTACAACTCACCATAGTGTCGAGGATGTGACCTGGTGATCTGTGTGCCTTGCTCAGTTTCCTGTCTAGGTGGTAGGTATTGGTGGGCAACTTTAAGGCTCTTCCTTCTGATGTGTCTTTAGCGTTAAACCAGACTTGGACTGGACAGCCCTTCAAACAGAGGGTGCTTTCAAATAGAGGGTGCTTTCAAAATAGCGGGCAGTCTTCCGGCAGCCCTTCAAATAGAGGATTCTCTGCTGGATAAGAGGATACACGGCCACTCTAGCTCAACGGTATAATAGCTGCTTGCATGCAGAAGATTAATCCATGCCATCTCCAGTTGGAAGGGTCTCGGGTAGCGAGTGATGTAAAAAAAAAACCCTTCTGTATTAAAGAATCACTGTCAGTCAGAGTAGGCTGTACAGAGCAAGGTGGAAAAACAGTCTGATCTGATGTGAGCCTTCTTACTTTCCTGCGGCCCAGCTGGCCTAATAAAAAATGAAGATGTTAGCATGAACAACTTCTAAGACGCATGGACTTTCTGAAATATCTTGACGAAATTGTTTCAGGGCTTCCAACCCCACTTTGTCTGGATATGAAGGTTTGGGGCTTGCCTGTCTTTCCAAGATATTTTTTTTTACGCAGGGAATCATGTACAACACTGCCGAATCTAGAAGTGCGTTTGTCTCAATGAGCTCTGAGCAGTGGCGTTGTGGTAAAGTTTGAAGTGCAGGCACTCATCGGGACAGTCCCTGTAGCCACGACCCCAAGGAGAGTCCAAAAAATGCAGGCCACTGCATTGACCCATATCAACAAACCCGTCTGAGCAGTTTTCATCTCCAGCAGAAACAGGTTGTTTGTAAAGTGAATGGGACTTCATTGACCAAGCTTCCCGCCAAATACCTTGCAATGCATTACAACAGGGATCGCTCACAAAATATTGTTGCTGGGAATATCTACTTTTCCCCAGCTACTGTGAGTGCCGCAGTTCAGAGGGAACAGGCAAGCCTGAGGAAGATGGCAGTTCACGTGAACTTCCCTTCTCATCAAAATGCCCTTGGGCTCAGAAGCCCTGGCTCCGCTATCCCAGGAAACGAAAAGAGTTTAAGAAAGCCACTCTTAAACGAAAGAGTTTAAGAAAGCCACTGAAATTGGGTTTTTAAAAATGATGTCTTTATTACATTTATATCCTGCCATTTTTCCTCTAAAGAACCCCAAGGTGGCTTGCATGGTTCTCCTCCTCTCCATTTTATCCTCACAGCAATGCTGTGAGGTAGGTTAGGCTCAAGTTAGTGACGGGCCCAAAGTCACCCCGTGAGCTTCATGGCCAACTGGGGACTAGAACCCAGATCTCCTGAATCCCAGTCTGACACTAATCACTACACCACACTGGTTCTCGGAATGTGTTGTTCTGACAAGCTTGGTCCTAAAGGTAAGATCAGCATGAACTGGGGCTTTGAAGTGTAACCTCTGTGGGGCAAAAACTATGCCTTTTCATCCCTGTGATTATATCTGGGGACAATATGGCAAATTATTAGTTCACATTTTTATGTATTCATTTAGGATATCTCACACCCTGTTCTTCAGCCTAAAAGTTCCTCCAGAGGAGATAAGAGCAAATTTAGAAAACTGTAAAGAAAGATCTTTAAAAAAAATACAATGAATTAAGTGTAGTGTATTGGCCCTCCTGGCTTGCCATTCCAGGATGTGCCTGAATCTGCTTTCAAGCATTGTGCTTTCCACATCCTGCTCAGCCTTGGCTGTAGTAGTTTGCTGCATGTCCTGTTCTCAGTCAGCATTCGTTATCAAAGTTGTCTGGTTTTTAGGGGAGGCTCTAAACTAGCTGCCAGCGACTGGCGCCCTCAGCAAACCATGCAATCTGCACCTCCACCCCTAAACCCCTAGGGCAGATCTAGGCTGATGTTTTTGGTAAATGGGGAAACCTTTCCCCCCTATTTTCCTGTAATGTTTTTTAAGCGTGTTTATTTGAGCAGAGTCGTAATTCAGTTTGTCTGTCCGTCTGTCCAACTGATGTTTCTGAGATCAGATAAAATAGAGATACAAAATGTTCATTTTTGTTTGTATTTTTTTTTAATTTGTATTCTTTTCCCTTGAATTTGGCCCCGCACTGAACTTGGTGCCATAGGCAACCAGCTAGTTTGCCTATATGGATGGGCCGCTCCTGCTGGTTTTGCATCTTCTGTGTGGCCTTCTCTTCATGATCCACTTCACAAGCTATGCCAACAAGCTGAAGGCTTAAGGCTGCAGTCCTCACCACGCTTACTAAGGAGAAAGCCCCGCTGAATACAGTGGGATTTACTGCAGAGCAAATAAGCATAGGATTGCTCTAAAACCCCTAAAAATCTTGGGCAAATCTGAAGGTCTCCTCTTGGCAATAAAAAGCATTATAGCCAGTACCCTCTTCCATGATCAGCATACAAACATGGATTCAGGCCATTTTTCTCATTCAGATAGTGACTTCGAAAAACAATTGTTAGGTTTATGGGTAGCATGAGCACTAGTAACTTGCTATTTCAAAAAAGCTAGGATCTGAAACAATCCCGTATTCTTTCTGCACACAATTTAAGATACTTCACAATCCTAAATACCGCATTTAATTCTCGTTGGCCAAAGGCTAGGGAGCGTGTGTGCATCCGGCTGCCGCTTCCAAAGTCATTGATCTGTAGACTAAATGGTCTCTGTTGCTCAGTACACACTGGCTGGTGAGCAAGAGGATTAAAATGTGGCATGCTGAGAGGAATTAGGAAGTGCTAGTTTTCATAACTCCTATAATTTGTAAAGACTGAAGGGGGGGAAGTCCTAGTGGAATTAATCTATTTCTCATGCTCGTTCCAGCTGTGTTTAATTTACCCTTGGCTATTTCTCTCCTCTGATCAAGGGATGCTGTGCCTTACATTGATTTTCCTCCCCTCACAATCCCTACGTTGAGCTGAGCTTTTAATAATTGTTTTAATATGCAGCGTTCCGAAGCAGGAGTAACCACTACAGACAGCTATTTTCTCCTCTCTTCTCAGTTGTCTTAGGGGCCCAGCTGGTACATATTGCAACATATATAAGTGAAGAGGTGGTTCATCTTTTTTCTTTTCTTTTTTACTTTACTTGCTTACTGAAGAGTACTGACAGGCCCTCTGAGAGACAACAAGGCCAAAATTTCTCAGAAAATAATTTTACGATAAATTCCTGAGATTTATATTTTTCAAGTTTCCCTTGAACGATGGTAAATATTTGGCAAATTCCCCCGCTGCCGCCCTTTGCTGCCTACTAATAGGTTGGAGAATTTTGGGTGCAACTGCGGGTCCAGTTTTAATATTGTAATATTGTCAAAAGAAGAAATGAGCTTGACTCCTATTCCTTCCAATTCTTCTCTCTTCGCTCATTGCTATCTTCGTCCACTAGTATGAACTAACAATGTGGGTTCATCTAGTATTAACGGAGTCAAAAAAAATTCTCTTCTACCCTCCTCCAAGTTTTTGTTTTGGCAGGGGATGGAGGGCGAATGTAGAGAATTTCCCACAATTATCCCTGGTGAATATTTGACAAAATGCCCTCCCCCTATTTTGCTGGCTGGAAATAGGGTGGCCATATGTCCTACTTCAGAGAGGATAGTCCTCTATTTGAAGGGCTGGCAACTCCAAGTCTGATTTAAAGATAAAGAACTGTAAGAAGGTTAGGGTGCACAGGGGCCTTGAATTGCCTGTCGTCAGTCAGGACCTGAACAGACTGAGCAGGTAGGCATGCCGGTCATCTGGTCACAGTCTTCCCCACTACGGTCAGATGTAATCTATTTCTATTTAAATTATAATGGTTATCATTGTGGAGAATGCAAAAGGGCAGCCAGGCTGCCAGCACAGTTGCTGCTACTGCTTGCAGCAGCAGAGGAAAGAAGCTGTTCTAATGCCGCTGCCAATGGTGGACCCCACCCCTGAGAAATGGCTATAGAATTTCTCTTCTCCTTGGAGAATTTGGTGAAATGTCCCCTTGGCCACCAATTTCTCTGCCCACAAATAAGGTGGAGAATTTCTAGTGCAAAGCTCTAGTTTCACATTTGCTATCATTTTTAATTATTTTTTAAAAGTATTTCCCATGGCTGTCCATGCCAAATAATGGCTATCCCTATCACTGTCACTTGGATGGACAAAGAAGGAAGAATCCTGCTTGCCTCAAATGATTCCCCTCCCAGATGCCAAGCAATGCCACGATGCCCACGGTAAGGCAAACACAGGCTTCCCGTCTCCCTTGGCCACAGGTATATTTCACCACCGTCTGGTCGGTGGCTGCTATTTATTCCAAGCTTGTTCTAAAATTGTGCCTTCAAGGTTGAAAGCCAAAACCACTGCCAGGGTCCATTCTTTATTAAAAGTAACAACTCGAAGGTATTGAAAAATCACAAGCCTTTTGGAAACATACTGAATCCTTTATGGGAGGGGAAATAATCGAATAGACAAGCTGTTGTTAATTTAAGGCCTTAATTTTCAGACACACTTCTTGAGTCAAGAGTACTTCCTGTTCTAGAATTCCTGCAGGGATACAGGTGGTCCCTGTTCGCCATCTCTGTCTACTGTACATTAAGAATGCATTTCTAACTACATTTAAACATTTCTGAAATCTCCAGTTTATGTCTAGACTATTTTAATCAGCTAAATGTCATAATAAGCCATATGCGGCTCTTGATGGCTTACACACACCAGCCCTGCTCATAAAGCGTAAGAGGTGTTTTTAAAAAGGAGCCTGTGTTTGTTTTGCCATGAAAATGGTGCTTTTAGCCTATCATATCAAACATGCTGGCAGGATTGAAAAGATCCTTACGTAACTCCTGGATAACAGCCTGGCTGAGAAGGCTAGAGATGCATCAACCTGCCCCACTCTGGGCATTTGGGGCATTTCCCTGCAATGCCAACACAGATGAACTTAAGAAGAGCCCTGCTGGATCAGACCAAAGACCTATCTAGTCCAGAATCCTGTTTCCCACAGTGGCCAACCAGATGACCCATAAGCAGCGTGTGAGCCTGATGTTGTTCTCCAGCAACTGGTATACAGAGGCATGCTGTCTTTGATCCTGTAGCTGTTGATGTCCATATCCTCCTTGTTTCATCCCCTGTTAAAGCCATCTTAAGTCGGTGGCCATCAGCTCATCTTGTGGTAGCAAATTCCGTAGTTTAACTATGTTCTGTGTGAATAAGTTTTTTTGTCTGTCCTGCACCTCACACCACTCCACTTCGTTCATGCCTCCTTCAGCGTACCATGAAACAAGGGTGGAGGAAATTCAGCCAGATGCATCTATCAAGTTCAATGGAGAGAAGATGGATATTGTCCTACTGCTGTTCTCAAGTTCCTACCATCTGTGTTCAGCTCTACTAAATGCTTTGGTGGGTTTTGCACAGGACTGACCCAAGACATTTTGCTGCCTGAGGCAAAGGACGAGATGGCACCGCCTCCCATTCTATGCACAAAAGCTGGCTGGACTGGTAGTCGAATCTTCAGCACTGGCAATGGAACAGCATCGTCCCCACCACAACTGAAGGATGCAGCCTAGCTTAGTGGGGACAGGGCACGCTGCATGGACCACAGCTCTCTCTTCCAACACCTTGCTGCCGCTCCCAGCATCTGCTGCCAGAAGCAACTGCCTCACTCTGTCTAATGCTCTGCCCAGCTCTGGTTTTTCACCATGCTTTGTTGACATTCTCCTTTGTGCTATTCCTTGCACTGGCTTTGTCTACCTCTCAAGCTTCTCCAGTATTGCCACCCTGCCAGCCTATCCCCTCTTCTTTTGATTTCTCTCTCCCCTTGTCTGGTAATTTGCCTCTCTTCATGTTAAGTTCAAGATACCTACCTCAGTTTTCCTTCATTGCCCTAAATACATTTTCTTTAGCGCCCCTTGTTATTGAAAAGCTGCCCCTTATCAAGAACATCCCCACCATGCTCTATCTTCAGGCAAAAACACTCTTCTTTTTGCTTACGCCTCTACCCCCTACCATTTCCCTGCCCCTTTTCTTGTGTCTCTTCTTATGGACTTTAGGTAGGGGCTGCCCATTTTTAATCTTTGCAAAACATCTCTCATATTTTAAACACACAGAGAGAGACATACAGAATTGATTCAGGTGTCACACTAAACCAGAGTCTAGCGTGATGAGAAAAATCTAGAGCAAGTCTCAGACTCATGCACGCCCCACCCCCTTCTTCCAGCAGCAGCACTACAAGTCTGGTGGCTTTCACTTCCAGTATAGATTAACCACAGTGTGTTGTGTTGTCCGAACCACAGAACAAACCGTGGTTAATAATCTTAACTATGGTATGGTTTGTTTGAAGCAAGCCTATTTCAAACAATGGGTTATGAAACGGGCTTGATTAAACAAAGCACAGTTTAGGGTTTGCATGTCATTTTAAACTGTGAATAACTAAAATCAGGAGCAAATGTGCCAATCCCCTACTCATGGCCGTGCCAGAAGAAGAGGGAAGAAGGAGGAGTGTGAGCTCGTGGCACACTCTGATGCATTCTGATGGTTTAGCATTAACATGACATCTGAATGTGGTTTTAGCATCAGAGCAGGCGAGGGCAATATACAACCTGTGGGCCAAATCCTGCCCACGGAGGTTGCCCATCTGCCCCACCGCCTTCTAAGATTCCTCCAGGGGGCAGGGGTTGGAGCAGTCCCCGCTGCTAACTCCGATCTGTGACCCATTAGGGAAGCTGTTGCATGCGTGAAACATCTGGCCCTGAGCAGGCAGATGGATGAGTGCTTCTCCAGCAGCTGGCTCAGTTGGTGGATTTGCCTGCCCTACATTCACTCCTCAGTGGGAGAAGGTATGGAACAGGCAAAGCTGCTTTGCTGTGTGTGGTCCTTGTCCAGTGATGGAAGGCCCACATACAGCAATGCTGTTTCCCGGAGGGGGCATCAGGGGAGGATCTTCCTCTCGCTGCACCTGCCGGGAAGTAAATGGCATCGGGGGCATGGCCACACTTCCTTTTGCTGTTGGGGGCATGACCATGCCCCCTGATGTCATCCACCCATGGAGGGGTGGGGTGGGTGATCCCACCCACTTGCGCTTGCTGTCGTCTGCATTAGACATTTCCATCTGGGTGTGACCCCACATAAGCTTGATGTGTGGATTGGGACCATTGTTTTCAGCACTTTAGGCAAAATCCCAGGGTATCCAGAACAACGGAATTTCAGTGCTAGCACTCCTTTTTCAAATAAGCCGAATAGTTACTAATATCACAGTGCTCTCTCTCTCTCTCTCTCTTTCTGTATATATATATACACACACACACACACATATATATATATGCACGCCTATAGGTATTTGGGGAAGATTTTACCTTCCAAACTTTTCTTGTAAATCAAATGTAAAATCATACACTACTGTCATCTAAAGTGAAAAATTTAAAGGGTGAAATCTCTGGTTTGACTTTGAAATTAGAAGTGCTTCTTAATTTAAAATAACTTTAATATTCTTCCACCCCAAAATAATTAAATATATAAGAATTTGTAAATCCCTATGGTTCCCTGCTTCATAAGAATGATATTTCTAATACTGCTGAAAGGAATAGGTTTTGTGCAATGGAGACTTCATTTTTCCTGAATCATCCGTATATCTGTAGAGTTATTGTTCTTCAGAGATCATAATGTAATATCTAAAGTTATATTAACATTTAATGTTTTATCATTGTATGTCCCCCTTGCAGCTGTGACATCTTTTTTGGCAGGATAGTTACTGCAAAGGAATGAAGTAGCCATTATTACTAAGAACTGGTAGAAAGGTTTTAACCCAGAAAGTTAAATGTAAATGTAGCATTTTAAGTAGACAGTACAGCAGGGGTGGATATAAACTAGATCAGGATTTATGGGTTGATCTCTGGGTGATTTGCAGTTGAATTCTGACTTTCAATTGTCTAGCAATGAAAGGAAAGGTTCCTCCTGTGCAAGCACTGGGTCACCCACCCCCAAACGGATCGCTGAAAAAGACCACTTGGGGGGAAACCAAGGGTTTGTTTTTGTGTGAAAGGACTTTGAGCTTAGTTCTGGTTCTGATTACAAATTCCTGGGTTGAATATGTACTCGAAAACACCCTGTTCTTTCATCCTTCCTGCCATGTCTGAGCTGCTATTTTGCAGCTGGCTCTGGTTGGTAGATCTCGGGATTATTGTAAAATACAAAGCAAATCCCACAAACCTGATGTCTGCCCTCCCTTGCACTATAGTATAGTCTAGCTGTGCCCAGCCTGGTGCCCTTAAGATGTTTTGGGCTAAAACTTCTAGCATTCTTGACCATTAACATGCTGACAAGGGCTGATAGGAGCTGAACTCCAAAACATCTGGAAGATACCAGCCTGGGGAAGGTTGGTACAGTCTTTACTTCTCTCATTTTCACTGCACATTCAGAATAAAGAGTAGAGCTAGGCAAATCTCTTTGTGGTCTGAGTCTGTTTCATTTTGTTGTTTTTACCCATAGTTCTCTTCAGTCTGTTTCCACGTGTAATTATAACGAAACATTCTCTCAAAATACATAGTTACATACATATTTTAATGCATAATGGGGAGAGCAATCCTATGGCCCCTAGACAGTGTCTCTGGGGCCATAGAATAGTTGGGATTCCTGCATCCAAGGTTGGAGTCAGCACCCCAACCTGGGACCCAGGAGTCTTAGCTCCCCACCCCTTAACTATCACAGCTGGCATGGAAAGAGCCACACCACCTGCCTCTCTGAGGTTGCAAAAGTGACCTTGGAGGGAAGGTAAAGGGGCCGTGCCCATAGGTGGGGAGGGGAGGGGACTAGGGAGGCTGGCTTATGACGAATCCACTGGCCTCCCCAGCCTCCTTCCCTCCCCCTCCCGGATGCCTCAGCTAGGCGGATGAAAAAGCCCGTCTAGCTGAAATGCAGAGTGGGAGGAGTGTAGAGGCAAAGATAGCCTCCACCACTCCTCCCGCTCTGCATTGGATGGTCGTAGGCCTCTGAGTTCAGAGGCTTACAGCCATCCCCATAGGATTGTGCCCCAACTGTGCATTTTCTCTCAAAATACACATTTAAATGTATATTTTGATACGTTTAAACTGGCGAGAAGTGCATCACAATCTTCAGGGGAAGTGCAACATCTGTTGGAATCACACATTATTCGTTTGAGAGTTACTGGCAGTTAGAACTTTAAGCTACAATATGCTGATGTTCTGTGTATTTTTACCCCCACCGCCTTTGCCTTCAGTTTCACCCCCTTTACATTCAGCCCTACCCACCACTGGGATGCTGTTCCTGAGATCTTCTCCAAAGCTGAATTTGGCCCTGGGTCTGAAAGAGGTTCCCCATCACAGCCATATAGGAATTCGCAGAGAGTGAATTCCTCAAGCATCTGTAATGAAAAGTCATTACAAAAAGTTTGTAATAATGGCTGAGATAGAAGTAACACATTTTCTCCCAGCAAGAGCTCTTGGCTTGCAGAATCCAGGAAGTGAACTATTCCTACCCACCCTGGAGTTTGCAACTTGAAACCAAGAAAGGCCCCACCTGTTGGTTTTCTGCCTAGCATGCAGCTGTTAAAGTGCAGGAACCATCCCAGAAAGAAAGGGGGAAACCTGAGACGGAGAAAAAATGTTTGCTTATGTCGACCCAAGCTCTACGCCAGTATGCAAGTACCACATCCTTTTACCCCATCATCCTCAAAGTGTGAGGTGGCTAATGGAGCACAGCATATTATGGGCCCTTGCTAAGTCTTGTTTTCAGTTGATTAATATGTCTAGAATGTGCTCTTTCCTTTCTACAGACACTGCCAAAATTTTAGTTCATTCTCTTTATTATTTCCCACATGGGTAATGGTAGCATTTTTCTTATTGGTCTTCCTGCTTCTACTCTTAACTCTCTCCACTCAGCTTTTGATGCTGTGTGTGACTTGCTTGATATTTTCCCTCTTATCATTCAGGTCATATTATTCCTTTCCACTGTTCTTTCCACTGGCTTCCTCACTCTTCTTGTCTTCACTTTAAGATGTGCGAAAATTTAATTTCTGTTCCCAAATCATGCAGGAGTGCTTTTGGGAGGAGAAATGTTTGCAAATTCCAGAATTTGCAACCTTGTTCAAAAACTGCATGTGATTTTTTTAAAATGTGCCCTTTGAAATGCACATTTTTTCAAAAATTACATATTTGTACACTTTAACCACTGGGGGGAAATGTGCACTTTTGAAAAATACGTACAGAAATGCGCACTGGTCCCATTTGAATGAGCCAAAAAACAAGTTGAAAACGAAAACAGGAGTGAGCTTCAAAGAGCTTCAAAGTGGTATTTGGAGAATTTAGGCAACCTCAGATATGGCTGGTTCTCCCATCCCTACTTTAAGCTTATGGTTCGTACTTTCAACTGTCTCCATGGTCTTGCTCCTATACATTCATCTTTTATTTTCTCTGCATATGCATCTCTTTGATACCTTTGTTCTACAGGTGTTTCTACCTTAGATTATGTTATTCTCCTCACCTGCATCCCTTTTCCTTTGTGGTTCCCTAGCACTGGATTGGCGTTCCACCTGACATCTGACCCTGTTCCTTTGTTATTATATTCATCAGATGCCCCCTTAGCCCTATTGACACTTTATATGCACACAGGGCCAGGGATGGATGAAACCGTCCATCTCGGTCTTGCTGAAATTGTCACTTTTTTAAGGTCAGGCTCACCAGTACCATTTCTGCATGTGCTTCCATTATTTATTTATTTTTTAAAAAACTCATTTATATGGAAATTCACACGCATTTTCTGTCATGGATACATTGTTGTGTGCACTTTTAAACCTATGCAGCTATTGACTAAAATATTCTTGTGTGCATTTTGGAAACATCTGCATATGCATTTTGGAAACGTCGGCATGTGCATTTTTGTTCGCTCGTTTTTCAAATGAGAGTATTTTGTCAAATGCTTTTTCAAATTTGTTTTCCTGAACACATCACAAGCTCAGGAATACATGGGATTTTCAACCACAAGTTGTATTCAGATGCAGGAGGTACAAATTGGGTAAATCTGTTTTTTCAAAATTCACAACAAATGTCTCACATATCCCTGCCTATCAGCTACTGAGCCACGTACAAGGTTATGTTATTATCATATAAAGCCCTAAACAACTTAGGTCCAAGAGGCCTAGCAGACCACCATCCCTTATATATACCCAGGTGACATCTAAGATCATCAGAGGAGTCCTTGCTGGTCATTCCAAAATGAAAGGAATGTCACCAATGAAGAACCCTGACAGCGGGCCTTCTCTGTAGTGGCACCCACCCTCTGGAAAACCCTCCTCCATGCAGTTTGGGAGGCAGAAAATGTGGCATCTTTCAGCTACCTCCTAAAAAGCCACCTTTTCACCCAGGCTTTCCCTGGGTTGTAATTGCTGTTGGGTCTTATTTTGGTTTACATGCTACTTTTAAAATTTTAAAGTCTTATATTATGTTTTGTCATGTTGTATTTAAAGGTTTCAATGGTTGTGAACTGCCCAGAGAGCCTCGGCTCTGTAATAAATAAATAAATAAATAAATAAATAAATAAATAAATAAATCATACTTCTTACACATCTTCCACATAATAATGGAAAGTGGGGCTGCACCACTGGCCCCACCCTTGAGAAGCATCAGTGACTGTGTCCCCTTGCACTTGACATCCTTGTCTTCAAGGTGGAAGTCTAAAAGAGGCCTCTAACATAGATGCTCACCACAATCAGGACCCCTGATCAGAGATTGTGAGTATGCACATCCACTATATATACTCATGTGTAAGCACTGCTTTGCAGACATTATCACTGAACACATTAATCTCAAGGAGGTGGGGTGACCAAGGGCCACAAAGTCAGAGGGAGCGGCACGGCCCTACTTCCTACTATTTACATGGAAGCCCTACATGTATATGGGGTTGTATAGATTGAGTAAAATCCATTTCGCCCGTGTTCCATGGATTGTCAGACACTTTTCGTTCCGTCACCCGCCCGTTGACAGAATTGCCCCCTGAATTTGCGCAAATCCCCCCTCCACTGTGCATTTTCACACTTTAGCCTATGGGGGAAATGGGCATTTCTGGCTGGCTTTTTTTTAATTTTGCGTATTTTTCTGACAAAATTTGTGCAAAATCTGAGAAAGTTAGAAAACCAGTCTGCAAGTCAGTGGAATCTGCCCAACAGAGGGAAAGCCAGTCCACTGCAGAATCCAGAGGTGGAATTCATTAAAATACAAACTCACTTGGTTCCATTGCGGATTTCTCTGGCACCCCTACATGTATATCATATGTGAACAGGACCCTTATGATACAAAAATGTGTACAAAAATGTCTGTGTTAGGCAAAATAATGTTAAAAATGCATTATATTAGGAAAAGTACTTGAAAAAATGAGTATATTAAGCAAAATTGCATACAACATGCATTCTATTAGGGAAATGTGCACAAAAAGGTGTATGAATGTTCATGTGAATTTTTGCTTTTTAAATTCTCAACATTCATGATGAACTGAACTTAAGACTGGAAAAATTCTCAAAGTTTGGGACAAAATGAAATCTTAAGATCGGAAAAATGAGAAGTGGAGAGAAACCAAAAGTGACAGGTTTGACCATCCTTAGGGTGAAGGCTCAGGCTGTGATCCTTCCTTGGTAAGAAAAATAATGTCACAAGTCCCCAAGAACATCTTGACTTTTCATCTGTGAAATGCTGGAGGTTCTCCACTGTGAGCGCGAACATTGCAAGGAAAGCGATCTGCACAAGCTCATATTCCCCAGTGACTGTCAGGGGTGTTCAGCTGAGCTGGACATTGGCACTGTTTGTGGTTCAGCTACTTCCAGTCCCCTGAGGGATAAATTCTCATCTCCCTCACTGCATGTGGGGCTTTAATTGTGCACGTCCTATTAGTGCTAATGGGACTTACACACCTAAAGTCCTCTGTGTGAAATGAGTCTAATAAATCCAGGGTTACAACCTCATTAAAGAGAGAGTTGCTTATTTCATGTGTAATGGGCCTTTAGCCTCCATGATCTGGTAATTCATGTCTTTATTTTGTCCCTTTGAGAAAATTCTGAAAGGTTCCTTAGTAAAGAATATTTTTCACAATTCTTCCTAAGGTGACCGACCCCTCCTGTGACACTGTCCTGGCTTCACAACACTTGCACCAGTTAATGAAAACAGCTACCGCTAGGTCAGCCAGAAAGTTGAGGGGCATTCCTGAGGGATAGCTGATCATCACCAGCTTCTAATTTCCCATTTGAAATGGCTGGCAAATCACACACACACACACACACACACACACTTACTTTCCCCCCCTGCCGTGCTATTAGCGATCACTTTTTAAAATCCACTTTCATTCAGTATTTTGCTGCTGACTGCAGACACCATGAGGTAAAACTTTCTTTCCTCACCCAGAGATCTAGACAGAATGAATTAAATTGAGAAGGGAAAAGGTGTGCTTCCATAGATGGGAAACAGAAGTAACCTGCAAAATTGGTGTAAATAAAAAAGGAAAGAGAGATGAAATAAAAGGGTATGGAAAGGACAAAGCCAAAGGACACCTTCTCCCAGTACCCATCTTAGAAGGCCAAGGGAAGATCCTACACTCAGTGGTGTAGTGGAGCCAAGACTCACAGGGATGTACTTTTTTTTTATTAGCAGGGACACCGATGTCATCTGCCACTCTGGTCACAGCTCCCCCAAGACCTCCTCTGGCAGAGATCTTTCCTACTCATGCTAATCATGGCTAAAGAAGCATAAATCAAGTTAAGCAAGAACTTAGCGCAAGTGGAGGCTGGTGGCTGTGTTGTAATTGGGCTATAAATCCACTCTGGGTTTCACTCAGACCCAGTCAGAACTCTAATGGAGATAACCAAGTGCTAGACCCTATCCCCAAAATGGCTTTGGTGCCTTGTATAGCTCCGTTAGAGTTCGGACTGAAACCCAGAGCAGATTTCATCATCATCATCATGGCGATCACTCGTGACTGAGTAAGATTGTCTTCCAAAGATAGAGTCTATATAGATAATTCTTTAAAATGATTAGACAGATTCATAGAAGATAGGTCAATCAACACATTAATCCCTTGCAGTGGGTCTGCAGGTGGCTGTAAAGGCCGATTCTGGATCTACACAGCTTCCCGCAGTGAGGACATAGATTTCCAGGTGGAAGGTGGTCACGGTGAGGGTTTGCTTGACGTGCCTTCCGCTGAGCTCGTTTCTCCCTTTCGCTCTGTACTCGTGCTTCTTCAAAGTCCATAGTACCTTTAATTAGGGATGTACAAAATGTACTTACCTTTCAGTGGATTATGTTTATGGGGGGGGAGGCGTTCCGTCCCTCCCCCCGGAATCCTCGATGGGGGGGGAGGCGATCTGTTCCTCCCCGCCGGAATCCTCGATGGCCGGCTGTGCTCCGCGGCGGCTCTGCGGAGCAGCCAGCCAGGCCCAGGCCAGAGCTGTCTGCAGACGGATTTCCGGCCGCAGCGGCTGCTGGGTAAAAAACAAACAAACCCGCGTATGCAAATGGCGGCGGCTACGGCTGCCGCCATTTGTGTTCCTTATTTTTGACTGTCTTAGTCTACATAAATATTTACGTAGACTGTTATGGCGAAAATAAAGGGGAACGCAAATAGCACCCGCTACGCTATTTGTGTTCCCCTTTATTTTCGCCGTAATAGTCTACGTAAATATTTACGTAGACTAAGACGGCCAAAAATAAGGAATGCAAATGGCGGCGGCCGTAGCTGCCACCATTTGCGTACACGTGTGTGTTTTTTTAACCCAGCCGTGATAGGCTACGTAAATCTTTACGTAGCCTATCACGTCTCTGTAAACAAAAGAAAGAAACCTCCAGACTGCAAATGGTGGCAGCGGCAGCCGGTCTGAAGACCAGTCGCTGCAGCCACAGCCACCGCCGCCCGGAACATCTGCCCCACATAAGTCTCGTCCTGGGGGGGATCCGCGGGGGGGGGGGTGGCAGGCCGTTCCGCCACAGATTTCGGGGGGCCGAATGCACTGGCATTTGGCCTCACCGAGATCCGTGGCGGAATTCTCTGACATCCCTACCTTTAATATAGTCTGACCTCCAGTTGGAACGCTCATGAGTTAGAGCTTCCCAGTTCTCAATGCTCATGTTACAAAAGCAGATTTACAGTCTCACTGACATTGGAGCCACCAGCCTCCACTGCTGAGTGCTTTGATTACCTCACATGAATTTTACCAGCAATCTTGGGGCTTGTAACTAATCAAGATGATGCTCAGAATGCCAGAGCTATCAATGTCCCACAATACCACATCCTTTTGAATATCAGACTAACCTCTTTTACCACATAGCTAGATGACTAGATAGCTAGGTGCTGCAAGAAGAACAGAGAATATGCCAGAAGTGGCAGGATACCATCAGAGCTGGAAGCAAGTTCCACTGTTTCATTGTGTTCTAATT
Organism: Heloderma suspectum; assembly: GCF_057233095.1. Lineage (NCBI taxonomy): Eukaryota > Metazoa > Chordata > Lepidosauria > Squamata > Helodermatidae > Heloderma > Heloderma suspectum. Next base: position 28,306,121 of record NC_139461.1, on the reverse strand, counting down.
CCATATTTTCCATTAAGAGCGAGGGCTTTTAGAAAAGGGTGAGAATTTCTCTGCTGGCTGCCTGGGTTAATAGCACTCAAGGTAGGGAAGAGCTGTGTGGTAGGAGATCCTTAGCGATAAAGTGAATTCTTTGGTGCTGGCCAAAGCAGTCACAGGAAGGGTTTAAATGTGGAAAAAATGATCAAATTGCTTCTTTACGATGATATTAAAGACACATCATTGTGTCAGGTAAAACAAACAAGGGATTAAATATACACTTGTGAACTAAAAACAAAGTAAAAGGCCCATCGCTTGTAATTCACAACCTAAGAGCAAATGCCTGCAATAAGAATTTAGATTTTGACTTGTTTTCTCCACCCCACCCCACCGAGTTCCTTGGTTTGCAAACCATCCAAACTTCATGTGATGCATTAGGCCTTCAAATGAATGTTTCCCCCATTAATATACGTAACATTCTGTGAATGTTATACCAAAGTGCCCAGCATTTCCAACACTCGATGGCTGGGATTTCACCTTCAGTGCATCAATAAAACTGACAAGAATGAATTTTTAACCTCCCTCATGTTGAAAACTGAGCTAGTACTTTGGGCCTTTGGAAGACTGTAGGCAGGCAGGCTTGGCCTTCCACCCACAGATAACTGCAGACATAGGGGCTGGCACTCCAGTGCTCCTGCTATGCTGGGGACGACTAATACTGCCATAATATATTCTGGATCCTGTGAACTCCCAGCAGCAAACTTGTCAGCTAAATAATACTGCTTCTAACAAATGAATGCAGCACCCACTACATCTATAGACACTCCGCTGCCATCTACCCATCACAACATGGCATGCTGACAACACATCCAAAGACCAGCTCGCTAATCACACAGCCGCTGTAGCAGGCACATGAAAGACACATGATGGGACCTTTGAAATTGCCCATGGGCCTAGTCCACAGACCCAGAAAGTGCTTGTAACTGAGCTGTAGCCACATCGAACAGCAGATTTAGCATGCATGAGACAAGGTTCGAACCCTGAATGAAGTCTCCCACTAGGAAAGACTGGGAACCTTAAGAACATGAGAAGAGCCATGCTGGATCAGACCAAGTTCCATCTATTCCAGCATTCTGTTCACACAGTGGCCAACCAGCTGCCCATGGGAAACCCACATACAGGACATGAGTGCAACAGCACCCTCCCGCCCATTTCCCCAGCAACTGGTGTACATAGGCATGCTGCCTCTGATACTGGAGGTAGTGTATAGCTATCAGGACTAGTGGCCATTGATAGAGCCTTCTCCTCCATACATGTGTCGAGTGTCCTTTTAGAGCCATCCAAATTGGTGGCCATCACTGTGCCTTCTGATAGCAAATTCTATAGTTTAACTATGCACTGTGTGAAGAAGTATTTCCTTTTATCTGTCCTGCATCTCCCACCAATCAGCTTCATGGGATGACCCCAGGTTTTAGTATTATGAGGGAGAAAAATGTCTCTCTATCCACTTTGTCCGCACAATGCAGAATTCTGTATACCTTATCATATCTCCCCTTACCCTTTTTCCAGGCTAAATAATCCCAGCTGTTGTAAGCTCATAGGGGGGCTGCTCCAGATCATCTTAGGGTGCAATCCGAGGCATGTTTAGATAGAAAAAAAGTCCAAAAGTCCAGCTGGCTGGGGAATGCTGTGAGTTGTTGGACTTTTTTTTCTGTCTAAACATAGAATCATAGAATCATAGACTAGTAGGGTTGGAAGGGGCCTACAAGGCCATCGAGTCCAACCCCCTGCTCAATGCAGGAATCCAAGTCAGAGCATCCCTGACAGATGGCTGTCCAGCCTCGTCTTGAACGCCTCCAGTGTTCCCTAGGGAATTGGTTCCATTGTTGTATTGCTCTAACAGTCAGGAGGTTTTTCCTGATGTCCAGCCAGAATCTGGCTTCCTGTAACTTGAGCCCATGATTCCATATCCTGCACTCTGGGATGACTGAGAAGAGATCCTGGCCTTCCTCCCTGTGACAAACTTTCAAGTACTTGAAGAGCACTATCATATCTCCCCTCAGTCTTCCCTTCTCAAGGCTAAACATGCCCAGTTCTTTCAGTCTCTCCTCATAGGGCTTTGTTTCCAGTCCCCTGATCATCTTTGTTGCCCTCCTCTGAACCCTCTCGAGTTTGTCTGCATCCTTCTTAAACTGTGGTCCCCAGAACTGGACACAGGACTCCAGATGAGGCCTAACCAGTGCTGAGTAGAGGGGAACTACTACTTCCCGGAATTTGGAAGCTATGCTTCTCTTAATTTAGCCCAAAATAGCATTTGCCTTTTTTGCAGCCACATCACATTGTTGCCTCATATTCAGCTTGTGATCAACAACAATTCCAAGGTACTTCTTGCTTGTAGTGTTGTTGAGCCACGTATCCCCCATCTTGTGACTGTGCCTTTAGTTTCTTTTTCCTAGGTGCAGAACTTGGCATTTATCCCTATTAAATGTCATTCTGTTGTTTTCTGCCCAGCGCTCCAGTCTATCAAGATCACCTTGAATTTTGTTTGTCTTCCAAAGTATTAGCTATCCCGCCCAGTTTTGTGTCATCTGCAAATTTGATCAGCATTCCCTGCACCTCCTCCTCCATGTAATTAATACAAATGTGGAAGAGCACTGGGCCCAGGACTGAGCCCTGCGGTACCCCACTAGTTACCTCTCCCCAGTTTGAGAAGATCCCATTGATAAGCACTCTTTGAGTCCGATTCTGTAGCCAACTGTGGATCCATCGGATCGTTGTTTCATCTAGCCCACTTTGAGCTATCAGGATATCATGGGGCACTTTGTCGAAAGCTTTGCTGAAGTTGAGGTATATGATGTCTACAGCATTCCCACGGTCCACAGGGGAGGTGACTTGATCAAAAAATGAGATCAGATTCATCTGGCAGGATTTGTTCTTGACAAATCTATGTTGGCTTCGAGTAATCACTGCATCATTTTCAAGGTGCTTACAGATGGATTGCTTTAAAATCTGCTCCAGAATTTTCCCAGGAATTGATGTCAGACATGCCACGGATTGCACCCTTAGTTACCCTTTTCTGCACTTTTCCCAACTCTGCAATAACCTTTCTTCTTCCTCTTCCCTCCTCCTTCTTCTTAAATCTATATACTGCCCTTCATTATCAAATCACAGGACAGTGTACAAAATGCATTAAAACAACAATTAAAATAAAAGAGAAAGGCAACAACAAAAACAAGCTAGGCATTGATACTGGCAAATGCTTGGGTATTGGGATAGGTTTGCAGCAACAGGTGCCGAAACACTGTTGCACTGCAGTGGGGGGAGAATGCCAAAGGTAGGGTACCACAACAGAAAAGGCCTTTCCCTGAGTTGCTGTCAGATGTCCCTGTGCAGGTGATGGGACAACCAGGAGGTCCTGATCTGCAGACTGTATCTAACAGGAAGGTTGATAGGGGAGAAGACCCTCCCTCTAGGAGCCCTATCCAGCCATGCCAGTGCCTGCAGGTTACTGACCCAGCAATCTACTAATCTCTCCCCAACCCCAACCCCCGATACAGCCCAAACTGTGTGGTTTATCACACCAGTAATGACTGTGGGATTATTAGCCTGCCCCCTGGTAGTGCTTAAAGGTACCAGAGTATGGATGAAATGCAGGTTGTTAGCCTCACCTCCACCCCCATGAGGGTGCAAGAGCCAAGGTAAAAAGCATTGATGACTGAAGATGTTGCTATCCAGATGTTGTAATTGGCTGCAGGGTTAGTTGAAGCTCCATCATGGCAGGGAGGGGGTGGGGAGGGGACAGTCAACTCGGCCACTCCACTGAATTCAAGTGTTTTAACTTGTACCGCCTCTTTTGCTTGTGTGACATTACACCATTGCTGGAGATGGGACTAAGGTCTGAACAAACGTGTTAAACTGATATACATTGCCCACCCCAATGCTCTACCAGAGATATTTAACCGAAGATGCAAGGAACTGATTGTATCCAAGCCTTTGTGCATGTAAAGCAGGTGTTCTACTAATGGACTATGCGCCTTCTTCATCTCCAAGATCTCACTTGGAGATGAAGCACAGCATCTCTGTGCAAGGTTCTCTCCCTACGTTCCCTGCCTCCTTGACTGCTACCTGTCTCAACTCCGAGCATACCCCATCAGCAAAGAAGTACCAAAGTTATGTCCATTAATTTATATTATCCCCATTTTGTGGTCTACAGTGCTGATCCCCCTTGTGGAGGAAGTAATTTAAGTATACCAGATCTACGGTACACCAAATTTAAAGTCAACCCACCATGGCTGATTAAAAATGTTTAGAGGCCTAAAGTTAGCTTGAAGTTCATGTAGGCTGCAATCCTAAATATACTTACTACAGAGTAGTACCCACTGCCCAAACTGACTGCTATCACCCCTCACCCCCCATACACGCCCCTGTGCTTGCTAAACACCCTGCACAAGGATTATGAGGGCTTTTTCTCACACTAATAATGGAGAGGTCTGGGCAGGCAAGGGCAAGCTTTTGGGGTTCACAGCACCCCGTTTCTGCCCAATGAACCATGGTGCAGAACTCAATAGTCTGCACCGCATTGGTCCAACAAAACCCAACATTTTGACAAAGGCCCCCCTGTGAATGCACAGTTGAACAGGGAAAGGGCTGTGGCTCAGTGTGGTAGAGCACCTGCTTTGCATGCTGAAGGTCCCAGGTTCCATCCCCGACATCTCCAGGTAGGGCTGGAAAAATTTCTGCTTGAAACCCTGGGGAGCTGCTGCCAGTTAGTGTTGACAATACTGGGCTAGATGGACCCAGGGTCTGACTCAGTATAAGGCAGCTCCGACACTGGAGGCATTCAAGACGAGGCTGGACAGCCATCTGTCAGGGATGCTCTGACTTGGATTCCTGCATTGAGCAGGGGGTTGGACTAGATGGTCTTATAGGCCCCTTCCAACCCTACTATTCTATGATTCTATGCATAGTATTGCACTTTTAGTCATCTGGACAGGATCCCCAATGGACTTAATTTACATCACCAGACTGAGGACTCCACAGAGTTCCTCCGAAGGCTTCTAAGCTCTGATCACAACTATGACATAGTTGGAACATGTATTTGATTTGCTGCATCAGAGAAACCCTCATCTTGAGATGTGAAGGCCTGGGAAAAAACCCAGAAAACTTTGGGGAAAATTTTCTCCCCCTCCCCCCCCGAACTGATTTTATTTTCTTTCGAAAAATTGAACAGCTTTAGATTATGAAATATTTTATTTTAGATTTACGACGAAGTATTTATATATTGTTACCCAACCTTTACTCCCCACAAAATGATTTCTAAAAACTATGTAATAAGAACACTTTTATAGAAAGACTAGAGATGTAAAATATCTGGAATAATGAAGCCATGGGGAATTTTTTTCAATCCTCTCTGTAAGATTTCCAGCATAGCTAGTTCTTTCAGTCCTTATTAAAAGTATTGATCTAAAGTATATTTTACTGATAGACATCTATGCTCAGTTCTCCAGCATGTAAGTTGAGTCACCACTGTGCATTCTTGACAGCTTGGGTTCTGTTCTATAGAGTCCTGTGTTTCTGATGCTGTAGCAGTAATTTAATGTAGTTCTAATCTATTCAGACAATAATTACAAATGTATTAACTGAGTTTACTTTTCAAAGTTTTAAAATATGATACTTTTAAGAGCAAACTATATATACGTAAAATAACTTTAGGAACAGAAAGGCTGTCCCTAAAGCAGCCCTCCCCAACCTGGTGTTCTCTGGATGTTTTGGACTAGCATTCCTGACCATTGGCCATGTTGCCCAAGGCTGAAGGGAGCTGAAGTCTACAATATCTGGAAGGCGCCGGGTTGGGGAAGGCTGCTGTGCACTTCTATACTTGTGCCCTCCTATACTTTTTTTGGAAACCCCAAAGATAACACAGCTCTGTCTTGCTAAGAGTCCTCACTCTGTACTCCTCTTGGCTACTACCCCTTTGGTTTTCTACCATAAAAGCTTTAATTCCTTGCCAAATAAATAACAATTTAGCTCAAGCTTTCTGGACGTCATTTCCGTAGAATGCGGTCCTCAAAAGTGGTGTATTGTGCACCGTAACAGGATATTTCATGAGATTCCAGAGTTTAGCGGAGCAGACTGTAGAAACAATTCACACCAGAGCACTCTGGAATACCATGGCCTGCTTTGATACTCTGCCAAGGGCCTGGGATTTGCAAACAATTTGCATTATAAATTTACATAATGTGAGCAATCGGTAAAATTTAAGGCTGGGGAGAAGGGGTGAAGAGAACAAGTCTTCATTCTGACAACCAGAGTTTATATTCTCATAACTTTCTCTCTCTCAGACTGCTCTCTGACTCCCCCCACGTTGTAGAGTGGTACTTTCCAGGATAATTTCAATTAATTCCCCATTGACATTTTCAGCTGAATGTAAAAACACCCTTAATTATCCCATTGTAAAATACATTTGTCCCTATCCAAAATAACCTGTTAATAAACCCATTGAATAATTCTCCCCCATCCCTGATAACTTCAGGAGTGGTCCTTTTTGGGAGAAATATCCCCAACTATAGACGATTCAGATTTGATCATTAGTTGCTTTAACCATTGGAAATGAAAGTGTTTGCTTAAGTAGGGTTCTCAAGTGTTAAAAGCCACTTATGATTTGGCCTATTCACAATTTTTAAAGAAGCATCCATGGCAACAGCCAGAAAACAGCTGAAGGTGTTGGCCTCTGTATTAACCAGAACAGTCTACGTTTGAGTCCCACATTTACGGGCAAATCAGGATCAGATATCCCATGTTTTTTAAAATGGTAAATGCAGCCGGGGGGGGGGGGGGGGATTTAGCTTGGAACACTGGTGCTGTGCTGGAAAGGGGCAGGGGGAACCTTTCCATCCAGGGTCATTTTCCTAATGCAAATTGCCTCTCTGCCTGAAACGGCTACTTGGTCTATGGCAGAAAATTTACAGGTACCAGCTACCTACCTGTTCATTTTCTTCCACTGAGAAAAACAGCAGCTCCAGGGAAATGGAACAACTCCCTCCCCTTCATCCAGCACTGGGGCCCTGATTTGAACTGGAGCCTCACTCATGGATGTGCTACCAGTGGAGACTGGTGGCTCTGATTGTGGTGGGTCTGTAAATCCATTTTGGGTTTCGGTCAAAACCAGACACAACTCTAAAGGAGCTATCCAAAGTGCTGAACCCTATCCCCAAAATGGGTTCAGCATCTTCGATAGCTCCTTTAGAATTCTGGCTGGTTCTGACTGAAACCCAGAATGGATTCACAGCCCCACCACAATCGGAGCCACCGGCCTCCACTGTGTACCACCATTTTTTCCAAAAAACACGGGAGATCCAATTCATAGATCTCTCCTGACAACAGACCTGGTTTGGCTCTTAGGCTTGGATCTAAAAATATATGCATGGTCCGCCACTTCCTGGCTGCCTTCTTACATGTTTTTAGAATATAAAGTGGGAATTTTGATTCAGAAGCAGCCTCGGCTGAGTAACTTTCCCCAAAGAGGACGCTTCTTTGGTAAAATCACCTCTGATGTTGCATGGAGGAAGGATTTTTCTTATTGAACTGGCAAGTTTAAGATCTTTATACAGAGTTATCTCTTAGATCAAACACTAGTGTGCAGGTTAAGAGTCCATTGCATATAAAAACTTGGAGATAGCAGTCTAACAGTCAATAAGCACATGCTAAAAAGTTTTAAAGTGGTCTCTTATTTTTATTTTTTTCCTTTAGGATAATTCTACCCAAAACATATGGGTCTAGTTCACAGTTCATTCTGCAATGAGCAATGGAAAACATCATAAGCAAGAATGAGCTGAGATTCTGAGCATCTCCTCTTTGGGCAGGAGACTTCATCTTCCTCCCTAGTTGTTGTGTTCTTGAAGTGCCTGAGCCATGAAGAGCTTGCCCAGGTTCTGCGCAGTGAACTCTTTGACGTTCTGGCTGTACGTGTTAATTTGACCTGCAAGCAAACAAAAAGATGGTGGGGGAGGAGAGAAAAACAAAAATTCTGAATTCTTCACTTTGGAGAATGGGGCACAGGTTTCTATACAAAACTTGCTGCCCATCTAAAAACCAGCTGGTGACATTCCACCCCGTTCTGTCAAGCTTAAGCAAGACCAAGAAACAGAACTCAAGACAGCAGCACTGATTTTCAAGGGACAAAGTAAACCAGTTGTAATATGCTACAGTAATTTCTGGAAAGTTATGCAGATAAATATTCACACTACTTCTCTTCTACTCTGGGCCTGGCAACACTGCTTGCCTCATCCGGCTGACATTTTGTGGGTCTTAGTTTTTTTTGTTAGCTACTTCACATTATTAGCAATTTCTCAAGCCAGCAGGCTGTGAAGGCTTTGTCTGAAGTGCTGTACAAAGCAAAATAGTGTCTCATCATCCCATTTTTTTTGTGCACACACTGCTACTGCAATTCATTTCCCTTCCTAATCAGGAAGAGCAAAAAGACAAAGCCAGATTATCAAAATTAAAACTGCTTAGCAGACCAATACACTTTCAATTTAATGCTGCACTTTAAAAAGTTTTGAAATGCCTCAGAGACAAAACCAGCCAAGTTTCAGCTTTGATCCCCAACTTAATTCTGCGTGAATTAAAATAGTGAACACTCTCAGCTCTTTTCCTGACTCTGCTAAAAAGGAAAAACATTTTGGCTGAAGGCTGTTGGAGCGTAAATCTGCTGTTCCTTCCTCTAACTCTAGAAAGATGGCCGAACCAGAACCCAGCAGCACACAGACATAAACTGAAACGTAATTGAAAAAGTGAGAACACTTCACTAGGGTGTGTTTTCCCCCCTTTAAACAAGCACTGAGCTGCTGGGAGAATTCAAACCATACCCATTCATAGCGAGCCAAAAAGAATAAAAACAATATAATTATGCTATAAAATTGTTACACTGTGTCCTGTTCATACAGATCATTTGAGTAGCAGCATTTTCGGTGCATGTTAAATTACATTCCAATTTTTATTATCAATTCGTTATCTTTAGGCTCCTGCTCTTCAACTGCCTCAGAGTAGGGGAGGAAGTTGAAAATATTGGGGCATGCTATGGGTAATTTTCAAGCTGCTGATGCAGTTAATGGCGACGGGTCCTTTTGAGGCCTGAAAAAGATTCCTCTAGCACGGTCTGTTCACCATGCCGCTATCTGATAGCGCATCTTCTATCTCTCTGCCTTGGTGCCTTGATTTGTATGCGTCTTTCCAAGAGCACAATATCAAGAAAAGAAAATGTGTACCGAGTCTGCCAGTTCAGGTAACTTGGACCAAGGAAAGAAATATAAAGTTGCTTTTAATCCCGATTACTAAAGGTTCAGCTAACTAGTTTATTTATTTAGTTACATTTATCTCCCATCTTTTCCTCCAAGGAGACCAAGGCAGTGACATGATCCTCCTCCTCCTCCTCATCTCTATTTTATCTTCGTAACAGTGTTGTAAGATAGGTTAGGCCGAGACTCAGTGACCAGCCCAAAGTCACCCAGTAAGGTTCTTGGCTGGGTGGCAGCTTGAACCTGGGTCTCCCTTGTCCCAGTCCAACACTTTAACCGCTACAGCGCGCTGGCTCATATGAGTTGGGTAAGGGAGGACAACCCAAGGAATTGCTATTAATGCAAGACCTCTCTATCCCTCTGTAAAGAAGCTTGGCATGAGGAGAACCAGATCTGAAAATCTTGCAGGCACCGGGGATCTCCACTTTGAGATTAAAGTTCAGTGGTCTCGTTCACCCACCTTCCTGAAGCTACACAGCTCTGGATCTAGTTCAGTCTTCCCCAACTTGGTGCCTTCCGGATGTTTTGGATTTCAACTCCCATCAGCCCCAGCCAGCATAGCCAATGGTCAGGAATGCTTGGAGTTGTAGTCCAAATCATTTGGAGGGCGCCAGGTTTGGGGGAAGCTGGTTTAGTCAGTGTCTGGATGAGAGAACGCCTGGGAACCCTACGCAGGCTGCCTCGAGTTGGGATGTTGACGAAATAGCAAAGATGCACAACACACGCTAGATTCTTACGGTTCCCGTTTGGATCTAATGCAGCAGCTGACCTTAAAAGTACAAATAGCTGCCCAATGTTGGTAGGATTTTGTAGTATTTCCTTGAGGTTTGTGAAAATAAAATGCAAAAAAAGCAGCAGCACTGGAGCAGCACATATACAAGGCCTTTGATGCGTACTTAAAAAGGCGTCACCTATCCCTTTCTTGCCTCCAAATCATGTTGTAGCAGAGCCACAAAAAGGGAAGGTTGTAGAGTTTTTTCCCTCCCCCTGAACCATTACCTGCAATCAACAGAGATTCCATCCTGGCAGGAGGCTGTGGCGGCTTGAACAATTTGTTCATGTCCTCTTCGGGGAGGGGTGGCTCTCCTCTACTTTGACGCTGCAAGTTTTCTTGCTGACGTCTCTGCTGGTACTGGAAAGGAAAAGAACAGAAACACGGCGGTAGGCTATCTGATCCAAAGTGGATCCTCAGAATTCATATGAAGAATGTGGAGGAGTTGCCTCTGTATAATTTAGATCCTATCATCAAGTTGACCCAGCCTTCAAAATGTTCAATGCTTTCTGGCACAACACACACACAATCTACAATGTATAAATTGCTCTTGGGCTTCAAAAAGAGGTGGGTTGTTTCCCCTCCAGCCCCACTGCAGAATAGGGAAGTTTCCATCTTTCCCCCAACCCTACTGAGTGATCTATCTGCCCCACTAAAATCAGGAAGGTGGTTCACAGCTCTTCAGTTGCCCAAAGGAAACTGGTTGACTAGAGATTTTAAAAGGAATTAAAACCAAAGAAAAAAGGTCTTAAATTTGTATAAATTAAGAGATGCTGCTGGTCTGGGAGCTTTACAGAATTTGGCATGGTTCCAGAAGCTTCTGAAGCACAACAGGCCTCAGAATGTACATTACAAAAAGGCCTATCATGACCCAGAAGCTTCCAGAAGCACTATCTCCCACCCACACTGCGAAGTTCAAAGGCAGAGCCAAGGCTGCTCACATTCAATATCAATCCCAGAAGGTTCAACAGACACTCAGATGAAAAAACCAGGCCCATCCACTTTTTTTGGAGGGGAACCATAGCCCCCCAGCCCATTTTGGGAGCAGTTAACTTTCCCCACAGTATTTGAGCTCATCCAACTGTGGGGGGAATGGGGAGAGAGTTGCATCTCCTGGCATGGGGTCAAGAGGCAGAACATTAGGATTAATATTGGAGGAGGAGGAGGAGGAGGAGGAGGAGGGAGGGTGGGTCATTGGGGGGGGAAGAGACCCAGAAAGAAGGTCTAAATACAGTTTCCCAAGATCCTCACATCTCAACATACATAGCGACTCGATAAAGTTGGAGGGAGGAGAAAGGAGAAGCAGCAGGGTCTGCCCCCAGTTTGGGCTGGACTGATCGACTCTGCAGCTTTTTTACTTATTTCTATCATGAATCCAGTAGCACCTTTGAAGACTCATTTTCAGTACACCTTAAGATTTATGGCTGGCAGCTAGAAATACGAGGCAGTTTGCAAAACGTTTATTCTCAATAATCTCATCTATAAGGGAACAGCCATCTATTATTACATGTTACTTAGAAGAGCAAGGGGTATATAATTCTAAATGGTTCACTCAGTTTTCATAAGATGAAAGAAAAGCCTGTGCTGTTTTTTTTCTTCACACTCAAATGGCAAACATTGTGAAATCCATCATCACAGGTTTTCTTAAGCATCGGGCCCTGATGGTTGCAACAGGGAGGGGCACTTTGCGGGCCGTCCTCTGGGCCGGTGTTCAGGTGGAGCAGTGTTTTCTTAATATGTCCAGATTTAGAAAATGTTAGCAAGTAAAGAGAATAACATTCTGTATCTCAGGACAGTTTGAAAGTGGAAAAAATGAGGGAAGCCAATGAGGGGAGAGAAAGAGAAATAGATGTCAGGTAAATGGATCCATATCGTTTGCACCGAGTCAGTGCATTACTTACCAAAATTGCTTGCACACAACCATTCTGTATCTAAATAATGAACAGACCAACTATGGTGCAATGAGCCACATCTACAGCAATTATAAGTTAAGCAAGAACTGATGGGTAACAGTCCTGGATTTTTTCCCCTTTCAAATCAGTTTTTCCATCTCCAAAATCTTCTCATAAATTTGCCCCAGCAGATTTATATTGGCAAGCAAAGAAGCTGGAAGGAACCGTAAGTCGGCAGCGAAGCCTCAGCTTTGCATGTAATGAGTGTCTAGGATAGAGAGATTAGCTTTCTGAACCGGCTTGTATATTTAGGAAATGCAACATAAAGATCCAGCAATTTGCATCCTATTACAGAAGCCACATAATATGATGTGTTATCCTCAAGCTGATGTGATACAGCCTCCCCTGAAAACCGACCTGATGTTTCTGTTGCTGCTGCTTGCTGGTGTTTCGTAGATAGGTGTTGTATTTTACGATATCCTGGCTCATCTCGTCCACTCTATCCATCAACAGCTGTAGGCTCTTTCCAAGGTGATTACTGAAACGCCCAAAGAGAGGTTCTGATGAAGATTTGCAACTGTGGCGACTGGACGGTATTTTCTTTCTACAGCAATTAGTTAATCCTCCTCTGTGAACTCGCACCAAGTTTAAACCTCCTTAAATATCGTTTACAACAACAGCGCTAGTACCTGCTGCATATTCCCCTCTTGCTCCAAATCAGCCTTCCCTAACTTGGCGCTGCCCAGATGCGTTGGACTGCAAATCCCATAATTCCCAGCCACTGGGAATTATGGGAGCTGCAGTCCAACACATCTAGATGGTGCCAAGTTGGGGAAGGCTGCTCTAAATAAACAGAAAGGAGCTGCGTAAGACCGACTGAGCTTGATAACATTCATGTATTTTTCTCAATGCACCACCCCTTCAAGCGAGCACTGTACCACAGAGCTTAGTGTCGGAGACAGAGGCCAATGCCAATAATAACAGAGTTGAGTCTCTAATATGCCAATTATCAAATTGTACTCTACTCAAAGACACTATTTCATGCAGCCTGAAGCTGTACTGAAATCAGGCTACCAGGTCAGGGCCAAGAGAGGCTAGCTTAACTTCAGTTTTAGGTTAGTTTTTTCACAAGGAGTGCATGAGATTCTTGCCCAATATTAATTCCCTGACACATTTTGGATCATGACTGATCCCAAAGGGGTACAGACAACATTTTTTTAAAATCCTCTGTACTTAAGGTCAGATGACCCTCGCAAGGACAGACTAAGGGTCCATCTCTTTCAGCATCCTGCTTCCAGCAGCAGCCAACCAGATGCTTTTGGGAGGCCTACAAGTAGGGCAGGAATGCCGCAGGCTTCCCCCCATTGCTGACCCCTACATAATATAGGGATGTCAGAGAATTTCTCCACGAATCTCGGGGAGGCCGAACGCCAGCGCATTCGGCCCCCCGAAATTGGTGGAGAAACTGTCTGCCCCCCCCCCCCCGGGACGGGGCTTACCTTGTGCGAATGTCCCTGGCGGCGGCAGCTCCGGTTCGGCTGCGGCGGCCGATCTTCCGACCAGCTGCCGCCGCCGCCATTTCCAAGTAAAAAATAAACGTGATAGGCTACGTAAAGATTTACGTAGCCTATCACAGCTAGATTTTTAAAAAACACCGTGATAGGCTACGCAAATGTTTACATAGTCTATCACGGCGGAGTGAAAAAAAACAAAAAAAACCCCACGCATATGCAAATGGCAGCGCCCATGGGCGCCGCCATTTGCGTATGCGCGGGTTTTGTTTTGTTTTTCACTCAGCCGTGATAGGCTACGTAAACATTTACGTAGCCTATCACGGCTGACTGCAGGGACGCAAACGGCAGCGGCTATGGCCACCGCCATTTGCGTCCCAGCAGGACAGGATTCGCGGCCGGAGGGACGAGGCACCTCCCCCCCCGGCCAGAATTTCAGGGGGGAGGGACGGGGCGCCTCCCCCCCGGCCACAATTTCGGGGGGGAGGGACGGGGCGCCTCCCCCCCCCCCCCGCGAATCAGCTTTCGGGTTCAGGTAAGTGACCTTCGTACATCCCTAACGTAATAGGATTTCGGGGAGACCTCTCGACGCAGAGGATCCTTTGTGCTAACAACCAGGGATAGATCTGCGCACCACAAATTTGTCTTAATTCCCTTTTAAAGCCGCCTCATTTTAAACTACCACCACTTGCAACAGCGAATTCCATGTAAATTGTGCACTACTTGTGCCACTTCATAAGCTATGACTAGGGATGTACAGATTGTGTGAAATCTGTTCCGTCTGTGTTTCACAGATTGTTAAGTGCCTTTCATTCTGTCATCTGCCCATCAATGGAAGCAGATGTTTTGTTGCTGAATTTGTGCAAATATGCACCAATCCCCCCAAATGCGCATTTCACACTTTAGCCTATAGAGAAAATGTGTATTTTTGGCCGGGTTTTTTATTTTTCATATTTTTCTACAATTAAATTTGCGCAAAATTCTGGAAAGTTAGAAAACTGGTCTGCAAGTCCATGGAATCTGCCCAACAGGGGAAACGCCAATCCACTGCAGAATCCGTGGGTCAGATTCACGAAAATCGAAACTTACTTGGTTCCGTTGCAGATTTCTCGGACATCCCTAGCTATGACAGCCTTCCCCAAAGTGGCCCCCTCCAGATCCTTTGGTCTACAACTCCCATTAGCCTTATCCAGCACAGCCAATCATCAGGGATGATGGGAGTTGCAGTCCAATCATAGAGTCTGCTCTGCATTCTCCTACAATGGCGGATTGTTCTTTGGTATTTCGCCCTCTCACCCCGAGTGAGTAAGAGTATATGTGCGCATGTGTGAGGGGAAGCAGGCGAAGGTATCACCCCCCCCCCCCCGCACCACAGCAACCATGTAAGACCAACTGTCCTGATCGGAGGCAGCACAGACTGATGCTGCTGTTGTTTTCAATATTTTAAATGTCTGGTTTCCAACCTGTTCTCTTCCAACATCCCCCCACTTCCCTCAATCTTTCCTCATGTGTCTTTTTCTTTTATGGTTTTCATTTTTCAACTGTAAGGGATTTAATGAAATTGTTTTTTATGAATATATGATCCAGCAGGGGGACTCCAGTCACAAAGTGGGACACAAAACTAAAATTAAATAAATTAAATGGAGTTGAAAAACTAATTACTTTATGTTATAATATGGTAGTTTATGTTGATGTGGCAGTTAAGATAACAAATTGTTAACCACTATTTTTTTAAAAAAAACAACAATGCTTGCATGAGGCTTTGAGCAGAGGGAAAAAAACAGATAAATATCAGGGATCTTTAAGTATCAGCATGAAAAGCATTTCTCATTTTAAATATTAAATTCTTGATCCTGATAAACTTAAGCATGATTAAAAGGGCCACACACATGCTTAACCCTCTCCAACTGAAATCAGCACGACCTAAAAGTGCTTAATGCCTGGCAGCTTATGACTTATATCCTGCATTTAGCATTGGGAGCTGCATAAGGTCTCTGTGACTCAAAACACAGCCAGGTACACACTGAATAAGTAACTAAGAGTGTTCCTCATTGTCTCCTACCACACATTATATTTCTGTTTAAAAACAATTTCCTGTCCAACCACCTGAGAATTTGTGACATTGCTTAAGCCAACAACTGATTTTCTAGTAAAAGTCCTACTACCCAAGAGAGCACCTCAAAATAAGAGCAAAATCTCTTCTTAAAAATTCCCAGGATTTAGAACTTGTAGCACTATTCCACATTAAGCCTCCCTTTCCTCTTCTGTTTCTTCCCACTCCTAATTGCCTTTTTTTAAAAAAGGAAGTTTGTGAGCAGGATTTGGAATTTACTATACAGCATCCAATGCAGAGACAGTCAATATTAACAACAACAAATGTATCATTATTATTATTATTCTCATCATTATTATTATCAGAGTCATTGGTGCATCTAAGCATTTATATTGGAAAGCAACTACTATGCACAGACAGAGATAAAGGGTCTTGCAAGATGTATGGCTCTCACAAGTACCAATTATTTTGTAGAAGGATTGGTGAGAAAAAGGTTTGGCAACAGAACAAAATTGCTTATGATTTTCTCTTGGGTCAGTTTGTCAGGGCAGAATTTTGGGTTGGGATGGTATTGTTAAAAGTTGCAGTACTCTGATGTCCTCTTGGCCATGACAGCAAATAATAAAATGTGCATTAACAGATGTCAACTAAGACACAGTGATAAGCATGTATTAACTACGGAAGCAGTTTTTCCACAGTTCTCCACAAGGCACCCAATGCACAGAGTTGCTCCCTCCTAGTAATAAAAATAGACTGACAAGAAATGTATTATTGGGTATTTGTGTCAAAGCCAAGTTTTGCGTACATTACCCAGTTTTGTAAAGGCCTCTTGCTGTAAAACATTCCCGAATCCCATCTCTAAGCCCCCTCCCCCACAAAAACCAAGATAATAAAAAGACAAAAACCAAACTGGAAGATAAGTCGATCTCATTGACAAGTTCTCCTGAATTAGAAGCAGTTTGAGCTGAAAAGTATAAATGAAGTGTGTGTGTTTTTCTTATTCTCCAGCAGAAGGACGAAGTTGCACAACTCAACGCTGGTTATGCGTCAGTAACGTGCATACCGCTAACTCAATTGGTGTTTGGAAAACCTAGAAACAATTCCCCCAAATGCCAAGGCTAAATAAAGTAATTTACCCATTCTATTACAGAAGTGGGTAGGACAGACATGTAAATATTTAATGTAAGTCTGAGGGAAGAAAATGTGATGAAAAGGATAGGAATACAGGGGACACATAAACTGGAGAGAGAAAGCTTGGGGCTCAGGGTGTGGGGTGCGTGGTTTTGTTTGTAAACCCAGGCTGCTGCTAGTCTACGACAGGAAATCCTAAATGCTATGCCTAATGTGGGCAATTCAGGGAGCAATACTATGGCCTCTAGATAGCATCTGAGGGGCCATAGGATACTTTGGATTCCCTGATCTGAAGAGACAGCACACTGACCTTGGAGGGGGAAACTGGAGATCCAACCCCACCTCCCTCTCACAGCCAGCATGGAAAGAACCATGCTGGCCAGCCTCCAAGGTCAGGAACTTGACCTCAAAGAGGGGGAGAAGGGGGCATTTTGGTGGGCGGGGAGGGGAGGAGGAAGGAGATGCCAGGATACAAGCTATCCTGCGCCTCTGTCAGCCTCCTCCCTCCTGAAATGCCATTGCTAGATGGGCAAAAAGCCCATCTAGCAAAAAATGCAGGGTGGGAGGACGAGAAGGTGAAGATCGCCTCTGTTGCTCCTCCAGCCCTGCTTAGGATGCTCATAAGTGCTCCGAGTTCAGGGGCTTACGATCATTGAGGGTGCAACCTACAGGACTGCACCCTAAGTAGCATTTTGGAAGTTAATTGTATATACTTTTCTTTCCCACCTTTTCCCAACCTCTCCCCTCCCGGCTGCCCCAATAAACACTCCTTTGGGTCATGTGAATAGGTGCATTATTCCTCAGGTTTATAGGGCACTTTCCAACAAAAGCCAAGTGTGAAGGGCGAGAAGGGATGGGAGCCACACACTGCATTTTTAATTCAAAGAAGCACTTACTTGCTTGCAAGGCTCAGCAACTCGTGCCTATCTGCTACCACTGACTTCTTCTCTAGCTCCCAAAGAAGAACATTGATGAGGTAGGAATTCTTGATGATGATAGGTACTTCTTCAAACATGTTTTCAAAGGCGATGCTTGCTTTTTTTAACCTGAAAAGAGAGGCCCTTATAACTAACTGGCACACTTATGTCTTTGAGAGCTTCACCTGGATCTAGCAAAACTAGGCAGGTGATTCTGGAGAGCATAGGCCGCTTCATTCTTCCAATTCAGGGAACAGTCACTTATATAGCAAACTGGGGGAAAATCCTTTTATTCCAAGAGCTTGTGAAGTTCTGGAGAGGAATATAGACAGACAGACAGAACTTTTGTAGAGCAGTGGTTTTCAAACTGAGTTTTGGGGTACCTTGGGTTCCTTGTAAGCTTAATGAAGGTCGCTTAAGGAGGAAATCAGTAATGGTGTACAGACAGCTTGCCCACCACTGAGTATTTCCAACAGTATGAAATACGCAACAGTATTGAGTGTGTTCTGGTCATAGTCTTTGTTCATTTGGAGCCACAGGAGGGCCCAGCAGGTCTGACCACTATACCGTGCATATAGCAGTGCACACAGCACTCTGATTAGTTCCTTGAAATCCAGTTGAAGAATGAACATAAGAAGAGCCATGCTGAATCAGAACAAAGGTCTATCTAATCCAGCATTCTGTTCACATAGTGGCCAACCAGCTGCCTATGGGAAACCTACAAGTAGGAGATGAATACAATAACACCCTCCCGCTTGTGTTCTCCAACAACTGGTGTACATAGGCATACTGCCTCTGATACTGGAGGTAGCAGAACTGGTAGCCATTGATATCCTCCATGAATTAGTCTAATCTCCTTATAAAAACATCCAAATTGGTGGTTTTCGCTATATCTTGTGGTAGCAAATTCCACAGTTTATGTGCTGTGTGAAGAAGTACTTCCTTTCATCTGTCCTGAATCTCATTCAGCTTCATGGGATGACCCCGGCTGCTAATATTATGGAAGGAGAAGAAAAATGTCTTCCAATCTATTTTCTCCACACCATGCATCATTTTGTACACCTCTATCATGTCTCCCCATCTTTGTCCTTTTTCTAAGCTGAACAGTCCCATACACTGTAACCTTTCTTCCAGGCCTTGATCATTTCTGGTTGCCCTTTCTTGAACCACTTCCAACAATACAGCACCCTATTTTTAGGTGCAGTGAGCACAATTATACACGGTATTCCAAGTGTGGTCACACCATATATAAGAGCTGTATAAATTTCAATTCTTTTTCTAATTTTGCCCAACATGGTATTTGCCTTTTTCACAGCAGCCATGCGCTAGGATGACATTTTCATCAAGCTTATCCACCACAATCCCAAGATCTCTTTCTTGGTTAGTTACTACCAGCTCAGATCCCGCTTGCTTACACTGAACTGTATTTGCCATTTTAATGCCCATTCTCCCAGTTTGGAGAGATCCTTTTGGAGTTCTTTGCAATCCCTTTTTGTTTTAACTACCCTAAATATTTTGGTATCATCAGCAAACTTGGCCGTCTCACTGCTCACTCCAAATTCCAGATCATTTATGAACAAGTTAAAAAGTACCAGTCGCAATACAGTTCCTTTTGGGACCCCACTGTTTACATTCCTCCATTGCAAGAACTGACCATTTCATGATCAACTAAAGAATGGGAGTGGGGGCCAAGGCTAGATTTGACTCCCACTTCCCTAGATGGCCCATGGTCTGATCTGATGATATGGTCTGATGATACAGATGCCATTCTCTATACACCCTTAGGATGGCAACTGGAGGGCCCGATTTGGCCTGGGAAGCTCAAATTATTGAGCCCTAGCATAGGATGTGGGCATCCAACCTGTGGCAGAGATACCACAAGTTCAGTACAAGCTGCAGTCCAGTATGTTTAAGTCTTACTGAATTCCATGGACTTTAAGCACAGTTAAATGGGGTCTGGATTGTGGCCATCAAGTAGAACCTGGGTGCACAAGACTTAGTCCTTTCGTCCCTTCTCTAATATTTCACCTCAAGATGTGGCTAATACCCAAAAAGAAATGTTTTCTGGAAAGGGGATGGGGAGCAAGTTTCTTCCTAAAATTTCAGAGTAAAAGAGTATTCTCCAAGTGATTATTTTTCCTCTCCTTTGCTATTTTGCTTTTATTATCTTTCAACTTTTCAGTTTGTGTGCACTTTTTTTTTTTTTTAAACAAAAACTCCCAGCTAACTCTCAGACTAGGAAAGAAAGGGACAGTCTGTTGGGTTTGGAGGTGGGCAGGGTGCTGTGTAAATATTTGTTTCACAAATTGGAGAATGAAGTGTTGGTTCCATCTTTTGAAAACTGCAAAAATCATCAGTTTGTATTTGAAGATGGAAAAAAAAACGTATTTAGACAGTAAGAGGCAAACAGTAATTGGGTTTCCTTTGGGGGGAAAAAAGGATCCCTTTGAAAGTTTCAACAACTAAAAACAAGCTGGCCATGATTAAGAGGGGAAATGTCCCTTTTAAACAAGAAAGCTGCACCACATACTAAATAATATCAACCAGGAAGAATTTGTTCTATCATGCCCATCACAATTTTTATTGAAAGAAAACGTTCTGGAAAGCATATTTACAAAAATATTATATAGGGAATTTATTTTTCACGGTTTTTCTTTAAAATGAAAAAAAAATCTATTTAGGAGTTCTCACCCATCCAGTGCACCTTAGGACAGGTGGTATTGAAAGACAAGATGCTTTGGAATGGACCAAGTTAAGTCCTCAAGAATGGCCAACTTCTTAAGCAGAGGATGAGGCCTGGCCTTTCCCTGATAAAGGGGCTCATGAGACAGAGCACACCCCCCCCCCACAGCCCACCTCACTGATGAACATGGAAATTGCCCCTCCCATTGGGAACAAAAGGTTGTTCTGCAGGTCTTCGCACTAATGCTTTGGGACAACCTGTCATTTTCTAATGGTGGCATCTGGCACCTTGTGCTCCCAATCTGGTGTGCAGACCAAATGCAGCCCATTAGCCACGTGTTAGCCATCCTCATTTTAGTCCCCTTTTACCTAAAGACACAATATCCTAAGGGAAGAGCCGTAGTTAGGGAGAGGCCATAGCTCAGTGGTAGAGCACGTGCTCTGCATGCAGAGGGTCCCAGGTTCAATCCCCGGCATCTCCAGGTAGGGCTGGGAAAGAATGTTCCCTAAAACCTTGGAGAGGCACTGCTAGCCAGGGACATTAACACTAGGCTAGACGGACCAATGGACCAAGGCAGCTTCCTAGGTACCTCCTGGTTGCTTAACTGCTACTAATTTTACCATAATCCAGACAGCTCTTTTAAGCACACCCAATACTTCTGTGCACCCAAGATACATTGGAACTCCAACATTAGCACCCCATGCTGCATTGTACATGGACTCTGAATCTCTCAATTTCCAAAAATGACTTGTCATACAGCACAGGAGGCAACTGGTTTAGGGTCTGGGGGAAGAGATGTTCTGCTGGGGCAAATGTGCAGACTAATTCCCAGTTATGCCCAATCTATCTATATCCACTCCAGGACAGTCACTAGAGACACACCTCTGCCACAAAGATGTTTTAACTCCAGAGTCATCCTCACACTCTAAGCCTTTCCTCTTCTCTTCCCCTTCTGCTCAATTTCATTTGCCTTTAACATCTGCCCTCTGTCTGGAATGACAAAGTGCACACATCCTTCCGTTGTGAAATAAATGTCACTTCTTTTACCTTCCAGAAAGTATGAGAAAACTGGAAAGAATCCAAAAGAGATACAAAAGAGAGCTAGTCTCAAAATGCTTCTTTTATTCTTTTATCACCTATGCAGGCTTCAAATATTTTCAGCTACTGGGGAAGCACATGTATCATTGCATCCACATACCAGCGCTTCAGTGGAAATAATTCAATCTCTTTGCTCCCTCTTTCTGCCACTCACATTTCAAAACATCCCCTCACACTTACGCTTCTGGAGAGAAATCTTTCTCTTTGCAAACCTCCATCAATTTTGGTGTCAGCCTATATGCTTTTAGGGAAAGATATCCCTGGGCAGTTTTTATAGGATCTGAAAAGAAGAAGAGGAAAGCACAAAATGTACCAAATATATATCAATAACATTTTATCTGTGCACTTCCAATTGGGCAATTTTTATTTTTAGTAAAAGTTTATCCAGTTTTGCTAAAGATGATTATTTAACAAAATCCCAACTCTGAGTAGCAAAGTAATTCAAATTACATACAAATAGTATTATTAAAATGTGTAATCTGCTTTTCCAAGGGTCAAAGGAGCAGATCAAAGCAGCAGATCAAACAATATATAACAACAGAAACAACTCCTCCAAATGGAATAACAGCAAAATCAGCAATGGTTATTGATTTATTTATGGTATTTATATTCTGCCCAAAATCACAAGTTCACTGGGTAGCTTAAAAAGGTAAAAACATCATAACATCAGAAAGGCTGTTTTGGATCAGATCAAAGGCCTATCTAGTCCAGCATTCTGTTCCCACAGTGGCCATCCAGATGCTAATGGGAAGACCACAAGCAGCAAAATTGAGAATTCCAGATTAAGAGGCTGAAGAAATGTGTTGGCAAAGATGATGCTGTGTGGGCCTCCTCAGGAGGGGAACTCTATATGAGCTGATGCACAGCTGGAAAACAGCAGCTCCGAGTCTTAACCTCTCATGGTGCAACTTCCGCCAGGGGCTGGTACCATAGCCTTGCTATGAAATACCAGAGAAAATCATGTGAAAGTTGATGGTACTTGATATGTGTCAGGCCCATACCATTTAGGGCATTAAAAGGTAATGACAAGCATCTTGAATTAGGTCCAGAAGCAAGCTGACACCGGGGTGGGGTGGGGGGTGGGGCAGCATCAAATGCAAGGAAGCTAAAAAAGGCAAAACCACAAAATAGTACTTGAAAATAGAACGTTATAAAATGTTACAAAATGCCTGAAGTGTTTCGTTACGCCCTTCTTCAGGTGCACAAGAATACAATTTTCCTACACCACTATTAAAGAGAGATGTTGCCTTAATATGAAAACTATATTCTTATGTCCCTGATGAAGGTCACAAAGAAGGTCACATAGGGCATCTTTTATAAGGGCATTGTAAAATTTTATAGAATTCCCTTTTCTAGTACTATTTTGAAGTTTTGCCTTCTTCTTTTGGCTTCCCAATGTAAATAAACTAGAATCAGAGTATTACAGTCTTGTATACCCACTGATAGCCATTGCATGATGCCAGGGATATGACAGCACAACATGGTACTGGGTGCAGAATTCAGCACACTGAAAGTCTCAGCTGTCTCTAATACCAAATTTCTAATTACAGTTTTCAAAGACAGGCCTAGCAAATGCAGCAACAGTTGGTGGGACCATAGCCTGATGGTAAGCATATGCTTTAATTCCTGGCATTTCCAGTTAAAAGGATCAAGTAGCAGGTGATGGGAAAGAAGACTGCGAGAGACCACGGAGAGATGTTGCAGAGCAAGAGTAGACAACGTTGCATTACACAGGCAATAGTTAGAATAGTAGGGTTGGAAGGGTTCTTTGTTGCTTCTGCCCTCGTGATGCAAGCACCATACCAACCCATCTTTATCATTTTTACAATTCTCTGCGCTCTCCCCTCCACTTAAGGGACCTGGTCCTTGGAATGACTCGTAAATGGTACTCAGACCAGGATTACTGATTATATGACCTAGTTATTCTCTAGGGGTAAAGCTGTGCCTGGACTGTACCACATCATATTAGAGGTTGGGGCTCACAAAATTGAATTCTGTTTCTCCCCCGCCCCCAAGTAATCCTTGCATGTAGAAGGCTAGCATGTCAGGTAGAAAGCTGGGCTATAACCCTTAACCCCAACATCTAGTTTTCTATGTGAAAGGGGGGGAAACTGTATTGGAAGAATATTCAGTCATGAAGGCCTCCACCTGCAGGTTCAAGTGATACAAGCCAGATACAGTTCACTATTCTGCAAGAACTAGACTTACTTCACAGTGACAATAGGATAGACCTCATAGGGGTCTTGGCCTCAGACCTGCACCTGGGCTGCCAAGCTCCTGGTATTCTGTTAGGAAAATATTTATTCAGGTATATGTTTCCAATTTCATTAGTTGTTTTTTTTAAAATGTGTACATGGTTTTCAGGTTGACATGCTATCATTAGGGGTGGGAAAATATATGAATAAAAAACTATTTGATCTCTAGGACAAGGGAGCTTAACATCTGTAGCAAGATAACAGATAACAGTCGAAGTAGGCTTGCCAAATACGTAAAAAAGTTAACATTTGTGTTGTCTGAAACTGAACATAGTAAAACCTTTAGCAATCAGTGATAAAATGAAAACCAAAATAGACTGAAACAAGTGGAAAATTCATCAAGATCTGATGATGCAATGTTTCCAGCCAGTATAAGTATACTTTAACAACTTGTTCTTTACTGTAATCCAATTGTTAACATACTGAAGCAATTTTGGGGCAGCTCATAAGATTGATCGTATTCATTAGTATTTTTTCTGACAGATACTCAGGACGTTACATTTACTTCTCAGCTGGAAACTATACGCGAGCCTGCCAGATATGGCAAAACCGTGAGTGTTCGGGGAGGGGAAAGCTATAAAGCTGTTAAATTGCCTACGGTTCTGATACAGCACAGAACATCTGGTCTGGAGAGCTTGAGGAAACGCCATTAAAAAAAATCAGCAGAAAAGAAAAAAATCTTTGTGCGACTAAACAGTCCAGGTTTTGTGCGCTCTGTCAGATGCATAAAAAAAAGGGGGGGAGAGAAAAAAAATACTTGGCAAGCAGCATTATGATTGGTCAGTCACGTACAGAGCCAGACGCTCTAGCAAGCAGGGTTTGTTAAGACATCTGGTCTAGTTCCACCAGCCCCTTCCACGAGGGAGGGGAGACGGAGGAATAAAAATGAAGCAGCTACTCCGGCATTCCAAAACGTACACATCAGGGCTCTGATAGCAAGAAAAATAAACAGAAAGAAGGAAACCCTGTCTAGACTTCGCTGCTGCTGAGGCTGCTGCAGACACAGGGTTGGTATTTACTTGGAAATGGCCTGCTAGGGCTGCTCTTACAGGCAAGCAAGATCGAAAGACAAAAATAGGCGGAATACTATTGGGGTGCGTGTGTGGGATGGGGGAGGTAGAATACAGGAAGCAGCCCACTAACCGTAAATGAGGACGACGGATTCCTCAATAGCATGCTGGTAACTGAACTGGGAGTCAAGGAGAGCGCGGGTGACAAAAGAGCCATAGTAGGTGGACTGGTACCAGCCAACGTGGAGATGATCAATGTTGACATGACGAAGGCTTCGCATCATTTCCATCTGATACTGAACTGGAGGTGCAGGGGAGAGGGAGAAATCAAACATTAAGCTTATATAAAAATTTCAGCCATTCCCAAACAATGTGCCTAATTACTTGTGAAGGCAATTTGCTGTGGCTGTTGGGATCTGCAGGGACTCAAACCGGGAGCCCCTTGAAGCCACAGAGCTGAGAGGCAAGGAGCAGAGTGCTCTATTTACTCCTGACAGATTTTGAGATAAACTCTCTCATTTTTGATGTCGGTTTGAGCGGGCCCACTGCTTCAACTTCAGAGACTGAACAACACAGGAAGATTTGGGGGGGCTCTCAATATCGAGAGGGAGAGACTGTAGCTGAGTGATAGAGCATATCCTTTCTACTTGGGTCAATCCCTGGAGTCTCCAATTTAAAAGGATCATCTGGGACTCTGGAGAACCACTGCCAGTCATAGCGGAGAATACTGGGCTAGATGGACAAAGAGTCTGACCCCAGTATAAGGCAGCCATTCCATCTGGCTCCAGCAGAGGAGAAATGGGCCTCAGGGCCAAAGATCAGCTCCATCAGGCTCTTCCTCTCCCTCAGCCGTCACCTTGCTGCAAGCAGATGGTGTGGCTGCTGCTGAGAGACAGAGACAGGACTGCAGGGCCATCCCATCAGCTAAGCTGAGAGACCAGCTCTAGTTAGCTCCTCGTCTACCTGAACTCTTTCCCATTCAAGCTGGTCATTATAGGAACTTTGTAAGAACTGGTGCCTGAGGACGCAATCCTGCTGTGCACAATTAGAAGTTCCACTGAACGCGGCGAGACTTATTCCTGAGTGCACACGATTAGGATTGCTCTGTGGGTTTGTTGTCCTCCTCCTGCCACCTCCCTTTTGTGATATGCCTTTTAGATTGCAAGCCTGAGGGCCAGGATTGTCTTGTCTCGCTTACTGATCTAACATAAGCTACTCTGGCTGAAGAGCAGGGTAAAACTGCTATAAAACAAACAGGTTCCTGTTGAGAGAGTGAACAAATCCAACTGCCTTACACAATTGTAAAAAAAAAAAAACTTCCTGTAGGAAGCAATGCATCGCCAAATGCATCAAGAATAAGAGATGCTGCCTTTTCCTACAGAGATCCTGCTGTTTTTCTCCCTGCACATTTTATACAGCTGTTTGGTCCCTCTTGCTCTGCAGTTTTGTTCTTAGCTTGGCTCCACCCACCCACCTAGGCAGCCCATTAGTTCCTCCTGACACCTGGAGTAACAATAAATGCTCCCAGGCCAGGCCTGGAACTTCACTTGGGCCAGAGACCAATTGTAGATCTGCTCATATGGCTCTCTGCCTGCACTGCCTCTCCCCCTCCCTGTCAGTGCTCTCCTTCTAGTCTGCCAGCTTCTTTCTCCACCTATCTGCCACCTGCATCCTCTTTCCACCCCCTTTCAGATGGGCTCCCCAGCCTGGATCTGGACTGACCTTCCTATGATCAGCCCTGGCACTGCATCCAACTCCAGACTGAATTGCCAGCATTCCCACTTCAGCTCTCCTTAAGTGCTGTTTCGTACTACCCAGGGTTAAAAGTCTTCACCCACACAACCAAAAAGCAAACTTAGTTTGTTTCAATGGATACTTAGTGAAATTTAAAGTGGGGGTCGCTTTGCTATAAAGAATAAATCGGTCCAGATAACAGCATAAATATCCCTAAAAGGGAAGGACGAATCTGTTTTGTTTGCTATAATGTTCCACATTTTTTCAAACACAAGTTTGTTCCATCCCATTTTTGTATCAGCTGGTGAAATTCACCCCCATCCCTGATCATGAATAGGTTAGAGGTCACTAAAAATAATATCTTGATGGCCAGGTAGGAGAAAACTGTGGAAGCAGTGGGAAAATAGTGACACAACTGGCCGTATGTTCAAATTGTAGGATAATGGTTTTCATTTAGTAGTGTGCATTACCTGTAAATATTTATCTATAGAGAACACTTGTAGAATTAGTACTGTGAACACACAGAAATGCAGTAGAAAAAGCTTAATTAAGTATAGGCTTAAGATATATGGGCTGGGGCAATTTAGATGCTTAAAAACAAGGAGATGAAGAGCTGAGCTGCCCCTCAACAGTGGTGTGACATGAAGTAAATCAAGAAAGCAAGGCACAACAAAACTGAGGAGCTACCTGGCTAACCTCACCATAAGAAACTTGGAGATAAGAAAACATATATATATAAGCGTGAATAATTCAGCTTATATATGCAATTAATATTTTGTGGAAAAAATTCTTTAAAAAAGTGGCTTAGGGCGCAATCCTATGCAGATAGGCGGCCGCCTCCAAACTCAGAGGTGACTGCTTATCCAATGCAGGGCAGGAGAAGCACAGAGGGGATCATTCCCTCCGTGCTTCTCCTGCCCTGCATTTTTGGCTAGACAGCCGATTGCGGCTGTCTAGCCGCAAGAGGGCTGAGCCGAGGAGGAGGTTGGATGTGTCGTACAGCCATTCCCACCCTCCCCGCCCTGGAACGCCCTGTTTTGGCTGCTCTGCACTCCTCCTGTGAGTGTGGAGCACAGGGCTGTTCCGCACTGCCTCCGAGGCAGTGTGGAAGTGGGGGGAGGTCAGTTCTCCGGGAACCGACCTCGGAACTCGTGCTCCGAGGTCGGTTCCTGGAAAACCAGATATCCTATGGCCGCTATCTAGCAGCCACAGGATTGCTCCCTTAATCATTTAAGAAATGTAGATCAGGGCACACAAGTAAAACCATTTATGAGCCTCAACCTCTGGTTCAGGCACTTCTGTGTTTTTTTGCCACCTTACACTGCAGAGAACAGCCAAGCCTATTTTTGCAGTCCCTTACTTTTGGGCATTAAATATGTTTTTAAACTTCACACTTTATTTCACCACTTCTGGAGACTGCTTTGAAGAAAAAGATGTTTTAACACAAAGAACTGACATTAAGAATCAGAAACTTAATGTCTATCTTTGTCAAAAATGGAATTAGCATTACAGGCACAATCTCAGGTTTATAGGAATATACAAAGTAATTGTGCCCTTTTAATGCCACCTATTGCAATGAACATGCAAACAACTTCTGATTTGATACATTACACTCTTCAGTTATCTGCACTACAAATGAGAAAATCCAACTATTATTACAGCAATTGCTGTATTTCAGGCCCAGAGCTGGTGCCAGATTTTTTGGGACACTGCGTAAGAGACCACCAGTGGCTTCTTCCCAAACTCTCTCCCTTTACAGAGTTATAGACACATGCTCAGTCACTTTCTCCCACATACTTGACAAAAGATACATATGGACACACACACTCAACACGCAAAAGCTAAGATCCAGCCACAGTCAGGGGACATGTGATCTGTCCCACTGAGTACTCCTCTATTGTTGCGCTCTGGCTGGCCAACTCCACAGGGGCAGAAACTGCCAAGATGGCAAAGGGAAACCTGCCACAATCTCCACGACAGGGAGCACAGAGATGGCAACAGGTAGGGCTGGCTCAGTTCAGAAGCTTCCCCATCCTCCACACCGGTACATGGGGTACGTTAAGCTCGACTGCTTGCCAGCTCCACCATGGCGATGGCACCTAAGAAGCTCAGGATGATCCTGCTACCAGTTCAAAATGTGTGGGGCCCAAGTTTGTGTAGTGGGTGGTCCAGGGCCAGATCCCTCCCCCTCCTTTCCTGCATTTGTTGTTGTTGTTCAGTCGTTCAGTCGTGTCCGACTCTTCGTGACCCAAACCAATGAAAAAATGTTAGGGCAGGGATTTCTGAGTCATGCTGAGCCCCCTGCCAGTGTGTGAAACCCTGCTGGTGCTCGACTTTGCCAACCTTTGATGCTGGGCTTTGTACACACCAGTCTTCACCAACCTGGTGCTTTCTGGATGTGTTGGCTGGCGGGGCGGGGGGGGGGAATTATGGGAGTTGTAGTCCAACACATCTGGAGGGCACCAGGTTGGGGAAGTCTGTTATACACTACATTAAGTTTCTTGTTTAGCCAAACTGACCACAAAGTCAACCCACAGTAACCAGCATTTAATGCAATATCAAGCATACCAATTAGCAAACTCCATAATGGATTTTCATTTAAGCATTTCAAAGTGATAACAAATTAAAAGTCAAATATTTAGATTTCAGTGCAACCATTGCCAGAAGAAAAACAGTCTTTTAAAAATCCATACAGAAAAGTCTGTGTGAGCTACAGAAATACACACACACACACACACACACACATATTCTTTTGAGCTACAGAAATGTGCGTGTGCGTGTATTTTTATATTTATTGTGGTATTTATCTAAGAAATGAACACCCCCACATAACCTACCACAGAGCTATGATAAAGTCAGGTTGCTTTCCTGTAACTGTAGTTCTTCAAGTGGCCATCTGTGCATTCACACATATGGGCTCTGCGCCTGCGCGGAGACTCATTTGGGAACTTCCAAAAAACTGCAGAGTTTTTTGGCGGGAACCCCTCCCGCACTGCCTGTGGCATATATAGCATGGGTTCCTGCCTCCCCCTCAGTTCCTTGAGACCGCAAGAGTCCCGGACCAAGGAGAAGAACACCTCGGTACCAGCAGACTGTTGACACCGAAGTGGGGACGGTGGGAGGGTTGTGTGAATGCACAGATGACCACTCGAAGAACTAGTTACAGGTAAGCAACCTGACTTTCTTCTTCGTGGTCTCTGTGCATCACACATGTGGGCGAGTAACAAGCTAACTTACCGGAGGTGGGTCGGTGTCTCAACGTAGTACTAACGAAAGCACAGCCCTGCCAAAAGCACAGTCCGCTCAAGCTCAAACGTCCAATCTGTAGTGCTTTATGAAAGTAGAAGGCTTAGACCAGATAGCCGCCTTACATAAGTCTACAACAGGGACACCCCTAAGCTGTGGAAGTCGACGCTCCCCTTGTCGAATGAGCCCGAATTCGGGTTGGTAAGTCCTTCCCAGAGACTTCGTACGCCAATCGGATGGTGGTGTGTACCACCCAGGAGGCCAGTCTCTGAGAGAAGACTGGAGAGCCCTTGTTGTGTCCTCCGTAGCAGAGGAAGAGCCGTTGTGAGTTGCAGAAAGGCTCTGTCTGAGACCTATAAAAAGCCAGGGCTCTCCGGACATCTAGAGTGTGCAGCCGCCTTTCCAAATCAGAAGTTGGAGATGAAAAGAAGGCAGGGAGGACGATTGGCTGATTCACATGGAAGTCCATGGCCACCTTTGGAAGGAATGCTAAGTCCAGTCAAAGGACCACCTTTTCCTTGTGAAAAATGGTATAAGGAGTCTATTCATAATGCGGAGAGTTCACTTGCTCAGCTCGATGTTGTAATGGCTACCAAGGCGACCTTCCAAGAGAGCAGCCTCAAGTCCACGGTAGCAAGCGATTCAAATGGCACCAATGTGAGGCTGTTGAGCACCAGGGTCAGGTCCCATTGAGGAACGAAGTCTCTCATGGGGGGAGCCTTCTGTGTCCCCGCCAGAATTGTTTGCATAAAGGGTGGCTGAAGATGGGGCACCCATTGATGTTGCCTCGCACAGCAGAAATCACCAAAGCATACACTCTGATGGAGGAGTACTTCAGGCCTTTGCTGTACAGGTGCTGGAGGAAGGACAAAATATCAATCAGATGACAGTTATTAGGATTACAATTAGTGTCAGTCGCAAACTGAACAAAGGAAGCCCATTTGGCTGAGTACGAGCGGCACATGGATGGTTATCTCGCTGCATCGAGTACAGTCTAAACTGTCGGGGGGATCAGCGGAGAGTGGTGTGTGAAGGCTGGATCCTCCACACTGTTAGGTTCAGGGAGTGGAGATTGGGATGGAGGATCCTACCTCGGTCCTGGGAAATCAGACTGTCTATCAGCGGGAGCAGCAAGCAATGTCCGTGCGCTAGGTTCCATAGTGCCGTGAAGCAGGTCTGCCTGGGCCACCGGGGGCTATTAGGATGCAGTTCATGGCTTTCTGTCTGATTTTGGAGATCACTCTCGTGAGTAGTGGGGATGGGGGAAAAGACAGAATAGGCAGTCTGTCCACTCTAGGAAAAAGGCATCGCCTAGTGACCCGTGGCCAACTCCAGCTCTGGAGCAGAACTGTCCACAGGCTGTGTTTGCTGGAGTCGCGAGCGATCTCTGGTTGGCCCCACTGGTTGAAAATTAGTTGCAGAACTGTATTAGCCAAATGCCATTCGTGGGAGCACCGAATGAGGCAGCTGAGTCTGCCAACAGGTTGTCCTGTCCTGCAATATGGAGAGAGGTCAAGCGGATGTCCTTGGCAACGACCCAGTTGTAAAGGTGTAGAGGGAGAGAGAGAAGATGGGAGGAGTGTGTTCCACCCTGTTTGTTTTGGTACCAGAGAACTGTGGTGTTGTCTGTAAGGATCTGGATGTGTCGATGTTGGAGGTATGGTTCGAAGGCACAGAGAGCTTTCCAAACTGCCATCAACTCCAAGAAATTTATGTGGTACAGTCTTTCTTTGGAGGACCAGAGACTCTGAGCTTGCAAGGGGCTGCAATGTGCTCCGCAACCTAGGAGGGAGGCATCCGTGGTAAGAATCCTGGATGGAGCAGCGGGAAGGAACGGCATCACCTTGGTCAAGTGCCTGGTGTCCATCCACCACTTCAGGCTGAGAGCAACCTCCTCCAGTACCAGGAGTTGACAAAAAGGGGGTTGCGGGTCAGATCAAAGGTCTGGATGAACCAGTTTTGTAGTGGCCTCATAACATAGTTGGGCCCATTCCATGACTGATACCGTCACTGCCATGTGGCCAAGTAGGCATTGGATGTTGCGTGTGGTGACCCGGCAAGTGATGAATATCGAAGTGGCTTGCACTACAAGATTTGTGATATGGTTCATCAGAAGGTACGCCTGGCGCATTCTGGAATCGAGGACGGCCACTATGAATTGAACCATTCATGTGGGGGTCAAATGACTTTTCTTTGTTGATCCGTAGTCCCAGTGCCCGAAGAAGGTTTAAGACATCCACGATAGCACACAATAAGGCTTCTGGAGAGGAGTCCACTAGTAGCCAATCATTGAGATACAGGTAGATCTCCACTCCCTTGAGGGAGAGGTAAGCGCAGACCACAGCCATGCACTTAACACGCAGGACTGTTGAAAGACCAAATGGTAGAACGTTGAACTGGAAAAGTTGTTCTGAGATCGCAAAGCGTAGGAATTTTCTGGGTGAGTGTTCTATGGCTACTTAGAAGCACGCATCCTCGAAGTCGATTGTGGCAAACCAAGAGCCCTTCCGAAGGAGTGGGAGAATTGTGGTTAGGGTTGTCATCCTGAGCCTCTTGGGGGTGATAAACTTGTTCAGGTCTTGAAGTTCTAGAATGGGCCAGAGGCCTCCATCCTGTTTTGGTACTGTGAAGTACCTGGAGAAGAACCCTTCTGTACTGGGGTTTGGAAGAACGTGCTGGATGGTGCCCTTTTGTAGGAGAGATTGGGTTTCTTTGTGAAGGACCTCTGAAGGTGGGGTGGGCCCAGACTGGGCCCAGAGGCAGGAGAGTGTTGAATTCTATTTTGTATCCGCGATGGACAATATCAAGCATCCAGTTGTCGGATGACACTCTCATCCAGGTCGAATAAAATTTGTTCAGAAGGTCTCCGAAGGGAGGTTTCCAAAGGTTGGTACGGAGGGGAGATGAGTTGAAGTCAAATACAACATTTAGAGAATTCCTTACCCTTCGCCTTTTGTTGGAACCTGGGGAAGGAGTAGTTTTTTCTTTGTTGTTGTTGTTGATGATGATGATGAGGGTATCTGGGTGTCCGGTCCCCAGATTGCTGAGGTAGGTAGGTCTGGTGTCGGTACCAGCAGCGTTGACAGTACGGAGCTTATTGCTGTTGTTGTTGCTGGGATTGGCCGACGCCCATCTTACAAGTGGTCGTTCTGGCTTTCTGTACAGAGTCCATCTGCTCATCTGTTTTTGCACTGAATAAACCCTCACCATCAACGGGTAGTTTTTCTATCTGCGAGCGAGCTTCAAGGGTTAGGCCCACAGAGTGGAGCCAGGCATGTCGCCTCAGGGCAACAGAGCCCATCAAGCCCTTGGCATTGCAGTCTGCCTGACAGGTGGTATTGAACTGCTGATGAGATAGTTTGGATGCCTCCGCATGAAACATCCTAAGTTGCGTTGATCCTCAAGGAGGTACGCAATAAGGGAATCCATTTTCTCCCAGAGGAAGAGTTGATACCTGGTCATCATCGCCTGGTAGTTGGAGATTCTAAGTCCCAATGCTGCTGAAGAGTAAAGGCGACGTCCGATGAGATCCTTATCCACAGGCGAGGCATGTGTTTTCTGTGAATGACCTTGAGCAGACTCCACTATTGTGGAGTTCAGTTTACATCCGTCCCTTGAACCCTGTACATCGATTCCAGCCTCTTGGATGTCGGGGTCAAGGAAGAAGGCGCTTTCCACATCTGCTGGACTGCACTCAGCAGGGCTGGAAGAAAGGGGATGGCCACTGGGGTGGACAAGTCCTTCTAGATGGCATCAAATACCAGATCGTGGAGGTTGTTGTACCTCGATGCCCAATGATTGAGCCATTCTAAGCACCTGCTCAGAGAAATGGCCCATGTCTTCAGAAGGCAAGGCTCTATCCTGTGTCCCCACAACATCGTCTGGTGATGAGGTCGACGGGGGAACAGAGGAATAGGAGGAGGAGTCTAATTGGTAGTCCTCCCCGGATTCCTGCAAGTGGGCAGGTTGTAGTGCCACAACAGGTGCATGAGGTGGAAATGGAGGTGGCAGGGCTTGATGGTCCCGACTGGGTTGTTGTAGTGCTAAAGACACAGAGCACCTCAGTACTGGAGGAGGGGGGCAGAAGACATCCTGAGTGTCGAAACCGGAGCACTGTCTAGGCTGAAAGGGAGCACGCGATGGAGAAGTAGCTCCTAAGTAATGGAATCGATCAAGGAAGAGGTCATGGTTCCTCCAGAGCCTCCAGTCTGTATCTGAGTGCTGTCGGTGGGGAGGAGACGAGGAGGCTGAGAAACGGTCCCGATCTCGGGATGGAGAGCATGAGCGATCACAGTCATATTGCGCCAGCCAACGATGCTGATGGTATCGATCCGGAGATCGGTATCAAGGAGGCTGTCAAAGTGAAAATGCAGGTCGATACCGAGGTGACTGGATGTCATAGCGATGTGGTGTTGGAGACCTGGATCTTCGTTCCGGAGCTATTAGAGCTGGATGGGGTGGTGGGGTTGGCGTGTCCTTCAACTCACCCTCCAAGACCATGGATGTCAGGTCCAGAGTAACAGTGTGTGTGGGCGGCATGACACGAATTGGAGAATCAAGTAGAGGAGGAGGCGGTGGTAGGTCCTGCTCCTTTTCCTGTTGTTTAGAGGATTTCTTTTTCCTCTTCTTTTCTGGGATGTCCGTCACCAGTTTAGGATGTTTCGCTCATTTTGAGAGTTTTGCCACCGATATGACCAGGCTCCTTCCTGGAGTGGGTGGATCTACCCGAACTGGCTCAGCAGTTAGAGGGGGAGAAGACTGAATCGCAGGAGTTGCCTCTGCACTTGTGGAGGGGGCCACGACGGGCTGGTCCCTGGGAGGCTGGGCCTTAGGCATGTCAACTGCCTGAAGGGCCCGTTGCCACAGGATTGCTTTTAGTCTATCAGCTCTATTCTTGCAAGCCTGCTTCGACAGCAATTGGCAGTGGTGGCAAGATTCAACCTTGTGGGTTTCTCTCAAGCAAATAAGACACAAAGAGTAGCTGTCCGAAGAGGGCACCTTACTGCCACAAGCGGTGCACCTTCTGAACGGAGGCTTCGGGGCCATACGCCAAAGGAGAAAAAACGCATTGCCGCTGAGGCGGACGACACTCTCCAACACTGTCGACAATTGACGCTTTCTCTCTCTCTATTTCTGCGCTCACTCTCTCGCTCTCATTATAAGATAAAGAAGAAGAATAAGGTAAAGGAAGAAAAGAGGTTTTAGATAAGATAAAATAGAAATGCAGCGTGACAGAATGTCGAAAAGTTCCCCACAAAGTAATGCTAAGGCGGTCGAAAAGGAACTGAGGGGAAGGCAGGAACCCATGCTATATATGCCACAGGCGGTGGGGGAGAGGTTCCCACCCAAAACTTCAGCAGCTTGGAAGTTTCCCAAATGAGTCTCCTTGCTGGTGCAGAGTCCATATGTGTGATGCACAGAGACCACGAAGAAGAACACAGAGTATTTTGTTGGACCCTTAGGGTCAGGCCTGAGTTATAAACTATTTATTAGTTATATAATAAGCAGTTCCTGGTCGGCAGCCCACTCATTCCAGATATACATCCTCCCTAAGCACTGAAAACCAGAAGAACTGTATTTTCATAATTCATTCAGAAGTCAAATCCTAATTAAAATGTACCATGTATTGCCCACGGACAGACAAGCCTCAACAACAATGCAGAAACCCTAACATGGTGCCTTCCTCCTCTCCCCAAGCCCGCACCATGCAAAAATACTTTAAGGCACAATCCTATGCATGTTTAGACAGAAAAAAGTCCTACAACTCCCAAGACCATGCTGGGTCTTGTAGGACCTTTTTCTAAGCATGCATAGGATTCCCCAAGTATGTTGAATTGTTTTCAACACTCTGAAGTGCTTCATATAGGTTACCTGAGTAATTCTTAAAACAAAGCTGTAAGGTGGGTCAGTATCATTCTAGTCTTTTTTTCTTTGGGGACCACATGTTTTTGCTATGCTTCCCAAAACAACAGCAGGTGGAATTACAGCCAGTAGGTTGTATCTAGTATTAGTCTAACTTGATTTTGTGTACTAGAATCGGAGACGGGGGGGGGGGGATGATTTTCTTCCTATTCTACAAGGAAGAAAAGCAAGCATTACCTGGGAGCAGGACCCAGAAGAGCCAGTCCAAACTCAGACCAGCCTCTCTTGTTAAAGTCTCCATCATACCAGGGGAGAGGAGAGATGAAAGCCTTCCAAGTGTTTTCTCTCTCAGCTGTTTGGGTTCTCTTGGAATGATGGTAACAGGACTATAAGGAAAAGTTATTAATCTGGGGTCAGGTAAGCAGAGTCACAGGACTGTAAGCAACCCGCCCTGTACCTCAGTATTTTAGAAAGGCTTTTGCACCAACAGGCAAGCATAAAACAAAGAGACTGACCCAAACTCTTGAGCTGGGATTGTACCTAGCAACTTGCCGGGGGGGGGGGGAGGGGAGGAGATAGAGGAATCAAAATTCTCTCCAGACAACCAGGCATGGAGTTTTTAGGCAAGAACTGTTCTTAGACCACAAATCAATAGCATAGGTATGCATGGGCAAATACTCTCTTTTGTGGATGTATTTGCAAGTGTATGTTTGAGTGTGTATACTACTGGGGTCCACAACTAATTTTGGGTTGGTGGACACATTTGGAATTTTGAAAGTGTCATGGGCACTCTCACAAAATGGCTGCTGGGTGGGGACATGCCCATTTATAAAATGGCTGCCATGGTGGGCATGTCCAATCACAAAACCCTTGTTTCCAAGAAGGCAAACTGGTGAGACTAAAAGAAAAGCAACTCACCCAAGAACCTAAGTACAAGGTGGCCAGGGGGACGGGACTGAGCTCCGAAACACAAACCCACTTTTAGAACCCAAAAAGATGGTGCTTAAGAGCAGCACTTCACTTTACAGCAAGCCAGCTTCCCAGTTAAAAAATTTTAAAAACTTAAGAAATAAAATAAAAATCAGGAGGGGCAGGGAGCCTGGTGGGCTCCAAGAGAGGTTTCCACAGGCACATTGGTGCTGATAGGCACCATGCTGGGGACCCCAGGTGTTCAGCACCTTACCATCCCTACCTTGTTCAATTATTCCTACATGTTTGAGGTGACATGGATGAGCAGCAACAAATTGTCCAAAGCCGTTGCAGCCAAGCAAGGACTTGAACCTGTCTTATTCCCCAGTCCAGACACTCTATCCAGTAGTAAGGAAACCTTTATAAAAAGCTGCATTGGGTGGGGGGGGGGGGAGGGAGATGTAGCCTTCCTCTTTACAGCTAGTTTATTACTTTTAAGTTCAGCAACATGCCTGTAAAGGAATGGTGCAAATTTCACTGTTTCAGAGCGGTGAAAAAACACACAATTCTCTTTCTGAGTCTTCCCTCAAAATGGAATTTACTTTACAGTTTAAATAATTAAATTTACAACAGAAACAAGAATGTGTGGTAAAGGCCATCAGCCTCTCACCCGCATAAACAGGATCCAGACGCAGAATGGAGACAATTAATACATTTT
This sequence comes from Heloderma suspectum, assembly GCF_057233095.1. Taxonomy (NCBI): domain Eukaryota; kingdom Metazoa; phylum Chordata; class Lepidosauria; order Squamata; family Helodermatidae; genus Heloderma; species Heloderma suspectum. The sequence goes on along the minus strand of NC_139461.1, from coordinate 28,269,058 downwards.
ATATAATCTTCACACACTCGCTTCCAAAAGGGTAATTAAATTATTGTTAACTATCTCCAGAGGACAAACGAAGGCAGCATTTGTGTGCTAGACCAGTATGAGCTTCCCTTTGTTAAATATGTAAAACGTTAAAGCACATTAATATAGATGTATAATTAAGAAAAAATTTTAAGTGAAACAATCTGCAGTACACAAAAAATAGAGCATCTTCATCTTCAATTTTCTTTCATTTAAATGTTACATTTTAAATAAACGCACTTAGAAAATAATGCTGGGGGGGTTAATTGTTAAACCTTTGATTCATTTTGAGACTGGGCTAGAGATGCAATGCCTGGACCACCCTGCACAAGGAGATCCTTTTTTCTCAAGATCTAATCTTTACATTATCAGAGTTTACAAATTTGACAGCATACAGGGATGCCCAATATGGATATAACAGTGAAGCCAGGGATTGGAATCAACCCTCAGAATCACATGCACCTCCTCTCCCTTGAAATGTAAAGGTTTTGGACTTCTGAAGCCATTTACTGGGGGGGGGGTGTCGCAGTTTTACTTCCAGGGGGGAAATGGAAATTGTGGAGAAAACAGAAACATACACATTATTTAATTTCTTATTTAATGTCTTATTATATTTATATCCTGCCTTTTTATTCTCACAACAACCCTGTGAGGTAGGTTAGGCTGAGAACCACTGACTGGCCCAAAGTCACCAGTGAGCTTCATGGCTAAGTGGGAACTTGAACCCAGATCTCTCAAGTCCTCTAACTACTACACCACACTGGCTCATCATACCTAAACTCATTTAACTGTTTAAACAACATGAAATGTATTAATTATAACATCAAATTAACAGAGCAATCATATACATGCTTGTCCAGAAATGAGATTCCATTTAGGGGAGTTTACTCCCAGGGAAGCATACACAAAATTGCAACCTCGGAAGTTTAAATGCCTTACAGTGCAATTCTGTGCATGTCTACTCAGACGTAAGCCCTACTGAGTTCAATAAGACTAATTTAAAGCCTCCAAGCTAGGAATATTTTACAAAGCTGGTTTCCTGGGCTTTTTAGTTTAGCCAGTCAGTATGCCACAGATGATTAATATAGGTTTGTGCAGGCAGGCAGGCTAGGAAACAGTTTTGTGGGCTAGTAACTTGTGCATACCAGGCACAAAATTTCAGCTTCCTAGCTAATGTTGAAGTACTGTAACCAGCTTGGCAGGAGTCCACCAATTTTGGCAGGCCTTGGTAATTAGCCAAAAAAATGTGTTGCTACCTTGGAACAGTGGGGTCTTGTCTCTACTGTTGCATTGAGCTTTGGAGGCACTCCGATTGTCTCTAAAGCACCACTCCTACCAGAGTTTTAAGCTCAGGAGAAGGGTAGCCCACCTTCATTTTGGAATGAGCTTTGAGGTGTTTCCCAGCCCAGTGCAGCTCCACTCCATTTTCTTCCTCCTGAACTTCTTATACCATTATTATGCACTGAATTTGATAATTTAGCTTATTATTCTCTACTTTGACCCTTTCTAGCGATAAGCCAGCCATAAACCAATAAGAAAACATCAGCCACCAGTGATAAAATCAGAGTCCCTTTCACATGTTATTAAGAGGGACCAGTAATACTTTTTTTTCGTACTATAAAGGTATGAATATGTCAATAGTGTGTATAACCCTATGTAAAGATGAACAGTTCCAGTAAAAATGGATGGATATCTGTTTCTGGTCCGTGACAGTTTTGCATGTGTTAATTCATAAGACATTTTTATTTGAAAAAGTCCCATTTTCACATTAATCTATGATTTTTAAAACATTTGTGTGAAAATTCACATCAAAATAGGTATATTTGAACATTGTCATGAAATACGTACTGCTAATTGTATTTTCTTTCAAAGTATGGATTTTATCCTAAAACACACATTTTATACACATTTTGGGGTTTTTTTTCAGCCAAGAGCTGCATCACAAAATTCAGAGGAGTGTGAAATCCAAAGAATACCACGTTCCAAACCGCATATTTGTTTGGGAGATGCGGAACGGATCAGTTCACTTCAAAATGCAAACCGAATGAAATCCTCAAAGATCCCTAGTTGTCAGTGAAAAGAGACTGGCCCCAGCTTCCAAAGTGTACATTTGGTAATAAAACATGGATTTGCTGCTGTTAATCTGTGGTCTTCAGTTTCTCAAAGAACAGAGAAACTTAGCATATTTAAGTATCTCATATGTTAATTTTCTCAAAATCTTCCACTTCATAGATTTAATCATGTGCCAGAGCATAATCCAGCAAAAGTTAGAACACTTTGAGACCTTTTGATATCAATGGGACAGTGCTAAATATGTGCTTTAAGTCTCCCTCTGAAATCAGTGGGATGTAATAGTTCAGACCTCTGGCTGGATTTTGCTCATTTTTAATTGCAGAGAACCTTGAAGAGGTCAACTGGGTTATTATTCATTGTTAACAGCCCCTCCCCCCAATAAATAACCACTTCAGCTTTTGAAAAAAACAGATCAGATTTTATTAAAATGAACAAGCTTTTTTTTCAAACTTGAAATCACAGTTTTACTTTTAAAGGACACCTAGGACTGGTGTGCAAACTCGTGTTCTCTTTCTTCCAGTGAGATGCAGTGTCTTTCAAGATGACAGACTAGCGGCTTTTAAAAAAAAGCCATGGATCGCAAATGCGACATCAGGGCAAGGCATGCACAACTGCAGTGGGGCAAATAACCAAACTGGGACCAAATAAAGAGACCCCATGTCATTTCTGCTGTTAACTTCCCTAACAATGAAAATCCTAACTGTATTATATACTGCTTTTTTTAAGACAAGAGCTTAAATAGTGTAAAGTCCTCAGAGTATATAAAAATCATCTGCCAGATACCAAGTTGCAGTTCAACAGTGTTTAAGGAATGGCAACTGACCTGTAGCACCTGAAGTGCTGATTGCACATATTCCACTGGATACATTCCAACAGCCATCAAAAATTCTATCCAGTAAAAACACACAATTTCAGCACATGTCTTTGCATAGCACGATTTATCTGCCTCGATCTAATCTGCCAAATATTGACAAAAGTGCTTGTTTTGCCACATTCTGCCAACTCACCTTTGATCATTAATACTGTGATCATTAATGCTGTGTAACATCCTTTTACTAAAACACAGTCACTGCAACGCCCCTTAGCTCAGTGCTCTTTTAATATTAAAAACAACAACTATCAGTACCTTACTAATAAACACAGAATAACCTGGTTCAGACGACATGGTCTACAGGTGCCATGTTGCATATCCACCCCCAATTTGGGGGTTGTCATGTCATGTGAACCCAGCAAGAGCGGGTTATGCAAGATTTACAAAACAAAAGAGAAAAACATTCTCAAGTGCCTGAAAAAATATTTTTGTTCTGCCTAATTTTTTTTTTTAATAAAAATCAGGCACCTGGGAATGTTTTTCTCTTTTGTTTTGTGACACATATATGTCTTCCCCTCTTGCTGTTTTCTTTATGGAAGAGTTAAACAACCCTTACATAACCATGGTCCATTCATGATTTGCACGACACAACAACCCCCAAGCAGGGGCTGGATACGCAAAATGGTGGCTGCATGTGCCCTGCATGCAGTGCAGCCTCACCGTGGGTTAAATAACCCATGGTGGGCTGTCGTGTCATGCGAACCAGCCCAATATGTAAAAATTAGATTGCTGATTGACCCAGTTGACAACTCAAATGCTGCAAGGATATGAAACTGCAGTGATTTGTTTGGCTTTTTCTTTCCAGAATAGACGTCCAGATAAGAATTAAGAAGTGATTATTGCATGCCCAGACACAGTTGTCAGTCACCTGGGAACTTTGAGAAGAAAAGAAATGCCAAGCCAGCAAACAAGTCACCACTCCATTTTCAACAGCCAAATGCCTATCTGCAATTCTATTTGGGCCTCACAGGACCCACAGGACCCTCATAAATGAAACAAAGAGAAACAAAACTGGTGCGTGTGTGCGCGCATGTCTGCAGAAGTTAGTCTACAGTGCAGGGGTCTCCAGTGTTTTAGACCTGTGGGCACATGTGGCGAATTATCCTGGGCACCACCACAAAATGGCTGCTGTGGGAGATGTGGCTAGCAACAAAGGACAAATAACCTGCCCAAAAGACAAGTTTTTTGGGTGCGAGGCAAAGGTCGGTTCTGAGCCCCAATGCATAAAACAATACCTGTGAACTCACAGTTTTCTGCACCAACAGAAACCTATTTCACAGAAGGCAAACTCTCCTCATTCCCTTTTCTGCCAGCCAACTCATGCTTCCTATCCCTTTTTCCTCCTACCATCCCACATCACCACCCAATTAGGGATGTGCAAAACACCCACCTGCTGTTCCGGGGGGGGGGGGTGTCTGCAGGGGGGAGACGATCCGTCCCTCCCCCCGGAATCCTTGCTGGCCAGCTCCGTTTCGCAGCAATTCTGCAGAGCCACCGGCCAGCTCCGTAGCGCCACCGATATTGCTGCCATTGCCATATCGCTGGCTGAGGCCGAGTTACTTCGGACAGAAATGGCGTCCACTATGCCATTTGTGGCAGTAAAGGTCCTAGGTTAAGCTAAATGCAGATGCAGCCATTTACGGCTGAATTTAGCTTAATCTAAGACCTTTACGGCTGCAAATGGCATAGCGGACGCCATTTGTGTCTGGAGTCACTCAGCCTTGGCCAGTGGTATGGCAATGGCAGCCGTATCGCTGGTGCTATGGAGCTGGAGGCAAGGAAGATCTGGACGGAAAGGATTCCTCAGGGAGGCGGAGGTAAGTGCTCCGTTCCTCCACGGACTCCGGAGGCCGGATTCTTTTGAATCCGGCCTCACTGGGGTCTGTGGAGGAATTCTCCGCCATCCCTACCACCCATACATGCACACACACCATTTACCTATCATGCATGCATGCACATACGTTTCTTCCTTTCCTTTCTCACTGCAAGCTCACGAAAACACTGTGTGCCTGTAATGTATATGCAGTCTCAGAAAGGTTATTACAGAAAGCATGCTGAATTTATAAAATGTGCCCATAGGATAGAGGGAAATACAGGCATTTTAGGAAACTGTGTGAAGTAATGGCTGTTTACAAAGTTGACAGGGGGTGGGGGGCAGATTGAACTACACTAGTGTAATGCAAATTGTTTTTATTCAATTACTCTTTTACCCAACAGATGACAAAGCATGAAAGAAAGGAAACTCATTGTTCATGCTTAAGAGATGGCTCACCACCAAAATGGCATCACCATGACTGGGGCAGAAGATTTGAAGGACGACTGGCTCGCAACAGTAAGAAATCACAGGAACCCGGAAAGCTGCCTTATCCTGAGTCAGACCACTGATCCATCTAGCTCAGTACTGTCAGCACTGGCTGGCAGCAGCTCTCCAGGATTTCAGACTGGAGTCTTTCCCGGCCCTACCTGGAGATGATGGGGCTGAACCTGGACACTTCTGCATTGAAAGCATGTGCTCTACCACTGAGATATGACCAATTTCCCAAAAATAAAGAATGATCCTTAAATTTGCATATCATCCTTGCACAGGCACTGTGCTCATCTTCTCTGTATCATTCCAATTCTAGTAAATGTGCTGCCAAAGTGAGAAGTCTATTGGAATACTAGATTATGGCCAAAGATATGCAGATTAAACATGATTTTTTTTTCCCTTTTCCACTTTCCAAAAGTCCACCCACCTTGGGCCAGTTGCTATATAGCAATGAAGTGCTCCAGGCTTGGGAGCTGCTCGGTGCCAACTCTGGGTCTTTTCAAACTATACAGCAGAGTGGAAGAGGTTCCAGGAAAGTGGGAAAGGAAAGCTCCCTTCCCTCTGCAAGTCCCGAACCACTACGAGGCTGGTTCCCATTCTAGACTGTTGAGTAAAATATTCAAAAAGAACGGAACACACTTATAATGAATATGACAGTACCATGAAAGAGAAAAAGCCCTTATAGAAACAGGTATCTTGAATGTGTACAGCATGGTTTCAAGCTGAGCAGTTTTCCCAACATCATAAGAAAAGGACTGGTGACATTTTCCAAGTAAGGACTTCAAAACGGCACCTGTAGCATTATCACTGCTAGAGAGGAAAATGTTTCATAATAAAATTACAGATTAAGTCTTCAGCTTCTTTTATGAGCAGTTAATTTTAGCACAATCATGTTATTTGCAGGATACAACTAAATTTCCTTGCATAGCCATGCCTCTGAACAGCATTTTTTAGGGGTTTAAGGAACACCGACAATGTAACTTGTTTATGAAATGTTAAACACGGTAAAATCTTAAAGAGTGTCTCCGATGCTATAAAAGGGTATATTTTTATTTATATGAAAGCATCAGTATACCCTAAATTCTAACCCCTGCCCACCCACATCATTTAACCTGAGTAACAAACCAGGATGCTACCTAAAGCAAAATTAAACATCTGGTGAAACATGTCATAAGCTCAAGGTTCACAGCTGCTAGTATATTTAATTTTTCTGCTCTACAGCTGTAAGATTCGTTCACAATTCTGAAGAATAAGGACAAGAATAAGAACAAGAACACATTCCTCAATCTAAAGTGCTTCCCAATCAAAACAGGCAACTATGCACTTACAGATGAAATACGTTAACAAGCCTCTTCATCTTATGTTTTGTTTTTCTATGTAGACATTCAATTTAATTTCAGAAGGGGACAAGTTGCCTTGTATTATATCAACAACCAATTCTGTTATATTAACACAGACAAATGCAATTTTTTTCCCACTTACTACACATCGCATTCGAATCTATTTAGTCATGTGTTAAAAACTTCGAATGTTAGGTCTAATGCACCGTTTTCAAAAACTGGATAATGCAAAAACATGAAAATAAAATAAATGCTCCCATCATTAACGTTGTGAATTAAAATTTTAAAATAAGCAAAGATCAGCAGAAGAAGGAAACACACTTGTATTTTTAAACTGCTGTAAAAGATGACTCCACTGGTGGAATGGAAACCAGTAAGTTTAAAAACACATATAGGATATAAAATATTCCATCTACCCATACTCTCAACCACTTAGATCAGTCTTCCTCAACCTGGTACCCTCCAAAAGTTTTGGACTACAATTTCCTTCAGCTCCAGGCACCATGAACAATGGTTAGGGACAATGGGAGTTGTAGCCCAAAATATCTGGAGGACACCAGGTTGGGGAAGGCTATCTTAGACAGTGCTGACAATGGGGGATATTTTAAACATACAGGCTATTTTCTTACTGGTTTAATGAAAAGGGAGCGAACTTTGACAGACTAGTCTATCAAAAGTGGAAGAAAACCCAATAGCAAGAAATAAACTGTAGTAGGGGTGTTGCTGGTATAAAGGAGATTTATTGTTTATACAAAGGTCAACATGTGTGTTTACATACAATTATGTGTTGAGCATACTATGTCTGTGGTATAAGTATATGCCTGTTTTCTGGGGTGGGGGAGTGCAATCCCATACAGGTCTACTCAGAAGTCAGATCCACTGAGTTCACAGAATTGCAGCCTTAAACACTGGTTCTGGACCATCTCTGAGAAAAGCAGGCACATGGAAAGGCAAGAAAGAGGAATTAGGGATGTGTAGGTCTGTGTTGCAGCCCTGATCTAGGAATGGTTACACTTTGTTAGGGATATGTTGCTAGTTTTCTCTGTCAAGTAGTTCTGGAAACCATCTTATTTCAGAAGGTGCGTGCTGCTTTTAAACAGCTATGCAATGCTACAGAACAGGATCGATGCACTGTCCCTTAAAGAGCACAGTTCCCATGAGCGCAGCCCAAAATGGTGCGGCATTCCTTAGCTTTGAAACTGATCGGGCAACTCAGCTCCCCTGCCACCTCCCCTACTGACTTAACATCTGTATTTGCATCTCTTTGGCAGAGACAACTGCTAACATGAGAGTACAGAAAAGCATCAGTTTTACCTTTAACGCAAAATAGCAGATGGAAATAAAGAGGAACCAGGAAAACAGGGCAGGCAAGCATCATGTGTTTTAATTTATTTACTATACATATTTTTATATCACCATTCAATCATTTGCCAGGGTTGTTTACAAGTAACAATAAGAGAATTAAAATGTAAATACAAACAAAACACAATCAACTAAAAGGCACAGGAGCACAAAAGCCCCATGATTAAAACTGCATCTAAAATGCTTGGGGAAATCAAAAGGTCTTGGCCTGGCATCAAAGAACAATAAAAAAAGATGCCCGGTAAAGCTCTCTGGAGAGCATGTTCCAAAACTCAAGCATTGGCGGGGAGAAAGCCTTCTCTCTGATAGCCCACCTGCCTTACCTCAGATTGGCACTCACAGGAGGCCTTCCACTGAAGATCTTAATGTAGATGCATATGAAGGCGAGTGGCCCTTAAGGACCTAAGCCATGGAGCTGTGTACACACAGCTGGCAAGGTCACTTCTCCAACTCTGCCACATGAAGGTCTCTTGCTCCCACTGAAATGGCTCTGTCACATCTCCTTAGGCATGGAACTCTCTCCATGAACAGCTCTAAACCTCCCCCTTCAAACTTCAGCACAAATCTCCCCTACGTCCTCCATGGAGCCATTGGGAAATACCCAACATCATACAAGCAGACTTGCGCTCATGCAGTAGGACTATCCCCTGCTTTCCCCCCTCATGCAACCCCCTGCACCTCGTGCAACTCCAAAAACTGCTCTGGAGGGGCTGCAGGTGGGACTTGCCCCAGTCCCCATTCTGCTAATGGAAGCCATTCTGTCAGTGGGAGGAGCTAACTGGACACAACCCAATGGCTTAAATCCTTAGCCATAAACTCAACTAAACCCCTACATACATGTAAGTGCATTTGCACATATGCATCTCCTGTTAATCCCGTCTCTCCCTCTCCTCCTTTGTCCCCACTCCAACACACTCCCAGTTGAAACTTGGATTGTAAACTCCTCAGGGGAGAGATCTATCTTGTTATCTTACTCTGTAAGATAAGTGTAAACTGATGGCACTACACACACACACACACACACTAACAACTTCAGAATGGGACTGCAGAAAATGGGATCAATCTAAAACTGAGTGTAGAACACACCAACAAGCTTTAAAACAGTTCCAAAAGTTTCATAACAAGTACTATTCAAATTTTAGCTGGTGAATTCCACATCTGGAAAAGTACTGAGACAAGTATATACGCCCATCATAACAGTGACCCCCTAAATGCAAAGGACATCAGGACTGCAAGCTGCTTACACACACCTCACATGTGACATGGGCCATTGATATTCTTCTCTGTGTTAGATTCCCACAAAGTTCCACCTCCAAAAAAGAGGGCACAGTTGAAGGAATTGGACTGCATACCCCATCTCACACTTGACTATGTGTACGGTGGGTGGGAAGTCACAAGCCCACTGCCTCATTATATATGGAGGATTGTTGGCTTGAGGAGTATGTGAACTGCCCCTCTGTGATCCACAATTCTACAATGAATTCAATAATGCAGAAGTTATCCATTTTGCCCATGGACACGGGCCCTGTCAACACAGAAAAGTTATATTGTTTATACGCCATTTTAACTGTCATGGCTTAGTTTAGATGCCAAGAATTCTCTGTTAGAGATTCTGAGTATGCCCTTCACAGAACTACAGTTTTCAGGATTGCCTGCGTAAAGGGAATAACTATTAAACCAGTTTTGTCTGTAGTATAAGGAAGCTCAGAGTATCACAACCCCAAGAGAAAATGTGTATGGAAGTTAAATTTGTTAAAGTCAGACAGGGAGAATATTGTCCAGGGTCCCCCTCCTTTGTAATGTTTTCTACTGGGGTGAAGTGTATATGTGAGCTTTAAAAGACATCAGTTTTAAAGAGTTACTTTATTTTTAATGTTACTTTTCCATTTGCCTTTTTTTTTTTTAGATCTATGCCAAGAAGAACATAAATTCTTAGCTCCTAGCATAAAGTAGTCAATCAGTGGTTCCAATGATCCACTTGTTGGTAATGTGACCAAACTGTAAACTTGTTTTGTAAAATCCTGTCATGTTTCAGAATGCTATAATTTTCAAATCCTTTTTAAAACCTCAAATGGGATCTCTAAAAAAAAAAATCACCAGCTTACTCTTGTACGCTATACACACAAACACACACACACACACACACACACACAAATAAAATACATGAATCTATTTTGGTTTTGTAAAATTATCTGTGTTTTCCCTCAAGTCAAATTAAGGGTTACCAGCCTATTTTTCTTAGCACATTTCTCCTCAAGAGATTACAATACAAGCTACCATTTTTCAGTGCTCTGGCACACTGGTTCTCTCAGTAATAAATTACACATTGTTAGCAATTCAGCTACTTTTACTTCTTTTGTTCCTTATTAACTTGGATCAATGCCATCTGGTTCTACTGATTTATCGCTAGTTACCTTCGTTTCCACCTGTACAGCTCCTATATCAAGCAGTCTGGACAGCTGAGCTTCTGCTCACATTCCTACAAAAACAATACACTAACCACCTGGAAATGGAATCTAATTGTGGGCCCATCCCCTTAATTCAGGTTTTATTCCCTCTGCATTTGGGTTTCGCCAGCTGAAGACCATTGACCAACAAACTCATCTATCCCTCCCTCAAAAAAACATTTACAAGGGGGGTGAGCAACTTCTGTGGGTCTGGAGGCCAATTCTGCCCCTCCCTGCAATTTAGCAGTGGCCACACCTCTCCCAGGAACTGATTCTGCATCACCACTTATTTTGCCACTGAAATGTGGAGGTGCAGTAGCAAGAGAGACTTTACTTTAAAACAAAGTACACGGGGACAGCGTGCCTTATTTTCAAGCAAAATCGCACCATTTTGCTTAAAAACAAGCCTGGTTTTAAAGTAAAATTTACCCTTTTTTTGCTGCCACGAAGGCACAGATAAGGTCAGGGGCTGCACACAGCCTGCATGTTGACCAGCCCTGATTTACAAGAAGCTGACAAACACTTCTAAGTTATTGAAGCAAATTGCCCCCCAAATACTTAACCTCTAATATGAAGAACTCTTCATATCAAAGGGCAGATTTCAATTATTCATTTCAATGCATCATTATGGGAGAAATGGGGATACTAGTTGAAAGTTGCCATTGTGGGTGCAGAATATAAGACTTTGGAGTCTACATTAGGTTAATAAATTCCCCGTCAAGAGCACCAAAATGCAGTCACGAAAATCTCTGCATATCAAATTATTTGGGGCTAAGGAAAAGTTTAGTTCCAATCTAGTGCAAAATGAAACACATACACCCCTTTTCAGTTCATTCTCTTCACTGTTAAAACCTCTCCATGTGAAAAGAACTGTGTTTGGGGTTTATCGTTCCTGAGCTTGTCCACCTTCTCAAAACAGGAGCAAAGTAAACAGGTTTGACCTTGACAAATATTATTCTAAACCTTTTCAGTGAGCTGTAAGAGGGACAATTGACTTGAATCTGTGTACACTGTTTTAAATGTGCAAACATATTATCAGCTGCTACCCCCAGACACACAGTCAATCAAAGCTCGCAAGAAAAAACAAAATATGGTATCTAGCACAGATTTTCACACCTCGAGAATTTACTTTGAAATAAGGTTTCTAGCCCTCATGGTAGCAAAATACAGCTTAGAACAGGTAAGGCAATGAATGGTAAAGGCTCAAATCAGAGTGAGAATGGCAAGGCTTCAGGCATCCTGCTTCTTTGCCTGTACACTTGCCAAGGCAACTACTAATCACATTTCCTTATCACTCACTATTTATCCCAGTTCAATGCACTTTCCCCTGTGCCAAAAGGTCTTGAATTTCTTCCAAATATTAGAGGCATAATATATTACAGGTAAGATAAATATAACTGTATTTCATTTACATAGGATATGTGGCTGGGATCCAGAGTCTTGTTATCTGAAGCACCCACGGCTGTTGCGCAGTCTGGCTGCGGTGCTTTGTGCGATGTTGGATGTTGACATGAAAGATCCCCCAATCCTCAGAAGCAGCTATGGGGGGGCTGTAGGAGAGTAGGGTGTGCTTCTAAGAGCCTCCGTGCATTGCCACATATGGCTCTTTGGATCCCTGCCAGAGTGAAAAGGGGCCACAAGGCCATCATCTGGTCTAACTTCCTACTGCAAGCGGAAGCATCCCTCCACCAGCTCTGGATCAATCTAGGCAAACAGTGTTCCAACAAGCTGAGAAAATGTGCTTACAGAGTCAGATGATTCACAGAATGAGCCAAGGATCCCAACCCCCACCTGCCCAAATCTTTGGCAGTGTTATTTCCCAAGTCCCAACCCCAAATGTGAGGATCAAAAACTGAGTGTTCATTAACTTATTTTATGGGAAGTTTTACAGGATGGGAGTTGTGAGTTGGGGAAGGCAAAATGCCTTCCCCAACTCACCACTGCATGGGGCACTGGGGAAGGGCATATCACCAAAAAAACTTTTGGGGAGAGGGTAAACATAGGTGAAGTATTTTGGGGGAGAAGGCTGCACATTTTCCTTACAAGTTCTTCTATTTTTACCAGGCTAAGCAGCATTCCCCCCCGCCCAACTGGGGTACAGCCTTAGTGGTGAGGAGATACACCCAACATCCTGTTCCTGATGTGGCAGTTCTCATAGTGACACAGAGTGTGGGTATCGCGGGGGGGGGGGGATGATTGAAAAGTGAAGGACCCAGCATAACACAGACAAAGCCCTGGGGCCTCCTTAACTTCAAATGGAACACAATTTTATAAGTCTCATTCCAGCTGAGGTTTAATTCCTGAAATGTTACCCCTCAAATACTTGAGAAGCCTTTTCTAACTTCTGAAGTGCTTAGCTGCTCTTGTACCTACAGCGTCTTCTAAGCTAAATAGCTTGGCATCCCTTCTCTGCCCCCCTGCTCCCTGGGAAGAATTTGGGTTTCTCCAATGCACACATGGCCCTAAATTACAATACTGGCTGCAATCCATGACCACCATTTATTATTTATTCTTATATTTGTACACCTATAACCCACCACAGGGCCTTAAAAGGTCTTTGTTAGCCCCTCACTAGAGCATCTTTTTGACATAGTACTTTTACTTCACTAGCGTATAGTACATCCCCACCCCAACACTTATATATGGTTTCAAAATTGGGGATCCCTAGAATCATGCCCCTAGATAAGCATTTAATATGCCCGCAGAAATCAGAAACAGCTAATTCTTTAGTCAGCATGGTATTCACAGGCATTACATTTAATAAAATGACCCCAATAAAAGTTAATCAGAAGTGTTTAAATGTATCGGCAATAAAACAAATTTTATGGCTAGCAGAGTCAGTTATCTTCTGTGACAAATTAACCGAGCACTCAAAACGAGATGCATCAGTACCATTTTAATAATGAAAAATGAATGTGAGTCAAACACAGCAGAAAGGAGCAGAGTACAATTTCCCAAATAGAAAACCTCACATACAAAAAGGGCACCTTTCCATTACGGTGATAACAGGGGTCAACCAATTTTGGTCGGTCTTGATGGCCAACCAAAGATATGTGGTCACCAGGACCTTGCCACTCCCCAAGGTTTAGAGTCTTGCCTTTGACTTCACACTACACCTCTAAAATGGACTGCAAGGTCAGGAAAAACGCCTGGGCTTCCCTCCCTAGGACTGCCTGCACCATCTCAGCACACTCTGATGGGCATCCAAAGCCCAGCTCAACTGTAGAGATGAATCCCAAGCGCTCCAGTTCCACACTAAAGAGGAAGGCTGGGGTTTGAAGCACAGCAGCAGAACAAGCCCCAGTTCTTCTCTCCGGTTCCAGAAGGGAAGGATGGGCCTTGCTGTTTTGGCCCTGCATCTCTGAGGCCCTTAAGAGTGCCTCAGAATTTCAGTGGCCGAACAAACTTCTGCCACCTTCCAGGTTCCAGAACTAGAAAGGTAGTGAGGGCTTGTTTGTTTGATCCTGTGCTTCTGAACTCCACGAGAAGGCAACAGCCAAAACAACCTCCAGAAAACTGGGGAGGGTAGAAGGATTATCCCTGCAACTACTCAAGGTTTCTGAGGGTCTCAGAAGCGTGCAGCTACAGGATGATCCTCTTCCTCAAAACTCCAAAGTTAGGAGGAAGGCAGGAGCCCCTGTGAGCGGGAACTTTGGGTTTACCAGAGCCTTTGACAAATTTATTTCTGGTAGCTCAGCACAGCAGCCATGCTCTTGTGACACACTAGTGTCTCCCAATGCACAGTTTGGAAATTGTGAACCCACCCAGTGTCATAAACTCTTCACAGCAAGGTAGGAGAAGACAGCTCAATACAGCTTTGGGAGAAGATGAAGTAGGAGCCTGGAAAAGGCTGTAACAAAACTGCATAGCAGCATGAGCGCTGGATGTAACACAGGGGTACGCAACCCAAACACCTTTCGTGCCACCCTCCAAGGTGCCCGACCACTTCTTCTTCTTAAAAACAAAACAAAAAAAGGATTAACACATTTTCTTACCAGGTGTGGGTTCAAAGGAGTTGCTTAGTGTGTTGGGGATCTGACCCCACCTCTGCCTTATACTCAGTCTTTTTGGCAGGTTACTTGTCCTTTGTAATTAGCCATGCTTCCTGTGGCAGCCATTGTGTGGTGGTGCCCAGGACAGTTTCTCGAATTGCCAGATGTGCCCATGGGTCCAAAAAGGTTGCCTACCCCTGACGTTACAAGTAGAGAAAAGGGATTCCTGCTCACAAAGGCCATGGTTAAGCCTTGCGATAAGCCCCACTTGCTTTTGTCAGAGAGTTCTGCTCACATTTTCAAACAGGACTGTATTAAACTGATATACTGATGACCCTGCTAATAGCAGGACTTGCCATTTTCCAGATGTCGGGCACTGTCTTTATGAAAACTTTCTGACATCTCATAGATATCTGAACTTTTTGCCCCCATAATTTATTTATCTCATTTTAAAGGTCATTCATTAAACTTCACAGCCAAGTAGGGATTTGACTCTAGATCTCCCCATTCCTAGTCCAACCACTACATCACACAGGATGTTTAATGTATGAACAGATCCACCAAATGACAATCCCCAAACTCTTCCCCCATCTAATATTCTGAATAGACCTATGACATCGGCACTGGCTCCTAATAAATTTGATGCTTCTTGGGGCTTCGAAATTTGACAGCTTCACACGGTGCCAAGCAGACCTGGTGCCTAAAGGTCTGGCATGGGCTCCCAAGACAAAAAAACCTAGTGGCTGAAGATTTAAAACAGTTTTTCCACCTTTGCCAGAGGGCACTGCAGGAAGAGATCTGACAGCTACCAAATGGATACCCATTTTATTTTATTTCTGTATGGGAATCAGCTATAGTTTACAGCACAACATTTTCAGGGTGGCACAAGTTGCTCAATCCAAGACCAACATTTTCTACAGCTTACAGAATACCAGATATGAACTCATGTTTCCTTCTCATACTAATGTTACTTGGTGCGAACCCTGACATCCATTGCATCCACTTGAAGCCAAGTCAGACACCATCTTTAAAACCCATTGGATTGATCTGACACAATTTTATTTGATTATATCCCACCCTTCTTCCAAGGAGCTCAAGTTGACCTACACAGCTCACCCTCATTTTAGTCAGGGATGGGGACCCCAGCTCCCATCAGCCCCAGCCAACATGGCCAATAGTCAGTGATGATGGGAGCTGGTGAAAATTAGGAATTCAGCCACTGTAATTTGGTAGATAACTTATGAAAGCAAAACAGACAGCCAAGAGCCAAGATTCAGCTCAGAGATTTTTGAAACCTATTGAAACCTAGAGAACAGGGGCAGGACATTTCAGACATCTTTGGGCCAGTTCACTTTCTGTTTACATTTTCTCCATCCTTTCGTAATCTCTCAACCATCTATAAAAGACTTATTTTATTTATTTATTTAAAACAGTTCTTGGCCACCTTTTAGGGCAGAAGCCCTCCCAAGGCGGTTTACACCAATAAATTACATAAAACAGTTAGGGAGCAATCCTATGGGGATAGGTGGCCACCTCCAAACTCGGAGGCGACCGCCTGTCCAGTGCAGAGCATGGAGGGGATTGTTCCCTCCGCACTCCTCCTGCCCTGCATTTGCAGCTAGACAGCCAATTTCAGCCGTCTAGCCACCTAAGGCGGAGCAGGGGAGGAGGCTGCCAGACGACACATAGGATATGTCGCACCAGCATTTCTGCCTGCCCTGCCCTGGAACGCCTCATTTTGGCCGCTCTGCACTCCTCTTCCGAAGAGGCAGCACAGAAGGGGGGGGGGAAGGTCGGTTCTCCAGGAACCAACCTCGGAGCATGGTCTCCAAGGTCAGTTCCCAGAAAACCACCTATCCTATGGCCATCTAGCCGCTGACTAGCAGCCACAGGATTGCTCCCTTAAAATATTAAAATTGATGAAAACAATAAAAGCCAACAATAAAACCAGCAGCAACAGCAGTAAGAGCAACAGTAATCATACCAAGAGAAGGCCACGGCAAAGTAATATGTTCTCAAGCCCTTCTTAAAAGTCTGCAATGACAGAGCATGGCAGACCTCTGATGGCAATTTGTTCCAAAGGTGTGGGGCCACTGCAGAGAAGGCCCTCTCATATGCTCTCAGAGGTGGGCAAATGAGAAAGGCCTCTTTTTCTAATCTTACAGATCTTTTCTTATCTTTCAAGTTTTAGGCGCCATTAACAGAAGGCAAGTTTTGCATCTTTAAGAGTCCTTTCTTTAAGAAGCAGTTGCATTTGCTCTCTAAACACACATCTCAGAGATAACAGGAGTAAGACAAGACAGCCCCACATGAAAAATGTTTGTAAAATTACAGCCACTTGAATATGTAACCCGATGATTATGCTTGGCAGCCTGATCTGCATCATTGCCTATTAAGAAACAGGGGAAACTCTCTCCTGGGAGGATGTAGCAATGGCCAAAGTGAATGATTAAAACCAATTATCAGTCTTGTCATGTCTGCAGGATCTTAAGGGAAGGTTCTGTTCATCCCCTTCCACTCCTACAGCTTAGAGAAGCTGAAGGTCAAAACTCAATTTTGGTTATTTTGCAAAGACTGCATACAACAACTATTATTTGACAATTATCTCTTTTGCTCATCTCTTATTAGGAGAAATCGAAAGGAAAAGACTGGCATACATTATGAACACAACAGGTTTAGAAAAAAAATGGGGTTTTACAGAATTAGTGGCTATTCGGATTGAACCGTTCCAATAAAATCCAAACTGCAGTATATTTTAAACATGTTTTCAATGTACTTTCTCTGTCACAAATGCCTATGTCTCTCTTACTTTGTCACTAACCTAAAGATGGCATTGCCAAGATCATGGACACAGGTCCACAAATATTGGACACCTGAATATGAAGAATGAATTGCTATTTCACAGAATTATTAATATCTTCCATGGTCAAGAAATCAAAAGAAGATTGAGAAGACTGTTTATCTTCTTCAAGCAAAGATATCCAGAGTGGCTTATAATGATATATAACATATTAAAACTATCTATAAATTCCAACACACACATAGAAAAAATCCATAACACAGAGAAGAGTACAGCATCAAACCAAAGAAGTGTGTCCTCCATCTGAATGCGCTCAATGATATAAAAGACCGAATCTCTGCAGCAGAACAGTTCCACAGTCTGGGCACCACTTATGAAAAATCTATCATGCATCCTGGGAGCCTGTGCTTCCCACAGCCAAGGAATGTGCAAAAGATCCTCTCCTAAAGATCTTGGGGCATAGGAAGGTTTATGTGGGTGGTGATGATCCTTCAGATATCCCACTCCCAAACCATTTGGAGCTTTATAAGTTAAAAACAGGACCTTAAATTGGTTCTAGAAACAAACTGGGAGCCAGTGCAGCCACTACAGCATGACTGTGATATGGCAATACTGTGATATGGCAATATAACCATGTGGCATTTGCTGCTGAGTGCAGCCTGATTGCAGATTCCGGACAGTTGTCTAGGGCAGCCCCATGTACAACGTGTTACAGTAGTCCAATCTGAAAATAACCAAGGCATGTGTAACTGGCAAGATTAGCATTCTATAGGAACAGCTGCAGTTAACCCACCAGTCGAAGCTGGGCAAAGGCTATCTGGCCATTCAGGAGCAAAGCCGGATCCAGAGCGCCCTCAACACTGCACCTCTGTTCTTTCAGAGGAAGTGCAATGCTATCTAGAACAGATTGAGCGCCTCTTTCTAGATCAGCCGTTCCTCCTGCCATCAGTACCTCTGCAGTGTCTGGATTAAGCTTCAGTTTGTTTCCTGACATCCATTCCTTCACAGATCTCATGACACAAATTCAAGTTTACCATAGCTTTTCTAGAATCCAGTGGAAAGAAGAGAGAGAGGACTGGGTGTCATCAGCATACAGATGCCACTGAACTTCAGATGACCACCTCTAGCATTTCCATGGAGACACTGAACATTATTGCAGAGGATAAAGTTATATTGCTGAAGCTAAACGAGTCTGGCACCAAACACTGCCTCTGCCAAAAGACTGGCTGGGAACCATAACTAAGCTGATTTGAGTTTTGCAGAAAAGTGGGGCACAAGCAAAATGAACAAAAAAAGTTACATCAATCTGGATGTATCCACAAAAATGCAGTTACCAAATGCAATAATTCTCAGCATTAACAAATTATATACTTTGGCCTTGCCACAATAAATGCAATCTTGACTTGATTTTGGAATGGCATGGCAGTCATCACGCCTGAAATCTTAATCACTTAGAACAAGGCTGGGCAACCTGCAGCCTACCAGATGCTGTTGGACTCCCATTCCCATCAGCCCTAATAATGAGAGATGATGGCAGCTGTAGTTCCTCAGCACCTGGAGAGCCAAAGGTTCCCCACCCCTGAGTTAGAAGCAGGACTTCTAACATGCAGTGATTTTGCGGAAGTACAAAAACTTGAAAAATATGACACTGGATACAGAAGGTTTTCCAGTGGTTATGGGTTCTACCATCCTGTGTAGTCAAGTCCACATGACTACCAAAACTAGGATTATACAGAATAGTTAAAAATGGCAAAAAACATTCTGCAAAAGAAGTGAAAATTTGCTTCACTTGGATAATTTATACAGGTTGCAAGATAATATTCTTGACACACAAATGCAATGGAGGAGCACACTTACAACACACGGTCCTAGTTAGAAGTAAAAACGCAATGAGACCAGAGCCTGACAAAAGGCATGGCTGCTGGATGGATCCTTGAGGCTTACAGCCGAAGTTATGCATGTCATCACAATTCTGTGCCAAAAGAAACTGAACTCTGCAACCTGCAAAATTATACAAGTTAGAAAAACTTGCTTATCTTTACTCATTTCACACCATCTCTTCTTTGCCTGCTAGCCCCCTCCATGCATACTCAAAGCATGGAGGGGGAAGCGGGGCTGCACTCACCAGCTCTGTCCTCAACATCCATGTGCCTCCTATACCCCATGTTCCACTCAATGTTCAGACATGAGGAGTGGGGTGGGACTGGGAGGTGCCATCTCACTTTTTCCTCTGTGCTTTGAGTATTAGTATAGACGGGGCTCTTATGAGCAGCCCTACTGAGGCCCTATCCCATGAAAAACCCTACCGAGCACATAGAGACACACCATGTGGAGGCCTCTAGGGCAGGGGTGTCAAACCTCAGACATAGGGGCCAATGCAGCCCCCTGGGGATCTCCAGATGGCCATGTGCCTTCTCCTGGCTTCAACCACTTTTCTGCAACCGTTTATTGTTTCATGGTTTCCCAGCTTTTTCATGGATTAAAATGTCTCTCCTAAGGCTTAGTTACTGGCAGTAAGATCTGTAAGCTAAAATATGGTCATATTTTTGGGTCTTGCCCCTTTTGCCTTCAGCCCCACCCACCACTGGAACACTGCCCTGAGAACTTCTCCAGACTTGAATTCAGCCTTCAGGCGGAAAGAGATTCGACAGCAGTCTTCTAGGGTTTCACTGACTAGATGCCATCCACTTCCTACAAGCTTCTTTCATGCAAGAAAACTAGTACTAAAGCAATCTATAAAGTGCTGATTTCAAAGGCTTGGGGCTCAACAAATAGCTTGGGGCTCAACAAAACAGACCCTCAACCATCAAAACGGTATATGCCACTCATGGGGAGGGAAAACAGCAGCCTCTAAAGAGGGTGAAACTATGCCTCAAAATGCCAGACCTTTTCATCCTCAGCACCAACTGCAGTTGATGCCAAGTTTCCATGTCTTGACAAGTTTCTTAGTTCTGGGTTTGGCCCCACTGTTAAACTTGCACCTTACCAAAATGTACACTGGGTTTAGAATAACGCCTTCCCTTTCACAAGCCTCTGTTGAATTCTATCAAACCGAGGTCTAAATCACAAAGATGACAAGGAACTGTAGCAGTTTAACACAGACAAGTCTTGAAACAATATTGTGATCAAAGTAGAAGGCAGCCTAATAAAACCCAGGTGGCTCTGGCTTATCATACATGGTACTCATTACTTCAATTGCTCTGTTTAATAGATTGCCTGGTGTCAGCAGAAGGAGGTTTCTGCTATTAATTCCTCCAGTTATAACCCTACATGTGTTTTCTGGAGCTCTCTGATAAATCAGCTTTGTCCAGGAAAAACTTAAGGGGGGGAAAATCTATTTTAGAAGTCAGACCTTTTGCCACTGCTGGCAAAACCACAGAAACCACTGTGAATTTGCTTTATTCACTATTAACACAAGGCTAAACTAGTTTCTTGGGAGGTTCCAGATGACTCAAACTTGCCAGAGTTTTGTGTGGGTTGACGCGTTTCTCTCCCCCCACCCCACAAAGCCACACAAAAAATGCTAACTTTGTTGCAAGACATGTTCTATAAATTCCAGATAAAGGTGGTCTGTTATTTTCAAAATTTTCCTTTCATTGGGTTTGCCGTTTTAGATAGCCACTGAATGTCTTTGTAGCTATAAAAAGTACAGGAGAGCAAAACCTTGCCTTCCGTTTGCAGATCTTCTTTAAAATCACACACACTCTTCATGTAAATGGCAAAAACATTACTTGGAAAGTTCAACCAACCAGCCACGTGAAGTATTTAAAGATGACAACAATTATGAGTTTTGAGAAAATACACACACTTTTGTATCTATACAACTGTCAAGTTGAGAGTTTGGGCAGTACCTGATCCTGGCAACCCCCCTGCTCTAAACACACTGCACTAGCCACTAGCACAACAGAAAATGAGCACTTGCTTGTGCAAAATGAGAAACTAGCTGAAACTAGCAGTTCCAGAACAGGACAGGTGAGCGGAGCTCCCGTCTGCAAGCTCCACTGTCTTATCCCTCTCCGGAAATCGTAGTTTCGGCTAGTTTCTGGTTGCACTAGCCAGCACTAGCTTCCTGCTGTGACCACAGACATTCCTGCTGGTGCAGGAGCAGCAACATTGGACAGTGCCCTATATATTCAGAGTTAGTACATGCCCAGATGGGGACACTCCTTCCCACCACTCTGTCAGTAGAGTTCATCACCAACAGCGCTGCCACTGTCCCCCCCCCCAAAATGTGTTCTTCTGTTTTGCCATCCTAGGGGAGTACAACAAGTCAATGGTACGGAACCGTTTGGCCAGCACCAGTCCATGTTAGCCATACTGACCAGCAAGAGACCAATGTGTTTAAGGCCAGAACAAACAGCCCAGCAGTGCATGTAGTCCAGCTCTGGGCTCTGTACTTTGCAGTGATGAAACTGAGGAGCTTTGGCAGCAACGAGCATCATCACGCTGCCACTGCTGACTGCGCTAGCTGTTTATGCAATTATAGCACTTTGACCCCTCTTTCAACAAGGGACACAGTTGTGGAGCACGCAGAAGATCTGAAGGTGGACAGACAAGGCTCAAATCAAAAGTTCTTCATAATTTACTTTTCTTCTACACAACTAAGCTTACATCACGGGTGAGGAACCTTAGGCTCAGGAGCCAAATGCGACCCTCCAGATGGCCATATCCCCCTTTCCTAGTCCCACTCTATTTCCCCCAGCCACCAACCTTTTGGTGGTTTCCCAGCTTTTGTGCAGTCCCCACCCCCACCCCAATTCTAAAAGGTTGAAATGCCTTGCCTAAGGCTTAGTTACTAGCAGTAAGAGCTTCAAGCTACAATATGCTAGTATTGTTTTTCTGCATTTTTGGTCCCACCTGTTTTGCCTTTGGCCCTCCTTCCTCTGCCTTAGGCCCCACCCACCACTGGAAAGTAGCTCCCAAGAGCTACCCCAAAACGGAATTTGGCCCTCAGGCTGAAAGAGGTTCCCCCATCTGTGGCCTACGGGCAGGATTGGGGGATGCAGGATTGGGGGGAGGGTATTGAGATGTGGGGCTTTGTGGACACTACCTTGAAGTCAAAAGCCCCTTGAAACCACACCCTTAAGAGCACTTTTTTCCTAGCTATACATAACCACTTTGTCTACCATCTCCATGACCCATAACACCATTGTTATCTTAGCTGAGTTCCCGACATCGCCAAGCAATCTGGCATTTTTTTAAAAAACGTTCTTATACGCCTGAATGGCTCCACATGCACTGCTGGCAATATATGAGCAATAAGCAGTAAGATAAAGTTTGGAGAGCTAGTCAAAAGACTGGAAACTGGAAAAAAGAAAAAGAAAAAAGACTGCCGGGAAATGCCAGGTTGACTGATCCAGTTTCTCCCTTCTGGGATTTTGTGGTTTATTTTTTTTCAGCCATCCATGGCACTACACCCAAGGACGAACCATTTACAAACCCAACCAAATAACAAGTCTGCCATTTTCAAGGTTGGTTTCTTGTTACGGCTATAAAAGAGGTGCTTTGGGGCTGGCTCAAAGTGTTTCAGGAGTGGCACCCAGCGTCCAAATGGATTCCTTACAACAGATTTACTCAACTTTCAACAATCATTTCATTCTGTTCCAGCATCTCTCGCTTCACTGCCTGCTGGAAACAAGGTTGCACAACAACTCTGTGTATGCTGGAAAATATTGGTTTTTACGCATAGTAGTCAATCACTTGTGTAGAGGTTGAACTTTCAGCTACTTAGGATGAAGAATTCCAGGCTATTCTGGTAATAACACGTTTAAGTTAGTCCTGGTACTATATTCAGAAATAAAGCAAAAAAATAAAAATAAAATTACAGACCATATTCCCCTGTGTGAGGCAATGCTGACAAGGTAAACCACACATACCGATCCACTGCTAAACCTCTGTATAGTTTCTTGGTACAATTAGGCACTTGGCTTGAATGAGAAACGTCTTCCAGGCATGTACCTGGCCAGACACAGTATTCAAGAATGCTTTTTAAAGCAGCTATGCTCAAGTCGATTGATCCACAAAATGACCAGGTAGGAAAATAAATGTTTTCACTATTATTATTTTTTTTAATTACATATAATATTGACTTGTACAAAGCATTTCCTTATCACTTTTCTACACAATAGTCTTCCATTCCAGTCATGGCTATGCCCATTTTGCAGGCAGGGAACTGAGGCTGAATATTTTGTCCTTCACTACACGATGCAATGGGATTTACCATTCCCTAGTTTAACACTCTTCATAGCACTGCAAACTGGCTACAGATCAGCCTACGCTTCCAGGACAGAATCCTCTTGAGAAATGTAGGCATTTCAGAGGTGAGATACTGCCCTCTCCCGTATCAATCCAATTTACTTTACAATCAGTTTATTCACAGAAGGTTGTATTTTTGTTTTTGTAAAAGAAAACAGGACAGCTATTCTAAGCATTCTAAAGATTAATAATTCATCCAAAGTGCTTTACGTTAGACATCCCGGGCACGTTTACACAACTGTGTTCCATACTTTAACACCTTCTGCCGTAAAACTGTTCTGTCGGTAACAGCTGGCACCAGAGTCAAGAGACCAAAACCCTGTGCGGTGAGCTTGGGTCCCATAACATAATATTCTCAGCTTGAATGGCCATAAACACTAGTAAATATTAAATCTGTCCTGTAAGTAAGCCTCAAGTACTTCAAATGAAAGTTGCAAACGATATGGATATTTTTCCCCAGAATAAACTTGTAGAGGCCCAAGCGTCAAATGTGGTGGACTTTAAAAGACGACACATTTTAACATCAGCCTTCCTAAAATCTTAAACTTCTATTAGTTTAAAGGTTTACTAGCAATTCCTAAAAGAAAGAAAAAACTAAAAGAGGGACGCAATATAGCAGCTATGAAATACTGGTTCCCTCCAAAACAGAACATGTCTGTCAAAATACTATTTTCAAACTGCAGAACACAGATTGGGTCACGCTCCAAATACTACACACTGCAATTTAAGGAATTAAATGAAACATTTCTCTGAGAAGAAAACATGTTGATGAACACTCAAATACATTTTCAATTATTTTCACTTTTAATCTGATGCTGGTGCTTTCTTTATCTAAACTACCTACTACACTGCAACTTCTTGAGGCTAGAAACAGTAACGTTACAAATATTAGCAACCCCTCACACAATAAGAAACACTGCAGATGAGAATGAAATTCGGAGTCTGAAAGGCATTTCAAACTCTCTTGAAAGTAAGGTTTTTAGAATTCAATTCCAGAAAACATTTAGCTCAATATAGCAGACAGCATACAAAGATTCCCATATGCAACTCAAGAGCCTTGATTTCTGACTGCAGGTTTTACACTGTGTCAAAAGCTCAGGAGGGCCCCACTAACCTTCGGAGCAACTTTTCTGATGGCAAAAGAGGGTGCATTTGAAACAGGGTCTGAGAAGCCCCAAGTCATGTTGTAGAAATCCTGCATCTAGTTCTTAGGCATCCCATCTAGGCATTTTATTTTCAGCTTCATGTCAAGAGATGTAGGAGGCTCTGAAATATGTTATGGAAGTTTCAAAATCATGATCCTGTCATACATGCCCTCAGTGCCGAACTTTTATTGCTATATCTGTACGCTTCACTTTGTGGAAGGTGGGGTAGCAAAAGGAAAGAAGAGTCATTAGGCATTTTTCCTTTAAATGGCTTAAGCAAAGCCATATCCCAGAGTTCGCATGGAGATTATAGCACAATTCTAAGCAGATTTACTCAAAAGTAAGTCCCACTGTGCACTATGAGGCTTACTCTGGGGTAACCGTACATAATATAGCAGCCCCAATGCTTAGTAAGTCGGCAAGTCAGTGCTGTAAATTTATTAAAGCAAAAGAAGGTGGTGGTGGTAACAGACACTACAGATAAACTATCCTCTCTTTAGCCGTCAGACACCTGACTGCACACCAGAAAACCCGATATTGACAACTAGGAATTTGATGGTTATGTTCAAGACTTTCCCCCCCAAGCTCTGGATCAAAGCACACACTCCTACTGACCTATGATAACATAATCAGAACATGCGTACATCTTACTGTATTGGGGAAAGGGGAAAGGATATCACTGGCTAAACATAACCTGATAACATCCAAAATTTTATGCTGAGAGCCATTAGTGGACATACAAAGCCTTACTGGCAAGCTGCCAGACGAACATTTGTTCGTGTTTGATTTACCTCCAACATCCTATTAACCAGATTAAATGCTGGCATTTACCTGTTCTCCAGAATCTGATTGTATTCATTTTCAGAATATGCTCAACTACTGCTTCATTCATTTATAACAGATAACTATTTGTTGGTCTTATTTTAAATCAACATAATAAATACAAGAGTTCTCTTCAAATTTTGTGACAATATTCAATTGGTCCGTATTATAGCATTTTGTTGAATAGAGACTCTGTGTTCATTACATCGTTGTTGTGTATACCATAGGTAATACATATTCTTGATTACCTGGCTGTTTGTACACCGAGTATTTTTACCCGATGTCCAGGTGTTTATCAATTTGATTATCACCAGTGATTGTTTATTCATGTACCTTCTGTTTTCACACAATACAACTGTTCTTATGGTCCACTGATTTGATTATTTAGTACCTTCACTTGAGGGACTTCCTCTTTTTGTTTGGCACCTTTTGTTTAGCAAAGTATTTCTGCCATTTCACTTTATTAAAAAGACAGGGAGCACAGAGTTAAAGGGTTACCTTCCACCAGCCCCCCCCCCGCCCCATTGTTCCAAAAGATAGAGCTGCACAATTTAGTCTTTTGAGACAAAGTTAAAGCTACCTCCCTGATATTTACACATTAATTTTCTCTCTCTATTCAACTGTTTCCCCCTTTTCCAAAATCCTAATTAAATCTATTTCTTTTTTCAGTCGTTTCATAAACCATATCTCCTTTTACCTATAATCAGCTAGCCATGCCCTAAATATTTATCTCCTATGTTTCCTCAATCTATTTTTGCTGAGACCAAATTAATTTTGCTACACTTTGCTCCATTTGCTACAAGTGCTTGACATCTGAAGAGAGACAACTTCCATCACTGGCTGAGTGAAATCCAGCTGTTCATCCCCAATGCCCTGCAGAGGGCCTTGGTAGGAGCAGCAGCCTGGTGTGCCAACAGGGAAGAACAGGGAAGTGGGTAGGAAATTTGGCCTAAATAATTCTGGTTGCATAGGGATAACATGTAATTTCTGACCCTGAATATGAATTTATCAATAATATTTTGTAAGCCACTTTGAGAGCCTCTCAGAGCTATATAAGTATTCTAAATAAATTACTACTAATAAATAACAACAGCACTAACAACAACCTAACTGTTTAAACATTCTCTTTGCTCCTCATAATGAATATTTAGTCTATAACCCTGGTGGCTTCCAAGAAAACCTTGAAGATACAACTGCAATGGATATGGAAGTTTTCACACACAAAAAGGGGCAGGACAAAAAACAGTGACCTGGTTTGCACAATCAAAACAAGCCACTGTGGTGTACTTAACCCAGCAACAGGCCATAGGTTATTTGAGGGTTGTTTCCCCCTCAAACACGCTATGCTGCCCAGGTTCAGATGACACAACAAGCTGTGTCTGGTAGATTAATTAGGCAAATGGCATCTGGCACGTATTGGCATGCCTAGGGATTAAAACAAGCCACTATGGCTTATTTAAACCACTGTGGCTTGTTGATCGTGTGAACTGGCCCTAGTGTGTATGTGTGGTTGGGGAATTTAATTTTTCTGGATTTAATTCATAAGCTTCTTCTTTGTATACAGTAGGCAATATTGTTTTCAAATTGAGTAAGGCCAAATAAAACACACACACAAAATCAACTGACGGCAGAGACCAAGGGATCAGTAAGCGGCAAATATTTCATTTGCTTGATATGAGAATTTCCCACCCTCCCAGCCACTGCCACACCCACTCCCTCACCAGTTATTTTATTTATTCCATTTCTATCCTGTCTTGCCTCCAAGCAGGTCAATGAAGTTATGGATTGATTCATTTCACTAATTAAATCGCAAGTAGAATTGAATTCTACAGGTGTGGGACCAAAGGGTACAAAGGTGATGGGGCTGGGGCATTGGAGTGGGGGTGGGAGATTAAAAACTAAATAAATACTGAAATATTGGCCTTTTATTAGACAGCTTGGGGAGATATGGTATATGAAGGAATAAGGAAAAAGGTATTCATAAAGTGAGCCAGTATATAACATTAAGCCTAATAAAACTGCCAGACACCCCAAGTAAATAAAGAGAAGCAAAAAAAACAGAACCAACTGGCTCAAATAAATGGACAGAGCAAGGAACATTTTCAGCAGCAACAACTAGGGGAAAACCAAGATGATCACCTGATTTAGGCTTCCTCTAGCTCATCCTAAAAGAATGTATAGTTTCAACTTAGCTCATATTAAAATTAGTATTTAGCAGTCATTAAATGGAAATTTGTTATATATTCTACAACTGCAACTCTGGAATTCACTTGTATGTGCATATTATCTCTGATTTCATATTGGTTCTAGAAAGGTTATTGTTGAAACTGTAAGATCCACGCCATGTTTTCAAAAAATAGCATTTTAGAATTTAAACTTTCACATTTTAACTGTATGCTAGCAATGCCAAATCTGAAAGCATTTTAGATCAGCGTAACAGCTGGACACTTCATAAATCCCAAACTGTAAAATACTGTAAGTTTGAAAAAGCAACGACTTTTCTAAAAAATAAGCCTTACTTATAATAATACAAGAATGTATAAAAATATCAGAGTACACTTACACTTTTTTCTTTTAATATGAAAGTGATATTTTAATGTTCCTAACTTTTAAATAAATACAACCATATAAAAATGTACAACTCTTTCCTTTTAACATATCCACAGCTGACGTATGAAGGGATGATATATATATAAAATATTATATTATATAAAATTTTCAGTTAACCAGCTGGGGTCTTTCCACAAATTATCGGAATAACGTATTGAATATTTAACACATTTGTTACCATGAATGTTCAGCAGTAAGTCAACAAGCCATAATAAGTTAACCTTTTCAAAATATTGCCATACACAGCAAATACCCACATAGGACACAAAAAAATTAATATAGATAATTTAGCATATAGATTACCTCTAGTTACATGCCTATATAATTTTTCTAAAACCTGCTAAATTCCCCATGGCTATGCTTATTCTCCAGAGATTCATAATACCGATTTAGGAAAGATGTGGATTTTCAAAAAAATTAGAAGATTAATAGCACTTTCTTTTTTCCAGAGTACCGCAGCCACTGAAAGGTGGTGATGTTTTGTGTTAGCGTTTTAGGCCACAGGAAATAAAAGGATTCTTAAACAGCTGTTTGTCTTGTAAGCTATAAAATGCAAAAAAATATATAAATCACAGAGTACACCGCAGGCTTGTATGTCATATAATTATGACTAATGGCTAGGAATTTAACTAAGTTGGGACAAGT
This sequence comes from Heloderma suspectum, assembly GCF_057233095.1. Taxonomy (NCBI): domain Eukaryota; kingdom Metazoa; phylum Chordata; class Lepidosauria; order Squamata; family Helodermatidae; genus Heloderma; species Heloderma suspectum. The sequence continues at coordinate 28,240,370 of NC_139461.1, read as the reverse complement.
ACACTACCAAAGTGAGACCTGCAGGCTGCTGTTAGATGAAAACATGCATATACTGCAATGGAATCAAATAAAAGATACCAAAGCTCAACGAGGTCGGAAGAGATGGGATAACTTTTTCAGGGGTATGACAATTCTCAGGCTCTCTCCTTGACAGGCCAATGGCACTGTCACATTCACCTAAAAAAAATGCCACAACTTATTACACATGGTGTATCTTTTCAAAGGAGGGTCACAACCCAGCCAGCACTATGTCACTTTTCCATTCCATAGAGTGGAACAGAATGGCAGGTAATGGTCACAATTTGGGGAGCTACTTTAGGTGGGCCCAATGGCTTATGTATGCCCAGGTGAAACCTTACACCATGCGAAAGTGCTTTTGCAACCTCCTCTGTCTTAAAAATAATTTGTCATGTGCCTTGGGAACTGCTATTTAAAAAAATACAAGTCCAAAGCACCATTGTGCTGAAGTGGACAGTGTCCACGAAGCACGTGTCACAATACATTTGTTAGCAGGAACATAGGGAGCTACCTTATACCAAGTGAGATCATTGGTCCATCTAGCCCAATACTGTTGACGACTGATTGGCAGCTTTCAGGCTTTCAGACAGGAGAAATTTCCAGTCCTATCTGGAGATGCCAGGGATCAAACCTGGGACCTTCTGCATGCAAAGTCTGTGTTCTGTCACTGAGCTATGGTCCTTCCCCTCTTTAACATGCCAAAGGTCTCTTTGTTGTTCTCGGAACTGTAGCCTTTACAGCCCATAGGATGCAAAAAACATCTGTAAATTGCAAACCAGGATTTCTCCCCATCATGCAAAAAAAAAAAAAATTGTCTTCATTTTAAAATTTCTTAAGAGAGTTCATATTCACATCCTTAGAGCTACAGCTGTTAACATTAAGCACCCATCTTATATTCCTGCAGGATACAGAATGAAACTTCGTAGAACTTGTAGGGACTAAGAAAGGAAAAACTGATGCTAGCTCAAAGTTTCCTACACAGTCAAAAATAAGAATTAGCTAGCAAACTGTGGACTCTTAAGGAGAACAGCAGGGATTAAACCAACATTAAAGGTTGGCTTTAAGGAAATTTCAGAGATAAGATTTCGCAGACAAATCTAGTAGAACTCTATTTAAAGTCCAGGTATAGAGTAACCTGATAACCTGAGCAAGGCCCATTTCTTCATTTCTGTATAATGTGAATAGGTTGCCAGGGCAAAGATCTCTCCACTGTAAGGTACTTAACTAACTACACTTGAAATGCAAAAGCAACCTCATAACGTCATATTGTCATAAACAGTTTTAGTCTGAAAAAGGAAAAATTAAAAGTGATTTTCTAATGAAGATACAGACATTACTGAGGTCCAAATTAGGTGTTATGAAGGAAGCGGCAGTGACTCCTCTCCAGTAATGTCTATAAAAGCTGAAATGTGACATGGTGGCATCATGCTCAGGGTTGACCCCATACACACACACAACAGCAGCCAGTAACGTGTAACAGGGACAGGAAAATGTCTGAGTTGAATGACTTGACTCATCTTTTCACTCAGTGTCACTTGGGAGATGTGGGGGTTCTGCTCTGAGTTGCAACCTCACATGCCTTGTAAACATAGTGTGTAGCCCCAAAATTAAAGATGGGGGGACGTTAGCAGAATACAGTGGGAGAAGCCGTTCACTGGGTTTTACACAGAAATCTGAAGTAAACACATGCCGGCCTGTAGAGCTTACCTAAGCACCTGTAGTTTTAAAGCTAGTACAGTCTGCTGGAAAAAGTCAGACAGAAAATTATTGGACTTGTATTTAACTCAGAGCACTTTGTATTATATTTCCATAATTTGGTTGTATAAAACAGTATTTCAACCTTAGCAAATTAAAATAGCCTCCCCTTCCTTGTTCAGGCCTATCACACACAAATGAGGAGTCAGGAGTGATGTTTTTTAAGCTGGGTAACAGTGCCCCCTGATGGAGATTGTAGTGGGTAGCTCATTTCGTAAAAGCAAACTGTCTCCATTTTATTTATAATTCTGTAACAGGCTTGCTTAATTGCCTGAAATATATTTTGTAGCATGTCAAGTAAGAGGTATGTAACAGATGAGCACTAATCTTAAAAAGAAAATCCTAGAGGAAACATGTGAGAAAATAATTCAAAGTAATATTCTTTTAAATCCAGCATTTAAACATAGAACATTCTTGTAGCCAACAAGAAAAGATTAAACGAGAATTGATATTGTTTATTTCAGATTTACTGTCTGTTCTGTCTGAAGGTACTCACAGGGGAGACAAATAATTGTTTTGCACAAGGTCACAGTGAGGGGTAAATCCTTGTCCCTGAAAGGATCATTGTCAAATTCTGTATCAGTAGAACAAAAGCTGAAGGAAAAAAAACACACAAACAACCAGTGTCTCCTACCATTGATTTCTGTATTTCATATCCCAGCCTTCCCCAACTGGGAATCCTCCAGAAGTGTTGGGCTACAACTCCCATCGTCAGTAGCCAGCATAGCCATGCTGGCTGGGGATTATGGGAGTTGTGGTCCAACACATCTTGAGGGTATCCAATGGAGGAAGGCTGTCATAACCAATAGAGCACACAAACACACCCCATCCTCCCTGCTCATGTCTATTCTATCATCTAACAGGGACATCACTTGCTACCTCATATCGTCAAATTACTTGTCCACCTAGTCCAGTGTTGTCTACTATGATGGGCAGCGGCTCTCTGGGTCCTCAGGCAAGAGATCTTTTGCATCATTTGCTACTTTACCCTTTTAATAAGAGAGATGCCTATCCCTCTCTGCTCCTTCTGTATCACACATGGCAAAGCAAACATTTGTCAAAAAAATTGTGACAAACATGAAAACGAAGGGAACATGTCCCTTCCATCACTCCTACAATGGGCAATACCCTTTTGCCGGTTTTGCTGCAGAGCATTTGAAGAAATGCTATCATGCTTGCTATCTATCTATCTATCTATCAATCACAATATTTATATACTGCTCCTCATCAGAAGATTTTGGACCGGTGAACAACATGATAAAAGAATAAAACAATGGTTAAAAGAGTTAGAAACCTTAAAAAAAAAAAAGACAAATCCCAACAAAGTGGAGTTCAACAAACCACGGCTGGTCATGCAAGGAAGGCCTCTTGAAAGAACAATGTCTTCACGAGGCGCCGGAAGGAACACAATGTTGGCGCCTGCCTGACCTCTAAAGGCAGGGAATTCCACAGGAAGGGGGTCACCACACTGAAGGCTCTTCTCCTGGTGGACTCCAACCAGGCCATAGGTCCATGTGGAACCACCAGGAACATGCCCTCTGATGACCTCAGTGACCGGGCAGGTTGGTAGGGAAGGAGGCGCTCTCTCAGGTATCCTGGTCCCAAGTTGTTTAGGGCTTTGTACACTAGTACTAATACCTTAAACCTGGCCCGGTAGCAAATAGGCAGCCAGTGCAGTTCCCTCAGCAAAAGAGTTACATGCTGAAAAGGGGCAGCTCCCAACAACAGCCGAGCTGCTGCATTCTGCACTAGCTCCAGCTTCCGGACCAGCCTTAAGGGCAGCCCCACATAGAGAGCATTGCAGTAATCCAGTCTTGAGGTTACTAATGCCTGTACCACGGTGGTCAAGCTATCCCTGTCCAGGAGAGGCCGTAGTCGGCGAACCAGCCGAAGCTGGTAAAAGGTACTCCGAGCCACCATGACCACTTGGGCCTCCAGCAACAATCATGGGACTAGGAGTAGCCCCAGGCTACGGACCTGATGTTTCAGAGGGAGTGCAGCCCCATCCAGAACAGGCAGTGAGCCTTTCTCCCAGACCCGGGAACCACTCACCCATAGGGCTTCCGTCTTGCCAGGATTCAGCTTCAGTTTATTGGCCCTCATCCAGCCCATTACTGAGTGTAGGCACTGATTCAGGACTTGCACAGCCTCTCCTGATTCAGATGTCACAGGGAGATAGAGCTGCATGTCATCAGCATACTGATGGCATTTAGCTCTAAATCCCCTAATGACCACTCCCAGTGGATTCATATAGATGTTAAACAACACTGGAGACAGGGTAGTACCCTGCAGAACCCCACTGCTCAATTGCAAAGGGGCCGAAGAATAGTCACCCAATGTTACTCTCTGAAATCGGCCCCGTAGGTAGGACCGGAACCACTGAACCACAGTGCCTCCAATACCCATCCCACGGAATCAATCCAGGAGGATACCATGATCAATGGTATCAAAAGCCGATGAGAGATCGAGCAGAATTAACAGGGTTGCACTCCCCCTGTCCTCCTCTCGATGAAGGTCATCCATCAGGGCGACCAAGGCTGATTCAGTCCCGTAACCAGAACGAACCCAGACTGAAATGGGTCTAGATAATCAGCATCCTCCAAGAGTGCCTGCAATTGGTTCACCACAACCCTCTCAAGTACCTTCCCTAGAAAAGGAGTATTTGTGACTGGGCGGTAGTTGTCTAATACCATTGGGTCCAGGGTGGGCTTCTTCATGAGTAGCCGCACTACTGCCTCCTTAAGGACAGCAGGGACCACCCCTACCCGTACGGAAGCGTTTATCAATCCCTGGACCCACCCAGTCATACCCCTTTGGCTAGCTTTTATTAGCCAGGAGGGACAGGGATCAAGAGGGCACATGGTCAGTCACATTATTGCAAGCATCTTGTCCACATCATCAGGCCGTAACAATTAGAACTGATCCCACAAAGTCGGGCAGATGGTGGCATCAGACACCTCGACTGGTACTGCACTAACAACAGCATCAAGGTCGCTGAGGAGACAAACGATTTTGTCCTCAAAGTGCGATGCAAAAAGGTCACAGAAGGTCCTCGACGTGGCCAGGGCCCCATTTACTGGGGAAGATGTTAACAACCACCGGACCACCCGGAAGAGCTCCGCTGGATGGCTACTTGAGGACGCAATGGAGGCAGCAAAATAAGCCTTCTTTGCTGCCCGCACTGCCACGCAATAGGCACGATTATGCACTCTAGAGCGTGCTCGGTCATCTTCACTTTGAGTCTTGTGCCATTTGTGCTCCAGCTGATGTCCAGCCTGTTTCATTGACCACAGCTCCCCAGTATACCAGGGAGCAGAACGGGCTCCACAGTGCCGGAGAGGGCATTCAGGTGCAATCATGTTGATGGCCCTCTGCATCTCACTGTACCACGGTGAGGCTAGGGCCTCGGCTGGATCACCAGCTCTCTCCACTGGAAAATCCCCAAGAGCATTCAGAAATCCATTGGATTCCATCAGTCTCCTGGGGCAGACCATCCAAATAGGTCCCCCACCCCCGAGGGAGGAGAGTAATGCTGTAAGTTCAAATATCACCAGGAAATGGTCTGACCATGACAATGGGGTTACTTGGAGCCCCCCAATCTTCAGACTACCCATCTCACAAGTTGGAGCAAAAACCAAATAAAGGGTGTGCCCTGCTTCATGTGTTGGGCCGATGACATACTAAGACAGCCCCATGGTTATCATGGAGGCCATGAAGTCCTGAGCTGGAACTCCGGAGACAGCCTCAGCATGGAAGTTGAAGTCACCCAGAACTACTGTCCTGGGTTCCTCCAACACCACACTTGTGACTGCCTCCGCCAGCTCAGTCATACAGGATGCTGGGCAGCAGGGTGGGTGGTACACCAGCAGCTTGCTGTGTATTCCAAGGAAATGCAGGTTCGAAAAAAACACCATTGTGTAGGATGTACACTAGCCAACTAATGCCTGGCTGCAGAATCTACTCAGCATGCTTTTCTTTCGAGAGCTGCAATGAAGGCCACCTTGGGGGTAGCTGCAAGACACACTTGCAGCATGCTTTTCCCGCCTCTACACACACACACGCACACAAACATGGGAGAACAGATGGCCTTCCTAACAATTACAGGACTGACACAGCACTCAACTACAGCCAGCCAGATGCCTCTGCAAACTCACAAGCAGGCACAAAGTTTTGAGATCATCTCCTACTATCTGTCCAAAACAATCAGATATTCAAAGTTATATTGCCTATGGACATGGAGGTTTCATCTAGCTATCATAGTTAGTAGCCAAGGCCTATTCTCCATGAATACAGTGTATACTGCATAGCACATGAAATGCAGAGCACTAACAATACAGCAGTTACTTGATGCAAAAAGCAGCTAAACCGTAGCACTGATCTCTGAAGACAACGTCTAAAGAAGCCTTACGTGGCATCACTAGCCTTGCTACAGGCCCCTGGGAACTGTGCCATACAGGTGGCTATGTCAGTTCTTATGAGTTGCTGACTCTAAGCCCAGTGCTTATTCATTCGGTGGACAAGCTGGGAGACTAGGACAGGGTGCCGAAGCTTTTCAGGGTCTTGAACTAAGTGCTAATCATATCCCCATGCTCTTGGCCAATTTCTCTCTCTTACCACCTTCACCTTGGTTCCCTTGCCTCTCTCCATGTTTGTTACTTTCCTTGAAATAGTCTGGATCCAAGGAGGGATCTCATTTTTAGGCTCTCCATTCCAAATTCTATTTTCTTGCAACCAAAATTTTTTGGCTGCCCAACTGGGTCGCTAACAACAGCTTTCCTGGCTGTTGGGTCTCCCCATCACAGCCCATCCAGAAGCCTTTCTTTGAGATCTTTATTGACAACATGGTGCATTGCAGCCTACTTGCAGTATAGTGTTTAGTGCCACAGCACTCACCCTTTGAAAGATATTCCAAATTGTCTTTAGCCAGGCCCCCACATTTCTGACATTCAGACACCTTTAAGACTAATCTATTCACAAAGGATTTCCCTGAAGTGGGATCTAGCCAGTTATGGTCTGTAGTGCACAGTACACTGTACGTTTTACCGCTGTTCAGCATTTTTTTATTACTGTGTAGACTTATTGGTATGTATTATCATTTTTTTATGGTGATGATGTTGTATGTTCACCACTTTCATATCTCTGTGGAACACGGTACATAAATCTGGGTAATAAATTAAATAATAAAATAAATAAAATAAACATGCTCATTTTGAATTCATGACCAAAAATCTGCAAGCCAGGGGATAGCCTGAGCCATCTGAGTTTCCAAATATCCATGATCAACCAGGACGTCAGCCCTTTTGTGTTTCCCTTTCTCTGAAACATAATACCTTCTTTCACTCTATTTCATTCTCTTTCTCCTGATTCCTCTGGATCTTTCCATTTTGCCTCTCGCATGGCCCACGCTGAGCCACTGCAGTTCGAAGTGCAACACAACCCATACAACATTGCAGTTTGAAGTCCCCGCACATGTGAACAAGGACATGCGGTAACACAAGTACCATAAGAGATCAGGGATCCCCAACCTTTTTGGTTCAGTAAGCACATTTGGAACTTTGATGGAGCGTTGTGGGTGCTTTCACAAAATGGCTGCCCGGGGGGGTGTCTTCCCATTCATCAAATGGTTACCAAGAACCTAAGGCAAAGGTGGAGCCTGAGCACCAAAACCCAAAGCACCTTTTGAACCCAAATAAAGACGGAGGGCAGCACTTCACTTTGCAACATGCCAACCTCCCGGTAGATTTTCAACTAAAAAAATCTTAATAAAATAAAAATCAGAGGTAGGAAGCTTGGCAGGGGCCAAGGGAGGTGCCCGGAGGAAAACTGGTGTCCACAGCACAAAATAAACACAATATGTGAATTCATACTGTGGACATTTCCTCTATCTTCTACTATCTTCCTCCCTTTGCTTTCCTCCTGGAGGGGAAAAGCTCAGAACTCCTCCACTGCAAGATACATAAAAAGCCATTTTTGCGGCCTTCAAAATTGAATGTGTGTGTGTGGGGGGGGTGCTTCAAGGTTGAGCAGCAGTAAGCTAAAATAACATCTGACACAGAAAGAAAGGAATCCTATTCCAAGCCAGTAACTACTATTCAGAAAAACATGCACTGCACTCTTAATAGTGGCTGCTCATAATAGGGGCACATTTATGGCAGCATGACAGAAAGAAGGCACTAAGCAAATCGCAGAACTGGGAAAAAGCTAAGCAACATGACTACTTTTACAGGGACATGCCACTGTCCAGTTGACTGTATGACTAGTGCAAGATTTGAAGATAATGCCAATAACAATAGTTTTCCATTAAGTTGTGGCCTCTTACGGGGGAGGAGAGTGCTTTAAAGATGACAAAAGCCTTAAATCGAGTTTCTTCTAGGAATTTTCTATGGCTTTGAAACTACAAGTATTCCCTCAATAATCAGACCAAGATTGGCTTGGGGACCTGGACCACATTGCCAGAGTATGGTTAGATGACTCATTTCAGTAGATGATTCATTTCTCAAAGATATTAGTTTTGACAGTACAGTTCCTAAAAAATATTATCAAATGGAGTAGAAGGATTTTTCTTGCACGGATTCATCTCAATTTAGAACACAAACTTCACAGCTCTCTTCCTCTGAAGGACAGTCCAAGCAGCCCACACAGAGAGAATTTCATTATAAAATTAACACCTTATACAGAATCTGATCTCCCAAGAACTTTATCCTTCTTCCTCCCCATCTCCCAACCCCCTTCCCATTTCAGGATTCAAGAAGCAGAAAATATCATGACATCCTGTTCCTCTCTCCAGTCTTCTGTAAGTTCTCTTGCATGTATCCATCTCTCCCTTCAAGCTGTTCCCCTAAAAGCTAAAATTGTAAAACAAGGGCTAGACATCTGCATTAATAATGTAGTTCTGATTCTCAGGATCCCAAGGTAGCTACCACGTTCTGCATCAGAAGCCATATTCCATGCCCTGAGAAACAGATGCTGCTGTGTGTGGATCTAGACCCATATTTCCCATTATACCTCTGATGGAACCATAACAATTCAGATCTATCTTCTCTGCATAATATTGCACTGCAAACAACCAGACAGAGTAAAATCCAAACACTGCAGCCTTGATTGCGTGAGACTTTTACTCTGTGAACATCTTTTAAAACTATAAACCAATCACGCAGAACACTATTCGAATGGGGGGCAAAATTGTTGTCATCCCCCCCAGACTCTCCACAAACTGGATGGCGCTAATGGGCATGGTCAGGCCCACTGATGTCAGTGGGTGTCAGGAGTGCCCTAGCTGCCTCTTGCAGTCCCCTCCAATAGCCAACTCAGGACACAGACGACGAGGATTCTTTCCAAGGCTTTATTCCTTTATGACTCTTTCAGATACTAATCACTAGCGACTAAGCAAGGAACTGCACTGGAGATAGACAGCAGAGTAGCCTAAGCTCCAGGTAAGGCAGTTGGTCCCTGTTTGAAGGAGAACCGCAGGAAGACTCTGAACTTATGGGCTATGGAGAGATCCTCCCTCTTTCCCTTGGGTCCTCAGGACGCAACCGTTGTTTGAGCGCCAAACAAGCGGAGCGCCTCCTTTCGGCGCCCTCCATCTGTTGTCGCTCCCTGAGTCTGCGCCGAGCGTCCAGCAAGCCCCCCTCCAGCGATCTCTCGCTGCCAGGGTCACTATCTCTCCCAGGAATGCTGACAGGAGGAATCTCTGCCAGCTGCTGTGCTTGTGAGAGATGAGCAAGCTCCTCTCCCACGGATTGCTGTTCTTCCTCAGAATCAGAACTGCTCTGGGGCTCTATGGGCTCAGTTTCCACCCTGACAGTGGGTGTGGCCACACCTAGTGATGTCATCACCACTATCCCAGCCCATTTCACCTTTCTCTGTGCTGGGAGAAACACCAAGTTCCATGCCTCTCTCTGCATGGAGAAAGGCACTCAGTTGGTGCTGGGAAGAGGAGCCGCTCCTCCCAGCACTGGCTGAGCCCCCAGCTTGGGGTGGTGCGCACCACACAAAGCCACTCGCCCAGTGCTGGGCAGAAAGGCCACTCCTACCAGCACCAGCTGAGTCCCTTGGCTTCACACAGTGCACAGCACCCCATGAGAGTGACGCACACTGCACGAAGCCACTTGGCCGACCGCATCCACATTAAGATCTGAGATAACAACTGAGATTCCCCTCCACGCCATCCTCATGCGGATACTGAGCTTAGCCACTTAGGCAGCCGCAACCCTGCTGTCATCTCCTATCTCAGATTAGAGATAACAGGGGGTATTCCTCCACTGGGCAGGGCTTGGAGGCTCCATGGGCCAGATGCGGAACCTCTGCAGGCCAGATTAGGCTCATGGGCCAGAGGTTCTGCATTCCTGCTACAAACTATGTAAAGACCACTTTGATATTTCAAACATTCTGGAAATTACCAAGGCGACCTACAGAAAGGCCAGGATCTAAAGTGGGCTGTATGTCTGTGAGAACCAACTGTGTGTACGGCCAGACCTTTGCTAGCTGTTTTCCCCTGATAACAACTCCATCTGGTGCTCCACATATTATTTTTGGATCCCTTGTCAAGGGTGCTTGTCCTTCAAGCCTTCAAAGCATTTCACATTTGTTACCTCAGCAATCCTCCATTACCTCACACCTCAATCAGTGGTGTGGAAGATAGACCAGTATTATCCTCATATTACAGATGGAAAGAGGCTGATGTTGAGACTTACCTAAGGTCATGTCTTGAGATCGTGGCAGAGGCAATATTCTTGCTTAGTAACATAAGAAATGCATTCTGGATCATGCCCAGGTCCACCTAACCCAGCATTCTTTGTAAACATCCCTGCAACCAGCAGGTGGTCCAGCAGAATAGGTAGGTGGTACACTCACAGACCATGATCTACCTACCCCTGAATTACATTACATGACCTCTCATAAATAGCTCTGGATAGTATATTAGAGGCTCCTATGCCCCAACCACCACCACCATCTTCTCACCCTATCAAAAATTATTGGCATTTTCCACCTCTTATATGATCTTCAGCTTAACAGTATTTTCAGCAGATGTGATCGCTCTAGCCCCAAACAAGACTTGACACCATTATCATAAATGAGGATTACCTTCATCAAAGTCAGCATCATCCTCTGTGTGCTGAGGGAATGGGAAGCAGTTGGTGATTTCAAGCCTGTCGTCCACCACTAGCCCCAGCAGCACACCTTGGACCACTTCATTGCCTTGGCCTTCTTCTTGATAATGCTTGATGATCTTCAACACCACCTGAAAGATAAACTCTTGATCAGGATAGCCTGTCTTGGAACATATCATCCAGTTCAATTACTGCACACTTTTCCATTATATGAGAAAGCCAAGTCAAACATGAATAACTGAATCATTCCACTGTTTGAAGACTGACAACATGCCCCAAATATCTGAATATACTAATATAATTATCATCAGGGGTGGCAAACGTCTGAGGGTTGGGAGGCCACATTAGCTTCTCCCAGAACTAACCCCGCGCCCACCACTGAAATTGCCACTGCCAAATCTGCAGCCATTGCAGCAAAGCTGGTGGCAGGGGGATGCAAAAACAGCCATGGGGACTACATGCAGACCACGGGCTACATGCTAACCACCCCTGAATTAAATAAATAATTACAGTATCAAGGAGTTAACAATTACAGAGATGTTACTACTACGTCAGACGTACCAGATGTACCAAACAAGAGCAGGGGCAGTCACCGACATTCAAGGATGAGTTGAAATATTTTAATGTAAGCAGTCTAGTCAACAACTTGGTCAGGAAATGGGCTTACTATAGAGGAAAGTATCGTACAGGTACCTATGCCTTCAGAAGTTCGACAGGGCATGCCCAAGGACAGACCCTCTCTGTAGTGGCAACTGACTATGGAACACTCTCCCTAAAAGTATAACTTGGTGCTCACCCAGTTTTAGGCATCATGTGGTATCTATTTTTATTCTCTTAAGCTTTTGGTTAATTGACAGCATGATCTTCTGTTATTGAACTATGAATTGTTTCAAACTGTTTTATAATTATTTATTTCAACAGTTAGATATCATCTGTAAGCATATCTCTACAATGCAAGGAGTGCTGCATTCATGTGAGATTCTGGACTGCAGTAAAGATCTACAAGTAGGACCTAAAAAAAATGCAGGATGGAATATTCCTGTTCAGAATTCCAGCCAGGATACTCTACTCCATTCACCCTCCTTCCTGGTTTTGTGCCCAGTGAGCATGCTCAGTCCTCATTAAGCTTTCAGGGGAGGGTCCTTCCTGCCCCCCCCCTCCCCCACTTAGGAACATTTTCTAATTTTTGTTTGTTTGTACCTCTGCAAACCTTAGAGTTCCTCCAAACCTGCTGATACCTCCTCTTGCATGTGGATAGTGCCAGAACACTGCTGATACCATCCATGCACAAGAGGAAGGTGTCGTTTTTGCTGCATAAGAATTGGTACTCAGAGAATTTAAGTTGCTATTAGTATGAAGACAGTGCTACCACCTCATCTGCTGTTTTAGTAGACCAGGCCTCTAGTCCCAAACTAAAGGGATATGCAGCAAGCTCCAGACATGTGGAGGGGCTATTTAGTCCTTCTGTCCAAAAACAGCCAGACAACCCCTGCCCCCCTAAAACAAAATACTCAGAGGAACTTCAGAAACAGCTTTCCTACCAATGGGAAAAAGTAGAGGAGGTTTTTGCACATGCCTCAAGGGATTCTTTGGATCCTGGCCTATAGCAGGGGTGGGAAGCACATGGCCTGCATGTTGCCAACCATGTCCATTTGTGTGGCCCCCACTGAGTCCCTGCTGCTGTCACCATCCTCAAAAATCTCAGCAATTCTGTTGGGAAACAAGGTGTGAGGTGAGCACATGCCTTGTTTTCCAGAACAATCAGGCTCCCAGCAGCTGTATAATGGGCTGTCGGGAGCACAACTCTGCTGGGAAACAGGGTGCAGAGGGAAGGCTCCCCTCATGTCTTCTGTCTTTCTGCAGAATGGGGCTCCTGACAGCCCACTAAACAGTTGTTTGGAGCCCATTCTGCTGGGAAACAAGGCACACAGCAGGTTGCGGCCCCCACAGTGTTCCAAAGGGGGGGGGCTATATGCCCCTCTCCAAGCCCCAGAAGCTGCCCACCCCTGGCCTGTAGTGAAAGCAATTGTAAAATGTCAACTAAAGCAAGTTCGATGCCTGCCAGAGTGAAGGAACTGAGCGAAGGTAATCGCAGGCAGAGCACTTCCAAAATAATCAAGGGGACTCAGAGTCAAATTGCTGCTCAAGCTGAACTAATTGCCAAGCAGAAGAGAAGGTTTCATTAAGGAAATTTTATGAGGATTAACCTTCTGCTCAGATACCTTGGCATCCCCTTGGCTAATTGAAATATGCCATAGATATGCAACCCCATTATAGGATCCACCCATGCATTCCCGTGGAAATGATGTAGCTATCCCAAACCTAAGCACCAAACTAAAGCGCTCCCAAGGGTTAGCTTGTCACGATCTAGTGAACCGAAAGACTAAATACAACAAAAGCCAACTTCTTCCAACAGTAGAGATTTGTCTACAAATTGTGCCCCCCCCCCCAGCCCTTTTTAAGAGCTAGAGATCCATCATCATTCCCCCTAATAGTAAAGCATGTATGTCACACGCAGATGCCCAAAAGGGCTGAGGGAGAGGACAGGAAATGGCTGTGACATGCAGGAAAATCATGCAGGGGGTAGGAGCCCCACTGCTTCACTTCAAAACTCCAAACCCAGCGGGGATCAAGGGCTTCACATGCGTGCTGTTCTCACATTGCTAGCAAATACTGGCAACCAAGAGTTCAATCTGAAGCAAAGAAAGTGGCCCCTTCAGCCTGAGACCTCGAGATGGTGGGATGAGAAGTGGCTTCAGAGGGTTCATGTCTGATGCAGTGGAGGGGCTGTCCCCACAGCTGGCTACCCATTTGGGAACCCAACTGCAGCCTCCTCGTGCAGGGTGGGCAGCTTGCTAGCTCAGGCACAGAAAGCCTGGGGAGATGAGTAGCAGTGCAGCCCCTCTTCCAGGCTCCAGCCGATGGGCCGCTGTGGCTGTCCATAAGAGCCAGGAAATGTTAGCAAGAAGGGCAAAGACAGGGGTGTCAAGCACCTTTCAGCCCTTCAATTTCAGAGAAGCTCACAGGGGCACATTCCAGTGGTGGGCAGGGCCAAAATACTGCGAGACATAGTCTATGATGAGACATGGGAGAGGGCCTTCTCTGCTGTGGCACCCTAGTTGTGGAATGCCCTCCCCTTGGAGACCCAATTGGCTCAGCCACTGTTTTCATTTTGGTGCCAAATAAAAATATGGCTTTTTACCAAAGCCTTTGAGGGCTAAATGCATTCCCTAAAGTAGCACATTGTTTTAAGTGTTTTATTGTTTTAGATTTTAATTGGTATTAGCTTGTTTAATCATTTAATATGTTTTTAGATGTTTAAATTATTTGTTTTATACTATTTAAATTGATTTTATCTGTACGCTGCCCAGAAATCTTAATGATATAGCGCGGAATACAAATGTTTTAAATTAATAAATAAAATACCAAAAATACCAGCATATTTTAGCTTACAGATCTTACTGCCAGTAACCAAGTCTTAGGAGGGGCATTCCACCTTTTTTGAATGGGAGAAAAATGTGCAAACGCTGGGAAACCACCAAACAATCAGCAGTTGGGAAAAAGGAGCATGGGCATTGGGGAATCCTGGAGTGCCGTATCAGGAACCCAGGTGGGCTGGATTTGGCTCACAGGCTAGAGGGTCAATGCCCCTGGGTAAAAGCATGGAAAATCTCCATTTTGCCCTGCCCTTCTTCTTACCCCTCCATATATATTTTTTGCACGACTCTGCTTGCAAGCTATCTAACATGCAACATGACAGCGGCAAGACATTCTTACATTCTCAAAGCTTCCTTGCTATCAATCACTTTTACGCTTCTTTTGTAAGTACCTAGGTCTGCAGGAAATAAAGCTATTGAGCTTTGTACCTTTATAACATGTGCTATTAATCTTGTGCAAGCAGCACTGAAGTCTTATTGATCGGTCAAAGAAACCACGTACATAGTCAGAAGGCCTGACACCATTATTTAAAAAGTGGCGGGCGGGTGGGCATCCGTGCCCTTAACGTTACAGCATCACACCCTCTGGCCAGCTAGACCACGCAGCAGTTTGCCTTATGTTGGGCACAGAAGGATAAACTGAAATGAAGTTTATAATTCTGATAAGCAACATTGGAAATGGATGATGTAAACATGAGAAAATGGGAAATTTCATAGTTCTCATTCCACAAGAGAAGTATACCTCCACAGGAACTGATGAACTGACTCCCTTGTAGAAGCCTTTCTGGAACATGTGTCCTGAGGTTCCACTTGTTTGAACTCTCAAGGAAAGGTGAGGGTTAGACAGCACTATCACATAACAATTATCAAACAGTAATGAAATTAGAACTTTCCTATAACTGCTTTTTCCAACTTGGTACTGCCCACCCCCCCAAGTGTTGAACTGCATCTTGCATCCTGATAGGAGATGTAGTCCAACACATCAGGGCCTGGAGGGGGGTGCACCAGGTTGGAAAAGGCTGCTCAATACTAATAAAATTAAGAATTTCCTAGTTGAACTAAGAGAGTTTGACACTCTTTTTGGTGGCTCCTTCTGCTCCTCTCACCTGCAATCCAACAGGTTATAGGAGGATTAAAAGTTTGCATCTTTTTTTAAAAAAGAACATCTTACACTTAACTTCATTTATTTATCACTTTTTAAAAATCCTACCTTCCTTCAAGGCGCTCAGAGTGATACATGTGGTTCTCCCCACCCAACCATTTCATCCTCACCACAAGCATGTGACGTAGATTAGGCTGACTGATAAGCCCTCTTCAGACAACCCTACCACACCTTCATTGAACGCATGGGACAGCAGAGTTGTCTGAAGACAGCTATAGCGATTGGCTCAAAGACACCCAGTGAGTTTTGAGGCTGAGAGGAGATTTGGGCCTGGTTTTTCAGGCCCTAGTCCAGCTTTCCCCAACCAATGGCCATGCTGGTTGGGAATGATAGAAGTTGCAGTCCAACACATCTGGAAGGTGCCAGGTTTGGGGAAGGCTGTCTACCCGCCTGGAGAGAACATTTGGGATAGAAATCTGGGATATCCCTGCTACTTAAGCCGTGTTTTGAATCCTTACTTAAAAGAGCTTAAATTGCAGATAGCTGTGGCTTCTCCTCCTGTGCCCAGCCCCCTTTCCTCCCAGCAGCTACCAGAAGAGTAATAGGCTGATGCATGCAACAGACTGAAAGGAGCTCCATAAGGGTGAATTATCTGGGGGAGGTTCAGCCTTTCCAAGCCTGTAATATCTGCTGGCCTTTACGAAAACACTCACTGGGTTCCTTTTCATTCTGGTCGCTCCTCAGCCTTGTTTTTGTTTTTGCTGTCCATCCATTTCTTTGCTGTGCCCACTAATCTTGGAGATTAAAACAGATTCTCTCCCCGCTCCACCAGCGTGGTTTATTGAGACTTACTATGTCATGCTGCAGAATCACTTATCAAAGACAGAGGCTTATTTTAGTCATCTGTTCTGTCTGGGAAAGCCAGCATGGTGGAGTGGTTAGACAGCCAGGGAGAACGAACAAAACCAGTGGCGGGCAACCCAGTGCCCTCCAGATGTTTTGGACTATAATTCGCATAAACTTTCACCATGCTGCCAGGAGCCGATGGGAGTTGTAGTCCAAAACATCTGGAGGGCACCAGGTTGTGTACCCCTGAGCGAAACTTTAAAAACTACCCAAGCACAGAGCTCCACTGCTGCCTAGAGGTGCTTGAAACTCCACAAGGGAGTGGATCATTTGAGCACATAGCCACTAAGCAAGTGCCAGCAGGTCATCAGTAGTGCCTGGAAATTTAATTCTGCAGAGCAGCAGGGAAAGACTCTGCTGAAATCTGTCTCAAGTGTAACAAAAAGCTGCCAGCAACACAAGGAGGCAGAGTACACTTAATTCAAAATGGCATCAGGCTGCATCTTGTGCTTGGACAGGGGAGGGGCTGCTACAACACCACCCAGCTGTGCCCAGCGGAGAGTTATGCCTGCAGTCTCACCCTCCGCATATCCCTTCAGGAGATGGGCTCGCCTTCCAACCCCCCACTTTTCTTGCAAGGCTAAAGGTTCCATGCCATCACCCACCTCCACACTGAGGCAATGTGGAACATAGAGGGAGTAATATAGTGCTTTCATGATTTCCAAAAAAGGCTTCAGATATATCGTCTCAGATCCGTTACATAATTACATACTAAATACTCCCCTCTGTGGCAGCTCTTTATTACCATCCTCTCTATGTTACATATGGCAGGGGTAATTCGACCCTTGAACGAGAAGAGACCAAACCCCCCTGATTAGAGATGCGAAGGTCCAGGAAAAACTGGGAAAATTCAGGGGTGGGATCCCCACATTCCCCCCCCTGGGGACCATTTTTGGTTTTTCCTGAAGAATTGGAAAAATTAAACAGCTTTGGATTATGAAATATTTTCTTTTAGAATTTAAGACAATGTGTTTATACATTGTTACCCAGCCTTTACTCCCACCCCCAAAAAGATTATTTCTAAAAACTATGTAATAAGAACACTTCTATGAAAAGACTAGAGAGGTAAAATGTCTGGAAATAATGAAGCTATGGGGGAAAATGTTTTTTTAATCCTCTCTGTAAGATTCCCAGGATAGTTATTTCTTTCATTCCTTATTAAAATTAAAATGTTCTAAAGTATACTTTACTGACAGACATTTATGCTCAGTTTCCTAACATGTGAGTGGAGTCACCACTGTTCATTCTTGACAGTAAATGTCTGGTGCATGTTTGGTGCATTAAGGGCGCAATCCTACTGAGATAGCTGGCAGCTTCCGAAGTCGGAGGCTGCCGAGTATCCAATACAGGGGAGCCACAGCATGGAGGAAATCCTCGCGTCTGTGCTCCGGCCGCCCTTCATTTTTGGCTAGACAGCCGATTTCCGCTATCTAGCCACAGCTTCGGGGAGGGGGAAGGAAAATTAAGCTGGTGATAGGGTGACATGCCTGCCTCACACCTTGAAAAGCCAAAGCCTCACTATTTCATGACGTCATTGGAATCTTAAACAAACCATTTTTTAATTATCCGGTTTAGAGCTGCTATTCTGCTGTTCCATCTTAACAATCTTCCATTTGGTAACTAACAATCAGGATTTCAGTTGTCAGCTGTATCCTGAGACGTGTTCTGATGTACTACCGTAATACCAGCATTCAGATATTATGCTGTACTCATGAGCTGCTTACTACTGCCATCTGTGCATAAAAGCATTACTCCTCAGGCTTCAGCTCCCAGTGGTCGCATGTGTGAATATTTTGAGATGACAGCCAAGTGCAGCGGCAGTTAACCTCATCATCATTCAACAAGTCGTTTTTCACATGGATTTGAGCTGAATTTCTACTGTCATTTTGAATTTAAAGGAAAGAGCCTTCAGGAAGAAGTGCGGGAAAGGCTTTCTACATATATCTGGTTTTCAGAAATGAATGGATTGAAGGGAAGATAAAAGCAAGTGATGTGACTATGTTTGAAGCATGTATTTTGGTTATCCTAAATTTCAGCATGCCTTAGCCAATCCCGCCCTCAACACGGGGATTTTTAAAATCCCAGAGAGAAAATATGCTTACGTATTTGGTTATGCTAGTCTTCCTTGAACATGATTTCAGTCTAAATTCTTAAAGAGCTGCAAAAAAAATACGTTAATATGGTCTAAGACATCCAGTAGCAATTCCACTTCCCCATATTATTTTACACAGAATTAAAAAGAACGGTCGGAGTTTTGCTACCTACCACAAGATGCCACGATCTGGTAGACACAAAGAAGATCTAATAACCAGAAAGTTTCACAGGCATTATGAACCACCCTTTCAATCTATATGAACACCATCTGTTCGCATCCAGCACACGCACAAAAATGGTTTGATGTTACACAAATGAACCTTATTTATTTAAAATATTTATAGGCCATGTTTTAGGGTCAACCCCTCCCAAGGTAGCTTCCAACATATACATTCACATTATAAAAGCAATACAAGTTTAAAAACCATTAAACATCATTAAATGCAGTTAAGAAAACAAGGACCAACAATAATATTAATCATATACAGCATCCAGCCCAGTACGAACAGTAAAGTCAAATAATTATAAACTACAGTATTAATTTATTTAATTTTTATACTGCCCAGTAGCCAAAGCGCTCTGGGCGGTTCACAAAATTAAAACCACAAAAATACAACAGAAAATACAATATAAAATATAATATATTAAAACTACAGAATAAAAATACAACCAGAGCGCAGTGCAGGTATGTAAAATGCAATAGCAGCAACCCACAAAAATCCTTATTCAAAAGAGGGCAGTTGTAAACAAATAGGTCAAGGATGTGGAGCCTCTGGCTTGCAGAGGTTCTGCATCCAGACCACTGAGCCTTTTTGAGTTCCTCCAGGGGGGCAGGGATGTGGGTGGCATTGGCCAAGGCTGATGGAACATTACATACTTCAACTGAGACAGAGTTCCACAGGCCATAGCCAGAAGGGACTGTTCTCACCAGTGGGCACACAGGCAGGGCCTCTGAGGCAGATGCTCACATGCTTTGCCACCACCTTTGGCTTCATGTACTCTGTCTAAATCAGTTACCTTGCCGTTTGTGCAGTCCTCCCATTCAGGATTGCAACCCAGGATCAATGTTTGGTTGTGGGGGGATTACACAAAACTCAGACTGCCAGTTCAGATGCAAATGGTGGTTTCTGCAAAAGCAACTGATTAAAACAGAGTGGATGAGAGGAGGGCAGAGAGAGCCTGAAGCAAAAAAGCTTTATGTGAACCAACCCTAGATGCCACATAAACAAGTAAACAAGATAGTCAGCTAGCCTAAAACTCTGGCTATTTTAGTTAAGAAGGGCAGAATGCAGAATAAAAAGGGAAAAGGAGGAAGTGGATCCATGCCTCCCGGACTCAAAAAGGCTGACTTCTTTTAACTTCCCAACTACTGTTAAAAGACTCATGGGGTTCTTACAAGCGTTATTTATTGAACATTTTTTCTGAGACACTGCACACAAAGGACATAGTCCCAAGAGACACTACGTAAATAGCAGAAAGGAGCCATTTTTGAGTCAAATCAAAAATGTTCCTTCCAATCCTGTGGCCTGTATATTCGAGTTGAAGAACAAGGAAAGCTGAATTAGTTGTTAACATCACTTGTGAAAACTGAGGGAAATAAGGGCCCCTACATTATGATTCAAGCCAATTCATGTTTGAAATGACCTACTGTGTTCAGCCCAAGAGGCTCCTCAGCTCCCCTTGTGAGTGAAACTTGGTCCACACCACATTGTCCTCCACAATGTCACAAAAGAGGTTGGGAGGTGTGCTTACAGGAGTTACATATATTCACTAGCAACCAATTAAACAATTTGATGCTGCAATGCATCATGTAGCATGAAGCAAGCAAAGCTATGGGAGATACTGCATACACACACACACACACACACACACAGAGCAAAGCAACTCCCACAGGCCATGCACTTGGCAAAACACATTGCTGTTTTTCTTCTTAATTACTGATTCTTTTACTCACACTGCATGGTTGACATTACCGCTGGATCACCAGACAACTGACCAATGTCAAATCATCCAGGCAGTCAAAAGCTCTCCTGGGTAAGTGGCAGGAGTGAAGGCTCCTTGCTCCTGAAGGGTCTGGATCAGGTAAGCCCACACCCCTTTTTTAGAAGTAGATATTCCTTGCCCCATCAATTTTGCCCACATGTCTTCTGCCCTCCCATTTCCCAGTTAAGCCACATCTAAGCAGATTCAGGACTTCAACTTAACCCAATTATTTAGCTGTAGGGAAGAGAGGCCTCCCTGCAATCAAGCATCACACCCTGTGAAGCTTCTAGGAGAGAGTGGATACTTCTCAAGGATGGTAGGGTTTTTTTGTAATTCGCTCTGTTCTTAATTATAATAAATGTATGCTAATACATTAATTTAAATACTTGACAGTTAACGCTCTTTGGTCAAATGACTAAAGGTTTTTTGTTTTTTACAACTCAAAAGCCAACTCTAAGCTGGCTGACGTTTCGACACTATGGCTCATCACAACAACATGCCAGGAGCTGCACCAGCAACGCTTTCAGAAAAGTAGCCCTTCAGGGTTAAAATGCATCCCAGCTAATAAAAGAGAGGTATTAATACTTATACACAACAGTTCAAAACATTGCTCCTGGCCCAACCAGAAAGCAGCCCAAACCACTCTTGAAGTAGGGGATGAAGAGAGTTGCCATGACCCTTCTCCACAGCACCCAACGGTAAATCACACAAAACAATTCCTCATGACTCAGTGACAACACATTCTATTTTCCATTCACGCCTGCCACACCAGC
Source organism: Heloderma suspectum (assembly GCF_057233095.1). Lineage (NCBI taxonomy): Eukaryota > Metazoa > Chordata > Lepidosauria > Squamata > Helodermatidae > Heloderma > Heloderma suspectum. The sequence goes on along the minus strand of NC_139461.1, from coordinate 28,219,189 downwards.
TATGAGTTGCTAGAGCCAGCAGGACAGTAGTGCAAAACAGCCCCATGAAGCCCAACTCCTCTCTGCAGGGATTCAAGGCTCCTCTTCCAACCCATTCAGATCCAGTACCTTTCTCACCACTGCATGCCATTCTGTAGCACTGACAAGTTTTAAGACATCATCAAATAAATGCTGAAGCATGAAAAGACTCTAGCCTTAATATGTCCCCAGCTTCAGCCTTAATTAGCATCAGCTTCTAGTGAGCATTGCGCAAGGTTGCTTAAGCTTAGCAATGCTTTTCCCTCCTAGAGAAAGCAAAACATATCTGGTGGTGGTGAGAGGATTAGCTGCTAAGGAGAGTCCCTTAAAGGCAACTACAGCGCTAGTAAACACCACAGCGCTTTGTGAATGTAAGTGGAAACACACATTGTTTATTATGTTTCTAAGTGTGAGCCGACAAACTGGCACCAAGAGACCAAAATCCATCAGCCTTCTCAGCTACACATACATAATTCATAGAATCACAGAATGGCCATCGAGTCCAACCCCCTGCTCAATGCAGGAAGTTAAGTGAAAGCATCCTTGACAGATGGCTGTCCAGCCTCATCTTGAATGCCTCCAGTGTGGGAGAGCCCACCATCTCCCTAGGTAACTGGTTCCTTGTCATATTGCTCTAACAGTCAGGAAGTTTTCCTGCTGTTCAGCCAGAATCTGGCTTCCTGTAACTTGAGCCCATTATTCTGTGTCCTGCACTCTGGGATGATTGAGAAGCGATCCTGGCCTTCCTCTCTGTGACAACCTTTCAAGTACTTGAGGAGCGCTTATCATATCTCCCCTCAGTCTTATCAAGGCAGAAGGGTCAAATCCTCCCTCCCTGCCACACACACACACACACCCTTTTCTTTCTTTTTTTTATTGAATGACTCATCTGAGCAAAGGGCTGGATGTGCCTGATCTTGTCTGATCTCGGAAGCTAAGCAGGGTCAGCTCTGGTTAGTACTTGGATGGGAGACTGCCTGGGAATCAGGCTTCCTGCATTGAGCAGGGGGTTGGGCCCAATGGTCCCGCATTGCAATAGAAGAGACCACTTTGATGAAAAAAGTAATGAGAAGCCCAACTGTTAAGCCACAGCAGCATAGACAAGAAAACAGTTGCCAATTTTCCCTACAAATAGGAAGAGCTATTGTCAGGGAGAATTTTATCCATTAGCCTTGAAGTATGACACATAGGCCTGATGCTTAACTCTTCAATGGGATGCTCACTTAATAATGCCAAATGGTACCAGATGTTGCTCTTCCAAGCATTTTGCATGTTTTGTTGTTGTTCAGTCATTAAGTCGTGTCCGACTCTTCGTGACCCCATGGACCATAGCACGCCAGGCCTTCCTGTCCTCTGCTCTCTCCCGGATTTTGCATGTTTAATGGCATAATCTTTTGAGATACTGTGCTCTTTGATGTACAGCAATAGAAATGTGAAGGCTTCGTATAGTACAGTAGAGGCCAACCTGAGTGATTTCTCAATTATTGGATTGTCTTCCCTGGAAAATACTGGATGTAGTCTACCCCAAGCCCAATAATATCCTCCAATATATATTTATTGAAAGCCGTGACTATGTATGTTTGTTTCTTTGAAATTTGATCTCAGACGGAGAGGATTTAGAAGATTTCTTTGTTTTTTGTCGTTTGGTAAGTTATTTGATTATTTACCTTTTGTGATGCTTATTTACAGGTTAGATTTTCTGACATAAATTCTTTTTTTTTTAATAAAAAAATTTAAATAAATTTAAATTTTTTATAATTTATAATTCATAATTATATAATTATAATTTATAATTCATAAATCCCCTTCATGGATCACTGCCTTGTTGTGGCGAAGGGGCTTGCGTAACTCAGTGAAGCCATAAGCTATGCCGTGCAGGGCCACCCAAGACGGACAGGTCATGGCAGAGAATTCTGACAAAATGTGGTCCACTGGAGAAGGAAATGGCAACCCACTCCAGTATTCTTGCCAAGAAAACCCCATGGAACGTATCACAAGGCTAAAAGAGATGACGCCGGAAGATGAGCCCCTCAGGTCGGAAGGTGTCCAATATGCTACTGGGGAAGAGCACAGGGTATTTCCAAGTAGCGCCAGAAAGAGTGAAGCGGCTGGGCCAAAGCCGAGAGGACATTCAGCTGTGGATGTGTCTGGTGGTGAAAAGAAAGTCCGATGCTGTAAAGAACAATATTGTTTAGGAACCTGGAATGTCAGATCAATGAATCAAGGTAAGCTGGAGGTGGTCAAACATGAGATGGCAAGATTGAACATCGACATCTTGGGAATCAGCGAACTAAAATGGACAGGTATGGGCGAATTTAATTCAGGTGACCATCATATCTACTATTGTGGGCAAGAATCCCTTAGAAGAAATGCAGTAGCACTCATAGTCAACAAAAGGGTGGGAAAAGCAGTACTGGGGTACAATCTTAAAAACGATAGAATGATCTCAGTACGAATCCAAGGCAAACCATTCAACATCACAGTAATTCAAGTCTATGCCCCAACCACTGATGCCGAAGAAGCTGAGGTTGATCGGTTCTATGAAGACCTACAACACCTTCTAGAACTAACACCAAAAAAAGATGTCCTCTTCATCATAGGGGATTGGAATGCTAAAGGAGGAAGTCAAGAAATCACCGGGATAACAGGCAGGCATGGCCTTGGTGTACAAAACGAAGCAGGACAAAAGCTAATAGAGTTTTGCCAAGAGAACATGCTGATCATAGCAAACACTCTTTTCCAACAGCACAAGAGGCGACTCTACACATGGATATCACCAGATGGTCAATATCGAAATCAGATTGATTATGAACTTTGCAGCCAAAGATGGAGAAGCTCCATACAGTCAGTCAAAACAAGACCTGGAGCTGACTGTGGCTCAGATCATGAGCTGCTTCTTGCAAAATTTCGGCTTAAATTGAAGAACGTAGGGAAAAACACTAAACCGTTCAAGTATGACCTAAATATATCCCTTATGAATATACAGCGGAGGTGAGGAATAGATTTCGGGGATTAGACCTGATAGACAGAGTGCCTGAGGAACTATGGACGGAGGTCCGCAACATTGTTCAGGAGGCAGCAACGAAATCCATCCCAAAGAAAAAGAAATGCAAGAAAGCAAAGTGGCTGTCTGATGAGTCTTTACAAGTAGCTGAGGAAAGAAGGGCAACGAAAAGCAAGGGAGAAAGGGGAAGATATACCCAAATGAATGCAGATTTCCAGAGAATAGCAAGGAGAGACAAGAAGGCCTTCTTAAATGAACAATGCAAAGAAATCGAGGAAAACAACAGAATGGGAAAGACTAGAGATCTCTTCAAGAAAATTGGAGATCTCAAGGGAACGTTTTGTGCAAAGACGGGCATAATAAAGGACGAAGAAGGCAGGGACCTCACAGAAGCAGATGAGATTAAGAAGAGGTGGCAAGAATACACAGAAGAACTATACAGGAAAGATCTGAATGTCCCTGATAGCCATGATAGTGCCGTCACTGAACTTGAGCCAGACATCCTCAAGAGTGAAGTCAAGTGGGCCTTAGGAAGCATTACTAACAACAAAGCTAGCGGAGATGACAGTATTCCAGCAGAGCTATTTAAAATCCTAAAAGATGATGCTGTTAAAGTGCTGCATTCAATATGCCAACAAATTTGGAACACTCAACAATGGCCACAAGACTGGAAAAGGTCAGTTTACATTCCAATTCCAAAGAAGGGCAACGCCAAAGAGTGTTCAAACTACCGCACAATTGCGCTCATTTCACATGCCAGCAAGGTGATGCTCCAAATCCTACAAGCTAGGCTTCAGCAGTATGCGAACCAAGAACTACCGGAAGTACAAGCTGGGTTTCGAAGAGGCAGAGGAACTAGAGATCAAATTGCCAACATTCGCTGCATCATAGAGAAAGCAAGAGAATTCCAGAAAAACGTCTATTTCTGCTTCATTGACTACGCTAAAGCCTTTGATTGTGTGGATCACAACAAACTGTGGCAAATTCTGAAAGTGATGGGAGTACCAGACCACCTTACCTGTCTCCTGAGAAACCTGTACGAGGGTCAAGAAGCAACAGTAAGAACCAGACATGGAACAACCGATTGGTTCAAAATTGGGAAAGGAGTACGACAAGGCTGCATATTGTCACCCTGCTTATTTAACTTATATGCAGAGTACATCACGAGAAATGCCGGGTTGGATGAATCACAGGTCGGAATTAAGATTGCTGGGAGAATTATCAACAGCCTCCGATATGCAGACGATACCACCCTAATGGCAGAAAGCGAAGAGGATCTAAAGAGCCTCTTGTTGAGGGTGAAAGAGGAGAGTGCAAAAGCTGGTTTGAAACTCAACATTAAAAAAACTAAGATCATGGCATCTGGCCCTATCACTTCCTGGCATACAGAAGGGGAAGAAATGGAAGCAGTGACAGATTTTACTTTCTTGGGCTCCAAGATCACCGCAGACGGTGACTGTAGCCATGAAATTAAAAGACACTTGCTCCTTGGGAGGAAAGCTATGGCCAACCTAGACAGCATAGTAAGAAGCAGAGACATCACCTTGCCGACAAAGGTCCGTCTAATCAAAGCTATGGTTTTCCTAGTAGTAATGTATGGCTGTGAGAGCTGGACTATAAGGAAGGCTGAGCGCCGAAGAATTGATGCTTTCGAACTGTGGTGCTGGAGAAGACTCTTACGAGTCCCCTGGACTGCAAGGAGGTCAAATCAGTCCATCCTAAAGGAAATCAACCCTGACTGCTCATTGGAAGGACAGATACTGAAGCTGAAGCTCCAATATTTTGGCCACCTAATGCGAAGAGAAAACTCCCTGGAAAAGACCCTGATGCTGGGAAAGACTGAAGGCAAATGGAGAAGGGGACGGCAGAGGATGAGATGGCTAGATAGCATCACCGATGCAATGAATATGAACTTGAGCACGCTCCGGGAGAGAGCGCAGGACAGGAAGGCCTGGCGTGCTATGGTCCATGGGGTCACGAAGAGTCGGACACGATTGAACGACTGAACAACAACAACAACAAGTTATTTGATTATTTACCTTTTGTGATGCTTATTTACAGGTTAGATTTTCTGACATAAATTCTTTTTTTTTCCTATTATGTTTCATTGCCATCCCTTAATTGAAGAAAAAAACCATAAACAGAAGAATGTGACAATAGCAAAGAGCTAAAAGTACTTTCTTTTGTGTACCAGACCTTGTAGTACACAGAGGGTGCTGCTGCTGCTTGAACTATTTTCTGGGTGAAATTCAAAAATAAAGCAAGCTCTGAAACTTCACCACCCTTCTTTGAATAAAGGTGATCAGAACACAAGGTGTGTGTTCTGCCCAGGGGATGGAATGAGTATTCAACAGGGTGAGCTAATTAGCACAGGCTGAGAAACAAAGCAAATTCTTCCACCAAAAGGAGAAAAAATGTCTATTGTAGTGGGCTCTCCCAGACTGGAGGCATTCAAGATAAAGCTGGACAGCCATCTGTCAGAGAAGCTTTGACTCAGACAGGGAGTTGGACTCGATGGTCTTATAGGCCCCTTCCAACCCTATTATTCTATGATTCTATAAAAAAGAAATTGAGAGCAAGCGGTCTCAAATTGTCCTAGTAAATCCCCCAAGGTCAAAAGAGGAGATGGTAGCACTACTTGGAATTCCTCAGGTGTTATGACATTTTTATCCCACCCTTGGGATAAAAATGACCTAGGGGAAGCAATTCTCTCTCAGCCTCATAACAGTGACTCACCTTACAGGTAGGATTGTTGTTGGAAGGATTACAAGATAACGCCTGTGAAGCATTCAAGCTCTATATAAATGTTAGGTGTCATTATTATGACACAGGCTACTAATCACAATGATTTATTACTGAGAATTCAGTTATAAAGCCTTTACTTATTTATAACTGTTTATAAACCTTTTTATTTTCCCAGGCATTTTAGCATTTTAGCTTTCTAGACTTTTAGCTTTGCTATTTTAAATCTGTACTTTAAATTACTGCACTGCTGCTAGGTTTTATTCTGGTTTTAGTCTGGTTATAGTGTTATTCTGTGGTTTTAACGTTTTATATATTTTATATTGTTTTATGGTGTGCTCCTTGGTTTTAATTTTTGTGAACCACCCAGAGAGCTTTGGCTATTGGGTGGTATAGAAATGGAATAAATAAATAAATAAATTCTCAGTCAGCTTTTGATGTAAAAAGCAAGCTCAACACAACTTACAAATGCAAAACTAGAATAAATTCTTCTAATACATTATTAACATGTTGCTAAGCATATGCTTAATTCTCTTGAAATCAGTGAAACTTAGGCTGCAATCCTATACCCAGCTGCGTAGGAGTAAGCCCTCTTGAACACAATGGGATTACATCTGAGTAGACTTACATCTGCTCTATACTGTTAACGTTTGAATCATATTTTCTGCATTTTTAAGCATGTCAGTGAGACATTTAACATACGTATGAGTAACTACGTGCATGCCCACCTGACCCTGCAATTCACAGCATCTGCAGTACCTAAAACAGTGCTTCAGATGTTCCAATGGTGGCCATATGGATAAAGCTGTACATCACTGCACTAAGGAACTTGCACAGAAAAAACAATTGTGGACAGAAGAAACTTAACTGAAGGCACTTTAAAAAAATATTTTGACTGCAACTTCTCAGGGTTCCCCATCCTATCCTAAAAGAAATCCTGGACAACACCTGGAACAAATGAATGGTTTCCATCGAATTATTTCAGAGTCATTATAATACCCTGTAGTGACCTCCTCATTAATGTATTTCTTTCTTTACAGCCTGGTAAAGAAGACTTCAAAAGTGACTAGCGCTAAGAAGCTAGTAGCGTGTGTTTCCATGCTGGCCACAGTGGAGAAGGAGCCCCTTCCTCAGCAGCCAGCATGGAAACACAGGCTACTAGTCTTTTAGCAAGCTAATTAAAAAATGCCTTCTACAAGTGGAGTGGTTGGGGAGGGAGGGATGAATGTCCCTCCTCCACCAGCCCATGAAGGAGGCAAAGCCCTTCTTCCATGACCAGGACAGAAACCAAGCAGGCTGAGGAGGGACAGAGTGATCTGCCCATCCGCTGCCAGCCCACTCACTCGCATTGAATTCCTTGTCACCTATAGCGATCAGGCAAATGATTAAATACAAGCCTGATTTATTCTTTAAATCTGCTTACGGCAGAAAAAGGAGAATTATTTGTCATTAAAGCAAAGCAGACCCCAGCAGGAAGATGCCTGTGGCAAGTGTAGGCATGGTAGATCAGCGTCGGTTATCATACAGTTCCTTTTGTCTTCAAACAAGAGCTGATCCTTAATTTATGCAGAAGACTTATGGCCATTCTTCTTTACTGGAAACATTTTCCTGGCAATCCTTTCAACTGTAACTTCAAAAGTACTACAGCTCAGTGGTAGAGCGCATGCGTTGCATGCCGAAGGTCCCAGGTTCAATCCCTGGCATCTCCATGTAGGATAGCAAGATCCATGTCTAAATCCCTGGAGAGCTGCTGCCAGTCAGTGTAGACAATGAGTTAGATGGACCAATAGTCTGACTTGGTATAAGGCAACTTCATATGTTCCTAAACTATCCTATCACAATGTAACGTGCCAACTATAGAAATTTACTTGCCATTTTCCATCTGTCTCATAACAAAAACAGATGAAAAATCGCTAAGATTTCAAGTCAGGTTTGAAAAGGAGGTGTCACAGCATCACTAATCTGATTACAGAGGAGTTGCTTCTACTGGGTTTACATAAGAACATAAGAAGAGCTATGTTGGATCAGAACAAGGGTCCATCTAGTCCAGCATTCTGTTCACACAGTGGCCAACCAGCTGTTGTCCAGGAACCTGCAAGCAGAACACGAGTGCAAGAGCACCCTCCCACCCATGTTCCCCAGCAACTGGTTTACATGCACTTACTGCCTCTGGTACTGCAGGTTTCTGCTCTAAAACAATATATTTTAAATTGCACAATTTGATTATCACTATTACTACTGTCCTTTCTTAACATAATACTTGACTTAAGTTTAAAGGCACTGAAACATCTTTATGTGCTACTTTCTGGATATAAGAAGGCAGGTACCTTTCAGCTTTTAAGTCTGTCATTACTTCTTCACGCAACACAGGGCTGCAGCATGCCCCACTAAGCCTGAACCACACAATCAGCAGCCACATGTAGAAGAAACACAGACCTTCCTATGAACAAGTGAATAAGGTTTGTCTGCAGGACTTAATTTTAGCTGTGTCTCAGCAGGACATAGACCTCAAAGCATTTTAAATGCCAAGTCTAAGCTCTGCATCACACAGTCTTAATACAGAGTACCTTTCCATCCCCACTGAGTGAGTAATCAACCCTCTCACACATTTGAATCAAGAGTGTGGTCTTTCCAGGCAGACATGAATTATTACATCCTTCATCCTAAATACTAGTTATCCCCTTTATTTCCATCATGCCCCAGCTACTTGCAGGGTACTAATAGTAGGATTCAAAGACACCAAATCCTAATTTACAGAGGAAGGACATTAGGCAGGGTGGGGTGAGAGAAGACAAAGAGTTGCAATTGATTCAGGACCAATTTTAAAAATCTGCCTTTCTTCACATCACACACAGAATTCATTACCACAATAATATAGCAGTTACACTGACTTTTTAAAAATAATTAAATAAAATCATGAAGGATTGGGCTATCAATGGCTATTCACCATGATGCCTATATTTTAAATCTGTATTTTAAATCCCTGCACTGCTGCTAGGTTTTATTCTGGTTGTATTGTACTGTGGTTCTAATGTTCTATATTTTTTATATTGTTTTATTGTGTGCTGTTTGGTTTTAATTTTTGTGAACCGCCCAGAGAGCTTCGGCTACTGGGTGGTACAGAAATGAAATAAGTAAATAAAATAAATATGAAACCTCCAGGCTCAGAGGTCACATACCACGGAATACCAGCTGCTGGGGAGCAGCACCATTGCCTTGAAGCCCTTCTTGGAAGCATCTGGTTGGCCACTGTGAAATGAAGGATATTGGGCTGATCCATCAAGGCTCTTCTTTCGTTTTCATGTTAAAGATGCTACTGAACAAATCTTTCCACAAGATGTAGTGATGGCCACCAATCTGGGTGGCTTTAGAAGGGGATTAGACAAATTCATGGAGGAGAAGGCTCTCAATGGCTGCTACTTCTGAAGGCTATATGCTACCTCCAGTATCAAGCTATATTCTACCTCCAGTCTGCCTATGTACACCCGTTGCTGGGGAGCATGGGCGGGAGGATGCTCTTGCACTCATGTCCTGCTTGTGGGTTTCCCGTGGGCAGCTGGTTGGCCACTGTGTGAACGAGATGGACCTTGGTCTGATCCAGCATGGCTCTTCTTATGTTCTAATACCAGTTGCTGAGGAGGGAAGGAGGGCTGCTGCCTTTACGTCTGCTTGCAGGCATCTCTGAGGCGTTACTGGAACTAGGGTCCCGAAGACGACGGACCTCTGGTCTGAAGATCCAGGAGGGCCGCTCTTAACGTTCTTCGGAGCGTAGTACACAGAGCACAATGCAGTCCTAGCGCAACTGCCCCCACGCACGGGGGAAGAGAGATCGGGAAGCGCTACGGCCACCACCGCTTCCTCTGCGCATACTGGAGGACGACCCGTGGGAGTCACCCTCCGGCAACTACCCTTTCCCATCCCTCCCCGATTACCCGTCCCAGCCTGGAGCTCACCAGCCCGTCGATCTGCACTTGCTTCACCGCGGAGTCCCCCGGGGCCGCTTTGGCCTTGGCTTTACCGGTAGCCACGGAAGAACTGCCACTGCCGGCTGCTTCCTTGCGAGACGCCATGTCTAGAAAGAAAGCACGCACCGCCCGGGAAACGAAGAGGCCGGAAGGGTGTTATCCGCAACTGCTTCCGGGCAGAAACCGACACACTGGCGGTGGGCTGAGAAACGCAGTCCGCGGAGAAAGGTTCCGCTCGGGCCGGCGAGCGTGAGATTGCGTGGCGCGCAGGCGCAAAAGTTGGGAGGTGCGCAAATTCAAAGCGCGCAGGCGCAGCAGGACTTATGACTCCTGCCGCCTCATCCCTCAGATCCCTTTTTTGCCCTTATAGCTGCAGTTCAACGGCTGCTTGCTAGGGAGCGAGGCCCATCGAGTTCAGTAGCGGCGGTCCAACTTCCGAAGAAGGAATAGCATCGAGCCGCGCGTAAGGCAGCTTCACGGCTGACGCGGGATGCAAAATACCCGCACGCGAAATACTTCGCGTGCTGCGGCTGGTACCGGTTTGAGTTCACCTGATGGGGAAGTGCGCAAGCTGGGCGGGCGCAGTTGCAGCGGCCACTACCGGTGTCCCTGTGATGTTTTGTGCTCTATTTTAAGCTTGGTGTCGTTATAAGTCGCTGTGGAGGACGGTCTATTAGATATCTGCTTCCCGAGACACATTTCCTCCCCCCCCCCGCTTCAGGCAGCTCATCTGCGCAGGCGTGAACCGGCTCTACTTCCGGCACGCGGGGTTGTGCTTCCGGGCGCATAAGCGGTACTCCTACTGGGCGAGGGGCCTCGCTGGGCGCCTCCTCCCCGTCTCTGTGGTTCTCCTGGCGCCTCCGCCATGAAGATCACCCGGCAGAAGCACGCCAAGAAGAACATGGGCTTCTACAAGCACAACTTCGGCTTCCGGGAGCCCTTCCAGGTGCTGCTCGACGGCACCTTCTGCCAGGCCGCGCTGCGCAACAAGATCCAGATCCGCGAACAGTTGCCGGGTTACCTGGCCGGGACCGCGCAGTTCTGCACGACGCGGTGAGGGGGGACGGGGACGGAGTGGGGAGGGGAGGGGAGGGGTGGCACGTGACGCGGGGGAGCCCGGGAGCCGTTGGCAGCGCGCGACGAGGCTGTGCGCGAGCGGAGCGGAGGTGGGTTTTGATAGGGTGACGGAGGAGCCCCTCGTGGGGGGGCGGGGCTGGGGTAAGAGGGACGGTTAGGGGAGGAGCATCGAAGCCTATGAGCCCCGGCAGGGTGGGCGTGGCTCTGTATCTGGCGCCTCCAGATGTTCCTTGTTACGTACTTCGTTGCTCTGGGCGGCTCGCAGCAATTCGCAAGATAACGTGCAGCGTAGCATTTTGTATATTTAAATTTTTAAAGCGCTTTAAAACCGATTTCAGTACAATCCTAGACCTCGTCAAACAGCTGGCATGAATGCCCCGTCATATGCCATGTTGTGTGAGCGGGACATGCTCCCTGCTCGTTGTCCAGCCGGACAGTGCATCACAGTAGACACGGGTAAGGCTCTGGATCTGAAAGCGCTGTATTGCGTGGCCAGCAAGGCACTCTGTCAGCAAAGGGGCAGAGAGCCCCGAGTGTTCAGTGGGGCGGCCTTTTATACAGCGAAATACGTCACATGTAGGGAAGAACTCTAGCCACGCTCTAGTGGCTGCGTTACTCGGAGGCATTCGCACAGTCTGTTATCTGGAAAGGGACTGAATGTTCCTTCCCTGGACTGGGGTGGACGCTTGCCAGCCACTGACACTCAGTACTGCACAAAGTACGACGTTATCAGCCTGCAGTCTGGGGAGGGATTCATCCTCCCTAACAATTCTCAGGGAAACTGCTGACAGGCTGTAATCTGTTTTTCACAAGACTGTGGAGCCGAGACAGGATGACCTAGCGTACAAACATGGAATAACTCTGGTTCATACTAAAGACATTCTGGGGTACACATAACACATTAGGGGTGAGGTTAAAGGATTCTTTCCACAGCCATTAAATGCTTGGGAGTAGAGGACAGTTTTAACCTGGCGCTGAAAAGATGGCAGTGTTGGTGCCAGGTGGGCTTCAATGGGGAGATTATTCCATAATCGGGGGCCACCACTGAAAAGATCTTCTCCCTTGTTGCTATCTTCTGAGCCTCCCTTGGAGGTGGCATTCAGAGGAAGGCCCCAGATGCTGATTGTAGTGGCCCAGTAGGGTTTAGGTCAGGAGAGGCACTCCATCAGGTATTGTGGTCCTGAGCTGTATAAGGCTTTACAGGTTAAAACCAGCACGTTGAATCGGATTAGGAAACATACAGGCAGCCAATGCAAGTGGACCAGAATTGGTTTTGTATAATCTGACCTTCTGGTCCCAGTTATTAACCTGACTGCTGCATTTTGCACAAGGTGCCGCATCTGAACAGACTTCAGGGGCAGCCCCATATAGAGTATACTGCAGTAATCTAACTTGGAGGGTACCAGAGCATAGATTACTGAAGCCAGATTATCCCTGGCCAGATAGGGGCATAGCTGGGCCACCAGCCAAAGCTGGTAGAAGGCACTCCATGCCACTGAGGACACCTGAGTCTCAAGTGAAAGTGACTGCTCCAGGAGAATCCCCAAGGTACAAACTTGACCATGAAGGTGCTTTTTCTTTCACACACTCTCTCCCTTGTCCTACCCAACAGGGTTGGTGTGCAGATAAAATGGGGGACAGGAGACCACCTATGCTCCCTTGAGCCTCTTCAAGAAAGGGGAAGGTATAAGCATAAGCAATAGTTACTGCTCCTCAGATTGTGTCTCCCCCACCCCACCCTCCTTCATGAGGCTGGATGGGTGGATTTGTTTATATACAGTTTATATATTACACACATTTATTATTTATTATTGCATTTATATCCCACCTTTTTTCCTCTTGCAAGGAACCCAAGGTGGCTTACATTATCCTCCTCCTCTCCATTTTATCCTCACAACTACAACCCTGTGAGGTAGGTTGGACTGAGAGTGTGTGACTGGCCCAAAGTCACCCAGTGGTCTTCCATGGCCGAGTGGGGACTAGAACCCAGATCTCCCAGCTCCCAGTCCAACACTCTTGCCACTACACCACACTGGCACATACACACATCATATGTAGGCTGAATCTATACATAGCAGTTTTGCCATTATCATACTGCAGTGATAACTATTGGTGCACATGACACCAATGGGCACCAATAGTTATCACTGCAGTATGAGAAGGGTAAAACTGCTATGTGTAGATTCAGCCATACACATTGTGATGGTGGCATCCAAGCTCAGTTGCTGGTGGCTTCCTCACTTTCGAAATATGCACGTATGCCAGTGATGTGGGCTGGAAAATTTTCCAGTGCCTTATTTTTAATTTCCAGTATATTTTATTTATACGTTCATTAGTAACAGTTGGGGGTTTGTTTTGGCACTGGATAGATGAAGTGTTGAAGCACCTTGACTACACATCACCCGAATGGCCATCTTCAGCCTTCCCTTCTGGAGCCAGAAGGAAAGGCTGGGGCTTATTTTGTCACTGGGCGGCAGAGGTGGTCTAAGTGTCCCTGCAGCCAAGTGCCAAAATGATAAACCCCCAACTCCCTCTCCAGCTTGGAAGGGCGGTATCTTCCCCATAGTTGCTTTATTATATATTTATTAAAATTGTTTATATCTCACCTTTCAAGATACAAATCCCTTCAAAACTATTTATGATTAACATCAATGATTATGAATAAAATCACAGTAATATATATTTACACACATAAGAAGTGATTAGGATCCTTCCCACAGGACCGATGGCCCAGTGGTGGAGAAGGAGTAGGATGCAATGCAGCTGGAGCAGACTGTGAGGTGATCTTTGCCTGCCTGCCTGCCTCAGAAGCTGCATATGTGAGAGCTGGAGTGGTGTAGTTGTTAAAGTGTTGGACTAGGACAGCCTCCCCCAGCCTAGTACCCTCCAGCTCCCATCAACCCCTGTCAACATGGTCAAGGATGCTGGGAGTGGTAATTCAAAACATCTGGAGGGCAACAGGTTGGAGAATGCTGGACTAAGACCAGGCAGACACAGGTTCAAATCCCCAATTCAGCCATGAAGTTCACTGGATAACCTTGAGTCAGTCACTATGTCTCAGCCGCACAGGGATGGTATGAAGATAAAATCAGGTTTGGAGACTATGTCTGCTGCCATCAGCTTGGAGGAAGGGCAGGGTATCAATCAGGTATGGGGAATGTGTGACCATCCAGATGTTGGTCTGCCACTTGCATCATGTTTCACCATCGGCTATGCTGCTAGGCCTGATGGGAGTTGCAGTTCAGCAACATCTGGTGGGTCACATGTCCCCGATATCTGGTATAAATGTAACACCCTCACACTGCATCATAAGGTACACTAGCATATTTATATCAGGGTGAGGCAACCTGGTACCCTCCAGATGTTCTGGGCTACAACTTCTGCCAGCCTAAGCCCGCATGGCAAATGGTCAGGAATTATGGGAATTGTAGTCCAAAACGTCTGGAGGGCACCAGCTTGCCTACTCCTGGTGTATATGATAGATACATTTCATTGTCTTGATGTTCATGCCAGTTGCTGGTGGCAGCACACGCTCATACGTAACTTCCTAAAGAATAGCTGTGTTAGCAAAAATCAATCCAGACTCCCATGGCGCTTTAAAGACCCACAGATGTATTAGGCTGTAAATGTGAATGCTTACGAGAGAGTCCCATAGAATTCAGAGGGGCTTACTTCCAAAGTAGACTGTTGGTCCCTGACCTCACAAAACGTGTGATTAATTTGGACTCGGGTTCAGAATTTAAAATCTCTTTGGTATTTGAGTAAGATTCTTTGCTATTATAATTCTTATTCCATTTTTCCTTTAGGTGTGTCCTAAAAGAACTGGAATCCTTGGGAAAGGAGTTATATGGTGCAAAACTAATTGCACAGAGATTTCAGGTTCGCCATTGTTCTCACTTCAAGAGTCCAGTGAGCGGCTCAGTCTGCCTGTTGTCCATGACTGAGGATGGCAATCCACACCATTATTTCATTGCTACGCAGGTAACATTCTTTCACAAGTTTGCATGAACAAAGCACCTAATTTCCTTTTCTGTGGCTTAGAATCTGGCCATTCGGTAGCGAGTTTTGAATAAGTAGGTTCAGCTTACCCGTTGGCACTGCTGTGGAAAAATTTATGCAGATTTGCTGGAGCTGCATAAGCCCAGTCCAATACAAGGCAGTACTTGATCCTCAGCTTAACAAAACAGGTTTTCAGAACAGACTTGCTCAGAAGTGAACCTTGTTGAGTTCAACAGGATTTAAGTTTGCTTGTCTTGCTAACAGTAAATATGCTTAGGATTGCAGTCTTCCTGCAGCAAGTCTCTCAGCATAGGATTAGAGTCACAAAAGTGAGGGTGTTTATGGATAGATGTTATTTCTGAAAGAGAGGTGAAGAAGTTGGGGGGCTTGTCTGCATGATACATATTTCCTTTTAGTTGATAGATCAAAAGGCAACTGCATCATGTCTGTGCAATCTTATACAAGGCTATTCGGAAGTAAAGCTCACTGAGTTCAGTGGGGCTTTCTCTCATTGTATATAGGATTGCAGCCGAAGGGTTGGAGCGTGTCTGAAAAAAGCAGGCCCCCATGAAGGCAAGAAAGAGGACCTGAGGATGTGCAGCTCTGCGTACAGAACAAATGGCTATATTATGAGCTGTGTTGCCACTTCTGCCTTCCTCCAGTATGATTATCAGAAATGTGTGATACAAAAAGTGCTTGAGTGTTAAAAGCATTACACATACAATATCTCACTAATAATTACTTTACATTAATAACTGTAATAATTTTCCCATATTGTGGATAAAGATGTCAGAGCAGGGGTGAGATTTAAACCAGGAAACATATTAGTTCACAGCTTATATGACCTACAGTACCTTACACTAGGTCTCAAAATTGGAAACACTCGAGCATTATGGAATCGGGAGAACTAGTTAATATATTCTAGCAAATGCCCATCATTAGGGCAGGCAGGGAGCAGAGAAAGTGCCTGTAAATTGCAGGGACACCTGGAGGAGCAGAATACATTTCTGCTGGCTGAAATGCATAACATCCCTTTCTGGGGGCCAAACTACAACTATGTTGAATGCACGATGACATATAACATGTTAGCATTTGTGATTTTTAATAGTAGTTGCAGGTTGTCTTTATCAGGCTTGGGGATGGGTGAGTTATTTGTTGCAATTCCATTGAAAATGCCTCTTCCCACCCTGAAGTTGCTGTTTGCCCTGGAAGGGAAGCTGCTATAGGTGCCAGTAGTAGCTTCCTTCCCACATCAGATAGCAGCTTGAGGGGCAGAATTCTTGTCA
The DNA here is from genome assembly GCF_057233095.1 of Heloderma suspectum. NCBI lineage: Eukaryota > Metazoa > Chordata > Lepidosauria > Squamata > Helodermatidae > Heloderma > Heloderma suspectum. Next base: position 28,203,098 of record NC_139461.1, on the reverse strand, counting down.
GGCCCACAGCGCAGGGGGAATCGTATAAATCCTCTCCTCCCCCCCACCCCCAATGACCGCTGTTTAAAAACATGTGTAGCAGAGGTGTGGGGCAGGTTTGGCTCCTGACAGCTTACTGATTGCAGTCATTTTATCTCAGGGTTTACAGAGAGTAATTTGGAATCAAAGCTGCTCCTGTCAGGATAGCCCTCATCCCTAGCCTCTTTTCCTTAGTCACTGGCTTTTATACTCACAGATCAATATAGTACCAACAATTCACTCTCGCACTTGTTCTGTCTGGGTGTGGGGGGAGAGAGAGAGCAGGGCACAGAAGGGTCACACTCCTTATCAGAGAAGACGATGAGATTTCTGGGGAAGTGTTGCGGGATTTATGGTACGTTTTGGGGGGTAGTGGTGGCTCTGATAACAGACTACCTCACACTTGGCATTGGGAACTGAGCAGGCCTCAACACCTGTATAACTTTTACACCTAGTAGTTCACTACACTGCAGCTTTAAAGCTTTTAGAGTATTAAACTAGTTTACTGCTATATCTTTATGCAGATTCAACAACATTTTAGTAAATAAGCAAATGAGGGAAGAAAATTGGAGTGTTTCCAATCAATTAACCGTTCTTTTCTAGGCTGTTATCTACTAGGTGTATACACCAGTGTGCCTTCATTTGTGAAACATCTGTATGGAACCAGGATTGTCTTAACTGTGTTCTGTTTTGTTTTTGTTTCTTTAAATACTTTATAGGATCAGGATCTGGCAACAAAAATAAAGAAAAGGGCTGGCATTCCTCTTCTGTTCATAATACAGAACACTATGGTTCTAGACAAACCTTCTGCTAAATCTTTGGCCTCTGTTCAAATGATGCAGACAAATAGGCTTATGCCAGAGCACCAGAAACAGAGCATTGCAGTTCTCAAAGAGGAGCAGGGCCTAGTGATGTCCTCAGAGCCTAAAAAAAGGAAACGTAAAAGAGCTGCTGGCCCCAACCCCCTCAGTTGCCTGAAGAAAAAGAAAAAAGGCGAAGAGACCTCACAGCCTTCAGCAACCAAAAAAAAGGGGAATAGGACGCACAGCAAAAGGAAAGCAGAAGTTACTGCTGGGGTTGTGCAGTCAGGGCTCCAGAATGTAGAAGCATAAACCCATCCCAAGAAAACTTGGTGGGCATAATTATTCTGTGAACTTTGGGTAAAGACAGTGTCTACTGCTAATGCAATATGGTAATAAATCTCTGTGGTTTTTTTAAATCTAGTTTATATAACACACACATATGTATATACAACAGTAGGTCAAAAAGAACCAATTTTCCTGTACAACCTTTTATATCTCATTTTGAAGAGATTGTAAAGTTCTGTCTTAAACTGCATAAGAAAGTATTACTCAGGGGAGCCACGTGACACTGAAAGTGATTAAAAGTTGGTGTGCAGTGTTGCAAAGTAAAAACACCGGTACCTCTTGATAGAAGAACCAGAGGGTAAAACCACATATCAAACTTGTCTTTCCTCCCTGGAAGCCCCCTCCTACCCCCCACCCCCAAAGCCTGGATCCATGGAAACTGGCTGTGATTGTCTGTTGATGAATTCATACATGATCTAGTAGAAAACTAGTTTCTAAGTTTAGACAGGTGCTTTTTAAGTGTGTCTGTGATCCTATCAAAGTCCCATTATTTTAATAGAAGAGAAGCACATATTTAGCACTCTCTCTTTTCTCGCCCACTTCTAAATCAACACGACTTAGAAGTGCTTAAATGTGGTTGACATATGCCTTTAAATATACAGAGTAGTGGGGTTATTTCTGCCACTGAAGATTAATTTCTAATGCATTATCAATTGTAACCCCAAATAACTAATTGTATTCCTATTCCATATCTAGTTTGTTTAATTATAAGATCTGAACTGGATAAAATAGGAATTCTTTATCTCTCACTATTATCTGACTCGGATTCAGTCAGGTTCCAATCTGCTGGGAACTAAACAGTTCCCTGAAAGACCATTTTTAATGCTGAATGACAAATCCTAGAGCCAGAGTGATAGTCTTTTGAAAATTCTATACATATCTTGGTCTTTCAGCAAAGACTTTCACTGACTTTCTTTCACTGTTCTCTACACTCAGAACATGATCCATGGTATTAATTACTGCAGAAGGTTGAAATAGACAAATACCAAAAGGATTACAAAGTTGGAGTAAATACTGAGAGACTGAAGTTTGGAGTGGGATGGTGGAAAGAGTGACACTGGAAGCCTGAATGAAATGATCCTGATCTACAATTAAAGCTAGAATTCAGCCTACCTGTTAGTAACTTGCAGTGCAGCCCTGTATGTGTCCGCTTAGGAGTAAGTCCCATTAAGTTAAATTGGGCTTACTCCCAGGTAAATCTTAGCCTCTGTTTTAATCTAAGTGCAGGACCATATTCCCCACTCACTCACTCTCTGTCCTTCCCTATCTATATGCTGAAAGGAGAATTTTGAAACCTGTATAAATTATACACTTTGCATAAGTAGTCTTGCATAATTCTGATTTTGTTAGTCATGGAGAATGCAAAGAGCTGTTGAAGAGCTGAAGTCCTGCTCCAAATAACTAGAAATCATATTGCATGTTTACAGCTTTACCCTCTACAAAATCACTCCTTTTTCATTTAAAAAAGGAAGGAAACTGATTTGCAGCAGAATTCAGCTCCTGCAGTAAATATACACCTGAGACGGGTTAAATGTATCTGGGTTTTGTGATCACCCCATGCAAACATGAAATGTGTTGGGTGAAGAATTCAACATCTTTAAAATGGATTTAATGCTAGACAATTTCTGGTGATACCTAAGTGGGCAGGAGAAGGTGTCTAAGCAAGATTTCCCTATAGCTAGTAGAAGCAGAATAAATTAAGCAAATTTGTATAATGTACTCCAATTACAGAATAACTTTTTCTTGGCATAGAAATTTGATTCCCTTGCTATAGATGTCTGATTTTTTTTTTTATTTAAGAGAGCTTTGACAGTGGGCTTTGGCTGTTTGTGTTCAGCTTTTGAGTTAATGATCGTATTTTGTGGGTTATTTTTGTTCTTTGCATCCCGCCTTTTGATAGCATAAACAAGGTAATTAAGAATCAATTAAATACCCCAGTAAAACAACTATTAATATCTCACTAGAATTAATCTTAAACACAATGGCCTTTCAGAGCGTAGTTCTCCCAACATGGCTCACAACCAATTAAAACATGAGATTGGTTTTTATATATTCGTATTTAAACACAATTACAGAATTAAAATCAGCAGTTTGAAACAATATAAAGCCCAGCTCAGCACTTATATTAAAAGCAGATTGACATAAGTTTTTAAGGCCTGTATGAAAGCTAATTGCGAAGAGAAAACTCCCTGGAAAAGACCCTGATGCTGGGAAAGACTGAAGGCAAAAGGAGAAGGGGACGGCAGAGGATGAGATGGCTAGATAGTATCACCGATGCAATGAATATGGACTTGAGCACGCTCCGGGAGAGAGCACAGGACAGGAAGGCCTGGCGTGCTATGGTACATGGGGTCACGAAGAGTCGGACATGACTGAACAACAACAACAATGAAAGCTAATGATGAAGTTGCAGAAATTGAAAAGGCCCTTACTTTAGTGCCCACCAATCATACAGATCTTGAGGGTGGGCCTGTGAGCAGGGCCTCCAATGCTGAACTTAAAGCCCAGGCAGGTTCATTTCATCTATTTGTATGCTACTTTCCCACAAAATTGTGCGCAAAGCAGCTCAGAACATAAATGAACAGCAATAAATATAATTTGCAATAACGTATCAAATACTAAATCTATCAATATTCACAAAATACTATAGAAGCAATTTCAAATAGTCATAATGTTAGCAGATAAATATAGTAGAAAAATTGGCACACACAACATCCAATAAAACAGTGCAAATAAACCTAGTCCAACAACAACACTAAATGGGAAAGCAAATAAAGCGTAATACAGAAATTTAAGAAACACTTCCTACAAGGATAAATAAACCTCCATTCCACATGGATTTTCCACATCATGCAATAATTGGTTACCAGCCACACTTATCATGTGTGGCAGCCTTCCTCTCGGCTCTATGATGAGTCTTCTCTCATAGTCCCTTTTCCATCTCTCACCTGGGAAGGTTAACCCGCCAGTCATCTTTCAAGCCCCACATATTCTCAGAAATTTAACATTCAGTCCCTCTCCACCAAACACCCCTTCCACCACTGGTCTTTATTGGGCTCCAAGGTGGTGGGTGGGCTGAGGGGCAGTTGGAAATTCTCAACCCCTTGATGTTAGTCCCTCTCCACCAAACACTCCTTTGTTTGGTTTGTATGAGTACAGGAAACATTACAAGTGTGAAAGGGGCATTCTTGTTCCTGCCAACCTGGGCTTACATACAAATCTCTATTTCTCTAACGTTAGTGGTTTACATTTGAAGGTGTGTGTGGGGGGGAGTAAAATATGCAGGGCTTTATTTTGAATGCCCACACAACATCCAGATGATCAGAATTGTCGCAAAGTCCTCAATCTCCTCAATTGCATAGGAATGTCAGCCAGTCCATATATATTTAAATCCAGATAAATATGTCATTCCTTTGGACCAAAATAACAGCTTGTAAGTAAGCTCCCTTCTGTGTTATGTGTCTAGCAGCAGCTAGGGAAGTATGAAAGTTCCACAACGGATCTCGGGGAGGCCGAATGCCAGCACATTCGGCCCCCAAAATCGGTGGTGGAACAGCCCCCCCCGGGACGGGACTTACCTTCGGCGGATCTTCCTGGTGGCGGCGGCTCCAGCGGCGGTTCGGCAGCGGCGGCAGCAGCGGCCGGTCTTCCAACCAGCTGCCGCCGCCGCCATTTCCAGGTAAAAAAAAACAAAAACAAAAAAGTGATAGGCTACATAAAGATTTACGTAGCCTATCATGGCTAGATTTTAAAAAAACACCGTGATAGGCTACGTAAATGTTTACGTAGCCTATCACAGCTGATTAAAAAAAAAAAACGCGCATACGCAAATGGTGGCAGCCATGGGCGCTGCCATTTACGTTCTTATTTTGGCATGTCTTAGTCTACGTAAACATTTACGTAGACTAAGATGGCGAAAATAAGGGGAACGCAAAGAGTGTAGCGTCTATGCTATTTGTGTTCCCCTTATTTTCGCCATCTTAGTCTATGTAAATGTTTACGTAGACGAAGACGTGCCAAAATAAGGAACGCAAATGCGTACGCGCGTGTTGTTGTTTTTTTAATCAGCCGTGATAAGCTACGTAAACATTTATGTAGCCTATCACGGCTGACTGCAGGGACGCAAGCGGCGGCGGCTACAGCCGCCGCCATTTGCGTCCCTGCTAGCCAGCGGCTGGATGTCTGGCTGCTGGAGGAGCCGGCCGGCGGCTCCACAGAATCCCTGCGGAGCAGAGCCAGCCGGCCAGGATTCCGGGGGGGAGGAACGGAGCGCCTCTTCCCCCGGCCAGGATTCCGGGGGGAGGGACGGAACGCCTCCCCCCCAGCATCAGCATAATCCGCGGAAAGGTAAGTACCTTTCGTACATCCCGAGCAGCAGCTCATGTCAGCAAGAGCCAAGCAGAAAGCAACCCATTCTGTGAGATCTCTGCCCTTTGGAGAAGTGGCAGCCTAAACTGGATTACTGCCTACACTCTTCGTGAGTGGGTAAGACAGATGAAACAGAATTGAAGAAAACAAGGTTCTAACCCATTCACTGGATTCTACACCAACAAAAGGCTGGAGGTGCACAATTAAAGACACACTCATATTTTCCATGTGTGTATCTTGCCCAAGGGTCTTCGATCATTTGTACTGATCCATGGGGTTGGAGAGGAACGCTTCCTGCCCCATCCTGGAATAATTTTTTCTCTGAAGGTCCCCTCAAATGGTGCTATTTTGAGATTTCCTTCCACCAGCCATTGTTATTGCATAAATGAATTGCAGCTGGTTCGATACACTTGGCAAAGCTTCTCCCTCCCACTAATGAAGAAGAGTCAAAGAACTAGATATTTCTCAAGGTGTATCTTCTTTGCTTCTGGCTGCTATGCTTTACTTCATGAGCTGCTTAAAAGTGATGTTTACAAAACTAACAGCACTGTGGTGATACCTAGCAATAGATTACAAGGTATACAACATGCTTTGAACCAGAGAGGACGTATAACCAGGTGAAGACCTTTTTCCCAGGCATTTTTAGCGTTTTAGCATTCCAGTTTTTTTAGCTCTGCTATCTTAAATCTGCTATTGTGTTTGAAATACCTGCAGCACTACTACGAGGTTTTACTCTGGTTGTATTTTTATTCTGTAGTTCTAATTATATTTTATATTGTATTTTCTGTTCTATTTTTGTGGTTTTAATTTTGTGGACCGCTCAGAGAGCTTCAGCTATTGGGCGGTATAAAAATGAAATACAGAAATATTTAAGCAAGTCTGAAATCCATACACCTTTACCAAGTATCACAAAGTTCTTAGTATTTGTGGGTTGTGCAGAATAGGAAAGCTTGTAAAAAGTGTGTCATCTTTTAAGAAGTGGTAAACTTAACTAATTAGGTTGCTCTTGTGCAGTGATGGGGAAAGCACCCCACATCATTTTTAAAAAGTTTTGTGGTATTTTAAATAGATTTATGGTGGCATTCCAACATAATTGTAGTTAGAATTACAACATAAGCCTGGAAGCATCCCAATGTGTGTCTTTCTGCCATGTTCAAAGGAAGTCACAGTGGAAGACAAAGAAAACCTGGCTGTTGCCTTTTTGTTGTTGTTGTTGTTCAGTCGTTCAGTCGTGTCCGACTCTTCGTGACCCCATGGACCATAGCACGCCAGGCCTTCCTGTCCTGCGCTCTCTCCTGGAGTGTGCTCAAGTTCATATTCATTGCATCGGTGATGCTATCTAGCCATCTCATCCTCTGCCATCCCCTTCTCCTTTTGCCTTCAGTCTTTCCCAGCATCAGGGTCTTTTCCAGAGAGTTTTCTCTTCGCATTAGGTGGCCAAAATAGTTGAGCTTCAGCTTCATTATCTGTCCTTCCAATGAGCACTCAGGGTTGATTTCCTTTAGTATGGACTGATTTGACCTCCTTGCAGTCCAGGGGACTTGTAAGAGTCTTCTCCAGCACCACAGTTCGAAAGCATCAATTCTTCGGCGCTCAGCCTTCCTTATAGTCCAGCTCTCACAGCCATACATTACTACTGGGAAAACCATAGCTTTGATTAGACGGACCTTTGTCGGCAAGGTGATGTCTCTGCTTCTTACTATGCTGTCTAGGTTGGCCATAGCTTTCCTCCCAAGGAGCAAGCGTCTTTTAATTTCATGGCTACAGTCACCGTCTGCGGTGATCTTGGAGCCCAAGAAAGTAAAATCTGTCACTGCTTCCATTTTTTCCCCTTCTGTATGCCAGGAAGTGATGGGGCCAGATGCCATGATCTTAGTTTTTTTAATGTTGAGTTTCAAACCAGCTTTTGCACTCTCCTCTTTCACCCTCAACAAGAGGCTCTTTAGATCCTCTTCGCTTTCTGCCATTAGGGTGGTATTGTCTGCATATCGGAGGTTGTTGATAATTCTCCCAGCAATCTTAATTCCGACCTCTGATTCATCCAACCCGGCATTTCTCATGATGTACTCTGCATATAAGTTAAATAAGCAGGGTGACAATATGCAGCCTTGTCGTACTCCTTTCCCAATTTTGAAGCAATCGGTTGTTCCATGTCCGGTTCTTACTGTTGCTTCTTGACCCTCATACAGGTTTCTCAGGAGACAGGTAAGGTGGTCTGGTACTCCCATCACTTTAAGAATTTGCCACAGTTTGTTGTGATCCACACAATCAAAGGCTTTAGCGTAGTCAATGAAGCAGAAATAGACGTTTTTCTGGAATTCTCTTGCTTTCTCCATGATGCAGCGAATGTTGGCGATTTGATCTCTAGTTCCTCTGCCTCTTCTAAACCCAGCTTGTACTTCCGGTAGTTCTCGGTTCGCATACTGCTGAAGCCTAGCTTGTAGGATTTTGAGCATCACCTTGCTGGCATGTGAAATGAGCGCAATGGTGCGGTAGTTTGAACACTCTTTGGCATTGCCCTTCTTTGGAATTGGAATGTAAACTGACCTTTTCCAGTCTTGCGGCCATTGTTGAGTGTTCCAAATTTGTTGGCATATTGAATGCAGCACTTTAACAGCATCATCTTTTAGGATTTTAAATAGCTCAACTGGAATACTGTCATCTCCACTAGCTTTGTTGTTAGTAATGCTTCCTAAGGCCCACTTGACTTCACTTTCTAGGATGTCCGGCTCAAGTTCAGTGACCGCACTATCGTGGCTATCAGGGACAGTCAGATCTTTCCTGTATAGTTCTTCTGTGTATTCTTGCCACCTCTTCTTAATCTCATCTGCTTCTGTTAGGTCCCTGCCTTCTTTGTCCTTTATCATGCCAGTCTTTGCACAAAATGTTCCCTTGAGATCTTCGATTTTCTTGAAAAGATCTCTAGTCTTTCCCATTCTGTTGTTTTCCTCGATTTCTTTGCATTGTTCATTTAAGAAGGCCTTCTTGTCTCTCCTTGCTATTCTCTGGAACTCTGCATTCAGTTGGATATATCTTCCCCTTTCTCCCTTGCTTTTCGCTGCCCTTCTTTCCTCAGCGACTTGTAAAGCCTCATCAGACAGCCACTTGGCTTTCTTGCATTTCTTTTTCTTTGGGATGGATTTCGTTGCTGCCTCCTGAACAATGTTACGGACCTCCGTCCATAGTTCCTCAGGCACTCTGTCTATCAGGTCTAATCCCTGAAATCTATTCCTCACCTCCACTGTGTATTCATAAGGGATATGATTGAGGTCATACCTGAATGGTTTAGTGGTTTTCCCTATGTTCTTCAATTTAAGCTGAAATTTTGCAACAAGAAGCTCATGATCTGAGCTACAGTCAGCTCCAGGTCTTGTTTTTACTGACTGTATAGAGCTTCTCCATCTTTGGCTGCAAAGGACATAATCAATCTGATTTCGATATTGACCACCTGGTGATGTCCATGTGTAGAGTCGTCTCTTGTGCTCTTGGAAAAGAGTGTTTGCTATGATCAGCGTGTTCTCTTGGCAAAACTCTATTAGCTTTTGTCCTGCTTCATTTTGTACACCAAGGCCATGCTTGCCTGTTATCCCGGTGATTTCTTGACTTCCTACTTTAGCATTCCAATCCCCTATGATGAAGAGGACATCTTTTTTTGGTGTTAGTTCTAGAAGGTGTAGGTCTTCATAGAACCGATCAACCTCAGCTTCTTCGGCCTCAGTGGTTGGGGCATAGACTTGAATTATTGTGATGTTGAATGGTTTGCCTTGGATTCGTACTGAGATCATTCTATTGTTTTTAAGATTGTACCCCAGTACTGCTTTCCCCACCCTTTTGTTGACTATGAGTGCTACTCTATTTCTTCTAAGGGATTCTTGCCCACAATAGTAGATCTGATGGTCACCTGAATTAAATTCTCCCATGCCTGTCCATTTTAGTTCGTTGATTCCCAAGATGTCGATGTTCAAATCATGCCATCTCATGTTTGACCACCTCCAACTTACCTTGATTCATTGATCTGACATTCCAGGTTCCTAAACAATATTGTTCTTTACAGCATCGGATTTTCTTTTCCTTTTAGGCAGCAGGAAATTACACTTTGGGAAATATCTGTTCTATGGCATTTTCCATTTATAATATAGCCTTTAGCAAAGATTTATATCTGTCAGACTTAACTATGGCAAAAGTCTGTGCTTGCAACAACTCCAGTTTCAGCAGGACGATAAGAGAAAAGTTATACACCAATTAGATGTACTTACACAAAAACCAAGGCCTGCAACTATGAACTCGATGTTCCACAACAGCAAAAGAACAATCAAACCAAAAACAGCATGGACTACATACTATCTGATTAGTTGTTTTATGTATTTCATTTCTGAAAGCCACCTTGGGAGTGCTTCTGCCCTGAAGGGTGTCTAAGAAATGTTCAAAATATATAAAATAAATAAATAAAAATGAGCCCCATGTCCTTCTTTAGATCAGAGATTTAGGGAGAAATCCTTTGGCCCCTAGAGAGCATCTGGCAGACCGTAGGATACTTCAGAGTCCTGGAACTGAGTCCACCCCTCCCTTCACAACTGGCACGGAGAGAACCACGCCAGCTGCCTCTACAAGGTTGCAACAGCACAGCAACCTCAAAGAGGAGGGAATGGGGGCATTCCTGTGACCAGGGAGGGAACTGGGGAGGCGGGGATACAAGCTATCCTCCCTCCTTCCCCCTCCCTGGTGCTTTAACTAGACAGGCGAAAGCACCCATCTAGATGAAATACTTTGATCTGATTCAGCAGGCCACTTTTTAAGTGATGTTTGTAGGTCACTGTAGTAAGACTGAGGCTGTGTTTGGACAATCAGCACAGAGGAAGGTATCATGACTTCTCCCCCCCCCCCCATATTTGCATAATCCCCAGGCATTGTAGTGTGGGTTGGCATGTCATCCGAACCGGGAGCATGGCACTGTGCAGTGGCTTCATACCCACCCTGCAACCTCTCCTCATTGTGGGTTGTAGGGTGGGTACGAAGCCACCCCCGCCGCACTGCACACCCATTCTGGACAATGTACCAACCCACACTGCCTCACGGAGAATGATGCAGCCACAATGTGATGTGGCTGCAAAAAAAGGCAAATGCCATTTTGGCCTGCATCAATAGAAGCATAGCTTCCAAATCCCGGGGAGTATTAGTTCCCCTCTACTCAGCACTGGTAAGGCCTCATCTGGAGTACTGTGTCCAGTTCTGGGCACCACACTTTAAGAAGGATGCAGACAAACTGGAGAGGGTTCAGAGGAGGGCAACAAAGATGATCAGGGGACTGGAAACAAAGCCCTATGAAGAGACTGAAAGAACTGGGCGTGTTTAGCCTTGAGAAGAGAAGACTGAGGGGAGATAGGAGAGCGCTCAAGTATTTGAAAGGTTGTCACAGAGAGGAAGGCCAGGATCTCTTCTCAATCATCCCAGAGTGCAGGACACGGAATCATGGGCTCAAGTTACAGGAAGCCAGATTCTGGCTGAACATCAGGAGAAACCTCTTGCCTGTTAGAGCAATATGACAATGGAACCAATTCCCTATGGAGGTGGTGGGCTCTCCCACACTGGAGGCATTCAAGACGAGGCTGGACAGCCATCTGTCAGGGATGCTCTGACTTGGATTCCTGCATTGAGCAGGGGGTTGGACTCGATGGCCTTGTAGGCCCCTTCCAACCCTACTATTCTATGCAAATGGCAGTCATACACAGGGGTGGAGGGAGAAGCCACAATGGCTTCTTTCCCTAGCATTGAAATGACAATGAAATGACATTCATTGTCATTGAAATGACAGAATCTTTTTTTAAGACCCAAAAACCTTTCTGTAACAGCTGGAAAAGGTGTGGATAAGGGCAACCAAAATTATCAGGAGTTTGGAGCACTTACTTTCCCTGTCAGCATTTCAGACAGCAAATTCTGTTATATTTTCCACATGTGGTCTTTTAAAGGTAATAGGCTCTAAGTTAATGTTGTTCTGACTTTACTATTAATAGTTGTAGTTTATGGTGCACAGCTTGTATTGTACAGCTTTTTGTAGTTCATGTATTTTATTTTTATTTTGATTTATAGATTGCTTAAAGTACTCATTGAGCGGAGGGGCAACCTAGAAATATTCTAAGTAAACACTCTTTGCTCCTTCCCACCCTGCCCTCTTCCCCACCCCAGCACACCCTACTGTGTCTTGTTGATCGACTCCTGCTTGAAGCTGCTTTGTGAAGGTGTCCCAAGAATGGGAAGGTGCTAAATGGATGGCAAGGGTAGGGTAATTTGGCATTAGCACAAGTCACTTACTCCATGGTGGTTACTGAACAAGGAACACTTCTCACAATAATGCCACACAGAATACACACAAAGGAGGTAAGGTAATAGTATCAATATGTAATAGCTTATAACACAACTTTTATTAGAAAAGTTATACATAACAGCAACTATTTTCAAGAATATTAACCTTGAAAAGCAACAAAAACAGACTAACAAACTTTAACAAGAAACTAATGACCTTCTCTACAATTAAACATTCAAGTTATCTACAATGTTTCTTTGTACAAAGGAGAAAATCATGGTTGTACAGGCACATCATGTCAAAAATAAAGCTGCAGTAACTATTTTATACAATTAACTTTCTTAAAGATTATTAAAACATGTTGCAAATTTTAAAACATTCACATAATTTTACACTTGGGTATGCACTGAAATCTCAATCCCAGAAGAGAATCATTTCACAAAAGTGCCAACGTTTAAAATCAGAATCTTTAGTAATTTCACTCTAAGAAATGTTGACATATCCATCAACACATGTTCACATGATTTCTGGTATGGACTGGTCATAATAAAGCCTTTATTTTTAAAAAATAGTAAACCAAATTGGAGGTCATTTGCAAAGCTATTCAGTGACCCATGAGTGTGCTTTATTGGAAAATACAGTTACAAAAGCTGTAAAGGTCACTGGTAGTCTATTAACACTTATTACACAACAAGATTATGTTCGATAAATGCAAGTTTACCTGCCTCTAAAATATACATCTGTAGCTTGCTGTCCTTTCAGGGCCAGTGGTGTCCCACAGTTATTTATTTTACAAATGCAACTTACTCAAACTCTGAGAGCCATCCAGCTACCAAATTGCTTGTAATCTAGAAGAATGACATTTCTATAAAGCCCTAAAAATATAAATGGTCAAGAGGTTTAAATTCAGAGAGAGAGCGCGCGCGCGCGAGCGCTGTTGTAGGTGGTGCTTAATAGTAGAATGATTCTGTCCTCACAACTACCCGTTATCAGAAGTGAACTGCCTTGAGAAGGAATGGAATATCCAACACTAGAATTTGTCTCCTGCACTTAAACAAGTGTTGATAAAAAACAGTATTTTCCAAAAGCCATCCTTTTACATTTAGTCCCAGAGCTGTGAGCTGCTTAAGCCCTATTACAGAGATACCATGGCACAGCAAGGACTCCTGCCAGGCACTAACATTCATATTGGCAGCTCCAAGACCACCATCAGAAGTAGGAAGATGATAAACACTGACAGAAGTTTGGGGCAGGAAGAATTCATTACTGTGCGGGAGAGAAAGCACATTTTAGACATGTTTGGCAAAAACTGTAACGAGAGAATAGGTTGGCCATTTTAAGTCTTCTGAAGTTGGTTAAACAGCATTCTAATTTCCTAAGCAGATAACTGTAAAACAATGTATTAGTTACATGCAACCATATTGCACACATCTGTTCTGAATTGTTTGTTTTTAAAAAACACTCTTTATATGGTCCTTGAGTCACTTTCTGTCATCTCTGCAACTGGAACTCAAGTGACCCAGTGCCAAAGAGTTACTAGAAATGCAAAAGTGGTAAAATGTAATAGAAAAACCCCCAAACACAAAAGTCAATGGCTGTACAGACAATGAAATCTAGATTTCTTCTTTTGTGGGCCCTACACATGGAACAATGTGTAAGCGCTAATGATGCCAACTATACAGTAAGCCAAACATTCAAATAATATGGAATCTGGGACCAGGAGTTGCAATGATGTCACTGTACGGCTCTTCCTGTGTCAGCTCTATAGCTTGCTGCTTTTTAAGTACCAAGAAACTGTAGAATTTTGCTGCTGCTTGTTTGCGGTTTGTATTCCTACACAACTCAAGCAAACTGATGGATTCTGCTCCAGTCTTGGCAAGAGCTCTCTGGAAAAAACAAAACAGAAAATGGTTAGTTGTCATCATTTCTGAGCTCATTCTGAATATGTACTGGCGTAAGGCAAACACAAATGAGCTTACCAGCTCATCTCTGGTGAGATCCCCTGCCATTCTACAAGGCCTGAAAAGGATGGTTCTCCCTAACCTCATGCTGAGCTCTGGAAATTAGAGCAAGGTGTTCCTTGCTCCTTTCTGAAGCTCTTCTTTCAATTCGTGCTCGTAGCTGGAGACGAGGGCAGGGGTTTTCCCTGTAATGAATGCCAGGCTTTGGATGTGCTCAGAGCCCCTCCAGAACTCAGTGCAATGTCACAGTTAAGACCCCTTCACCTCAGGTGAGGACTGGTACTGAGAACCAATTTTGGCTGCCTACTAAAGCCGGTGAAGATACGTGGCTCCCTAATTAGTACAGAAGCCAAAACATGATCAAGTAAAAACACAAGCAGCAAGGAGGGGAGAGATGATCAAATATTCTACAGAAGAAACATGCAAGTCGTTGTAAAAAAGGAATACTGCCTCCCTACATCCACACACATGAGCCTCAAACAACAAATTCTAATACCCCATTTGGTTGGTTGCATTCAGAAGCTTCACTACTGCATGTGGAAATGAACAAGAAAACCCCTTCTTATTTGGGAGCCTTTCAGAGCTTTAGATCTGGAAACAATCTGAATTCCTAGATGATAAAATCTCTAACTAACAAGTTTAAGGAATTAAGTGTTCCTGACTAGGTTAGGAGATCTCCTCCACCAACTAAATTCCCTACAGTAGCTGTTGCTAGGGGACAACCAAGGGGAGTGCTGGTGCCTTCATGCAAGCATCTGGCTGGTCAGTGTTGGGACATTCAGATATGTGGTGTCTGTAGACAAGCCAGATTTGAAAGTAATTTCCAAAAAAACAATTTCATACCTGAAGACCATGAAGCATCTGCTGAGTTCTCTTGTTCCATCGTCTTTCTTCCTGATCCTGGTCACCTCCTGTACCATCTTCCTCCTGCAGCCAGTCACATTGCTGGGTTAAAAGCTCACTTAAACCATGGTTTCATTTGTGCACGTCGCTGTCAGCCTCAATTCCCACCACACCCACCCCTCACACATAAATTGGAAATAGTTATTCAGGGTTGTTATGGAGGTTCAGCAACCAGTAGTGTAAAGCACTTTGCAAAATATATTTTCTACCTTAGCAGCAGGAAGAGGAGGAAACAAGAGGTTATAACTATAGGTTTTTCACAAAGCAGGGAAAGGAGACACATTAGATTTTACAAGTCAGCATGGTGCTGCTGCAGCTCCATTCAAATTGGATGACATGTACATGCTTTCCTCCTTAACAGGGCATGGACTAACAGTTCCAATTCCATTACTAAAACAAGAATACATTAAGTAGTTATCATGCCTCAATAATCTAAGCTTCATGGATTATCTTTATATGTTTCTTCCTTTGAATGCAATTATTGCAAATACTTTTGTAGGGTTCAACTGAGGTATTCCTAGTTCTATGCAGTAAGTGCTTAAACACACCCTGAGAATGCAATACAGATTTTTCTAGCTTGTACAGAGAACAATACCTCAAACACCATAAAATGTGCAAAATTTCTGTGCCCATAATTAGTTTGAATGAAGCATCTTAAAAAAATATCCCTGAATTTCAACCCTTTTCACAGCATATGAGTTGCACTTTTCCATAGGGAACACACCACACCATAAGGATCTGTACATTTTTGAGAGGGGTTCGATTTTTATTTTAGGCACTGAGACAGACAACTACCCATCCAAAGATCTTAAAATAACAGTGAAGATAGCATAGTAATGTTGTTAAAGAAACAAAGATGGTAACGAATTTGACAGCCACAAAAGGTGTGCATAGCAGATTTTTTAAAGAGCAGGGCACCTTCTGTTTCAGAATGGTTTATAAATAATTTGTACCATTGATAAAATGATATAAGGAACTGCACTGAAGTGCAAAACAGATACATTTTTTGGAAAATGGACTGCAGTAGTGATGTTTTGGACTAGTAAGTCTCAAGACCATGTCCATCCTTACATTAAGGATTTTACAACATTAAAACGTTGTATTTGTCTTGCAGTATTTTCTACTTTTCTAATTTTTTAATGACAGTTAACTCCCTTGATTTGCACTTGATGCATTTTTTCAAGTATTCGTGAAAAAGCAAAGTGCAGCAACTGTGAAAAAGGCAAAATCCATGTTAGGGATCATTAATAAAGGGACTAAAAATAAAAGTGCTAATATTGTAATGTCATTATACAGATCTATGGTGCAACCATACTTGGAATACCATGTACAGTCCTGGTTGCCACATCTCAAACTGGATATTGTAGAACTGGACAAAGTGCAGAAAAGGGCAACCAAAGTTAAAATGGGATTAGAGCAACTCCCATCTGAGGGAAGCTTAAAATATTTGGGGCTATTTGGTTTTTTAAAAGTGAGGGGGGTGGAAACATGACAGAGTGTATAGAATTATGCACGGTGTGGAAAGAGAAAGGTTTCACCACATCTCTCATAATACTACAACCCAGGGTTATCCAGTGAAACTGAATGTTGGGAAATTCAGGACAGATAAAAGGAAGTTCTTCACGCAGTGCATAGTTCTGAAGTTGTTTTTAGCTGTTTAAATTGTTTTTAAATTTTGTGCATTTAAATTTTTAAACATTCTTTTATCTTGTGAATTGTTGTGAACTGCCCAGGGAGCTTCAGCCACTGGGCAGTAGAGAATTAACAACAACAACAACAACAACAACAACGGCATTTGCTTCCACAAGATGTGGTGATGGCCTCCAATATAGGTCGGTTTAAAAATGGATTAAATTCATGGAAGGCTATTAATGGCTACTAGTCATAACGGCTATATGCTACCTCCAGGATCAGAGGCAGCATGCCTCTGAACACAAGTTGCTGGCGAACAATAACAGAAGAGGTCTGTTGCCCTCATATCTTGTATGTGGGCTGCCCAGGGGCATCTAGTTGGCCACTATGGGAAACAGGATGCTGGAGTAGATAGCCCTTTGGTCTAATCCAGCACGACTCTTCTTACATTCTTAATCCTATACATGTCTACTCAAAGCTAAGCCCCACTGAGGCCAGTATGAATTATTCCCAGGTAAGCAAGTGTAAGATTGTAGCCTCAGTTATTTGGATTACAAATCTCTATACATCTTGCTCCCATGGAAGAAGTTATTAGCTTTAATTTCTGTTCAAGGTTTCTCTTAGCGATAGACTCCTGAAAATGTCTGGCCTGGCAACTGCAAACCAAGAGGCATAACCTCTTCCACACTGTCCAAAAGAAGTCAATGAATGCAAATTTGGGGAAGGGGGAGGAAAGAACACATGAGCAAGAGAGGAAGAAGGGGCCAAGCCTCCAGCAAAAGCAGTGGTTGACAACAGATTTAAAGGGGTTCAAAGGCAAATATCTGAACTACCAACAGCACTCTGCAACTTGCTCTAGCCCAGCTGAGAAATCATCATCATGCAAGATAACTGAAGCCAAATACACAAATTTTGAAGTGTAATCATCTTCTGTATCTGCAGAAACTATTAAAACAAATCCAGCTAAAGAACTGTGCAAGATCCTGTTTCTGCATGTTTAATTCTAAAACAAAGATACAAAGTAGGTAATGTGATACTTTTGGGGAGAAGATCTGGAACAAATATATGAAAGTGTTCAATTTCTAGAGGCCATTTAATTAATTGAGCCAAAACAATTCCAAGATTTCCCCAATAGATGTGTTGCATTATCATTATAAAATAATTCGGTGCCTTACCTCTTCCTCCTCTTCTTCCTCCTTTTCCTTTTCTTTTTCCTTCTCTTTCTCAGGCAAAAGCTCCAGTTCTGGAATTAACTGGCAGATGTTTTGAGGCTCTTCTGGAGGCAATTCCACAGGTGGCATTTCTATTTGTTGTAATGGTTGAGACTGAAGACACAGACATTCAAGTTGAAACAACTTAAACTAGGTCAATAGTAATTACAGATATCAGAGTTGATAACGTCTTAATTAAAAACTCTAATTTTTCAAAAGCCTCATATACTTACTGCGTTACACAGTATTCTAGTAAAATACATCCACATTTGTCAAAATCTATTCAAGAATTTCACTAGCATTCTCCTTCAATGTCTAATTTGTTATCAGACGAATTCTTTGGAGAATATGCTTTGAATTATTGCCAAGGATAACACAGACTGAGATAATCGTACACTGTAAAAATCCATTAAATTGCCCAATGTGTTGGTACAAGACCAATCTGCTGGGCAAGCTGACATACGCTGGCATTCTATTGGAGCATGATGTTATCATAACGTTAATTTAAGTAGCCATCTTTCTGTAGAAAGAATGGCTATTTGAACCCACTGTGACTAGTCTTTCTTCAGTTAAAGGTGATATTCTCAGGTGGAAAAAGGAGCCATGTTATATTTTACAAAAGGGTAGATATTTCATTATTTGGACTAAGAGCTAAAAGGTACTTCTATTTGTATCAACTATCAAGTACACCATTAGAGAATATTCTGAAGTGCCCAGCTCTGAATCTACACTGGTTTCCATTCCACACAGAAGTGCTGCCTTTGACTTAAGCCCTAATCGTCCAGAGCCTTGTGCTTTTTACAGGCCACTTTCTTCCGTACGTTTTATCACAACCCTAAGGGTAACAAAAAGACTTCTCACAGTATAATTATGCACCAAGTTTTGAGTGTCAAGTGCATACAGAGAAGAACATTACATCACTCACAGGTAGCACAGGTTCTGGTTCCACTTGTGCAGCCTTTCGCTTTACACCTGTCTGAGGTGGAGGCGGTGGCATGACCGATTCATCCAAGTTGGTCCTGCTACCTTCCATCATGGATTCCTGAAGGCGACTTGGCTCTTCCAAAATAGGCTCATCTGTTGCACAAAATTATTGATGAGTGACTACTCAGAGTCATTAAGAGTCCACTTCCCTTTCTATACTTTAAGAGCATTGCAGATTATTCTACTCCCAGGGGAAAGGAGGACCCAAATACTAAACACATGCCTTTTCATTACTAGAGCATTGTTTTTCTCTAAATATAGACGATACCAATATAGCAGCTACTAGTTTTGAGCTCTAAGCTTTTAAAGTACTTATTGACATCCCTACCAGTCAAAATGCATGCCATTAAAGCACAAACCAATAACATTGCGCTGTTGTTCCTCTCTGGGCACTTCTGGATTCTCAAAGTCTTTAAGGAATTCATCCAGGTTGTCAGCTTCCCCACCTTTCCTCCTCTTTCTAAGATCTTCTGGTACAAGAGGAGTAAGACAGCGAGTGAAAAGCTACAAGTAAAGCAAAGCAAGTTATATAAACAGCGAAAAAACAGCCTTCAGAATAGCCTCGTTAGCTGCCTTATAAATAAGATGACTAGAAAACTCAAACCCCAAAATTATAGAATTGATAACTACTAAAAAGGTAAAGGTGTCCCCAACCAGTCGTGTCCAACTCTAGGGTGTGGTGCTCATCTCCATTTCTAAGCCGAAGAGCCAACGCTGTCCGAAGACGCTTCTGTGGTCATGTGGCCAGCATGACTGAACACCGAGGTGCACGGAACGCTGTTACCTTTCCTGCCGAAGCAGTACCTATTTATCTACTTGCAATTTCTTGCTTTCGAACTGCTAGGTTGGCAGAAGCTGGGACTGAAGACGGGAGCTCACTCCGTCACGCAGCACTCGGGTCTCGAACTGCTGTCCTGCCGACCTTCCGGTCTGCAGTTCAGCGTCTTAATCACTAAGCCACTGCGGCCCCTTGATAACTACTACAATCTTGCTATTTGCAATATGTGATATGTTATAACACTCAGTTTAAGGTATCTGCTATTTATCTAATTAACTATTTTAAAGTAAAGTTCTCAAAGTTTGGTTCACCTTCAACAGTCTGTTATTCCACAGAGGCTGAGCAGGAAGAGAGAAAAGTTTTTCAACACCCCCAGTCTCTTTCCACATCATTAACTTCTTAGTAGGAGGTGCCAAATCCAGTGTAGTGACAATATCAGAGTAATCACTTAGTTGGGCTCTGATAGTCTTGCTGTCCAGTTCTTTCACACTGTCTACAATCAGCTTCCGCTTCCTCTTTGCCTTGGTTTCCTTAACTAGTTAGGGGGGAAAATATGTTAAAACCACTGGACATGATAAAGGTATTCATATTTAGAATTCAGTCACAGCATTTACAATTTTTAGTATTTTTTAGAAACATGTTTTTATTTTAGAGTTATCCACTCTAAACTTGGATATAACATGAATTTGCTAAAAAGGGTGGCACTTTATTTTACGGTAGCTGGATCATCTGTGTTCCAAGAGATTCATTCAAGAGATCCAAATCCTAGAGCCTTTGCTTTATGAATGCCCCCCCCCCCCATGGGTCTGACCCCCTTTGGGGGACATTTTAATTGCCATTAGCAGTGTAGTCAATTATTTGCGCCATGTGACTGAAACCTGCTTCAGGAGGAGCTTCAGAAGCTGCAGTGGAAAGGGAAGGCAGTAAGGGTACCAGTATGTAAGTGGACACTGGCCCTTTGGCGTCGGGCCTATATTAACAGTATTTGTTTAGCCAGACACTATGACAGAAGATTATACTGTTGTGAACTAACATTCCATGTAATGCTCTGCTGCTATAAGAGGGCCAAACAAAACTCTTTGTAGGAACATGTCAGAATAACTAGAGGGACATGTCAGGAAAAATAAATAATTCCAAATTTGAACAGTTATGTCATATTTATCCAGACGTTTTATGTAGCGTTGTTTTAAAACAACCAGAATATATTGTGCTGATATTGCTGTTTATATACCACAGAGAGAACTTAGGTTTTAAAATTATGCTATAAATATGCAATATTTCCAAGTTAATTGTTTTTTATTAAAGTGAAAAACAGAGAGAACTTATTTTAAGTAAGTGAGAGACTTTTCTAGCAGAAATGTTTTCAGGTACAAAATATATTAAAATTGCTTATTTACCTGTTATATCAATAGGCTCTAAAGCAAATGCTTCTTCTTCATTCGGAACCAGTGTTGTCTGATCAGTCATAGTTGGTAATGGTTCAACTGGATCTACCGAGTCTGGGCTATCTGGTCCACCCACTGTGAATCAAAGAGTTACAATATAACTGTCCTAGCAAATGCTAGGTTACTGCTAAAATATTAAATACAAGTGGAGCCATACAACAAAATTTCACAGTAGGGACTACTTCTGTTCAGGGTCCAGCCACACCATTCCAATTCCCCTCCCCACCCAAAAACAGCCCGTCAGCATTCCATTCCCACTCATGACCAGAATTAGTCTGCATTGGCCTGTTCTGGGGGATGCTTTTTCATTTAGGGCTGGGGTGGACACACTGCTACCCAATTCCAATCCCATTAAATGATCTGATTTCTCTATTGATGTCTATGGATAGCTCTCTATTCCATCCCTAGTGAGATTTTAAAACAGCTTCTCAGGATGAACCAGGAACCAACCTATCCAGACAACGAGAGAGTTTTCTCCCATTTTTGCATATCTCCAAGTCTATGCTTCCCTTTTCCAGCCACTCCATTCTATTCTCTTTCCACATTATTGTCATAATAACCACTGAGTTATTATGGGGCGGCGGGGGGAGATGTCATCCCCTTAGATGTTTTGTGTGTTTGCAAACTTTGGTAACAGCAGACTTGGGGTTAACCCCAATCTTGTGCATGGGTGGTGCAGTTTTGGCTCCAGCTCCATAAGCAAGGAAAGACTTGAATCAGTATTAGTATATATGATCACAAGCAGAAATGCAGAAAACAGGGGGAGGCAACCTGGTGTCCTCCAGGTGTTTTGGATTACATCTCACATCAGCCCCAACCAGCAGTCAATGGACAGGGATTATTGGAGCTGTAGCCCAAAACATCTGGAGAGCACAGGGTCCTACCACTGGCACAGAAGTTCACACAACTATACCCATTTCCAAATGCCCCCAAACATACCATCCTCATGCTACCCGTCCCATGTGTATTTACACACCCCATTCACTGCATTCTCACGCTCCCACATAATGTGCTTTGGATAGGTAACTGATGTTTTGGGAGCACAGGGACTTGGGGTTAAGCAGAAGGCAACTAAGACAAACAATGGAGCTTATTTGTAACCCTCTATTCAAATAGACACCCAGCTCTATTTTCCATTGGGGAAAATGCCCACTAGTGCTAGCAAATTTGTTTTTGACACAGGGGAAGGAGGGGAGAGATAGGAGCACTTTCTTCTGAGTCTCCAGGATTTGACTGTATAAGCCTTGGCCACAGGATATAATATACACTTTGACAAATCTAAAATAATGTGGATATAGGCAACATTGCATCAACAGCATATATTTTCTATATATGCTTTCTATGCTTAAAAAGAACGAATTAAACACTCACTCGAGACATTATCATCATCATCCAGATCATCATGAGGAGGTTGCTCAGGCATCATTACTCCCCCTTCTGAAAGGGCAGGTGGGTCATCAAATATGCCTCCTTCATTGTTGCTGAGAAGTTTGTCATCTGAAATTGGAGACAAGCGTCATATCATAATGTAACAATGCCCAACACTTACAGTATTAGAAGTACACAACATGTGTTTCTTTTATAATCATGCTCTGTCAAGCCAGGGTTCAGAGAAAGAATAATTCATGTGGTTCAAGTTATCTAGTCCAGCACACAAATCGTTCATGCACAGCTGAGGGCTAATGGCTCTATCACATTAAAGCATCCTGAGGCTGGTTTCAGACAATCAGCAGAGAAAAGAAGCCATAGTGGCTTCTTTTCCCCACCCTGCGCGTGCCACTTGTGCACCTGCCATTTCCCTAATTACCCTTGCTGAGGTGGGGGTGGCTTCCAAACTACCCTGCAACTCATGGCTTGTTGTAGGTAAATACCCACAGCACATGGGGCAGGGAAAAGAAGCCATGGTGGCTTCTTTTCCTCTGCTGGTCGTTTCAACTTTTCTGACCAATCTAATCATTAACTTAGCAACATTTTAATGAAGAAAGCTTTGAATCTAGGGGCTTCCACTTTTAGCAGGACTTGAGACCCTAGAAACTCACTGTCTGAACTAGATGGACAAATTCTCTGACCTAGTAGAAGACAGCATCCTATGTTCCAAAGTATGTACTCTACTACTGAGCTATAGTCCTTTTCCCCATGGAGTTATATTCTTAAAGCATACCAAAAATACCCTATAGGACAGGCTATTTTAAAGACGTCTACTCAGCATCAAAGATTGTTTGAAACAAGGCTACCAACTTGAAGACATGAAAACACAAGACAAATCTACCTCAGGTGTAGGGGTTAGAGCAGGGATGGGCAACACACGGTCCAAGGGCTGCCTGTGGCTCCCCATAGCCTTGAACATTATGACACACAGCGGCAGAAAAACAAAACAGTCAGGGCTTTGCTGCCAAAGTTCAGTGGCAAGCTGCTACCAAGACTCAAATGTGCCAAATTTAGCTTGTTTTCAAGCTAAATATGGCCCTTTGGCGTCTCCATAGCAGTTTGCTGCTGAATTTTGGTGGCAAATGGGGGGGGGGGGGTTTACTCCAGGTTACAGTGTGGACTAGGACAGGGGAGACCCAGGTTCAAATCTCCACCCAGCCATAAACCTCACTGGGTGACCTTGGGCCAGTCACTACCTCTCAACTTACCACACAGGACTCTTGAGATAAAAAGGGAGTGGGAGAACCAAGTACGCCACTTTGAACTCCTTAGAGAAGAGGCATTTATTTATAAAAGCAATAAATAAAAATAACGGTCATGGGAAAAGACTGAGTTCTCTATACTCTAAACTCTTGACACTTTTTTTTGAAGGCAATTGAGATCATTTTGTTATAAGCTGGGAGAAGGAAGGCCCATCATTTAATACCCATGTCAAGCACACTTTTGAAATATTGGGTTTATTCCAAAAAGTTGAATAGAGGTCAATTTAACATTTTGGTGTGAGGGTATGTTACCTCGACCAACTCCTCCCTCATGTTGCAACCCCTCACACCAAATCCAGTTCCTGAGGCGCTGCGATGTGCAAGTCAGGGTGGGAAAGCCCCATTCCACAAGCAAAGTTCCACTAATGGTTTACAGGATCCAAGCCATTGTTTGGGCAGAAGCTTGGTGTCTCAAATATCTCCTCAGCTGGCGTCTCAACTGAATACTGGCTGCCACAAAACACTAAAATATAATCAAAGCAAAGAATGCAACCACACACGTTCATGTGTAGGGAGGAAGCAAGTCATAAGTTAAAAAAAAATTCTATCCACTGCTGATGTGTCCAGAGTTCAAACACTACATGCACACACACCCCACTAACTCATCTCTCTATCAAAGACAAGATACTTCCCTATCCTAAAACCAGTATTATTTTATTCAGAACAGTCAACTCTAACTTAATCTCAATAGTCCAGAGAACTTCAAAGATAGATCCACACCTGTAACCTATGAACAAGGGTGTCATTGCTAGAAATACTGAATATGGCACCATGGAATCTACCTGTTGGGTGGAAAAAGCCATTCAGAGATCATATATAAAACCTGAGCCCTGTTATCTTCAGTACTGTAAGTCAAGTGTCCTGTCATGCGTAAGGGGCGTCTTTGAACTTTGGGACAGAAAAGTACATTAAATGATACATCAGGAGAGTGGATCCCCATCCCCAAGGAAACACAGCCCCATTGGTTGCTAATGCCACAGTATCCAATGTAAGTAGTTAGTCCTCTACAGTAGTATTTCTTCAACCCAGAGTAATATCCTAACTCATTTAGGATACACCAATTTCACATTCCAAGTTAGCCTTAGCACCCCAGGGCTTGGGAAAATAAGTGATATTGCCAAGAAGTTCAAACAAGCTTTAAGGTTTAGAAACCATATTGCCTTTAAAGGCAACATCCATGTAGGATTAAAACAGACTAACACAAATACTCCTCTAGAAACTGTTACCACAATTGCCTTAAATTATGTAGGGCAAAGTATGAATTTCCATCATACCTAGGATTCCACCATCATTTCCCTCTCCAAAATTGTCATCCTTGTACTGATCTTCATATTCCAAGTGATTAGATTTTTCATTAAGATGGCTGGTGCTCTGCTCAGGCTCCAATAGAAGGTTGGAAGCACTAGTACTATCCAGCATGTCATCCGGAAATGCACTGTCTTCTCTCATCATTTCACGGTCATCCATTCCAAAGTCACCTATTAAGATTATTTATCATAAATGCAAAAACCTGAGATTGAGGGTATCTTTCAGACAGCTAATTTTATAGTTATACTACTAGTTGTACTACCATTGAACATGTTCATAGATACTCTTAATATGAGTTGAAATTGGCCAAACGTTTAAGCAATCACTTGTCTTAGCTCATTTATTGTTACTCATCTCTCATATATCCAAATATTTGACTAATATGTGGTTGCCTCACAAAGTCTTTTCTTTGGGATCCATGAATCACATTAGAAAGGACAGGCTGCAGTAACTAAAATATGAGTTAGGTATGTGAGGTTTGTAGAATAAAACAAGTTCAAGTGTCCATCAAGACCTGTATGCAACATACACACACAAAACTACTGGTGAAGTGTTTTATAATCTATAGAAGTATGAAAGCTTGTCGAAGGTATCTAGTCATGTATAAAACAGTATGGAAGTATATCACCCATGTGGCAATGCTAGTGTCAGAGAGAGCAATCCTATCTGGATTGACAGTCACCTGTGAGCCCGGGGGCGAACATCTATCCAGTACAGGGCAGGAGGAGTGGTGAGTAGCAGATCTCCTCCTCGCCCCCCCCCCCCCGCTTTCATGCAGCACGTGTCATACTGGCATTTCTGACCTCCCCACCCCGGAACACCCCATTTTCACTACTCCGCACTATTCTTACAAGCACAAGGCCAATCCATGCTGCCTGCGAGGTGGTGCGGGAGGGGGTGGGGATCAGTTCTCTGGGAACTGACCTTGGAGCGCAGACTCTGAGTTTGGTTCCCTGGAACCAACCTATCCTATGGCCATCTAGCCACTGACTAGCAGTCATAGGATTGTGCCTTAACTATAGTAGTATAATAACTGCAAAATACATTAGGTAACAATTGTGTTTTACCAAAGTCATTTTCCTGAAGGATACTAATGTTGCCCACTTCTTCTCGCATTGTAATTTCTTCCACTCTGCTTTGGTTCAAACTGAATTGCTGAGCCACATCAATATCACTTTGAAAAAAAACACACACAAAAATTGAAACCACCCCAAAAGACATTTAACAGATGATGATAATAATGGTTATAGAAAATCATTCTGCCAAACAAATGAATAGTATGAAGTCTTACTTTAGCTCCACAAATGTTTGTAAAAGTAACTACATATATTTTTGATGCAACTATTTACATTTTCTTGCATGCTTCAAAGATACATTTTGAAATCAACATGGGCTGCAAAACACAGAATGTTAGAATCACAGAATAGTAGGGTTGCAAGGGGCCTACAAGGCCATCGAGTCCAAGCCCCTGCTAAGTGCAGGAATCCCAGTCAGAGCATGTTATGTACCAGATAATTCTTACCACTACAGCATGTGTTTTAGAAAAGTGGTAGCTATCCAACACTGAAAGTCAAAGGCAAATGAAGTACATGCACTGCAGTTCACAGGATTCAGAACGTGATCATTATGATCAGCCGTCCTCAAAGCAATATGCTGTGTATCTTATTGGATTCAAGTGCTTACAGCAGACATTTTGCAGCTTTCCAACCAACACAGGGCCCATTTGTTCACAGTTTTGTTTTGGTTTTACAAACAAGCATAACCATTTTAGAAAGCAATCAGAAGACAAAGGAGCTTACTCTAAATCTGGCAAGGGTTGGTCAAAATCGTGAAATTCTTCAGGTAAGGTGATAGCATTATAAGCAGCTTCTCTATTTTCCTCAGGCAAGTCAACTACACCTGAAAAAGAGATGTTATTTATTCATAAAGTGATTGTTTAAAAGGAAAAGCAATCGTTGCAAAACCTTAAAAACCACCACATTTACTGTGGCGTGAGTTTTGTAGCCAATGAACTATTCCATCAGATGGAATTGAACCTCTTCTTTCAAAAATAAGTTTTTACAAAAATTATTCTGTGGCCCCACAGTCTATTAAGTGGGTCCATAAACATGATTTTAAAGATTCAGCATGGGACACCTCCTATCACTCAACCCACTGACTTTATTTGTGTGGATACATAAGGGAGATACAAGGAGAGCACATTAACACAACTGCCTCAGGAGAATTTCAGTATCTAATTAGCACATGCTCTTTAAATAATGGTATTAATTCATTAGGAGTTACTGAGTAACGTTTAAGTTAAGAAATGTATTTATGTCCCACTGTATTCAATGGGCTTTACTCCCAACCATGAATGCACAAGAATGTAGTCTTTAAAATGATATGAGAAGAGAGATGGATAAGGAAAAATGCTTTCTTTATTAGAAAAAAATGTAAAACGCGTTGGTATGTTGATACAATAGCAAACTACATTGCAATTTGCTATTTGCGCAATAGCAGTAACTTTGCAAAAAGCAAGTATGCAGCAAATACCTGGACGGAAAGCCATCTTGATCTTAATGAACGCCTCATTGCAGTCTGCAAGGAGGTATTTAGCTTTCCTGTGGTAGATTCTAACAACTCCCAGTAAAAGATGTCCTGAAGTTCGAAGAGCCATCTTCACCTGAAAAGTTATTTATAATTAACATGTAACAATCAATCATACCTGACAAAGAAACAGTTTATATGGAAGGAAGGTAACCCTTCAAACTCACAAATCAGAAGTATTTTTTACTATTAGATTAATCAGAATGAGAAGTACTTTGCGAAGCCAACATTTCTGCACCTCCAAAACCATGATATGCTATTTCTGGTTTTTTAAAAAAAAATCATCCAATTGTGATAATTTGTATTATACCCCCAATTCCTTTATCAATATTTATTATGGGCTCATAAATGTAAACAGTCACTCACTTGCGGCAACCATCATTTTCAGGCAAACTGGTAGGGAAACATCTGTAGATGAATTCTACCCAACCCCTCAACTAGACTATAAATGTAACTCAGACGACTTTGAACTGTTTGCGTGAGCTGGTGGGCTAGTAAATTTGTAGACTTATTTTCACAATCATCATTACTACTTTTACTTTTTCGTGAAAGTATATATTTTTGAAAGATTGCAATACGGCTTTTGGCAGATACCTCCAGAAGAGAATCAGTACCTGAACTACAGAATTATGAGAGTACTTCTTAAGACAGCCAGTTTCTACTGTTCTAGGTCATGCTTTACATGATGTCACCTTGCCAGGCTGTTGACATAACTGGCACACTTTACTGAACACAAAATGGAGCATAATACTCAGGGTTTCAAATGTAAAACTATGCAACAGTATCAACAGAAAGTAAACTAAGCAATTCAAACACAGTTGAGTGTCTTACGCAGGAACACAGGCAGCTGCCTTATACTGAGTCAGACCACTGGTCCGTCTGGCCCAGTATTGTTAGAACTGACCGGCGGCAGTTCTCGAGGGTCTCAGGCAGGAATCCTACCTTACCCGGAGAAGCCGGGGATCGAACCTGGGACCTTCTGTATGTAAAGTATGTGCTTTATCACACTGAGCTATGGCCCCTACATATAGGATCAATTGCTCAATTCTATTTAAGGAAAGACAGTTGGAATGGCTCATTTTCAATATTTCAGATGTTATTTTCTGCGCAGATTCTTACTGTTTTTATTGTTTTATTATGTAATCCAACCAGAGATCTGACTTTTTATATTATATAAAATATAATAATAAAATACAACAATTTCTAGCCATGATAGCTAAATGGTATCTCTTGATAGAAGCAACACAGTCCTGAATTTCAGACACTGTGGGCAGATGGCTTTCTCCTATCTGCTTCATAACTGAGCTTGAGTGCCAAGGGGCATCTGGCTGGCTGCAGTTGGAAACAAGACCCGGCCTAAATATACCTTGGTCTGATCCAGCAAAGCAGTTTTTATGCTGCGTTCAGTGATGCAATAATTGAGTGAATGTGTGCTGGTGTATCAACTTTTCTTACATCACCACAACGCAGAAGCCTATTACCTTGAAATAAAACATAATCATAGAAGTAATACCTTAGGCGAGATGATGCTCTCCACACTGCTTTCCAAATTGCATTCAAACACATGGGCTTTGGTTAGCTTCTTATCCCAATGGGCCGCCAGCCAGATTTTGGCTAGCGGCCCTCGCTTGCTCAGGACAAAGTGAGCGTAGAACATTGTTCCGACGGTCTATGCAACAACCTGTAAGAAGCACACGTTCGTTCAATGAATATGTAACACGCTTATAGAAATCATTCTTGCAAGTAATTTTGTATAATGTAATTTTTGTGTTTGCCAGCCAGGGAATGGCATGAGTTTCTGCCTATAGAAGGCCAATCCTCGAGTAAGATTTTCAAACAACACTTAGGAGCAAGCAGAGCGTGCTCTGAAACCACCAAGCCCTGTAACCAGGAGCACTGATGTGCACAGGAATGTCAGGTAACAAACTGAATCAAGCTCGTTTCCTCGAGTAATGCTTCATATGATTCACTCATGTCTGCAAGACATATTGACTTCAATAGAAGACTAGATATGTGGAACCTCTCACTTGTGAAGACAAAAAGCAGAATTGAGAGTTTGTGCTTCTTTGATTATTACATTACTTTCTTTCAGGACTGAAAGATCAGGTGACATGCTACCCCACAGCAAGAATAATAACCAGTTGAAGCTTCCAGAAGCTCTGGAAGCTCCGACCCAATCTGAATATAAAATCCACTTGCAAACTTCAGTATAAGGAAATCAGTGGGATTTAGACATGACTAACCTAAGTCCCATTGATTCCGATGGGTGTGCTCTAAATATGATTAAGTCTGGATTCAGCCCATTGTCCTTAAATGCAAGCCTGAAAAAAACATGCTTACTTCACAAAGCCAAACAATTAACTGTATCTAGTCACCAATGTTATCTGCTAGGCCCACAAGCAGCAAGATTTCGCTTGGTTCCTACCACTTCACTTTAACTACTGCGAAGAAACACACCCAATACTGCTACACATCACAACAGTATCAATACCACAACTCACTTTTTTCTAGCAATTTAGAGCGGGGCAGTGGGAAAATGAGACTGAACAGAAAATATTCCAAAATGGGAAATTTTCTATTTCTTATTTTTCCCAGAAGAAAATTTTCTATTTCTGAAAACCCAGTTTCATAAGATTCAATTTGTAACATGGGCTTAAATCCAACTTTCCAATTCTTTCCTCCCCCATACAGCACACCACGCCCACCCCAAAATATGTTCCAGAGGGTCACCCAAACCTCCGGAGCAGATTTGGTGGTGAGTGGAAATCCCTTCTGCCAGCAATTTCCATTCTGCTGGCAGAAGGACACCATTGGATTCAAGCCACAATGGATACAAATACTAATAAATTGTGCAGTTCCAAAAAGCTGTAATTAACTTTTTTTCATGTAACTATACTGGAAGGGGAGAACATGCTGTATGCACATATGGTACTTGTGATCAGGAACCCTCGCATGACTGGGATTCCCAAATATGAGTACAGCTGTATGCACATAGAGCATAGAATAGAACCCATTATCACTGCTGAATACATGGAAGCAAGACCAGTGGAGATCCCACTCCTCCTCCTCCACACATGGACTGAATGCATGAACAGAACATGAGAAGGTTTATACCTACAAAACTTTTTTTAAAATATAAGTTAATTATACACACATATAATATACTGCTCTTTGGGTGTGTTAAAGTTAGTGTGTTAATGGTTTCAACGCCTTTGGCTTTTATTTTAAATTTAACCAATGCACACTACTGAACAGTCACATCTTTAAAAATTACAAATATTCCAATAAAAAATAATTTCCAAGTAAAGCTCTGAATCTGTTTTAATACAAACATTTCAACCACAGTGAAACTCACTTACCTGAGAATAAGCCCCACTGAACTCAGTGTGAGTAGACATATATAGGGTGATGTTAAGTGTGCTTTGTTAATATTTTTCCCTAATAAAATATTTCAATTCAAGTACTTGAGGCTGTTTGAAAAATGTTTGAGCTATTTATATAACATGCAAAATTAATGCACTTTTAAGAAGTTTTGTTTACTCATAAGTCAAACAAACAACTAAATTGGAGTTGTAGGAGATTTAGGGCATCCATTGGAAACTGGTCCTATCTTATTGATTGATTGATTGATTGGAAAACACAGCACAGTGCTCTTCATTTACGGATTTCTTTTGTAAAATGCACAATAAAACTATTGGGCCAGTTCTATCATAACTACCCATGCTTTGTTTAAACCCTGGACAGTCAAGCGAAGAAGTGTGCTGGCTCCCACCTGCTCCCACTGAGCTTAACAACCAAGGGACACTCCATCTCTGCATTGTTTAGTATCACATCCAAACCCGGACTTGTGGATTGTTGGGGGAGATACAACCCAGAGTTGTAACCTAGCTTGTTTTTGGATTACAACTCTGGGTTGTTCCTTGCCCAACAACCCACAATTCCAGATTTGGACATCACACTAAACCGCCCAAGGATGAAACAACCCATCTTAGGCTTGTTTAGCTCAGTGGGATTGCACCAGCACACTCCTGCTCATTCACAACTATCCAGGGCTTAAATACAGTTGTGATGTGCTTAACAGGTCTTAGTAAGACTACAGACTTATCTATATAGCACTATCAGTCCAGATGGCACTTTACAAAGGGGTTTTGTAGGAGTCTAGGATACAAATTATGTATCACCACAACCAGCACGAAAGGACAGGTCCCTACAATCCAAGACTGAGTTGTCTGGAAATACATTTGGGCCTTAAGTTGCTGCCTGCTTAGCAAATTGAACTAGAAAGAAATTGAACTATAATTCATAACTTCCCAAGACCTACTTACAATGCAGCTCACAAAATATGTATGCTGCATATACATCCAGTGATCAAAGGAAGAAGCAAAGTGATACTACTCTTGACCAAAACTTAACTTCTATTTTCCTTTGTTAAATTAAATTGGTTTAAGGAGCATATTAAACATAATCAACTAGCACAAAGTAATGTCATCACCAAGTCTCCAGAAATGTCGTACATGAAATGGCAGCTTTTAAGAAAAAGATTAAATCCAATGTCTGACATATTTGGTTGTTCTAGTGAAGGCTCCCCATATGTTGCTACTTGCATGGGGGGGGGGGGGCAGTAAGGAGAGCAACCGATCAAGGATCTCTTGCATTCCAATCACAGGAGGGGAAGCCACCATGCCTGCTGTATTCCTACAAGAACTTGATAAGCTAAGCATCTAGTAGACATAGGGCAAGACTAAAATTTTGGCACTACATGAATTTGTCCTAAATGATCCTTGATATTACATGTCTCTGTCTCTGAATCTATACTTTGTCCAAGGCCCAAACTGCTGAACATTGTCGACACCACTCTTATCTTAAGGGAAATCACACATTCTTACTGATCTGTAAACCCACATGCTACAATTCTCTCTTAAACGTACAAAATCTAACAGGTGAATACATCCTGCCTTACGATACCAGCCTAATGTATGCCTGCACTGCACCCATGGATCTCTGAAAATACAGGTAAGATTCCCCTGGCCTTTGTCTGTCTGCCAGTCTCTCCTATACAACCCGAACATTTCAGGAAGTTGAGCAGGCTGATGGCAGAAGCATCAGCTCCCAGGCTCACTGTTTTTATAGGACACTATCGAGAAGTTAATATTTCATAAGCGCTAGCAGAAATGGTTTTTGGTGGAACTGTTTTAAAGAGCCTTTCTACAGAGCTAACAACGTGGGGGCAACCTTTTTACACTGAAGGGAATACCATTTTGCAACAAGGCCGGGCAAAGAAAAGCTTACACACACGCGCACGTCAACTCCATCTTGCAACATTATGCATTACAACATTTCCAGCACCATCCTATGTATATGTACTTGCGAGTAACTTCCATTGCGTTCAATGGGCTTTAGTCCGACACGCACTGGATTCCAGCCTTACTTTCTCTCAACGGCGCGTCAATCATACGGGAACAAAAAAAAAAAATGTTCCCTGGTGAAAAGGACTGGGGGGGGGCGCTGTTATAATTTCAAGAGGCTCCCCGGAGGGAAAAAAAAGGGGGGGGGAGAACGGTCAGGACCATAGTTTGCGCGAAGGCGAGATTTCTTCCCAAACAACGGCCATATTACAAAGCAACCTTCCTTCCATCCCCACCACCCCCGCCCGCCGTCCCGCCGAGGAAAAAGGCAAACGAGGTGCATCGAACCAGGCCGGGGGAGGCGCGGGCAGAAAGAGAGCAGCCCTCCCTCGCTTCCCGGGTCATGGCTGAGCCTCTGAATGCGGCAGCGTCCGGCAGAGGTGCCGAAATGCCCCGACCCCATTAAGGGGTGGGCGAAAGTCAAGCCGCCGCCGCCGCGTCCCTCCAGGTTCGCGTCGGAAGCCGTTCGCAACAGCCCTCGCCCCCGACGCCGGCCTCCCCCGACGAACCAGGGCCCCGAGCAGCAGGGGCCTCCCCCAGCACGAACACCTGGGCCCGGGCCTAGGCCTATCCCCGCCTCCGACCTCGCTCCACTTCCCCAGAAGCCGCCCAGCCCTCCGGCGGCTCCGGCCCTCACCTCGGATCCTGCGCGGCCGCCGAGGGCAGCGGGCTCCAGGGGCCGGGGGCGAGCGCTCGGGTGCGGCCGCCGCTCCCTTTCCCCACCGTCTCCCCCCAACCCCCTTTCCGAGCCACTCAAACGAACAAGATGGCGGCCGCTCCCCTTCCTGCCGCCCAAACCAGCCGTTCAAAAATCGGCAGGATGTTTACCGTTAAAAAAAATGAAGGAAGGAGGGGTAGGGAGCGGAGAGACCCTAATGCGCCTGCGCGGAGGCACTCGCGGTGGCACGGAATGGGACGTAAGAGGCTAAGCGGCGCACTCAACAGACGTAGGATTGGCGTTAACCAATGAGACGAGGCCGAAAGCGGGTTATTGGCTGAGGAACGCGCTATGACCGGGTGGGGTTATCGCAGGCCAGCGTGTGAGGGAAGCGAGAGGACGAGCGGGCTGCTTCTGGCGCATGCGCAGTTTTTCCTCTACCCAATTTTTAGGTAGGGGAGGGGGAGCGCGTGGCCCAAGTGCCTTGTGCAGGTTGGATTTCTAGTTCTCCTTATTCTCCGAAGGCAAGGGACGGACCGTAAGGCGTATTGTGAACTGCACAAATGTTTCTTAGTGTAAGAGTGTGCAAGTTTTTGAGTTACACAGAGGTCTTCTTCAGCCTTAATGGAATCCGAACAGCATGATCCTAAGAGTGCAACCCTATACATGCCTACTCAGAATGAAAGCCCATTAAATAGAATGAAACTTACTCCTGGGTAAATGTGTATAGGTTTTCAGCCGTAGGGCGCAATCCTATCTAGATAGGCAGCTGTCTCCAAACCCGGAGGCGACTGCCTATCCAAAGCAAAGCAGGAGAAGCACGGGGGGGATCGTTCCCTCCGCGCCTGTATTGCTCTGCTTTTTCTGCTAGACAGCTGTTTTCAGCTATAGAGCCGTGGCGGGGATGGGGGGGTGAGTGGCAGAGGAGGATGCTGTACGACACATAGGATATGCCACACAGGCAGATCCGCTGTCCCTGCCCCGGAACACCCCCACCCCTTTTCAGCCGCTCCACACTCCTGTTCCGAGTTTTTGAGTTACACAGAGGTCTTCAGCCTTAATGGAATGCGTACAGCATAATCCTAAGAGTGCAACCCTTAGAGTGTTCCGAGCACGGAGGATGGGGCTTCTCCGCACTGCCTCCAAGGCGGTGCAGATGTGGGGAGAGGTGGGTTTTCCAGGAACCGACTGCGGAGCATGGGATCCAAGGTCAGTTCCCGGAAAACAGCATATCCTATGGCCGCCTACCCACTGTCTAGCAGCCATAGGATTGCTCCCTTAATTGAATAGGAAAACACAAGGTTACTGTTTTTATTTTAAGTGTTATAATAGTCTAATCACACGTTTTAGTTTTCCAGATAAAGAATATAATACAGTGATTAGCAGGTTACAGTTTCTTGGGGACTTTTTTTGCTGTTCAAAAGCTCTGTGTTTCTTTGCATACATTTATTACATTTCTATACTGCCCAGTAGCCAAAGCTCTCTGAGCAGTTTACAAAGATTTAAAACTAAAAATGTGATATTGTACATAATAGAAAACTCATTTACATATAAACTGACAGCACACACAAATATATATCTCCAAACAATGTTAATAATCAACAATAAGTATCCCATGATCTGATTAAAAACTGCCAAATGCTTATGAGTAGAGCAATGTCTTAACCTGCCACCAAAATGATAATGTTGGTATTAGACAGGCCTTGTCGGGGAAATCATTCTGTGGTAAGAGCGGAACACGCTCACACGTTCGTTGTCTAGCTGAGGGTCCAATAATCAACTAGATACGAGTAAGCTCAGGATCAGACACGTGATTATTGCTTAAGCAAGGCAGAAGTCTCAAAGAGAAATCAGCAGTGAACAAAGGGCGGTACACTTATACTATGCTGCCAAACAAGTTTTACAATGGAAAAATACTGCTGCTGGACAGTAAACTACCAGGTCACATAGGCAGGAAGACCCCTCTGGCCAGGCGCCTATCAACATTCCATTGTGATGACTCACAGGCCACAACAGCCTGTTTCTGGAACAAGCTGCTGACAGGGCCTTTCTTTGGCACATAGCTTTCCCAGCAGAGAATGGGGAGGGGAGACACAGGTCAAACATGGAGGGGCTTTGATTCCTTTCTCAGTTCCATAATCAGGGGGCTGCTACCAAGAAGGCCCTCTCCCTTGATGCCACCTTCCCAGCCTCCCTCAGAGGAGACACCTGGAAGAGGGCCTTAGATGATAAGCATAGTGTATTGATAGGTTCATGCTGGGAGAGGCACTTCATCAGGTATTGTGGTCACAAGGCATGTTAGGCTTTATAGGTCAAAACCAGCACTTTGAATCGGGCTCGGAAACATACAGGCAGCCAGTGCAAGTGGGCCAGAATTGGTGGTACAACTGAAGCCAGGTTATCCCTGCCCAGACAGAGGCATAGCTGGGGCACCACCTGCACCTAGTAGAAGGCACTCCATGCCACTGAGGCCACCTGAGCCTCAAGTGACAAAGATGGCTCCAGGAGAACCCCCAAGCTATGAATTTGCTCCTTCAGGGGAGTGTAACCCCATCCAAAACAGGTTGAGCACCATCCATCTGGTTAGAAGTACCACCCACTAATAGCATCTTCATCTTGTCTGGAGTGAGCTTCAGTCCATTAGCTGAATTCGCTTATTATTCAGTTAATTAGCTTATTATTCAGTTTATTAGCATTGTCACAGCCAGGCATCGATCTAGCACATCCACAGCCTCATCTGATGAAGATGAAAAGGGGAAATAGAGCTGTATGTCATCTGCATACTGATGACAGTGTATTCCAACGCCCCAGATGACTGCACTCAACAGTTTCATGTAGATGTTAAATAGCATGGGGGACAAAACCAACCCCTGTGGAACACCATACTGTAGAATCCACAGGCCAAGCAATATTCCCCAAGCACTACCTTCTGGAGCCGACCATCCAAGTAGGAGCGAAACCACTGCAAAACAGCCTTCCACTACCATCTCAGACAATTGTCCCAGAAGGATGCCATGGTCAATGGTATCGAAAGCTGCCAAAGAGACTTTGTCCCAATAAAAGTAACACTAATGTTTTGCACCACTGATTCTCCACAACCAACATGGCAAAAGTGTTTTATGCCACATTCAAGTCTTCCTTGGAAAAATCTGCTGATTATTTTTGCAAAATATTACAGCAAGATAAAGGAGTGGAAAGCTTTTGTAGATGCTGCTCGTGTGTTTCTGGGGTGATATTCCCGTGTCCTCTCTGTCAGGGGTGATGTCAAGGGCAGGCATGGTTGGGCACCTGCCAAGGGCCCCTGCCCCAGCAGGGGCCCACTGACAAGAGCACCCTGGAGTTGCCCATCCTCTACACCATTACAACCTGCTTGTTCTCCTGCCTCTCCTGGCCTAAATGATAGTGGTGGTGAGAAGAAGGAGCAGTAGATGCCACTGCCTACCTCTCACTGTCTCTCTGCCTGTCAAGCAAGCAAATGGTAGCAATGATAAGAAAAAAAAAAGATGAGGAGCAATAGCAGCTAGTTACAATGGTTGTAAGAAGGTAGACTTACTGAGGGAGGAGGCTCATTAAGGGTGTCTTGCCCAAGTAGTCTCAAAAACCCAGAGCTGGCACGGCTCTCTCTTTTTTTGACGGCTCATGTTTGCTACCTATTTCACTTATTTTGTCACCAGATTGCCAGGTCCAGACCCAAGAGGGTTTCTGTGCCTTCAAGAATGCAGTCCTTTTAAGTAAAACGCTTTGTTGTTGTTGTTGTTGTTCAGTCGTTCAGTCGTGTCCGACTCTTTGTGACCCCATGGACCATAGCACGCCAGGCCTTCCTGTCCTGCGCACTCTCCCGGAGCGTGCTCAGGTTCATATTCATTGCATCGGTGATGTTATCTAGCCATCTCATCCTCTGCCGTCCCCTTCTCCTTTTGCCTTCAGTCTTTCCCAGCATCAGGGTCTTTTCCAGAGAGTTTTCTCTTCGCATTAGGTGCCAAAATATTTCAGCTTCAGTTTCAAAGTAAAACGCTTACCTAAAAGCAAATCTTACTAAAATCAGTGGCTCTTTCTTACAGCCAACAACACCCGGATGCAAGTAATGCAAAGAAAAAATGTGCAGTTTTTCCAACTATAGTGCTGTGTAGTCTAGGTGAGAATTCTTCCTGCTATGTGACTCTTAAGAGCACACAGGAGCCTTTCAGGATCTGGACAACATCAATCATATTTTGTCTCCATCTCTCTTCAGTTTGCATTTCCTTCTGGTGGCAAAATGCACTTTCCACACTTGGCTGCCGGTTCCACCATTCTCAGTAGGGCTATCTTTCTGCTATTGGATGAAAGTAACTGGTTTACATGGTAACTATCATACATGAGCTCCTTACATTTTGATGGGCGCTCTTTGAATATGATGCAAGGGCATCTGTTGACATATGATGGCAGTATCACAAACAGCTGTAAAAAAAAACAAAAAAAAGTAGAGATAATGGTGTTGCTTCAGTCCACCTTCTGTTTTATGTTTAAACAATCAATAAGAAAGTGGAAGTTGGAGATCTGAGCAGTCCAGTGACCTAAATAGCTGTCTGATGCCCTGAAAATAAATGGTGAGTTGTATTTTGATTTAGTTCTCTCCATTGTTTGTTGTTTACTGCCATTCTGTGATCAATTAGAGTTCACGAGTTTTTGTGTTTTCCAAAATTCTCCATGGATTTAGTTGGCTCACACCTGCCTTTTCAAACAGTAGTGCCAATCAATCAGTCTTTCATTTACATTCCACTGATCACTACACAATAAAACAGCATAATATAAATCAGAATATATAGAATTACATAAAATAAATAAAACAGAATTCCATAATAATATAAAAACAATCAGGAAGCAATATTAGATGGTCTATTCCAGCTTTCCCCAACTTGGTGCTCTCCAGTTGTTGTGGACTTCACAACAGCTCCAGCCAGCATAGCCAATGGTCAAGAATGCTGGGAGTTGTAGTGTAAAACATCTGGAGGGAACTATTTTGGGGAAGGCTCATCTATTCAGTATTGCTACATCAAAACATTTTCCAACTTGCTCTGTGATTAAAATATTGGAACTCTTGAGGAAAACAACCAGTGCGGACTCTGAAGAATAACCTGGAAATAATTGTGTACGGGGCCATTTTAAAATTTTGATAGCCCCAGATAAAAAAACCCCTACATTTAAAAAGAATGTGTGAGACCATCTCCACCTCACCACAGTTACAGGGCACCGTCTATCCTTTACAAGGGACTCTGTTACGTATATCTGCCTTCTAAAAGCTTAAAGTGGAAAACGTTAACATGTGCCCCCCAAAAAAAGATTTTCTTTATTTTGGGCCAACAAGACATTTTATTTGTTACAGTCTGAATGTGGTAAACCCAACACCTATATGGAACATGGCCCCTGAGTTGCCCAAAGAGCAGTAGTTTGCTCCTATGGGAAGTTTCAGCAGAAACTATTTTACTTCTGAACTCTTCAGTCAGTCATTCCAGTGGGGGTAAAACTGTTACAGTGTCCTTACTTGCTTTGGAAATCAAAGTAGGTATACATATGGATGCAAGAAAGTAACATTACCTGAGGCAGAGCATTGTGTATTTGCCTAAGGCCCCTCCCCACTGCCCCACATCAAAAGTATGATCCAAAGCAACTCAACATACCATGCACATTAAGCATGGTTTAGTTTGCATAATATATTCTGCTTTTAAGGCTGTCCACTCCCTGCCCCTTCACATCTGCCACCTGAGGAGGTTTATTGGAGCTCTCTTGGGTGAGCAACAGGGAGGGAATAAAATGGGGGAATGTAGAAATATGGATCTGGATTATAGTTGACATAAATGCTTGTTGTGACCGCCTTGACCTGTTGGTCCTAAGCAGAAGTCTCTAGTTTGCTGAAAGGCTTACAGGATGCTGGAATTTTCTGTCAATGTCCATTGCTCAATACCAAAGTATTTTGTTTAATCTGAGATGGAGGTGCATCGGACAGGCAAGATTCTACTGTCTGCTGAAGAGTGATTGTCCCAAGTTGCTATTGATACGTTTAATCGGGGCTGAGACAAGGTTTTTGTTTTAACTTTGGAAGTGTGGTTGAATTTAAAGACAGTGGGATCAAAAAAGGTGTACTTTCCATGCTGAAGAAAATGTTCACAAAGGAAAACCCAAACGAGTTGTGAAACTTCCATGTTTACCTACACTGTCTTTTAATCCGGGGGGGGGGGGGAATAAATATATAAGGAAAATGAATATATAGATATATTCTTATTTCTATATCTCTCTATATATATCTATAAGGAGTTCAGCTGTTAGGGAAACTGAGTTGACTGGTGGTAGTTGTGACATCATCATCATCATCATCATATTATTATTACAACATTTCTATCCCGCCCTTTTTCCTCTTGCAAGGAACCCAAGGCGGCTTACATGGTCCTCCTCCTCTCCAGTTTATCCTCACAACCACCCTGTGAGGTGGGTTGGGCTGAGAGTCAATGACTGGCCCCAAGTCACACAGTGATCCTCATGGCCGAGTGGGGACAAGAATCTGGATCTCCCAAATCCCAGTCCAACACTTTAGCCACCACACCACACTGGCTCACATCACTTGGAGTCTGTCATTCAATCCATCCATCCATCATCTCTAGCCACAGGGCCAGCCCAAGAAATTTCACCACCTGAGGCAAAGGGCAAGATAAGAACATAAGAAGAGCCCTGCTGGATCAGTCCAAGGGTCCATCTAGTCTAGCATTCTGTTCACACAGTGGCCAACCAGATGTTGACCAGGAGCCCACAAGCACGGCATGAGGACAACAGCACCCTCCCACCCATGTTCCCCAGCAACTGGTGCACACAGGCTCACTGCCGCTGGTACTGGAGGTAGCACATAGCCATCTGGACTAGTAGCCACTGATGTGACCTCTTTGGTGCCTCCCCACACATTACATGCATAAAAGCCAACCATACTGGCAGCTGAGTCTTATTTCAGCACTGGCAGCGTCCTCCGCTGCACCTGAGGGCAGCAAGCTAGCTGAGTGGGTGCAGGGCGAGCCGCATGGTGCACACCCAGCACTGTCTGCACCCTGCCCCTCAACATCTGCCACCTGAGGCAGCTGCCCCAATCTGCCTAATGGTAGGGCTGGCCCTGACTGGCTGTCATGAACTCATCTCTAAGCTGACTCCTTGCAGTTGCTTGGGTATGTATGCATGCTTAACTACCTCAGTAAATCTAAAACTGTTTTTATCCATGGAACAGTGTTAGGAAATATTTGTTCTCCTTCACAACATGAGTTTCAGGCTGACAGCAACAGGGATCGTGCTAGTTCATCTCTCCTTTCTGGAGGGGGGTGTTCATCATAGTAATATGGTGTTTGTTAAGGTCAATGTGTGGTTTTGAATTCAAGCATCTTATACTCAGATATATACCAACAGTGTGGGCCTTTTCAAGAAATTGAACTTGCAGGGCAGCATCAGTAGCAAAGACAGTAATACTACAATGGTGCAAGTTCCAAGATCTGACATCAGCCCATGCATGGCTAGTCCAGAAGTCCAGACAGCTGAACCGGCAACAAAAGAAAAAGTTGTATACCAAAACTTTGAGACAGGCTGGAAGATTATTTTAGAGTTTGTTCCCTGAGTGGTCGGTGGCAGTATTGCAACCAAAACTCTCCCCATGACCTGAGTTCGATCCCAGCGGAAGCCGGGTCTCGGGTAGCTGGCTCAGGTCGACTCAGCCTTCCATCCTTCCGAGGTCGGTAAAATGAGTACCCAGCTTGCTGGGGGAAAGGTAGTCACGACTGGGGAAGGCAATGGCAAACCACCCCGTTATAGTCTGCCATGAAAACGTCAGTGCAAGTGGCGTCCCTCTAGGGGTCAGTAATGACCTGGTGCTTGCACAGGAGGAACCTTTTCTTCCCCTGTGTCTGGAGTGTTTTCAGAGAAACTGGTGGCTGTTCTCATCCCACTTCTCTCTCTCTCTCTCTCTCTCTCTCTCTCTGTTTCTCTGTGATGCTATCTCATCAAGATACTGAGGGTATGAGGTCTTGGGGGTTATTGGATCATAAATGATTTATTGTGAACCATAAGATACTTCTGTTAGTGTGAAAACCCCAATAAAATTGTTAATTGTTTTTTAACTTGGTGCTGCAATTAATTGGGAGCTATTAATGAAGGCAGATAAAAATGCAGAGCCCAATGTTTTATTTCGTTCAGTAAAGCAGTATCAAGAGTGTTATAGCATTCAGATATTTTCATCTAATTAGACAAGGAGAAACATAAAAGGCACAGGAGATGGATTTACAATGTTAAGTAATGTGGGCTGCAGTTGAGGAAATTATTTTATTTTTCTATAGATCCCTTTGATTGTAGAGTAACATTGTACTGTAGTGGCATAATGTAGTGCATAAGTTTACATTATGCTACTTTAGGCCTTTTCACATTTGTTTTCTTGGGTTGTACAAAGACAAGAGATGTTGACTATCTAAGAATATAAGAAGAGCCATGCTGGATCAGACCTAAGGCTCCTTCACGCTGGGCTTTTATCCCACTATGGAGATTGCTTACTCACAGAAGTTTGCGGGTCCTGTACATGATGCAGCCCTCATCCAGGGAACCTCCTGCTCTTTGTGAGCTCTATTGCGTTGTTTTCCATGATGAGGAAAGTAGGAAAGGCAGTCATCTTCCCTTCTCCCGCCATGGACTCAACAAAAATGAGTGTGTACAGTTTAAAGTTGCATTTATTACAAATAAAACTTCGCCACCTAGTGGCTTTGTATGAAACTCATAGATCTCATTGAGAAGTTTAGGGTTTTTTTTAAAGCCACGTGGAAAGGATCTGATCTGATCCCACAAAGATTCCGGAAGCAGAACCCCCAGTAAACTGCAGGATTTTTAGCCTTGTGTGATGAAGCCCCAAGGCTCCATCTAGTCCAACAGTCTAGCATTCTTTTCACACAGTGGCAAAACAGCTGTCGACCAGGAAACCACAAGCAGGACACAAGTGCAACAGCATCCTCCCGCCCATGTTCCCCAGCAACTGGTATGCATAGGCATACCGCCTCTGGTACTGGAGGTAGCACATAGCCACCAAGCCTAGTAGCCATTGATAGACTTCTCAGCCAGGAATTTGTCTAACCCTCTTTTAAAGCCACCCAAGCTTGTGGCCATCACGACATCCCGTGGTAGCAAATTCCATAGTTTAACTATGCTCTGTGTGAAGAAGTCCTTCCTTTTATCTGTCCTGAATCTCCCACCAATCAGCTTCATGGGATGACCTCGGGTTCTAGTATTATGTGAGAGGGAGAAAAAAGTCTCCCTATCCACATTCTCCACATCATGCATAATTTTGTACACCTCTATCATAGTCTCCCCTTACCCTCCTTTTTCCCAAGCTAAACAATCTCAGCTGTTGTAACTTCCCTCATAGGGGAGTTGCTCCAGGTTCTTGATTATTTTAGTTGCCCTTCTGTGCACTTTTTCCAGCTCTACAATATCCTCCTTTAGGTGTGATGATCAGAACTGTACACAGTATTCCAAGTGTGGTTGCACCATAGATTTGTGGTGCGACCACAAATGTATTACAGCTATTCCATTTATTTTAGTTTCCCCCCCAAAAAAAAATTCCATTTGGATAGAAGAGCTAACATTGTTATGGTAATGTTGGCCAATAAAAAAGGCTAAATAAATCCAATTTAGTGTCCAATCCTATGCATATTTAGACAGAAAAAAGTCCTACAACTCCCAGCATTCTCCAGCCAGCATGGCTGGCTGGGGAATTCTGGGACTTGTAGGCCTTTTCTCTTGTCTAAACATGCATAGGATTGAGCCCTAAATGTATTATTTCTGGGTTGTGGAGAAACATATATTTTGTAGTTTATCTTTGGAAAGTTCTTTGACAGTACAACATCAGATCCCTGGTAAATCGCTCACCGTTTTTGCTCAGTACTATTCTGTCAAACCCAATTCACTTAATGCAAAACAGGGCCTCCCTCTGAAATCCATGGCTAGCTGGGGAGTGCTGGGACTTACAGGACTTTTTTCTGTCTAAACATGCCCAGGATTCAACCCTTAGCAATGCTTGATCTTGTAGGTCTCAAATTTATTTAAGGACCAGGAAGATTGTTTTGCTATCTAGCAGATCTTATGATATCCCATCCTAGGAGTAAGAGTAACAGCTCTGGCCCAGAAGCCTACATCAGCACAGGTGTGTCATCTGGCTGCAGCATCCATGTGCTTTTTAAAGGCCAGTGGGAAGACTGTGTGAATTGCCATGGAAAGCCCATATAACTGATTAGCCTAAGGCACAATCCTATGAAAACATGCATATGTTTGTGCCCTTCTAAGCATAATTCATTGTCACATAATTACCAGTACATCAGTACAAACTGTGCACTCACTTCAATGCTTTAAATTACCTTGATGGACAGCATATAACTGAGGCATTGCTCTGCCTCTGCCAAATGTGTTGG
This sequence comes from Heloderma suspectum, assembly GCF_057233095.1. Classification (NCBI taxonomy): domain Eukaryota; kingdom Metazoa; phylum Chordata; class Lepidosauria; order Squamata; family Helodermatidae; genus Heloderma; species Heloderma suspectum. Next base: position 28,159,248 of record NC_139461.1, on the reverse strand, counting down.
CTGTTCTCCATACACTTTATCACTGCACTGGGCTGTGCATGTTGTTGTTTTTTTAATAGATGGTTTCATATCAGCATCTCAAAAATTGATTTGTAAATTTCAATCAATTGAAAAGTTTGGAAGTAGTCTTTCTTTCTGTATGCCTGTGATCCTTCTATGTTTTTAAAAAATCATTCTCAGTTACAAATGCTGTAAGTTCTCAGGCACTTTGCCAGATTTTGGCTTCTTTACTGCTACTCTTTCACCTGTTTGTAGATAAAATATTGTGGATCTGCTGTAGAAAAGCTGAAGGAAGAGTCCACAGTATGGAGAAAATGTAAGCTGTTTATTTTTAATTAAAAATCCACAAGTTGCTCCCCCTTTTAAAACATTTATTTGGGCAGTCATTATGAAAAAAGTTACCCTGGGGAAGTCAGGGAAATGGGGGGGGGGGCTCATGCAGGGGGCAGTATGCCAAAAGGTTCCTCAAACCTGGATAAAGCCCTGGGTATACATCGTGCTGTGCAATATCTTGTGCTAGCAAAAGCTGGATTGAGGCCTCGTCTCAAATCAAGGGATGACCTTGATAGATGATGGAGGAACTGGAGCTGCTTTACTCTTACCGCTACCATGACGTCATGCCAAATGTTTCTGAGGTAAAAATGGGGCATGCTGGTACCACTATTATTTTCCAACCAAGGACTGTCCAAGCCTTCCAATCCCACAGCCAAATACACATTGTTGAAGGCTCTGCTTCAGGTGTGTTGAACCTCTTTCAGCCTGAGGATCAAATCCTATTTCAGAGAAGCTCTTCCAAGGGGGCACTGCCAATGACAAAATGGGCAGGGCAAAACCCCCATGAATGCCAGCATATTTTTAGCTTAAAGCTCTTAGCGCCAGTAACTAAGTAAGAAATAAGGCTATAGGAGAGGCATTCCAATCTTTTAGAATGGGAAAAACTGCATAAAAGCTGGGAAATCACTAAATGGGCAGCAGGGGGGCAGGTAGCTATCTGGGAAACCCCAGAGGGCCCAATCTGCACCCTTGCTCTACTTCATCTGTTGTGTGTGGTGTTCATTTGTTCTGCACTAGCCTGACCTGCTGTTTTAAGAGCCAAAACAATGTTTGTTTCTTTAGTTTAAACTAGAAAAAAAAACCCACACCTTTGGCCTACATTATCAACAGTCCACAACATATCTCAGCAGCTGCATATGTGAAATGGCCATCTGTGCACTGCACTGAGCCCGCATGTTCATAGGCATACATTTATATGCATGTGCACTAGAGTCAAGAGGTATCTAGCCCCCATTCAAACACTTAACTTTTAGAAATCCTGGCAAGAGAAATGAACCCTGGAGAATGATCACGCTGTATTTTCATGCCAATTTTTTAAACGGGCAATACATGGCAACAAAATAAGGACAGATTTATCCAAGGCAGATTCCAGAAATCTGTCACTGGTTAACAGGGGCAGTTGAAGTGTGTGATACCAACTCTGATCCAGCATTGGTAGCTTCATAACTGTACAAACCAAGCGATGGAGAAGCCCTGCTACAGGGGAGAATGCCTGCCTTTTCCTGCTCGTGTTGGTCCTAATTGCAGATGCTTCCTTAGTCCTACATAAAAGAGTGGTGAAATTTACTGGACCGGTTAGCAAGCAATGTTTGGTCTAGCTCATTTAGGATAATTAAAGGAAACTTTTAAAAAAAATCTTGAATGGCAGGATACTGCAGAGAAGGAAAGAAAGCCTTCCTTTTTTATTAAGGGTGTTCAAAAGTTCATATACATGTATTGGAGGGGATTTTTTAAAATTAAATACAGTTTCAGAGCTGATCCAGGTCTGGGGAAAGAAAAAGTGCATTACTCATCCTAGGCACTAAGTACAATAATAATCACAGCAAAACATAGCTACCCTTTGATCTCTTGTTTTATCTCTGAACAAAGAATTCTCGTTGCTTCTGCTCTTTCCACAGTAAATCCAGCCATGCATTTGTCCTGTTTCTAGGAAGCAGAATCTGACATCCTATCTGATGCCCAGAGAAATTTGTCCAGCTGAAAACTAGTTTGCTCAGCCCTGCCTTGTGGTTACAGCATATGTAGTCAACCAGCAGCCACTCCAGCAGGCTGTACAGATGAAGATGAGAGGGGGAAACGGGGCCATGATTCCACCAGCCCTGCTGAAAGTAGACTGGATTTTTCCTGTTCCCTCCCCATCCCTTTTTCCTTATGCATCGTGGCTTTTTTAGGCTGTGAGCCTGGGAGCAGGGACTGCCTTGTTTTATTGACTGCACATTAAAAGGAGCCTTTTGGCTGAGGAGCAGGATAAAAATATTTTCAATAACAAGGAAATAAAACTATTTGTAATATTAACTGCTTTGTCCAAATGCCAAGCAGTCAAGATCCTCAGCGATATGCTCACTTCCTGTAGTGAAAATATCTGCTACATGACCAGTCCAGACTTGGCCAGCTTTTCAATTAACATTTGTTTGGCTCCCCGTCCTAGTGGTTGGACACTGTTGACCCTGGTGTGTGGTTGGCCAGTCTTCTTTCCACCCTAGGGCCAAGGACTGAAATAATTTTGCCGTGGCTACGTCTTGGTTCTAGCTTAGCACCACATATCAAATGTAGTCATTAATCAATCTGAATAATTTCCCTCCATATTTTCAATTCAGTCTTAATGGCACGATCGTCCCATCACTTTGACTGATTTTATGATATTTTGTCTAGAAATTCTATTCACTTGCTCAATGGCTGGCACCCTTCCATCCATCTCTTCTTCTGGAAGCAAGGTCAAGCTCAGTTTCCCCATTTAATAAACGATATGTCTGCCAACCCTCCTGTACTATGCATAGATCTGAGAGAACAGATCCTCTCTGGATGTGGCTCCACTTAAATCAAAAGGCGTTATGCCGATATGTAACACCTGAGGATTCTGTTCTTGTGTTCTTTCTCACACCAGCTGCTTACATTGTTTATTTGTCTTAGCAAAAATATGGGGAAACGTTCTCCCAGATTTACCTGGAAACAGCCTTTCTCTCCTCTTTCCACACTTGCTAGATTTGCAAGTTTCCACCCAGTAAAAATATTTTCAGCTATTGGGCAGTAAAGAAATGTAATAAATAAAATAAAAAACTGTTGGAATCCACCACGTCCAAGTAAATGCTGGGTTCCTGTGTGCAGTGCTGCGGGGTATGACCCCCCCCCCACTGCTACCCATCTAGTAGTAATTCCTACACTGCATCTGTTGTCCCAGCCTTAAGACGGCTTGAGATCATACGCACACCACCGTTGATCCAGTTCTTTCTCTGTGTACACTGTGTACAGAAGGATGTTCTGTACTCAGAAGCAGGATTTCATGCACAAATCCTTTCCAGACTGGGGTTTTCTGCACACAAAAGATGGAACATCCGTAGCTCTCTTTGCCAGATCTCCACGCCCAGCTTCTTTGTCTTGAATACAACTCACCTTGCTAGTACGAGAACTTGTGCAGAGTGCTGAATAGACAGCTGACATTGCAAACTTGGACAGTGCCACTCACTTATCTGTTTGGGGCCTTGGATTGTGGTAGGGGAGACCTAACATCAGAGCCTTCTTCCAGTCCTTGTGAGGGTGCAATGGAGCGGGGAGAGCTCCTAGTGAACAACTTGCTCCAACAATATCTGAGACCTGACTGTAGCCTTTTATACCTTGAAGTCCAGACCACCCCTCTCAGACTCCACCCCTTCCTTGAGAAGTGAGAGTCCTTAAAGCGGCAGGCCCATGGCCTGGAGCCTAGCACTCCTTCTCCTCCCTGTGGATTTCCTCGAGGCTCATTGCCAACATTGACAGGCTAACATGGGAGTGTGGGCATGGAGGGGGTTGGTTCTTTGGATAGTTCAAGCTCTATGAATAGGGTTTCCAGATGTCCCACGCCAGGGGACCCTGAATCAAGGGCTCAGCATGTGGCTCAGGCCTGGTTATGATGCTGGGGCCTGAGCTGGTCTCCAGCACTTTTGCTTCTGGTGCTGCTGGCTTCGATGAGTCTGGCCAACCCCTCCAGATCAGAGGGCCGATTTGCAAATTGCTGGCACTCACTGTGGCTTAAATAAGCCACAGTGCGTTGCAGCACGGGCCAGCTGCCATTGTGAATATTGAAGCTGCAGCGAGTCGCCACCGTGGCTTATCATGACAAGCGGACCCAGGCAGGGGGGCTTGTTGCCGTGGCTAACGAGCCACAGCAGAACCCTACTACAGCCCATGGGCTCTGGGTGGCCACAGTGGGTGCAGCCAATTGTGAGAACTGGGTCAAAGTCTGAGTCCAGGCTGCTGCTCTAGGTGGGGGTCCAGCCATCCCCCAAAAGATGATTGATGCTGTCATGAGCGAACACCCTAATAATCTCTTTGGCTGATGTATACAGCAATCTCTGGATCAGCCCAGCACTAATTTAGGCCAAGGGTCAAACCAGAAACCCTTAGCAAAGTTCATGGCTGCCTCCATGTTGCAAGCAACCACAATTGCGGTTTGGAGCATCTCCCTGGCCAGGTTCTGGATAGACCCCACCCACCTATTTGGTCAATGACGCACCTTAACAGGATGGAATTAATCTTTCTGCTTAGGCTGGGACTTGGCCTGGCCAGCAGTGCCTTCCCGGCTCTGGTATTTTCTAGTTTGATTCCTGGGTTGACCCTGCACACACATGCACATATACCACACACTTGGTACAATTCTTGGCTCCTGGTTTCTGGCTCCAGTTCGAAGGCTGTCTCCAGCTTAGCACTGACAATGATTTATGTGGTTCTTACCAGTAATTCCATGACTAAGTACAAAAAAATTAGTTAATAAGAATAATGAAATATGCCTGGTTTCTGCTGCATATATTCTAACTGCAATTTCCGTGATAAGAGGCTATAAATATATGCACAAATAGATATACACACACACATACACTGCCCTGTAATAGAAGTTCTCTGGGCTGTTATTTATATTTTTATTGTTTAATAGATTTAAATACCACCTATCATATTTTTAAAAACATCTCTTAAGTGGTTTACAAAAAAATACATTAAGGGTGCAATCCTATGAGGCCTGCCTGGTGCCAACATCGTTATCTTTTCGGCAGCAGGTCAAGACTTTTCTCTTTTCCCAGGCATTTGGCAACATGTGATGAGTTTTAGTTTAGGCTGGATTTGTTTTATGGTTTGGCTGATTGCTCAAAGTTGTTTTAAGATATATGTTTTCTTTTTGTATACTGTCCGTTTGTGTGTTTCTTATATTTTAAAACGGTGCACACTGTATTTTTAAAGTTTTAACCTTTGTAAACCACGCAGAGATCTTTGGCTGTGGGGTGGTATAGAAATGTAAATGATGATGATGATGCTTGGACAGGGAAAAGAGTCCTACAACTCCCAGCATTCCCCAGCCAGGGAATGTTGGAAGTTGCAGGACTTTTTCTGTCTAAACATGGATAGGATTGGACCCTAACATACATTAAAATAGAACATTTATAAAAGCATTGAAACCAAATATGCATAATGCCATAATGAGCAAGCACACCGGGCAACACAAGCAATCAGGAAAGGCCTGGGAAAAGAGATGGGTCTAATCTGCTTAGGAGCAATCCTATGTGGATGGACGGCCGCCGCCTCCTGTGCAGGGTGGGAGGAGTGGTAAGGAACAGATCTCCTCCTTGCTCCCCCCGCCTTGCTTTCGTGGCTAGACAGCCGATTTCAGCTGTCTAGCCACGGGACCTCAGAGCACAGGAAGCAGCAGCCAGACACAACATAGAATGTGTTGTACTGGCATTTCTGACCTCCCTGACCGGACCCCGGGAACACCCCGTTTTCACTGCTCCGTGCTGCTCTTATGAGCGTGGAGCCAATCCATGCTGCCTACGAGGCGGCACAGGAGGGGGTGGGGGTGAGTTCTCAGTCGTCTAGCCGCTGACTAGTGGCCACAGGATTGCGCCCTTACAAGATTGGATGGATGGACAGATGGACAGACAGACAGACGCTACTTTATAAAATAAGTTCCCTACGTAGCTTACGTGATAAAAACAAACAGCTAGCTGAGCCATTTTCAAACAAAGTTCACAAGATGTTTTCAGTACCGATGGATGCCACCTATGATGTGGCATTGGCTTTAAATGTCATTTGAAGTTATTTCAGATACACCAGCTCTCATCCCTGTTGCTCAGGAAGAAAACCATTGTGCAATCACAGGCTGTGAGTGTTTCAGCACGAGACGTTTATCGTGCCATTGTGCGTACTGGATACCTGCCTTGGTCCCCCAGTTGGCTGCTCACGAAGCAAAAGGATCCTTGCCCACAACAATGAAGCCTATTATGAGCACTCATTTGAAGACTTGCAGGAAAGATGCTATATGCCTATAAATAGGCTGAGGAAGAGTTTCCCCTTCAATGCAAATGTCTGGACACCACTCGATAATAACCCTTATGCACTCCTCAAATGCTTGTCTGTATCCTCAGGAAAAAAAGATCTGACATACCTCTGATTATTTACCAGATGCTGGGGGCAGGGATAGAGTGGATATCTCAATCTTGTTTTGCCCCAAGGTATCTGGTTGATCATAGCAAACACTCTTTTCCAACAGCACAAGACGCGACTCTACACATGGACATCACCAGATGATCAATATCGAAACCAGACTGATTATGTACTTTGCAGCCAAAGATGGAGAAGCTCTATACAGTCAGTAAAAACAAGACCTGGAGCTGACTGTGGCTCAGATCATGAGCTTCTTATTGCAAAATTTCGGCTTAAATTGAAGAACGTAGGGAAAACCACTAAACCATTCAGGTATGACCTCAATCATATCCCTGATGAATATACAGTGGAGGTGAGGAATAGATTTCAGGAAGGTGACCTGATACAGTGCAGGTGACCTGGTAGACAGAGTGCCTGAGGAACTATGGACGGAGGTCCGTAATACTGTTCAGGAGGCAGCAACTAAATCCATCTCAAAGAAAAAGAAATGCAAGAAAGCAAAGTGGCTGTCTGATGAGGCTTTACAAGTAGCTGAGGAAAGAAGGGAAGTGAAAAGCAAGGGAGAAAGGGGAAGATATATCCAACTGAATGCAGATTTCCAGAGAATAACAAGGAGAGACAAGAAGGCCTTCTTAAATGAACAATGCAAAGAAATTGAGGAAAACAACAGAATGGGAAAGACTAGAGATCTCTTCAAGAAAATCGGAGATCTCAAGGGAACGTTTTGTGCAAAGACGGGCATGATAAAGGACAAAAAAGGCAGGGATCTAACAGAATCAGATGAGATGAAGAAGAGGTGGCAAGAATACACAGAAGAACTATACAGGAAAGATCATAATGTCCCTGATAGCCATGATAGTGCAGTCACTGAACTTGAGCTGGACATCCTAGAGAGCGAAGTCAAGTGGGCCTTAGGAAGCATTACTAACAACAAAGCTAGCGGAGATGACAGTATTCCAGCTGAGCTATTTAAAATCCTAAAAGATGATGCTGTTAAAGTGCTGCACTCAATATGCCAACAAATTTGGAACACTCAACAGTGGCCACAAGACTGGAAAAGGTCAGTTTACATTCCAATTCCAAAGAAGGGCAACGCCAAAGAGTGTTCAAACTACCGTACAATTACGCTCATTTCACATGCCAGCAAGGTGATGCTCAAAATCCTACAAGCTAGGCTTCAGCAGCATATGAACTGAGAACTACCAGAAGTACAAGCTGGGTTTCGAAGAGGCAGAGGAACTAGAGATCAAATCGCCAACATTCTCTGGATCATGGAGAAAGCAAGAGAATTCCAGAAAAACGTCTATTTCTGCTTCATTGACTACGCTAAAGCCTTTGATTGTGTGGATCACAACAAACTGTGGCAAATTCTTAAAGAGATGGGAGTACCAGACCACCTTACCTGTCTCCTGAGAAACCTGTACGAGGGCCAAGAAGCAACAATAAGAACCAGACATGGAACAACCAACTGGTTCAAAATTGGGAAGGGAGTACGACAAGGCTGCATATTGTCACGCTGCTTATTTAACTTATATGCAGAATACATCATGAGAAACGCTGGGCTGGATGAATCACAGGTCAGAATTAAGATTGCCGGGAGAATTATCAACAACCTCAGATATGCAGTCGATACCACCCTAATGGCAGAAAGCGAAGAAGAGCTAAAGAGCCTCTTGTTGAGGGTGAAAGTGGAGAGTGCAAAAGCTGGTTTGAAACTCAGCATTAAAAAAACTAAGATCATGGCATCTGGCCCCATCACTTCCTGGCATACAGAAGGGGAAGAAATGGAAGCAGTGACAAATTTTATTTTCTTGGGCTCCAAGATCACCGCAGACGGTGACTGCAGCCATGAAATTAAAAGACGCTTGCTCCTTGGGAGGAAAGCTATGGCAAACCTAGACAGCATAGTAAGAAGCAGAGACATCACCTTGCCGACAAAGTTCCATCTAATCAAAGCTATGGTTTTCCCAGTAGTAACGTATGGCTGTGAGAGCTGGACTATAAGGAAGGCTGAGCACCGAAGGATTGATGCTTTCGAACTGTGGTGCTGGAGAAGACTCTTACAAGTCCCCTGGACTGCAAGGAGGTCAAATCAGTCCATCCTAAAGGAAATCAACCCTGACTGCTCATTGGAAGGACAGATGCTGAAGCTGAAGCTCAAACATTTTGGCCACCTAATGCGAAGAGAAAACTCCCTGGAAAAGACCCTGATGCTGGGAAAGACTGAAGGCAAAAGAAGAAGGTTACGGCAGAGGATGAGATGGCTGGATAGCATCACCGATGCAATGAATATGAACTTGAGCACACTCCGGGAGAGAGCGGAGGACAGGAAGGCCTGGCGTGCTGTGGTTCATGGGTCACGAAGAGTCGTACACATCTTAATGACTGAACAACAACAATCTGGTTGGGGATGGGGATGTGTCCTGCCGTAGAAAATAGTCCTTTATTAGAGGACAGATTTCTATTGGAATGCATCCTCTTTAAAAAGAAAGAACCCTAAGGGTGCAATCTTATGCACGTTTACACAGAAAAAAGCCCAGCATTCTCCAGCCAGCAAAAGTTGTAGGACTTTTTTCTGTGTAAACATGCATAGGATTGCGCCCTAAGAAGGGATTGCCTAGGGGTATTGAAGTTGTCCATCCACATTTAGTATCCGGACAGCAGACTAGGCCTGCAGCTCACCTCACCCGGGTCTTCCCCACTATAGTGAGATATTTTACATTTCTATTTAAAGTACAGTACTTATTTCTACACTTGCATCTAGAGCTATCAATTAACATATGAAAATATTATGCAAATCTTGCTTGGAGATGCATTTCTTCTTTATCGGCTAGGCATAAGCAGCTACTGCTGGAGTTTAAATGGATCGTTGATGTAATTCAGCACACGCTGCTCTAACATTCTTAACTCCTGCATTCATTCACATGCATTAGGCACACAACCTCAACTTCTTTCCCAAATGACTGCTTTTACAGGAATATATGTCTTCTAAAACATCACCATCATCATCTTTTCTGTACCACCCCATAGCTGAAGCTCTCTGGGTGGTTTACAAAGATTAAAAACATTAAAAATACAATATGCAAAATGTTGTATTTTTGCATTTAAAAAATCACGTGCGTAACTTCCTCAGTATAAGAAGCTAAAGTTATTGTGGCAGGTCTAATCAAATCTTTGCCTTTTGTATTCTTTAGTCTTGTCTCTAAGAGCTGTTCACCAGCAACAATCCCTTCCCCTGCCAACAAAAACCCACACCCTCCTGCAAGAAGAGAAAAATCTGCTGACATCGATAAAGAATTCGAGAAAGGCTCCTACAGTTTGTGCCTCCTTTCTTCCAGTTTATAGTCTGAGAACATTATCTCCACTTCATTTCCACAACAAAGAGGGCTAAATTCTTCTCTTAAAAAGACTTGGCTGTTCATGCTGTCCTTGGTGTTTTGCATCATAATTGCATTTGTGTACTTGTCAGCTTTTTTATTAGCTCCAAACTATCTGAGGTGCCCCATGAAAAAGGACAAATGTGTGACAAGTTACCATAGTTTCTTTTGTGGCTTTGCAATTTGCAGATTGTAGGGCTTGGGGGGAAAAAAGAAAGTCAGGTTTGACCTATATCCTAAATCATGGCAAAGGCGAGGCGGGAGGGGACCCTACTCTGTTTACCTGCATAATGGGGCTAGCTTGAAAGTCCACACTCTGCATTACTTCAATTTATTTTTTAACAAGAGGTAAGCCAAGTCCCACAACCAAATTGGTATGGTATAATGTATGTGAGTTGCATGGATCAGGACCACATGATGAAGCACAAGGTACAGACCTCAGCCGGCACTGGCAGTATGTACGGGAATAACAGCTCCACACACGCATACAGCATGTCGAATGCAGGACATCCTTCTAAGGGCAAAATCCTATGCGTGTTTAGACAGAGAAAAGGCCTACAACTCCCAGCATTCCCCAGCCAGCAAGGGGAATGGGGAATGCTGGCTGGCTGGGGAATGCTGGGAGTTGTAGGCCTTTTCTCTGTCTAAACATGCATAGGATTGAGCACTAAATGTATTTTTTCTGGGTTGTGGAGAAACATATTTTGAAGTTTATCTTTGGAAAGTTCTTTGACAGAACAACATCAGATCCCTGGAAAATCGCTCACCTTTTTTGCTCAGTACTATTCTGTGAAACCCAATTCACTTAATGCAAAACAGAGCCTTCCTCTGAAATCCATTTTCAGTGCCAAGGGGCAACCCTGAAACATAATAAGGAAGAGACTACTCTTGGGCACATGCAAAGTGCATACGCATTCACTCTCTCTCTCTCTCTCTCACACACACACACACACACACACACTCTACTGAAGTAAACAGAGTCAACTTCCCCATTTGTGGAATTAGGCTTCTAGATGAGATGGCATAGAATATAAGACAGCTTTGATACTGGCACAACTTCTTTTAGAAATTAAGCATTCGCATTTTACAAATGCACTTCAGTGGAAGGGAGAACGTCACCTTTCCTCCTAAGGGACGCTTGCCAGAGGTTCCAATTCTAAGAAGCCAGTCAGGAACGTCCCCTTTCCTGAGGCCTTCAAGAATCAGGCTGCTGAGTGCTGAGAATTACTTTTAGATATGAAGCCTGGTACCGTTCTTACTGCTGTGTGGAATTCTCTTGTTGTCTTCGAATGGATTTCAGATTATATATTGCTGTTAAGATTACGGCCTAGTGAACCGCTGGGAGAGCCTTGAATAGCTGTCAGGAGAAAAGTAGGATAGAAATTAGAATGATAAGAATTTTTTTAAAAAATAACCTTTTTTACTGTGATTTTAACGGAACAAAACAAAACAAATTGTGAAAAAGACAAGAAATTACATGCCTAGAAATATCAATATTAAATACAACATTCTGAAAACAAACGAACAAAAAACAGGAGATTATGCATAAGCTTCAAGAAAAGCAGACCAAATATCCATATATTTATCTATTCGCCAGTGGCGTCTATATACCACCCGTTCAAATATTGATAGTGTTCTCAGGTCCCCAGTCCACTGCATTATAGGAGGTGAACACTGATCCTTCCAATTCTGTCATACCAGTCTTTCGGCTGCCAAAAGGGCTCAGAACATCCCTTTGCACTGACCATATGCTAAATTCCAGGAAATACTTTAGGAGGACGTGCACACGATTTCTTTTGTGAAAGTCACAATAAAAAAGATGAAGGGGAAAAAATCATAATAGTAAGTGGTATCATTTCCCCCAGGTATCAGATGTCCTAGGCTGTGCCTTTCCCTCGAGCACAGCAGCGGCGATGGGGGATGGGGGGGGCGTGTGGATTCCCACATTGAGAAAAGTCGCTCCCTCCCTCTTCACTCCCACTTCCTTTGGAAAGCTATGGAGGGGAAGGGCGGACGGGCGAGGGGTGGAGAACGGCGGCCCAGGGCTAGGGAACAAAAGGCATGGTGAAGAGGAGGGCGCCGGCGGGCCGGCTGGCGGAGCTCTCCTCCCGGGCCTCTGCCGCCTCTCCAGCCCGCTCCCCGCCGGGCCTGGCCCCAGGACAGGCCGATGGAGGCGCGGAGGGGCGCGGAGACGGGCCCCTGCGAGGACGCGTTCGCCAGCCTGCTGCTGGAGGACATCAAGCACAGGCTGCTCCGAGCCTTCCGGGGAGAGCGGGCCTCGCCGCCCCGGCGGGCCAGAGCGGCCGCCGCCCAGGAGGAGCTGCGCCGGGCGCGCGTGGAGGGGGCCCTCGCGGGGCTCCGGGCGGAACTGGTGAGCGGCGGGCCGGCGCGGGGGAGGCGGCTCGGCGGGGCGCGAGCCCATCCCGGGCCTCAGCCCGGACCGGGCGGAGTCCGCAGGAGCGCGCCAAGGCGCGGCGCCCGCCTGCGGAGGCGGTTCAGCACCGCGGAGAGCTCCTCGAGCGTCGCGGCGGGCGGCCCCGCGGGCGTTGGCGCCGCCAGCCGCCACTGCCGCGCTCTGCTCTGGGCGCCCTTCCCCAGGCCCGGGTGCGGCGGGGAGAGCGCGGCACTGCAGGGGCCGGCCTGCGCTATCCGCCGGGGGCACCGAGCCTCCGGCCCACTGGGGGCCGGCCCAGCCCGCCGGGGCTCCCCAGACAGCCGGCGCCTTCCTCTGGCCCCGCCCCCCGCCCCCAACCACCAATCGTTTCATGACTCTCCGCTTTCGTGCGGTCTTGAAAGGCCTCCCGCAAGGCTTAGTTACTGGAAGGAGAGTTCGAAGCGAAGTTATGCGGGTGTTCTAGGCGTTTCCCAGACCCGCCCCTTTCGCCTTCAGGCCTTCCCACCACAGAAATGTGCCCCCCCTCCCCCCCACCGAGCTTCTCTGAAATTGAATTCGACCCTTGGGCTGAAAGGGGTTTAACACCCCTGCCCTGTGCGCATTGGCTTGAATGTCTGCGTGGCGCTTTACACGTATGTACAACAGTGCCTCCGTAGCCCTCTTCTTGGAATCAGGAGCCCTGGAAAACTAGGGTTCCCACTCAGGCAGAGCATACCCTTGTACATGTGCAGGATCCATGCAGGCAGTGAACTGAACTCCACCCCACACACATTTGTACTGTGCAAACTCTGAACATCTGCATTGGGCTTGTCTTATTCAGTGACGAGGGAAATACACTCAGGGTCATTTTTCTCTGTTCTTACTATCTGTATTCCAGGACAGAGGTGTGACACTGAAAATATGCCAGGGCTGATCACTTGTACTGATTGAGCCCTTCTGGATAGTGACTGTCTGCTAAAAACAATGTTCATCTTTCGTTTCTTTATAGCTGGAGATGAAGTCCCAGAACCGCAAGCTTGCCAAAACTCTGCTGGATTTAAGGATGGAAATACAGAGGCTGAGAAACGAAACTGACATGTCAGCTGCTCTAGAATCAAAGACGCTAAGCATCACTGCAAGCCCAGAATAATAAACTGGATTTTCAAGGCATAAAGTCTGAAGATGCATCAGTGATTCTGACAAAATTTGAAGATTATGTTGCACAGCTAGGCTCACCTCCGAAACAAAACATGGCTTGAATCTTAATGAGAACTCCAGTTGACTAGAATGGGAAAAGGGTGCTGTTTATATATTAGAATTTAATGCCCCCCTCCCAGTCTTAGCCAACGTAGGGGGAAAATGGGACACCTATGAAGGTGGGAGTGTAGGCTTTGCTTTTTAACGTAATGCACATGTTTAGTCCATCTTATCAGAAGAATCGCCACAAATCCGATCTTTAAAAAGATAGGAGGGCAACACATAAAACTGTGGAAAGCAGCAGTTTGGGACCAACATTATCTGGAGCCTCTGGAATAAATAAGTGAATGAAAGATGTGAATTCCAGAGAAAACAGCCAGTGTGAAAGCAGCCTATGTCAGGGCATGATCAGGTTTCCCATGCTGTGGTTTTTAAGGGTGAACGCAGCTGCAGTATCAAGATATTGGTACTTGCACAGTTTGTCCAGCAGTTCCAGGAAGGGACAATTTGGATCGAAAAACTGTGTGTAGGAAACCCTCCACCTCCTGTGTCACACCCCGGATCCAACGGCTGTCTTTGCACTTATAAAAACTGACGGAAGATCCAATCAGAGATTTCCTGTCATCTCCTTAACCCTTACTTTCATTGCTTTTGCATTCAGAATCCATACCATTGTGTGTGATCCCCTGCCTTTGAGCAGTCACTCTTTTAAATGTTTTGTGCTGCACTGCAAGGAACGGTAACTGTACTCTGAATATTTTTCATTTTTTATGTTTCTAAAAATGTTTTTTAAACAACGTTTCTTATAGTAGTTTAGAATTCTGTACAAGACTTAAACGAAGGCCTTGATAATAAAATAATTCTAACATGCTGAGGATAAATTAATAAAACTCAAGACATATTGTTTCTAGTGTGTTATGTACCTAAAATACTGATCTTTCAAAGATCATCTAGATGTTTGGAGTGAGGTGTCATCAGTATCCTGCAGATGCCCAACTCTTATTTTTTTATTTACTTTATTTTGGGAGTAGCTGTCTTGGTCCCATGCTGACTGAGGATGACAGGGGCTATAGTCCAACACATGTAGAAGGCACCAGTTTGGCTGCTAAAAGATGTTCTGGCCTTAATGCAAGCAAGTTAGAAGCCATTGTGGCTGAAGGATCATATGATCGGGATAAGGCAATTAGGCTTGTGTGGAACGGGATCCCATTCTCCCTGAATGACCATACTCACAGTTAGGGAGTACTTCTTGACTTAGCTCCTAGAGAGAGTTTCTATGTGTGTGACTGCCTGTATATTGTAAAAGAGGAAGCTTGTTTTTTATTGGAGTTCTCTACCATGGACAAGATATGAGACTTTTGCTTCCAAGAAAGCATGGAAGATGCTTTCTACTAAAATATGTAATAAATAATGGTGTTTTGTAATTTTTGTGGTGTGTCTGTGTGTGTTTTGCATTATTGTTGTACATAAAATAGCTTCCTTTGACTCTGTGTGTGTGCATGCACAAACATCGTGTATGAGGACAGTTTTGGGGGCAGAGTAGAGGGCCTGCTACAGACAGCTAGCCCCTGGGCCCACCTTGGCCTTGATCTGGCCCTGCTGAACTACATGTGATTTCAGCAGACCTGTACCTTTAACTTCAGGTCTACCCAAATCACTTCCAGAGCAAGGGTTTGAGAAGCTTGATTTTAAGAGTGAAGGGTGTGTCCAGGTGGTGTGTTTGTGTCCAGAATTCTCCTTCCACTCCCACTTAACATCCCCAGTTTTCTCCCAAACCCCTCCACTATCACTTTTCCCTCAGCTGGGCTCTGATGCTAGTCCAACTGGGAGAAAGGCCCCTGGAAGTGGTGGGCAGACTCAGTTTAAATATACCAGTCTCCCATCATGCCTACTTTGGGCCTGAAAGATTGCCTCTCTGTCCATATTCCCTCCACAGACTTGCCAAGTGGCAAAGGCGGGCAATCGAGAAGCCACCATTTTGGCATTCCCACAATGCCCCAACGCTATGTCACGGCATTGTGGGAAGGACAAAGCCACCAAAGAGGCCGTTATGGTGCTCTTGCTACTGGTCGCTGCTACCACTGCTCATCCCCACTGCCACTAAGCTGACTTGGGGCGGGAGAGGTGCCGCCAGCCAGAAGGGGAGGCCCAGCCGGTGTCAGAAGTGGCTCACCGAGGAGTAGTGGAGGCCGGTGGCTCCGATGTCAGTGGGGCAGTGAATCCGCTCCAGGTTTCAGCCAGAACCAGTCGGAACTCTAAAGGAGCTATCCAAGTGCTTCACACCTTGGATAGCTCCTTTAGAGTTCTGACAGAAACCGGGAGCGGATTCACCACCCCAGTGACATCGGAGCCACCGGCCTTCATGAGCGCTTTACCAGAGACCTTCTCACACTTAGTGCCATCCTCATGCCACAGCCTGTAGTTGGCCATGTGCCCTCTTCTACAGAGGACAGTCCTCTACTCGAGTGACTGCCAGAAGGCCATCCTCTGTTTGAAGGCATCCTGTATTCAAAGGGCTGTCCTGTCCCATTCCAGTTTGAAGATAAAGAACCATAAGAACTGTTGCCCATCAACAGCACCTACACAGCAGGTTGAACAGGAAGGCATACAGGTCACCTGGTCACACTCTTCCACAGGATGGTGAGATGTACTGTATTTCTATTTGCATAATAATTATTTCTAAATTTGCATCGATACATATAAATTAGCACATGCAACATTCATGAAAATCACTGCCCTCTTTTGTCCTCTTTTTTTCAGTGATGCATTTTCTCTTCTTTGGCCATTTATAAATGGCCATCCCACCGATAAGGTGAAAGACCTACAGATGCTTCCATTCACAACTGGCCTGCATTAGAAACCTAATGCAGATGAAGCCCTTAATTAAGAAAAGACAAGAAATGGTGGGTAAAAATGCAACTCTCTCTCTTTTAAAAGAAACAGCAAGTGGATCTGTAAAAGGAGTCCCTGCTAGGTTTTCTATGTGCATTTTCACATAAAAATATGCCAACTTCCAGAGAAAAGGCTTTTGTTCAGAGACAGGGCGCTATAAAACCCACACTGCAAGTGGCACCATTTGTCACACACAAACGGTGAAATATGTCTGCAGATAAACTTTTTAATTAAAATAGTTTTGCTCACCCTACGGCTGGTAACAGAAGTGAGGGTGACAAATGCCATGGCTGGCGTCAACAAACTCTTTGGCCCCTAAACGCTACAAATTAGAAACCAGTGTTAAATCTGAGCGTAAACTGGCTTACAGTCACCTATGTGGGGATTATACTTTTTTTTTTTTAAGTGCTGCCACAGAACTCAAAAATGATTGTAAGGCTAGTGAAGCTTGCATTTACCCATGCACTTATACATGCTGGGAGCTTGAAATACTGCTTATAATAACACAGGCTGTAATCCAGAAATAAGCATTGCCAGACAGCCCATTAAATCCAGATTTGGTACAGTATGCAAAAGTTTGCAGGAGAAGCTGCTTTGCATTCTAATATTCACAGTATTTTGAGCTTTGTGCCACTTCCAGCAAGCAAAAGTTCTGGTTTCAAATTGGGGATAACGATTGCTTCAGCCCCAGGTCTAGCGCCTATTAATATGTATAGCCACATGAGACAGAAATTGGAAATCTTCAGAGACGTCTGCAGCATCTTTCACAATCTGCCAGTGGAGGCTGGTGGCTCCAATGTCCGTGGGGCAGTAAATCTGCTCCGGGTTTCAGTCAGAACCAGTCAGAACTCTAAAGGAGCTTTCCAAGGTGCCTGGCCACCAGTGTCCACTGCTGAATGTGCATAGGGGGACAGTGGAGTTGTGCCCACAAAGCCCTCCCTTCCTGTAGGTGTGTTTGTTCCCTTGTCTGCAATGCACATATGTGCAGACAAACTGCCACAGAAGGCTTGGAGGACACGGCAGTCAGGAAACGAGCCAAGAACTTTGTTGTCTCTCTCCCCAACAAGAATAGAACAAGACACAGGAAACTCCTGGCTTGTCCCAGCTACTGCCCAGCTACTTAGTGACTAAACCATGTAATGACACTATCCATACAGTGTACATCTGCCAGCTTGTACAGAGACGCCAACCACAGTTTGTATGTGTATATGTAGAATGCTGTAAACATGCAAATGCATGTGCGTTCAGCAGAGGGCAGGACTTTCCACTGCAATCCCACTCTTATGCTCGAGAGGGACTCCATTCACCCAGGCTTCCCTTTGGTGTCCCCTTACCTGGAAGAACTATAGACACTTCCGGGTCAGGCTGGGGCATTGCCTGATCTCAGCAAGTTGGAGCTGGGCCTTGTGCAAGGGGATTGGTGATCACCTCGTGTCTGTGCTTGACTCTGTGATTCAGTCACTTCTGGGACATCCACAGAGCCAGAGTCAAGCAAAGTCTCAGACTGACCTAAAAGCCATTGGGCCAAATTCATTGGGCCAAATTCTTGGCTCCTCTCATTTCAGAGTCATGTGCATTGTATTGTGGTGATATTTATTTTTAAATGTACATTAGGGTGGCCATGTATCCTAGTTTACAGAGGACAGTCCTCTATTTGAAGAGCTGCCAGATGATGGCCCTCTATTTTGAAGGTGTCCTCTTTTTGAAGGGCTGTCCAGTCTATATCTTCCCCTTTCTCCCTTTCTTTTCGCTTCCCTTCTTTCCTCAGCTGAAGCTCAAATATTTTGGCCACCTAATGCAAAGAGAAAACTCTCTGGAAAAGACCCTGATGCTGGGAAAGACTGAAGGCAAAAGGAGAAGGGGATGGCAGAGGATGAGATGGCTAGATAGCATCACTGATGCAATGAATATGGACTTGAGTACGCTCCGGGAGAGAGCACAGGACAGGAAGGCCTGGCGTGCTATGGTCCATGGGGTCACGAAGAGTCGGACACGACTGAACAACTGAACAACAACCAGTCCAAACCTGCTTTAAAGACAGAGAGCCCTCAGAAGGAAGAGGATGGTCCACCATTTTGAAGGTGTCCTCTGTTTGAAGGGCTGCCCAGTCCAAGTCTGGGTTAAAGTTGAAGAACCATCAGAAGGGAGAGCTGGGCCTTGAAGTTGCCCATTAACAGCACCTGGGCAGCAGACTGAGCAAGGCACACACACAGGCCATCTGGTCACAGTCTTCCACACTATGGTGAGATGTACTGTATGTCTATTTATATTATAATAATATTTTCTAAATTCTATACATATAAATTAGCATATGCAACTTTTATGCAAATAAGTTCCCACTTTTGTCCTCTTTTTTGGTGATTCACAAGTGGCCACCCTATAAATCCCCCCAGTACACCTGCAAAAAGCTCCATCGCTGTAGGTCTCCTGTCAGCAGTACCGCCCAGATTGGGTTGTTCCCATGGTGGGTCAGAGATGGCCTTCCATCTGCTGGATCCCAAACGCTTTCATTCTCCTGAGGCCACAGAAACAAGCTCATCAACTATGCGAACCTGGAGCTGGTGTCGTTAATTCCCTCCCCTTCCCCAAATTGGTTTCAAGGGGGGAATTTTTAGAAATGGAGTTCTGCTGGGTCTCCTTGTGCTACCTCTCCCCCGCATCTCCCACTCTGGCCTGCATGAGCCGAGAGGGCTTTGGGAGTGGTAGATCGTCCACCAGTTCACCCTCCCCGCATCTCACTTAGGATTGTTCATCATCATCATCATCAGGCAGGCAACAACACTGTGTGGTTTCTGGTGCCTCCTGAAAACACCTTTATCCCAGGAAGCCTTCCTTGACTGATCAGCCACAGTTTTTATCTGTACTCTGTTTTTAGAAATAACAATTTTTAAGATGGTGTTTGATTTATCTTAAGGTCTCTGGGAAGTTCACAAAAGCTAAAACATAAAAATACAATATAAAAGTTTAAAAGCCATTTACTGAAAGCACACAGACAATGTATGCAAACAACATATCACTAAAACAACTTGGAGCTAAAAACAATTTAACAAAAAATAAAAATCCAGCAATAAAAACTCACAGCTTAAAAACAGTATGCAGGAGTCAGCAAAAGGAACCAGAGTTCGGGAAGGCTCGCTGGAATATCAATATCATCATCATCATTTTCATGCCTTTTATGAAAGTACCCAATAACACAAGGATGCAGAATCGCAGGCCTGGGGTCCCAATCCAGCCCTCCAGGGTTTTCCAGATGGCCAAACCCCCTCCCCCAGGTCCCAACCACTTTACCCCACCCACCAACTCTTTGGCGGTTTCCCGGCTTTTGTGTAGCCTCCCCCCTTCCCCATCCTAAAAGGCTGAAAGGCCTCTCCTAAAACATGCTGGCATTTGGGGTAATTTTGTCCCTGCCTCTTTTGCCTTCAGTCCTGCCCACCACCAGAATGTGGCCCCCGGGAGCTTCTCTGAAAAGGAATTTGGCCCTTGGGCTGAAAGAGGTTCTGCACCCTCATTATTTAATAACAAGAAATCAGCACAATGGAAAGAACACGCTACAAAATACAACCTAAAAACAAAATGAAACTGAAACGGCAGAATCAACATGGCAATTGAAAACTGCATAATAAAATCCTGGATCCCAAAGTGCCTGCTTAAATAAGAATCATCTTCACTGCTCACTTGAAAGCAAGCAATGAAGAGGCAGGCAGTATAGAGGTGTACCACTTTGGGGAGGCCATTCCAAAACCTGGAGGCCACAACTGATAAGGGCCTCTCCAGGTATTGATTTGCCTTAGGGCTCAAACCTATCAATTGTGCCCTCGATGACTGAAAGCTTCCAAACTTGGAGGCTTCTAATCATTCAGCACAGGGCTGGAGGAGTGGTGGAAGTTATCTTTGCTTCCCCATCCTTCCACCTTCCTTTTTTCGCTAGATGGGCTTTTTTGCCCATCTATAAAGGCACTTCAGATGGGGAGGGAAGGAGGCCAGAGAGCACTCAGGATAGCTCTTACCCCCTCCCTGAGCACCAAAACACCCCCCCCTTTTCCCTCTCCAAGGTCACAAGGCAGCTGGCATAGTTCATTCCATGCTGGCTGCAAAGTGACGGGGAGAGGGGCAGATCTCTGACTTTTCTGTGGTCAGAGCGCTGTCTCTGTATTCAGAGGGTGGAATACCCAGTATCCTATAACCCCTTAGACAATGAGGTTTCATCACATGAGGCTGAAATCCCGTATTTTTGCCAGGGCTTTCTGCTTCCAGTTTCTTTGTGGGATTATGATGGGCTCCTTTACACATGGGACACGTGATTTGAATTGAAAACTTCCTCAGCAATGTTCTATATGTTTCATTATACAGCACCTTCTAGTGGCTCTATTATAGCCCAATGCTGTCATTACACACTGCCGATATCTCACATTAACACTTGTTATGGGCTTATCTTCGATCTTTTTAAAAGCGAGATTAAGCTCAAAAACCATGGTAGATGCTCTGGAGGTTGACAACGTCAAGGAAAGGACCTGTAGACTTCCATGAGTGACCAATCACAAGCATGCAATAAAAGTGTCATGTAGAAATGCTCAATGTCTAGGGATCATAGGATTGCTCCCTTATCTAAGTTTGCCTTTTCTCTATTGGCTTCAGAAAGCAAAAGAAAAAGTAAAGGGTGGGTGGTGGGTGGGAACTATTGCACACTTAGGGTGCAATCCTATGCATGTTTAGACAGAAAAAAGTCATGCTAGCTGGGGAATGCTGGGAGTTGTAGGACTTTTTCTATCTAAACATGCATAGGATAGCACCCTAAATGATTTGGGAAGACCATAGCCACAATCAGCAGAAGAGGAACAGCATCTTTGGAAGTAGCCGACATTTTCAAGCAGCATACTTTTGATCAGCAGTCCTGCCAGCCATCCCCTCAACTGGCAGGACAGCGTTGACAGGGCAGGGACCAGAAAGTGAGGATTCTCTCTTCTTCAGCAGAACAGTGAAAATGAAGCCAATATCACCACTGAAATATTTCAGCTTGTTGTTATGCAGCTTGTTAACTAAAAACATTCCTCACTGGAGATTTATTTGGCTAAAAACTCACTGAATGACTTGCATCAATGAACTGCAATACCAGTAAAGTTCAGCATAAATAGTATCACAGGGAATTCACAGCTGAGACAGCCAGCTTCTCTCTCTCTTTTTTTACTATATTATTTTTGGTGCGATGTAGTTGTTTTTTCCATGAAAACAAAATATAAATCTCAGGGGAGCAAAAAACAAACAAACAAAAACAAATACTGCTCTCAAATGCTGATTTCACATACACATATTTTATAATACAGATTAATAATTTTAACATGATACTGCATTGTTAGGGGATGGATCCTTTCTCTCTCTCTCACAACACAATGTATCATTTTTCAAAGAAGCCAACTAAAAAGGCATTTCTGATCCGCCATCTTTGACTTTGGGTTGTGTCCAATATTAGTCCTACTTAGAGTAGAGCCATTGAAATGAATGGGATTTAGTTAGTCTAATGTTGGATACAACCCATATTTTTTTTATTTGATACCTCGCCTTTCTACCAAGAAAAATGGCACTCAAACTGGCTTACAATCATAAATCTTAATAAAACAAGTGCATTCAAACACAACTAAAAACACAATAACAGAATAAAAACAGCATCCAACCCAATAGACCCACTTATAGACCAAAGGCCTGCAAAGGTATTTGCCTGCCAACGGAAGGACAGCAGAGAGGGAGTGAACCTAGCCTCCCTCTGCATGGGGTTCCACAGCCTGTGAGCAGCCACCAAGAAGGCCCCATTTTGCAATGACACCTAGCATGCCTCTGAAGGCAGCAGCCTCAAAAGAAGGGCCTCTTCCAAAGATCTTAAGACCTGGGCAGGCTCATATGGGAGAAGGCCTGGTCCCAAGCCATACTGGGCATTCTAGGTCATAACCAGCACTTTGAATCTCCCCAGAAAAAGATGGGTAGCCAGTGAAGCTGTTGTAACCTGTACCTAGCGTGGCAATATTAGCATGTGCAAATGTTATGCAAATTGCCCTCCTCTTTTATCCTCTCTTTTGGTGATGCATTTCCTATTTTTTGGTGATTCTCAAGTAGCCATCCTAGTCCTTATGCCTGTCTATAACCAAAATGGTCCAGCACTGTAGGGGACCTTGGAATTGACATTGGAAGAGAAACACAATATATACATCTGGCAATCATGATTACTTGTATCAGGAACATTGGGTATAAACAAGCTGCAAGTTTCTAGGGCTGTGAGCCAGTTCTATGAATACAATAAACAAACAAGCAAACAAGCAAACACTGAATCTGTGAGCAGGTCTCTTAATTGGGTATATCAAAACATGACAATCCTGAAGCAACTGCTTAGGTGTACTATTTTCTCATATGCCTTTCATTACTGAATAAAGATAAGTACATCTGGTGATCTAATCTATAATTTAGTACATTTGAATGATAAAGTACAAAAAAGCATAAATTTTTACAACAAGCAGGCTCGTTATTTTAAAAATGTTTTCCCTCTTCACTCACATTGCTTCATCAGTGAAATGTACATGATTGTATAACCGCTAAATTAAATTTATTAGGTTATTGCTGTGTGGGTAGTGAAGGTCTGTAAAAACCGCAGCTATTAAAAACAAAGCAGTAAAGAATATAGTTAATTGTTTGTTTCTAAATCTTTTTTGACAATATGGCTCTCTGAACTAGAATTTAGTGTCCACTTTCCCATTATAGACCTTCATTTAAAAAAAGGGCTTAGAAGAGATCAGCCATAAAAATTTACTCCCAACTGAAATGTACTGTCAAGCCTTTGCTTTGGAATTTTTCATTTTACATTATTGGAAGTTGAATGCTCATACTCTGTATGAACTTGACAAAAGTCAGTAGGGCTTTTTTTTTCTTCCTGAGTACACAAAAGGGCTGATTCACACATGCATGCATATCACGTTATTTCTCACCACTTAATCATCCAACATTTGTATCTGGTCCACGCATTTGTGTACTGAGAACTGACCCACATGCAGTTCGAGAAGAACTGCTCTCCGTATTTGCTTTTGACCTTCTCACTTTTGTTAAGAATTCCACATCTTCTTGAACCAGCGGGGGCTGGTGGATCTGATTTCGGTGGGGCTGTGGATCCATTCTGGGTTTCAGTCAGAACCAGCCAGAACTCTAAAGGAGCTATTCAAGGTGCTGAACCTATTTCGGGGATAGGGTTCAGCACCTTGGATATGTCCTTTAGAGTTCTGGCTGGTTCTGAATGCAACCCAGAATGGATTCACAGCCCCACCAAAATTGGAGCCATCAACCTCCACTGGCCACACCACTAGTCCATTTGATTAGGTGTTGCCAGTAGAACCGACACAGGAAACAACCTTTTGCTGAAAAAATTCTCCAGACTTTTTTCTTTACCACCTGAAGAAGGCCTAAAATAAGGGGGGGAGGCCGAAATACGTTGGGCTCCTTATAATAAATCCAATCTTGCATCCTGAGAACCCGTTTCTCTTCTTTGTGGTCTACTCTGGATGCTCACCTCCTTCTGTTTTCTTCTTTGTTCAGTCAGAACCAGCCAAAACTCTAAAGGAGCTATCCAAGGTGCTGAGCCCTATCCCCTAAATAGGTTCAGCACCTCAGATAGGTCCTTTAGAGTTCTGGCTGGTTCTGACTGAAACCCAGAATGGATTCACAGCCCCACCGAAATCAGAGCCACCAGCCCCCACTGCTATAGCCCTATTTAGGCACTCAAAGGACACATGTGGGCATAAAGCAGGGTTGGGCAACTGACAGCACTAGGGCCCCTTGGCCTAAGTGATGCGGCCCTCCGCCTCATTTCAAACGCCCTCTGAGTGCCATCAGTTCAGGCCTCTGGCAAGAGTGAGCTGCCACTTCCCTGGCTGGAAGAGAGAGAGAGAAGGTGGCAGAAACAGCAAAGGGGACCTGCCTATTTGTGTTTCTCATCCTGCCAGCTGCTGGCTTCTACCCCTCCCACCACTGTTGTGTGGCCCCCGACAGAGTTCCTGAAAGGGAATGCGGCCCTTGACAGAAGAAAGATTGCCCACCCGTGGAGGGAAGTGTGGAAGGGGTGCAGGCATGCCTATGCCAGCCCCGCCCACAATGTCCCTGTACACACCGGCTCCACTCCCAACCTTCTCACATTGAGCGGGAAGATCTGAAGGGGCATTATAAGCATGTTCAGCTGAATGTGATGAGTAGGGCTGGCGTCAAGGGTAGGCATGGTTGGGCACCCACTGAGGGCCCACCCTCAAGCCTTAACATTTTTACTGCCAGTATCTAAGCCTTAGTTGAGGCGTTTCAACCATTTAGAATGGGGAAAAAAACCTGTGCAAAACTTGGGAAATCAACAAACAATTTAGAGCTGTGCACAAATGGCCTCTTGGAATTCTCCATCTTGTGGGCAGAGAAATTTGGGAGCCAATTTCCAGGGGGAGGAGAAATTCTCAACTGTTTCTCCCAGGTAGGGCTCCCAACCACAGAGCTTGTAGCACAGATTCTTTCTTTTTTATTTTTTTAGCAATCACATTTCTCTAGAGACGCACAGAATTGTTTTCCATTTCCCATATGTGCACGAGTAGAGAACACATTTGGCTTGGCTCTCACCATTCAAAACATCACCCACATGAGAGATCTGAACTAATTTTGTATTTTGAACATCATAACAAAGGAATTAATACCAGCACCCCACTCCCAGCTTTGGAGCTGAAGCTGAATTTTGAAGATTCTAGAAATGAATCTAGAGCCATTGTGAAGATTCCAGGGGAGAGTAGGCAGTGGAGAACCCTAGGCCCAAAATGGGTTCGGCATGTTGCATAGCTCCTTTAGTGTTCTGGCTGGTTCTGACTGAAATCCAGCATGGATTCAACGCCCCACTGAAATAGGAGCCACCACCTGCATGGCCTTAAGCTCAGCTCCAGGCAGGAGTGCTGTCTTGACCCGAAAGAAAAGCACTTCTAGTTCACCATCCATTCTAATTTATACAAGCTTTGAAAATGCCCATTCCAACTCACACTAATGACGTTTTAACGAGGCATTCCGCAAAGACAAAAGTGGGGGCAAAATAGGTAAGTGGAACAGCATACGCTTTGCATGCGGAAGATTGTGCTGGGAAGGCAGGAACTGCAAAAAGTGCTGTGTGCCGCCCTGCAATCTGAAATGTGTCTATTCAGAAGTGAGCCCCGTTGGGTTCAACAGGACTGACTCCCAGTTACGTGAGTATAAGAATGCAGCCCTAGTTACTGTATAGCTCAGACTTATGTATGTCTACTCTGAAGCAAGTCCCACTGAGTTCAATGGGACTCATTCCCAGCTAAGTGGGTATAGGATTACAGCCTTAGGATGCAATCCTATGCACGTTTAGACAGAAAAAAGTCCTACAACTGCCAGCATTCCCTGGGAGTTGTAAGGCTGTTTTCTGTCTAAACATGAATAGGATTGTGCCCTTAGTAACCTTTATTTAAACCTAGAGTAGCAGAACCAGCTTCAGTGGTGGCTCTGTGCAGATGTAATCCCGTTTTCGCTAACCGTAGTTAGCCCTAAACCAGTTTTCAGCTGTGGTTAAAAGTAGCTTTGCAGAACTTTTGTAGATTAATTGACCCACTACAGCTTGCAATGACAAATGTAAAGGTTGGAGTAAAAGTACGTGTGTGAAGTACACTCCATCAGCACCTGCAGCTTTGAGAAATGTTCCATTTCTCCCCACGTTGAACCTTTTAATGCCTGTGTGCCCATAATTAAGTGAGAAAGAAAGGAAAAGAGAATGACTTGTCTCCGTACCAGCACAGAACAAACTGTTCCTTCACTGAATCTTGTTGATCGCAATCTGCTGGATGACTCTTGTATGCCTCACTTATAATTAACTTATATATATATTATTGAGATTAGTGACTTGTCAGCATGTTGGGGTGCACTGCTAGAGATTCAAAGTAATAACAGCATTTATCTTCTCTGCGTGGCTGTGCTTCACTTTCGGCTGATAAAAAAGTAAGGATTTCCAAGTGGTTCCCATGTCCCTTCAATACTTAAAAAGAGCAATACCATTTTCATGGAAATATTCAATGAAGACGATCAGGGACTGGAAACAAAGCCCTGTGAGGAGAGACTGAAAGAACTGGGCATGTTTAGCCTTGGGAAGAGAAGACTGAGGGGAGATATGACAGTGCTCTTCAAGTACTGGAAAGGTTGTCACAGAGAAGAAGGCCAGGATCTCTTCTTGATCATCCCAGAGTGCAGGACACGGAATAATGGGCTCAAGTGACAGGAAGCCAGATTCTGGCTGAACGTCAGGAGAAACTTCCTGACTGTTAGAGCAATACGACAATGGAACCAGTTGCCTAGGGAGGTGGTGGGCTCTCCCACACTGGAGGCATTCAAGATGAAGCTGGACAGCCATCTGTCAGGGATGCTTTGACTTGGAATCCTAAATTGAGCAGGGGGTTGGACTCAATGGTCTTATAGGCCCCTTCCAACCCTACTATTCTATGATTAGGATACACAGAAAGATTGCATTGCTGTCAGATCAATATTGAATCAAAATGTGCAACTTTTCATCTGCTCTCTACTGTATCAGTGCATACTAGCCTTCACCAAATTGGTACCCCCCGGATGTTTTGACTTCAACTCCCATCAGCCCCAGCCAGCCTGGCCAGTTGTCAGGAATGCTGGGACTTGTAGTATAAAACATCTGGAAGGCACCATGCTGGGGAAGGCTGGTGCAAACCAACAATCCCCAGGAATGGATAGGCGGAAGCGAAGATCTACTTTACAAATCTATAGCTTCTTTCATTCCAAAACATTGCATACACCAACCTTCCCCAACCTGGTGCCCCCCACACGGGTATCAATAGAAATGTATTGATTTGGTGGCAGTCTTTTCAGTGGTGCCCCTCACCCTCAATTGTGGAATGTTTTCCCCAGCAAGGGCTACCTGGCACCAACATCGTCAACTTTTTGGTGTCTGTGTAACACTTTTCCTCAGGGTCTCTAAAGGGACTCACAGTAAAGGCTTTGTACAGGAACCATTAACATATATCATTTTAATGTCTTAATTAAAAACAATAATAATACACATGTAGTAATTTTACATGCATAACAATACACTTATCACCAAAAACAATAAAACAGAGCACAGCCCTCTCAGAGTTCAGTCTTTCAGCTTCAGTAAACAAGAAAACTATAAATAAAACTTAATAAAACTCTCTGAAGCTTGATGTTTCTGCTGGCCAAAGAAAGAAAACCATCTGTGCTCAGTTCGCTCCAACCCGACGGCAATCTTCTCAAAAATGGATCAGGATCCAGCAACACAGGAACAACTGTGTAACCAGCCTTTTATATAATATAAAAGAACATAAACAACAAGAAACTCATTGTGCTTGGGGGGGAAATGACTCTTTAAAAAAAAATCAAAAGGAAACCTCCCTACTAACCTGTCTCAGGGTTCAGGGTCTTACAGAGAGGAGAAAGCAAGCTTCTTCCACACTGCATTTTGGTAACTGCCTAAAAGGGTGGCCACTCCTATCTCACTCCTTTACTGAGCATGTGCAGGAATATTCCCACTCCAAATTCTTAAAGAAAAATATACCAATGGCTTACAACAGGTTAAGACTTTCCTTTATTCCCAGGCATTCAGTAGCATATAACGGGCTCTTCAATGCGTCAATTGAATTGCTGCTAGTTGTCACTGACGTTTCACTTGTTTGTGGGGTAATGGTATTTTAGTGGATAATTGTTTTTAGTTGTTCTAAATTTTGTATGTTTAAATTTTGTTGGAAGTCGCCTTGAGGCTTTTTTTTTTCCTTTGAGAAAGGTGTCTAAGCAATCAAATTATATGTGGAAATGAAATAATAAAAGCATTCCCAGTCCCAGACTGAAACTTACATAAACCCGGCCAGTCCTGCTTCCTAAACAGCTCTGTCTGGTTCTATGGTAGTGAAGCCTAAACCTTCTCCATCGCTCTCTTTGTAAAATGGTGGGAAGAAGAATGTTTTTGTAGATTGCCGGGTAAAAGCAGCAGATCAGGACACCTTTTAGTTGTGTCAGAAGCACTTTCATTTGTGTAACTTTTCAACTCAGCTGCAAAAGATAAAGCTTTGTCAAGGTGAACTGAGCTTTGCAAAATGATCCTGTATAATACCTTGCAAGGAGGAACTGAAGGCACAAACCAAAATAATTCCCAGCAGGAAGAGTGCCATTATTCACAGCCTGGTTTCTTTCCTTGCTTGGCTTCCAAGGAACTCCAAGGTGAGGGGTGAGAATGAAGGATTAACACTGTAGTAGTAGTTGTTATTTAAAAATTTTCAGGGCAGAAGCCCTCCCAAGGCAGCAAACAATAACAAAACACATAATAAAAACTGATACAATCTAAAAAAGCAATAAAAACAGCAACAACAGCACACATATCACAGGAAGGCCAAGTAAAATAGTATATGTTCAGGGCCTTCTTAAAAGCCTGCAGTGATGGGGCCTGGCGGACCCCCCCCCACCCATGACAATTTATTCCAGAGGTGTGGGGTCACTGCAGAAAAGGCCCTCTCTCCCATGGTTGCCTACCCAACTGCTCTCACAGGTTGGCAAATGAGGAGGGCCTCTCTTGCTGAACGTGGTCCTTCAGGTAATTTGGTCCCAAAATGTTTAAGGCTTTAAAAGTCAAAAATAGTGTTTTCAATTGGGCTCATAAATGCACTTTAGCAATATTAAAGTATCAATTATACTTCAAGCAAGGTAGCATTCGTGGCCCAAAGCCACAAAGTAAGTGTCTGAAGCAGTGGGAAGAACTTTCAGTATCTCTAGATGAGTGGATACTTTCAGTTTCGTTACCCAGGCACAACCGAACTCTACTCCCACAAAAACTTACATATCGCACTTTGCAATAAACAGCACTTGGGGGCTGCAGGGGTGGGGATAGCGGTTTGGCGTGCCAAGCAGTTTCCATGTGGCTGCATTTCATTTAGCCACCATAGAATCATAGAATAGTAGGGTTGGAAGGGGCCTACAAGACCATCAAGTCCAACCATCTTCGATCATTGTGGTTAATAGATTTCGAATAACAGAGTAAGGGCTCACTCCTATGGGGATAGGCGGCCGCCTCCGAACTCAGAGGCGGCTGCCTATCCAATGCAGGGCAGGAGAAGCACGGAAGGGTTCATCCCCTCTGCACTTCAGCCCCCCAGCATTTACAGCTAGACAGGGCTGTCTAGCCATGGAGCCTCAGAGCGCGGGAAGCAGCAGCTGGACAACATGTAGGATGTGTCGTACTGGCATTTCTGACTTCCTCACCCTGGCACACCCCCAGGAAAGTTTTTGCCACTCTGCACTCCTCTTCCAAGCGCAAAGCACGGGGCCATTCCACACTGTCTACAACTACGAGGCAGTGCAGGAGGGGGTGGAGGTCTCTGAGGTCGGTTCCCTGAGAACCAGCCTATCCTATGGCCATCTAGCTGCTGACTAGCGGCCATAGGATTGCACCCTAAGAAATGGTCCTCATGTTCAGCAATATTACTTACAAGAGTCTTCTAAAGTGGGACCGTACCACTTTTGATTACAGGTGGGGAAATCATGTGCCTTCCCACATTAAAAATAAAATCCGGCAGGTAGAAAACGAGTTCATCAGAGAAATGGCTATATTATAACCTTTCTTCCTGATATGCTAGTTTTCTACATGAAGGGAGTATTTGTTAAAAAATGTGGACTATTTGTCAAAAATAAATGAAAAATGAGATCCCTTCTATTCAACCTGAAAATCATATAGTTCAGGAAGGGCTCTACCACATAATTTTGCTGAACATGCAGCTTGGCGCTCTCTGCATAATTGTAAGCAAAGTTAAAGATGAACTCTGTGCTTTCTGTTCTTTGCTGGATTGCTTCCTTGGGAGGATATAATGTATATTTCATTTAGTACCTTCGTACATTGTCCCTTTATTGCTTTCATTCAGAGAGTAGGCCACTGGAACAATGCCAATAGGGAGAACACATTTCATGATGAATACTCCTACAACATGAAAAATTAGATGGGAAGGATACCTAAACTAATTTCAGGTTATTACCGTCTTCATCGCCGACTAATTCTCAGTAGCTTTATTCCAGGTTTATAGGCAGAAATTGAAGGCCCCTGCTTTATATCATCTGCATCCGCCAGTCCCCCCTGCGCCCCCCTCATGCCTTCCATTTTAAAGAGAGGCTTTGCAGTGTTTCGAGGAGAATGAATTTCACCTTTTATAACATTCAAAGACAATTATGCTGTCTTTATGAAGAATTATGTCACCCTGGACCTGACAATAAAAGCCAATGTACTAATGCCAATAAATATCTCAACTCTATCACTCATTCTGCCTTCCAGTTCCTTTAAAGATTGTTACTCTATAGATACACCATGCAGCATGGGGTTTCGGGGGAACCTGATCCTAAAGATGCTTACTTGCTAGTGAGCCCTGCTTTGTTCAGTGGGATTTACTTCCTGGTGTATATATTTTGGGTGAAAGCTGTAATTGGTTCAGCTGCTGGAATCCTGACAAATGCATTTGTAGAAGCAGGCCCAGGGAAGTTTATGCCACCATGATTTTATTAGCCTTCAATGTGCCATGAAGGTCTTTGTTGTAGCGGTGCATTCAGGGTAGGACTTTGGGGCAGATGTCCAAGGCCCCATTCAGCAGAATCATCAGGAGGCCCCCAAAGGCAGCAGGGCTGGCGAACCACATTTTAAGTAAATGAGTGAAGCAATACCCATTCCCATCTAAAGTGGAGGGGCACAGGACCATTAAGTCCAGAATCTAAAATTACCTAAGTGCACTGCTGCTTTGTTGTTTGATTATTTATTTTATTGATTTAAAATATTTTTGGGCCGCCTTTCAGGCCAAAAACTCTCCTAAGGCAGAGTACAACAATAAAACACATCAAACCGATAAAATATTAAGAATGATAGAAACCCGATAAAACAGTAAGAACACAGTAGATACAGCAATAAAACCAGCAACAACAGCAATCATATCAGGAGAAGGTCAGAGTAAAACAATATGTTTTCAAGGCTTTCTTAAAAGTCTGCAATGACGGAACATGGCAGACCCCCAATGGCAATTATTCCAGGCCACACCCCTTTCACTGGCTGTACCCTTTCCCCCCCCAATCGCCAATTGTTTGATGGTTTCCCAGCTTCAGTGCAGTTTTCCCCCATTGTAAAGGGTTGAAATGCTTCTCCTAAAGCTTAGTTACACGCTGTAAGAGCTTTAAGCTAAAATATGCCTGTATTTGGGGCTCCACCCCTTTTTGCCTTCAGCCCTGCCCACCGTTGAAATGTGGGCCCCGAAAACATCTTCAAAATAGAATCCAGCCCTTAGGGTGAAAGAGGTTCAGCACCCCTCGCCTCGATACTTACGGCTTCATTTCAGCCACAACTCACAAGGGCTTAGCATTAAAACCCATTTAACTGTCAGGTCTCAACAGTGGGGCTGGTGGCTCTGAAATCAGTGGGGTGGTGAATCCACTCCAGGTTTCAGTCAGAACCAGTCAGAACTCTAAAGGAGATATCCAGTGTGCTGAACCTAGTTTGGAGATTGGGCTCAGCGCCTTTGATAGCTCCTTTAGGGATTTTGACTAGTTCTGATTGAAACCCGGAGCGGGTTTACCACCCCACTGACATCGGAGACACCAGCCTCCACTGGTCTCATCTTTGGCCCCTTTGAAGTAATGCAACTTGAGTAGAAAATGCCTCTGAGCATCTGCAGAATTCTTTTCTAGTTGACTCAAATGACCTGTTGCCACGTGAATGTTATTCTCATTATTCCCATACACTGGCGCTCCTGGAGTCTCCAATGCAGTGCCCCAATGTGCCCGCAGATGCCTCTCTCGGCATCTGCCAGGCTACCTGACTCTTCTGACCTCTATTTCATTTTTAAAGATTTTTTGAATTGCTTTTTAAAAACTGGGAGGCTGGAGTGCTGTGAAGCGAAGGGCTGCCCTCCAGCACCCACTTTATTTGTGTTCAAAAGAGTCCATTTGCATTTTGGAGCTCAGACCCCACCTCTGCCTCATACTTCGGTTCTTGGGCAAGCTTTTACTTTCATCAGCTTGCCTTCCAGGAAATTAGTATTTTGCAATCAGTCATGCCCACCGTGGCAGCCATTTTATGAATGGGCAACTCCCCATGGCAGCCATTTTGTGAGAGTGCCTCTGACATTCTCAAAATTCCAGATGTGTCCATCTACCTGAAAGGATTGGGGTGCCCTGCTGTATTCCATATTGAACATTGTTCATTCCAAACAAAAGATATGTATTAGGGCAGAAGAAAGGTGACCTTTATGTTCTTTGTTATCTCCTGGTTGTGATAACATGGCTAGAAATGTACAGTGCTGACACACACTATGTTGTGGTACTTTTATCTAATAAAACTAAGCAGGTGCTGCCATCTTGTGTTGTAAAGAAAATGTTGAGAGACCATCACATAGTTTTCTCACTAGCCATGCTCAATGTGTCTACCCGTATAGACTATGGGTACTCAGTTTGGAAGAGATCTTGAACTGGTTACCTGGTATATATCAAGTGCGGATTAGAGATGGACAAATTTGTCAGTTCATCTCTACAAATTTGCCTTCTACCATGTTCCTTTTTTTTTTTTTAATAAAGTTATTTCTTCCCTGTTTATGAAGAAATTTGCAAACTTGGGTAAGTTCTAATTTTTGGCCCATCTGCACCAGCCAGATTCAATAGGTGCGTGCAGCTATTTCCAGCATGGAGTATTGCACCTGCCTGCTGTGCAGCTGTTAAAAATGAGGAGTTTGTCAGAAAAACAGAAGTCACAACCCTAATTCAGCACCACAAATGTGGTTAAATACTGAGACTTTAAAGAGCTAAGCACTCCAAGCCTGGATAAATATACCAGTTCCGCTGAACGTCCACAGTCTGAAAACGCAGTAAGGAAAACGTCTCTGGAGAAGTCTTGTAAGAGTGATGCTGTTGGGGTTCAAAATATCCAAATGTGAACCATTTGCGGGCCACAGTTTTACAGTTAGTGCTCTTGGTATAAAATCTTTCAAACAAGACAAGGAGGGAAATAGCTGGTTTGCTATATGATCAGCATCTCAGAGCCAAAACAGGTATTACTTTAATAGCCAGGTGGGGGGAGTGTTAAAGCCCCCTACCCTCCATGCTTGGGTTCCAATCTGGATGGCCCCCACATGCCTACTCTGGAGTAAAAATAGGGAGGGGGAAGATGTAGCTGCTAGCAATGGCATTAATGTCTGTTTTGAACCTGGAAAATGCTTTGAAGATGCACAGCTAAAGATGAAGATGAATTGCAATATTTTGTACTGGTAAGGGTTGTATGTTTGTTTGTTTATTCTCAGCCTAAGGCTCTCCTTTGTTTTCTTTGAGGCTGAGAATCAAACAATCATTGTCTAACCAGCTACTGCAGCTCTTATCTGCCCTTTGTCAAGTTTTAATTGGATTTTCATTAGCCTGAGCTGAAGCGATGACTGATTGATTAGTGATACTTCTATACTGCTTAATATAATAAAATCCCTAAGCGGTTCACATATAAATATTAAAATCGCATTTAAAATGCATTGTTAAGTTGCATTATTACAATAACCGCAGTGGTTGGCATTGGCATTATGAAAACACACACACACACCCAAACAACACAGAGGCACAAGAAGCTAATAATTAAAAATAGAGAACGGGAATCTGGAGTCTTGAGTTTGTATTATTGCTCTGCCACCTATTTGCTATGTGGCCTAGGGAAGACCACTTAAGTTCTCTGTGGGCTAGAAACATAGGAAGCTGCCTTATACTCAGACCATTTGGCCCATTTAGCTCAACAAGATTGGCCAAAAACATTTTGCTGCCTGTGGAGAAGGACAAGATGGCACCCTCCCATTCCAGGCACAGAAGCTGACCAGACTGGCAGCTGAATCTTATTTCGACCCCTGCAATGAAGCAGCAGGCTAGCGTAGGGGGCTACGGACAAGTCACGTGACACACACCGCTCTGTCCTCCAACGCCTTGCTGCCCCTCCCATCCGCTCAGCATCTGCCTCAGGGAAGGGCCAGTCTGTAGCTCAGTGACGTCACTCTGCACTGACCATTTACAGGCAAGGCACTTTCCCTGCCACTGAGCTCTGTTGTGCCCAGGTGAGCTACTATCACAACACTCCTAAAACAAATGCAACTCTTGAGCCTCACCCCATTTCACTGGAACTGAAGCTGATAAGCACCCACGGATGCCACTTGGACAAAATCCACATGAAGTCATTGAACAGTTGGTGTCAGTAAGAACATAAGAAGAATATAAGAAGAGCCCTGCTGGATCAGACCAAGGGTCCATCTAGTCCAGCATTCTGTTCACACAGTGGCCAACCAGTTGCCCATGGGAAGCTCACAAGCAGGACACGAATGCAACCATGTTCCCCGGCAACTGGTATGCATAGGCTCACTGCCTCTGGTACTGGAGGTAGCACATAGCCTTCAAGCCTAGTAGCCTTTTCCTCTAGGAATTTGTCTAACCCCCTTTTAAAGCCATCAGTGGCTTTAAAGTCAGTGTCTCATTTATTTTCCAATACTATAGAAGAGACAGGGACACGGGAAAAGGGGCGAGAAAGAAACAAATTAGATATTTTCTTGCCAGCTTCATATCAAACCTTTTGTCATGCCCCCTTCCCTGTCACGTTACTTTGTCCTCCCCCTTTGCAATCAGCTCACTCCAGGCTCACTACTTTATTAGTTAACGACTAGCTCCCTTACAAATGAAGATTCTAGGAAACTCTCAGGATGCAATGAAACAGCTAATCGACACATCTACAAATATCATAGTAGATGCATAGTAAAAGGCAGAGGAAAGAAATGGTTGTTCAGCTATTAAATAAGGATGGCAAAATGATAACAGATGACAAAGAAAAGGCAGAGGTGCTCAGTTCCTACTTTGGCTCAGTCTTCTCCCAAAAGAGGGTCTATGACCCCCCTGGCAAAGGCAAAGTACAGGCTGAAGGGGCAGGACTGCAGCTTGAGATCGATAGGCATATGGTCAAGGAACACCTAATGACTTTGAATGAGTTCAAATCTCCAGGGCCAGATGAACTGCATCCTAGAGTAATAAAGGAACTGGCAGAAGAACTCTCAGAACCACTGTCTATTCTCTTTGAGAAATCATGGAGGACGGGTGAAGTGCCAGATGACTGGAGGAGGGCTAATGTTGTCCCTATCTTCAAAAAGGTTAAAAGGAGGAACCTGGGAACTACAGACCAGTCAGTCTGACATCAATCCCTGGGAAAATTCTGGAGCAAATTATAAGGCAATCCATCTGTAAGCAGCTTGAAAACAATGCCGTGATTACTCGAAGCCAACATGGATTTGTCAAAAACAAGTCCTGCCAGACGAATCTGATCTCATTTTTGGATCAAGTCACCTCCCTTGTGGACTGTGGGCATGCTGTAGACATCATATACCTCAACTTCAGCAAAGCTTTCAACAAAGTGCCCCATGATATCCTGATGAGCAAACTAGCTCAAAGTGGGCTAGATGAAACTATGATCCGGTGGATCCACAGTTGGCTACAAAATCAGACTCAAAGAGTGCTTATCAATGGGACCTTCTCAAACTGCGGAGATGTAACGAGTGGGGTAAAGCAGGGGTCAGTCCTGGGCCCAGTGCTCTTCAACATTTGTATTAATGACTTGGAGGAGGAGGTGCAGGGAATGCTGATCACATTTGCAGATGACACAAAATTGGGCGGGATAGCTAATACTTTGGAAGACAGAAACAAAATTCAAAGTGATCTGGATAGACTGGAGCGCTGGGCAGAAAACAACAGAATGACATTTAATAGGGATCAATGCCAAGTTCTGCACCTAGGAAAAAGAAACCAAAGGCACACTTACAAGATGGGGGAAATGTGGCTCAACCACACTACAAGCGAGAAGGATCTTGGAATTGTTGTCAATCACAAGTTGAATATGAGCCAACAATGTGATGTGGCTGCAAAAAAGGCAAATGCCATTTTGGGCTGCATTAAGAGAAGCATAGCTTCCAATCCTGGGAAGTACTAGTTCCCCTCTACTCAGCACTGGTTCGGCCTCATCTGGAGTACTGCATCCAGTTCTGGGCACCATACTTTAAGAAGGATGTAGACAAACTGAAGAGGGTTCAGAGGCAGGCAACAAAGATGATCAGGGGACTGGAAACAAAGCCCTATGAAGAGAGACTGAAAGAACTGGGCATGTTTAGCCTCGAGAAGAGAAGACTGAAGGGAGATATGATAGTGCTCTTCAAGTACTTGAAAGGCTGTCACAGAGAGGAAGACCAGCATCTCTTCTCGATCATCCCAGAGTGTAGGACACGGAATCATGGGCTCAAGTGACAGGAAGCCAGATTCCGGCTGAACATCAGGAAAAACGTCTTGACTGTTAGAGCAATATGACAGTGGAACCAATTACCTATGGAGGTGGTGAGCTCTCCCACCCTGGAGGCCTTCAAGACGAGGCTGGACAGCCATCTGTCAGGGATGCTCTGACTTGGATTCCTGCATTGAGCAGGGGGTTGGACTCGATGGCCTTGTAGGCCCCTTCCAACCCTACTATTCTATGATTCTATGATCAACAGAGGAGCCGAAGTGGAAGTTACAGTAGCTGCCAGCAGTCTGGGCAAGAACTTCCTGGCCAGACTAGCTTCACAGAGATGCCCCTCCCTTAGGGTGGCTCCCTCCTACTTTGGCTTCCATGAGTAGCCAACCTGGCAAGGCATCTAAGCCCTGCCCCTAATTTTTCCCGCTTCGCTCTGTGACAGACCCTAGCTTCCCTCAAGTCATGCCCCTCACTATCCCCCCCCCCGAAACCTGGGTTCTCATGGTGGAGGAAAGGGGGAGCATTCAGGCTGAGCCATCTGTGAGCCAAGGTCTTGGGAAGAAGGCCTTGCTATATCTGAGCTCACTAGGGAGGGAGCCTGCCCCTGTTCTGGCTGTTTGTCAAGAGCGCCCTAGCTGCCTCTTGCAGTCCCCACCAATAGCCAACTCAGGACACTGACGACGAGGATTCTTTCTGAGACTTTATTACTTTATGATTCTTACAGATACTAATCACTAGCGACAAAGCAAGGAACAGCACTGGGGAAAGATAGCAGAGTAGCCTAAGCTCCAGGTAAGGCAGTTGGTCCTTGTTTGAAGGAGAACCGCGGGAAGACTCTGAACTTATGGGCTATGGAGAGGTCCTCCCTCTTTCCCTTGGGTCCTCGGGACATGACCATTGTTTGTGCGCTGAATGAACAGAGCACCTCCTTTCGGCGCCCTCCATCTGTCGTTTCTCCCTGCGTCTGCGCCGAGCATCCAGCAAGCCCCCCTCCAGCGCTCTCTCGCTGCCAGGGTCACTATCTATCCCAGGAATGCTGGCAGGAGGAATCTCTGCCAGCTGCTGTGCTTGTGAGAGATGAGCAAGCTCCTCTCCCACGGATTGCTGTTCCTCCTCAGAATCAGAACTGCTCTGGGGTTCTATTGGCTCAGTTTCCACCCTGACACTGTTCTCATTCTGAATCCGAGCTGCTAGACATCTCTACACACTCAGATTCATTCCTGACATTCCTCTGGCTCCACCCCTTTCCCTCGACCACTGGTAATTTTGTGATTTTTTGCATGTGTCCTGTCCCCCCTCCCACACACACACACACACACACACACATTTGTAAAGATTGAGATGTCTCTTTGAAGGCTTAGTTACCGCTTTACGTTTTAAGCTAAAACATGCTGGCATTTGGCCCCTTTGCTTTTGGCCTGCTACTGGAATACGGCCCCTGAGAGCTTTTCCCAAACTGAAATTGACCCTTGGGCTGAAAGGGGTTCAACACCCCTGTTCTAGAGAGACCTGTGGGTTGGGAAACAGGAAAAAAAATGAGAGAAGGGGGTACATAACTCTGGTGCTGGAAAGCGAGAGAGGAGAGAAGCATGTGTGTACTATGGGGTACAACGAAAGAAAGCCCAGTGGGGCACAGAAAGAAAAGGAGGGAGGATTAACAGAGAGGAGCTCAGAGAGACCTGTGGTGGTGCAGAGAGAAAAAAGGGTGTTAGTAGAAAATGGGTTAAAAAGAAAATACCGGGTAAAATTGTAACAAAATGTTTCCCTGCACTAACCTGGCAACGCAGCCTTTTGAATGAATAGAAATGTAAGAGTTATTTGAACTGTGTACCTCAGCAACATGCCCCCAGAATCCTCTGGCACACCCAGGGGTTCCATACCAGATGTTCAGGGGATTTATCAGCAGGCAAGTTGATGCAGATCGTTCCCCAAAGGGATAAAGTTTGAAAATCATTGGCTTATGTGTAATAGGCCTGTGCCACTGTGCTGTTAATCAACTGAACCACCATTTGGAACCCACTGAGTTTTTAGCCAATTAAAACTAAACATGTTATTACTCACCAAGGCCATGCAAGTGCTACTTAATATTCCAGGCCTCTAACCTCCAACATTGCCGTGGGGAGAGGTGGAAGGGAGAACCAATGTCAAATCTGAAAGCAAAAAGCAAACAGGAATAGCCTTTTGATATCAAAGTAAACTCACTCAAAGTGAACAAACTCATTCACACAAACAGCAAATGAGGTGTACATCTGTTCCAGGATGATACCACTTCAGACAGTGCATCACTGTATATGGAGAATTACATAGCCAAATCCTCCTGTATACAAAAAAAATTCCACGCCCACAGAAAACTAGATGCCCATGAGAAGAATTGTAGACTTGCCTTCTCCCCAGCTTGTTCATTTATGGATGTGCAGGTATTATTTTTTTCACGTGAAAACAGGGCCAGCCCTACCCTTTGGCAGAGTGAGGGCCAAAACAGACATTACTTTAAATGTGTGTCTAGCAGCGATGTCTTCTTTTTGTTTTTACTCTAGAGCAGACGAAGAGCACCCGATCCTGATCTTAAAAGACCCATCCCCCATGCTTGGGGGTCCTAGAGTAAAAATAAAAACCAAAGAAGAAGAAGACACACATTTAAAGTAATATGTGTTTTGGCCCTGAATGACCTCCTCAGGCAACTGATCTTGGGTGTCCTGAAAGTGCAGCAAATTGTTAGTTACTCAATTTGTTATTATTGTCCTCTACTACCAGGGTGATGGAGAGGTGTTTGTGGGATTTTCTGCTTCAGGTGCCAAAATAACGCGTCTAGCCTTGAGTTGTATACACTTTGACTTGAGGGAAGGTGGCACCATCCTGGGCCCGCCCTGCTATCATTCAATCTGCTGGTACCATCAAGGAAGAGGTTTGCTATCTCATCTTCTGTTTGTTTAAACCAGGCAATAGTATCATCTCAAAAGATGAAGAGTAGCCCAGCCATTTACTAATATTGTCAGAGAGAGATGACGAGGCTGAAATCCTGTATCCTTACCAGGGCTTTCTGCTTCCGGATTCTTTGTGGGATTACAGCTGGCTCTTTTACACTTACTCAGCAAGTTCTATATGTTTCTATATGTTTCATTTTACAGCCACTAGATGGCACTGTGATAATAGTGCTTTGCTGTCATTACACACAGCCGATCGAATGGATTAATGTCCCTTGTCATTTTTTCTCCAATCTTTTTGAAAACAAGATACAGGGGAGAAAGACGTCCTGGAGGTTGACGATGTCTTGTAAAGGACCCGCAAATTTCTGTGAGTGGCCAATCACAACCGTGCAATTAATTTCTCGTGTAGAGACACTCTAAGACCAGCAGTGTCCAGTACTATTTCCGTCACAGGAGAGCAATTGATATCTGATTGTGATTCTAATTAAAGAAAATGTATGTAAGAGGAGTTTTCAGAAGGCAATTTTCTACTTTAGTCTTCTACTGCAGTCTTCTGTTGTTCTATAATGCATTTGACGAGGAAGCTGCTGCGATCATTTGGGGGCAACCGAAGTTTGGAATCTTTTAAAATGAATATTACATTCTTGCCAATTAGTGACAGTAATTGCCAGTTCAACCCAATTTTTGCCAGCTGTGTAATTTCTCCCAGAGGGCTTCTAAGAACAAAGTCAAAGAGATGGTAAAACGCTGCAAAGGAAAAATCCATCTGAAGTTGTGATTCTGTCGCCTCCTTTTCATGATCATCTTCGTACTTTTTGTTTGCTGCCGTTTTCTCCATTCTAAATATTGGCATAATCCTCTCGCAGATTACCTGTCTCTCCTTCATATT
Organism: Heloderma suspectum; assembly: GCF_057233095.1. NCBI lineage: Eukaryota > Metazoa > Chordata > Lepidosauria > Squamata > Helodermatidae > Heloderma > Heloderma suspectum. The sequence goes on along the minus strand of NC_139461.1, from coordinate 28,118,783 downwards.
CCTTTCTGTTTGTTTCTTTCAGGGCCAGTGTCAAGGGTAGGCATGGTTGGGCCCCTCCCAAGGGCCCACACCCCGGCAGGGGCCCACTGACAAGAGCACCATGGACTTGCTCCTCCTCTCCACCACTGCAGCCTGCTTGCTCACCTGCTTGTCACACTGGGTCAACAATAGTGGTGATGAGAAGAAGGACCAGTAGATGCCACTGCCTCCCTGGGGGCTTCTCTATATTATGGAAAAATCCCACAGCCTTACTGGGCTTTCTGCTTCCGTTTCCATGGCACGACTAGGATAGGATAGGGATGTACGGACTGTGTAAAATCATGGATTTTCATGGATTGTTTCATGGATTTTCAGGTGCCTTTCATTCCGTCATCTGCCTACAGACAGATGTGATTTTTCCCCCCGTCGTGTGGAAAAATACACAAATAATTATGTAAATATTTATGTAAGTATTTACATAATTTACGTCAGTACGTAACATTTAGTGTATTGTCCCCCATTCCATTCAACGTTTCCTCAGCAGAAACGTACATATTTTTCTACGGATTTATATGCATAAATTTCAGGAAAGTAAAAAAATCATCCAAAAGTCCACAGACTCCACACAGCCGGGGGGGGGAGGGGGGGGCTCCCCGTAATAGATTCCGCAGGTTGCTTTCTTAGAAATCCAAGCTCATTTTAATCCATCTTGAATTTCTCCTGCATCCCTAGGATGGGCTCCTTTAGATGATGAACACGACATGGAATTGAAAACACGCTTTCTGGGCAGCCTTACCTGGGCTTTCTATATTTTCAGTGACACAGCACCATCTAGTGGCTGAATTATATCCCGCTTTTTAAAATTTCCAGCTTATCTCTGACCTTTTTGAAAGCAGGATAAACAGGGAAAAGCACAGGAGACGTCCTGGTGGTTAATGACGTCATGCAAAGGTCCCGCAAACTTCCGTGAATGGCCAATCACGAGTGTGCAGTAAATTGCTCCTGTAGAGATGCCCAGGCTATCAAGCAGCAAGTGGTAGCAATGTTGAGAAAGAGGATGAGGAGCAATAGTAGCTGGTGACAATGGCGGTGAGAAGGTGGGCTGGCTCACTGGGGCTGTTCACACAACATGCTAACCCACCCTCAGTGGTTGAATGTGGGTTGTTTTTAACCATGGGTTGTCTGCTGAACCATGGGTTAGCGTGTTGTCTGAACGCAGCCAGGGTGGCGTGTTAACCATGCATTGAGGCTTATTTTCTTGAACTAGCCACTTTGAGAACCCATGGTTTGCTGTTGGGTTGTTCAGGGTGGTTAACAAGCCACCCTGGCTGCACTCAGACAGCACGATAACCCACAGTTCAACAAACAACCCATGGTTCAAAACAATCCACACTCAACCACTGAGTGTCGGTTAGTGTGTTGTGTGAACAGCCCCACTGAGGGAGCGGCCCATTGAAGGTGTTTTGCCAAAGCGCCATCAAAAGCTTGGAGCCAGCACTGGTTTCTTTGTTCCCCTGCCTCCCTGAGGAGTCTTTTTTGGATTTTGTTCAGGCTACAATGGCCTAGATCCGTAGTCAACAGCTTCCAGCCTGCAGTACAATTGTGGCCTTCAATCAAACATCAAAGGGCTTCCCAATCACATCTGTCCTTTCCCTTGCTTCCAATCACTCTTAGGGTTACCAGTCAACCATTATTCCTAGTCCAAACCATCTCCTGGCAGGATACCAGTACTGGGGTCTGGAAAGCCAGTCGACTTTAGAGCCACCTAAACCAGAACCAATGGTCTGTGTCAACAACTCACCAGATTGCTTCCTGGCCTGGACCTATGAGGTTCTGTTCTGGTCCCACCTATAATTATCCAAGCTCTGCTCACCTCATGATCCAACTGGTTCTGTCCAGGGAGCCAGTATGTTTGAGGTCAAATGTTGCCAACCGTGTAGTCTCAGCCTGGCACAGTACCTGTTCTTGGAGGGAAAAAGATGGCAGGTAAATTACAGGAAAGCGTCTGTGTATGCCTGGTAACACTCCATTTCCACACTCTGGGAAAGATCAAAAGTTACATACATGTTAGAGAGGAAGACAAAAATAAACCTTCGCAAATCTGTAAAGATTCCACATTGAAATGCCGTAAAGTATGAATTTATTACACATGGGAACATATTTTTTTTGTATTTGAGGCCGATGCAACTTGTAACTTATGAAAGTAAAAGCAGCCTATCAAAGGGTCACTAAACTTCTGGGCTTTGTTGCATGCCTGGTACCACGTTACTCAGTGTTTTCCATTACTTTATATGGTTTTCTGCTGCCCAGGTTGCATACTGTAAGTGAGCTGTCCTGGGAGACAGCTATTTAAAGCAACAGAGCACAGCATGATAAAGTGGGCAGAGAGGGTGAGGAGAGGTTTTGCTCTCCTTCCCCACCTGCTAATTTTCAGGGGAAATATAGGCACCCCCTGCCCCTGCTTTAAATGTGAACAGGAAGACATGGATAAAATGCAGGAAGCTGGTCCATCACACCTAAAGTGCTTCCAGACAGAAGGCTCCTAGCACTACCAGCTAGAAGGCATTTCATAGAATCACAGAATAGTAGGGTTGGAAGGGGCCTACAAGACCATCGAGTCCAACCCATCCCTGACAGATGGCTGGCCAGCCTCTCTTGAATGCCTCCCGGGTGGGAGCTGCAGCTATTTCTTCTTTTTCTTCCTTCATGGATTTTCTGAGTAAGCAAAAAACTGGAGGGAAAAAATAGGAGGGATTTGAGTGGAAGACGACATCATCTGGACCCTCTCCCCATAAAATTCCATGGATGAGGAAGAACCATGACATGATAAAAGCCTTATCTAGAAGTACCCTTAGTTGGGCCTTCAATCTGTGCAGTATGGCAGCTTGGCTCAAAAGGCCTTCTTAGTTTCTGGTGGAGACTGACTGCATCTGTACACCAGCCTAAAATCCTGCATTTCAAATGTGGCTTTCTGCTTCTGTTTTAAGTGCAGGATCACAACGACTCCCTTTTTCACGTGCTTCCTTTCCCCCCTCCCCTTTCCCCCTCCTTCTCCCCGTATCTGAGTCTTCCATTCTCTTTCAGTGATCTTGCTCCTCTTCTTGCTGCTTTTACCCTTTTCACGGAGAAAACTGAAGCGAAACACAACGGGGTAATTTGATAGCTCATTATCTGCCATCTATTTAAAAATGGAACAAAGGTCATTTAGTGCAGGAGACACCTTGAATGACCACAGCATCATGTAAAGCGCCCGCAAACTTCCGTGAAGGAGCAATCTCAATCACAGGATAAAAGCTCTGAGTGAAGGAGCCCTGAGAATGCGCCCTAGACTGTGCCTGGAATCCTCCACAATGTGCAGCTGGATTGTTGTGGAAAGGTTTTGCTAACGGAAAGAGGTTTATATGCTATTGGTTTGGAACAATGCAACATATGCTGGTATTGAGTGAAAAGCAGCAATACGGTCTGTTTTTTGTGTATTTTAAAGACACCTTGGGTTTTAAGTTTAAAATAAGTATTGTAGCAGAAGCTAACTGGAACCAGAAAGCATCAAGACTGTGTAAGAAAGACATTGGAAATCTATAGAAAAGAACTGATGGGACCCGCATGGATACAGATGATAAAGTATCAAAATAAATCTCACGATTCTTCTTTGACTGGCACATATTTAATTCCTTCCGAAGAAATAAAATGTATGTATAGGCTTGCCTTTGATTAGAAGGAGCTACCTTCCCAGTTAATTTTTATTTTGCATTGCTTTTGCCCTGTGCAACCCCTAGCATTTTTTTCTCTTACAGACTGTTTCATTAAGAAAATGGTCAGCCAAGAGATAAAGTTAAAAAAAGCAGGAAAATAGCAAATGCAATCAGCAGAGTGGCAGAGTGCATACCAGTTCCACTGAAATTATGTTCAAATATGTCTTATAATGAATTTTCGCCAACTCCCAACTCGATCCCTTGATGATAATACAAGATGACTCACGAATTCAACCCTGTTTTGTCATTCAATTATTTCTGAAATGGAAAAGAGGCTAGAATCTTATAGCCTTCTTCTCTTTTCAGGAGAGCTTCCATGGTCAGTTTCTTAACTATTAATGCCCCAGGTACCTAAGTCATTGTGTGTGCTCAGGTAGTCTAATTTTAATTAGGGTTTGTCATCCAGTTAAAGAAACCTTAGAGCTCAATCCTATACTGAGTTCAATGGGGCTACAGCCTGATGTAGCCTACATCCCATTGATTTCAATGAGAACTAAGCACAACTAGCCTAGTCTGGATCCAACACATTATTTAGATTGATGGCACTGAAAACTGTTAACATATTAATTCTAGCACACCTGAAGATATATCCTTTCCATAAACATATATGCTTTCTCTTTTTCAAATATGTGAGCTTCTGAGGAATAGAGCATTTCTACACCAGGCTAAAATCCCACAACTTTACCAGGGCTTTCTGCTTCAGTTTTCTTTGCAGGATTATGATAGGTTCCTTTAGACAAGTGAGCACGTGATGTGGAATTGAAAACTTCCTTTCTTGGAAATGCTCTATATGTTCAATGAAATATCACCATCTAGTGGATGAATTATAGCGCTACGCTGGCATTCCACACTGGTGAAATCCCGTTTTTTAAAAATTCCAGCTTATCTCTAATCTTTTGTGGGATAAATGGGGAAAGTGAGATAGAATCATAGAATCTTACAATAGTAGGGTTGGAAGGGGCCTACAAGCCCATCGAGTCCAACCCCCTGCTTAATGCAGGAATCCAAGTCAGAGCATCCCTGACAGATGGCTGTCCAGCCTCGTCTTGAATGCCTCCAGTGTGGGAGAGCCCACCACCGCCCTAGGGAATTGGTTCCATTGTCGTATTGCTCTAACAGTCAGGAAGTTTTTCCCAATTTCCAGCCGGAATCCGGCTTCCTGTAACTTGAGCCCATTATTCCGTGTCCTGCACTCTGGGATGATCAAGAAGAGATGCTGGCCTTCCTCGCTGTGACAACCTTTCAAGTACTTGAAGAGCGCTATCATATCTCCCCTCAGTCTTCTCTTCTCGAGGCTAAACATGCCCAGTTCTTTGAGTCTCTCTTCATAGGGCTTTGTTTCCAGTCCCCTGATCATCTTTGTTGCCCTCCTCTGAACCCTCTTCAGTTTGTCTGCATCCTTCTTAAAGTGTGGTGCCCAGAACTGGACACAGTACTCCAGATGAGGCCGAACCAGTGCTGAGTAGAGGGGAACTAGTACTTCCCAGGATTGGAAGCTGTGCTTCTATTAATGCAGCCCAAAATGGCATTTGCCTTTTTTGCAGCCACATCACATTGTTGGCTCATATTCAACTTGTGATTGACAACAATTCCAAGATCCTTCTCACTTGTAGTGTTGTTGAGCCACATTTCCCCCATCTTGTAAGTGTGCCTTTGGTTTCTTTTTCCTAGGTGCAGAACTTGGCATTGATCCCTATTAAATGTCATTCTGTTGTTTTCTGCCCAGCGCTCCAGTCTATCCAGATCACTTTGAATTTTGTTTCTGTCTTCCAAAGTATTAGCTATCCCGCCCAATTTTGTGTCATCTGCAAATGTGATCAGCATTCCCTGCACCTCCTCCTCCAAGTCATTAATACAAATGTGGAAGAGCACTGGGCCCAGGACTGAGCCCTGCGGTACCCCACTCATTACCTCTCTCCAGTTTGAGAAGGTCCCATAGATAAGCACTCTTTGAGTCCGATTCTGTAGCCAACTGTGGATCCACCGGATCATAGTTTCATCTAGCCCACTTTGAGCTAGTTTGCTCATCAGGATATCATGGGGTACTTTGTCGAAAGCTTTGCTGAAGTCAAGGTATATGATGTCTACAGCATGCCCACGGTCCACAAGGGAGGTGACTTGATCCAAAAATGAGATCAGATTCGTCTGGCAGGACTTGTTTTTGACAAATCCATGTTGGCTTCGAGTAATCACGGCATTATTTTCAAGCTGCTTACAGATGGATTGCCTTATAATTTGCTCCAGAATTTTCCCAGGGATTGATGTCAGACTGACTGGTCTGTAGTTCCCAGGTTCCTCCTTTTTACCCTTTTTGAAGATAGGGACAACATTAGCCCTCCTCCAGTCATCTGGCACTTCCCCCGTCCTCCATGATTTCTCAAAGAGAATAGACAGTGGTTCTGAGAGTTCTTCTGCCAGTTCCTTTATTACTCTAGGATGCAGTTCATCTGGCCCTGGAGATTTGAACTAATTCAAAGTCATTAGGTGTTCCTTGACCATATGCCTATTGATCTCAAGCTGCAATCCTGCCCCTTCAGCCTGGACTTTGCCTTTGCCAGGGGGGTCATAGACCCTCTTTTGGGAGAAGACTGAGCCAAAGTAGGAATTGAGCACCTCTGCCTTTTCTTTGTCATCTGTTATCGTTTTGCCATCCTTATTTAATAGCTGAACAACCATTTCTTTCCTCTGCCTTTTACTATGCACATAGCTGAAGAAAGCCTTTTTGTTGTTTTTAGCATCCCTCGCTAACCTCAGCTCGTTCTCAGCTTTAGCCTTCCTGACGCCATCCCTGCAATTCTGTGCTACCTGCCTGTACTCTTCCTTTGTTACTTGGCCTTCTCTCCACTTCCTATATGTGTCCTTTTTTGTTTTCAGGTCATCCCTAAGCTTTTTGTGAAGCCACATTGGCTTCTTCTGTTGTCTTCCACCTTTTCTTCTTATTGGAATGGTTTGTAATTGTGCCTTGAGAATTCCCTTTTTTAAAACCTCCCACCCATCTTGGACTCCTTTTCTCGTTAGCGTCGCTTGCCATGGGACCTTACTGGTCATTGTTCTGAGTTTATTAAAATCAGCTTTCCTAAAATCCAGGGTATGCGTTTGACTACACTCAGCTTTTGCTTCCCTTACAACCAAGAACTCAAGTACAGCATGGTCGCTTTCCCGCAGAGTTCCTGTAACTGCTACTTTATCCACTAAGTCATCTCTGTTGGTTAGGATCAAGTCAAGGATAGCCGATCCTCTAGTTCCTTCCTCTGCTTTCTGTAGGAGGAAGTTATCCGCCATACAAGTCAGGAATTTCCTGGAGGGGCCATGTTTTGCAGAATTTGTCTCCCAACAAATATTGGGGAAATTGAAGTCCCCCATTACTACTACATCATGCTTCCTTAAAACATTGGCTATTTGCTTTTCAAAAGTTTCATCCTCGTCTTCTCCTTGATGGGGTGGCCGGTAGTAGACTCTGACCACCAGGTTCCTTTTATTCTTTGCTCCATTTATTTTGATCCAGATGCTCTCAATGGGGCCACCAAGCTCATCCTCCTGTATTTCTGTGCAGAGATATGTATTTTTCACATACAGTGCAACCCCACCTCCCTTTCTGTTCCTCCTGTTCTTTTTGAACAAGTTATATCCTTCAAGTGCTGTATTCCAGTCATGAGAGTCATCCCACCAAGTCTCAGTTATACCTATCAAGTCATAATTTCCCTCCTGTATTAAGAGTTCAAGTTTGTTCTGTTTGTTTCCCATACTCTGGGCATTAGTATATAGACCGAAGACCGTGTGCTTCATAGTCTGGCTTTCTTCCTACATGTGTCTGAAGACTATTATTGGGCGCTATCAGAGCTGTTCTCTCCGTTGCAGTGCATGCGCCTATGTCCATTGTTACCCCCAACATTACATCTCCCTTCCCTGTAGGATTCAGTTTAAAGCCCTCCTGATGAAGTTCTTCATGCTGTGGTCACATTCTTCCCATCCTTTGTGAGGTGCAACCTGTCCCTTGCCGACAGCCCATCTTCCAGGAAGTATAGCCTGTGGTCCCAGAATCCAAATCTCTCTCGTTGGCACCACCTTCGTAGCCAGTCATTCACCTGGAGTATTTTTCGTTCCCTTTCTATCCCTCTTCTAACTACTGGAAGGATGGATGAGAAAACTATCTGGGCCCCAAAGTTCTTGAGTTTCCTTCCAAAAGCTTCAAAGTCTGATGTTATTTCTTCGTAGCTCCCCTTGGCAGTATCATTTGTTCCCACATGGATGAGAAGAAAGGGATACCTGTCAGTGGGCTTTATGAGTGCAGGCAACCTTTCAGTCATGTCTCTAATCTGTCCTCCCAGGAGACAATATACCTGGCGAGTCCATGGGTCTTCGCGACATACTTGGGTCTCAATCCCATGCAGCAAGGAGTCTCCCATTACTACTACCACTCTTCTCTTCTTCTTGTTGTAGGCCTGGGTTTCATCGCCTCTGTTTGACTGACCTTCAGCCTCTTGCTCACTCTCATGTAGGTTCCCCTGTGATTTTTCCTCTGCAGGCTGTCCTCCAGTCTCATCCACAAGTACCTGGAATCGGTGCCACAGCTCCGCTGCTTCCACTGGTGCAGAGTGTCTTCTATTTCTTCTTCTCTTAACTGTCACCGTTTTCCAAGGAGTATCCTCTACTCCATTTTTCTTCACCTCAGCATTTCTCATTGCCTCATCTTGCTGTTGTTCTTCAAGCTTCTGGTCTTCCCTTTGCTGCTGTAGTTCCCCCATTCTGTCCAAGAACTCTTCGTGTTCTCTTATACCCCAGGGGGTCGACAGTCGCCGCTCCAGTCCACTTACTTTTTCCTCCAGCAGCGTGATCAACTTGCACTTGTTGCAGATGTAGGCCATGTTGTTCCCAGGCAAGAAAACAAACATTGCACACACCTTGCAGGTCACCAGCACCGGAGAGTCCTGTCCTTCCATTGCCTCTTTTCCCTTTTTGTGTCTAGCTTTGTGATTGTTCTAGACTAGCCTGTGCCTGCTCCTCTATTCAGTAGAGGTTAAAAGCAGAGTCCCACTGGTGTGGAAGTATGTGTTACAAGACAAATAAATGAAAAAAAGCTAGTTAAAAAATAAAATAAAAAAATGGAAAAAAATAAAAAAAATGTTAGGGGCTTCCCCCTTGACCTCCCCTGCCGAACTCCCCTGGCCAACTTCTGTTTGCTCCCCCTGTTCACTCGCTCTGGTCGCTCGCTCTCTGGGAGCTTGCTTGCTTCTGTAGTCCCTGGACCAGCTAGAGCAGCTTGCTCTGCTCTGCTCAGCTGGGAGGCAGGAAACAGACTCAGGCCACTCACCCCCAATTGGGAGTACTCAGGCCACACACCCCCAATTCAGTTGGAGCTCTCAGAAGCACCTGGTGAGCTCACAGCCACTCAGAAGGATAAAGGGCAGCCCCGTGGGCTTCCTGCAGCCCACTTACCTCTTAGCCTCTGTCTCCTTTGTCTCCTTTGTCTCTTCTACCACTGCAACTCCCCTGGCCAACTCCTCTTGGCTCCCTCTGTTCACTCGCTCTGGTCGCTCGCTCTCTGGGAGCTTGTTTACTTCTGTAGTCCCTGGACCAGCTGGAGCAGCTTGCTCTGCTCTGCTCCGCTCAGCTGGGAGGCGGGAAACAGACGGAAGCTTCCCGCCCACTCAGCTGCTGGGAGTACTCAGGCCACACACACCCAATTCAGTTGGAGCTCTCAGAAGCACCTGGTGAGCTCACAGCCACTCAGAAGGATAAAGGGCAGCCCCGTGGGCTTCCTGCAGCCCACTTACCTCTTAGCCTCTGTCTCCTTTGTCTCTTCTACCACTGCAACTCCCCTGGCCAACTCCTGTTTGCTCCCCCTGTTCACTTGCTCTGGTCGCTTACTCTCTGGGAGCTTGCTTGCTTCTGTAGGCCCTGGACCAGCTGGAGCAGCTTGCTCTGCTCTGCTCTGCTCAGCTGGGAGGTGGGAAACAGCACAGGAGATGCCCTGGAAGTTGATGACGTCATGTAAAGGACCCGCAAACTTCCGTGAGTGGCTAATCATGAGTGTGCAATAAATAGCTTGTGTAGAGACAGCCACAGTCTCCCTGAAAAAAAAAGTTAATTACAACTTTGATAATAGATTTTACTAGCATTGTATCCATGCCAGTTGGCCAATTTGACTTATATTGTGTTAATTCATTATGTTACTAATTAACTTTTATGGAACACTGCAATTCTAGAAGTAAAAATATTTCCATGGAAAAAGTATATATTACTGATTGTAGATGATATCTGGCAGAATCTTTATTTAACTGAGGTTTGTTTTTTTTAGAACCCAGTACTGCTCTAACTAGCAAAACATTGGCTGGTTGATAACTCTAGTCTTGGGTATGTATTGAATCAGTGTACCTGCAGCAGTTACATAAACCCCAAACCCTCATCCAGAGGCACCCTACTATTCACCTTGCTGCACAGGCAGTACTAAAAGAAAGTGGAATAAAGTTATTTTGGAAAGGGAAGAAGGAACAAGATAATGCAGCATCAAAAAGCTTGCATGACCCCATTTTAAAATTAGACATGATGTAGATCTTGGATCTGAGAGAACTGCCATTCTTTAAGCAGTATCTTTAAAGGTGCGTATGTATATGTGCATGACGTATGTATATGCACTGAGCTCTGTGAGAGCTGCATATAATAATGAAAAAAATAACAAACTAGTAAAATACAGCCAGGCCTTTAATCCGTCAGATAACTAGCTCTCTATTTAGGTTGGGAAGCTTACTTTACATGCTTGGGTGTGATGAACAGGCCTTTATCTGCTAAACTCCAAACATTTATTTAAACAATAATGCTTCTATTAACCTCTACCGCAAGTACACCATTATTAAACTGAGAATTGCTATCTCATCAGGCTGTAACGCTGCTCAATTTTGTCTGGCAAGCAAAGCTTTTAACAAAGAGCTTCAGTTTCATGATGGCCAGCACTGAAAGCACAAAAGGGGGTTTCTTTGGAAAAAGATATTTCAGAGATGAGGAACTGTCATGGGAGCTAATGAGGGATCACTCTCTCATTCTTTCCCAACATAGCACATGGACACCAAAGCACCCCCGGATACCTTTCATTGTACCGGCATGAGGCTCCCCACCCCCCACCCCACACTGTGCTCTGTATTTTTCTTGGCTTGGTTTTTTTGGCAGGAGGAATGACAGCCACACCACTGGGGCTGTGGGAAGGTCAGGGGGAGTATGGGAAGCAGAGGGCTGAATCCACCAGGGGACATACGCCCCCTGCCGATTCTTTTCTGCCCTGCCAATTCCCTTCCGCAAGCGGTGAGTCCTGCGGATTGCATTGTGCAAGTGGGACGCACTGCTTACACAAGGGAGATTTAGCGCTTCCTAGGGGAAGCCCCAGAACAAGTGGAAACAGGTCAGTGGAGCTCCCTTCTGTGCGTGCCACTGACCTGCCTCCTTCCAGTAACAAGAGTTTCTGCTCATTTTTGGGTTGCCCCAGAAGCACTCAGTCGCCATTGCACAAGCGGTGGGGACTGTTTGCACAACACAATCAGTGGGGCGGAAGAGAATCAACAGGGGGCATAAGCACCCTTTCGGATTCTACCCAGAGACTACACAGGGTGGTGACCTCTTTACTTCCACTTCCTGGACTGGGCACAGCAAGGCAGAGAAGCAGAAGAACAGAATTTCTGCAAAGTTTGGTCTCCCCAGGTTTTCCATCCCCCTTTCCAACACTGGACTAAGCCTCACCTATCTCTCCAACTTGGCATCCCTTTCCCTTCCATGAATGTGCTTCATTTCCCCCTCCCTCTGCCTTCCTACATGTGTTTTCTTTCTTCTCCCTCTCTTTCTCTCTGTGTGTTTTTCTTCGGACTTCTTCACAGGGGGCTTTTATCCTGCTATTGAGATTGGTTACTCACAGAAATGTGTGGGTCCTGTACACAATGCTGTCCTTCTCCAGGGCACCTCCTGCTCTTTGTGAGCTCTGTTGTGTTGTTTTTCATTATGAAGGAAGTCCAGCATTTTCCCTCATCCCGCTATGGAGTCGCAGTAAATCCCAATGTACTGTTTAAGGCCGCTTTGTTGCAAATAATACAACAGTGCCACCTAGTGGCTTTGTAAGGAAACACATAGAACCTTTTTGAGAAGTTTAGTTTTTTTGAGAAGCCACGTGGAAAGGAGCTGATCTAATCCCACAAAGATTCCGGAAGCAGAAGTCCCGGTAAACTGCGGGATTTTTAGCCTTGTATTGTGAAGCCCTTCCTTCCTTCTTTCCCCCCTCTCTCTTGTTTCTCTCTGTCTATGCAGGTTTTCCTTTCCTTTCCTTTCTATGTTTCTTCCCCTCTGGGTGCTGTCTCTGTGGGTGCTTCCAGACAGAGGACTCCTAGTGCTATCAGTCAGAAGACATTGTGCAGCAATTCTCTCTTTTTTTCTTAATTGATTTTCTTCAGTAAGAAAGTGGTGGGGAAATATGGGAGGGTTGCGAAAAGAAGATAATGAGCTTTTCTACACAAGGATGTTAATCACTCTACATTTGGTTTCGTTGCAGAATTGAGATCCAAGTTCAACATGAAGAGCTTTTTACTTCCTGCTTTTCCGCTACATAACCTCTAGGTGGTACTGTGCTATAGAGGAATATTGCAATTACACAAGTAGGAAAATACCTTTCCTTTCACTTTCAGAAATAATACACCGTTTTCCCTGCTCTACCCCCCCCCCCGAAAGTGCTCTTAGAAAAGAGAAGTGAAACTGTAGGATAACAACATCATCTAAAGAACACCATAAGGAATCACGAGTGCACGATAAATGCCTTGTGTAGAAAAGCTTGATGTCTGGACCCTCCCATAAAATTCCACGAATGAGGCCGTGCAATGGTGCCCTCAGCCTCATCTGGAAGCACCCTGTGTGTCTGTGGGTGGGTTTCTCTCTCTCCAACTCTCTCTCTCACAGAGAGAGGAGAGGGAGAGAGAAAGAGAGAGAATCATGCCGAGTAGGAGGACACCCTTAACATTTTGTAACTGTTCATGCCCCCTACTGCAGCCATTTTGTGGTTGTGCTCAGAGCACTTTTTGAGAATTCCAAATGTGCCCACGGGTCCAAAAAGGTTGAGGACCCTCTAGGACTCCATTGGGTTGGAATCGGAACTCAGATTGTTGGATGGACATGTAAGTGAGGTAACTGTGGTTCTCCACTTGTAGTGACATGGGGATTTCCGCAGAGGACTGTTGGCTTCATGCACCCTGATCTGGAGCACCATGCTCACTTTGACATGTGGCACAACAGAGTCGCTCTACATGCAGGCTGGCTGCCCCGTTCATTTCAGGGCAGAGGGCAATTCAAATCTCCATAGCAGTGCTAGATTTTTTATTTTATTGATTTTGTAGTGCAAGCTGCCCTGGGAATTTATTCGATGGGTGAGACAGAAATTCCTATAATTAATTAAGAACATAAGAACATAAGAAGAGCCCTGCTGGATCAGACCAAGGGTCCATCTAGTCCACCATTTTTTTCACACAGTGGCCAAATAGCTGTCAACCACGGACCCACAAGCAGGGCATGAGTGCAACAGAGCCCTCCCACCCATGTTCCCCAGCAACTGCTGTACATAAGCTCACTTCCTCTGGTAGTGGGAGAAGCACATAGCCATCAGGACTAGTAGGCATTGACTAATACACCCTCCTTTTCACTGGACTGCCTAAGAAACTCTTACATATGTGGTCTTGAATTCATTGATGGAAGAAAGGCAGGACACAAATCTATAAATAAAATAAAGCACCCTTGCTTGAATCATCTGTAAAGATCTGCTCCGTGAGATGGTGGCACTGAAACAACCACTGTAGTAAAAATTAGTGCTGACTGAGGCTATTTTAAACTTCTTGATAAGTCATTCAGAATGTGAACTCTGCAAAGAGTGTTACAGTTTATTACTCTTTACACACACACCCATCCCGCCAGAAGCTAATCTAAATTAGAATCTCCTGAGATCAATAGCTCATATTCTTACGGGAGAACATTCTAACTGTACCATATAGATTAGATAAGTCATCTTCTACTGCACTCGAAAGTTTATAAGTTACAGTGTACAAACTACATCAGATCTGGCATTAGGAGAAAGAGCTGTAAAATGCCATTTTTTTCTGTAAGCACTGGCTGTAAAGCACAGCCACTATTTTAATTCAAATCTGCCCCAAGATCAGAGCATGTTTGTTGGTTCTTACTTTTTATTCCCCCCCCACACACACACATGAGTGTGGGAAATAACCATTTTCGTCAGCCTTCCCCAGCCTGGTGCCTTCCAGATGTTGTGAACATCAACACCCATCAGCCCCAACAAGCATGGCCAATGCCCAGGAATGCTGAGAGTTGTAGTCCAAAATGTCTGGAAGGCACCTACACTGTAACGTAATGTGTCCATTTTACTGTGTGTCCACTTGATGTTGGAAACGTCTTGCTAATTGTGAGCAGGAGACACGTGCCCAAGGAGATGTGTTCCCACTGGCATAAAATCCAGATAAGAACTCCCTGGTGCTAATTAGCGGAAGGAACAATCCACTACGAAGCCCTGTGCAAGGAAGCTTTTGACTCCCCTTGCCTCATGTAGGGCCACTTCTGTGGAACAAGTGTATGATCTTCAGTTGAACAGCGCACAAGCGTTTTGCCAAACGTATCTAAGGCAAAAGGTAGACGACCAACAATGCAGGGCTGTACAATTCACGGGGCAGTAGCCAATATGTCCTTCCTAACTATTAGGTTCATCACACGAGGCTGAAAGCCTGCATCCTTACTGGGGTTTCCGCTTCTGGCTTCTTTGCCGGATTTAGGGATGTACGAAAGTGACTTACCTTTTCGCGGATTCTGTTCATGGGGGGGGGAGCGTTCTGTCCCTCCCCCCGGATTCCTCAATGGGGGGGCGATCCAGTCCTCCCCCCCGGAATCCTCGATGGCCGGCTGTGCTCCACGGCGGCTCCGTGGAGCAGCTGGCCAGGCCCAAGCCAGGGCTGTCCGCAGCCGGATTTCCAGCTGTGGAGGGATCTGGGTAAAAAAAAACACGTACGCAAATGATGGTGGCTATGGCCGCCGCCATTTGCATTCCTTATTTTTTGCCGTCTTAGTCTACGTCAATATTTACGTAGACTAAGATGAAGAAAAGAAAGGGGAACGCAAATAGTGTATTGGGCACTATTTGCATTCTGCTTTCTTTTCTTCGTCTTATTCTACATAAATAAGACGTAGACTAAGATGGCGAAAAATCGTCTTATTCTACATAAATAAGATGTAGACTAAGACAGCGAAAAATAAGGAACGCAAATGGCGGCGGCCGTAGCCACCGCCATTTGCATACGCGTTGTTGTTGTTTTTAAACCCAGACATGATAGGGAATTTAATTTAAGACATGATAGGGAATTTAAACCCAGACATGATAGGGATTTCCCCTTTTCTATGGGGAAAGAAAAAGAAAAAAACACAGACTGCAAATGGCGGTGGCATGTCAGGGTGGACACTGAGCCCATAGAATCCCAGAGTAGTTCTGATTCTGAGGCAGAGCAGTCGCTCCTGGGAGGGGAGCGCACTCCTCTTTCCCAGGGCCAACAGCTGACAGAGATTCCTCCCACCAACATTCCTAGCTTAGATAGCAGTCCTGGGAGTAACAGAGCACGGGAAGCAGACTTGATGGATGCGCGACGCCAACGCAGAGAGCAGCGCCAGATGGAGGGCGCAGAAAGGAGGCGGAGTGCCCGGTTGGTGCACAAACAACGGCTGCGCCCAGAGGATCCAAGGGAAAAGGGGAGGGACGCTCCCTAGTCCTTAAGTTCAGGGGTCTGTCAGTAATTCCCTTTCAAATGGGGACCAACTGTTCCAACTTAGGGCATAGGTTCGGTGCTGCTCAGATCTAGTTGCAAATGGTATAGTTGTTAAGTTGTAAAAGAAGAATAAAGCTTTGAAAAGGATCCCTTTGTCTGTGTCTGGACTTGGCTACTGGATTAGACTGAGAGAGGCCTCCAAGGAGCACTTGACAGCTTGGTCCCCGTTTCCTCTTTTTTTTCTTCTCTCCTCTCTCTCTCTCTCTCTCCTCCGATTGCCTTATGGAGGGTGCCGGGGACCCAGCGGTGCAAGCTCTGGCGCAAGAGAACCAGTTGCTCCGTGATCAGATGGCTCAACTGACGGCTGCCATGCAAAATCTGCAGGCTGTGGTTCAACCCCCCCCACCACCTCCGATTCCCCCACGCCGCAAGTGCCCAGTGGCATTGCCAGAGAAGTTTTCTGGTGAGAAAGGACTTTTTCAGATTTTCAGGGCCCAATCAGAGCTGTACATGCATCTTAGACCTGAGGATTTCCAGACGGAACAGGTTCGTGTGAGTTTCATCATTAACCTACTGTCAGGCATGGCAGCTAAATGGGCTTCGGGGCTCCTGCTCGCTAATGACCCCCTGCTTGGGGACTATCAAGGTTTCATGACAGCCATGGCACGTTTTTCGGTGATCCCCTGCACACGCAGATGGCTTCTTGGGAGATTCGCCGCCTCCGGCAGGGCAAGGACTCAGTTTCCAGCTACGCAACAACCTTTCGCTTGCTGATGCAGGATTTACAGTGGAATGATGCCGCGCTAGTGGCTCAGTTTTTGGATGGTTTGAACGACGAGATCTTGGATGAGTTGGCGCGCACGCCCAGCCCGCCTACTTTGCAAGACCTCATCCAGACCTGCCTTAAGATAGATAGTCGGCTGGAGGGGCGCCAGCAGACCCGGCGGGGCGCCGGGGGCCGGGATTTCCCTCCTCCCATTCCCCCATGTTTCCTGCCTCCTCCCCCACCCCCCGCTCTGGCACTGGGGGTGGAGGAGACCCCGATGCAGCTGGGAGCTACCCGAGCCTCGCTGCTGCCAGAGGAGTTTGAGCGCCAGCATGCTGAGCGCCGATGTTTTCGATGTGGTAAGTGGGGGCATTTTGCCAAGACCTGCCGAGTGAAATCCATGGCTCCGCTGCCTCCTCCTCCTCTCCTTCCCCCTCCTCCTCCTCCTCGTCCCCAGGCCTGACTAGACTGCCCCCCAAGCTTGCTGGAGGCCTCCAATGTGGGGGTCAGCTCCCCACCGGGTAGGTGCCTTCCCCAACCCCCCCACCCTCCCATCTGCTGTTGCATGTTCACCTCCGCTCCTCCCAGTGGGGGGGGTGGAGGCTCTAGCTTTAGTGGACTCGGGGGCTATGACCAGTTTCATGGATGAGACCTTCGCCCTTTTCCACAAGATTCCTACCCTGCCCCTTCCTGCCCCCTTGGCAGTGGAGACCATTGATGGGCGTCCTCTCTCTTCGGGTGCGGTGACCCGTATTACAGTTCCGCTCACTCTGCACACCCAGTCCCACCTTGAGCAGATTCAGTTTCACTTAGCCAAGGTTCCCTTATACCCACTCGTGCTGGGTGTTTCCTGGCTCTCTAAGCACAACCCTCAGATTTCTTGGGGGCTTCAGCAAGTGGAGTTTGCATCTCCCTACTGCCGGGAACATTGCCTCCCAACCGAGGTGCCAGTCCCAACCCAGGCCTTAACTTTTTCCTCCCCCTCCTTGTCTGCTTCTGGCAGTCCTTCAGCTACCATCATCCTCCCAGAGAAGTATGCAGCTTTTCGCGATGTTTTTGACAAGAAGGAGGCTGACCGGCTTCCCCCCCCCCGCCCTTTTGACTGTGCCATTAACCTCATTCTGGGGGTGACCATCCCCGCTGGCCGGCTGTATCCGATGTCGGAGCCGGAACTTCGAGCTCTGCAGGAGTTTTTGGACACAAATCTCAAACGCGGTTTCATTCGCCCCTCCTCCTCCCCTGCCTGCGCTTCTACCTTCTTTGTGGCCAAGAGATCTGGAGAGCTCCGCCCAGTGCACGATTTCAGAAATCTAAATTCCGTTTCCATCCCTGACAAGTACCCCCTCCCCCTCATACCTGAGATGCTGGAGCGCCTAGGGCGAGCCAAGACTTTCACAAAGTTGGACCTGCGTAACGCATACAACCTCATTCGCATCTGGGAGGGGGATGAGACCTGTTTTGGGACCCGGTACGGAGCGTACGAATACCTAGTAATGCCTTTGGGGCAATCCTGCGCCCCCCCCCCACTTTTTCGCATTTTATG
Organism: Heloderma suspectum; assembly: GCF_057233095.1. Classification (NCBI taxonomy): domain Eukaryota; kingdom Metazoa; phylum Chordata; class Lepidosauria; order Squamata; family Helodermatidae; genus Heloderma; species Heloderma suspectum. The sequence goes on along the minus strand of NC_139461.1, from coordinate 28,100,963 downwards.
AATGCCATCTTCAGGGATGATTTACTTATATTTTCTGAGGACTCCAATGCCCATCAGCTCCATGTCTCTGCCATACTCCAGCGCCTCCACGACAACCATCTTTATGCCAAGCTGGAGAAATGTGCATTTGACCTAACCTCTTTGGACTTTCTTGGCTACATTATTTCGCCTGACGGTATCAGGATGGATCCTGCAAAGGTCCAGGCTGTCCTCTCCTGGCAGGCTTCATCCACCAAGAAGGACTTGCAACATTTTCTGGGTTTTGCTAATTTTTACAGAACGTTCCTGCCCAGTTTTGCTCGGCTCACTTCTCCTCTCACGGACCTCCTTAAGGGCAAGAAATCTCCTTTTCATTGGACGGCATCTGCCCAACAGGCTTTCGAGGAACTTAAGAAGCTTTTCAGTTCTGAGCCGATCCTGTTACATCCCAACCCGAGGAAGCCTTTTGTAGTGCAAACAGATGCCTCTGACTTCGCGGTAGGAGTGGTGCTCTTTCAGCCAGATCGGGAGGGCGGTGGGCTGTAACCCTGCACCTACCACTCCAGGAAACTGACCATGTCTGAGAGGAATTATACCATCTGGGAGAAGGAACTGTTGGCCATCAAGTCTGCTTTGGAGACCTGGCGTTATCTACTGGAGGGGGCACAGCACCCGGTCGAAGTTAGAACCGACCATCGCAATCTCGAACATCTTCAGACAGCCCATGCCTTAAACTAGCGGCAGATTAGGTGGTCGCTTTTTTTTTCTCGGTTCCACCTTAAGATTTGCCATGTGAAGGCCTCAGACAACCTGCAAGCGGATGCTCTTTCTCGTAAGCCTGACCTCCAGCCAGGGAGTGAGGAAACTTCCCCGCCCTCTCTGATTCTTCCCCCCCAAGGCCTGGCAGCAGCTGCAGTGCCTCATTCTTGGGAGGAGCTCCTTCTCTCTGCACAGGCTCAGGATGCTTTTGTTCGCACAAAGGTGGAGGAATTGGGGCTAGCCTCTGCCCACCCCCACTCTACCCCCTTCTCTTTGCAAGGTGGCCTGCTTTACCATTCCGGCCGGGTCTATGTGCCTTCTAGACCCCTCCACGAGAAGGTCCTCCATCAGTGCCACGACTCCCCCACCGCTGGGCATTTTGGCGTCACCAAGACCTTGCATGGAGTGACGAGAGATTTTTGGTGGCCTCGTGTGTGTCAGGATGTCAAGTCCTATGTCGCCTCCTGCCCAACCTGCCAGCGGGCGAAGGCCCCCTCAGGCAAACCCACAGGCTTGCTTCACCCCCTGCCTACCCCCTCAGGACCTTGGAAACTGCTCTCCCTTGACTTCATCACTGACTTGCCGCCCTCACACGGTAAGACCACTATTCTGGTGGTGGTGGATTTGTTTTCTAAGATGGCCCATTTCATCCCCTGCTCTGGGTTGCCCACAGCCAGGGAGACGGCAGAGCTGTTTGTGGCGCATGTTTTCCGCCTCCACGGATGGCCTGAGGGTCTCATTTCCGATAGGGGGGCCCAATTCACTGCCCATTTCTGGAGGGAGCTACTGGCGTTGCTCCATGTGACGCTCCGTCTTTCCTCCGCCCACCATCCACAGACGGACGGTCAGACCGAGCGCACCAATGCGACTCTGGAGCAATATCTGCGCTGTTATGTAAATTACCAGCAGGATGACTGGTTTTCCTTGCTGCTTCTCGCAGAATTTGCTTATAACAATGCCTGCCATGCTTCCACCCGCCAAACTCCATTTTTTGCCAGTTTTGGTTACCACCCCAAGGCCTTCCCATCCACCTTAGCTCCCTCTTTGGTGCCAATAGCCCAGGAATTTTTAGAGGAGTTGAGAGCGGTACACCACCTCTTACGGGACTCCCTCGAGCAAGCCAAGACAGCCTACAAGGCCTCTGCAGACCGGCGGCGCCAGTTGGGTCCATCTCTGCAACCGGGGGACTGGGTTTGGTTGTCCACCCAATACCTCCCCTCTCACTCGCCCGCAAGGAAGCTCGCGCCTCACCGCACAGGGCCTTTCCAGATTACGGCCCAGATTAACCCTGTTGCTTTTCACCTGGCTCTCCCACCTAGGGGTGGACGAAAGTCCCTTACCTGTCGTCGAAGGATGTTCGCGGTGGGGGGGAGGCACTTTGCTGCTCCCCCCATGAAGTTCCGGCCGGGGGGGGGAGGCTTCCCGCCTCGGCCCGGCCGAAATTCAGGCTGGGGAGGAGGCTTCCCGCCTCGCCCGGCCGCGAACGCGAAAGTTTTTTTTTTTTTTTTTAACGCCCCCTGATAGGCTACGTGACGATTCACGTAGCCTATCACGGCTAGATCTGCAAAGTCAGCCATGACAGGCTACGTCAATCGTCACGTAGCCTATCACGGGTGACTTAAAAAAAAAAAGCGCGTATGCTAATGGCGGCCCCCATAGGGAGCCGCCATTCGCGTTCCTTATTTAGTCGCCGTAGTCTACGTAAACATTTACGTAGACTACAGTGACTAAATAAGGAACGCGAATGGCGGCTCCCTATGGGGGCCGCCATTAGCGTACGCGCTTTTTTTTTTTTTTAAAGTCACCCGTGATAGGCTACGTGACGATTGACGTAGCCTATCACGGCTGACTTTGCAAATCTAGCCGTGATAGGTTACGTGAATCGTCACATAGCCTATCAGGGGGCGGGTTTTTTTTTTCTATTTTTCTTTGATTGAAATGGCAGCGGCGGCAGCCGGTCGAAAGACCGGCTGCCGCTCCCGCCCCGCTTGAACACCCGCCAAACCGCCGGCCGGACCCGCCACCGGGAGGGACATTTGGTGAAGGTAAGTCCCATCCCGGGGGGGTGCGGGGGGCAGGGGGGGTTCGGAGGATTTCTCCCCGAAACTTGTTCGGGGGGCTGAACACGTTGGCGCTCGGCCCCCTGAAGTTTCGGGGAGAAATTCTCCGCCAACCCTACTCCCACCCTCCATGAAGATCCATCCCATTTTTCATTGGTCCTTGCTGTCCCCCCTGGTTTATGGCAACCCTCATCGCTCAGTCGGCTCTCCCCCGCCGCCAGTGCTGGTGGAGGGGGAGGAGGAGTTTGAGGTCGCGGAGATTCTGGACTCCCGCCTTTCTCATGGCGCCTGCAATATCTGGTAGACTGGAAGGGGTACGGGCCTGATGAGCGATCCTGGGAACCTGCAGAAAATGTGCATGCTCCATTGCTGCTGAGGCGCTTCCACCAGCTGTACCCCCACAAACCTGGGGCCCCAGGGGAGGAGCACGAGGGGGGCCTCATGGGAGTGGGGATGTTGTCAGGGTGGACACTGAGCCCATAGAATCCCAGAGTAGTTCTGATTCAGAGGAAGAGCAGTCGCTCCTGGGAGGGGAGCGCGCTCCTCTTTCCCAGGGCCAACAGCTGACGGAGATTCCTCCCACCAACATTCCTAGATAGCAGTCCAGGGAGTAACAGAGAGTGGATAGCAAACTTGGTGGACGCGCGACGCCGACGCAGAGAGTGGTGCCAGATGGAGGGCGCGGAAAGGAGGCAGAGTGCCAGGTTGGTGCGCAAACAACGGCTGCGCCCAGAGGATCCAAGGGAAAAGGGGAGGGACGCTCCCTAGTCCTTAAGTTCAGGGGTCTGCCAGTAATTCCCTTTCAAACGGGGACCAACTGTTCCAACTTAGGGCATAGGTTCGGTGCTGCTCAGATCTAGTTGCAAACGGTATAGTTGTTAAGTTGTAAAAGAAGAATAAAGCTTTGAAAAGAATCCCTTTGTCTGTGTCTGGACTTGGCTACTGGATTAGACTGAGAGAGGCCTCCAAGGAGCCCTTGACAGGCGGCAGCCGGTCGGAAGACCAGCCGCTGCCACTGCCGAAGCTGCCACTGGAGCCGCCGCCATCCGGAACATCCGCCCCAGGAAAGTCTCATCCCGGGGGGGATCCGCAGGGGCCGGGGGGGATGGCAGGCCATTCCGCGATGGATTTTGGGGGGCCGAATGCATTGGCATTCGGCCTCACTGAGATCCATCGCGGAGTTCTCTGACATCCCTAGCCGGATGGCAATGGGCTCCTTTACACAGGGTTCACATGATTTGATCTGAAAACTTCCTCTCTTGGCAATGTTCTATATGTTTCATTATATAGCACCATCTAGTGGCTGTATTATAGTGCAACACCATCATCACAAACTGCCAATATCTCGCATTAACGTTTCTTATCGGATTATCTCTGATCTGTTAAAAAGCGGGATAAAACTCAAAAAGCACGCGAGATGTTCTGGAGGGTGATGACATCATGTAAAACCCCCACAAACTTCCATGAATGACCAATCAGAAGCATGTAATAAGAACCTCATGTAGAAATGCGCATGGTAGCTTCCCCCCGGGAAAGGTGTGGGCCTTTTTAAGAATGCCTTGAAAGGGGTCTGGCCTGGCCATGTGAAGGTGCAGCAGAAAGAATAGAAATTGCTCAGGGTTCCCAACCTTTTTTGGGTCAGTGAGTGCATTTGGATTTTTGGGAGAATGTCCCAAAATGACTGCCATGGGGCACCTTTCCCATTCATAAAATGGCTGCCATGGTGGGCATGGCTAGTCACAGAACATACTTTTCCCAGAAGCCAAACTGGTAAAGGTAAAAGAAAAGTAACTTTCCCAAGAACAAGGAGGAGGTGGGGTCTGAGCTCCAAAATACAAAATCTCTCTTTTGAACCTAATTAAAGATGGTGCTGGAGGGCAGCACTTTGCTTTGCAGCATGCCGGTTTCCAGTTAAAAAATAGCTGTAATTTCAAAACTCTCAGGGTACAATCCTATGCATGTTTTCTCTGTCTAAACATGCATAGGACTGTGCCCTTAAGGAATAAATAAATAAAAATCAGGAGGAGCAGTGAGAGTGGCGGGCACCAAGAGAGATGCCCATGGGCAAATTGATGCCCACAGGAGCCACAATAGGGACCCCAGGGCTAGCAGCTGAAATCAGTCTGCATCTTATCCCCACTGTCTTTCCTTCTAGCTTCAGAACTTTCCAGCTTTCAGCTAAGCAGAGGATTTTAGCCATTCTGTGCTCTCCATGATATGATCTGAGTGCTTAGGGACCCAACTATAGTCATCATGACCAGGTTAGAATAAATTATTATGAATAGCAATGGCTGACCTGGGAGCAATCTGGAAATCTCATCTACTGAAATCAGCATTTAGGGTCTCCATCTAATTTAGTGATATTTGGAAGTTATATTTAAAAAGAACCAAACTCATTGGATAAATTTACATTACTAGGGCCTAATCACAAAGGGGTTGTTGTGGAGCGCGCTATTTAATTTCCAGATGCTGGGTGTGTGAGTGGTATAAAAGGTGCCCAGGGATATGGAAAAAGAAAGAAAGTACAAAGAAGGGCAGTTTGGCAAAACAGTAGATGGAAAATGGTCGTCAAGTCAACCCTCTTGCAATAGATGTCCTTCCTTTGAGCCATAATCTTTTTAATTATGTTCGGTATTTTAAAATTATGTGCTATATATCATCACGAAAATATACTGTTGCATGCTTCCCACATATTTATATATTTATTTAATTAATATATAGAGTGGTTTACAACCTTGAAATGGTTTACAACCTAAAAAATTTAAATCCCAAACCTCCACAGTGATAACATTTAAAAACAGAAAATACAAAATGTCTTGGTTAAAGCCATTTAAAATCCAAAGAGAACCACCCTCAATTAAACCATTCAAAGAGCGGTTATACGAGGCTGTATCTACTTTTGGTTTTGTCACAGAATTGAGATCCAAGCACAACACGAGGAGTGCTTTCTTTTCTGCTTTTCCACTACATAACCTTTAGGTGGCACTGTGGTATAGCAGAATAGCGCAAATACACAAGAGGAAATGGTGCTTTCTTTTGTTTCCACAATTAAATGTCACATTTCCCCTACACTAAAAAAACTTGCCAAAAGTGCTGGTTAGATGCAGAAGTGTAACTGAATGGTGACAATGTCATCTAAAGAACCCGTAAACAACTGTGAGTAGGGAATGATGAGCATATGATAAATGCCTCATGTAGAAAAGCCCCAAATCAGATACCTCTCAACAAACTAGGCAGTACAATCAGTCAGGGAAGGTCCACATGAAAAGTTTGGTCTTTGACTGGTGTCTATAACATGCCACAGCTGGCACCTCCCACATATCAAGGGGAAGGACATTGGGTGCCACCATGGAGAAAGCCCACTTCTGGGTTGCTGCCAGATGGCAATCTGCAGGTTACAGTACAACCAGCAAGGCCTCATCCTCTGTTCATTTAAGCAATCGATTGGGTCCATATCGGGAAAAGAGATCCACCAGGTAACCTGGTCGGAGGGAGCCACAGCTGAGGGAGGGGGCCATAGCTCAGTGGCAAAGCACCTGCTCTGTATGCAGAGGGTCCCAGGTTCGATCCCCAACATCTCCAGGTAGGGCTAAGAAACCCCTGCCTGAACCCCTGGAGAGCTGCTGCCAGTCAGTGTCAACAATACTGGGCTAGATGGACCTAGGGTCTGACTCAGTATAAGGCAGCTTCCTATGTTGCTATGACCCATGTTGTTCAGAGGTTTGTATGCCAACAACAAGACCTTGGACCTGGCTCAGTGGCTCATAGGCAGCCTGGGCAGTTGCTACACCGGTGTAATGTATGCACGGCCAGGTATCCCGCTGTGCCAGGTACATTCTGGCTGCCGCATTCTCAACATAGGAAGCTGCCTTACACCGAGTAAGACCATTGGCCATCTAGCTCAGTGTTGTCTACACCAGCCATCCCTAATCTGGTACCCTCCATAGCTGTGGCTATGCTGCCTGGGGATGATGTGAGCTGTAGTCCAACACAACTGGAGGGCACCAGGTTGGGGAAGGCTGGTTGATACTGAGCATTATAGACCAGGAGCTTTCTCAGCCCTACCGGGAGATGCGGAGGACTGAACCTGGGACTTTTTGCATGCAAAATATGTGCTTTGCCACTGAGCTACAAACCTTACCTGAAAGAAGTTCCCAGACTGATGTTAAAAAAATAACCCTGGAGTCCACACCCCTAGGGTCCTCTTAGTATGCATGCCAAGTTGTCTAGATTTCATAGTCCTGGCGATATGGCATGGACAGACAGACACACATCCTCTTTTATTATTATAGATATACAAATAAAGGAGGAAAGCAGCTGTCACTCCTACAAGGCAGCAGATCCACCACTTCACATCAGATCCCGGGGGGGGGGGGTGTTCTGCACTACCACTCCTTGCCTCTGTCTCACTGCTGTTTCTTCTCTCACTTCTCTGATCTGGTTTGCAGGTAAAGCTAAACCATAGTTTAGTATTCCATGCACAAGCTTCAGAGCTTTTCTACATGAGGCATTCATTGTGCGCTCATGATTCCTCACTCATGGTAGTTTGCAGGTGTTTTAGACAACAGCGCCATCCTCCAGGGCCTCTCCGGTGCTTTCCAAGCATTTTCGCAGGGCTTTTTTGAGTGGGGAAAGTCTGGATTTGGGGCAATGGCAGAATGATATGCTAGTGCAGTTGCACAAGTCCACTGTGCCATAGCACCATCTAGAGGTTATGGAGCGGAACATATTGAAAAGCAGAGAGGGAAAAAAATCCTGACAAAAATGTGTGGAGAAGATCTGATCTTAATCCCACAAAGAATCTGGGAGCAGAAGTCACTGTAAAACCTTCATCCAGAAAAGGCCTCAGGCTCATGCCCTCCATCTCCTCCTTTGGCACAGCCTCTCTAGGAGGTGATCATAAGCAGGTGCCCAGTGATACTCACCCCTTACGCTGGCTCTGATGCAGCAGGTGGCTATACGATCAGGCTGTTAGCTTGTTTCAGAATCTTTGCAGTGATTCTCCTTCCTTCTGCCTTAAGTATATATTTTTATGGCTTTCCCCCTAAAGTGTGCTATACTAGGCAAGTGCTCCTTGGACAGCTCTGAGCACTCTCTCTTCCTTTATGAATCTTTATCCAACCCAATTGGATCTGGAGTTCAATTTGAAAATGCCAAGCCGCTAGTAACATAGAAATGATTACACACCATGACTCCCATTGCCTCACTGGCAGGACTCTAGAAGAATTACACCTCCCTGCCCTACACTAAATCTCATTTTTATCATGAACTCTACATTAAACAGGTCAGTTGCTTTGGCAGAGAAGATTCCTCGGAGAGGCCAAAGACTTCCTTTGTTCAAAATTAAGTTTCCTGATTGTGTACAGCAATTCTTCTGCTTTCTCAGTGTTAGGAGCCATTTTGAGCCAATGTGGTGTAGCGGCTAGAGTGTTGGACTGGGAGTCTGGAGATCCGGGTTCTAGTCCCCACTTAGCCATGAAGCTCACTGGGTGACTTTGCTCTAGTCCGCGACTCTCAGCCCAACCCACATCACAGAGTTGTTGTCGTTGTGAGGATAAAATGGAGAGGAGGAGGATTATGCCAAGGAACCACCCAAGGAACCACCTTGGGTTCCTTAAGGAGGAAAAAAGGCGGGATATAAACGTAATAAATAAATAACATTGAAGTTAACCTTTTCCTATACACATGCATAGGAAAGTGTGCTTAAAACTGCTAAAATGGCCCTCCCTCAAAGCAGAAGCCATGCTGCCACTCTGTCGCAAGAACTCCCTTCTGAGTATTCCCTTGGAGGCAAGTCTGATCTGCTCCATTCAGTCATCTCCAAACTTTGTCCCTTTCTGCCAAGGCACAGTCTAGAACATTAAAAAAAAAATGTTTTGTGGATTTGTATTTTTAGCAATGTCTTTTAATGTGGTTCATTGCTAGCAGTTGTTGCTTGACATTCTGGGCAGTATCCAAGTGCGACTACTGCTAATGTAAATTGCGCTCACATAAACAAGCTCTAGCACAGTGCCAATAACGCTTGTTGACATGACAGGTTAGCTCTTATTCGCTCTTGCATCTGCCTCCTGAGGTGGCTGGCTCACTCCACCTAACGGTAGGGCTGGCCCTGGTATTTGTAGGCCACAACCTGGGTATGAGTTATTCTATCCCATAAGACATCCTCAAATGAATAGCTACATCCATGACAGTAGTGTTATTGTGCATTTACTAACTTGACACTTCCCTGGTTTGTGTTCCTCCAATGACTAGCCTTTTGGGGGGTGGTAGTCAGGTGAGGAGAATTCTGCTACCCTAATTTAAGGCTGCATTGGCTTTTCCAGGCTCCTTACTCTCTTTTGCCATTAAATTGTTGCATAGCTCACTAGAACAACCACTCAGCATTGATTATTTTCTTGTCTCACAGTAGCGTCTCATTCCATAAATTGGGTTTGTTTGTGTTTGGGGATGGGGCATGGGGGGTGGGAGGCAATTAAAGACATGTTGTTTTGCTCAATTTCAGTAGTTAATGAGTCCACTGACTTCTTTTTAAACACTGTGTTCAATATTTTATTACTTATTGAAATTGAATTGGTATTGTAAATTAGAGTCTTTTGTGTGCTATTTGGCTGCATGGGCTTTAAGAGGACTTTTTAATTTATATACTGAGAAGGTGGGAGAGTGTTTCAAGGTTTGTGGATTGTAGTTTATAGAAGGACTTAGCTTATAGGTCCTTCTCCAGGAGCCCCTGCCAAAAGAGGTAAGGCAGGTGGCTACCAGGAAAAAGGCATTTTCTGCTGTGGCACCCCAGTTGTAGAATGAATTCCTTGGAGAAAACACCTGGTGCCTACTTTGTACTCTTTCCGGTGCCAGGTGAAGACCTTTTTATTTTCCCAGGCATTTTTAACATTCCAGTTTTTTAGCTCTGCTGTTTTAAATCTGCTATTGCATTTTAAATATCTGCACTGCTGCTAGGTTTTACTCTGGTTTCATTTTTATCCCGTAGTTTTAATTGATTACATTTTATATTGTATTTTCTGTTGTATTTTTGTGGTTTTAATTTTGTGAACCCCCAGAGAGCTTCGGCTATTGGCCGGTATAAAAATGAAATAAATACACACATACATACATCACATGGACTCTGCTTTCCAAACAAACCTCAGGCCAGAAACAGTGGGCCGGTTCACACATCGCAATAAGCCACACTGAAAACAAGCCATGGTTGGTCGGGTAATCACTCACTAAGCCACGCTGCTTAGCTAAGCGGATCAGGTGCTCGCTAGCTTTCCATGCTTTGTTTCCCCCTTCATCTTCCCATCCACTCCCAGTACATATCCCAAGGGCCTTTGAAGCACAACTCCTCTGTATTCCTGCTGAGATGAGATTACCACCCACTCCTTTCTCGCTTTCCAAAGCATCTGCAGTGACATATATGTGTCATATCTTTGCAGTGGAGTGGGGCGGGGTGTGTGTGGCTTAACCTTACTTTTTTGAATGACATGGCTGATGGTTTGCTTTGTTTTCTTTCTTTAACACTTAAAAAAGCCTCCTTGGCTGCTCCTTTCAGGAGGGACGAGCGACTTTCCTCTTCCTAGAACAGCCATGTGTCAATGCGTGATTGACTTACCTCTAGATCAGCTGGCTTGGCCCCAATTTGGGACCATGGCAATTCTGGCTTTAAGCTTTCCCCCCTCCTGTTTTCATGCAAAAATACCCCCACCACCACAGGAGGAGGGGGTTTGAAAAAGAAAAAAAATGAGACATTTTCACAACAAGCAATATGCCTGTCTCCTGGACTCAGTACTCCTCACCCCCCACAGGGCTTCCATTTTGCCAGGATTCAGCTTCATCCAGCTCATCGCGGAGTCCAGGCACTGATCCATGCCTTGCACAACCTCACCGGATCCAGATGTTGCAGGGAGATAGAGCTGTGTGTCCTCAGCATAGTGGTGGCACTTGGCTACAAATCCCAGTGGCTTCATATAGATGTTAAACAACATTGGGGACAAGATAGTACCTTGCAGAACCCCATAGCTCAATCACCAAAGAGCCGAGGAACCGATTAATCTTATGCTAAAGGCACAGGAGGAGGAGATGACAGGAAAGTTGACAAATCTATTCAAAACCATGGTGCAAAACCAAGGCACAAAACCAAGGCTTATACTTTAGACGTACAACAGCGTTCACAAAATGAGACTTCAGCCCTTTCGTTTACATGTATTAAAAATGTATTTATTAATTTAGATAATGCTGCTAACTCCATGTCACTTGGGAATGTAACAAAACACAAAAACCATTTCAACATTAAAAACAAAGATGCCAATTGAAATAAATAAATAGGTCACCGCTTGGGTCACCTCACAGGGCTCCCTAGCCCCTCCTGTTGCTCTATGCAGGCCTTCCCCCCAGCCCTAGGATGGCCATGTGTCCTGCTTTAAAGAGGACAGTCTTCTGTTTGAAAGCACCCTCTGTCTGAAGTGCTATCTTGTTCAGTGCAAATGTAACACAGCATCAGAAGGGAAAGCAGGGATCTTGAAGTTGCCCATCAACAGATGGCCCCTGGCCAGCTGACTTAGCAGGCACACAGGTCACCTGGTCACAGGGTGTGAAGGTTTGAGGCCTACAGAGGCAAAGGGAAAAATGGTCAGGCATAGAGACCTGGAGTTTTCTGTTACAAGGAAGTAATCCTGAGAGGAGCATGAAGCAGTACTTTTCGTTGTGAGGGAGGAGGGTATATAAAGAGAGCAAGAGAGCCCGCAAGAGCAGAGACAGCTAGAGCCTGAAGCGAGAGCAGAGTCTGAATAGGAAGAAGCAGCCTACAAAAGTGAAGTACAGCTAGGGCAAAGGAACTTGCGTTTTGCAACTTTCATTTTCTTTCAATGACTTTTGTATCACTCAGCTCTATCATGTAAATACCTTTAGTTGTGATTGCTTGCTTTAATTTACCAGTAAATTGTTGTGGTTAAACCCTATGTCTAGAGTGTCAGTCACCCCATATCTACAGCCTAAACCCCACGTTACTGGGAAGCGGAATTTTAAAAGAAGGAAGGTGGGACTCTTAAGGAAGCAAGAGATCCTCAAGAAGTTGCTCAGGGGGACCAGGTCATAAAAGCAACCTTGACACAGGCTGAGATGTATTGTATTGCAATTGAAATAATAGTAAACATTTTAAAATTTTCATCTATACATATAAATTAGCAAATGTTGCAAATTTTATGCAAATTGTGTGCAAATCTGTGTTCTCCCGAGTCCTCTTTTTAGGTGATGTATTTCCTCTTTTTTGGCGATGCATAAATGGTCACCCTATCCAACCCGCATCTCCCTGCTTCCTCCGCCCCCTCCATTGGGTCACCCCCCAAATTTTCCCTTGGGTCATGCCCAAGGGGTCACCTCTCTGGTTCCTCTGCTGTTCCCACCCCCAGTCCCAACCCCTTATCAAGCAGCAGTAATAGGGTCTGTCTCTTCCTTTCCTTTTTTCCTTCTTGGCAGCCAGAAAAGTGGGCATCAGAGTGAAATGCTGGCATCCAGCCACCCACCATCTTTACTTCTTAAGAATGTCTCTTGAGTCCACGTGGGATTCAGAAGCATAAAGATGGCAGGCGGCTTCGCTTTGGAACCTGCAGGCACAGCGGATGCTCATGGGCTCCGCATTGCCCACCCCTGGGCTAGAACAAGTCGGCTCTGCACTCACAACGTTGCTACCTGTTGAAGGGTGCCTAACTGTTGTATCCTCTCCTTCCCTTCATTCTACCTAAGGATGTTTGAGGAGTTTGATTTTTGCAAAGTATGGCATGAACGGACCTGATTGGCACCTACCAAAGTAATGTGTGGATTGGAACTAAGTTATTCGCTGGCTTTCACTTTTCCTAAATGTTCCGATGCAATTCTTGGCTCAAGTAAAAAACCAGGATCTAAACATATTTAAAATGCATATTTTGAGAGAGAATAATTTTAATACATGTATTTAAAATACGTATTGAAATCTGAATTTTCAAGCTGACTTCTTTTTAAAAAATCTGATTAATGTGAGAACAGAATGTAATGGACAAATGGGTGAAAACAAGTGAAAGTGTGACAAAGTTTGGAAATAGACTGATTTTCTCATCCCCAACTATAGTGTCACCATCAAACAAATATAATCATCATACTACAGTCTATATACGGCTTCCTGGCTTTCCATGTGGGCTCAGCATTCTCTAGTCATCCAGCAGACTTAGGAGCAACTATCCCATCCAAGGATAACCTCAGTCGCTTGGGTCTTGACAGGAGATACAATCCGGTTTCTGGTGTGCTTTGGGTTCAATTTGAAGAGTGACTGTGTGAAAATTATAAAAGCCAAATAGGACGTCAGTAACTTCACTCAAAATCTGCTGTCTGTCTGCGACATCCACTGTAAGAGACAGACACAAAAATGTATGAAGTGCGCATTCTACCATTCTAAGACAAACAGATTTCCCATGGAATTATAGCTTGCTGAAAAATGAAACACACACACCTTTATTTTCAAAGATGAATGACTTCAAGAATAACTGATCCCTTAAACTCAATGTTTCCATTCCCTTTTCCAGTCCAGTATTGTTATCTTCCTCATACTGCAGACTGAGGGGGTGGAGGAGGCAGAGGTTCAGAGAACAATGACCCTGACCCCTAACAGAGTCCCTAGCAAGGCCATCTTGCAGCTGAGACTTGAACTCGCAGCTCACAACCCACACTTGCTATTACATCACACTAGGTCTCAGAAGTCACTCCCTTGGCGTTCACTGGGATGTACTTCCAGTAAAAAATGTTTTAGGCTGCAGCTTTTAAGATCCATAAAGATTATTTTCCTTTGTACCTTTCTAAAATAAACAAGCCATGGGCACAGATAAATTGTGTCGTCACATCTGCATAAACTAGCTTCACAAGAAATCCTCTTTTCTTCAGCAATGTACTGACCTGTGACAATGTGAGCCGATAGGACTGTCTGGTTCATCGTCAGAGACCAAGGATGAAAACTGTGAACAGACTCCACTTTGTCCATCGCTAGAATTCTCTCTTTCACTGCATCATAGCTAAGTCCCTTTGGTGTCCTGTAGAACAGGGGGTAAATGATTTTTTTTCTTCCTTTCCAAAAATAACCATTAGTTTCCTCTTGTTAAAGGCGTCTCTGAAACTATATTAACGCATGGTCTTCATCTCTGAGCACTGGGCCAAACTATTGTCTTCCCCTAGTGGAAGAAGAGGTGCCCCTAGTGGAAGAAGAGGTGCTTGCACCCTCATCCAATGGGTACATTATGCTATCTGTATGTAGAAAGACCCCATTCACATTATTCTCCCCGCAACTGCCGTTGCCTTCAAAATTCAGGGAAAGTTTGTGCAGCTCAGAGCTCTGCAAATATGGACTTCTACGTTACATGTAGACACACATGAAGCTCACATGTTACAAGTCGAGGCTTGGGGCTCCAATGTCAGTGGGGCTGTGAATCTGTTTTGGGTTTCGGTCAGAACCAGCCAGAACTCTATCCAAGGTGCTGAGCCTATTTTGGTAACAGAGTTCTTGTTGAAACCCAGAATGGATTCATGGCCCCACCAAAATGAGAGCCACCAGCCTCCACCAGGTGTGACTAGTGTTGTATGTTCATGCAAGAACCTCAGAATCTTATTAGGCAAGCATTCATGATCAGATGTTTTGGAATTGTGGATACAATCACTTTTATTATGTGTTTTATTGTTGTTGTATTCTGTACTTATTTATGTTGGTTTTTTCTTTGATACTGTATAAGCTTCCTTGGACATTCCATATGGGTGGAGATTCAGCAACATGGTGGAATTTCACACACCACCTTGAAATTCATCATACAAAAATAGGGGGGGGGAGAAAAAGAAATTTGATTCTGTGAAATTTGACTCTGTAGGAAAATATTTTCTCTGTGCACAAAAAACCTTACCTTCCATCAACACAAGCAACATGTCCCGTAAAGTAGTGATGGTGGTTCCCAAAATAAATATGGAAAATACAAATGTGCAGATTGGATCAGCCATTTTATATTCTGGCTAGAAAGAAAGATAAACATTATTCGGTGAATAAACCACTTTCTGTTATCAGTTCTATTTATTAAAATGGTTTGTGCTAACCCCAAATGGTTGTCAACACAGGTTGGTAAATACATTGAGCCAACATTATTGAGAGTTAATACATCGTCTAGAGTTTCTCCCTCCCCCCCCTTAGCAGGGTTAGTCCATGAGTTGAATAATGTCAAGGCAGGACTTATGAGTGAGTGTGAAGGCATAATTAGAGTGTTGGACTAGGTCTGGGGAGAGCCAGGTTCAAGTCTCCTCTCAGCCACGGAGTCCACCGAGTAATTATTTCTCAGTATAAATTACCTCATAGGGTTGTTATGAGGATAAAATGGGGGAGGACAATGTCTGTCACCTTGAACTTGTTGCAGAAAAGAACATAAGAAGAACCATGCTGGGTCAGACCAAAGTCCATCTAGTCCAACATTGTGTTCACATAGTGGCCAACCAGATGCCTGTGAGAAACCCACAAGTAGGACATGAGTGCAACAGCACCCTCCCGCTTGTGTTTCCCAACAACTGGTGTACATGGGCATCCTGCTTCTGATACTGGGCGTAGCATATAGCCCTTCGAACTAACAGCCATCGATAACCTTCTCCTCCATGAATCTGTCCAATTGCCTTTTAAAGCCATCAAAACTGGTGGCCATCACTACATCTTGTGGAAGCAAATTCCATAGTTTAACTATGTGCTGTGTGGAAAAGTACTTCCTTTTATCTGTCCTGAATCTCCTACCAAACAGCTTCATGGGATGATCTCAGGTTCTGGTATTATGACAGAGAAAGTATTCACTTTCTCTACACCATGCATATTTTTGTACACCTCTATCATGTTCCCCCTCACTCACCTTTTCTCTAAACCAAACAGTCCCAGATGTTGTAACCTTTCCTTATAGGGGAGTTGCTCCAGCCTCTTGATCATTTTAGTTGCTCTTTTCTGCACTTTTTCCAGCTCTACAATACCCCCCCCCCCTTTTAGGTGCAGTGACCAGAACTGGTATTGTTGCACCATAGGCTTATATGAGGGGAGTATGATAATGGCAGTTTTATTTTTTATTCCTTTCCTAACTATGTCTGGAATTTGCCTTTTTCACACCGGGTTGACATTTTCATTGAGCTGTCCACCACAACCCCAAGATCCCTTTGTTGATCAGTCACCGCTAGCCCAGATCTCATCAGCTTATAGGTGAAGGTGACATTTCCCCCCCCCCCAGTGTGCATCACTTTATGTTTGCTTACATTGAATCACATTTGCCACTTTGCTGCCCATTCTCCCAGTTTGGAGAAAACCTTTTGGAGCTGTTCACAATCCCTTTTTGTTTTAACCACTCTAAAAAATTTAGGGTCATCAACAAACTTGGCCACCTCACTGCTTACTCCTAATTCCAGATCATTTATAAGATGGGATATAAAAGAGGAGAAAATGTCAGAGCTGAGCTTTAGGGCTCCTCCACACTGAGCTTTTATCCTGTGATTGAGATTGCTCCTTTACAGAAGTTTGCGGGCTCTTTACATGATGCCGTGATCTTTCAAGGCGTGTCCTACACTAAATGTAGGACACGCCTTGTCCTTTCAAGGCGTGTCCTATGCTACACTTTGTTCCATTTTTAAATAGATTGCAGATAATGAGGGATCAAGTTACCCCACTGTGTTCCACTTCAGTTTCCTCTGTGAAAAGAGTAAAAGCGGCAAGAAGAGGAGCGAGACCAATGAAAGATAATGGGAGACTCAGATATGGGGAGGAGGGGGAAGGGGGTGGGGAAAAAGAAAGCATGTGAAAAAGGGAGTCACTGTGATCCTGCATTTAAATCGGAAGCAGAAAGTCCCATTTTAAATGCAGGATTTTAGGCTGGTGCAGAGATGTCCTTAGTTAGCTGTCTGGAATGATCCAGGAATCAGGCATCAGGACCAAAGAGCAAGGCAAAGAATGCACATCTGAGAAAAGAAGATATTGTTGCTCTGGCAAGGCCTAACTCATAGACAAAGCCCTTTTATAGTCCCTCCTGCCCTGGAGGGTCCAATGGCCATCTTGAGTGAGCCAGACCAGGGCCTAAGGGAGACTTCTCAGCCAGGAATATGCTCCAGGATGTGGTCCCATATAGCATGGGGCACCAGCAGACAGAACTGAAGGTTCCTAGTTTTAGCCCCAGAAAGTCCCAACAACTTTGTTGTTGTTCAGTCGTTCAGTCATGTCCGACTCTTCATGACCCCATGGACCATAGCACGCCAGGCCTTCCTGTCCTGCGCTCTCTCCCGGAGTGTGCTCAGGTTCATATTCATTGCATCGGTGATGCTATCTAGCCATCTCATCCTCTGTTGTCCCCTTATCCTTTTGCCTTCAGTCTTTCCCAGCATCAGGGTCTTTTCCAGAGAGTTTTCTCTTCGCATTAGGTGGCCAAAATATTTGAGCTTCAGCTTCAGTATCTGTCCTTCCAATGAGCACTCAGGGTTGATTTCCTTTAGGATTGACTGATCGGACCTCCTTGCAGTCCAGGGGATTTGTAAGAGTCTTCTCCAGCTCGAAAGCATAAATTCTTCGGCGCTCAGCCTTCCTTATAGTCCAGCTTTCACAGCCATACATTACTACTGGGAAAACCATAGCTTTGATTAGATGGACATTTGTCGGCAAGGTGATGTCTCTGCTTCTTACTATGCTGTCTAGGTTTGCCATAGCTTTCCTCCCAAGGAGCAAGCGTCTTTTAATTTCATGGCTATAGTCACCGTCTGCGGTGATCTTGGAGCCCAAGAAAGTAAAATCTGTCACTGCTTCCATTTCTTCCCCTTCTATATGCCAGGAAGTGATGGGGCCAGATGCCATGATCTTCGTTTTTTTAATGTTGCATTTCAAACCAACTTTTAAACTCTCCTCTTTCACCCTCAACAAGAGGCTCTTGAGATCCTCTGCTTTCTGCCATTAGGGTGGTATCGTCTGCATATCGGAGGTTGTTGATAATTCTCCCGGCAATCTTAATTCCGACCTGTGATTCATCCAACCCGGCGTTTCTCATGATGTACTCTGCATATAAGTTAAATAAGCCGGGTG
Organism: Heloderma suspectum; assembly: GCF_057233095.1. NCBI lineage: Eukaryota > Metazoa > Chordata > Lepidosauria > Squamata > Helodermatidae > Heloderma > Heloderma suspectum. The sequence goes on along the minus strand of NC_139461.1, from coordinate 28,083,086 downwards.
ACAATATGCAGCCTTGTCGTACTCCTTTCCCAATTTTGAACCACTCGGTTGTTCCATGTCTGGTTCTTACGGTTGCTTCTTGACCCTCGTACAGGTTTCTCAGGAGACAGGTAAGGTGGTCTGGTACTCCCATCACTTTAAGAATTTGCCACAGTTTGTTGTGATCCACACAATCAAAGGCTTTAGCGTAGTCAATGAAGCAGAAATAGACGTTTTTCTGGAATTCTCTTGCTTTCTCCATGATCCAGCGAACATTGGCGATTTGATCTCCAGTTCCTCTGCCTCTTCGAAACCCAGCTTGTACTTCCGGTAGTTCTCGGTTCGCATACTGCTGAAGCCTAGCTTGTAGGATTTTGAGCATCACCTTGCTGGCATGTGAAATGAGCGCAATTGTGCGGTAGTTTGAACACTCTTTGGCGTTGCCCTTCTTTGGAATTGGAATGTAAACTGACCTTTTCCAGTCTTGCGGCCATTGCTGAGTGTTCCAAATTTGTTGGCATATTGAATGCAGCACTTTAACAGCATCATCTTTTAGGATTTTAAATAGCTCAGCTGGAATACTGTCATCTCTGCTAGCTTTGTTGTTACTAATGCTTCCTAAGGCCCACTTGACTTCACTCTCGAGGATGTCCGGCTCAAGTTCAGTGACCGCACTATCATGGCTATCAAGGACATTACTGTCATGGCTATCAAGGACGTTAAGATCTTTCCTGTATAGTTCTTCTGTGTATTCTTTCCACCTCTTCTTAATCTCATCTGCTTCTGTGAGGTCCCTGCCTTCTTTGTCCATTATCATGCCCGTCTTTGCACAAAATGTTCCCTTGAGATCTCCAATTTTCTTGAAGAGATCTCTAGTCTTTCCCATTCTGTTGTTTTCCTCGATTTCTTTGCATTGTTCATTTAAGAAGGCCTTCTTGTCTCTTCTTGCTATTCTCTGGATCTCTGCATTCAGTGGGATATATCTTCCCCTTTCTCCCTTGCTTTTCGCTTCCCTTCTTTCCTCAGCTACTTGTAAAGCCTCCTCAGACAGCCACTTGGCTTTCTTGCATTTCTTTTTCTTTGGGATGGATTTCGTTGCTGCCTCCTGAACAATGTTACGGACCTCAGGCACTCTGTCTATCAGGTCTAATCCCTTAAATCTATTCCTCACCTCCACTGTATATTCATAAGGGATATGATTTAGGTCATACCTGAATGGTTTAGTGGTTTTCCCTACGTTCTTCAATTTAAGCCAAAATTTTGCATCAAGAAGCTCATGATCTTAGCCACAGTCAGCTCCAGGTCTTGTTTTTACGGACTGTATAGAGCTTCTCCATCTTTGACTGCAAAGGACATAATCAATCTGATTTCGATATTGACCATCTGGTGATGTCCATGTGTAGAGTCGCCTCTTGTACTGTTGGAAAAGAGTGTTTGCTATGATCAGCGTGTTCTCTTGGCAAAACTCTATTAGCTTTTGTCCTGCTTCATTTTGTACACCAAGGCCATGCCTGCCTGTTATCCCGGTGATTTCTTGACTTCCTCCTTTAGCATTCCAATCCCCTATGATGAAGAGGACATCTTTTTTTGGTGTTAGTTCTAGAAGGTGTTGTAGGTCTTCATAGAACCGATCAACCTCAGCTTCTTCGGCATCAGTGGTTGGGGTATAGACTTGAATTACTGTGATGTTGAATGGTTTGCCTTGGATTCGTACTGAGGTCATTCTATTGTTTTTAAGATTGTACCCCAGTACTGCTTTTCCCACCCTTTTGTTGACTATGAGTGCTACTCCATTTCTTCTAAGGGATTCTTGCCCACAGTCGTAGATATGATGGTCACCTGAATTAAATTCGCCCATGCTTGTCCATTTTAGTTCACTGATTCCCAAGATGTTGATGTTCAATCTTGCCATCTCATGTTTGACCACCTCTAGCTTACCTTGATTCATTGATCTTACATTCCAGGTTCCTAAACAATATTGTTCTTTACAGCATCGGACTTTCTTTTCACCACCAGACACATCCACAGCTGAGTGTCCTTTTGGCTTTGGCCCAGCCGCTTCATTCTTTCTGGGGTTACTTGGAAATACCCTCTGCTCTTCCCCAGTAGTATATTGGACACCTTCCGACCTGAGGGTCTCATCTTCCGACGTCATATCTTTTAGCCTTGTGATACGTTCCATGGGGTTTTCTTGGCAAGAATACTGGAGTGAGTTGCCATTTCCTTCTCCAGTGGACCACATTTTGTCAGAACTCTCTGCCATGACCTGTCCGTCTTGGGTGGCCCTGCACGGCATAGCTTATGGCTTCACTGAGTTACGCAAGCCCCTTCGCCACAACAAGGCAGTGATCCATGAAGGGGATCACCCAACAACTTGCCATGAAGCAAAATCTGTCAGGCATACATCCAAGCATGAAGGAATGACTTAAGAAAGCAGATCTTCTCACACCAGCCCACAATCCGAGAGTTTGTTGTTATTGTTTCTCAGATGCGTAACCTGATTCCTAAATAACGTGAAGATTGTATAATTTGAAAAGTCAGGGGAGAGGATTCTCAAGATTTTGTGTAAAATGCAATGTTTTGCATGCCAAACATTGCTGGGCAAGTTTGTGATTCAACTGCTGTCCAATATAATGGTGCCCCACCCTTCGGAGTGGCAAAAGAAGTCAGCCTTTTTGATTATGGCAGCCATTTTGATTTTCCCAAATTGTACCTCAAAACTGAGCATTCAGTGGGGGGGGGGGAAATGGTGGCCATGTATTGTGTTGGAGCTCCAATTCCACTCTCCTAAAATAAATTTGCACACACACACACCTCTCCCAGAGGAAAAGGAGAATGCAAACAAAAAAGATAAAAGTTTGTGAAACATTTCCAAATTATTCATTGGGCCAGCCCTAGTGTAGAGGCCTTAAGCTGCTACAATTAAAGAAGAGAAAGAAAGAGAACAATAAAAGACAACGTGAGGAAAGGAAGAGTGAAGAGAGAGAGACACTATCTTTCTTACAAAGTTAATGCTGACATGAAAAATCTGTTGTGCTTTCAGCAGCCACTTCTATTTCTAGAAATGAGCGGAGCTGTCATCACCTAAAAATTGCAACATGTGTCCTGAAGGCAGAGACTCTACATCTAATGGTTACTCTGTAATGAAAATAGCTACATCCTTAATTGCAATGAAGGTGAGGAAACTCAATAAAACTGACCTTAAAGAAGATTATGAGTGCGCTAATTAGCACGCTAATGCTCTGAAACAGATCTCCAATGGCATGAACAAAAGCAGCTTGCACACTGGCATTGGCTGAAGCCAACGTTTGTTCAGGGTTTGATCTGTGGTCCCTGGTCTGATAGGCATTGTGAAGATTTCCGTGTCCCGTCTGGTGCAGCGTCAGACTCAATCTGCAAGAATCAGTGAGATTGTTCATATTTTGTTCCCTTTGCCTTTACAACAAGTCATTGACAAAGCTGTCAAAATCAGGTTGCTCACGTGCTTAATCTTTTTTGCTGCTCTCATTTATTTATTTGCGCGGGTGAAGGTGCTGCTGCGCTGTTTTTATGTACTGTTTTAATCTGTCCTTTGATTGTGTAGACAGCTTTGGATTTATTTATTTGTTAGAAAACCGTTGTATAAGTTTTGTAGGTCAATCCAAATCACCAGAAAGACACTATGCTTTCTTTGTCAAACACACAGCATACAGCTGCACACACACACATAAAAATAAACCCTTAAGATAAGCATAAAACATACAATTTCTGTGTACTGTAACGTGATTCATTTAAAAGCAAACGCTATGTCTGTGATTATTTTTTGAGCATATCGAGCAAGCAAATGACCCAACAGATTGTAAGGCAAACCAGTAATTTAACAGCTTTACAGCTTTTGCACAGGTCAGCAGTAATCACAGGCGGTGTTTACACATCCTGGTTAGAAGGTTAGGGGGAAAATGCTTTGGCAGACAGGGCAATTTCTCTTTCCCTCTTCCACTGGACTGATGACTGTAAGATGACTTATATCTTGTGCCCCAACTCCTCCTTCAGATCACTCTTCAAAACTCATTTTTTTCCATGAAACTTTGGGCTTACGCCCCTGATCATCATCTCCAGCTGCAATGATGCTTAGGTATGTATAAAGCATTCCTATCTTGCTACATTTCTTTCTTCTTCCTCTCTTCTCATCTCCTATTGTCTTCCCAATTGTAAACATTTACTAGTCACAAAGAGCTTACAGTCTAATTTACTGTCCTTCCTTCCTTCCTTTCTTCCTAAAGCCCTGTCTACATACCACTACTGTTCCCAATAATTACAATAATATTTAAATGAGGGGTAGGCAAACTAGTCCCCTTCATGGATCACTGCCTTGTTGTGACGAAGGGGCTTGTGTAACTCAGTGAAGCCATAAGCTATGCCATGCAGGGCCACCCAAGACGGACAGGTCATGGTGGAGAGTTCTGACAAAATGTGGTCCACTGGAGAAGGAAATGGCAACCCACTCCAGTATTCTTCCAAGAAAACCCCATGGAACGTATCACAAGGCTAAAAGAGATGATGCCGGAAGGTGAGACCCTCAGGTCAGAAGGTGTCCAATATACTACTGGGGAAGAGCAGAGGGAATTTCCAAGTAGCGCCAGAAAGAGTGAAGCGGTTGGGCCAAAGCCAAAAGGACACTCAGCTGTGGATGTGTCAGGTGGTGAAAAGAAAGTCAGATGCTGTAAAGAACAATACTGTTTAGGAACCTGGAATGTAAGATCAATGAATCAAGGTAAGCTGGAGGTGGTCAAGCATGAGATGGCAAGAAGAAACATCAACTTCTTGGGAATCAGCGAACTAAAATGGACAAGCATGGGCGAATTTAATTCAGGTGACCATTATATCTACTGCTGTGGGCAAGAATCCCTTAGAAGAAATGGAGTAGCACTCATAGTCAATAAAAGTGTGGGAAAAGCAGTACTGGGGTACAATCTCAAAAACGACAGAATGATCTCAGTATGAATCCAAGGCAAACCATTCAACACCACAGTAATTCAAGTCTATGCCCCAACCACTGAGGCCGAAGAAGCTGAGGTTGATCGGTTCTATGAAGACCTACAACACCTCCTAGAACTAACACCAAAAAAAGATGTCCTTTTCATCATAGGGATTGGAACGCTAAAGTAGGAAGTCAAGAAATACCAGGGATAACAGGCAGGCATGGCCTTGGTGTACAAAATGAAGCAGGACAAAGGCTAATAGAGTTTTGCCAAGAGAACATGCTGATCATAGCAAACACTCTTTTCCAACAGCACAAGAGGTGACTCTACACGTGGACATCACCAGATGGTCAATATCGAAATCAGATTGATTATGTCCTTTGCAGCCAAAGATGGAGAAGCTCTATACAGTCAGTAAAAACAAGACCTGGAGCTGACTGTGGCTCAGATCATGAGCTTCTTATTGCAAAATTTCGGCTGAAATTGAAGAACATTGGGAAAACCACTAAACCATTCAGGTATGACCTAAATCATATCCCTTATAAATATACAGTGGAGGTGATGAATAGATTTAAGGGATTAGACCTGATAGACAGAGTGCCTGAGGAATTATGGACGGAGGTCTGTAACATTCTTCAGGAGGCAGCAACTAAATCCATCCCAACGAAATGCAAGAAAGCAAAGTGGCTGTCTGAGGAGGCTTTACAAGTAGCTGAGGAAAGAAGGGAAGTGAAAAGCAAGGGAGAAAGGAGAAGATATACCCAACTGAATGCAGATTTCCAGAGAATAGCAAGGAGAGACAAGAAGGCCTTCTTAAATGAACAATGCAAAGAAATCGAGGAAAACAATAGAATGGGAAAGACTAGAGATCTTTTCAAGAAAATTGGAGATCTCAAGGGAACCTTTTGTGCAAAGACGGGCATGATAAAGGACAAAGAAGGCAGGGACCTAACAGAAGCAGATGAGATTAAGAAGAGGTGGAAAGAATACACAGAAGAACTATACAGGAAAGATCTTAATGTCCCAAACTGTGGTGCTGGAGAAGACTCTTACGAGTCCCCTGGACTGCAAGGAGGTCAAATCAGTCAATCCTAAAGGAAATCAACCCTGACTACTCATTGGAAGGACAGATCCTGAAGCTGAAGCTCAAATATTTTGGCCACCTAATGCGAAGAGAAAACTCTCTGGAAAAGACCCTGAGGCTGGGAAAGACTGAAGGCGAAAGGAGAAGGGGACGGCAGAGGATGAGATGGCTGGATAACATCACCGATGCAATGAATATGAACTTGAGCACACTCCGGGAGAGAGCGCAGGACAGGAAGGCCTGGCGTGCTATGGTCCATGGGGTCACAAAGAGTCGGACATGACTGAACGACTGAACAACAAAAAGGCAAACTAGTGCCCTCTGGATGTTTTAGACTACCAGAGCCAGCCCTGTCATTAGGCAATGTGAGGCAGTTGCCGCAGGTGGCAAATGCAGGGAGAAAGCAAAAAGGTGTTGGAGGAGAGAATTGTGTGCCACATGGCCTACGTTGCATTCACTAAGCTAACCTGCTGCTTTCAGGTGTGGTGGAGGATGCAGTCCCACTGTCAGCGCTGAAGAAAAATTAAACTGCCAGTCCAGTTGGCTTTTGTACATGGAATGGGAGGGAGCGCCATCTTGTTCATCACCTCAGGCAGAAAAATGGCTTGGGCCAGCTCTGTGGACTACAACTCCCAAAAGTCCCAGCCCACATGGCCAATGTTCAGGAATTATGGCAGTTGTAGTCAAAAATATCCGGAGGGCACCAGGTTGCCTACCCCTATTTTTGAAAATGACTTGGCTTTGTGCAAATCTGACAACCCTTAAGCAGGTTTTTCATAAGCACCCTCTTCACCCCCATTCCCAAGCTCTGCGTTTTCAACCTGTCACCTCTGAGCAGCCTTGTTTCTTTTCCGCTGAAGTAAGCAGGTTCACATATCCAAAGCTGGGCCTACACAAGTATTGATTACAAAGCATGTTGTCCCCAGGTCGCCATGTGACATAGGCATGGTCGGGCTCTTCACACAACATACTAACACACACTCAGTCATTGCGTGTGGGTTGTTGTTGAACTGTGGCTTCTTTGTTGATCTATGGGTTAGTATGTTGTCTGAACCCAGGACACCTTCCACAGAGTGGCTTGTTAACCATGCAGTTTAGCTTGTTAACCACCCTGAACAACCCAATAACAAACCATGGGTTCTCAAGATGGCATGTTCAAGAAAAATAAGCCACATTACATGGTAACAAGCCAACCTGCAGAAAATGTCCTGGGTTCAGACAACATGATAACTCATGATTCAGCAAACAACCCATGGTTCAACAACAACCACCACTCAACCACTCAGTGTGGGTTAGTGTGTTGTGCAAACTCAGTCAATCTGATTGCTTCATCTCATGGCCAGATCGGTTTCAGAACATTGTCCGTTAACCTTGCCATGCATGTACGATAAGCTACAAATTAGGGCGTACATATGACTGTTTTAGCAGGAGGTCAGTTGTACTCATTAATAAGTCATTTCAGAACACACTGGTTTTGCATCATGTGAATTGGCCCTGAGTAACTATGCAAAGTTTACAAAACATTCACCTGTCTGATTCCAGTTTCTTAAGGAATTGCCCTCAAGTGCCAAGGTACAAATGCACAGCCTCATAAGACAAATTATTATAAAAGATGGTTGTTTATTATGAAATCACATTTTATTGACATGGTGCTATTTAAAAAAAAATTAAACTAAGCACAACTTACATTATGTTGGCTAATATGGCACAGCCAGACGTAATGAACATCACTGTAGCTTCAATTTCATAATTTGGGTGTAGTAGCCTCAGGATGGCTAAATATGTCAGCACGCCAGTCACCCCCCAAATGACGATCATTGACAGGAAAGCTCCAAGAATTTCTAGTGATTCAAATAACTGCTATGAATAATTTCCTTAAAATATGTGGCCAAGTTAATTAAAAGCTGTTACTATTAAATTGTTTTGATGCCCATTCCATTGCTCCAGGGAACATGAGAACTGTAGTACTGTTAAGTGGGCAGGAATCTCAATTCTCAGCTTTCTCACCAAACTCCATGTTCCCAGAATTCCTTTAGGGAAGCCATGACAGTTAAAGTTGCATAACACATTGATTTATTTACATCACTTGTATGCCACCCTATTAAGAATACCCTCTGGGCGGTTAACAATAAAAGATAAAAACCATAAGAACAATTAACAAGAAAACCAAATGGAAAAAAACCAGCAATAACCACAGTACAAAACTATATAAAACCGGCAACAGCAAAATGTTACATTAACACAGCAGAGCTAAAAACACAAAAGATCTTAAATGATCTTAAAACACCTGGGAAATAAAAAGGTCTTCACCTGGCACTGAAAATATCTATCCATCCATCCATCCATCCATCCATCCATCTGCAACGTAGGCACCAGGTGATCCTCTCTGGGGAGGGCATTTGACATTTGGGGCACCACCATGAAAAAGGCCCTTTCTGTGGTAGGTATGCACCATACCTCATTGGGCAGAGACATCTGAGAAAGTCCTCTGAAGATGAAATTAGGGCTGGGTACATATGTATGGGCCCCTTCATGGATCACTGCCTTGTTGTGGCGAAGGGGCTTGCGTAACTCAGTGAAGCCATAAGCTATGCTGTGCAGGGCCACCCAAGACGGACAGGTCATGGCAGAGAGTTCTGACAAAATGTGGTCCACTGGAGAAGGAAATGGCAACCCACTCCAGTATTCTTGCCAGGAAAACCCCATGGAACGTATCACAAGGCTAAAAGATATGACAACGGAAGATGAGCCCCTCAGGTCGGAAGGTGTCCAATATGCTACTGGGGAAGAGCAGAGGGTATTTCCAAGTAGCGCCAGAAAGAGTGAAGCGGCTGGGCCAAACCTGAAAGGACACTCAGCTGTGGATGTGTCTGGTGGTGAAAAGAAAATCCGATGCTGTAAAGAACAATATTGTTTAGGAACCTGGAATGTCAGATCAATGAATCAAGGTAAGCTGGAGGTGGTCAAACATGAGATGGCAAGATTGAACATCGACATCTTGGGAATCAGCGAACTAAAATGGACAGGCATGGGCGAATTTAATTCAGGTGACCATCATATCTACTATTGTGGGCAAGAATCCCTTAGAAGAAATGGAGTAGCACTCATAGTCAGCAAAAGGGTGGGAAAAGCAGTACTGGCGTACAATCTTAAAAATGATAGAATGATCTCAGTACGAATCCAAGGCAAACCATTCAACATCACAGTAAAGCTGAGGTTGATCGGTTCTATGAAGACCTACAACACCTTCTAGAACTAACACCAAAAAAAGATGTCCTCTTCATCATAGGGGATTGGAATGCTAAAGTAGGAAGTCAAGAAATCACCGGGATAACAGGCAGGCATGGCCTTGGTGTACAAAATGAAGCAGGACAAAAGCTAATAGAGTTTTGCCAAGAGTACATGCTGATCATAGCAAACACTCTTTTCCAACAGCACAAGAGGCGACTCTACACATGGACGTCACCAGATGGTCAATATCGAAATCAGATTGATTATGTCCTTTGCAGCCAAAGATGGAGAAGCTCCATACAGTCAGTAAAAACAAGACCTGGAGCTGACTGTGGCTCAGATCATGAGCTGCTTCTTGCAAAATTTCGGCTTCAATTGAAGAACGTCGGGAAAACCACTAAACCATTCAGGTATGACCTAAATCATATCCCTGATGAATATACAGTGGAGGTGAGGAATAGATTTCAGGGATTAGACCTGATAGACAGAGTGCCTGAGGAACTATGGACGGAGGTCCGTAACATTGTTCAGGAGGCAGCAACGAAATCTGTCCCAAAGAAAAAGAAATGCAAGAAAGCCAAGTGGCTGTCTGATGAGGCTTTACAAGTAGCTCACGAAAGAAGGGAAGCGAAAAGCAAGGGAGAAAGGGGAAGATATACCCAACTGAATGCAGAGTTCCAGAGAATAGCAAGGAGAGACAAGAAGGCCTCCTTAAATGAACAATGCAAAGAAATCGAGGAAAACAACAGAATGGGAAAGACTAGAGATCTCTTCAAGAAAATTGGAGATCTCAAGGGAACGTTTTGTGCAAAGACGGGCATGATAAAGGACAAAGAAGGCAGGGACCTAACAGAAGCAGATGAGATGAAGAAGAGGTGGCAAGAATACACAGAAGAACTATACAGGAAAGATCTGAATGTCCCTGATAGCCATGATAGTGCGGTCACTGAACTTGAGCCGGACATCCTCGAGAATGAAGTCAAGTGGGCCTTAGGAAGCATTAGTAACAACAAAGCTAGCGGAGATGACAGTATTCCAGCCGAGCTATTTAAAATCCTAAAAGATGATGCTGTTAAAGTGCTGCATTCAATATGCCAACAAATCTGGAACACTCAACAGTGGCCACAAGACTGGAAAAGGTCAGTTTACATTCCAATTCCAAAGAAGGGCAACTCCAAAGAGTGTTCAAACTACCGCACAATTGCGCTCATTTCACATGCCAGCAAGGTGATGCTCAAAATCCTACAAGCTAGGCTTCAGCAGTATGCGAACCGAGAACTACCGGAAGTACAAGCGGGGTTTAGAAGAGGCAGAGGAACTAGAGATCAAATCGCCAACATTCGCTGCATCATGGAGAAAGCAAGAGAATTCCAGAAAAACGTCTATTTCTGCTTCATTGACTACGCTAAAGCCTTTGATTGTGTGGATCACAACAAACTGTGGCAAATTCTTAAAGTGATGGGAGTACCAGACCACCTTACCTGTCTCCTGAGAAACCTGTACGAGGGTCAAGAAGCAACAGTAAGAACCAGACATGGAACAACCGATTGGTTCCAAATTGGGAAAGGAGTACGACAAGGCTGCATATTGTCACCCTGCTTATTTAACTTATATGCAGAGTACATCATGAGAAATGCCGGGTTGGATGAATCAGAGGTCGGAATTAAGATTGCTGGGAGAATTATCAATAACCTCCGATATGCAGACGATACCACCCTAATGGCAGAAAGCGAAGAGGATCTAAAGAGCCTCTTGTTGAGGGTGAAAGAGGAGAGTTTAAAAGCTGGTTTGAAACTCAACATTAAAAAAACGAAGATCATGGCATCTGGCCCCATCACTTCCTGGCATACAGAAGGGGAAGAAATGGAAGCAGTGACAGATTTTACTTTCTTGGGCTCCAAGATCACCGCAGATGGTGACTGTAGCCATGAAATTAAAAGACGCTTGCTCCTTGGGAGGAAAGCTATGGCCAACCTAGACAGCATAGTAAGAAGCAGAGACATCACCTTGCCGACAAAGGTCCGTCTAATCAAAGCTATGGTTTTCCCAGTAGTAATGTATGGCTGTGAGAGCTGGACTATAAGGGAGGCTGAGCGCCGAAGAATTGATGCTTTCGAACTGTGGTGCTGGAGAAGACTCTTATGAGTCCCCTGGACTGCAAGGAGGTCAAATCAGTCCATCCTAAAGGAAATCAACCCTGAGTGCTCATTGGAAGGACAGATAATGAAGCTAAAGCTCCAATATTTTGGCCACCTAATGCGAAGAGAAAACTCCCTGGAAAAGACCCTGATGCTGGGAAAGACTGAAGGCAAAAGGAGAAGGGGACGGCAGAGGATGAGATGGCTAGATAGCATCACGGATGCAATGAATATGAACTTGAGCACGCTCCGGGAGAGAGTGCAGGACAGGAAGGCCTGGCGTGCTATGGTCCATGGGGTCACGAAGAGTCGGACACGACTGAACGACTGAACAACAACAACAACAACATATGTATGGGAGGAGCTGGTAACCTGGGGCATCTCTACATCAGGCTAAAATCTGGCATTTAAAGCGGGGCTTTCTGCTTCCATTTTAAATGCAGGATCACAAAGACTCCCCCTCCCCTTTCCCCCTCCTTCTTCCCATATCTGAGCCTTCCACTATCTTTCATTGACCTCATTCCTCTTCTTGCCGCTTTTGATCTTTTCACAGAGGGAACTCAAGCAGAGCCACGGGGTAATTAGATAGCTCATTATCTGTGATCTATTTAAAAATGGAACAAAGGGCATTTAGTGCAGGAGACGGCTTGAATGATCACGTCAGGTAAGGAGCCCGCAGTCTTCCATGAAGGAGCAATCTCAATCGCAGGATAAAAGCTCCATGTGAAGAAAGCCCTAGTCTCAAGCCATTTAGGGCTCTAAAGGTTAAAACCAGCACTTTCAATTGGACCTGGAAACAGACCGGGCAGCCAGTGATGATACAAACACGCTGGCCTGATATGATCAGAATGACTAGTCACAGTTAGTAATCTTGCTGCCCTATTTTGGCATAAGTTTGTACTGTAGCTCTACAAACAGTGTCACATGTTTTTGTATAGCAGCTCCTCAACCTTATAGGGGATTCACATTCCTCATAGCTGCTTGTGCTAGAAGGGCTTACAGCCCACTTACCCCAATAAAATTCTGGATCTTCAAGAGACGTCAGGTGGAAGTGAGGCCTAGAAGATGATAATTTCCACAGCTTTCTCCCAGGACTGCCCACCCTCTCCAAGTCAGAGAAAGGCTGTGGGAGAGGCCATAGCTCAGTGTGATAGAGCACCTGCTTTGCATGCAGAAGGTTGCAGGTTCGATCCCCAGCATCTCCAAGTAGGGTGAGGAAAAAATCCTGCCTGAAACCCCGGACAACCGCAGCCAGTCAGTGTCAACAATGCTGGGCAGGATGGACCAACAATTTGACTCAGTACCTTCCTATCGTGTTCCTACGTTTTCCAGAAAGGTGACATATCATTGTTATGGCAGTGGGGGTTGGGCTGAATGATCTCTCAGGATCCTTTCCAACTTGGTGGTTCTTCATTCTAAAAGAGAGGGTGGTCCTGAACCCTGTCAGGCTGGTTTGGCCCAGGCACATCATCTAGCCAGGCACCTTTTATTGTTCAGTAAACTAAGGTGATAGGTTGCCATGGGAACTTAGGCTGATGGTCCTTAATGAACAGCAAATATCTGGGCTGGATGTCTGTCCCATCTCCTCACCTAATGAATGTTGTAATTCAAGTGCTTGTGGTTTAGGAGATGCAGGCAAACTGGGACCATACTGAAAGAGACTCAAGAGGCTGGGTTCAAACAACATGCTAACCAATACTCAGTGGTTGAGTGTGTGTTGTTGTTGTTGAACCTTGGGTTGTTTGTTGAACCATGGGTTAGCGTGTTGTCCAGGACATTTTCCACAGGGTGGCTTGTTATCCACCCTGAACAACCCAGCAACAAACCATGGGTTCTCAAGGTGGCCTGTTTGAGAAAAGTAAGCCAACTGCATGGTTAAAAAGCAACCCTGCCTGGGTTCAGACAACACGCTAAGCTATGGTTCAACAAACAACCCATGGTTCAACAACAACCCACACTCAACCACTGAGTGTGGGTTAGCGTATTGTGCGAACCCAGAGGGCTGAGTTGCTCTCTGAAAGTATCTAAATGTGCTGCCTTCCCCTTTAAAAATTTGATGGGGAAGCTGTTGGAGTGTTTAATCTGTGCCACCACTTATGCCCAGCCTGTATATTTATAAAGAAACACAAATATTACAGAACACCAGTGACGTCATTCCAAAGAAAACCGTACCTGGGAAACTACTGGAGTCCCTGAAACTTCTCATTGATGGGAGTATTGGGATGCTCATAACAATTATTGGGGGGGGGGATGTCCCTTGGAAAATGAAATTACTTCATAAGTGTGTCCCCAAATATTAATCACATATATTTCTCCACGGTCTTTACTAGCAGTCAACTGCCCAGAGGCCCCGAGGTCAAATCCAGCTCACTGCCTGCCCCCGCCCCAAGTTGGCAACCTAGAGGCAAAAGAGATGTTAGCAAAGTGGCATCTGTAGTAAGAGGACTTGTAACCCAGACGACAGGTTGCCCAGCAGATGGTGGCCAAGGTAGTAGTCCATCACATCTTTTTTCCCCCTCTTCTCAGTGTGGCTCACCAGGAAAACTAGATGCTGACCAACGGTTGATATTGATCTCCACATCCCATTCACTGGCAATAGGAGGAACTTTTCCTGCATTGCATGTTCATACTTCATCATGTTTAGTACCTACCTGCTCTGTGCCATCCATATGTTAATCTCTTACTGGGAGGTTTAGATGACAGCCATAGAGAAAAGATGCCGAGCAGGAAGGTCATCAAGTCAACCGAAATGTGGGCCGCATGCATGACCACAGCAAGGCTCCCTGCGATGTGGCCTCCTGAGTCAAAGCAACCATGTTAGTCATTGAGCCCAAGGAAACAAAGTTGGCTTTTAAAGAATCACACAAAGGACATAAAGGGTTGGTAGATTTTCCATCACCTGAAACTATATGTCAGCTGTCCCCAACCTGGTGCCCTCCAGACATGCTGGGCTTTGGCCATGCTGGCTGGGAATGATAGAAATCATAGTACAACACATCTGGAGGGCACCAGATTGGGGAAGGCTGACATATGTTTCTCCTGGGGTGATAACTGACTCCAGTAGCATGCCTGCCTTCAGGAATGTTACAGTAGCTGCTGGCTCTCCCAGATATGATGCTTTCACTTGGGCTTTTGCTCTCACATATGAATATTCTTTTTCAGTTTTTTTGGAGCAGGGAAAATGTGGTATTATTTGTGAAAGTGGAAGAAAACATTTTTTCCATGTGTGTATTTATGCTATTCTGCTATACCACAGTGCCACCTAGAGGCTACGTGGCAGAAAAGCAGGAAAGGAAACACTCTTCGTGTTTTGCTTGGATCTCAATTCTGCTTTGAAACCATAAGTGGATACAGCTGATTAACAGCATCATTTAGAAAAGCCCTAGGATAACATAAGAAGGTAAAGAACACGTAGGAGGAGCCCACAGCGTGTCTTCTTCCCTTGCCACCAATGTAATGTGAGAAGGAGACTTTAGTAGGTAGGGATGCTGGAAAAATGTGTTGCAGACTCCAAAGAGGCTGGATTCCCAAGAATCCAACCTGCAGAGTCTTCAGCAGATTGGCTCCCCTTATCGGCATGTCCTCCGGATTTCATGCAAGGTGGTTTTCCAGCTTTAAAAAAGGTGAGATATGCTAATGGTGGCTGCCATTAGCATATCTTGGGAAAATCACAGCCATGTGTTCTACACCATTTGTGGCTATAAAGCTTTATGGCCACAGTTTACCTAGAAGTAAGTGCTTTACAGCTGCAAATGATGTAAAATGCAGAAATTACAGATGTAATTGTCCCAAGATACATTAATGGCAGCCACCGTTAGCGTATCTTGTGTTTTTTAAAGCTGGAAAAACACCCCATGAAATCTGGAGGACATGCCAGGGCTCCAGGGAAATCCAGTGAGCCCCAAGCGGCCCAGACTTCCCTGAGGCAGCCCCCCTCCCCCAACTGGACGTCGGGGGATTCACACATCCCTAGACCTTAGATACTGCATTGCACTGTTTTGGTTGCATTTGCTCTTAAGAATGGAAAGACAACCTTTTATCTCCTTACTTTAAAGACAAATGCCTCTTGCAGAATAGTAACTTCTTTCCTTGTTTTGTAAAGATGCTCCTAGCAAATGGCTTTTTGTGATTGAGAGATACTCATGGTGACTGTTTATTGCTTTGTACACTAACACAGCAATGAGAATTGTCAGTCGGTCCGTGGTCAATCATCCAGCAAGCACTGCCTAGACTGATTTTTTTAAAAAATTAAAATATGGCTCATTAATTGCAGTGTTTCCCAGAGACTGCTGTCTGTACCAGCCTGTAATGACTGGTTTAACAGGGCTTAAAGGTCTGCAGCAAAACAGCCCTCCAATTTGCTACTTAGGTTGTCACAGCAAGAATTGAAATGCTGTATGAAAGAAAAAAGAAAGCCTTCTGTTGTTAGCAAATCATCTGGCCAAACACCTTCCAGGGCTGACGGATTCACTAGACTTATGGCTGGTGTTTATGTGAGGTTGTTAACCTTGCGCAGCTTCGAAAAATGACTGCCTGGAGTTAAGAAGCACACAGCAATATCCAGAAAGGATAGTCACCCGGAGCCAAATGAATGACAGACATGCACATATGTGCAACAGGCTTAAACTACAGCCCTGTGCAGATGTTCAGTGACGCACGATTGGAGTAATGTGAGGAGGAGAGTGGAGAGGGGTGGGGGATGTTTGTGTTGGGAATATTGCAACCTCATCTGCACATTACAGGAAGGGGGCAGTGTTGCAGTTAGCTAGCTGATGCATGGGAATTCCGGGCACAGCTAGCCTTGGGATCTCTATAGGTCACAGTGTGGTTTCCTGCTCCTCCCCTTCCTTCCCACCTCCCCTATCTCTTTGACCTCCTCCATTGCTGCGAGCACATGTTCTTGCTCTCACTCTTGCTCTGCCAGTGTTGCAGAACTAAAAAAAAAATGGTCCGAACAACTTTGTCTGAAAGTATGCACTGTACCTGCATTTTTATGCAAGAAACTATGAGTAAACCATTTTACTTTTCTTCATTAAAGAAGAGTGTGGTCTCCTTTTTTATTGATTGATTTATTACTATCTTTTTACAAAGATAGTCTTATGTGGATGTGGGACTGGTAAAACATTCATTCTATTTTGCCTTTGTGTTTTTCTCTGCTAAATTGCCTTTCTAACAGGAAGCATCAATACCAAATAATCCTGTTGGTTTGGGCATAGCCCCTATGTCGCATCCTCATCACCACCCTCCACCTGTCAGAGGGAAAAGCTCTGCAGCAGGTAGCTTGCTGCGTGCACGTAGGATCTGCATGATTTAGAGCCTGATTGTGCGGGGTTCTAAATCAGAAGTGGAGCCTATGTATGTACAACAGCTCCCTGCTGAAAACCTTTGCTCTCCAATGGTGATGAAATTGCAGGGTCACATTCCTCCCCTCTTGTGATTCTAATCATGGCCTGAATTAGTTGAAGATGACATCCTTTGCCAGGGGTCCCAAAACATTTTTGTCCGATGGGCAAATCTGGAATTTTGAGAGAGCATTGTGGCTGCTCTCACAAAATGGCTGCCATGGGGTGTGTGGCTTGCCCATTCACAAAATGGCTTCCATGGTGGGCATGCTGGTCAAAAAACACCCATTTCCCAGAAGGCAAACTGGTGAGACTAAAAGAAAAGCAACTTGGCCAAGAACCTGAGGTCAAGGCAGAGGTGCTCTCTGAGGTGCAGAACTCATTGGAACCCACAGGTTTCTACTCCAACACACATTGCACGGAAGGCAAACTGATGAGGCTCAGACATGGTAACATGGTAACAAGTAACATGGCCAAGAAACCATGTGCAAGGTAGAGGCAGGGTCTGAGCCCCAAAGGCCAAATCACATATTTTCCCCCCACAAAGCACACCACAGGACCCATTTCACAGAAGTCAAACTGCAGGTGCTCAGAGAAATGCAAACACACACAGGCAAAACACTCGCCCACACCACACACCAAAAAGGCAAAACACACACAGAACAGACGAAACACCATCTCTAGCTTCCCCATCCCCCATTGCTCTGTACCATCTTCCAGCTTACCTTTCCCTTTTTCTTTTAGGGGCTACTGGGAACGCTGGACTTTTAGGGGCTACTGGGAACACTGAAGCCACCCACCATTTTTATTTTCAAAGACTGTCTCTGGGGCCATTCTTGTAGCAATCTTGGAAATAAAGACGATGCTGGAAGCCAACACTTTGCTTTGCAACATGTAAAAAACTAATAATCCGGAGGAACAGGGAGCCTATTGGGCACCGAGGGATGCATCTGCAGGCACACTGGTGCCCATGGGCACCATGTTCGAGACCCCACTCCTATGCACACTTATCCAAGATGACACCACACTGAACTTGATTGGGCCTACTTCCAAATCTACGTGTATAAGATTGTGCTGTTAATTGTCAACCCTTTATCTTCAGGCAAATGTAACAACTGTCAGTCTGTGGGGAAGGAACAATGGATCCGGTGGAGGCCGGTGGCTCTGAAGTCAGTGGGACGGTGAATCCGCTCTGGGTTTCACTCAGAACCAGTCAGTACTCTAAAGGAGCTATCCAAGGTGCTTCAGCACCTTGGATAGCTCCTTTAGAGTCCTGACTGGTTCGGAGTGAAACCCAGAGCGGATTCACCACCCCACTGACCTCAAAGCCACTGGCCTCCACTGCACAGATCCCTAACAGTGAGGAGGGGGATTATAAACCTTTCCTGCGCCAGGTCATGATTTCAAGGGCCCGGGAAATGCCAATTGGCCATTGAAGAGCTAGGCAATGAATAAATTTATTTCAGAAATAAATAATAATGTGGGGCCCAGCACATCCAGTTACAGGGCAATCTACATTACAACTTCAAACTGGTTTCAAACCTGTTTTTAGCGATTACGGCTACCAGATACAGGAATTCTGGGAATTGTAGCTCTAGGAAGAGGGGCCGCTTGGCCAGGTGCCAGGTGCCAGGTGTGTTTTGCCTTTTTGGTGTGTGGTGTGGGCGAGTGTTTTGCCTGTGTGTGTTTGCATTTCTCTAGCAAAGAATTCTCAGTACCCTCATGAAACTGCAGGATCCCTTTAGATAAACCGGTTTGAAACCAGTTTAAAGTTGTAATGTAGATTGCCCCACAGTGGCAGCTTATCCCTGGCAATTCCACCGACAGAGCACGGCAGCTTGAAAAAGTGACACTATGATGGCTCTCATTCTGGCCACAGCTGGGAAGAGCCAATATTTCCCATAATCTCTGTGACCCCCTGCCAGCGGCCATTGGATTGCACTGTGAATTGGATAAGGCTTCCATGTTGCTGTAATACCTTTATTAGGCCAACACAAAGATCACCCAAAAGACTGTGCACCATTTGGGGAGTGGGGTGATTTTCTGGTTGCCTAATAAAGGTATTCCAGCAACATGGATTTTGGAGTTTTCCTTATTGTCAACAGAGCTACTTCTGCTTGTTAAAAAAGAATTCAAAAAGAAGTTGAATAAGGCTGCAATCCTATACATGTGTACAGTAACAATACAATCTTATGCGTGTTTTACTTGGAAGAAAGTCCCATTATGTCCAATGGGATATATTCCCATCTAAATGTGTCTGGGATTGCAGCCAATCACTGATAAAATGAATTGATTACGATTGCTTCAGTGGCTCAACAACCTGCAGATAAATAGACACACACACACACACACACACACACACACACACACAGAGTAAGCTTTCACCTATGATTTCAGCAATCATGAAGATGAGGCAGATAACTGATGCTGCATAAAGCTTCCGCCTGGGCTTGTATTGCTCTCTCTTTCTGCTCTCATAGGCCTTTGAGTAGTTATGGCAGTGACACATTGAATCTTCTGGTTCCTCGTGGTGATTTGCTTTGTCTGAATTATTCTGCAGCAGATCACTGCTATGTGAGGTAGAGGAAAAGAAAGCTTAAATTTACCCATTATTTGTAGGTAGGGCTGTGTATTCTCTATATTAGCTCCTCCTCCCCAATTCTGTGGAGAGCCACATTCTGTAAGTCTTACAGTGTAAGATGAATAAGTTATAAGCCTCCCCTCACCCCACCCTGCCCCGAGCTCTGCCTGCCTACCTCTGGCATCTAAGATTTTATCAGACATTGACCACATATGTTCATGCTCATCTGGGCAGCCACAAGGACTAGAACCTTGTTTCTTTTAAACAAAGCAAAGACATCTGACATCCTTAAGATACAGGTTATCTGTCAAAGTGGAAATGAACTTATATTTATGTAAAAATCAAACAAATTATCCATACTCAGATTCACTTGCAAAAGTTTAAATCCATTATCTCCTCAATTGTTTGTTGTTGCTGCTTTAAGTTCCCAGCTATGGGTTTTGTTAGATGTTGGAGTTGAAGTTAGCGACCTGATGCTTAACAATATTGCCTTTAAAATCCATCAATTAGATTTTTCGAAAAATGATTTTCACACATGAGATTTGAAAATGCTCATAATTCAGAAAGGTGAATTCTGAAAATGTTGCCAAATTTTAAATATGTTTAAAATTCTGTTTCTGTTTCTTTCATCTGGATCAGATGCCAAATTCTATGTTTTTGTAGCGTGATTGTGGAATTGCGAAATACACCCAGTGTGCTTCCAGACTGAGGGCTCTTCATGCTACCAATCCAAAGACATCATGGAGCCTTTGTTCTTTGTTCCTTTGTTCTGTCCTTTGTTCCTTAACACATTTTTTTGTGGCAGAAGACAGATGTTTGTTGTATGTTTACAAGTGACTCAGATAGGGTTGGATCCAGATGAAGTTAGTTGCGCTTGGTCTCACTGAAATCAAGGCAAACGTTAGTCATGACTTAACTCAAGCCCTGTTGATTTTAATAGCACCGAAGTGCAACTAACTTCGTCTGGATTTGACCCCTAACATTTTGTACGTGCCAGGAAAAGTCGATAACATGGGCAGTTACTGTTATTGTCCTATGGGATAACATGGGAGGCCCAGAGATAGCACGATCCTGTTGTGAGAAATATGACATGCTATTTCTTGTTTAGCCTGGTGAAGAGAAGATTAAGAAGAAACAGGGTTGCTGTAGCCTTCAAATATCTGAAGGCCTGTCATGTAGAAGATGGAGCAGACTTTCCCCAGAAAGCAGGACTAGAACTAAAGGGTAGAAATGGCAGATTTCGGTTAAAGATAAGGAGAAACTTCATAATGGTAAGAGAGGTTCAACAGTGGAACAGACTGCCTCAGGAGGTAGCAGGCAGTGGAAGCTGGTGGCTCCGATGTCAGTGGGGCGGTGAATCTGCTCTGTCAGAACTCCAGAATTGCTATCCAAGGTGCCAAACATATTTTGGGGTTAGGGTTCAGCATCTTGGAAAGCTCCTTTAGAGTTCTGACTGGTTCTGGCTGAAACCCAGAGCGGATTCACTGCCCCATGGACATCGAAGCCAAGAGCTTCCAATCCTAGGAGGACTCCTTCCCCAGAGCTATTTAAGAAGAGACTGAATGGCCATCTGCTTGGGATGCTGTTGTTGTAGGATTCCTGTATTGAGCAGGGAGTTGGAGTAAATGCCCTCCAAAATCCCTTCCAATTCTATTATTTTACAGGCAAACACACAGAAATGTGGAGGATATTGCTATGCACAAAACAAATAGTGAATCAGCATAATCTGAGTAACACAGATTTGGAGAATGACCCTCTGAGGACATTTCTACTCTATCCATCCATCCGTCTATCATCTATAGATTTTATACTTGTTTAATAATCATGGCTTCCTCCAAAGAATCCTGGGTGTTGTAGTTTGGTATGGGTACAGAGAATTCTCTGTTAGAGGCTCCATTCCCTTTTCACAAAACTACAATTCCCAGGTTTCCTTGGAGAGAAAAAGCACTTATTAAAAACACTTGAGTCTGTGGTGTAGATATGTCCAAACACTGCATGTGTAGTTCTATTTCATTAATTTATTGGCCTGCTTATTTTATTTTATTATTTATTTTCAGTGGGACCTTGAATCAATTACCTGCCAGTAATGCTCTCCAAAAACCCCTTTACAGTTAATTGGGCTTCCTGTGCTACAATAAATCTGCCAAGGATAGAGCTGTTTCTGTCTTCCCTTGACTGGGGTCAATGAGCCAATGTGACTCAGGCGAAGGTACATAAAATGCATCAATCTGAAGTGAGACGTGGATGAGTGTGTATCAATATTGCTTTGACGTGACTGTGATAAACAACAAAAATGATTACGATGATTATAAATGTGGGGATAAATGTATATATTCACAAATGTATAGACTTGTATAGATACATTTATGAATGATACTTTGTGCCTTTTTTTGCATGTCGTTACCTCAGTTGTGGCCCACTCTGATCCTTTCCCAAATTGTGGCTTTATTTTTTCCATCAACAGTTAGCACCTGGACAACAGCTGACTTGAGTAACCAAACAGGTCACCTAGTCATAGGAGTTATTCAGATGATCAGTGGGGGAAACCACACAGGGTCGGTTGTTTCCCCTTCCCCACGCGCGCTGGACCGGGATTATCCTAATTACCCACGCCGCGTCGTGCATTACTGTGTCATCCGAACCCTGTGCGTGGTGCGGGTGTAGTACATTTTCACCCACCGTATAACACATATTGCCAAGTGGCCTTCCTTTCTAAGGAGGGTGAAAAAAATGCCTTCTGATCATTTTTGGCTCAGCATTAGTTATTTGTGAAAACACCTGTATGTTTCGATGCTGTGGTGGGTTTGCTATCAGATTTCTGTGAATAGATCTATCATTCTGGGTTTGCCTTAAGGCAACACCTGGCTAGAATCCTTGACTTATGAAAGGAGTATTGATACCCCAGGATATTCAGGCAACATGTTTCCATGGGAGCTAATGTCAGACAATTGCTTCTTGATACAGGACCATTCTGAAATCTGAATTTTAAAAAAAGGATAAGAGAAGGGGTTGGGGGCATAAGTCCCCTTCTTCAGATAAGTATGATGTAATTTAGTTCTCACTGTGTGTGTGTGTGTGTGTGTGTGAGAGAGAGAGAGAGAGAGAGAGAGAGAGAGAGAGAGGAAACAAAGGAGAGAAACTACATTTTTTTCTGAGAGCAACCCAGTAGTGATTATAGGGTGCTGTAAGCTATCAGCATCAGGGGATGTAAGGGTGCCTCTCTTTGAGGATCTGGTGTGGGACAGTGGATTGGGCTGTCTGCTGAAATGTTGAAGCTGTGCCTCCACCTATGTTCCTAGGTGCATGCAATGTAAATGCAAACATTACAAAATGGCAATAAGGCTTCAACGACCTCCTCCCAAAGGAAACCAAGCTTGGGTTGGGTTGTCCACACACCTGGAGCTTCTCTCTGCTTAGAAGTGAAGGGCAAGAATAACAGTGTTTGTTTGGAAGTAACACCATTGATTTCAGTGGGACTTACTTCCAGGTAAGAGAGTAAGAGCAGCCTGATCTAATGCATGTTCTTATTCAGAAATAACTCCCGTTTTGTTCCAAGTACAATAAGTCCCAAATTATTACGCTAACTGTGGAATGCTGGGAGTTGTAAGATTTTTCTTACTCTCTCTAACTCTCTAAGCATGAATAGGATTATGCCCTTAGAAATGTTTGGAAGGAAACCTATCATAGAAAAAGGGAGTGGGAACTGGGAACCAAGTTTAAGTAAATGGGAGCTAAACTTTTAAATCCATAAGTTTAATATTTATACCTCACTTTTCCATAGGATAAATAAAGTGGCTTAAAATAAAATAGGATGGGAAAATATATTGAAAGCATTTAAGATGTAATCCATTATTTATTTATCCATTGTTAATGAGACTGTTCTGAACTTGAAGTAAGTAACATTGCAGTTTGCAGCAATCCTAGAAACAAGAATGGTTTGGGCTTTAAAAAATAATAATCATGAAGTCTTTGGAACTTGCTTGTTTCATTATTCTTCCAAACATAAAGCAATAGCACAAAATAGGTACAGTGTTATTACCTGCTGAGAGTCAAGGAGTACGTCTTGGCATCTCTGCCATTCACAAGGCAAGCCTTTTCAAGGCCTTTCGTGGTTGCCATGATGGTCACGCTTCTCCCAAATATGTCAGTCGACAGATGCTGATGAAGAATTAAAATTGCTCTTTTAATTAAAGAGAAACCACTGCCCACATTTCCGAGGTAAAGTCTGTCCCAAATCTTCTCAAGAGACCCAATACCAGTGCAATTGCTGAGGGCATTTCTAACTCACACAGAGGTTGAATATGATCTGCTGGAAGCTTAATGGATTCCTCCTTCTGTCAGCCCCCAAGTGACACAATGGGAGATTTTTCTCACAGAACATGGGAGGAGTCCGCAGCAAAATCTTTGTGCACGATTTGCTGACTCAGACTCTCAGACATGCTCACACGAATGCAACAGGTGGTTAGAGAACAACCCTGATTTCTTTGAAACAACTAAACTACTGTTCACCTCTCAGCAGCTTTAGCATAGCCCCAGTTCTTCAACCTGAAGGGATGCAAAAGTGTTTAATCCAAAGTGAGGCTTCTTAACAGATTTCTCTCTCACTTTTGGGTTTTTCCTGGAAATAACAAAGAGGCCTTTGTTATTTCCAGTTAAGAGCTCTGTGTGTTTAATTCCTCTAATCATTTGGGGAACAAAAAGGAGTGTGTGTGTTAAAATGGATCTTCTTGGTAACTACAGACAAGTGATAACCTTTCGTCTGGAATACTGCAATGTGTTATATGTGGGGCTGCCTTTGAAAATGGTCTGGAAACTTCAGCTGGTCCACCTTGGATAGCTCCGCACCTTGGATAGCTCCTTTACAGTTCTGATTGGTGCTAACTGATAGCCGGAGTGGATTTACTGCCCCACTGATATCAGAGCCACTGGCCTCCACTGAACTGCCCCAATCCTGAGATTGTCTTCAGTGCTCCTTCTCCAGGAGACCCTGCCAAAGGAAGTGAGATGAGAGGCTACTAAGAAGAGGGCCTTTTCTGCTGTGGCAACCTGGTTGTGGGATGAGCTTCCCAGAGAGGCTCACCTGGCACCCACATTGTGCTCTTTTTGGTGCCAGGTGAAGACCTTTCTATTTTCCTAGGCATTTTAGTTTTTCAATTTCTGTTTTAAATCTGATAATCTGATACTTGACACTACTGCTAGGTTCTATTTGATTGTTGTTATTTTATACTGCAGTTTTAAACTTTTATATGTTATTTTATTGTCTAGTATTTTATGGCTTTAATTGTTGTGAACCACCTGGAGAACTTTGGCTATTGGGCACTATAGAAATGTGATAAATAAAAGAAATAAAAGCAAAGCAAACATCATGCTGATTTCTTCCTGAAAAAACACAGAACATAAGAACATAAGAAGAGCCCTGCTGGATCAGACCAAGGGTCCATTTAGTCCAGCATTCTGTTCACACAGTGGCCAACCAGCTGTCAACTGATCATCTCCTGTGTGAATATCACCAGAATCCATTTGGTAAAGAACTCAAGAACTGCCTTGCCAGATCAGACCAAAGATCTATCTCAGCCTTCCTCAACCTGGTGTCTCCAGATGTTTTAGACTTAGAATCATATAATAGTAGGTTGGAAGGGGCCCACAAGACCATCGAGTCCAACCCCCTGCTCCATGCAGGAATCCAAGTCAGAGCATCCCCGACAGATGGCTGTCCAACCTCATCTTGAATGCCTCCAGTGTGGGAGAGCCCACCACCTCCCTAGGTAATTGGTTCCATTGTCGTATTGCTTTAACAGTCAGGAAGTTTTTCCTGATGATCAGCTGGAATCTGGCTTCCTGTCACTTGAGCCCATTATTCCATGTCCTGCATTCTGGGATGATTGAGAAGAGATCCTCACCTTCCCCTCTGTTACAACCTTTCAGGTACTTGAAGAGCACTATCATATCTCCCCTCAGTCTTCTCTTCTCAAGGCTAAACATAGGGATGGGAGAGAAATCCTCCACGGACCCCAGTGAGGCCGGATTCAAAAGAATCTGCCCCCCTGGAGTCCATGGAGGATTGGAAGACTTACCTCCACCTCCAGGAGGAATCCTCGCTGGCTGGATCCTCCCCGCCAGCCAGCTCCGGAGCGCCAGTGATACAGCTGCCATTGCCATATTGCTGGCTGGGCGGATTGACTGCGGATGCAAATGGCATCCACTATGCCATTTGCGGCAGTAAAGGTCTTAGTTTAAGCTAAATGCAGTGTGATAGACTGTGAGCAGATGGCCTGTGTGCCTTGCTCAGTCTGCTGTCCAGGTGTGGTTGATGGGCAACTTCAAGGCCCAGCTCTTCCTTGAGATGGTGCTTCATCTTTAAACTGGACTTGTACTGGACAGCCCTTCAAATAGAGGATGCCTTTAAAACAGAGGACAGTTCTCTGGCAGCCCTTCAAATAGAGGATGGTCCTCTGTAATGGAGGACACATGGCCACCCTAAGTCCCCTCCTCTGTTCTTTTTAAAATAAGAACATAAGGGGTACTTCACCCACACCCAAGTGTGAGCTAGTAACCTTCTCTCTGGCATCCAGTTTTGCTCCCATCAAGGAAGGTGGTGTCTAATATGTTTTTGATGGAGTTTCATCCCCGCTAAAGGATCAGGTTGGTCATCTTGGAGTGCTTGGGCATTTCTGTGCCCAAGTGGCCTCAGTTTCACAGACTGCCTTTCACTAGTTAAGACTGCAGGTGGAGAGAGCCTGGAATAGCTACTGTGAGCTATTGTGGAACCCTCCAGGATATACTGCAATGCATTGTACCTGGGGTTGCTTTTGAAGACTGCCTGGAAACTTCAGTTACTATGAATTAGTTGGGTATACATCTTCTCAGTAGTTAAAGAGCTCCACTGGCTTCTGGTCCATTTCCAAGTACAATTCAAAGTGCTGGTGCTTAACAACCCCTGCCCCCCATCAGTAGATTTAGCAGCAAACAGACCTCAGTGAAAGTGAGCAGAAGGTTGGAAACAATTGGAAAGTGAGCAGGAGGTGGGAAAACGTCCTCCATTTCCCCCACATACAAATGAAATAGACTGATCTGTGACACAGCTCTAGTGACTAATACTGGGAAGAGTCTTTTGTAAATGCTCTTACTAAAAAGAGAGCAGTTCTCCATTAAAACAACAACAACACAACCTACCCAAGAAAATTAAAACTGAGTTGCTCTTTTTATTTTGCACTGCGGCTATATTAGATTTTCCCTCATTTGGGCTTTGTTTGTTTTTTTGGTATCTAGAGTCAGCTGAGGATTGAAGTCTGTAATTGCATTGCTAACAAGTATGTCTTGGATGCAGTTTCTATTTCTTTGGGGATTGGAGCTTGATAGTACAAATGCACACATTCTGGCAGTGGAAAAAGACAACGATGATCTTTAGTAGATAAATTATGGCTGGGGAGGGACCTTGTTTCATTTCCAGCTTCTAATAAACTGTTGGAAAAGTACTGATGGAATTATTTCTTCTATTACACTGTCCAGGGGACATGTCACCCTCTTCCTACTTTTGGGTAGCACTTCTATCCTTTTTCAATAAGTGCTGGGGGTCAACTTGTTAAAACTAACAAAAAAACAAACACCCAGCTTTGCATTATTGCTTAACCACTGCAAAGCACATGGACTTTTCCTAGCTGTTGCACAAATATTTATTTTACATTTTATCATCCTCATAACTGTAATCCAGATTTGGAAAGGAGAAAGCAGCTTGGTGAAAATGAAGGCAGGGAGCATCACACTTGGAGACTGCCCGGCAACCAGGAGCACTGCTGAGGCTGACACTCAATCCATGTCCATTTGGGACCTGTCTGTACATGTCACACTGGTTGTTTTCCTAGGCTATGTTCCCATTGTCTTTCAAACATCTCATACGTCCTATTGGCAAGAGGCCAGTTAGTTATGGGTGATAGTCAGGGCTCAAGTAGTTGTAGCCTGTGTATGGTATGTGCTTTAGGGAGCAATCCTATAGCCACTAGTCAGTGGCTAGACGTCCATAGGGTAGGTCAGTTCCCGGGAACTGACCTGGGAGCCCATGCTCCGAGGTCGGTTCCCAGAGAACCAACCCCCACCCCCTCCCATGCGACCTTGTAGGCCAATCCGCACTCGTAAGCAGTGAAAATGGGGCGTTCCTGGGGACGGGATGGGGCAGGGAGGTTGGAAATGCCAGTACATCACATCCTATGTGTCATCCAGCTGCCACTTCCTGCACCCCAAAGTCCCGCAGCTAGACAGCCGAAATCAGCTGTCTAGCCACGAACGCCGGGTGGGGGGAGCGAGGAGGAGTTCCTCTCCTCACCACTCTTTCTGCCCTGCACTGAATAGGCGGTCACCCCTGGGGTCGGAGGCGACCGTTGATCCACATAGGATTGCTCCCTTATTGTCTTGGGTGCTACCTAGGGGCAGCCCATCCATAACGGTGAACTAGCCTTAAGAATAGAAGACTGAGGGGAGATATGATAGCGCTCATCAACTACTTGAAAGGTTGTCACAGAGAGGAAGGCCAGGATCTCTCCTTGATCATCCCAGAGTGCAGGACACGGAATAATGGGCTCAAGTGACAGGAAGCCAGATTCCGGCTGAACATCAGGAAAAACTTCCTGACTGTTAGAGCAATACGACAATGGAACCAGTTCCCTAGGGAGGTGGTGGGCTCTCCCACACCGGAGGCATTCAAGACGAGGCTGGACAGCCATCTGTCGGGGATGCTCTGACTTGGATTCCTGCAAGGAGCAGGGGGTTGGACTCGATGGCCTTGTAGGCCCCTTCCAACCCTACTATTTTATGATTCTATGATTGTATAGGCAGCCACCGAGGGTGCAAGTGGGGCACCAAATCTGAGGAAACAAATAGCAAAAAATACATGCGCTTACAGAGGGAACATGACCGAGGCTGTGGGGGTGAGCGAGGCAACGTGGGATATCCTCCTGCTCAACTGCTGCTCCCAGTTGGAGGCAAGGAGTGAGATGCTCCATCAAGAGCTCCCGCTGCCTTTGCCCTCAGAGGTCTGAGCCTTGTAGGCCATGTCGCCCTGAGGATGCAGCCGGGACCCTTCTTCCATGGACCTCCCTCCGGCGTTGTGGGTGGGACTTCTGTTCCTCCACAGACTGGATGGCTGTGCTGGTCTCCTTTGTTGTTTTTATCAGACCCTCTGTGCTGAGGCAGTGCTTAGTAAAATAAATAAAAAGAACACCACACCCTTATGGATGAGTTTGATTATAAATAGTGCTGTGCCAAAAATTTCTCCCATATTTTTTTTCCGACCGTTCTCATTCATTGTGATAGAAAAGAAATTGCTTTCAAAAAGAAATTCAAAGGAGGAGAAATTTCAGAGAAATTCTCATGGATTGAGTTTGGGGTTCTTGTGCTTTTACCTTACTTAGGAGGTGGCTGAGGAGTGTGCATGTGTGTCCTATCTGTCATCATACAATAATCTCTCTGGCAGCCTGTAGCTTCCTCAGCTTCCCGCACTTCAGTGAAAGCCATCATAAGGAAGCCATCATGAGGCAATTCCTCCCATGGGGCTTTTTCGGTTCAGGAAGTGCAGGTGGCCTGGGAGGCCATGGACAGATGTGTAATAGAGAAAACACACACAGCA
Source organism: Heloderma suspectum (assembly GCF_057233095.1). NCBI lineage: Eukaryota > Metazoa > Chordata > Lepidosauria > Squamata > Helodermatidae > Heloderma > Heloderma suspectum. The sequence goes on along the minus strand of NC_139461.1, from coordinate 28,054,151 downwards.
CCCTCAGCCATCTCGCAGTGATTAGGTAAGCTCAAAATACCACCAAAAGAAATTCAAAATTCTGCCTCAGAAAAGTGGAAGCTTCCACGTAGTTGATTCTTTTGCCACCTACAGAAGCAGTGCAGTAAACCAAAAACCCATAGGAAGAAAGAAAGAACCTGTGCTACAACCCCTGCCAATAGTGAGCCCTATCAGTGAGAAACTGTTGGAGAATTCTCCTCCCCTGGGAGAGATTTAGTGAAATTACCCGCCCCCCATTTCTCTGCCCACAAATAGGCTGGAGAATTTTGAGAAGCCATTTGCGCACAGCTGTAATTATAAATGATAATATTCCTGCTTCCACAGATGTGGAGATGTGGGCACCAATTCCATGGTTTGCCTGGGGTGCCAGTTGTGGGCAGCTAGTCTAGGGCCACCCTTGGTACTACCACTGAGGCACAGCCCACCTGTCAGGCCTGGACTGTGGGCCATGGCCTGAGGTGAGCCAGGAGCTAAGAACCAGAAGCCATGGGATAAACCAGTAGTCAGGACTGAAGAGAAAGGACAAATCAAAGGACAAACTAGGAGGTGTTTTTCAGCCCAAGGGCCAAATTCAATGTTTCAGAAGCTCTCAGGGGTCACATTCCAGCGGTGGGTAGGGTGAAAGACACAAAAGATACCAGCAAATTGTAGCTTAGAGCCCTTCCTGCCAGTTACTAAGCTTTGGGTGAGGCATGTCAACCTTTCAGAATGGGGGGAACACTGCAAAAGCCAGGAAATACCAAATGATCAGTGATTTGGAGAAAGGGGGTTGGGCCATGGGAAGGGGGGATGGCCATATGGGGAACCCAGGAGGGCTGGATTGGGAACCTAGGAAGGTGGATTTGGCCCCCAGGCTTGAGGGTCCCCATCCCTGGTCTACAGTGGAGGCTGGGGGCTCCGATGTCAGTGGGGCAGTGAATCTGCTCCGGGTTTCAGTCAGGAGTACTGACTGTGGATAACTCCTTTAGAGTTCAGACTAGTTCTGACTGAAAGCTGGAGCGGATTCACTACTCCACCGACATCGGAGCCCACCAGCCTCCACTTCTGGTTGAGGAGCTTTGGCTATTGGGCGGTATAGAAATGAAATGAAATAAATACATAGGAGCAAGCCAGAAGTCAGAGCTCAGGAAGACCTTGTCACCTGAGCAAGGCCCATCTGGAAGACGAATCCCTTTTATACTCCTTCCTGCCCAGGAGGATCCAATGGCCAGTCTGGGTGGGTGGAGTCTCTTTACAGAGAAGCTGCCACCTGTAGGTCAGTGGTCCACCACATGGGGCAGTTGTGGACAGTTTCGAGCAGATCCTGCAGCCCACCCTTGGATCCTGGCCAGCACTTGGACCTGGGAGCACCTGATATACACCCTGTAAGTCTGCCTTCCCCAACCTGATGTTTTGGAATACAAACCCCACAAGCTCCAGCCAACATGGGGAATTGCCAGAAATGATGGGAGTTGTAGTTCATAACATTTGGAGGGCAACAGATTAGGAAGGCTCCTGCAAGCATTTCAGATTTATGTGGTTGGGGCAATAATGACAGTCCTATTTTATTTTACATTAAATCAGTCCTTCCCTTTGGAAAAAAGAAACCTTATCCATTTTTTAGAGTCAGCTGCTACTTTTCTTGCTTGGTGTATGAATTATGGAGGTGAACCTTGTAACTTAACTGCACCAAGTATTTTCGCTTTGGCGGCCTGTGCTGCTTGCATGTTAAGTGGCTGAACAGGTTTCCTTGTATTTGTCTCATTTGCTAGCGATGCTCAAATTGCTGTGCGTGTCCAGCCTGATCTAGCATCAGTGGGAATGGAGGAAGGACCAGGAGCATGCTTTGCAATGAATGCCTCTTGAGACAAAGGAGAGACGTGCAAGAGCGCATCTGAACTCAGGTGCAACTCTCATTTACTTTCATGTCATTCTCTTCCTGATGATATTTACTACAGGGTAACAAAATACAAACAAAACCAAATGTTTTCTGCCGTACATAGAAGCCAAACATAAGCATGGCTTACTATGAAAAACTGGTCCCAGGTGTCTACATTCAATGGACATTTTCCTTATGTGATTAATCTGGAGGCTTAAGAAGCTACCTTGCATAAGCACTACGTATTCACTTGGGAGCAGAGGAAGACAACTCTTTAAGCTAATATGCCGCAAATTATCCCCAGGATATCTAGCTAGCTAAGCCTTTCACTAAGAGTCTCTGTTGCAGCATAGGAAAACAAATAAATAAATCTGAAGGAAGAGATTAAGCAGTGAGCCATTATCATGGTAGAAGAAGGATTGTTCTATTCTATTATCTGTTGTAGAAATGTGTACCCCTAATTTAAGACATGTAGAAAATAAATCCAAGACTAAAGAGGGAAATTGGTAAAAAGTAGTGAATGTCTACAAACAAGTGATCAATACTTGTGTAAAAGCCATTTTTTATGGAAATAGGATGGCCACATGTCTATTCACAGAGGACAGTCCTCTGTTTGAAGGGCTGTCAGAGATCTGTCTTCTTTTTGAAGGTGTCCTCTGTTTGAAGGGCTGTCCAGTCCAATTCTGGTTTAAAGATAAAGAACCATGAGGAGGAACAGCTGGCCCTTGAAGCTGCCCATCAACAGCACCTGGACAGCAGACTGAGGCTTTCTTCACAGGGAGCTTTGATCTTGCAGCTGAGATTGCTCCTTCATGGAAGTTTGCGGGTGCTTTACATGATGCCATGGCCCTCTAAGGCGCCTCCTGCACTAAATGCCCTTTGTTCCATTTTTAAATAGATCACAGATAATGAGCTATCAAATTACCCTGTTGTGTTCCTGCTTCAGTTTCCTCTGTGAAAGGAGTTGAAGCGGCAAGAAGAGGAGCGAGATCAATACAAGATAATGGAAGACTCAGATACGGGGAGAAGGAGGGGGAAAGGGGAGAGGGGAAAGGAAGCGAGTGAAAAAGGGAGTCACTGTGATCCTGCATTTAAAACGGAAGCAGAAAGCCCCATTTTAAATGCAGGATTTTAGGCTGGTGTAGAGATGCCCTGAGCAAGGCACACAGGTCACCTGGAGCCAATCTACATTGAAACGGGTTTTGAGGTGGTTCCATTTAAATATGGATTTTCATGAAGTCAGGGTAGCCAGTCATGCAGTGTATACATTTTAAAAATCCATTTGCATGGGGCAAATGAGTAGAACTGAATGTCATCAAATGGGTAGGTGTGGGGAAGCAAGTAGGCTTGCTCTCCGCGCCCCCCCCCCATGCTTAGTGAAGCTTTTAAAATTAGTAAGGCTCTGCATACCTTTGCATTTCCATACATAACAGCCTTGTAATGCTCCCCTCACCACTCAGTGAATATTTAAAGGGACGGCAGTGATGCAGTGCAGGGTCGAAACAGCGTCCTTGCAAAGCAGCTCCCCACTCCTTGTGCTCAGTGAATATTTAAAGGGGCTGGCGGTGACTGAGTGCAGTGTCAAAACAGCATCCTGCCAAAGCAGCAGGGCTGACTCTCATCCCCAAGGCAATGAGTTACTTCCCGGTAGACATAAGCCCCCATCCCATGCAACTCTTCCCTTCCGCAAATCAGCGCTGCTTCCACCAGCCCGCACTGAAGCCAGCTGAGGTCACATGGACACCCAAGCTGCACTGAAACCGTTGTGACTAGAAAACCCACCGCAAACAGAGTTTCAAAAAATACCCCAGATTTAGGGCAAGAAATGCTGCATTAGCTATGGGGAGGGGCATGCATCATCTGATGTGATCAAATTGGGGGCAGAGCAGAACTGGAGTAAAAGCCTGGTGTACATGAGCCCCATGTCACATTCTTCCACACTATGGTGAGATGTGTTGTATTCCTATTTAAATGATAGTAATTATTTCTACATTTGTGTCTACACATATAAATTAGCATATGCAAATTGTATGCAAACCAGGGTCATCTTTGCTCCTCTCTTTTTTAGTGATGCATCTCCTCTTTGGGGGCAATGCATAAATGGACACCCTATATGGGAAATGAGTAAGGTGTCTGATATAAAGGCTCCCCTCTCATTGTTTGGTTACAATGCACGGCACCTTCTTCTTCTGTAGAAGCCACATGCAACTTAGAGTGGCGGAGTGACCAAGCAGTAATGGAAGCAATGGCGGCCTGTGTTAATAAGTAACCACTACTTCTCTGCTCAGCGATAGCAAGATTGCTCAGGTGGGAGGAGGCTGGTGGCACCAATGTCAGTGGGGTGGTGAATTTGCTCTGTGTTTCAGTCAGAACTGGTCAGAACTCTAAAGGAGCTATCCAAGGTGCTGAACCCTATCCCCAAAATAGGCCCAGCACTTGAATAGCTCCTTTAGAGTTCTGGCTGGTTCTGACTGAAACCCAAAATGGAGTCACAGCCCCACCAAAATGAGAGCCACCAGCATCTGCTGGAGTGGGGAAATACAAAACGAAAACACAGAGTCCTTTTAAGAATGCAATCAGCATCTAATTTCTTTATTTAGCATGTTTTTATTTTTCCCTTCTTCCAAGGAGCTCAGGGTAGCGTACATCCTCCCCCTGCCCATTTTATCTTCACAGTAACCAGTATGAGATTGTAGAACTGATCCACGTCAATACAGTGAACTTGGTCAGAGCTGGATAGGTTTTTTCCTGGTCTAAGTCCAATATCCTGTGGAAAAGACACAAGGCTGGCTAGGTCTCTCTCTCTCTCTCTCTCTCTCTCTCTCTCTCTCTCTCTCTCTCTGTTTACAATCTGATTAAAATCTACATTTTACGATCTGTGATTAGTAAATTACTTAACCCAGCTACTGAGCATTCTGTATATCAGTTAATTGATCCATTAAGCATTTTGTACATGGTAGCCCAGCATATATTAAACCCTTCTTACTAATGTGTCCCTCCTAATTTGTCCTTGGCTGTAGATTTATCCTCCCCACCCCCGCAGAAAACAACAACAACCCATACACACACAATTCCTTTTCTCTTTCATCTAAAGCTCATGTACCAATTGGTCACTGACAGATATACTATTACTCTTGTGCACGTCCAAAATTATTTGTACAAATCTGATAATTTAAAATGGGAAGATGGTCAAGGCTGCAGCCAGAACCATTGCTTGCCGGGGTTTTCACTTTGGTGCTATGATAAGTCATTCCAAGTGTGAGCCATGCCAAGGCCTTTTCAATTTATTACTCAATTTACACGAACTAATCTAAATTAAAATCTCCCTGAATCAATACCTCATTTTTTATCATAGGACACTCTGACTGTATCACACAGATCAGTCATACATTGTCTACCATAGGTAAGCAAAGATAAAACAACTGCATGGAAATGATGCTCTCTTCCTCTCTTTCTGTCAGTATCTCATGCACAAATGTGAGGGCAAAGTCAGAGCAGTAATTAATGTGGCTGCACCTGCCATAAATTTCATTATCCCTTTATAGTACTATAACCATGTTTACTTGGAAGGAAGTTGCAGTGGGGTTACTCTAAAGTAAGTGGCCATGAGTTTGCAGCATTTGCTCTTTAGGTGTGCTGACAGTTATGGCATACGTTGGAGAGAAGCAAAATACATGAACATCCATAATCTGAATGTATCTATCTATCCATCTATTTATTTTAGGAATTTATACCCTGTCCTTCAACAAGTTCCCAGAGTCACTCACAGAAAATTAAAATTACAGTAAAAAAAGATTAAAACACAAACTTTAAAACACTACAGTTGAAAAGGGCTCCATAAAAGCAATCAGCAGAAATCAAGCAAACACAACACATTGTGAAAGCAATTCACAGAAATAAAATAAATCCGATTTTAAAAGCATGGAAAAATAAAATAGCCTTTGTGCTTGAAGTCTATCCTGGCAAAAGGTTAATCTCTAGTCTATCCACTTCCTTGATAGCAGAATAAACGTGCCTTTTAATATTTAGCATTGATTACTACTTCTATGCTGCTTTTCTTATAAAACCACGAACAGCTTACAGCAAAAATAATTTTAAAACATCATAATGATAAAAAACACAATCTAAACATTAATAATATTACCAGAAGTTGAAATATAATCCATCACCTAAGAATTATATGACAGGGGTTTGGCTTGAAGGTATATTACACCGCAAATTTTCTGAACCCTGGGGCTTTTCTACATGAGGCATTTATTACGTGTTCATCATTCCCTACTCATGCTTGTTTATTAGTTCTTTAGATGGCATTGTGACCCTCCAGTTTTACTTCTGTGTCGAATCACCACTTTCAGGGAGTTTTTTAGGCCAGGGAAAATTGAATTGTGAAAGCGAAAGAAAACACTGTAACTAGTTGTGTAGTTGCGCTATTTCACCATTCCGCAGTGCTGCATAGAGGTTATGTAGTGGAAAAGCAGGAAAGAAAATGCTCTTTGTGTAGTGTTTGGGTCTCGATTCTTCAACAGAATCAAAAGGAGATACAGCAGATTAACAGCTGATTAACAGCCTTGACTAGAAAAACTCTTAAGCAGGTTTGCATTGGTCAGTGACAGGATGGGAGATCACTTGAGAATGCCAAGTATGCCACCTTGAGTTATGTCATGGAGGAAAGGTGGGATTTAAATGACATATATATAAGGGGAATATATTAAAAACTTTTACAAACATTTAGGGTTTTTCCACACAGAACCCTTTATTTGTGGTTAGGCAATATCTGTATTGGGTTTTATCGCCTGCAGGTTTACAACCTATGATCCACACTGAGCCCCTTTTTCTTGGTGGGCATAGTGGGATTCTGTATGTACATGAAGGGGGCAGTCCATGACAGAATGGGCAGGTTTGCATGATCATGGAGGGAAAATAAGCCACCGTGGCTTATTTCCCCTCCCCATGGATGCTGGTCGTGAGCCACCTAATTAGCAAAATTACCCTCACAGGGCATGGGTTGTCGTGTTGTCCGAACCTGGTGAGGGTGGGTGGCTGGAGTGGTTTACAAACCCTTGAAACCCTTAAACAAGCCATGCCGCTTGGGTTCAGATGAGACGGCAAGGTGTACCAGCAAAGGTAATTAGGGAAATCCAGCCGGCATGCAACCGTCACCCCCAGTGGGATTAACAAGCCACCGTGGCCTGCTAATGCTGCAACTGTGTGAGCTGCATCATTGGGTAGTATCCAATGTTAGTCCTATGTAGAGTAGACCACTGAAATGAATGGGACAAGGTAGTTGTGACTAACTTAAGTTTCATTCATTTCAATGGGTCTACTTTGCATAGGGTGATCTTCTGTAAACCTCCCAGAGAGCTTCAGCTGTGGGACTGTATAGAAAAGTTAGTAGTAGTAGTAGTAGTAGTAGTAATAATAATAATAATAATAATATATCCATTGTGTCCCCACCATATCCTTTCTGATGCTTTCCTAATTGTTCCTGCTGGCTGGCTTAACCTTCCAAGAAGAAGCAATGATACAGAAGCAGTGTTTTCCATTTGTTTTGTTTTCCCATCATCTCCCTAAGTGCATCTGAATCAGAGGCTGAGGCAATCATGTCAGCCAGCCACACCAACAGCACATGCTTCAGTTTATTTTCCTTGGCCAAAAAAATATTTGCTTACCTCTCCCCACTTGCTGATAACATTGAAGCAGCATCTGTTTCACGCTGTTTGCACCTCTCAGTAAAGTTCAGACAGTTTTCAGGGTTAGCTCTCTCGGACATCTTTACTCGTTTCAAATCCCCATTGTTGGCAGTCTCCTTTGATTTGGGAACTATATCCAATTATGTGAAGTTATGAAAGGCAGTGGAGGCTGGTGGATCTGATTTCAGTGGAGTTGTGAATCTGCTCAGGGTTTCAATCAGAACCAGCCAGAATTCTAAGGGAGCTGTCCAAGGTGCTGAAACTAGTTTGGGGATAGGGCTCAGCACCTTGCATAGCTCCTTTAGAGTTCTGGCTGGTTCTGGCTGAAACCTGGAATGGATTCACAGTTCTACTGAAATCGGAGCCACCAGCCTCCACTGATATAAGATGCCGCTGCTAGTTAACGAGGTAGCCTCTTCAGTAAGGTGCCATCCACCATAGTAGCCCTACAAAGCTGAACACAAGCCATCAGTCATGTATTGTGTGACCTGCCTAGTCCTTGACAACCCCCTGTTTTTACATTTCCAGGCAGGCAACAAAGGCAGGATGTTTACCAAACATCTGGTAGGCTGACATTCATGGCCCATCAGCCACAAATTGTGCAGACCTGATATAAAGCATTCCCCTTGCTCAGTTCTTTCTCAATGAAGGGGGCAATCCTTTCCAGTGTGCTCCTGCTGATCAGTTTCCTGTGCTCTGCTGGACTGAAGCCAGCAGGGCAGGAGGAGCGACAGAGACAATCTTTGCCTCCACATCCTCCATCTTGGGTGTTTTGTGCTACACGGGCTTTCTCTCCAGGCCGGATGCAAGGGGGAGGGGTCTGGTGTTGGATTTCTGACTCCCCCCAAGGTTGGAGCACTGTCTCCAACCTTGGAGGGTTATTCCAAGTCATCCTGTGGTCTGTGGGATGCTCTCCCAGGGACCATAGGATTCCTCTCTAAATCTCTAAATTTAAATGCTTGATTTGTGAATAAATTTTCTATTCATTCCTCCTGTCAGTGCCCAACCAAAGCATGCATATATATATATATATATATATATATCCACACACACACACAGATATACATACATATTATATATATATATATATATATATATATATATATATATATACACATACACATACACAGAGAGAGAGAGAGAGAGAGAGAGAGAGGGCTCCTTCACACTGAGCTTTTATCCTGCGATTGAGATTGCTCCTGCATGGAAGTTTGCGGGCTCTTTACATGACGCCGTGATCATTCAAGGCATCTCCTGCACTAAATGCCCTTTGTTCCATTTTTAAATGGATCGCAGATAATGAGCTATCAAACTACCCTGTTGTGTTCCGCTTCAGTTTCCTCGTGAAAAGAGGAAAAGCAGCAAGAGGAGGAGAGAGATCAATGAAAGATAACAGAAGACTCAGATACAGGGAGGATGGGGGGGGGGAGAAGCGAGTGAAAAAGGGAGTCATTGTGATCTTGCATTAAAAGGGAAGCAGAAAGCCCCGTTTGAAATGCAGGATTTTAGGCTGGTGTAGAGATGCCCAGAGAGAGAGAGAGAGAGAATAGAAATGCAACAAGAAATGCAACAAGTTGACTAAATCCAGGCCATCCGGAGCAACCTTGTCTTGTGGGCATGATGAAGTGACTGATTTAACTTTGTCTGAAAAATACAAAGACTTTTAGTTACTGGGCAAGCAACTCTTGGTGACCTAATGGGCCCAGTAGGCCAAAGTCTTGTTCCTCTCGTTTCAGAGCCATGTGCTTGGCAGTGTGGTGATATTTGTTTTGAATGGTGCACTCCTGCACATGTTTAGACCAAAACAGCCCTACAATTCCCAGCATGCCCCAAGGATGTTGGGAGTTGTAGGACTTTTTCTGCCTAGCATGTATCAGAACGTGTCCTAAATGTACTCCTAATGGCCATGTTGCCCACATTACAGAGGACAGTCCTCTGTCTGAAGGGCTGTGAGGACCTGTGTCCTGCGACCTGTGTGCCTGGTCAGTCTGCTGTCCAGCTGCTTACTGTCCTCTGTAAATTAAGACACATGGCCATCCTATGGACAGATGTGTTAGCAAACTGATTATAGCAACAACTTTCTTTTTTTTTTAATTTAACGATATTCAGTAGAATAGTGGATTTAGTTGTATTTATTTGGATAAGCATTTGGGGCAGGAATGGATTGGACTAGAAGCAGTGCACTGCCATTTTGTGTTGAGAGATTTTTTTAAAATGGTGGCAGCATTCATCCTTGTTCTTTCCCTAGAGAGCTTCTTCAGGTCCAGTCCATTGTGATTTTGGGGAGAAATAAAAACATCTTGCTTCTGCGATTGTTTCTATTTAATATGTAATAGACTGGGGAGGCTATTATAAGGAATTACCATTGGAACAGCATTCTTGTATGTTTTGTAAAACTCTTACTGAAGATATTGTCCATTATGTTACCCAATGTCCTCTTTATAAGGATCCACCCACATGAAAAATATTTGTATGAATTTAAGCTCAGTAAGAATTTTGTTACACCTGGAGAATTTGTATCTTTTCTGTTGTTTGATAATGAAAATTATGTTACCTTTCATGTTTTCGTATTTGCACTGGCAGTCAGGAAATTGAGATCTAAATTTGTTGCTCAACTCTGAATGTCCCTTCTGTTTTTGTTATGGCTTATAGATAAACAATAAATTTATTACAACTAATAGACTGCGACTTAGATATAGGGATTTTTATTTTTATTTTACCCTTTTGAAGACTTGTTTTATGATGTCTGTCTATGATGTGTTGTTGTTGTTGTTCAGTCGTTCAGTCGTGTCCGACTCTTCGTGACCCCATGGACCATAGCACGCCAGGCCTTCCTGTCCTGCGCTCTCTCCCGGAGCGTGCTCAAGTTCATATTCATTGCATCCGTGATGCTATCTAGCCATCTCATCCTCTGCCGTCCCCTTCTCCTTTTGCCTTCAGTCTTTCCCAGCATCAGGGTCTTTTCCAGGGAGTTTTCTCTTCGCATTAGGTGGCCAAAATATTGGAGCTTCAGCTTCATTATCTGTCCTTCCAATGAGCACTCAGGGCTGATTTCCTTTAGGATGGACTGATTTGACCTCCTTGCAGTCCAGGGGACTCGTAAGAGTCTTCTCCAGCACCACAGTTCGAAAGCATCAATTCTTCGGCGCTCAGCCTTCCTTATAGTCCAGCTCTCACAGCCATACATTACTACTGGGAAAACCATAGCTTTGATTAGACGGACCTTTGTCGGCAAGGTGATGTCTCTGCTTCTTACTATGCTGTCTAGGTTGGCCATAGCTTTCCTCCCAAGGAGCAAGCGTCTTTTAATTTCATGGCTACAGTCACCGTCTGCGGTGATCTTGGAGCCCAAGAAAGTAAAATCTGTCACTGCTTCCATTTCTTCCCCTTCTATATGCCAGGAAGTGATAGGGCCAGATGACATGATCTTAGTTTTTTTAATGTTGAGTTTCAAACCAGCTTTTGCACTCTCCTCTTTCACCCTCAACAAGAGGCTCTTGAGATCCTCTTCGCTTTCTGCCATTAGGGTGGTATCGTCTGCATATCGGAGGTTATTGATAATTCTCCCGGCAATCTTAATTCCGACCTCTGATTCATCCAACCCGGCATTTCTCATGATGTACTCTGCATATAAGTTAAATAACCAGGGTGACAATATGCAGCCTTGTCGTACTCCTTTCCCAATTTTGAACCAATCGGTTGTTCCATGTCTGGTTCTTACTGTTGCTTCTTGACCCTCGTACAGGTTTCTCAGGAGACGGGTAAGGTGGTCTGGTACTCCCTTCACTTTCAGAATTTGCCACAGTTTGTTGTGATCCACACAATCAAAGGTTTTAGCGTAGTCAATGAAGCAGAAATAGACGTTTTTCTGGAATTCTCTTGCTTTCTCCATGATGCAGCGAATGTTGGCGATTTGATCTCTAGTTCCTCTGCCTCTTCGAAACCCAGCTTGTACTTCCGGTAGTTCTCGGTTCGCATACTGCTGAAGCCTAGCTTGTAGGATTTTGAGCATCACCTTGCTGGCATGTGAAATGAGCGCAATGGTGCGGTAGTTTGAACACTCTTTGGCGTTGCCCTTCTTTGGAATTGGAATGTAAACTGACCTTTTCCAGTCTTGTGGCCACTGTTGAGTGTTCCAGATTTGTTGGCATATTGAATGCAGCACTTTAACAGCATCATCTTTTAGGATTTTAAATAGCTCGGCTGGAATACTGTCATCTCCGCTAGCTTTGTTGTTACTAATGCTTCCTAAGGCCCACTTGACTTCACTCTCTAGGATGTCCGGCTCAAGTTCAGTGACCGCATTATCATGGCTATCAGGGACATTCAGATCTTTCCTGTATAGTTCTTCTGTGTATTCTTGCCACCTCTTCTTAATCTCATCTGCTTCTGTTAGGTCCCTGCCTTCTTTGTCCTTTATCATGCCCGTCTTTGCACAAAACGTTCCCTTGAGATCTCCAATTTTCTTGAAGAGATCTCTAGTCTTTCCCATTCTGTTGTTTTCCTCGATTTCTTTGCATTGTTCATTTAAGAAGGCCTTCTTGTCTCTCCTTGCTATTCTCTGGAACTCTGCATTCAGTTGGGTATATCTTCCCCTTTCTCCTTTGCTTTTCGCTTCCCTTCTTTCGTGAGCTACTTGTAAAGCCTCATCAGACAGCCACTTGGCTTTCTTGCATTTCTTTTTCTTTGGGACGGATTTCGTTGCTGCCTCCTGAACAATGTTACGGACCTCCGTCCATAGTTCCTCAGGCACTCTGTCTATCAGGTCTAATCCCTGAAATCTATTCCTCACCTCCACTGTATATTCATCAGGGATATGATTTAGGTCATACCTGAAAGGTTTAGTGGCTTTCCCTACGTTCTTCAATTTAAGCCGAAATTTTGCAAGAAGCAGCTCATGATCTGAGCCACAGTCAGCTCCAGGTCTTGTTTTTACTGACTGTATGGAGCTTCTCCATCTTTGGCTGCAAAGGACATAATCAATCTGATTTCGATATTGACCATCTGGTGACGTCCATGTGTAGAGTCGCCTCTTGTGCTGTTGGAAAAGAGTGTTTGCTATGATCAGCATGTTCTCTTGGCAAAACTCTATTAGCTTTTGCCCTGCTTCATTTTGTACACCAAGGCCATGCCTGCCTGTTATCCCGGTGATTTCTTGACTTCCTACTTTAGCATTCCAATCCCCTATGATGAAGAGGACATCTTTTTTTGGTGTTAGTTCTAGAACGTGTTGTAGGTCTTCATAGAACCGATCAACCTCAGCTTCTTCGGCCTCAGTGGTTGGGGTATAGACTTGAATTACTGTGATGTTGAATGGTTTGCCTTGGATTCGTACTGAGATCATTCTATCATTTTTAAGATTATACCCCAGTACTGCTTTTCCCACCCTTTTGTTGACTATGAGTGCTACTCCATTTCTTCTAAGGGATTCTTGCCCACAATAGTAGATATGATGGTCACCTGAATTAAATTCGCCCATGCCTGTCCATTTGAGTTCGCTGATTCCCAAGTTGTCGATGTTCAATCTTGCCATCTCATGTTTGACCACCTCCAGCTTACCTTGATTCATTGATCTGACATTCCAGGTTCCTAAACAATATTGTTCTTTACAGCATCGGATTTTCTTTTCACCGCCAGACACATCCACAGCTGAGTGTCCTTTCGGCTTTGGCCCAGCCGCTTCACTCTTTCTGGCGCTACTTGGAAATACCCTCTGCTCTTCCCCAGTAGCATATTGGACACCTTCCGACCTGAGGGGCTCATCTTCCGGCGTCATATCTTTTAGCCTTGTGATACGTTCCATGGGGTTTTCTTGGCAAGAATACTGGAGTGGGTTGCCATTTCCTTCTCCAGTGGACCACATTTTGTCAGAACTCTCTGCCATGACCTGTCCGTCTTGGGTGGCCCTGCACGGCATAGCTTATGGCTTCACTGAGTTACGCAAGCCCCTTCGCCACAACAAGGCAGTGATCCATGAAGGGGCTATGATGTGTACCATATTTTTATTGTAGGCTGCTTTGACGGCCTTGTGGCTGCAAAGCAGGATATAAAAATAAATGATAAATACATACATACATACATACATACATACACACACTGGTACAGGAAAGAACATTATGTCTGGTTGCCTTCTCTCATCCCCGCATTCCCCTCTTTATCCTATTTATATCACTAATCCAAGGAAACTTTTTAGTCCTGTTTGCCTGTGGAAAAGATTTGCCATTTCTTTTAATAACTGAACACATTTCCCCCCCAGGAGATGTAGAAATGGCCTACTTTATGCTGTTCTGGAATAAGAGGGGACTAAAAATCTCTAGATATTTTTTTAAATATATAAAATAGCTTCAAATATATATGCAATGCCATAAAAAAGACACAGGATTATTCAACTGCTGTTTCACATTAGCGTTCAAACGTTATAAATCTAAACTGGTTTCTAAGTTTTTCCACTGTCCTGACTTTGCTCACAAATACTTGGATGTGATTGGAAAGCCCTCCATATTGTTATATCTTGCCAGAGTCAGACAAAGACATTTTGCTGCCTGAGGCAAATGACCAAATGGCACCCCTCCCCGCTTCCAATTCCATGTACAGAAGCCAACCAGACTGGCAACATACTTGAGGGCAACAGGCTAGCTTAAGGGGTCACTGGGCAGGCTGTATAGTATAAACAGCTCTGTTCAACATCTTGCCTCCTAGCATCTGCTGCCTGAGGCAGCTGCCTCACTCTGCCTTATGGTAGGGCTGGCCCATCTTGCTAGCTGCCAATGATGACTGTTGGTACCTTGACAACCTTCTCTGTGTGCAGTTGCCATGCAGGTACCAACAATACAGTCTACTGTGACTGACAGAGCAGGGTGTCTTAAGCAGACGTCTTTCACGTCATTTGCTACCTGATCTTTGTAACTGGAGATGCCAGGGACTGAATTTGGAATCTTCTGCTTGCAAATTATATGTTCTACTATTGAGCTACCATCCATCTCCACCTGCAGTGTGCCTTGAACTGATGACCTTAGGAAGGGCTAGCCTCAGGAGTATGGTGGCCACTTACACATCTCTGAAAAAAGAGAGGACATGCATCAACAAAAAGAGGGCAAAAGAGAATATCGATTTGTGCATGTGCTAATTGATACATACAGATGCAAACGAAGAAAGCATTAATATAACTTAAATAGAAACAAGATATGTTTCATGATAGCGGGGAAGACTGTGACCAGGTGATCTGTGTCCCTGCTGCTCGGTCAGGTGATGGTCAGAACACTTCATACGTGTTGATGGACAACTTCAAGGCCCTTAATCTTATGATTCGTTCTCTCTAAACAGGACGTGGACAGACAGCCCTTCAAACAGAGGACACCTTCAAAGAGAGGACGGCCCTCTGACAGCCCTACACATAGAGGACTGTCCTCTATAAAGTAGGACACATGGCCAGCCTAGGTTTGAAGGCGCTCTGGGCAGAGTGACCTCTGGTGGCCTCCCTCCACTGGTGGGTTTATCTGGAAGACAGCAGCAGTGGTGATCTGACCAGTGCTTGGAAGGCTGGGTGGAGATGCCATTTTGCTTTCCTGCGGTACTCTGGAGTGATGCTATGGCAGGGACATTGTGGGAAATGTACATGGTGGCCAAATGCAGCTGCCTGGTGCTGCTCAGAATGCTGGCCTGAAAAAAAATGTGAAGAGGGGTGCAGGGCAGACATCAGGCACTGGGACACTGGCAGCTGCCCCAGGATGCTGGGTATTGAACCTGGTCCTGATATTGAGGGAGATCAAGCAGGGAATCAAGCTGTGCACCAGCCTACCCAGCTTTGGCCAATGGAGGAATCTGCATGGAGGTTAATCTACGAAGCTTGCTGACAAGGGCTGCCACCCAGTTAAATAAATCAGCCTTCCCCAACCTGGTGCTTGCCAGTTGTACTGGACTGCAATTCCCATCATTCTCAGCCAGCATGGCCAGGCTGGCTGGGAGTTGCAGTCCAACAGATCTGGAGGGCACCAGGTTGGGAAAGGCTGAAAAAATCTGAGTGGATTAATCATGTTGGTGTAGTCAATTAATCAATTAATCGGCTACATTTTGCAGATGAGTAACAATAATAGCTCTGAAGCAAGCAAGCAAGCAAGAAAAAGTAAGCAGACTTCATATGTGCTTAAATAATGAATAATCCATACATCAGCTTAGAAAAGGCATACCCTCCTGAGAGGGAAATGGGAGTGAGGAATGCATTTTTAAAGGTAGTGTTTGCCATCTGATATATTAACAATATTAATGGTGTTATTAATGATATTAACAATAATTAACAATATTATATATATTGTTAACAATATATATATATATATATATATACACACACACACACACACATACATATATATATATATATATATATATATAGTTAACAACGTATATATATATATATATATACACACACACACACACACACACTTTTAAAAAATCTGCTGCCTGATTAATTGAGGACCTTTTTAGTTGATGGGAAAAGCTTTTAAAATTTATTAATCTGATTGATTGATTGATTGATTGATTATTTGAGCATGGCAGCCCAATTCCCAGTAAACCAGAGCTGCTTATGTGATAGTTCCTTACCATATAAAGAACAAAAAGGGGAGAGAGGAAATGTCCCATTGGACTTGCAAGAAATTATTTGTTTATTTATTCATTTCATTTCTATACCGCCCAAAAGCCAAAGCTCTCTGGGCATTTCACAAAAAGTAAAACCATAAAGTACAACATAAAATGATATAAAATATGAAAGCTTAAAACTACAATATAAAAGTACAGCCAGAATAAAACCTAGCAGCAATGTAGAGATTTAAAATACAGATTTAAAACAGCAGAGCTAAAAGACTAGAGTGCTAAAATGCTGGGAAAATAAAAACGTCTTCACCTTGTGCTGAAAGGAGTACAATTTAGGTGCCAGGCGAACCTTTCTTGGGAGCTCATTCCACAGCCAGAGTGCCACAGCAGAAAAGGCCCTCTTCCTGGTAGCCACCCTACACACTCCTAGACATGTCTACTCAGAAGTAAGTAGGTAAGTGTTCCTAGGATTTCAGCCTACATGTGTTCTTAGAAGTAATGCCCACTTTTTTTCAGTGGGTCTTTGTTGTTGTTG
The DNA here is from genome assembly GCF_057233095.1 of Heloderma suspectum. Classification (NCBI taxonomy): domain Eukaryota; kingdom Metazoa; phylum Chordata; class Lepidosauria; order Squamata; family Helodermatidae; genus Heloderma; species Heloderma suspectum. The sequence continues at coordinate 28,037,458 of NC_139461.1, read as the reverse complement.
TTCAGTCGTTCAGTCGTGTCCGACTCTTCGTGACCCCATGGACCATAGCACGCCAGGCCTTCCTGTCCTGCGCTCTATCCCAGAGTGTGCTCAAGTTCATATTCATTGCATCGGTGATGCTATCTAGCCATTTCATCCTCTGCCGTCCCCTTCTCCTTTTGCCTTCAATCTTTCCCAGCATCAGGATCTTTTCTAGGGAGTTTTCTCTTCTCATTAGGTGGCTAAAATATTTGAGCTTCAGTTTCAGTATCTGTCCTTCCAATGAGCACTCAGGGTTGATTTCCTTTAGGATGGACTGATTGGACCTCCTTGCAGTCCAGGGGACTCGTAAGAGTCTTCTCCAGCACCACAGTTCGTAAGCATCAATTCTTCGGCGCTCAGCCTTCCTTATAGTCCAGCTCTCACAGCCATACATTACTACTGGGAAAACCATAGCTTTGATTAGACGGACCTTTGTCGGCAAGGTGATGTCTCTGCTTCTTACTATGCTATCTACGTTTGCCATAGCTTTCCTCCCAAGGAGCAAGCGTCTTTTAATTTCATGGCTGCAGTCACCGTCTGCGGTGATCTTGGAGCCCAAGAAAGTAAAATCTGTCACTGCTTCCATTTCTTCCCCTTCTATATGCCAGGAAGTGATGGGGCCGGATGCCATGATCTTAGTTTTTTTAATGTTGAGTTTCAAACCAGCTTTTGCACTCCCCTCTTTCACCCTCAACAAGAGGCTCTTTAGATCCTCTTTGCTTTCTGCCATTAGGGTGGTATCGTCTGCATATCGGAGGTTGTTGATAATTCTCCCAGCAATCTTAATTCCGACCTGTGATTCATCCAACCCGGCGTTTCTCATGATGTACTCTGCATATAAGTTAAATAAGCAGGGTGACAATATGCAGCCTTGTCGTACTCCTTTCCCAATTTTGAACCACTCGGTTGTTCCATGTCTGGTTCTTACTGTTGCTTCTTGACCTTCGTACAGGTTTCTCAGGAGACAGGTAAGGTGGTCTGGTACTCCCATCACTTTAAGAATTTGCCACAGTTTGTTGTGATCCACACAATCAAAGGCTTTAGCGTAGTCAATGAAGCAGAAATAGACATTTTTCTGGAATTCTCTTGCTTTCTCCAGGATCCAGAGAATGTTGGCGATTTGATCTCTAGTTCCTCTGCCTCTTCGAAACCCAGCTTGTACTTCCGGTAGTTCTCAGTTCGCATACTGCTGAAGCCTAGCTTGTAGGATTTTGAGCATCACCTTGCTGGCATGTGAAATGAGCGCAATGGTGCGGTAGTTTGAACACTCTTTGGCGTTGCCCTTCTTTGGAATTGGAATGTAAACTGACCTTTTCCAGTCTTGCGCCACTGTTGAGTGTTCCAAATTTGTTGGCATATTGAATGCAGCACCTTAACAGCATCATATTTTAGGATTTTAAATAGCTCAGCTGGAATACTGTCATCTCCACTAGCTTTGTTGTTAGTAATGCTTCCTAAGGCCCACTTGACTTCACTTTCGAGGATGTCCGGCTCAAGTTCAGTGACTGCACGATCATGGCTATCAGGGACATTAAGATCTTTCCTGTATAGTTCTTCTGTGTATTCTTGCCACCTCTTCTTAATCTCATCTGCTTCTGTGAGGTCCCTGCCTTCTTTGTCCTTTATCATGTCCGTCTTTGCACAAAACGTTCCCTTGAGATCTCCGATTTTCTTGAAGAGATCTCTAGTCTTTCCCATTCTATTGTTTTCCTCAATTTCTTTGCATTGTTCATTTAAGAAGGCCTTCTTGTCTCTCCTTGCTATTCTCTGGAACTCTGCATTCAGTTGGATATATCTTCCCCTTTCTCCCTTGCTTTTCGCTTCCCTTCTTTCCTCAGTGACTTGTAAAGCCTCATCAGACAGCCACTTGGCTTTCTTGCATTTCTTTTTCTTTGGGATGGATTTCATTGCTGCCTCCTGAACAATGTTACGGACCTCTGTCCATAGTTCCTCAGGCACTCTGTCTATCAGGTCTAATCCCTTAAATCTATTCCTCACCTCCACTGTATATTCATCAGGGATATGATTGAGGTCATACCTGAATGGTTTAGTGGTTTTCCCTACGTTCTTCAATTTAAGCCGAAATTTTGCAAGAAGCAGCTCATGATCTGAGCCACAGTCAGCTCCAGGTCTTGTTTTGACTGACTGTATAGAGCTTCTCCATCTTTGACTGCAAAGGACATAATCAATCTGATTTCGATATTGACCATCTGGTGATGTCCATGTGTAGAGTCGTCTCTTGTGCTGTTGGAAAAGAGTGTTTGCTATGATCAGCGTGTTCTCTTGGCAAAACTCTGTTAGCCTTTGTCCTGCTTCATTTTGTACACCAAGGCCATGCCTGCCTGTTATCCCGGTGATTTCTTGACTTCCTACTTTAGCATTCCAATCCCCTATGATGAAGAGGACATCTTTTTTTGGTGTTAGTTCTAGAAGGTGTTGTAGGTCTTCATAGAACCGATCAACCTCAGCTTCTTCGGCCTCAGTGGTTGGGGCATAGACTTGAATTACTGTGATGTTGAATGGTTTGCCTTGGATTCATACTGAGATCATTCTATCATTTTTAAGATTTCCCTGGGAAAATTCTGGAGCAGGTCATAAAGCAATCCATCTGGAAGCACCTTGACAACAATGCCGTGATTACTCGAAGCCAACATGGATTTGTCAAAAACAAGTCCTGCCAGACAAATCTGATCTCATTTTTTGATCAAGTAACCTCCCTTGTAGACCGTGGGAATGCTGTAGACATCATATACCTCGACTTCAGCAAAGCTTTCGACAAAGTGCCCCATGATATCCTGATGAGCAAACTAGCTCAAAGTGGGCTAGATGAAACAACGATCCGGTGGATCCACAGTTGGCTACAGAATCGGACTCAAAGAGTGCTTCTCAATGGGACCTTCTCAAACTGGGGAGAGGTAACGAGTGGGGTACCGCAGGGCTCAGTCCTGGGCCCAGTGCTCTTCAACATTTTTATTAATGACTTGGAGGAGGAGGTGCAGAGAATGCTGATCAAATTTGCAGATGACACAAAATTGGGCAGGATAGCTAATACTGCGGAAGACAGAAACAAAATTCAAAGTGATCTGGATAGACTGGAGCGCTGGGCAGAAAACAACAGAATGACATTTAATAGGGACAAATGCCAAGTTCTGCACCAAGGAAAAAGAAACCAAATGCACAGTTACAAGATGGGGGATACGTGGCTCAACCACACTACAAGCGAGAAGGATCTTGGAATTGTTGTCGATCACAAGCTGAATATGAGCCAACAATGTGATGTGGCTGCAAAAAAGGCAAATGCTATTTTGGGCTGCATTCATAGAAGCATCGCTTCCAAATCCCGGGAAGTACTAGTTCCCCTTTACTCAGCACTGGTTAGGCCTCATCTGGAGTACTGTGTCCAGTTCTGGGCACCACACTTTAAGAAGGATGCAGACAAATTGGAGAGGGTTCAGAGGAGGGCAACAAAGATGATCAGGGGACTGGAAACAAAGCCCTATGAAGAGAGACTGAAAGAACTGGGCATGTTTAGCCTTGAGAAGAGAAGATTGAGGGGAGATATTATAGCACTCTTCAAGTATTTGAAAGGTTGTCACAGAGAAGTAGGCCAGGATCTCTTCTTGATCATCCCAGAGTGCAGGACACGGAATAATGGGCTCAAGTTACAGGAAGCCAGATTCCGGCTGAACATCAGGAAAAACTTCCTGACTGTAAGAGCAATACGACAATGGAACCAATTACCTGGGGAGGTGGTGGGCTCTCCCACACTGGAGGCCTTCAAGATGAGGCTGGACAGCCATTTGTCAGGGATGCTCTGACTTGGATTCCTGCATTGAGCAGGGGGTTGGACTCGATGGCCTTGTAGGCCCCTTCCAACCCTACTATTCTATGATTCTATGATTCTAAGATTGTACCCCAGGACTGCTTTTCCCACCCTTTTGTTGACTATGAGTGCTACTCCATTTCTTCTAAGGGATTCTTGCCCACAGTAGTAGATATGATGGTCACCTGAATTAAATTCGTCCATGCCTGTCCATTCTAGTTCACTGATTCCCAAGATGTCGATGTTCAATCTTGCCATCTCATGTTTGACTACCTCCAGCTTACCCTGATTCATTGATCTGACATTCCAGGTTCCTAAACAATATTGTTCTTTACAGCATCGGACTTTCTTTTCACCACCAGACACATCCACAGCTGAGTGTCCTTTCAGGTTTGGCCCAGCCGCTTCACTCTTTCTGGCGCTACTTGGAAATTCCCTCTGCTCTTCCCCAGTAGTATATTGGGCACCTTCCGACCTGAGGGGCTCATCTTCCGGCGTCCTATCTTTTAGCCTTGGGATACGTTCCATGGGGTTTTCTTGGCAAGAATACTGGAGTGGGTTGCCATTTCCTTCTCCAGTGGACCACATTTTGTCAGAACTCTCTGCCATGACCTGTCCGTCTTGGGTGGCCCTGCACGGCATAGCTTATGGCTTCACTGAGTTACACAAGCCCCTTCACCACAACAAGGCAGTGATCTATGAAGGGGCAGTGGGTCTTACTTCCTAGTAAATGCTCATACGACTACAGCCATAATCCAAGTGGCAATATAATGTGTTCTTAGTTTTCATTTATTCCTCCCAAAAACAAGGCATAAATTGGTAGAGAATAAACATCTTCTAAGTAACAACTGCCTCTTATTAAATATTAGGGTAGCCTTCCCTACCTTGGTGCCTTCTTGCTGAGGATGATGGGAGCTGTAAGAAATATTTGGAGGGCACCAGGTTGGAGAAGCAGATATTAAGAAATGCCATGGTTGAAATAAATGCCATGTTACCCCTGTTTCCAGATGCAGATTCAACTGATGACTTGTACTAGGATGAAAAAGAAGCTAAAGACGGGGATGTCTTTCAACAGTTGTAAAAAGTAAAGGTAAAGGTGTCCCCAACCAGTCGTGTCCGACTCTAGGGTGCGGTGCTCATCCCCATTTCTAAGCCGAAGAGCCAGTGCTGTCCGAAGACGCTTCCGTGGTCATGTGGCCGGCATGACTGAACACCGAGATGCACGGAATGCTGTTACCTTTCCCGCCGAGGCGGTACCTATTTATCTACTTGCAATTTCTTGCTTTCGAACTGCTAGGTTGGCAGAAGCTGGGACTGAAGACGGGAGCTCACTCCATCACGCAGCACTCGGGTCTCGAACTGCTGACCTGCCGACCTTCCAGTCTGCAGTTCAGCGTCTTAACCACTAAGCTACCGCAGCCCTTCAACAGTTGTACAGTTATTTAAAGCAAGTTTAATCATCTCTAAACTTTTCTCAGTGAAGATTATAGATGTGACTGAAACAGTGGCATGTATGTATACTGACTTTTTCTACACGAGGCTGTTAATCCACTGTATCTACTTTCGATTTCGTTGCAGAAGTGAGTTCTACACAAAGAGCGTTTCCTTTCCCAGTTTTCTGCTACATAACCTGTAGGTGGTGTTGTGCTATAGCAGAATAGTGCAATTACACAAGTAGGAAAATACATTTTCAGAAATAATACTCAATTTGCTGAGGTTTTCTTTTTCTTTCATTATTCTGTAAAATACAACAAGGTGGGCAAATTGCGGCCCTTGGCCTGATTTCATGAGGTCTGCAGCCTAATTTCAAAAGCCCTCTGCAAGCAATCAGACCTCTGTGAAGACTGACCTATCCCTCTCCTGGCAGCCCACTGGGTGGGGAAAGGGGCGGGGAGAGAGAGAGGGAGAGAGAAGGGGTGGCCCCACCCACTTTTGGTTCTGGCCCTGCCCACTTTTTAGTCTGGCCCCACCAACTGCTGGCTTTGGCCACCAACCTACACCATGATAGATAGTCCCTATGGCAATGTGCCACTTACCACAAAAAACAAAAACAAAAGTTCCCTACCCCTGTAATGCATAGATCAGTTTTTAGAAGAGTCATATTCTGGTCCTGCAACAGAATAAATAAACACATGTATTCTATGCAACAACAGGAGGACAAGATAACATCTCTGCAAACTGTCAGCAAGATGAGCCCCCTGAAACAGCAAATGGGAATAGAGGTGAAATCTATTTTAAAGAGGATTTTAAAAAACAAAAACAACAACAAAGAAATCTTCCATGGCTCTTACACCTAGACCTGACAAGCTTATATAATTATTTTTGAGAATGGATCAGCCATTTCCTTTTTCTCAGCAGGTGAAATCTACCAAGACGACTCTTGAGAAATGCGTAGTTCTGAAATGTCAAACATTTCCTTTGCAAGATGATTCAAGCACATTTTGGCTGTCAGACAGATTCTTCCCCCGCTTCATAACAATGTACCCTTTCAGGGGCTTGTCCCAAGATTTACTGTCTTATTTGGTCCACTCTTCTGTTTGCTCCTCAGTCAATCAAAATGATTATCTGAGGCTGCAATCCTATACACACTGACCCCATTGAACCCAAGCCCAACTGAACTTAATGGGATTTATTTCCAAATAGGGATGCTTGAGATATTTGTTTGGTCTGCATTTCAAAGCCAACTGACCTAATCTGCAACCACCCCACCCCCCGCCAGACTAATCTGTGGATTGGAACACTGAATGAAGTTGAATGGTGGGAGATTCAAGACAGGTTTTAAAAAGTACTTCTTTACACAGCACATAGTTAAACTATGGAATGTTTCTACCACCAGATGTGGTGATGTCCACCAACCTGGACAGCTTTAAAATGAGATTAAACAAATTCATGGAGGATAAGGCTATCAGTGGCTACTAGTCATGAAGGCTATATATTACCTCCAGGATCAGCAGTATACCAGTTGCTGGGGAACATGAGTGGGATGGTGCCATTGCACTCATATCCTACTTGTGGCCTTCCAACAGGCATCTGGTTGGCCACTATGTGAACAGAATGCTGGACTAGTTAGGCCTTTGTTCCGATGCAACATGGCTCTTCTTATTTCTTTATTTACACCATGGCCCACACAGGAACTTTTTTACTATGCTCCCAAACACCCTTCCCCTTTTTGCTATTTTTATTTACATAACATCCAGCTTGAAGAAGAGCCCTGCAAAACTTGATGTCTATTTTATATCTTTTTGGTTAGATTTCTGTTTAGTTGACAGCAGCAGTGGCTCCCACCTCTCTCCAAGGAAACACAGTCCCATGGCTAACTCCCCACTTCCCTGGGAAATGTAGAAAATGTAATTTCAGAATTAAAGTAGCAACTTTTCATTCATGACTCATGAGACCATATGTTATTGTTGTTGTTGTTTATTTGGTCAGTCGTTTCTGGCTCTTCGTGACTTCATGGACCAGCCCACTCCAGAGCTTCCTGTCAGCCGTCGCCACCCCCAGCTCCCCCAAGGTCGAGTCTGTCACCTCCAGAATATCATCCATCCATCTTGCCCTTGGTCGGCCTCTCTTCCTTTTGCCTTCCACTTTCCCTAGCATCAGCATCTTCTCCAGGGTCTCCTGTCTTCTCATGATGTGGCCAAAGTACTTCAGTTTTGCCTTTAATATCATTCCCTCAAGTGAGCAGTCTGGCTTTATTTCCTGGAGTATGGACTGGTTTGATCTTCTTGCAGTCCGAGGCACTCTCAGAATTTTCCTCCAGCACCATAGTTCAAAAGCATCTATCTTCCTTCACTCAGCCTTCCTTATGGTCCAGCTCTCACAGCCATAGGTTACTACGGGGAATACCATTGCTTTCACTATGCGGACCTTTGTTGTCAGTGTGATGTCTCTGCTCTTCACTATTTTATCAAGATTTGTCATTGCTGTCCTCCCAAGAAGTAAACGTCTTCTGATTTCCTGGCTGCAGTCAGCGTCTGCAGTAATCTTTGCGCCTAGAAAGACAAAGTCTGTCACTGCCTCCATGTTTTCTCCCTCTATTTGCCAGTTATCAATCAAGCTGGTTGCCATAATCTTGGTTTTTTTGAGGTTGAACTGCAACCCAGCTTTTGCACTTTCTTCTTTCACCTTCGTCGTGAGGTTCCTCAGCTCCTCCTCGTTTTCAGCCATCAAAGTGGTATCATCTGCATATCTGAGATAGTTAATGTTTCTTCCAGTGATTTTAACTCCAGCCTTGGCTTCATCAAGCCCAGCACGTTGCATGATGTGTTCTGCGTACAGGTTGAATAGGTAGGGTGAGAGTATACAACCCTGCCGAACTCCTTTCCCAATCTTAAACCAGTCCGTTGTTCCGTGGTCTGTTCTTACCGTTGCTACTTGGTCGTTATACAGATTCCTTAGGAGGCAGACAAGATGACTTGGTATCCCCATCCCACCAAGAACTTGCCACAATTTGTGATGATCCACATAGTCAAAGGCTTTAGAATAGTCAATAAAACAGAAATAGATGTTTTTCTGAAACTCCCTGGCTTTCTCCATTATCCAGCGGATATTGGCAATTTGGTCTCTAGTTCCTCTGCCTTTTCTAAACCCAGCTTGTACATCTGGCAATTCTCGTTCCATGAATTGCTGGAGTCTACCATCCAAGATCTTGAGCATTACCTTACTGGCATGTGAAATAAGTGCCACTGTTCGATAGTTTGAACATTCTTTGGTGCTTCCCTTTTTTGGTACGGGGATATAAGTTGATTTTTTCCAATCTGTTGGCCATTCTTGTGTTTTCCAAATTTGCTGGCATATGGCATGCATCACCTTGACAGCATCTTCTTGCAAGATTTTAAACAGTTCAGCTGGGATACCGTCATCTCCTGCTGCCTTGTTATTAGCAATGCTTCTTAAGGCCCATTCAACCTCACTCTTCAGGATGTCTGGCTCTAGCTCACTGACCACAACCGTCAAATCTATCCCCGATGTTGTTATCCTTCCTATACAGATCTTCCGTATATTCTTGATCTCTTCTGCTTCTGTTAGGTCTTTGCCATCTTTGCTTTTGATCATACCCATTTTTGCCTGGAATTTACCTCCGATGTTTCTAATTTTCTGGAAGAGGTCTCTTGTCCTTCCTATTCTATTATCTTCTTCTGCATCCGCACATTGCTTGTTTAAAAATAATTCCTTATCTCTTCTGGCTAACCTCTGGAATTTTGCATTTAATTGGGCATATCTCCCCCTATCACTGTTGCCTTTTGCTTTCCTTCTTTCTTGGGCTGCTTCCAGTGTCTCAGCAGACAGCCATCTTACCTTCTTGGTTTTTTTTTTCTTTGAGATGTTTTTTGTTGCCGCCTCCTGAACAATGTTGCGAACTTCTGTCCATAGTTCTTCCGGGACCCTATCTACTAAATCTAGTCCCTTAAATCTATTCTTCACCTCTACTGCATATTCATTAGGAATATTAGTGAGCTCATATCTAACTGATCTGTGGGTCTTCCCTATTCTCTTTAGTCTGATTCTAAATTGTGCAATAAGAAGTTCATGATCTGAACTACAATCAGCTCCAGGTCTTGTTTTTACCGACTGCATAGATGTCCGCCACCTTTGGCTACAAAGGATGTAGTCAATTTGATTTCGGTGTCGACTGCCTGGTGAAGTCCATGTATAAAGTCGTCTCTTAGGTTGTTGGAAGAGAGTGTTTGTTATGCACAGTGAGTTGTCTTGGCAAAATTCTATCAGCCTATGTCCTGCTTCATTTTGTTCTCCCAGACCATGTTTGCCTGTAATTCCAGGTGTCGTTTGACTACCCACCTTAGCATTCCAGTCTCCTGTAATAAAAATAACATCTTTTTTTCAGCATACTATCCAGTAGGTGCTGCAGATCCTCATAGAACTGATCTACTTCTGCTTCTTCAGCATCTGTGGTTGGGGCATATATTTGGATCTGGAATTGTGGTATGTCTGGGAGTGAGGGTCCTTGTTACAAGTTAGCATTGGGTCAAAATACTTGGGCCCTGGCAGAATATAATAAAGACATGGGACCTGCAAAAAAAGTTGCAGCACATTTCTAAAAGAAGAACTCCTGCCCAGGGTTCCAGCCAGCCTTCCCCTCCAATCAGAGCATCTCCCTATCCTTCCTTCTCCGCCTCCCCATGTTCTGTTTTTCTTTTTCTACTGTCGCTCTACATTCCATGGCTACTGAGCATGCTCAGTCTGCATTGGGCTGTTATCATGTGGGTTGGGGGTGGAGTGCCCCTTTAGGGTGCTTTTATTTTTTATTTTTTTTAAGATGTTTTTATACTTCTGTAAACCTCAGAGTTCCCAAACATGCTGATACTTCTCTCTTGGTTTTTTTTTTTTTACAATCCTGGCAACACTCACCACCTGAGTTTGCTATTAGAAAGATTTTTTTAAAAAAAGAACTACACAGTGGCTCAGAGACAAAGGAGTACCAAGGTCAAAGGAGAATGAAAGTTTGTATGTGGCGGAGGGACACACGAATACGATCTCTGTTCATATCTTTTATCTCATAAATCACAAATGAAGGACAGAGGGAAAAAATATTGTTCCGCAGGGCATCAGTTTATGAGAAGAGGAAATAAAATATTATTAAGACATGGACTGTGTCCTTGTTCCAAGAGGAATATCTTGTCAGCTCCCATACAGTTATTTAAAGTGAAGGTCGCTTTTAAGATACAGCATTTAGCCTTTACCTTTGGCAGGTTAAATTTTATATTTATACTTCACAAAGTGGCAATGCTGCAAGACGCTCAATTAGGGATGGACTGTGTGTCCTTGTTGTTAGAAAACTCCCAGAGAGCATCTCTTCCACCACCACAGAGAGCATCTGCAGCAGTGGAAAAACAATCTTTTCCTCTCTGCTGTAAATTGCTGCTGCACAATGCACAGGGAAAAGGCAGAGAGCGGAGCAATACAGCAGCTGTTGACAAGGTTTGCAACAACTATCACTGCCAAATCAGGAAAGAGGGGTCAGTTGGGGAAGAAAGAAAACCAAAGCTGTGGAGCCACAGAAATGGGCAGGAGTAAAAATCTAATTCTTGTTTGCTCTTTATGGCAGAATTGAAAAGTCTACTGGTTAAAAACAAGCTGATTTATCTCTCATGGGACCATGTGATGCTCTCAGATTCTGATTCTCACACATAAGAGGTCAGAAGCAGTGAACATGCCTTGTCAGAGTGTTAAAGCTGTACACATGGGTTCTCTCTACAGATATTCTAATAAGCATATGCATATATAGAGCATGCTGGTGTGATACTGGGCTTTTCTACATGAGGCTTTTAACCCACCACTTTACCGAGGCTTCTGCTTCTGGATTCTTTGTGGGATTAAAATTGGCTGCTTTACATGTATTTTTTCCCTGTCGGGTGTCTTTTGTTGCCTTTCTACATGTTCTATTACACAACCACTAGGTGGTGCTGTCATATAGCAGATTTGTGCAAATACTCCAGGGTTTCATGCTGCCATTCACAGAAATATCAGACTTTCCTCATTGGGGGGGGGGAGTGATAATGGTTGCAAAGAATGGGAGAGGCTCTCAAGGATGATGACATTGTGAACTACCACAAGTGAGGAATCATGAGCGCACAATAACTGCCTTGTGTAGAAAGGCTCACTGCCATCCCCCATTTATTCTACATGTAATGAAAGACTGAAAACGGCTTACATTAGTCATCTCTCAAGTTATCTCTCACAGTGGAAGGTACTGTAATGGCAACCATCATTAGACATACTTATGATGAGAAGACTCTACCCCTAAAGGTGGCCTAAAAATCATTTTAAATAAATAGGTATCTAATCTGTATTTGCTTCTCATGGGTTCAGAAGTACAATACGACCTGATAACGGGCCAAATTTCAGAAATAAGGGCATGCTGAACTTTGACCAAAAAAAATAAATAAAAATCAGTCTGTGGTTTTAGTTATGTGATGTCAACTTTCAGAAATTGACTTGCTGCTGGATTTGCTAGATCTGGATTGAACATAGAGCTGGATTTACCGAAGAACAAAAAAATGTGAGGAAGGAAAACATATCTTTATTGGGCACATGCATAAGCCACAAGTATTACCTGTCTGTTTTCATCAAAAGGCTCTGAAACCATGCCCCCAATCTTTAACAGCAGGGTTTCATTCAAAAACACACAGCATGCAAGCAATCATTACGTAGTTATCAGAAATTGCCCTTGGATGTAGGTATTCCAGTTCTAAGGTTCTCCTTTCAGTTGCCTGGCCCAACAAGCATGACATGTGACATTTACAGCAGCTGAGCCAATGGCAGCAAAAACACCTCTGTCTGCCATGTATACTAAGACAGGAGTGGGCAGATTTCAGATCTGTGGGATCTACTGTTTTGTTTTGTTTTTTAATAAAACCCTCAGGTCCACCAACTAGAGGCAGGTGCCAAACAGCCACTCAGGCAGGAGGATGCTAGGGATATATGATAATTTTGTTTCCTTTTGTTTAGGGATATAGGAATCATACTGAGTTCGACCACTGGCCACATAGCCCAGACTGGCAGCAGCTTTTCAGAGTTTCAGGCAGGAATTTTTCCAGCCCTACCTGGAGACGCCAGGAATTGAACCTGGAGCCTTCTGCATGCAAAGCAGGTGCTCTGCCACTGAGCTACAGCCCCTCCCTCTCCAAGGCCAGAACTTGCCCCATTTATACCCCCAAACACAAACGCAAAGGCATTTTGCAGGCAAAGCTCACACATTCCTGAGCTTGTGATGCTCAGCCACAAAATGTGTACATTAGAAAAATGAGCACTTATAAATGCACATCTTGGGAAAATGTGCATTTTTACACTTTATGCGTTAGGGGGAAAATACACATTTGCATGCACACTTTTACAAAATGTGCACCCAATTACGTTCTTTTCCTGTTGGAATGGTTAAAAATAGAAGTTTGCAATTGAAAATGGAAACAAAGTGAACTGAACCTCAAGGTTCGGAGAGCCTCATTGAGCTCAAGTCTCACAGATTCTCCCATCCCTAGTGGATGCACGCTATGAGCTTCTCCACACCGGGCTTTTTATCCCACAGCTTTACTGGGGCGTCTGCTTCCAGATTCTTTGCAGGATTAAGATCTGCTCCTTCACACACACTTCCTCTGTTTTTCAGCATTTGCCTTTGTCTGCAAGTTCTGTATGTTTCATTATACAGCCACTAGATGGCTGTTATAGCGCAACTCCCTCTTTACGCGGACAAATGCAATTTGTTTTTGTTGTAAATTACCTCATTATCTCCATTTCAAAGAAAGCCGTGGAAATGTTTGGAAAACACAGGAGAGGCACTGGAGGTTGCCGATGTCACATAAAGGACCCATAAACGTCCTTGACTACCTCAATAGTCAGATAAAAGCCCAGTGTGGAGAAGCCCTAACAAGGAACAGGTTAGGCACATGCTCAGCTCAGGTAGTTGTGACTGATACCAGTACAACTCCTTTCATACACACACAAAAGACACTCCTGGTGTTCCCCCAACTGTTCTTTTTTTCAGCTACCCAACTGTGAGAAATAGGCTTTTTTTAGTCTGAAACCCTTGCTACTCTGCTGCAAATCACCCAGAGCTCCTGATCTACCTTCTTCTTGCACCAGCAGGATGGTATCAGAAGATAGACAATGGCACGAAGAGAGAAAAATCAGGAGTGAAGAAATCAGCGGATGAGAAGAAGAATGCAGGACTATCATAGGAGGTTCCAAAGTCATTTAAACATGTGGTTCCTACTATGTATACCATTGTACTGTACCACTGTACTTGCACAAGGACATCAGGAACCTTGCCCCTACAGAATGAAAACGAACCATCATTCACGTCATATGCCCTGTGAACAAGGTAGTTAGTATATAAAAACAAACTTAACACTAAAACAAAGGAAAAATGCAAGGAGTCAGTGACTGCAAGGAAAAGGTAGGGAAAGTGACACACGATTCCACAGTAACATATTTCCTCCATGTAAAAAGGGCATGATCCACATTGATTTTTCAGTAAAAATCCATGCAGAGGATAAAATTAAGAGCCTTGCTTTCAGATTTAAAAAAATGTTGCAAGAGCCTAGTAGAGTTTGCATTTCAGTTGCCCCGTCTTTTCCAATCCTTAGCTAGGTGTCCAGCATTTATGATAGAATTTGAATAGCCTTATTGGCTGCAGAATGACACCTGAATACTTCTGCATTCTACATTTCAGTTCTCCGTGCACTTCCTACCACCCTCTGCAAGAAAGGGCAGCTGAGCTACAGAAAGCACCAGACTTGACAGCCAGGGGCCGCAGAGGCTGTTTCCCTGCTGATTTTAAGTCAATAGCAACATTTGACAATCAATAGCAACTCTACAGCAATGTGGCAAAACAAGAAACCGGTTTAGAACAGTCAGCGTAACTTAAAGATATTGGGTTTAGATGCGAAATTACATTTTTGGAAGAACATTCCTCTTGAGGGTCTACTTTTTGGATAAAAATGGATTTTGTTTTTCAAAGATGCTTTGCTTTTTGTTGAATGGTTTCTTTCTATATGTCCAGTGGCTACTGGGGGGTGGAAATGCATCTGTTAATGGTTCTTCTATATTTTGTAGTAGTTACATACCTGATACAGGTACACATGATTACAGTAATCAGGGAACCTTCCTTTGTTAGGGAGATTGATCACCAAAGGTGCAGGCCGGGTGGGTGTTTTCTCAATAGGAGTGAACGGTTGGGAGAGATACAGAAATCCAGAGGTGTAGTACTATATTTTGAAATGGGAGCTCATCGTGACAGACACCCCCCCAAACAAACCACTAATAAAATTTCCTGTGATTAGGTTTACAGGGCATGACTGCAGTCCTACACATTGTTACCTGGGAGTAAGATCCATTGACTTCAGTGGTGCTTACTTATGACAGCATAGGTTCATCCTGCAAAAAGTTTCATCCTTCAGCCAGCTGAAGTGTAACCTTAGCTTTTAATTAGAAATGCAAAGAATCTTGCAAGGAAGCAAGGTTGTAAATTACTATGTGAAGGAGGAACTCCATCAAAGAAAAGGAAATAAGCATCCAGCCTCAGTGTAATTATTTTCCTCATTCCACAATTTCCTCTACACAATGCTGTCACAAATGATAGTGAAAGTTGAAAGCCACATTCACTTGCAGGGTCCATCAGTTACCCTGGCACCCTGGCAAATGAAGCCATTGCTCCTGCTCTGAAAAATGTCCCAAAGCTGCACTCCCTTTCCCCTACATCACTACAGAGATCTCTCTGGAACGCTTGGAAGGAACACCCCATTAAAGCTTTGAGAAGGTGACACATACACCTGACTGAGGGGAAGGCCTGATGAAGGCCAATTTGTGTGAACTAACGAAGTGCCAGTATGGTGTAGAGGTTACAGTGTTGGACTGGGACTGGAGAGACCTGGGTTCAAGTCCCCACTCAGCAATGAAGATCACCGGGTGAGCTTGGGCCACTCACTGACTCTCAGCCTAACCTACCTCGCAGGGTTGTTGGGAGGATGAGATGGAGAGGAAGAGGATAATATATGCTGCCTTAGGCTCCTTGGAGGAAAAGGCAGGATATAAATGTAACAAACAAATATAAGAAATGATAACAACAGAAGCAGTTTTTAGTCAGGGAGAGATAGAAACACACACAAAGAGGAAGCATGCTGAAAGCTAGCTGTATATCCTGGAAGCATCTTGGCATGAAGTGTAACTCTCTCTGGGGTTCTAGATATCAGTGCCCAGCTTCAGCACTGCAGTGGGGATTGTACTTTTATAGCTAGAATTCAGGCCTGCTCAGTGCAGACCCTTCCAGACTCCTTCTGATCAAATTCTAGCTATAAACTACGAGGGCCGGTGCAGTGCTGCGGCTGAGCCCTGACACAAGGAGCACGCTAAACCTGTTAGGAGCATACATGTTGCCTGCCTCCACCAATTCTCTGCTGTTATATGTGTACATAAATAAAATATTACACTGCAAATCTCCAGTGCTCCCTCCTCCAAAGGGAAACCAAATCTGGGTAGTTCTCACAGCTCGGGGAATTGGAAAGCACATAATATCTAATCCACACCAGAGTTCCTGTGCATCACCCTGCGCATCACCCAGCTAATCAATTGCCTTCAAAAAGTGGCTTCAGACCAGGAGCATCTCTTTGTTGTTGTTGTTCAGTCGTTAAGTCGTGTCCGACTCTTCGTGACCCAATGGACCATAGCACGCCAGGCCTTCCTGTCCTCACCAGCCTAAAATCCTGCATTTCAAACGGGGCTCTCTGCTTCCGTTTTAAATGCAGGATCACAACGACTCCCTTTTTCACTCGCTTCCTTTCCCCCCTCCCCTTTCCCCCTCCTTCTTCCCGTATCTGAGTCTTCCATTATCTTTCATTGATCTCGCTCCTCCTCTTGCCACTTTAAGGCTTTTTACGGAGGAATCTGAAGCGGAACGCAACAGGGTAATTTGATAGCTCAGTATCTGCGATCTATTTAAAAACGGAACAAAGGGCATTCAGTGCAGGAGACGCCCTGGAGGTTCACGGTGTCATGCAAAGAGCCCGCAGACTTCCATGAGGGAGCCATCTCAATAGCAGGATAAAGGCTCAGTGTGAAGAAGCCCCAGAGCTGGTGTAGCAACAATGAGGAAGAACAGCAGCAGCAGCAGCAGCAGCAGGTGATAATGGCGGTAAGGAGGTGGAGTCACAGAGGGAGGGGGGCCACTGAGGGTGTCTTGCCCAGACTTTAGTTTGATGGACAACTGGGAACTTGCCTGCTCAACTCATTTGAAGTGCAAAGCTTTGTCATCACAAACACTTAAACAACAGGAATATCAACACCAATTATATTTCTATATACTCTGGCCCTTACAATCTCTCCCACGACCTCCTCTGTGATGTGCTGAAAGGACTGATTGGATCAGCAGATGTGAAGTTTCCTTCCAGGCTTGTAAAAAGGCTTCAAGAAGGAACCGTGTATCTAGAACATGCCAGAGTTACATGAACATGCCCTTCACTTTCAGTAGGATTGCATGACATCCTGCGCTCCAGTGTGTGCCAAGTAAAAAAGAAAAGAAAAGTATTTTCGAAAGCAGTTTCAAGAAATCCGCAGCATACTTTTGGGGGAAAGAAAGACAGCAAAACGGCAAGGAGAGGCAGCAGTATTCATTTATTTTTAATACCAGTTTTCGCATAATGTCTGTGTGGGTGTAAAGCATCCAGAGACAGCAATGGCAATTAAATCTGGAGGAGGAAGAGGTCATCAGACCAGTCAATATTCAGTCTCTCTTTTCTCCACTAATGGCATACAGAAAAATTCCAAAGCACATGGCCTAATTAAGCTTTGGATTTGTTGTGGGTCCCCCCCTCTTTAATATGGAGCATGCCTGCCATCTAGAGGTTCTAGAAAAATCCAAATTTGTGAAATTTTGCCTAAGTGGGAACTTAATATTTATATTTTCATGGGGAACTGACTGCAACAAAATGCTGCAGGACAGAACACCCCTGTTCAGGGTTCTAGTCCATCAGCCAGGCTTTCTTTCAGACTACTCCATCCCATTCTCCCTCCACCCTGTATTCCATCTCCCCCACCCCCAGCATTCTGTGGCCACTGAACATGCTCAGTCCTCACTGGGATGTTTTGGGAAGTTTCTTTCCCATTTTTTCTAAAGAGTTTTGAGTCCTTCTGCACATCTTTGGGTTCCCGCACACTTGCTGATACCTCCCTCTTGTGTGTGGATGGTGCTGCTTTGGCTATGCAATAGCACGGACAGGTATCCTACTTTATAGTGGACACTCCTCTGTTTTAAAGGGCTATCAGAGGACAGTTCTCTATTTGAAGGCATGCTCTGTTTGAAGGGCTGTTCAGTTCAAGTCAGTTTAAAGATAAACAGCCATAAGACACTGTAAGACGAGAGAAGAGAGATGCTGAAGTTGCCCATCAAGAGTAAGCTCCTGATCAGCAGAGTGAACAGGCACACAGGTTACAAGGTCACACCCAGGGATGTACGGATTTTGTAAAATCCATTCCATCTGCATTTTGTAGATTGCCAGGAGCCTTTCGTTCCGTCGTCCACTCATTGACGGAACTGGATTTTCCCCCAATCCCCCAAATTTGCACAAATTCACATTTGAACAAAACTGCACTTCTGAAAATGTGCAAATCCCCCCCCCCCCATGTGCACTTTCATGCTTTAGCAAATGGGGGAAATGCACACTTTCGGCAGGAGTTTTTTATTTTATGTATTTTTCTACGATTAAATTTGCATAGCATTCCAGAAAGTGAAAAAAAGGGTCCTCAAGTCCATGGAATCCGTGCAACTTGGGAAAAGCTAGCCCACTGTTGAATCCACGGGCTGGATTCATAGAAATCGAAACTCATTTGATTTCATTGCACATTTCTCCAACATCCCTAGTCACACCTTTCCCCACTATGGTATTTGTATTTAAATTATAGTAATTATTTCTAAATTCACATCTATACCTATAAATTAGCATATGCATTTTTTTGTGCAACCCTCTGTCCTCTTTTGTCCTCTTTCTTTGGCAACAGATGTCCTCTTTTATCACAATGTGTAACTGGCCACCCTACAACATAAAGAGAATGAGTTTGTAATTAGTAAATATATATTATATAGGATTATGTGTCTCCTGCTCTTGCTTTATGATGGTCACTGTAGCTTACATGTGGCTTCCTGAGGTCCCCCACTTAGTTTCAATGAGCTCAAGGCTACTGATTGAGTGGGTTGGGATTCACTCAAGGATTGCTCTCTAGTTTTACTGCAGAAACTGCTGCTGGGAATTCTACTAAGGCAGGGGTGCACAACCTTATTGGCCCCAAGGGTCATATGTGATGATGGCTCAGGATTCTTGGGCTGCGTGCACACACATACATGTGCACGCATGCACACCCATCCCAGCAATCTGTATTTTATTTATTTCATTTCATTTCTATGCTGCCCAATAACCAAAGCTCTTTGGGCGGTTCACAAAAAATTCTAATCTGCTCAGTAATATTCCCTGGGTGGACTCCAAGCAGTTAAAAAGCTAAAATTCCATAGAGCAGTTAAAAATATAACATGCAATACAAATATTTAAAAGAATAAAATACAATATAATGCAAAACAATAAATGGCACAGGAATTGATAGAACAGCCATAATAACCTAGAAGTAGGTTTCAAAATTAAAAAAAACTAAGATCATGACATCTCACCCCATCACTTCCTGGCATATAGAAGGGGAAGAAATGGAAGCAGTGACAGATTTTATTTTCTTGGGCTCCAAGATCACCGCAGACGGTGACTGTAGCCATGAAATTAAAAGACGCTTGCTTCTTGGGAAGAAAGCTATGGCAAACCTAGACAGCATAGTAAGAAGCAGAGACATCACCTTGCCGACAAAGATTCGTATAATCAAAGCTATGGTTTTCCCAGTAGCAACGTATGGCTGTGAGAGCTGGACTATAAGGAAGGCTGAGCGCTGAAGAATTGATGCCTTCGAACTGTGGTGCTGGAGAAGACTCTTACGAGTCCCCAGGACTGCAAGGAGGTCAAATCAGTCCATCCTAAAGGAAATCAACCCTGAGTGCTCATTGGAAGGACAGATACTGAAGCTGAAGCTCAAATATTTTGGCCTCCTAATGCGAAGAGAAAACTCCCTGGAAAAGATCCTGATGCTGGGAAAGATTGAAGGCAAAAGGAGAAGGGGACGGCAGAGGATGAGATGGCTAGATAGCATCACCGATGCAATGCATATGAACTTGAGCACGCTCCGGGAGAGAGCGCAGGACAGGAAGGCCTGGCGTGCTATGGTCCATGGGGTCACGAAGAGTCGGACACGACTTAACGACTGAACAACAAAAGGTTTCAAAAATGCCTGGGAGAAAAGAAAAGAGGATCTCTGGGGGAGGGAGGAGAAAGTATTATCTCCTCCCCCTCCCCTAGTGATCCTGATACTGGTCACTATCAATCTACCTACCTACCTACCTACCTACCTACCTATTTATTACATTTATATCCCAACTTTCTTCCATTGTGAAACTCAAGGTAGCTACATGTGGTTCCAGGTGGTCTCCCTTCCAAGTGCTGACCTGACCCAGACCTGCATAGCTTCAGCAATGTGGCTATCTCATGTGCCTTCAGGCTATGCCCTGGAACCTTGCTGCTTTCCTTGCTGGCAGGAAGTGGCAGGAAAACAGTGATGTATATGAGGATCTCTGAGGGAGGGATTGGAGAGTACAGGCGGTGTGGAATTCAACAGTGGCGGTTGGGTCAGGGCACCCTGTGGGTGGGGTGCAATAAAGGCCCTGAAGAGACGCATTTGCCCCCCAATTAGGGTGGCCAGGTATCCCGCCGCCATCACAGGCACATCTGGTGGGAATGTGGGAGAGGGCCTTCTCAGTGGCTGCCCCAAGGCTCTGGAACTCCCTTCCTAGGGAGGCAACAGTGGCACCCTCCTTGATATGCTTTCGCAGGAATGTAAAAACTTTTTTGTTCCAGCAGGCCTTTGAGGACAGCTAGTCTGGACCTATGAGAATAAGACGGATGGATATTATGGTAATATTTCTTGTTGTCTTTTAACATTTTGATATTTTATACAATTTTAATATTATTGATCATAGAATAGTAGGGTTAGAAGGGGCCTACAAGGCCATCGAGTCCAACCACCTGCTCAATGCAGGAATCCAAGTCAGATGATTTAATTATATTTTAAACTTTTGTATACTTCTATTTATAGGTTTTAAGTGTACACGTTTTAATGTTGTAAAGCCACCTTGAGTCCCAGTATTGGGGAAAAGGTGGGATATAATAATAACACAACTATAACAATAATAATTTGCAGAGGACAGTCCTCTATTTGAAGGGCTGCCAAAGAACTGTCCTCTATATTGAAGACATTCACAGTCTGAAGGGCTGACCTGGGCTGACCAGTCTAAGTTTGGTTTCAAGATGAAGAACCATAAGAAGCCAGGACAAGGTCCTTCAAGTTGCCCATCAGTGGCACCTGGGGAGCGGACTGGGCAAGGCACGCAGGACACCAGGTCACAGTTTTCCCCACTATGGTTACCGTATTACTGTTTAACTTATAGCAATTCTTTCTATACATATTAATTAGCATATACACATTTTATGCAAATTGATACCTGCAAATTGATAAGAAGGCAATTACAATGTTGGCTGCATGCATGTGCCACCAATTCATTTAGAAGTGAGCCAAAGTCATAGTTTTCTCCAGTGAGAATGTGATGTTTTCAGAAAGTAATGGTCACTTTTGCAGATGGAATGAATGGGCATCCATTTCTTTCCCAGACACAAGATAGCTTTGCACATATTTTTACAGCATACCTATAGGAACATCACAAATGCTTAAAAAAAATGTGATTTTTTGCAAATGTGTGTATTATACAGCTACACTTTCCGGGAAAGTGTCATGACCCGGGTTTCCAGTTCCCCCTTCTCAGGAGGAGAAGCCTCTGGTATCAACCTCTCAGACCCAGAAGAGTTTGTGGCCACAGAAACACCCCTCAAGAAGCGATCCTGGGACCAGCTCTCCTGCTTCTGGAGGAGGTCACATTAGCATCTTCAGATTTTGGGGCCTCCAGTTACAAGTCACCACCACATCCCAATTGTCTCCATGCTGTGCTAGCCAAAGGCTTCAAAAGCAAGCATAGCCCCTTTAAGGGAAAAGGCCTCATGCAGTGTGTGGGAGGAGCTAGCAGTTTCTAGGAAGACAAAGTCCTATTTAAGGCTGGGTCTGAGGCTACCAGTTGTTGGAGCGACATACACATTGAGCTTTTGCCTTGATTCCATTTAGAGTGGTCTGTTGTGCTGTCTGCGCCTTGCTTTCCTCAACCAGTATTTGAACTTGGCATCGTTTGGCCTTGCTTCTGGAATCTCCCCCATGCTGACCATCTTAGATCTTGGGCCTTGTTATGCCTGACCTTGCCTATTGGATCTGAGCCCTTGGTTGTTAATTGTCTCCCTGGGAACCTGGGTGCTGCAGGACTTTCAACTGGGCTAACCCCTGTACTCAGCAGGGCCTGTGATCTGTAATGGCACAGGAACTGGGACTTGCTGCAGCTCCAAGTTAAATATACACTTGGTAGCAGACAGGTTTAATGCTGCATTATGTGTGAGGACAGGAGAGGAGGAGGAGATGATCAAGATCAATCTTTAAGTTTATGCAACCTAGGCTACCTTACAGCCAAGGTCATTGTAACATTTAAGCATCTAGTTATTCAACAGAGATAGTATAATTAATTTTTTTCCGGTAGGATTAAGATGCACAAAGATTTGCATAAATATTCCATTAGCCTTAACATTAATCAATCACGAGCCAGAATTCACCTTATGTATGAACCAACAGTGACGGTGAGATGACAGTTTCTCTGATGTGCAAATGAAAATAAAAGATAAGTAAATAATGTTTGTGAACCACCCAGAGAGCTTCAGCTATTGGGCGATATAGAAATGAAGTAAATAAATAAATAATCATATTCGCTTATACCCTATGCTTTCTCCAAGGAGCTCAAGGAAGTGTACATAGTTTTCTCCTCTCTGTACAACTCCCAGCATGCCTGAATATTGGTCATGCTGTCTGGGAATGATCGGAGATGCAGTCCTACACATCTGGAGGGCACCAGGTTGGGGAAGGATGCACTAACAAGTGCACCACAATGGCTTATGATGATGGCCAGGGATTTTCAACACAGAATATTTTGCACCTTCACCGAACTACATTTTCCGGGGGGGCTTTGGAGGAAACAAAGACATCTGAACTGATATTAAAACATATGCATATATGTTGAGGGTTTTACCAGTCCTCTGCAACCTGGTGCCTCTAGATGTTTTGCACTTCAATGCCCATCATCCCCAGCCAGCATGGCCAATTGTCAGGGATGCTGGGAGTTGAAGTCCAAAACATCTGGAGGGCAGCGGGTTGAGGAAGGCTACTATTGTTGTCCATCTACATGGATGGTGTTGGCTGTTGTTACATGGGAGTGGGAATAGAGAAGGGTGTGACAAGGGGTAAAGTGTTCTCATGTGGGTGGGTGGGTGGTATGGACTGGGCCTATAGCCAGAAATGTTGTGGTGATGCATGTAAAGGTTCACTGGGGATGGGGTGGAGAAGAGCCAGAATGTGCCAACAGTGAACCAAGTATTTAAAGTTCTTTACAGAGCATTCCTACTTTACATTGATGGGGAGAGATCCCATAACATTTCACTGTGTGCCGGGGGGAAGATGGGTGGACAACTTTTTCTTCAGCTGTGTTTCCGGTGATGGTGCCTCTAGGCGAGGAAGAAAAGACGATCCGAACATGAATTAAAGTTTCATCGAAGGGAAAAAGTAGTTTCCAATGAAGCCATAGGTCAGGGGTGCAGAACAGCTGTGAGCCTGAGGGCTGAATTCCATTTTGGAGAAGCTTCCAGAGGCTGCATTCCAGTTGTGGGCAGGGCCAAAGGAAAAAGGGTCAGAGCCAAAGTACCCTCAAACCCAGCCTATTTCAGTTTAAAGTTGTGGGTGGGGCCAAAGTACCCCCAAACCCAGCCTATTTTAGTTTAAAGTTGTGGGTGGGGCCAAAGTACCTCCAAACCCAGCCTATTTTAATTTCCAATTGTGGGCGGGGCCAAAGGAAAAAGGGTCAGAGCCAAAGTACCCCCAAACCCAGCCTAGTTAGTTTAAAGCTTTTGCTGCCAGTAACCAAGCCTTCTGAGAAGTATTTTTGTTGGATAATAGGAACAACTCTGTACGCTTCCAGACACTACTGGGTGATAGAGAATGTGCTGGAGCTTGATCAGTTCCTATTTCCTGCTGCCTCCCTTTCCTTCTTCCTCTTGCCTCTTCAACAAATGCCATGTGGTCACTCCAGGAAGGTAGCAAGTGACCATATCTCACGTCTTTGCTCACCTACACTCACGTACCCAGCTTGGGGGGGGGGGGGGCGCTTTTAATCAAACAGTGCCAGATAACCTTCTCTGACAATGTGATTAAAAGCACTAATAGGTACGTTGATCTGAACTTCTTTTAAACTGGCTCTAGCCTGTGTTCATTGCCTCCGATACTATATGCTGTGTCGCTACACTTAAAGGAACTCTGCTCTAAGTCACACCGGACTTTCCGACCACTTTAACCTTTTTGAATGAGGAAAAACTCCACAAAGGCCAGAAAGCCACTACACAATCAGTGGTTGGGGATGCCAGAGGGCCAGGCTGGGACCACCAGAGGGCCAGCTTTGAACCTCCCAAGCCTCAGGTTCTTCACCCCTGGCATATGAGTTCCAACAGTGATGTTCTACTGGTAGATCAAGGGGAAACTGGGGGAAATTGCCCTGGGGCGTGTTGAGGGTGTGTCAGGGGTGTGCACAGCAATGCCACATCTTGAGCCCATTTCATTTCCCTGACACACCACAGAAACCTGGAATTTAAAATTATTTCAATCGATTAACTTAGGGTGCGATCCTACGCATGTTTAGACAGAGAAAAGTCCTACAACTCCCAGAATGCCCCAGCCATTCAGAATGACCAAGATTTAGCGATTGCAGCAGTAAAGGGGGCATTCTGTTTTATACAAACCTCCTGTTCCAGTGGAAATTGCAACCGAGAACTAATTGCAGGACCTGACTGCCTGCAAGCCTATTGATTTAAAATATATACTTCTCCTCTTTTAGCAGTAAGACATATAACCGTAACAACCAATTCCCACGCCGGTGGCAAGTATTGCTTCCTTTTTGTCTGTTGACAGTTATTTTTATTTAATAAGTAAGGGCCAGAATCGATAATACAGATACATCTAGTTCTCTGTAATAAATTGATTTTACAAGGCTTCTACAAAATAGAAGCCAAGTGGCGTTTTATTGGCTCTAGCCTCCAATATCATACATCATCACTTTAATCTTTTCTAGATTATTTTTCTCATTAACAAACCTCCATCTAGTGGTTTCTGAATACTTTTGAAATTGTTTGTCCTTTATCCTCCTCTTCTACATAATTGGTTGTTGTTGTTCAGTCGTTGTGTCCGACTCTTCATGACCCCATGGACCATAGCACGCCAGGCCTTCCTGTCCTCCGCTCTCTCCCGGAGTGTGCTCAAGTTCATATTCATTGCATCGGTGATGCTATCCAGCCATCTCATCCTCTGCTGTTCCCTTCTCCTTTTGCCTTCAATCTTTCCCAGCATTAGGGTCTTTTCCAGTGACTTTTCTCTTCACATTAGGAGGCCAAAATATTTGAGCTTCAGCTTCAGTATCTGTCCTTCCAAGGAGCACTCAGGGTTGATTTCCTTTAGGATTGACTGATTTGACCTCCTTGCAGTCCAGGGGACTCGTAAGAGTCTTCTCCAGCACCACAGTTTGAAAGCAGCAATTCTTCGGCCCTCAGCCTTCCTTATAGTCCAGCTCTCACAGCCATACATTGCTACTGGGAAAACCATAGCTTTGATTATACGAATCTTTGTCGGCAAGGTGATGTCTCTGCTTCTTACTATGCTGTCTAGGCTTGCCATAGTTTTTTTCCCAAGGAGCGTCTTTTAATTTCATGGCTACAGTCACCGTCTGCCGTGATCTTGGAGCCCAAGAAAATAAAATCTGTCACTGCTTCCATTTCTTCCCCTTCTATATGCCAGGAAGTGATGGGGCCACATGCCATGATCTTAGTTTTTTTAATGTTGAGTTTCAAACCAGCTTTTGCACTCTTCACTTTCACCCTCAACAAGAGGCTCTTTAGATCCTCTTCGCTTTCTGCCATTAGGGTGGTATCGTCTGCGTATCTGAGGTTGTTGATAATTCTCCCAGCAATCTTAATTCCGACCTGTGATTCATCCAACCCGGCGTTTCTCATGATGTACTCTGCATATAAGTTAAATAAGCAGGGCGACAATATGCAGCCTTGTCGTCCTCCTTTCCCAAGTTTGAACCAATCGGTTGTTCCACGTCTGGTTCTTACTGTTGCTTCTTGACCTTCGTACAGGTTTCTCAGGAGACAGGTAAGGTGGTCTGGTACTCCCATCTCTTTCAGAATTGGCCACAGTTTGTTGTGATCCACACAATCAAAGGCTTTAGCGTAGTCAATTAAGCAGAAATAGACGTTTTTCTGGAATTCTCTTGCTTTCTCCAGGATCCAGAGAATGTTGCCAATTTGGTCTCTAGTTCCTCTGCCTCTTCGAAATCCAGCTTGTACTTCCGGTAGTTCTCGGTTCACATACTGCTGGAGCCTAGCCTGTAAGATTTGGAGCATATCCTTGCTGGCATGTGAAATGGGCGCAATTGTATGGTAGTTTGAACACTCTTTGGCATTGCCCTTCTTTGGAATTGGAATGTAAACTGACCTTTTCCAGTCTTGTGGCCACTGTTGAGTGTTCCAAATTTGTTGGCATATTGAGTGCAAAACTTTAACAGCATCATCTTTTAGGATTTCAAATAGCTCAGCTGGAATACTCCGCTAGCTTTGTTGTTAGTCATGCTTCCTAAGGCCCACTTGACTTCTCTCTCTAGGATGTCCGGCTCAAGTTCAGTGACCGCACTATCATGGCTATCAGGGACATTCAGATCTTTCCTGTATAGTTCTTCTGTGTATTCTTTCCACCTCTTCTTCATCTCATCTGCTTCTGTTAGGTCCCTGCCTTCTTTATCCTTTATCATGCCCAACTTCGCACAAAACGTTCCCTTGATATCTCTGATTTTCTTGAAAAGATCTCTAGTCTTTCCCATTCTATTGTTTTCCTCTATTACTTTGCATTGTTCATTTCAGAAGGCCTTCTTGTCTCTTCTTGCTATTCTCTGGAAATCTGCATTCAGTTGAGTACATCTTCCCCTTTCTCCCTTGCTTTTCGCTCCCCTTCTTTCCTCAGCTACTTGTAAAGCCTCATCAGACAGCCACTTGGCTTTCTTGCATTTCTTTTTCTTTGGGATGGATTTCGTTGCTGCCTCCTGAACAATGTTACAGGCCTCCGTCCATAGTTCCTCAGGCACTCTGTCTATCAGGTCACCTCCACTGTTTCAGGTCACCTTCCTGAAATCTATTCCTCACCTCCACTGTGTATTCATAAGGGATATGATTTAGGTCATACCTGAATGGTTTAGTGGTTTTCCCTACGTTCTTCAATTTAAGCCGAAATTTTGCAATAAGAAGCTCATGATCTGAGCCACAGTCAGCTCCAGGTCTTGTTTTTACTGAATGTATAGAGCTTATCCATCTTTGGCTGCAAAGTACATAATCAATCATAATTGGTATCAAATGGTAATTAGTTCTTTTCTAATGTAGGAGGTTCTCCTTCTTCTAGATACAAGTCATCTAAATTATGGAAATGAGGAAAATCTCCATTCCTTTTTCAGGGCATCTCTACACCAGCCTAAAATCCTGCATTTAAAACGGGGCTTTCTGCTTCCGTTTTAAATGCAGGATCACAATGACTCCCTTTTTCATGTACTTCCTTTCCCCCCACCCCCTTCCCCCTCCTTCTCCCTGTATCTGCATTTTCCATTATCTTTCATTGATCTTGTTCCCCTTCTTGTGGCTTTTACTCTTTCACGGAGGAAACTGAAGCAGAACACAACAGGGTAATTTGCTAGCTCATTATCTGCGACCTATTTAAAAGTGGAACAAAGGGCATTTTGTGCAGGAGACACCCTGAAGGGTCATGGTGTCCTATAAAGAGCGCGCAAACTTCCGTTAAAGAGCAATCTCACAAACTTCCATTAAAGTGCAATCTTACAAACTTCCATTAAAGAGCAATCTCAACCACAGAATAAAAGCTCCGTGTGAAGGAGCCTGCAGTTTCTCCCTGGTGATTACCCTAATTGGAAATGCTCACTCTCCAAGACTGTGGGAGAGCAAGTTGTTGCTCTGTGGCTTAGGCCATCTTTGTTCCCCAGCAGGGAAAGGTGACAATGTTTGGGGCTTTTTAGAGAAAAGGTGCCGGGGGGGGGACGGGACATAATAGAGGTGCATAAAATTATTCATGGTTTGGAGAAAGTGGATAGGGAGACGTTCTTCTGCCTCTCTCACAATATTAGAACCCAGAGTCATCCAATGAACCTGAATGGTGGGAGATTCAAGACAGATGAAAGGAACTGGTTCTTCACA
Organism: Heloderma suspectum; assembly: GCF_057233095.1. NCBI lineage: Eukaryota > Metazoa > Chordata > Lepidosauria > Squamata > Helodermatidae > Heloderma > Heloderma suspectum. Next base: position 28,009,579 of record NC_139461.1, on the reverse strand, counting down.
CAGTGAAACCATGGAGTTCCCTTCCTCAGGTTGTGGTGATGGCCAACAACGCAGATGACTGTAAAGGGGAATTAGACAAATTTGGCTATCAATGACTTCTAGCAGCTTTCCCCAACCTGTTGTCCAAAACGTCTGGAGGGCACCAACTACCAGTCTTCTTGACCTTTGGCCATGTTAGTTGGGGGTGATAGGAGATGAAGTCCAAAACATCTGGAGGGCACCAGGTTGGAGAAGGCTGGCTTCTTTTATATATGACCTATATGCAATTTATATATTGTATTTATTTATAAATTTATTTATTACATTTATTATATGCAGTATACCTTTGGCTATTTGCTACCTCTAGGGTCAGGGTCACCAGGCCTTGGAATACCAGCTGGTGAGGAATAATAATGTGAGTGGGCTATTGCCCCAATTTATTTAATTAATATTTATCTACGAGTATTTACAAACCACTTACATCTACAGGTTTCAAAGTGGAGGACACAAATCATAAAAATATAAAAAGATATATAACCCAACACACAAAATATGTCATATCTACATATCCATAAAATGGCAGCCTGAACTACACAGGGGAGGTTTGCATAAAGAGACGTGCTCAACATGCACAGGGTGGCCACTTGTGAATTTCCAAGGAAGAGGAACGCATCACCAGAAAGAGAAGACACAGATCTGCATAAATTTCACATGTGCTAATTCATATATATATATATATATATATATATGCACATTCAGAAATCATAATCATAATTTAAATAGAAATACACTACTATAGTGGGGAAGACTGTGACCAGGTGACCTGTGTGCCTGCTCAGTCTGCTGTCCAAGTGCTGTTGATGGACAACTTCAAAGCCTAAGCAACGTCCTTACATTAAAAAAAAAAAACCCTTAAACCAGACTTGGACTGGACATCCCTTCAAATACGTCACCTTCAAAATAGAGGACAGTCCCCTGGCAGCCCTTCAAATAGAGTACTGTCCACTGTAAAAGAGGGGACACGGCCACCCTGCATCTGATCTAGCATGGCTCCTGTTCTCCCTTTTTATGGTTCTTTATCTTTAAACTGGACTTGGACTGGACAGAACTTCAAGTAGAGAACACCTTTAAATAGAGGACTGTCCTCTGCAAAGCAGGACACATGGCCACCCTAGATAGCAAATCTGTCACCTTGCAGGAGTGACTGCTATTGGCTGCCACTTGTACTGTCCTTTCATGTGTGTGAACCAAGCAAACAAGTAGGACTAGCAACAAAATGTAGTCTCATCCTCTAACGCGGGGACTCCTGTTCAGGTTCCTGCCAGCCATGTCCTCCCCCAGGATACTAGGGATTCAGGTGAGACAATTCACCCTTCCTCCTCCCCCACACAGCTCGCTGGGTTTCCATTTTTCTTTTCCATCTGACACTCAATGTTTCCTCACTCCTGAAGGCCACTGAGCATGTTCAGACCTCCCTGGATTTGTGTGTGTGTGTGTGTGTGTGTGTGTGTGATCCCTTGGGTTTTAAAAAAAATGTTTTGTGCTTCTGCATCCCTCAGGATTCACCCAAGCATGCTGATATTCACTCCTTGTTTCTCATTGGCCCCTTTTTGGCTCCGATCCTGTTGGTTCTCAACCAGCGTAGTTTACTATTAGAGGAAATTAGGAATTATGATTTTACAAATATGTCTTAAGTCTCCCGTATTCTCTCTCTCATCCAAAGGAAGTCAAACCCAGGTAGCACTGTCCCATCACACAGGGAAATGGGAAGCATGCAACAATACACAAATACTGTGTTCTGTGTCCAGTGGGGCTTGCACAGGAGACCTTCCCACTGGGTTGTGGACAGATTTGAGGCACGACCCTACTACAGCAGAAGGGTTGAGTGGATAGTGAAGATGTTGGCTAAGATACAGTGACTGATGATGTTCTAAAGTATCCAGTGGCTTGCTTGTTAGGAAGCAGATGCTGCTGTGGAAGAAACATCAGAGGGGAAACTTGCTGCATGCAGAGTGGACTAACTTGTGTTATGTAAATTGCTGCTGCTGCTGTTGTTATGATGGGATGGATTGCCACCACAATCAGGCAAAGTTCTACAGTATCAAAGAGGGAAAGATATAGATTATAGATTTAAAACAAACAAACAAACCCAAAGATAGCTATGTTGGACCATAAGGAAACACACACACCCCAATCCATGGTTGGGCAATACCTTTACTAGGACCATAAAAGTACCACAAAAGTGTGCAAGCTTTCAAGTTCTTCAGAACTCTTCATCTGGTTAGGTGGTACAAAAAAGCAGGGGATGTGGGAATAAATACAAAAGTCCAAAAATCCGGCCAGATATTAAACCCAGTCTCAAAATGGAGATGTGAATGAATTAGTCATTGGTAGGCTACTTAGTCTTGCGGGTTGTTGGTGTTCATTATATTTATTATTTATTGTATTTATTATCTTACAGAAACGTATATTTATAAGTTATATCTATAGTATGGTTAAATGATTGCATTATTATATGTATTAATTGAAATAAAAATTAAAAAGAAAAATGAAGAAGAAGAAGAATTAGAAGAAGAAGAAGAATTAGAAGAAGAAGAAGAAATGGAAGAGGCTGCAGGAGTTGGTGGCAGGCAATGACAGAGACTGTTCAGGTCGTCGAGGTGCTAACTGGAAGAGGCCAGATGGCCTGCTCCAATTAATCACGGCTGTGTTTTCTAATATACCACTGAGCTATTAATCAGTTCATCACACCAATTAATCGATTAATGCGCTCTGTCCTAATTAAACTTAACGGCAGTTTTCACGTCCTTAATTTCAATTACACTGCCCTTATGTCTCCTGACTGCTCATAAATTAACAAGTTTGCTCATAGGGCAAATAAATGAAATAGATAAGTGGAGAGCATCTGGATTCATGGCAGCAACTGCCATGGGAGCAACGGATCTGCAGGGGTGATTTACGGATGGAAGGAAGGGGAGGGGTGTCGTTGCCAAGCAAGTGCACCATTAGCCTGCGAGATGTTCTAACTCCAAATGCTTTTGGATTCCCACAAAGCGGCTAGACGCAAAAGAGGACAGGTCTCCTGCCACCTTATTGTTGTGAGACTAAGACTGGGAAAACCTGGTTTCAAGGCTTCCTTGGATAGCTCCTTTAGAGTTCTGACTGGTTCTGATTGAAACCTGGAGCAGATTCACCTCCCCACTGACACTGGAGCCACCAGCCTCTACTATTCAGTCAGCCCTGAAACTCACTGGGTGACCTTGAACTGCTGACTGTCCCTCAGCCTAAAGCACTGAGAAACTTGAACCAGGCGTTCAGGCAACAGAACCCAATCTCAGTTCCCAACCTGGTCTCTGTTATCCTGCAGTGCCGCCCATACTGTGGGTGAAACAGACCAGTGCCCTTTAACAGAGAAGGCCTCTATCAGGATGGAGGTGGAGCTAACCAACCTAAAATAAGCCAAACTCATTCATGATCTAGTGGAGCAGCATACAGGCAAGCTTGTCTGGCATCCAGCCCCAGTATTTCTTAGAGCTCTCCATGCTGCTGCTGTATTTCTGACTCTTATTTGACTGGAGTTCTCTGAATCTGAGGCTTGTGGGCTGAAAGAGAACATGGGTCCAAGTTGTGTTTCTCAGCCTCAGCAACTTGTCCAATGGAGCAACAGTAGGCCTGGCAGCCTACCACCTCACAGGGTTGTTGTGAGATAGCAGGGAGCGAAATTACATGCTGCCCTGTGCACATTTAGAAGAAGTGTGGAATACAAATGTCAACAGTAAATATAACAACATTGTGTGGAAGAGCGAACTACAGCAGCTATTTCTCATCCCTCCACAGAAAGCTATACCTACTGAAATTTCATCTTCCTGGTAGTTATTCAAGGCATCTCCTCCTTTGCATCTGGTCACTGAAACCTGCTTATAGGTGTCATTAATGTGAATGCAAGCCTATAAATTCATGTTCTGTACAGGTAAAATAAAAGCATGTTTTTAAAAATGTCAGAATTAATATAAAATATCTAGCTAAAATCCCATGAAAACATTTTCAAAACAAATGCCAAATCTCGAGTCCTCTGCCAGATTAGTTCTGGTCTTCCAGATGATACCAAGATCTTAAAAATCCTCCTGGAATCTGAAATACCAAGGCATTTTGAAACTTCTCAAAGATGCTCAGGCTTGGATTTCTACAACTCAAGGGGAAGAGGGTTGGATAGATGTGAAGTGATCCGTCCCATGTATCCTTACTCTATTTGTTCATCTACAGTCCTGGTGAGGAAAAGCCAGAGGGGGGAAGTGACTGAAGGAATCTGAACTCCATCACCGATTGGAATCCCAAATGAACAGCCATTAGTATCACATTACCCATTTCTCTGTTAGTGAAACGCATTACATCCTGCTTGTGTTTTTAGAACGGGCTAGATGGAGATCCTAATAGGTTTCTGTCCAGACACTAGCAGCACCTATTGCAACACCCTATTGGTATTTTGGTGTCAGAACAGACACTGGTCCCCGAATTGGACTAGTTATTGGTTGGGATAGACCATGGTTGTCATAGAGGCCCAAGGCCCCTGACCTTGCCATAAATAACATTACTCTAGTACTAGATTCCCAGTTGGGGTGTGTGTGTGTGTAGAAATATTGTTCTCATAGCAAAATAGAATAGATAGATAGATAGACAGACAGACAGAATTGAGACTGTCTGAGGGGAGGAGACAGAAAGGGAACACAAACAGAAAGAGAGGCGAGGAAGAGGAGAGCCATTCCATCAGCCCGGCTTAAAAAACACTCCCCATGAAGGCTCCTTGGGCATTCCTGCCTATTCCCAGTGAGAATTCCCCTTCTCTAAGGCCTTTTTCACCCCAGCAGGAAACACCTTCCCCACATGCAATCATGCTGCCACCAGGACCTTTAAGGCTCAGGTCCAGCCCACACTCATTCCTCTACCTGTGAAGGCACACTTGTTTCTAATATCACCTGTATTGTTTCCTTTCTTACCTTCCCCTTACACAGCCAAGAGCAGAAGGCATAGGATTTGATTAAACAAATAAACTTTATTAATTACAGCAAATAACTTGTTGAACAGTAAATAAGATACTCTTAATGGTTCTATTAATGTATGTTGTCTCATACATTATACACCAGATCACTCTCTTCACTAACACCACAGACCGCCCCCCTCTCTCTCTCTCTGTTCTAAAATCTTGACAGATCAATTCCCTCTCTGATCCCCATCCCAAACCCTGTTTGACTCATGCAAGCACAGCACCCAGCTTTTATAGCACACACACTTCATTCCCCCCTCCACTCACTCAGTCACCACACATGTGAAAATCCACCATTCTTCCTGTCACTTATCCCACTCTCACCCTAGAGATACTCAGCATAAACATAGACTTATAACAGGAATATATTATTATACTTACAAACTCCATATATATATATATATATATATATATATATATATGTATGTATGTATGTATGTGTGTGTGTGTAATTTCTTGCATTTATATCCTGCCTTTTTTCCTCTTGCAAGGAACTCAAGGTGGCTTACATTATCCTCCTCCTCTCCGTTTTATCCTCACAACAACCCTGTGAGGTGGGTTGGGCTGAGAGTCTGTGACTGGCCCAAAGTCACCCAATGAGCTTCCATGGCAGACTGAGGACTAGAACCCGGATCTCCCTGCTCCCACACTGGCTCTCAGTGTATGTGTGTGTGTGTGTGTGTGTGTAATGTCACACTTCTCCTCCCTCAACTGTCACCACCAGCAGCCATTCCCTCACGCTGAACTGACGGAGGTCAAAGGGGGAAGCCGGGCCATTTCACCACCCCCATGGAAGGCTCCTGAAAGACCACCCCCATGAAGCCTTCTCCTCCCTCAACTGTCACCAGAAGCAGCCATTCCAGCAGGCTCTACTGAGGGAGATAAGACGGAGCGCAGCACCAGCCCTGCTAAAATACTTCATTTTTTCTCCTATTCCCTCCCTATTCCTTTTTCCTCATGTGTCGTGCCTTTTAAGATTGTCAGCCTGAGGGCAGGGACTGTCTTGTTTTACTGGTTGCATGTAAGCTCTTCTGGAAGATGTTTTGGCTGAGGAGTGCATGCACCATCGGAGGTGCCTTTGGACACCGTGGTGCTCACAGGCACCGCTTTAGAGACCCCTGGCTTATGCATTTCAGCAGTTGGAGTATCAGGAACGATATGTCCCTGCTTTCTGATCTCCTGGATCCTGCCGTAATCAGTGCAGTGTGATAGCATCCATTGGAAGCTTTGCTAAACCCTCCCTGCCATTGGGGAAATCAATGACAAGTGGCACCAGGAGGCACATAGTGGGGATTGGGGCATGAAACAGCAGGGAACAATGACCTCACCAGGAGCCCAACATTTAGAAACAGGTCTCAACTTTTTGCTGGCACTGGCTCCTGTGCTTTTAACTGCAGCTTGATTTGCAGACATGAGCAAGCGGCTGTGTTTATCTCAGTGTTGCTGTTGGAAAGTCTGGTGTGACTTACAGCAGAGTTGCTTTATGCAGAGAAAGCGTGGCAACACAGCATTTCTTATTAGAGGCAATAAACACAGGCTAGAGCCAGTTTAAAAGAAGTTCAAATCAACTTACTTTTTTAGTGCTGTTATACACATCGTCAGAGAAGGCCATCTAACAATGTAACTACAAGCACCCCATAAGGCTGGGTGAATCAGTGTAAGTGACTGAAGGCATGAGATTTGGATGCTTGCTTCCATCAAGGAGAGGGCCACATGGCACTTGTTGCAGAGGCAAGAGGAGGAGCAGGAAGAGGAAGGGGAGGGAGCAGGAAATAGGAACTGATCAAGCTACAGGACATTATCACCCCCTAGTGTCTGGAAGCATACTGAGTTATTCCTATTACCCAACAGCTGCAATAAACGTCACCTGCTGATTTCTGAACATTAAGCTTCTGTTAAAGCAGGGGTGTCGAACTGCAGGCCCATGGGCCAATTCCAGACCACCTGGGGTCCAAATTGGACCTTCTCTGGGGTTCCTCAGATGGCCATGCCACATTCCCCTAGTCTCATCTCCTTTCTCCTGACCTCCTATCATTTGATGGTTTCCTGGCTTTTGCATGTTTTTTTCTCCCGTTCTAAAAGGCTGAAATGCCCCTCCCAAGGCTTAGTTACTGGCAGTGAGAGCTTTAAACTAATATATGCTGATATTTTGGTCATGCCCCTTTTGTGTTTGGCTCCACCCACCACTGAAATTTGGCCTTGAGGGCTTCTTGGAGCTGAAGAGGGCAAAGAGCTTGAAGAGTTGCATGACGATGAGCAGGGCTTCCACAGCCAAATTGGTATTAATACATACCTTGAAAAGAACTCAGTGAGATGAATAACGGAGCAAAATATAAAGTTGCTGTTTCCAAGCAAAATATAAAGTGCTGGTTCTTACCTTTAAAGCCTTACATGGTCTAGGTCCAAGGTACCTTAGGGAACGCCTTCTCCCCTACGTCCCAGTCCGCCACCTAAGGTCCTCTGAGGCCTATCTGCTGCAGCTGCCTAACGTGAGATCGGCAGCCACACGCAGGAGGCCCTTTTCCTTCGCCGCCCCTCAGTTGCGGAGTGATCTGCCGGTTGAAATGCACCTGCTGGCCTCCTTGAAGGTTTTTAAGCAGGCATTAGAGACTCTATTATTCCAGCAGGCCTTCCCTTTTTAGAACTCTCGTTCCCCCTTGTTGACTGTTATATACTGTTTTTATGCTGCGTTGTTTTTATTGCTGGATTTTTTGTTAAATTGTTATTAGTTCAAAGTTGCTTTTAGTTATATGTTGTTTGTGTATATTGTCTGTGTGCTTTTATGTAAATGGCTTTTTAACTTTGTGGATTGTATTTTAATGTTTTAACTTTTGTAAACCATCCAGAGAGCTTAGAAATGTAAATAATAATGACAATAACAATAATAACAATAATAATACATTTAAAAAATCCAGTGTTGGTTTTATTGTTCCTCTGGAATTTAGAAAACACACACACTTTGCCACTTCTAAATGGAGAAAACTGGCTAATAAAATTCAGATTGATATAAAATGCCACTGGATTCTAGCTGCTATTCAGAAAAGAACTTCACTTTAAATTACTCTGCCCTCTCCTTCTGCCCTCTATCTTTTTAAAAACACCCTAGAAACAATAATGTTTTATGCTTCATAGCTGCAACAATTTGGATCCTTGTACTTTCCTTCAGGGATCAATTATAAAACACATAATCTTTTCTCCCCTTCCATTCTCATAGGCCTTTCCCTGCTTGCTTTTGGGATCTTGAGAGCCTTGTTTGGCGTATGGGTAAAGTAGATTATGAAGCAACGATACAAAGGGCAATTAGGAAAGGGAAATAAAAATGCTCGGTTGCAAGTTGTTTGTACAGATAAGATCTTCTTGCCTTTATGTTTTGATTCAGCTGAACAGATCATTTTAATAATGCAGCCCATGGCACAGCAGGGAAGCTGACAAACAAAAGAAAATGGTTGGAGGACGTAAGGTGCGTTCTGGTGACAAAGCATTTTGAATGCTGTTTTTGTGCACCAAAGTGGATGCTGCAAAGGCACTTTCATACCCTGGCCATCAGGTGGGGAACCTCAAGGCCAGCCAGGGGTTAAATCCAGCCCTCCTGGAGTTCCGATCTAGCACTCAAGTGTTCTCCAGAGGATCATGCCCCCTTCCCCTGGCTCCGCCCCCTTCCCCAACCACCAATCATTTGGTGGCTTCCTGACTTTTGTGCAGTTCCTCCTAGTGGTGTGTTGAAAATTTCTCCCACCTTTTTTTGGACCATTCTCATTCAATTTGATAGAAGAGAAATTGCTTCCGACAAGAAATTCAATGGTGAAGAAATTTCAGAGAAATTCTCAAGGGTTGGGTTTGGGTTTCTTGGGCTTCCCTTACTTCGGTGGTGGCCGAGGAGTGAGCCCAAGTGGCCTGTTTTTCATTGTACAATCCTCTCTCTGGCAGCCTGGAGCCTCCTCAGTTTCCTAAACTTCAATTACATTCAATTTTAAGGCACCATGAGGTAATTCCTCCCATGGGGCTTTTTCACATCAGGCCGTGCAGGCCACCTGGGAGGCTAGCTGTGATTTGTTGTTGTTCAGTCGTTCAGTCGTGTCCGACTCTTCGTGACCCCATGGACCATAGCACGCCAGGCCTTCCTGTCCTGCGCTCTCTCCCGGAGCGTGCTCAAGTCCATATTCATTGCATCGGTGATGCTATCTAGCCATCTCATCCTCTGCCGTCCCCTTCTCCTTTTGCCTTCAGTCTTTCCCAGCATCAGGGTCTTTTCCAGAGAGTTTTCTCTTCGCATCAGGTGGCCAAAATATTTCAGCTTCAGCTTCAGTATCTGTCCTTCCAATGAGCACTAAGCTCAAAAACACCACAAAAATACACTAGGAAACATCCTGAATGAGGCAGAACAAGGGAAGCGTCTTTGATGGGGGGAGAAAAATTCAGGAAATTGGAGGACAGATTTTGGCAGAGCACTAACTCCACCTCATCCCTGGAGCCGGACACAACACTGCCCCCACCTGCATTGCAGTGGATGCAAACTGGGGGCCACCCTGCCAAGACAGCTGATGCTGTTGCAGCACGAAACTCCCCCAAACCCTTACCAAAAAAGAAAGAAGCTGTGCTACAAGCCCTGCCAATGGGGAGCCCCAACTGGGAGGAACAGTTAAGAATGTCTCCTCGCCCTGGAGAATTGCAGTGAAATTGGCTCCCAAATTTCTCTGCCCACAAGTAAGGCGGAGAATTTCAAGAGGCCCCTTGTGCACAGTTCTAGTTTCTTCCCCGTTCTAAAAGGTTGAGATGCCTCTCCGAAGGCCTAGTTAGTTGTAATAAGAGCTTTAAGCTACAATATCCTGAGGTTTTTGGTGGTATTTTTGGCCTCGCCTCTTTTGTCTTTGGCCTCACCATCTTTGCTTTCAACCCTGCCTGCCACTCGAATGTGGCCCCCAAGAATTTCTCTGAAATTAAATGCAGCCCTTGGGCTGAAAGAGGTTCCTCAGCCCTACCCTAGCGGTATTCTAGCTGTAGCTGCAGTTTCTGGCCGGTGCCAGTATACATAGAAGAAAAATGTGGGTTCAAGCTTTCGCATTTTTGATTCAGGCTTTGCTAGGCTGCATTATTGAAATCAACAAGCTTGCAAAGGAAATAGCAAGGGATGAGAAATGCTTATGACTGAGAAATACTCGAGACTAATCATATTTTAAGAAGTAGGAAGTACAAATTGCGGTTCGCAGCTTGGAAGTGTGTGTCAGACAGGAGGACACTTGTTCTGATTTGCAATTTTCTATAATTGTTGCTTGAACCTTTTGTAGCTGCTGACTCCCCAGTATCACTGGCTTATGAATCAGTTAATCAGTTGGTCAAGAAGCCAAAGGGGGCTATGATTCATACATTGATTGCAAAACTATATAATCTGCTGCTTGAGAGTGGAAGGGGAGGAGCGTTGTACTGCAGCCAGACTGTGGTTGCGTGAGTTTCCTCCCCAACACTTGTTGAGTAGTGATTTACTTTGGCCAAATAAGGTCTCTGAACGGGTTGTTCTCTGAAACACAGGTGTGGATTAATCTTTCTACGACAATATAAAGTTCTTGTGTATGGGTGCAAAGCACTAGGGTATATGGGCCATCCCTACGTGCTCACCTTGTCAACATAACGATGGGCATTTCTCTGGTCGTTAAACAGTATGGTTCAAAGAAGGAAGTTTCAAGAAGGGACGTTAACAAAAAAAACATAAGAAGAGTAATACTGCTTCAGACCAGATTTACACCTTGTGTTATACCATTACTATCCCATCATGGTAACGCTATATTCCTCTTGCACATTCATACCTCGTAGGACACACAATGACATTTGTTGTGGTATTTTGGATAATGTGGAATAAAAAGCAGGAAATAATACTTTGATAATGGTATATAGAATGTGTCGTGTGTCCCCACAGTTATCAGTGCACTTCAAAACCACTATAAATTTGTAGTGTAGATCCAGCCCAAAAGTCCATGTAATCTAACATCCTGTTTTCCACAGTCTTTATTTATTAAAAGCATTTTTATCCCACTATAGCCAAGAAGGCTTTCTGAGAGGTTCAAAAATAACAGTAGTAAGTCAGTCCCTGCCCTCAGGTTTATAGCCTAAAGGACATGACACAAAAGGGAAATGGGATGGGGACGGAGGAGGGGGGAAAAAGCAAACAAGCACCTGTTCTTAAAGTTAAATTCTTATCCTGACAAGGGGGGGGGGACATTCACAACTGCAGAATGAGAACTGCTTTGGAGTATTATCTGGATTTTCATGGAGTCAGCTTTGGTCTGTCAGGGACACATGAAGCAAGAAAAGCTGAGTGTACCATACCTTTAAAAATCCTCTCTTCATGGGTCACATAGTGCTTGAAAGTAACATATTTCTGGGTTGGGTGGTGGTGAGGGACTAGAACTGAACGTCATCAACCCAGCAGGTGCTGCTCAACCAATGAGAGAGGCTTGTTTCCTGCCCCTGTCCAAGCTCTCCCCAGCTACCACATTATTATCCCTGACAGCATCTGAAGGCTCCCCATGAGAGCACCCCACCAGTGCAATTTCACCCCATTCCAGACAACAATCAAGGAGCTAGAGCTCCCACCACCTTTCTCCTTTTCCAGGGAATAAATACAGGGATCTAGCTGCTTCACCCATTGACAGTCTGCAGCCTGTGTTGCCCAGTCATAAAACCTCAGTTGCACCCTTCCAGTGATCTAGCTGCTTCACCCGTTCTCAGTCTGCAGCCTCTGTTGCCCAGTCATAAAACCCCAGTTGCGTACTTCCAGGGAGTAAATACAGCGATCCAGCTGCTTCACCCATTCTCAGTCTGCAGCCTCTGTTGCCTGCTTTCCCCCCATTGGGAATCTGTAGCATCTTTTTCCCATTGAGAAAATTGGAGCTGCGTTGTTTCAGGTACTAGTTATCTAGCGAGAGGCAGCAGCCAGGAGCAGGAGCCTGCAGCCCCAGTATTCCGCTGTATCAAGATGGTGATACAGTGGAAACGAAAGAATGAAGGAGAGGGAGGAGAGGAGGCAGCCAGCAGAGGTGGCGGCAGCAGCAGCACTAGCAGAACTCCAGCCAGCCCTTTCCCTCTGTGCAGAGAAGCGGGGAAGTAACACAAGCATCAGAGAAGCAGGGAAGTAACACAAGCATCAGAGAAGCGCATAATCACAGCTCTCAACAGGATGGGCTGGGAAATGGAGGCTAGTTACTCCCACTGGTGAAAAGGAAGTCCAGCGTGATTCTGAAGGCACGGAAGAGCACTCTAGCGCTTGGATGAGTTGGAAAGGCAGGCTAGTTCCTCTAGTTGCATAGGTTACTGAGGTCATGGGCAGGTGAAAGACACACCCTTGGGAATGCTCGTTCATACCAAATTTAAAGCAGAGGGATGGGCACACAGCAGATGAACCACAGGGGAGCCAAATTAAAGAAAAACAATGGAGTAAAAGAACTTTGCAAAAATGTGGCTTCCCCACAGGTAAACTCCAGCGTGGCTGCGGACCGGTCATGACGTCATGTGCCACAAAGGGCCTCCAAACAGTCCCAATCTGCAGCAAATCACCCATGAAGACAGGCCCCGGGCTGGGCTGGAAATAGTTCAGATAGCCTGATGAAATGGCTGCTACTAGGTGACAGCTTGAGAGAACCAAAGCCAGCTGGTCTCCCTGCAGGACCCATAGCCCTGCTTCTCTTCTCTCCAGGAAGATGTCTCCAGGAAGCCAACAAGCATGAAGGCAATAGCCCTTGCCCCCTGTTGCCCTCAGCTGTTGCTTTTCAGGGGTTTACTGCCTCTGAACCTGCAAGCTCCATTTCTCTCTTATGGCCAATTCAGGCTGATAGACGTATCAGCCATATTTTGTCCAACCCTCCCTATAAAATCATTATAGGCAGTGGCAAGTCCTACATCTTGAAGCAGTGAATTCTTTGATGAAATGATGCATTGTGAAAAGAAGTACTTCCTTTTGTCTGCACTGAATCTATTGCCAATCCATTTCTTTGGGTGACTGCAAGTTTTATTGTTATGAGAGATGGGGGGGAGGGGGGAGGAAAAACATATCTGTCCTGGTTTTTTCAGGAGACTAGGAAGCTGCCTCTTACCTAGGGTGGCCATTTATGCATTGCCCCCAAAGAGGAAATGTATCACCAAAGGAGGACACCAATTTGCATAAAATTTGTATTGCTAATGTATTTGGGCACATTCAAATTTAGAAGTAATTATGATAATTTAGCAATTTCACCAAAGTGTGGAAGACTGTGACTAGGTGACCAGTGTGGCTAGTTCATTCTGCTGCCCAGGTGCTGTTGATGGACAACTTCAAGGCCCAGCTCTTCCTTCTCAAGATTCTTTGTCTTTAAATCGGACCTGGACTGGACAGCCCTTCAAACAGAGGATGCCTTCAAAGGAGAGGCCAGCCCTTCAAACAGAGGGTGGTCCTCTGTGAAGGAGGTCACATGGGCACTCCACATTGGCCAGGTTAGTCTATCTGTCCATCTAACTATGTGTTGTTTACCCTGACTGGCAGCAGCTCCCCACATTCCCAGGCAGACAGTTTTCCCTTCATCTGCTACTAGAGCCTTCTAAGAATAGAAGAGTCCCACTGGATCAGACCAAAGGCCTACCTAGTCCAGCATTTTGTTCACCTAATGGGCAACCTGATGCCTATGGGAAGCCCCCACGCAGCACAAACATGTTTCAAAGGAGGAGGGAACTTTACTAGAGCTACAGGTGGGACTTGGCATATCCCCAAGTTCAAGTTTGATTTGCCGGTCTTATGGTTTGGGGAGGGATCACTGGCTGGGAGATGCATTTGGGTCATGATATTTATGGGGCCGCTCAGTCTGCTCTCATCTTCTAGCCTCTGACTTTCTTCTTCAAGGTTGCTGTAAGACAAGAAAAAGTGATTGCAAGGCATGAACTGTAATCATCTATGTTCATGGGAATGCATTTCCCCCCCTTCTTGCAGAATGAATAATGTTTTGTGACATCAGGGCGTTTTTCTTCTGTCAAACGTTTCATAACTCAGACTTCACATTACTATTTCAGAGTCAGCCTTTTCCTCTGACAACATTTTCTCTTATCTGACCCATGGAACAAAGTAACTTTGACATATGGTGGAATCTATCCTGTAATTCCAAGAGTCTCTCTGTGAGAGAGAGATCAGTATCTACCACATTGTTTATCTTTTCAGAGTGTCTTTCATACTGGAGTAATATCTCCAGCCCTCTTCCTTTTATGACACTTAGATCCCTCAAGAAAACTCTTCTGTTCTCAGGCAGATATTAACTTTTGGTTCTAGGAAGGAAGGGCAACCCTGGTCCAGCTATTTGGTACAGCCACAGGGACATTATCCTAGGGCTATACCAAATAGTTGCCTGTTTCAATTTCAGGCACAAAACTATTGGGAGCATCAACAAAAGACAGCTATTGCCTTCATGTCCTGCTTGTGGGCTTCCCAGAGATTTGGCTATGTGATGATGCCTTGAACCCAATTCGGAGTGAGGGCAATGTTTCCTGAGTCAGCATTGCTGTCACTCTGAATGGGCTGACACTTTATCCCTCTTTCACAGTGCTGCAGATTAATGCTTTTGGGCCTACTCTAACAATGACTAAATCTGGATCCAGCCCCCCATGTTCTTCTCTGACTTGGATTGAGGGATGAGGTTTTGAGGAACGTAGGGTGGTGGTGGGCAACTAGATAGAATAAATTGAGTTATCTCCTGATTTATTTGGGAAATAGTTCATTTTGCAAAAGCCAGTCCATTCAAAATTGCCCTTGAACTGTTTTACATCTAAATCAGGGTGACCAGTTAACCCACCAACAGTCCACAAACAGTTAACAGCAGCCAATAAAGAATTTAATGAAATTGTAATTAGAATTAGAAATGCATAACAGCAATGTATTACCTTATCTATATTGTGAACCAAAAAAAAACCCTTTAAAAATAATAATCTGAAAACAAATGTCCTTTTTTCTCTCAAATTTTCAATATGGTGTCATAATCACATTCAAAGCACTCATCCATTCATTTCAACCTCAGTCGTTCCTTTATTCTCCCCTTCTTCTACCTGAAGTGCTACTGATGCAGATGCCATGAGCTCCCTTGCTCCTATTACTTTCCTGCCTGTATAGTATATTCTGTTTCTTATTGCTTCTCTCACCCTTTGCCCAGGAATTTGATTTCACCTTCCAACCTTTCTTTCTTTAGCCTGTTACTTTTGTTCAGTTCCAACTGAGAACTATAAAATAAAAAAAACCTCTAGAATTAATTACTCGGTATTGCCTGCGGGACAAAAATGCCCAGTGAGGCTGGAATGTGAGAACATAAGAACCAACCACCAAGGAACAGCAATAAGACAGGGGAAGCATTGGGTTTCATGAGCATCCTCCATACGTTTAGTTCACATCTCAGGACAAGAATTGCACTGGACTTTCTATATAATTTACACAATATCAGTCCCCATGGGAGTGGTCAGAAAATCGGATTGGCTGCGATTCAAATCAGGCCCCTCCGGAGCTGAGCACTAAGGTGCATCCATTTTACAGGGAATGACCTTTGTTTTGAAGATGTCCACTATTTGAAGAGCGGTCCAGTCCAAGTCTGGTTTAAAGATAAAGAACCCTTAGAAGGGAGAGGCCGTGAAGCATCCCATCAGCAGTGAGCAGACTAAACAGGCAGATCACCGTCTCCCCCACTACAGTAAGATGGACTGTCTTTCTAGTTAAATTATCATAATTGTTTCCAAATTTGCATTTATACATATAAATTAGCATATGTACATTTTATGCAAATCAGTGTTGTCTTTTGTCCTCTTTTGGGGTGATACATTTCCTCTTTTCTGGTGATGCATAAGTGTCTCTTGTGGTGTGCCTACTCAGCACTGCACAGCACTGGAAAAAGGGACAGTATTGTCCTCTTAGGCTCCACCATGCCTGGATCTTCCAAGCAGAACTCCTTCACACAGCCCATAGTTAAACTATGGAAAGTGCTACCACAAGATGTAGTGATGGCCACCAATGTGGATGGCTTTAAAAGATTAGACAAATTCATGGAGGAGGGGTGGGTTAGGGTATTTTTAAATAATGTTTTAATGTATAATTTTACTGTTTTAAATTGTACCATTGTACATCGCCCAGAGTGGCCAGGTGACCGGCCAGATGGGCGATTAAGAAATTAAATAGATAGATAGATAGATGATAGATAGATAGATAGATAGATAGATAGATAATCAATGGTTTCTCATCATGATGCCTATATATAACTTCCTCTATCAAAGGCAGTATGCCTCTGAATATCAGTTGCTGGGGAACATGACTGTGGGCTCCTTCACATGGAGCTTTTATCCTGCTATTGAGATTGCTCACTCACAGAAGTTTGCAGGTCTTTTCATGATGTCGTCAACCTCCATGGTACATCCAGAAGTATTTTCTGGTTATTCCATCTCAAAAAGACCCAGAAATAATGAATTATCTTTTTAACTTGGAATATTACATGATTAAAACAGCCACTAGATGCCGCTGTTTCATTGAGTTCTATGGAACCTTGAAAATTAACAGCTTCCCCTCTCAGCAGTCAAGTGGTTGCTGTCTGGGAGCCTGTGGTCAACACAGAAAGGCTCCAGAACGAGAGGACTGCGGGGGTTTTCTTCAGCGTAAAGGCAGCAGTAACTCATTACCTGTTTGTGGGCTTCCCATGGACATCTGGTTGGCCACTGTGCAAAACAGGATGCTGGACTAGATAGGCCTTTAGCCTGCGGACTCCCATGCTCCTAAGGCTTAGTTACTGGCCCATTTAGACAGAAAAAAGTTGGCTGGGGAATGCTAGGACTTGTAGGACTTTTTTCTGTCTATTCATGTCTAGGAATGTGGCCTTGAGCTGGTATTTTTGGCATTTTGGCCCAACCCACCACTTGAATGTAGCCCCCCAAGAGCTTCTCTGAAATTGAATTTGGTGCTTGGGCTGAAGGAGTTTCAACACACCTGTTCTAAGCAATGCATGGAGACTGGGCAAGGCGAGAAGGTGCGGTTCGCCCTTGCTCCATGCCTACAGTGAATGCTCCTAAGGTTTAGTCACTGGAGGAAGAGCTTTAAGCATGGGTGTCCGCAAAAAGGGGCAAGGGAGTGCAGTCCACACCTGGGTGAGAGATAATCTCCAATTTCCCAGCTTTCATTTTTGTTAAAAAGCATGTCTCCAGCCCTCGTAGAATCTGAGATATGAGGCAAAATGTGCAGCCCCTATTCTGCCCATTGAGAAACTAGCCTGTTCCCGCCCCGCCTTTCAGTATTTTTAGCCAATGAATGCAGTCATAGCAGTGGTTAACACCACTGGGTGTGTTAACCCTTCTGGGTGTGTTAACCCTTTTTGGCATCACCCCCTAATATTAACCACACCCTTCCTGCCTGTAATGGCCATTGGCCCAACAGCCATTACAAGGGTCAAAGGAGTCAGGAAAAGAAGTGAGGATTTCAGCTACAGGTAGAAAAAATGGATCAGAAATCAGGTCTTCACAATGAGAAACAACAGAGGGGTAGACCTGGGGAGCCATCATAAAAGGCTTTTATCGTGCACTCGTGGTGAGTCACTCACGGAAGTTTGTGGGTCCTTTTCACGAAAAATTCATCCTCCGGTGCCTCTCCCGAGGTTTTTTAGGTTTATTCCCTAATGGTTTAATTTACCAATAATGTAGTAATAAATTATACTGCCATTATAGAGGATGTGTAATTCCGGGAATGCACAATATTGCCGTAATGTCGCAGCACAATCTAGCAGCTGTATAAATGGAACATCAGGAACTTCTGCACGAGGGAAACAGCCAAAAAAAACCCAAAAGGCGGAAGGACACGTATTGTGCTGATTGTGTTGCCAGAAAGATTCCGGAAGAAGAAAGCCTGGTAGGGGTGCAGGATTTCTGCCTTGTGTGATGACAACCCTGGTATACACATTTCTTGGAGACCAGGTCTACCTGTCTTAGTAGACATGGTGCCCAGGCTTTGTCACTGCTCAGTCACCAGATCTACCAGAAATGGTGGACCTGTTCTCTGATGCTATCAGATTTTTGTTTTTTGAACTGCAACCATACACAAAATGTGCAGTTCTAGGAAAAATATGCAATTCAGAAAGAATGTTGTTGCAGTTCAAAATTCAAGCCATGAAAAGTTGTATTGTTACCTAACTTAAAAAATGGCTGATAACAATGTGAAAAGTAACTGTGTAGTCCAGGCATCTCTAGAACCCTAAACCCTGATCAAGCATGCCAATTTCTCCTCCCACAGCTAAAGACATTCCCCCCAGACTCAACTGCTACTCACTAGACTTTCCCAACTTGGTGCCCTCCAGATGTTCTGGACTTCAACTCCCATCAGCCCCTGTCAGCATGACCAATAGTCAGCATTGCTGGGAGTTGTAGTCCAAAACATCTGCAGGGCATCAGGTCAGGGAGGACTGCTCTAGAGAGCATTCACCAATGTCTCCAAGATGAAGGAAATCATTCCAGGAAAGTGAAGTTGACAATGTTCTGATAAGGGCCGTGATGCCATAAAATATACAATTTGTTGTTCAGTCATTAAGTCATGTCTGACTTTTCGTGACCCCATGGACCATAGCACACCAGGCCTTCCTGCCCGCCGCTCTCTCCCGGAGTGTGTTCAAGTTCATAAAATACACAATACAATATTCCTAAAACAGCTGTACTGTGTTTTGCACAGCTGTACTGCATTTGGGGTTCTTCCCTCTCTTGTTCCGGGGTGTGTGTGTGTGTGTATGTGTTTATCCCTCATTCCGAATAAAGTGTTGTTGGAGTGTATAATGCTTCTTGAATATAACGCTCTTCTACATTAGCGCTGTTCAACTCCCAGGATCTTCTACTATTCTGTGTAGGCTTCCAAATGTCATGGAATGTGACAGTAAGCAGCAAAGTGTGCACAGAAGAAAAGTGTGCAGGTGTGTTGTAGCTGTGTGCTGTGTACGCAAATTTCAACTGCAAATTGCTATGTGCTGCAGCTTTGCCCCACTCCCCTAGAAAAATTCGTGCAGATGCTCATAAAAAGGTAAAGGTGTCCCCAACCAGTCGTGTCCGACTCTAGGGTGCGGTGCTCATCCCCGTTTCTAAGCCGAAGAGCCAGCGCTGTCCAAAGACGCTTCCGTGGTCATGTGGCCGGCATGACTGAACACCGAGGTGCACGGAACACTGTTACCTTTCCCGCCAAGGCGGTACCTATTTATCTACTTGCAATTTCTTGCTTTCGAACTGCTAGGTTGGCAGAAGCTGGGATTGAAGACGGGAGCTCACTCCGTCACGCAGCACTCGGGTCTCGAACTGCTGACCTGCCGACCTTCCAGTCTGCAGTTCAGTGTCTTAACCACTAAGCCACCGCGGTCCAGATGCTCATAGCTTTAAGCTAAAACACACTGGCATTTGGGAGCCACCACTGCCACTTGAATGTGGCCCCCAAGAGCTTCTTCTGAAATTGAATTGGGCCCTCGAGCTGAAAGGATTTCAGTGAACCTATCCTGAGCAGCGCATAGAGGTTGGGCAAGGAGAGATGGTGTGGTTTACCCTTGCTCCATATGTACAGTTAATGTCTCCACAGGACTAAAATCAGTCCCAGTTTCCTTGTTGTGGTGAGGGTCTTTTGTTTAGATTTTGTTTTTCCTTGTCTGAGCACCAGGTGGTGCTAGCATCTTACCGTTTTTTCAGCACCACTACCCCGTGGCTTCACTTCTTCAAGAGACGTGCAGAATAATGCCTCTGTCCATTGGCCAGTGGGATGCTATGCAAATATCTGGAAAATTATGTATTGATCCTTCCCTAACGCTGAGGATTATAGTAACATCCCACAAGGAAGCTCAAGTTAATTGGTTTAGAAACATGCAAATTGCAATACTGCATTAGGCGATGTGTCTCACTGTCAAACACACCAGAGAAATTATAGAGTAGCTCCATAATGGATGGTTTTAAGGCACAGATGAAGAAATGAAGCCAGTGACTTTATATTGTGGTATTCAAATGTCCCCATCAAGATACCTGGGAAACTGCAAAAAGATCTAAGCTTTCCAACTCGCTTTTGAGGACTTCACTGATTTTATGGTGTTTTCTGCTGTCATTTCTCGTAAATGTTATGCTGTTTTGATTTTCTATATTCTGGTTCTGATATTGGTTTTATTGTTTATTTGTAAGCTGCCTAAAGGTGGTGGTGCAGCTGGGAAAAGACATTCACAATTAGTTTAAAAAATGCTTTAGGCTGCAATCCCATACATACTTACCTTACCTGGGAATTAGTTCTATTGAACTCAATGGGTCTTACTTCCATGTAGACAGGCAAAGGATTGCACTGTTAATTGCCAGTCAACTTTAAAAAGGAAGTGGGTGGGAAGAATGAGAATAAAAGAATACACTGCCTGTTTATGTGGCTGGCTATATTTAAAACTAACAGAGGGAGGTGGGTGGAGATGTAAAGGGACTGAGGGAATGGGAAAAAAACAAACACACATTTGGAGTGGAAAATATCAAATGTAGAATTTATCTCTTTAAGTAGAATCATAGAATAGTAGGGTTGGAAGGGGCCTACAAGGCCATCGAGTCCAACCCCCTGCTCAATGCAGGAATCCAAGTCAGAGCATCGCTGACAGATGGCTGTCCAGCCTCGTCTCCAGTGTGGGAGAGCCCGCCACCTCCCCAGGTAATTGGTTCCATTGTCGTATTGCTCTAACAGTTAGGACGTTTCTCCTGATGTTCAGCTGGAATCCAGCTTCCTATCACTTGAGCCCATTATTCCGTGTCCTGCACTCTGGGATGATCAAGAAGAGATGCTGGCCTTCCTCTCTGTGACAACCTTTCCAGTACTTGAAGAGCACTATCCTATCTCCCCTCAGTCTTCTCTTCTCAAGGCTAAACATGCCCAGTTCTTTCAGTCTCTCTTCATAGGGCTTTGTTTCCAGTCCCCTGATCATCTTTGTTGCCCTCCTCTGAACCCTCTCCAGTTTGTCTGCATCCTTCTTAAAGTGTGGTGCCCAGAACTGGACACAGTACTCCAGGTGAGGCCTAACCAGTGCTGAGTAGAGGGGAACTAGTACTTCCCGGGATTTGGAAGCTATGTTTCTATTAATGCAGCCCAAAATGGCATTTGCCTTTTTTGCAACCACATCACATTGTTGGCTCATATTCAGCTTGTGATTGACAACAATTCCAAGATCCTTCTTGCTTGTAGTGTGGTTGAGCCATGTATCCCCCATCTTGTAAGTGTGCATTTGGTTTCTTTTTCCTAGGTGTAGAACTTGGCATTTATCCCTATTAAATGTCATTCTGTTGTTTTCTGCCCAGCGCTCCAGTCTATCCAGGTCACTTTGAATTTTGTTTCTGTCTGCCAAAGTATTAGCTATCCCGCCCAATTTTGTATCATCTGCAAATTTGATCAGCATTCCCTGCACCTCCTCCTCCAAGTCATTAATACCAGTGTTGAAGAGCACTGGGCCTAGGACTGAGCCCTGCGGTACCCCACTCGTTACCTCTCTCCAGTTTGAGAAGGTCCCATTGATAAGCACTCTTTGAGTCCAATTCTGTAGCCAACTGTGGATCCACCGGATCGTTGTTTCATCTAGCCCACTTTGAGCTAGTTTGCTCATCAGGATATCATGGGGACTTTGTCGAAAGCTTTGCTGAAGTCGAGGTATATGATGTCTACAGTATTCCCACGGTCCACAAGGGAGGTGACTTGATCAAAAAATGAGATCAGATTCGTCTGGCAGGACTTGCTTTTGACAAATCTATGTTGTTGAGTAATCACTGCATTGTTTTCAAGGTGCTTTCAGATGGATCACTTGCTTCCAGATGGATTGCTTAGAAATGCACAATTATTTGAAAAGAGGTCATAGGAATTGCTGTGATAATTTCATCATAAAACCACTTGGCTCATTTGGGAATTGAAACTTTCCCATCCATGCAGCAGAATGAGGTGATATAATCCTGGGGCAACAGCGTGGATTGTACCACTTTAGGCTGCAGGTGATGAACGGTGTTTTTTATATTGAGCTGGATCCAAACTCAGTCATGCTTAAAGCAGGCCCATGGAAATCAGTGGGACTTAAGATCCCATTGATTTTAGTGGGTCTACTCTGACTAAAGCTGGATCTCAACCCACTGTTATGCGTTTCCTATCAGATTTCTGTGAGGAAGGCTCTCGGAGTAGGTTTATGTATTTATTGTTTTATTTAAAATACTTCTTGGATGCCTTTCAGGGCGGAAGCCCTCCCAAGGCGGCTTATGGCAATAAAATACATAAAAAGTTAAAATATTAAAAGCAATAAAAACATAAACACAATAAAATAGCAATAAAAACAATAAAAGTGAACAATAAAACCAGCAGCAACAACAGTGGTAATAACAGCAACAACAGCAGTCATAGCAAGAGAAGGCCAAGGTAAAATAATGTGATTTTCAAGGCCAGAATGGATTCACTGCCCCACCGAAGTCAGAGCCACCAGCCGCCACTGCTGTGAGCCTCTCAGGATGCTGGCTTTCTCCCTGGGGATCTGGTTTAGGAGCAGTGGATGTTGACTATCTGTTGGAGTGTTTAGACTGTGTGCCTCAACCTTTGCTCAACTTCCATATTTGTTTAAACATGCAAATATTAGAAAATGCCAATAAGCCTCCAGTGGCCTCCCATTCAAAGGAAAATGAACCCAGGTTATCCATGTGTGTTTAGCAGCTATGCTGTCTTTTCATTTTTGCTCTAGAGTTACCAGAAGGAGCCCAATCCAGATCTTATTTTATTTTTATTTAAGATATTTTTAGGCCACCTTTAAGGGTGGGACCCTCTCAACCTTCAAAGCCCCCTCCCCTTATGTGACAGCCTGATGTGGATCAGTGGCCCTCCTCTCGAGTAAAAATGGGGTCTGGGGAGACATAGCTGCTACACACACATTTAAAGTAATGCCTGTTTTGGCCCAAGGTCTCACACTACGAGTGGCAGAAGTGGGTTGGCTGGGCGGGGAAGATGGAACACATTTTTTAATATCTGCTGGGGATAGGACTGTGGTGGGGAGAGGAGAGAAAATGATTTGCACCTAGGCTCCAAGCTTTGTGTTCATTGGAATGCGGCTGTATTCGTGAAGATGAACGGCCTTTTGCCTCTGCTATGAAGAATAAATCAAGCAGCAGAATGCCTCCAGTATCTGTCAATCCCCTTCTGGGTGGATTAACCAGAGAGAGACATAATCTTGGCACCCATCTGGACTGCATTTGGGTTGTCTCAGAAATGCTAGATGCAAAAAGCAACGGAAAGCAAGCAGGGAGACAAGTAAGTAGCTGGGTGCAATGGAGCATCGGCTTACCAAGACTGAGATGTCCCCACTGGACTATGTGTAGTAGTCCATCTCAGAAGTGTACGCCATACAGGAAAAGGCAAGAGTTTTTGACAAGAATCAATGTGAGCAGCCCGGGAGGTTTTGACAAAGCAGCTTTGTAACTCCTCCAGCCTGATGCAGTTGGAGCCTTTCTACATGAGGTTTTTATTGTGCGCTCATGATTGCTCACTCAGGGTAGTTTGCAGGTCCTTTACATGGCAGCGTTATCCTCCAGGGCCTCTCCCATGCTTTGCAACCATTATTGTGTGTGTGTGTGGGGGGGGGTGTTAGGATCGAGGAAAGTGCAGTATTTTTCTGAATGGTGTTAGATTTATAGCACATAATTGCACAATTCCGCAATATCACAGTGCCATCTAGTGGCTGTATAATGAAACATATAGAAAGGCAGAGAAAGAAACCCCCTGGAAAAAAGCACGTGTAAAGCAGCCAATCTTAATCCCACAAAGAATCCAGAAGCAGAAGCCCTGGTAAAGGTTTGGAATAAAAGCCTCATGTAGAAATGCCCTGATTGAGCTGCAATCCTATGTTCATTTACTTGGGAATAAATCCCACTGAACTCAGTGGGACTTCCTTACAGTGTTGATTCCAGGTTTGGGGGTGGGGGGGAGACACCCATTGGGCAAGATGCCCTCAGTGGCGGCTCCCTTCCTCCTCACCACTGTTGCCGCTGCCCATTTGCTCATCCTTTTCTTCTGGGTCCAACCCACAACACCACGCAGAGGGAGCGGTTGAGATGAGTGAAGGACATGGTGCTTCTCCTCAGGGCCTGTGTCAAGGGGCAGTATGGTTGGGCACCTGCTGAGAGTCCACATCCCAGCAGGGGCCCACTGACAAGAGCGCCCTGGAGTCGCTCCTCCTCTTCACCATGGCAACCTGCTGGCTCCCCTGCCTCTCGCTCTGGCCCGGACAATGGTGCTTCTGAAGAGGAGCAGTAGATGCCATGGCCTACATGCTCATGGGCAAGCAGTAGCAATGATGAGAAAGAGGATGAGAAGGCAGCAGCTGGGGAGGAGGCACACTTACTGTGGGAAGGGGCCCATTGGGGTGTCTGATGTTATATTATGGTATGTTATACTTTATTTCTATGCCGTCATTTCTATTTCAGCCAAAAGGCCCCCAAAGTGGCTCACAAAAATATACAAATACAAATATTCAAAAATACACTAAATACAAGTTTAAAGCAGAAATACCACAATGGCTGTTTAAAACTGAAACAACTAAAAACCCTGCAGCCCAAACACACCTCCTGTCAGGAGCGCCCTGGCGGCCTCTTTCAGTAGACTCCAATAGCCAACTCAAGACACAGACGAAAGGATTCTTTTCAAGGCTTTAATCCTTTTACAACTTAATGACTCTTTCAGATGCTATCACCAGTGACTAAGCAAGGAACAGCAGAGTGGCCTATGCTTCGGGTTAGGGAGATGGTCCCCATTTGAAGGAGAATCACTTGAAGACCTTGAACTTACGGGCTAGGGAGAGATCCTCCCTCTTTCCCTTGGGTCCACGGGAGGCGGCCGTTGCTTGCGCACCAAGCGGGCGCTACGCCTCCTTTCTGCACCCTCCATCACTCGTCGCTCCCTGCGTCTGCGTCTAGCATCTAGCAAGCCCCCCTCCCGCACTTGCTCACTGCCAGGGTCACTACCTATCTCAGGAATGCCAGCAGGAGGAATCTCTGCCAGCTGCTGTGCCTGTGAGGGATGAGCTGGCTCCTCTCCCATGGATTGCTGATCCTCCTCAGAATCAGAACTGCTCTGGGGTTCTATCAGCTCAGTTTCCACCCTGACATCATCCCCGCTCCCATGAGGCCCCCCTCATGCTCTTCCCCTGGGGCCCCGGGTTTGTGGGGGTACAGCTGGTGGAAACGCCTCAGCAGCAACGGAGCATGCACATTTTCCGTGGGTTCCCAGGTTCGCTTATCTGACCCATAGTCCACTAGATATTGCAGGCAGCCGCGAGAAAGGCGGGAGTCCAGAATCTCCGCAACCTCAAACTCCTCCTCCCCCTCCACCAGCACTGGTGGCGGGGGGGAACCGACCGAGCGATGAGGGTCGCCAGGAACCAGGGGGGACAGCAAGGACCGATGAAAAACAGGATGGATCTTCACGGAGGGGGGGAGAGCCAGGCGAAAAGCAACAGGGTTAATCTGGGCCATAATCTGGAAAGGCCCTGTGCGGCGAGGCGTGAGCTTTCTTGAGGGCGAGTGAAAGGGGAGCTATTGGGTGGACAACCAAACCCAGTTGCAGAGACGGATCCAGCTGGTGCCGCCGGTCCGCAGAGGCCTTGTAGGCTGTCTTGGCTTGCTCGAGGGAGTCCCGTAAGAGGTGGTGTACCGCTCGCAACTCCTCTAAAAAGTCATGGGCTGCTGGCACCGAAGAGGGAGCTAAGGTGGATGGGAAAGCAGGCAGGCATTGTTATAAGCAAATTCTGCGAGAGGCAGCAAGGAAAACCAGTCATCTTGCTGGTAATTGACATAACAGCACAAATATTACTCCAGAGTGGCATTGGTGCGCTCGGTCTGACCATCTGTCTGGGGACGGTGGGTGGAGGAAAGATGGAGCATCACATGGAGAAGCCCAAGTAGCTCCCTCCAGAAATGGGCAGTGAATTGGGCCCCCCTATCTGAAATGAGACCCTCAGGCCATCTGTGAAGCCGGAAAACATGCGCCAAAAACAGCTCCGCCGTCTCCCTGGCTGTGGGCAACCCAGAGCAGGGGATGAAATGGGCCATCTTAGAAAACAAATCCACCACCACCAGAATGGTGGTCTTACCGTGTGAGGGAGGCAAGTCAGCGATGAAGTCAAGGGAGAGCAGTTTCCAAGGTCCTGTGGGGATAGGCAGGGGGTGAATCAAGCCTGTGGGCTTGCCTGAGGGGGCCTTTGCCCACTGGCAGGTTGGGCAGGAGGTGACATAGGTCTTGACGTCCCGACACACACGAGGCCACCAAAAATCCCACGTCACTCCATGCAGGGTCTTGGCGAAGCCAAAATGCCCAGCGGTGGGGGAGTCGTGGCACTGATGGAGGACCTTCTCGCAGAGGGGTCTATAAGGCACATAGACCTGACTGGAATGGTAAAGTAGGCCACCTCACAAAGAGAAGGGGGTAGAGTGGGGGGGGCAGAGGCTAGCCCCAATTCCTCCATTTTTGTGCAAACAAAAGCATCCTGAGCCTGTGCAGAGTGAAGGAGCTCCTCCCAAGAGTGAGGTATCGCAGCTGCTGCCAAGCTCTCGGGGGTGGGGAAGAATCAGGGGGGATTTCCCTCACCCCCTGGCTGGAGGTCCGGCTTACGAGAAAGAGCATCTGCTTGTAGGTTGTCAGAGGCCTTCACATGGCAAATCTTAAGGTGGAACTGGGGGGCGGGGGAAGCGACCACCTTATCTGCCTGTGGTTTAAGGCACAGGCTGTCTGAAGATGTTCCAGATTGCAATGGTCAGTTCTAACTTCAACTGGGTGCTGTGCCCCCTCCAGCAGATGACGCCAGGTCTCCAAAGCAGACATGATGGCCAACAGTTCCTTCTCCCAGATGGTATAATTCCTCTCAGACATGTTCAGCTTCCTGGAGTGGTAGGTGCAGGGTTGCAACCCGCCACCCGCCCGATCTGGCTGAAAAAACACCGCCCCCACTGCAAAGTCAGAGGCATCAGTTTGCACCACAAAAGGCTTCCTCGGGTCGGGACGTAACAGGATTGGCTCAGAACTAAAAAGCTTCTTAAGTTCCTCAAAAGCCTGTTGGGCAGATGCCGACCAATGAAAAGGAGATTTCTTGCCCTTAAGGAGGTCTGTGAGAGGAGATGTCAGCCGAGCAAAGCTGTGCAGGAACTTTCTGTAAAAATTAGCAAACCCCAGAAAACGTTGCAGGTCCTTCTTGATGGATGGACCCTGCCAGGAGAGGACAGCCTGGACCTTTGCAGGATCCATCCTGATACCGTCAGCTGAGATAATGTAGCCGAGATAGTCCAAAGAGGTTAGGTCAAATGCACATTTCTCCAGCTTGGCATAAAGATGGTGCTCGCGGAGGCGCTGGAGAACGGCGGAGACATGGTGCTGATGGGCGTGGGGGTCCTCAGAAAATATAAGTAAATCATCAAGATACACAATGAGGAAAGTGTCCAAATAGTCCTGGAAGATGGCATTCATAAAACACGAAAATGTGGGGGGGGGGTGTCGCAGGCGAGCCCAAACGGCATCACTAGGCATTCATATGCTCTCTACCGGGTGCCGAAACAGGTCTTCCACTCATCCCCTTCCTGGATGCAAATCAGATTGTAGGTGCCACGCAGGTCCAACTTTGTGAAAATCTTGGCTCGCCCCAGGCGCTCC
This sequence comes from Heloderma suspectum, assembly GCF_057233095.1. Classification (NCBI taxonomy): domain Eukaryota; kingdom Metazoa; phylum Chordata; class Lepidosauria; order Squamata; family Helodermatidae; genus Heloderma; species Heloderma suspectum. The sequence continues at coordinate 27,981,893 of NC_139461.1, read as the reverse complement.
AGCATCTCAGGGATCAGGGGGAGAGGGTACTTGTCAGGGATCAAGACCGAATTGAGGGCTCTATAGTCGTGCACCGGGCGGAGTTCTCCAGATTTTTTGGTCACAAAGATGGTAGGGGCGCGGGCAGGGGAGGAGGAAGGGCGAATGAAGCCATGTTTGAGGTTTGTGTCCAAAAACTCTCACAGAGCTCAAAGTTCCAGCTCCGACATTGAATACAGTCGTCCAGCGGGGATGGTTGCCCTGGAATGAGGTTAATGGCACAGTCAAATGGGCGATGGGGAGGGGCAGCTGGTCGGCCTCCTTCTTGTCGAAAACATCCCGAAAAGCTGCATACTTCTCTGGGAGGATCATGGTAGATGAAGAACTGCCAGAAGCAGACAAGGAGGGGGAGGAAAGGGTTAAGGCCTGGCCTGGGCTGGGACTGGCACCTCGATTGGGAGGCAATGCTCCTAGCAGTAGGGAGATGCAAACTCCACTTGCTGAAGCTCCCAAGAAATCTGAGGGTTATGCTTAGAGAGCCAGGAAACACCCAGCACGATTGGGTATTGGGGAACCTTGGCCAAGTGAAACTGAATCTGCTCAACGTGGGACTGGGCACGCAGAGTGAGCGGAGCTGTAATCCGGGTCACCGTGCCCAAAGAGAGAGGACACCCTTCGATGGTCTCCACTGCCAAGTGGGCAGAAAGAGGCAGGGTAGGAATCTTATGGAAGAGGGTGAAGGTTTCATCCATAAAGCCAGGGCCTCCACCCCACCCTACCCCACCCCACTGGGAGGAGCAGAGGTGAACATGCAATAGCAGATGGGAGGGTGGGGGGTTGCAGAAGGCACCCACCAGGTGTGGAACCGATCCCCACACTGGAGACCCCCAACAGGCTTGGGGGGCAGCCTAGTCAGGCCTGGGGGCGAGGAGGAGGAGGAAGGAGAGGAGAGGAGGGGAGGGGGAGGCAGAGGAGCTGCGGGTCTAGCGCGGCAGGTTTTGGCGAAATGTCCCAGTTTTCCACACCGAAAGCATTGGTGCTCAGCGAGCTGCCACTCTAGTTCCTCCGGTGGCAGTGGGGCTCGGGTAGCTCCCAGCTGCATCAGGGTCTCCTCCACCCCCACCACAGGGGCAGGGGGTGGGGGAGGGGGCAGGAAACAGGGAGGAATGGGAGGAGGGAAATCTCGGCCCCCGGCGCCCCGCCGGGTCTGTCGGTGTCCTTCCAGTCGACTATCTATCTGGAGGCAGGTCTGGATGAGGTCCTCCAAAGTAGGCAAGCTAGGCATGCACACCAACTCATCCAAGATCTCGTCGTTCAAACTGTCCAAAAACTGAGCCACCAGCGTGGCATCATTCCACTGTAAATCCTACATCAGCAACCAAAAAGTTGTTGCATAGCTGGAAACTGAGCCCTTGCTCTGCCTGAGGTGGCGAATCTTCCGAGAAGCTGCCTGCATGTGCAGGGGGTCATTGAAAAATCTGGCCATCGCTGTCATGAAACCTTGATAGTCCTCGAGCAGGGGGTCATTAGCGAGAAGGAGTCCCGAAGCCCATAGCTGCCACGCCTGAAAGTAGGTTAATGATGAAGCCCACACGAACCTGTTCCATCAGGAAATCCTCAGGTCGAAGGCGCATGTACAGCTCCGATTGGGCCCGGAAAATCTGAAAAAGTCCTTTCTCACCAGAAACTTCTCTGGCAGAGCCACTGGGCACTTTCTCACTTTCTATCTCAGGAATGCCAGCAGGAGGAATCTCTGCCAGCTGCTGTGTCTGTGAGGGTTGAGCTGGCTCCTCTCCCACGGATTGCTGATCCTCCTCAGAATCAGAACTGCTCTGGGGTTCTATCGGCTCAGTTTCCACCCTGACACCTCCTACATATCCAAAAGCAAAAACAGCAGAAATGCCGGAGTAGAGCTGGAATGATCCAGGACTCCTTATAAGTTTCCCAGGCAGGGGGATGGGCAGAGCAGACGAGGGGGAAAATGCCTTGGTTAGAGCAGCGCCTCCCCCGGAAGCAGAGCCCCCCAAGCTGCACCTCCAGCCTTGCTTTTAAAGTCGGGGGGGGAGGTGGAACAGCCCTCCCTCGATGGAAGAGCGCCTCCCCTGGAAGCGAGTGCCTTGCCCAAGGGCCCTCAAAAACCTGGAGTCAACACAGCCTCTCTTTCTCTTTCTTGTCATATTGGAAGAGGGCTGACAAAGCAGCAACAATAGGCACAGAGCGCAAATCTTATGCATGTGTATACTCAGAATTCACCTGCACTGTCGTCAATGGAGCTTACTCACAGGCAACTGTGCGTAGGATTGCAACCTTAGGTGCTCATAACTTAGTATGACGCTGCAGGCTAACTTTATTTCACATAGCTGAAAATATTCCTTCTCCAGTCTCCCCCCAGTATTTATGAAACCAAATGTATTTTACTAAACATTAGATTGCCTCCCAAATCAGAAACTTTATAATATGAGAGTGGAAAGTCAATGACAAAACTATTTAACTTTTTTTTTTAAGGAGTTTACAGTGGTTATTAGTGGGGGAAAGGTAAGCTAAAGATGCGGGAAATTAATAGAACTGCAACAATTAATCAATTAAGCTGCAATCTTATACACATTTACCTTGGAGTAAATGTGTATACATTATACACATTAGCCCATGGAACTAAACAGGATGTAATTCTGAGTAGACATGTATAGGATTGTTCCGCTAATTGGTGTTAGATTAATTGATTAATAGTGCAATCCTATGAACTCAAGTCCTTTTGAGTTCAATGATGCTTACTCCCAAGTAAGTGGGTACAGGATTAGAGCCTACAACACACATCACTGACTAAAATGATGCCCCCAGGTTGCCCCAGATAGCTGATTTTATACATTTAATACAAGTGCTTATAAAATTGCAGGTTGAAAATACTGTCTTCAGAAAGGCATCCCTGGAGAGCCAGTGTGGTGTAGTGGTTAGAGTGTTGGACTGGGACATGGGAGATCTGGGTTCTCGTCCCTACTCGGCCATGAAGCTCACTGGGGTGATTTTGGGCCAGTCGTGGACTCCCAGCCTAACCTACCTCACAGGGTTGTTGTAAGGATAAAATGGAGAGGAGGAGGATCATGTAAGCCACCTTGGTTTTCTTGCAAGAGGAAAAAAGACGGGATATAAATGCAATGGTAAATAAATAAATACATCCCCCATTTTCTCACACATAGTACAGAATGCCTCTTCTAAGATGATGCCTCTTGCTAAGACACACATGTGGGCCATCTAAAAACAAAGGAATCATGCTTCTTTCTTCAGAAATACTGTTGTTGTTTTTAATTCATATGTACATTTAATTGAAAGATCAGCCGTTCCCAACCTGGCACCCTCCAGAAATGTTGGACTACAGCTCCCAGCATTCCTGATTATTGGCCATGCTGGCTGGGGATTATGGAAGTAGGAGTCCAGTACATCTGGCGAGTGCCAGATTTGGAAGGCTGGATTAATTGATTCATCAGTGAAAACACATATGATTAATTGATTCGAATTCTTTAACTGGTTGTAGCTCTAGCAGTGAATGAAAAGCAGAGGTGTTGGGGGGGTGTTTTTTCCTTTTCAAATGCTCAAAACTCATGGGGGGTGGTATCTTACAATCAGAGAAAGCAAGTACTACCGACACCACATTCAAAAAAAAAATGCAATAGGAATACACCCGAGAAGTCACACTTGTAATCTAGTTGAAGGGATCAAAGGAAGGAATACTTTAAGTTCCTAGCCTTCAAAAGCATCCTTTGTTAGCATTCTTTGCGTGGGGAGACAGGGAGAGAGATGGCATTCAAGGGGGATGCATCCTTCATCTAAAGCCTGTGAAAGCACTGTGGAATGTCTCCCTCCAGCCATGAATGTCTAAATGCCCTGAAAAAGACCCAGTTGGTAGATAAGGTTGAAGTTTGGACAATGAGAAGCAAAATAGCAGGTTGTCACAAGCCACCATTTTCCAGGCTGAAAAGAATGCCTGAATTCTGCAGAGATCTCGCGGGCCTGAGAGCTTATCTTGGGGGGTGGGGTGGGGTGTCAATGTGTCATCTGAGAGAGACGTAGATCGTCTGTTCACCTTGTTGGATAAGAAGAGAATGTGTGCTTCAAAGCCAACAATAGAGTTATGTAAATATGCTCACAATTGCATCTGGCTCTTGGTAGCCCTACCAAACTGTAATCAAGGGACAGCAGTCAATCAATCAATCAATCAATCAATTCTGCCTTTATTCAAAAGAGAAAAAAAGGAGAGAAATGGTCTCAAGTAATATGGAACAGATACTCCACACACTTATGTTACGTGTCTCTTTAGACTGACTATGTAATATTTATTTATGACTTTTATAATAACCCACCTTTCTTCCATCATGGAACTCAGCATGGCATTCATGCTGTTCCTAGAACAGTCTCCCAACCTTCAGGACACTTACTACTGATTCCAATCCTACCTTCTCTCCAAGGAGGTCAGACATTGTTCTTCTCTCCACCAGCCATTTTATCTTCACAGCAACCCTCTGGGGCTGAGAGACTGTGACTGGCCCAAGGTCACACAGTGAGCTTCATGGCTGAGGGTGTCTCTATATTAACGGGAAATCCCGCAGCCCTACTGGAGCATTTGCTTCCGTTTCTGCGGCGCGATTAGGACCGGCTCCTTTAGACGGCAAATGTGATGTGGAATTGAAAACACCCTTTCTCAGCAGCCTTGCCCGGGCTTTCTATATTTTTCAGTGAAACAGCGCCATCTAGTGGAGAAATTATCACAGTGTGCCAACACTACACACTGTGGAAATGGTGGGGGGGAGGGGTTATATTCCAGCTTATCTTCAATCTTTTTAAAAACGGGATAACTGGGAAAAACTGTGGGAGATGCCCTGGAGGTTGACGATGTCATGTAAAGGACCCACAAACTTCAGTGAGTGGCCAATCATGAGCGCACAATAAATGCCTCGTGTTGAAATGGCCTAAGTGAGGATTTGAACCCGGCTTTCCTCAGTGTTCAAGTCCAGCACTCAAATGTGGGTGATATCCAAAATTGCAGAAATGGACTTTGGCTTGTGCCACAGAAGTTTCCGTTCCCCCCTTCCCCTGCAGCTCCCCCCCCCCCAATATGTCCTGGAGTAGATTTGGAGTAGATCTGGAGTAGATTTGGAGTTGATCTGGAGTAGATTTCATGGGTGCATGGGGGTCTTGATAAGAGGGGGAATCCATTCTGCTGATATGAGGCCTTATCCTGAGTCAGATCTAGCCTAGTATTGTTGACACTGACTGGCAGCGGCTCTCCGGGGTTTCAGGAAGGAAGATTTCAAACCCTACCTAGAGATGCTGGCGATTGAACCTACGACCTTCTGCACACAAAGTATGCGGTCTACCACTGAGCTACATCCCTTCCCTAATGGATGGATTCCATCAGGGGAAGATGCTAATTAGATACCAGTCTATGTATTCAACTCTGGAAAAGACCCTGATGCTGGGAAAGACTGAAGGCAAAAGGAGAAGGGGACGGCAGAGGATGAGATGGCTAGATAGCATCACGGATGCAATGAATATGAACTTGAGCACGCTCCGGGAGAGAGCGCAGGACAGGAAGGCCTGGCGTGCTATGGTCCATGGGGTCACGAAGAGTCGGACACGACTGAACGACTGAACAACAACAACTATGTATTCAAATGTATTTTCACCCCAGCTTTTATATTATATTACAATTATTATAGTTTATTGTTTTTATGATTAAGATAGTAGCCGTCGGAAAGTGGCACTCTGCACATGGTCCAAGCACTCTGTGATATGTCTTTCTTTTTCCCCTAATTTCCCATCATATGGGGGGAAGCATTCAATATATGCCCAGGGAAGCTTTGTCTCAGCTTCTTTTTTTGGAGGCTGTAATATTCATTTTCCCTTCTGGGGGAGAAGATGCTCTGCACGTGTTCAGAGTCTGTTGACATGAGATGTTAGAATTTTTGCAAATCATCATCATCATCATCTTCATCGCTGTCGTCATTATTGCAAGTATTGGAAGAGTTCAGATTCAGTTGGAATTTCATTGTAGGGCACAACCCTTCTTTTTTTATTTTGTTTTTCTGAATCACTCAGAACTTTTAAGTCAGGAAACAAAAAAAGAATCATGAGAAATAATATCTGCTAAAATGAAAAAAAATGCTGGAGCCCGAGAAAGAAAAGATTTAGGACTGGGGTGGAAGGGGGAAAAATCTATAAAGTCAATGATGATTCAGAAGTACTGAAAAGGGTGCTGAGCATACAGCTTCGGTGATAGATTTGACATTTGACAGCATGCATCACCTGGTGTTTCACTCTGGTTGTCTGAATTCAGATTCCTTCTGCCTCTTGCTTTTTCACTGAAATGGCCTGTCAGTGGTAGGCACCTGGAAAAGGAGATTCACAGCACATTCCTATGCATGCTTACACAGACATAAGTCACACCAGGTTCAAATGGGCTTTCTCGTCCCAGGTTAGCATGGAGAGAATCGTGCAGTGAATCTGTCATCCACAGCCAGACCTTTGTGAAAGAGGCCGACGTGGACAGGGTAAGGCAAGCATTTTATCAGATCCGCTTGCTGAAATGCATTAGAAGCTTCTTTGTGGTTGATTCATTTTTGTCCCAAGGCTGCTAGAGACCAGCGCTTGCAAAATGCAATTTACAACAAGTGGCAAAACCCGGTCGAGATTTTCCTGCCTGAAGAGCTGAAGTGATGCAGCATTAGCAGAGCCTTACAGAAGCAACTACATTTTATAGAAATGGCTAATGGAGCTTGGTTGGTGTCTCAAGCTAAACGGAAATAGAAATACTGCCGCCAGCATGAATGGACGAGTGAGATACAAAATTAATTTTGCCTCTAAATATATGTTTTAAAAAGTTAAAACAAAATCTTTTAGCTTATTGCATGTTTATTTACATTGGGGGTGGGCAGACTTCAAGCTTGTTGGATCGACTTTGTTTTTTTTACTAGAACCCCAAAATTCACCAACCAAAGCCAGGTGCAAAAGTCGTACCACTTGAATTAAAGAACCGGTTGCCTCTGAGCACATTCTGGGACTAGGAATTTGTTTTCAGTACCAGAACAGAACTGAGCTGAGCTCACAGTTTCACTCCTGGCTCCCCCTGCTTTCTTCATTTCAGCAGCCTAGTAAATCCCGCTAAGTTCAATAGGTCTTAATTTTAAGTAAACGTGTGTAGGAATCTATGGCTCAGTCCTCAGATTGACTAAAACCCATATGACTGATTAATTATGGGAGCAATACAATAGGGATGCCAGGCACCCTATGCAAAGCAGGAGGGGTGCAGAGGTAATTTTCACCTCCACACTCCTCCCGCTCTGCATTTTTGCTAGACAGGCGTTTTTGCCCATCTAGCTGGGGTTCTGCAGAGTGAGAGGGAAGGGGGCTGGGGAGGCCGGAGGATTCTTCATAAGCCTCCTCACTCCCCTCCCCTCCCTGCCCACAGAACAGCCCCCCCCTTTGCATCTTTATCCATCAATACTAATATAAATCAATACAATACAAAGTTCTGAGTAGGTGGTATATTACTCCTGCAAGCCTTCACCTGCTACATCCAAATTTTAGCCAATATTGCTGGAAGGGGTGGTCACATTGGTTCATACTTTCAACTTTGGTGGGGGAATGTTCTACAGTGCAGGAGTTTTGGAACATGTTTGCTGATTACTGTCAGGAATGTCTTCATGTTAGACCACTGGAAACTCCTAAAGCAACGTTGCTTCATCTTTTTGAAGGTAATGCTCCTAGATTTGTGCATAAAGACCTTCTTAAGCAACTGTACACAGCTGCAACACTATATATAGCATGTAACTGGAAGTCCCCAAAGCAACTAACTAAAGAGAAGTGGATTAATACAATTTGGGAGACTATGAGTATGCATAAACTTACTCAGCAAGTGCGGCGAGCGAGGAAACCTAACCTGAAGAATAATATTATGGCAGCATGTGGTTTTCTGTTCATTTCCTGTGTTGCGGCACTTCAGACTTTTGATGAAGTTCCAACAAAGTACAGTTGCCTATACTTTTTTCTGGTTAATGCTCACAAACACACAAAACAGCATACATTCGCACACATTCCTTTTATATGTGTAGAACTTGCATTTTTACTTTCACTAGATATTGAGCTCCTACTTATGGTGTTTTATTGCAGATGTTCCATAACCATATCTGTTATAGACTAACATTTATAATTAGGGACTTCCGTTGTTTCTTTAGTGATTTTGATTTATTATGTATGTTCTTTTTGTTGCCTTCATTTTGTCAACCTTATTCCAAATTAAAATCAGATTTCATGAGGAGAAAGAACTGTCCCCTTTCCTTCCTCTCCAAGGTCACCTTTGAGACCTCAGCTGGCGTGGTTCTCTCCAGGCCGGCTGCGAGAGGAGAGGGAGGGGGCAGGGAGCTCAGACTCATGGGTGTGAGTTTGGGGCACGGTCTCTGACCTCAGATCCAAGAATCTGAAGTATCCTATCGCCCACTAGATCCTGTCTAGTGGCCATAATTGCTTGCAAGGGTGCTTCTGAAAATCCTATGCCCTGCCAGGCTGTTGCTGGCAGGACGGGAGGAGGACAGAGGCATTTTTCTTCCAAATAATTTTTAAAAATCAGCTAGACAGGCCCCTGAGCCTGTCTACCTTACTTACCAGTGGTGGGCAGGGACATGTGATGGAGAGGCCACAGGATACTTTGGATCCCAGCCCCTCCACTACCCGCCTACGATCCATTACCCTTATCACCCTCCCCAAAGCCATCTGAGGTCACTTTTTTGCAACCCCGAAAGCAGCTGCTGCAGTTCTTTCTATGGCGGCTGTCAGGGGATGAGGGAAGGGATCAGATGTCAGAATCCCCCTCCTGAGGTCATAGGAGTGTCTACTGCCTTGGGAGGGGAACTCAGAAATATCCCATGGTCCCTGGGACGCTCTCCCATGAAGATTATGAAGATTTCTTTAATTGGGAGACAGCCCTAAAACTAGTGGAGGCTGGTGGCTCCGATGTCAGTGGGGCAGTGAATCTGCTCTGGGTTTCAGTCAGAACCAGTCACAACCCTAAAGGAGCTATCCAAGTTCTGACTGGTTCTGGCTCAAACCCAGAGTGGATGGACCGCCCCACTGATATGGGAGCCAGCCACCAGCTTCCACTGTCTAAAATGAAATGGATATTATGAAGAAATGGGAAATGTGACATTTACACCAAAGAATGGTTTCCTCATCCCTTATTCCGATGCTTCTGCTGCTGCTAAGTAGCTTTGTGACTCCTCTGTGAGAATCTCATATTTCCATCTTTCATCTCCAGCTTGACCTCAGCATTCTTCGCAACTTCTAGAATTCAAGTGGGAAATAGGAAAAGAGATTCTCTCACACAAGAACTGGTCAAAGCCCTCTGATTAGAAATCTCGTTCTGGCAGCTTTTCACGACAACCCGCCTTCGTTTATTTTATTACATTTTAATCCCACTTTGTTTCCAAGGGACAAGGTGGCATACACAGTCATTTCTCCCCATTTTATCATCACAGCTATGCTGTGCCGTAGGTGAGGCTGAGAGAAAGTGGCCCAAACGTCATCTGCTGAAATTCCATACCTGAGTGGGGTTTGAACAGAGGCCTCCCCACTCCAAGTCCACAAGTAGGACATGAGGCCAACAACTCTTTCTTGATGTTATTTCTCAGCAGAAGCATCCTGCTTCCAATAATGGAGGTAATATGAGCATATCTGCAGCAGCCTAAAACCCCGCATTTAAAACAGGGCTTTCTGCTTCCATTTTAAATACAGGATCACGACTACCTCTCTTTACATGTGCTTCCCCCCCTTTCCCCCCTCCTTTCCCCCCTTATCTGAGTCTTCGATATGTTTCGCACTGTGGTCTAGCTCCTCTTATTGGGGGTTTTTCTCTTTTCATGAGGGAATTCAAACGGAACTTAAGCGCTGTAATTTGATAGCTCATTATCTCAGATATTTTAAAAAATGGAATAAAGGTCATTTAGTGTGGGAGACATCCTGGAGGTTGACGATGTCATCTAAAGGACCCACAAACTTCGGTGAGTAACCAATCTCAACAGCAGGATAAAAGCTCCATGTGAAGAAGCCCTATAAAGCCATCATATCTAGTAGCTCTTGATAGCCTTGTCCTCCATGAATTTCTCTAATCCCCCGTTAAAGCCATCCAAATTGGTGGCCATTAATACACCTTGTGCTAGCAAATTCCATAGTTTATGCTGTGTGAAGAAGAACATCATTTTATCTGTCCTGAATCTCCCACCATTCAGCTTCGTGGGATGACCCCAGCTTCTACTGTTATGAGAGAGGGAGAAACATTTCTCCCTTTCTAGGAAATTGTGCACCTTAATTCCAAATGCATACTAACTGCAAAACATCAACACACTGTAGATGAAAAGTGTTTGTCTGTGGCTTTTAGGCCTTCTGAGATGTCAGAAAGCAACGTCCTCCAGGACCACACAGAGAGCCAAACATTTGGGTATGCCTTTTCTGATAACATGCTACCCCAGGGATCCCTAAGCTTTTTGGGTCTGTGGCTTTCTGAAATTTTGAGAGTGTTGTGGGTGCTCTCACAATATGGCTGCCATTGGGGGTTTGCTCATACATAAAATGGGTGCCATGGTGGGCATGGCCAGTCATAAAAAATTAATTTCTCAGGAGGCAAACTGGTGAGAATAAAGGCTTCGCTACACGGGATGGATTGAGACTGGTTACTCGTGGAAGTTTGTGGGTCCTTTACATGATGCTGTCAAGCTCCAGAACCTCTCCCGTGCTTTCTGAACTTGATCCCACTTTTTTAAGACTGCGGATAATGAGCTCTTCAAATATTGCAAGTTGATTTTCTCTATGAAAAGGGGGAGTAGCGTTATACAGCCACAGTGCCATCTAGTGGCTGTATAATGAAACATATAGAGCTTGCAGCTAAAGGAACTCCGGGGGGGGGTGGAAGTGCGTGAAAAGGGGCGAGCTTAATCCCACAAAGAATACAGAAGCAGAAGCCCTTTTAAAGTTGTGGGATAAAAAGCCTGGTGTGGAGAAGCCCTAAAAGAAAAGTAACTTGTCCAAAACCCAAGTAAAAAGCAGAAGTGGATCTGAACTCCAAAACAGAAAAACATTCTGTTGAATCCAAAGAAAGTTGGTACTGGAGGGCAGAACTTTGCTTTGAAGCATGGCAACCTCCTCATTAATTAAAAAAATACCTTAATAAAATTAAAATTAGGAGGGGCAGAGAGCCTCGTGGGCACGAAGAGAGGTGTCTGCAGGCACACTGAAGCCCATAGTCACCATATGCAGACCACAGTGCTACCCAAAAGGAATCCTACATGATTGCCTTTTAGCATGTTTGCATATGTGTTTCATTAGAAACCAGTGAAATGGCCTTCATTATAACATTTAGGACATATGTGAAAGATGGCCTATATGTATTAGGGACACATGGGAAGAGGGGGGTAATATGTCTCCACCAGCTCTGCAGACAGATGCATATTTTCACCCCACAATAGGGTCCCCACTGTTGGAAGCCACATTACCCATTCTCTTATTGTAGGATAAAACCTTCCCCTGGTGCCAGGCTCTGTTGTCAATAGGGGCAGCTTTGTCCTCATTCTAACAGTGTCCCTGATTGCACCCTTCGGTTTTTTCCCATATGAATGAATGGGGACCATCCATTCCCATGATAAGAAGTAAAGGTTACCTCTGTGTTTTCCCCCATGGGGCAAATAGAGGGGATTTAAATTGGGAAAACAGCATGGGGGAAAGGGTTAACCCCAGGGCTTCATCCCAACTTGGATTCAAGACCACACACGCCTACTTTCAACTGTGTTTTTTAACTGTGAGAGATCCATTTGCAGACTTCTTGACGTCACATCTCATTGTGCTCTGAGACATGAGCCTCCCTGACTGTACTGGAGGCAGAGGTCACCCATTGACACAGGGAAAAATGCAGCTTTTGGTAGACACAGGGCTGGAGCCACCCAGACATTAAGATTCCTTTCCAGCACAGAAGTGGATTCTGCCAAAAAATCAAATAGCCTTGACTCACATGCTGCTGATGGTTTTGGCTTGGAAATCTAGTCCCCAATTAACCGTCGAATGATAAAAATATTGACTTGACCCTTGGACTGAAGTTGTGTTCCTTGGGTTCCCTTTAGCTAAGCCCTTAATTCTCTCCCAAGCCTCAAGTTATTAGTCATCAGACAGGAACTGCAGTACGACCTCCTTCCCATGCCCTTATATATTACTGTATATTGGCTAAGGCGCTTCTTGCAGTGATGTAAATAGCCCCCACTCTGTACATTTCTTTTATTATTCAAGACTTAGGAATTCTTAGAAGAATTCAAAATGGGGTTGGTGGGGAGGTTAGCCCACTGCCAGCTATTTTGAGACTCCTGTTCCTTATTTTGTGAGGGGGGACAGAGGACAAGGCTGAACATAACTGGCAGCCTCCTTCTTTGTCTCTTCGTCAAACCCTATGCACCTGCTGGCCTATATGTCTATGATCAGTAGTGGGGAAGGTTGCCCAGACTCTGGAATCCCAAAGCTTAAGGGCAGTATCCAACAGTGACATACCACAAACTTAAATAGTGCTAGTGGAACTCTGCTGAATCTTTCCATTGTACAAGTGGTTGGTTGTTACTCTCGAACAACCAGTTGTGCAAGCAGTTGCACAACAGGCTGCATGATGGGTGCAAGCAGTTGCATAACCAAAGCAGAATGCGCCCACGTTGCACAACCTGTCACACAAGCATAATGCAAAACTGCTTGTGCAGCCATGCTTGCGGAAATGTAACTTTAGTAGGATTCTTCTCTTGTGCATAGTTCAGAACCTAGTTACCACTAGCTGCAATGTCATTTGCGCAAACAGAATGACACAGTCGGACACTACCCTAAGACTCCACTTAAGAGTAGGGGGCAGTATCCTATGTTGCCCATGCACCAGTGGGACCCACTGCTAGCACAATAGGGAGCTAGGGGTTGTTAAAGCAACCCGAAATAAGCTGAAATGCTAGTTTCCGGAACACAGCAGGTCAGCAGATCTTGCAGAAAGGAGGCCTGCTGACCTGTCACTTCTGTGAGCACTTTTGTTCACTTCTGGGGTTCCTTTACCAAATGGCAACTCCCTGTCGTGCAACGCAGTGGGTCCTGCTGGTGCAACACAATCAGCAGAAGTGCAACGGCCCCATTGGATACCACCCAGAGTGGCCACTCATGAATTGCCAAAAAAGAGGAAACACATCCCCCCACAAAAAGTGGATGCCATTTTGCATAAAGTTTGCCTATGCTAATTTATACGCATAGGTGTAAATTTAGAAATAATCATTACAATTTAAATAGAAATACAGTACATCTCAGCATAGTGTGGAAGACTGTGACCAGGTGACCTGTGCGCCTGCCTGTTCAGTCTGCTGTCCAGGTGCTCACTGGTGATGGACAACAGTTCTTGTGGTTCTTTATTTTTAAACCAGAATTGGACAGGACAGTCCTTTAAACAGAGGATGCCTTCAAATAAAAGACAGTCCTCTGGCAGCCCTTCAAGAGAGGACACATGGCCATGCTAATGAAGAGGCAAGGCTTAGCGATGTCTTATCTGGGGCCTTGCATTATGCGGCTGCCAACCCTTAAAAGACAAAAATCTCATACCTAAGCAGGACCCAGGGAAGTGGCCCAATAGCTAAGGGATGGAAGTAGAGTTGTGAAGGATCAGAAAAAATGAAAAACTTGGGGACAAGGAGTTGGTTTTTTAAAAAAAATTGTTTTGGAAGATATTTTCTCCCTAATTTCCCCCCTGGAAAAATGGGGAATTTATTTATTTATTTATTTATTTATTTAGGGTGTTTTTACCCCACTCTTCAGCCGAAAAAGGCTCTCAGAGTGGCTTACAAAGATGAATATTAAGACAGTCCCTGCCCTCAGGCTTACAGTCTAAAAGACATGACACAAAAGGAAAAGGGATTGGGAGGAAGGAGGGGAAGGAAAGCAAATACACCAATGACTAATGTATAGGACCAAGCTGTTAAGGGCTCCTTGGAGGTCTCTCTCTGTCTAAACCAGTAGCCAAGTCCACACACAGACAAAGGAATTCGTTTCAAAGTTTTATTCTTCTTTTACAACTCAACAACTATACCGATTGCAACTACATCTGAGCAGCACAGTATCCTATGCCCTAAGTTGGAACAGTTGGTCCCCGTTTGAAAGGGAATTACTGGCAGACCCCTGAACTTAAGGACTAGGGAGAGTCCCTCCCCTTTTCCCTTGGAGCCTCTGGGCGCAGCCGTTGTTTGCACGCCAACCGGGCACTCTGCCTCCTTTCCGCGCCCTCCATCTGGCGCCGCTCTCTGCGTCGGCGTCGCGCATCCACCAAGTTTGCTATCCGCTCTCTGTTACTCCCTGGACTGCTATCTAAGCTAGGAATGTTGGTGGGAGGAATCTCCGTCAGCTGTTGGCCCTGGGAAAGAGGAGTGCGCTCCCTTCCCAGGAGCGACTGCTCTTCCTCAGAATCAGAACTACTCTGGGATTCTATGGGCTCAGTGTCCACCCTGACATCAGGCTGGTCTCCCCCCTGTGATGATGTTACTCCCAGGAGGCAGAGGTGCAGCCCCCCAGTGGCCCCTCGGTTCTCTAGCTGATGGATGAGGCCAGAGTCTGCAGTCCCAAGGACAGTAGTGGGGAAACACTAAAAAAAAACAAAAAACACCCCACCCAGCCCCAACCTTGCACAATATTTCCTCTTTCAAAATAATGAGGCAGACTTTAAAAATTAAGAACCAGGATTTTAAAATAATACTATTGCTACAAAAATCCCAGATTCAAAGGAAATAATTGGAGAGTACATGATGGCCATATACTTTACTTTTGCTAGCCTGAATGGGATCCCAAACCTCTGCGGGCCAAAGCTCAATACTTGGTGCAGAAAGAACACCTGTCACCTTGTCAATATCAGTGTTTCAAAGTTGGTGGACTGCGCCCCACAGATTCAAACAGACACTGCTTCCAAACAAAGCAACAAGTTTTATTTAAACACAGACTCCTGCCCGGGCTCTCTCAGGCTGTGGCTACTCTCTCCTCAGCCAGAAGCAATGGGTGTTGCCCTTAACATCTTCCTGGTTCCTCCCAGGAAGCGTAACCCGTGCAAGCTGAATCCAGCAGTTATTTCGTCTTCTTACAGTCAGGACTGGCAGCCATTTTGCAGTTACATGCACACTGCAGCACCCAAACCTGCACTGAACAAACAGCTGCTCAGACTGAGAACCGTAAATAGCAGTTATAGAAGGCCAGGTGGGACCATATTGGCGCCACAAGCCACCTGGTCATGTTGGGCCTGAAAGTGGCAGGACTTACTCTGGCCATCTGTAGTATGGCCAGCAAAGGCTAGGCCACGGTTCATTCTGCCTGTAAGGTGCCCTGGTGCCTCGGGTGGTAGAGTGCTATTTCCCCCAGCATTCCTCCCTCAACCAAATTGACTGGTTGACCACTGACTCCTGCCTTGTGGGAAGATGAGCGACATCTCTGCTGAGAAAGCATCCCCTGGGTTTCCAAACAAAAGAGATGCATGGATAAAATGTGTTTTCGGCTTTGAAGGAAGGATCAATCTCCAGAGATGGGAGACACATGCTGTATCAGTGAACTTTAAGCATTCGAGAGAAATTAAAAACCCTTTCATCTCAACTGTAGAAGTAACAACAGGACACAGACTTTTTACCTTCAAGCTCGCTTTCAAGACCAAGATTTTGATTCTCTAAAGGCTGTAAATTTTTTTGCAGATATGCTGTTTCCCCCCCCCCTTTTAAATTTGATATTTATATATGCTTTTTTATGTTACAGTAATTTGGCATCTGTACCTGTGAAATACAACACAGGTAAAGATGAAGGTTCTGTATTTCTAAGGATCACACATTAAGCTCTGAAGTGGTTCAGGAAGCACCAGGAAATGCAGATGAAGTCCTTTGAGTTACGGATGAAACTGCCCATCTTACTGATCATGTCTCCTACAGATTATGTTCTTGTTCTGTAGAGTATGAACTTGTCTAGTATGTTCTTTGTGCTGGGATCTTAATTTCAGGACACATGACCAGTTTGCAGGGGAAAGCCTTTTTGTCTGGTGTGAACCCACATTCAGAGGCTGACAGAGATGTACCAAATACATATTATTCATGTTTGGTAAGTAAGTGCCTTGCTCATCTTACTAAGACGTTTATCCAGATGATCTACTGCAGCCTTCCCCAACTGGGTGCTCTCCAGATGTTTTGGACTTCAACTTCCACTGGTCCCAGGCAGCCTGGCCAATGGTCAGAAATGCTGGGAGTTGTAGTCCAAAGCATCTAGAGGGCACCAGGTTGGGGAAAGGTGATCTACTGTAAGTCTTCTCATACTGCATTTTAGCCTTTGCAGATAATCTTGAATGTCACATTTCAAAGGCAATAGTACAACATCTAAATCATACACATTGAGCTTTGTTTGGGGAATGTAGGGTAGTATAAATGGGGTTTATCCTATTTTATCTTCACAGCACTTCAGTGAGGGAGGTTGACCTGGATGATCAGATTAGCTTCATGGCTAAACAGGGACTAGAACCCAGGTATCTCTGTTCCAACTTCAGCAGTCTACCCATTGCACGTTAGCTCCCCAGTTCTCCCAAAACAAATCTGAAATGTGTAACTTTCTGCCCAGTGATATCTGAGCACTACATGAGGAGCATTTCCTTTCCTCCTGTTCTGCTACATAACCTCTAGGAGGCACTGTGCTATAGCAGAATAGTGCAAATACACCGAGGAAATAATACTTCATTGACTGAATGCTGCATTTTCCCTGCTCTAAAAAAAACTTGCTGAAAATGCTGGTTAGACACAGAAGTGAAATGATGTCATCTAAAGAACCCATAAATAACTGTGAGTAGAGAATGATGACCACACAATAATTGCTTTATGTAGAAAAGCCCAGAGTCTATTGGGACATCACCTTTGTGGGGTGGGAGCCACTGTAGCACAGCTCATTCCTGTACAACCTTAAATTGTAGTAGACCACCTTGATGGCTTTTTAGCAAATAAGACAATATATAATTGAAGATGATGATGATGATAATAATAATAATTACAAAGGTAGAACATGGGGTTCTCAGACATTTTCCCATCCAGGCACTGAATGGGCACAACCCAGCTTAGCTTCAACAACATGGCTACATCAAGTGCCCCCAGACCATGTAATGCCAGCACTCTTTCAGGACCGTAAAGAAGGCCATGATGCAGTTTTCTTCCTACATCAGTGTTCAGATGGTTAACACTGAAAAGAGAAGAAGCCATGTTATAAACTTCTCCCACATGATTTGGGGGCAGCAGGAGCGGTGGTGGTTCTGACATTTATATTTGTGACACAAGATGGAGCTTTACTGTAGTGTCAGGACCTGCCAAAGCTAGAACCCAGAACTCTCAGCTCTGCGTGCAGCTGCCCCATGTGGTGAGTGACAGATCTGCAGATTGGAGTATCTTTCTGGGCAGTTAAATATTCACAGGCTTTGAATTGGCCCCACTCAACCAGGCTGGCCATTTGGCCTTCCTAAACAGGAAAGGCTACAAAAGGCTTTCTGGCTGAGTTGAGACTTTGCCTGAGCAATGCAGTGTTTTGATGTGTCCTTGTTTTGTTCCAGATGGTGGTGTCAGCCAGATGGGGTTCTAGACCAGAGTGGTGATGGTGGGGCTAATCCCAAGTTCGGGTTCCAGCAAGGGAAGTAAAACAAAGTCAAGCACATTCACGTTCAGGTTCCAATAAGGCAAAGTCAAACAAAGCAGAGGTCAGAATCTGATAAGGCAAAGTCAAGGAAAGCAGGTAGCACTATGGATAATTCTGTGTTAATCCCAGGCAAGAGAGTCACCCAAGCAGACCCAGACGGAGCCTTAAGCAGAGATGCAGCATCATCTGGCTGACTCACTCTACCACTGGTGAGCAAAACCTCTACAGTTAAAGAGGTTAGCAGCTGTTGACTCCAATGGTGCAGGGGAGACCGTGCTTCTTCTTAGGCTTCTAGACTGAAGTCCAAGCTGGCAGCATAACATCCTCAGGCAAAACAGACTCCTCCTGTGCTGCAGCTTCCGGGGTAGTGGGCACATCCAGGGCAAATCCCCCTCTCACTCAGATAATTCCTCCGAATCCCCAGCTTCGTCCCCCTAAAATGGGGAATCAGACTCTGGGGTTACGACAGTCCTTCAGCTCTGATGCGTGACTTAGTCCCTCGGCCCTGACACAACTCCGTGGTCCCCTCCAACTGCTGTCTGTGGCTCAGCCCTGTCACACAGCAGCTCCCGTGTTGCAAAGCTAATATC
Organism: Heloderma suspectum; assembly: GCF_057233095.1. Classification (NCBI taxonomy): domain Eukaryota; kingdom Metazoa; phylum Chordata; class Lepidosauria; order Squamata; family Helodermatidae; genus Heloderma; species Heloderma suspectum. The sequence goes on along the minus strand of NC_139461.1, from coordinate 27,963,600 downwards.
AGAACAGATATTCTTTTGGAGACACTGAACAAAATTGCAATATACTTCCTTCCTGACCATCTGCTCCCATCGGTAGTACATGCCCTGGTCTCCTCTCGTTTAGACTACTGTAATGCACTGTACGTGGGGTTACCCTTGAAGACAGTTCGGAAGCTGCAGCTGGTACAGAACGCAGTGGCTCGCCTGATTAAAGGCAGCCGCCGGTGAGATCACATCATTCCAGTGCTGAAGGAGTTGCACTGGTTACCAGTTGTTTTCCGGGCCAAATTCAAGGTGTTGGTTTTGACCTTTAAAACCCTATATGGTTCTGGGCCAGCCTATCTTAAGGAGCTCCTCCAGCAACACCAGACAGGCCGCTTAACAAGATCAGCCTCGGATGGCCTTTCCTCTGTCCCATCAGCCAGGACAGCTAGACTGGTGGGGACGAGGGAGAGGGCCTTTTCTGTGGTGGCCCCCACTCTGTGGAACTCCCTCCCTAGGGAACTCCGCCATGCCCCCTCTTTAATGAGCTTCCGTCGTGCATTAAAAACGTGGTTGTTCAGGCAGGCATTTGGAGTGGGTTAGGGTATTTTAGAAAATGTTTTTATTGTAGAATTTTATTGGTTTAAACTGTTTTATTATATGTTTGTACATCACCCAGAGTGGCTGGGTGACCAGCCAGATGGGCGATTAATAAATTAAATAAATAAATAAAATTGTAAAATGTGAGCCCTCTGGAAATAGGACATTGGAACATAGGAAGCTGCCTTCAAGTGAGCCAGGTCATTTGTCCATCTAGTCCAGTATTGTCAACACTGACTTGTAGCGGCTTTCCAGGGTTACAGAAAGGGGTTTGTCCAGCTCTATGTGGAGATGCCAGGAATTGAACCTAGGATCTTCCGCATGCAAAGCATGTGCTCTACCACTGAACTACGGCCCCTCCCATATGTCCTAGCATATATGTCCTAACCCACTCCCAGCATGCCTTTGGCACAAATATGGGACAAATAGCCTTTAAAATGGGCAAGAGAGCAGTATCCAATTTATTGCACAGGTGTGGGTTCAACAGCACAACTTCAATATTATGAGGGGTGGGGGCTGAAGCCTGCCATTACATCAGGAGCTCTGGCCTAGGCACTACTTAAATTAGGGGTGGGCAAGTGTGGTGGATTGGAAGGCCACATTGCCCCACCACAGGCCACAACCTTCCCCCCCCCCCACCAGGAGAGGCCACATCACAATCACAATTGGCTTTGTGGATTGCACAACTTGTGAGGATTGTGCACTAAAAACTAATATTGAATTTGAGGATTGTATTTAGCAGGTGTGGGGGGGGGACAATTCTGTAGGGAAATGGCGCTGGGAATCCAGCAGTGGTGGCAGCTGGGGGATGTGAAGCTCAACCCCCCTCCATGGGGGTCTGTATGCGGCCCACATGTTGCCACCCCTGTCTTAAATCATCCCCGTTGGGCAAGAATCGACATTCCATTAGAAATGCAAGCATTACCATGCCTCCTGCCTATAATGCTGCTATTCGGCATCTGATAGTCCCTTTGCTTTACTAATAAACATTTTTGCTTCTTGGCCTCAGAATGGCTTTAGATCTTGGATTGCTCATTATCATCTCCATTCTGCAAAAAACAAAACCCCACAGCTCCTGGTACTGACAAAACGTGTGAAACTGCAGCAGTGCCAGATTTCCCAGCCACATCAGCCAGCTTGAGCTGACAGATTTTAAGCTCTTGTTCATGTTATATTTGAAACATATATAAGACTTTATCTGGTCTCCTGTCAGCTATTCTGCGAACAGCTCTATGGCTTGCAGGACTGACAGTCTAAGGCTCGACAATCTCCTTTCTTCCTCCTCCTCCTGTCCCCCACACCTTGGGTCTTGCAGAGCATGGCCCTGTGCGCCATACCGCACCTCAAAAATGAGTCCAAAAATCCACCTGAAAGACAGGGCTCTGCGCAGGCAGTCACCTGCTAAATGCCTAATTATTGAAGAGGAGCTAGAAAGTGGGCTGACCAGGCTGAGTAGCAAAGCTTTATGGTGTCTCCATAGGTCTGCCTAGGTCAGGAGCAGGGAACCTGCAGCCCATAGGCCAAATGCAGACCTCCAATCCTCTCGATTCAGACCTCTGGACTCTCTCTGGGTCATGGGTTATTGATATTATTTACTCCTTCCTACTCTGTCCCCCCCCCTTCATGGATCACTGCCTTGTTGTTGCGAAGGGGCTTGCGTAACTCAGTGAAGCCATAAGCTATGCCGTGCAGGGCCACCCAAGACGGACAGGTCATGGTGGAGAGTTCTGACAAAATGTGGTCCACTGGAGAAGGAAATGGCAACCCACTCCAGTATTCTTGCCAAGAAAGCCCCATGGAACGTATCACAAGGCTAAAAGATATGACGCTGGAAGATGAGCCCCTCAGGTCGGAAGGTGTCCAATATACTACTGGGGAAGAGCAGAGGGTATTTCCAAGTAGTGCCAGAAAGAGTGAAGCGGCTGGGCCAAAGCCAAAAGGACACTCAGCTGTGGATGTGTCTGGTGGTGAAAAGAAAATCCGATGCTGTAAAGAACAATATTGTTTAGGAACCTGGAATGTAAGATCAATGAATCAAGGTAAGCTGGAGGTGGTCAAACATGAGATGGAAAGATTGAACATCGACATCTTGGGAATCAGTGAACTAAAATGGAGAGGCATGGGCGAATTTAATTCAGGTGACCATCATATCTACGACTGTGGGCAAGAATCCCTTAGAAGAAATGGAGCTCATAGTCAACAAAAGGGTGGGAAAAGCAGTCCTGGGGTACAATCTTAAAAATGATAGAATGATCTCAGTACGAATCCAAGGCAAACCATTCAACATCACAGTAATTCAAGTCTATGCCCCAACCACTGATGCCGAAGAAGCTGAAGTTGATCGGTTCTATGAAGACCTACAACACCTTCTAGAACTAACATCAAAAAAAGATGTCCTCTTCATCATAGGGGATTGGAATGCTAAAGTAGGAAGTCAAGAAATCACGGGGATAACAGGCAGGCATGGCCTTGTTGTACAAAATGAAGCAGGACAAAAGCTAATAGAGTTTTGCCAAGAGAACACGCTGATCATAGCAAACACTCTTTTCCAACAGCACAAGAGGCGACTCTACACATGGACATCACCAGATGGTCAATATCGAAATCAGATTGATTATGTCCTTTGCAGTCAAAGATGGAGAAGCTCTATACAGTCAGTCAAAACAAGACCTGGAGCTGACTGTGGCTCAGATCATGAGCTTCTTGTTGCAAAATTTCAGCTTAAATTGAAGAACGTAGGGAAAACCACTAAACCATTCAGGTATGACCTCAATCATATCCCTGATGAATATACAGTGGAGGTGAGGAATAGATTTAAGGGATTAGACCTGATAGACAGAGTGCCTGAGGAACTATGGACGGAGGTCCGTAACATTGTTCAGGAGGCAGCAACGAAATCCATCCCAAAGAAAAAGAAATGCAAGAAAGCAAAGTGGCTGTCTGAGGAGGCTTTACAAGTAGCTGAGGAAAGAAGGGAAGCGAAAAGCAAGGGAGAAAGGGGAAGATATATCCCACTGAATGCAGAGTTCCAGAGAATAGCAAGGAGAGACAAGAAGGCCTTCTTAAATGAGCAATGCAAAGAAATAGAGGAAAACAACAGAATGGGAAAGACTAGAGATCTCTTCAAGAAAATTGGAGATCTCAAGGGAACGTTTTGTGCAAAGACGGGCATGATAAAGGACAAAGAAGGCAGGGACCTAACAGAAGCAGATGAGATTAAGAAGAGGTGGCAAGAATACACAGAAGAACTATACAGGAAAGATCTTAATGTCCCTGATAGCCATGATAGTGCGGTCACTGAACTTGAGCCGGACATCCTCGAGAGTGAAGTCAAGTGGGCCTTAGGAAGCATTAGTAACAACAAAGCTAGTGGAGATGACAGTATTCCAGCTGAGCTATTTAAAATCCTAAAAGATGATGCTGTTAAAGTGCTGCATTCAATATGCCAACAAATTTGGAACACTCAACAATGGCCGCAAGACTGGAAAAGGTCAGTTTACATTCCAGTTCCAAAGAAGGGCAATGCCAAAGAGTGTTCAAACTACCGCACAATTGCGCTCATTTCACATGCCAGCAAGGTGATGCTCAAAATCCTACAAGCTAGGCTTCAGCAGTATGCAAACCAAGAACTACCGGAAGTACAAGCTGGGTTTCGAAGAGGCAGAGGAACTAGAGATCAAATCGCCAATGTTTGCTGGATCATGGAGAAAGCAAGAGAATTCCAGAAAAACGTCTATTTCTGCTTCATTGACTACACTAAAGCCTTTGATTGTGTGGATGACAACAAACTGTGGCAAATTCTTAAAGTGATGGGAGTACCAGACCACCTTACCTGTCTCCTGAGGAACCTGTACGAGGTCAAGAAGCAACAGTAAGAACCAGACATGGAACAACCGAGTGGTTCAAAATTGGGAAAGGAGTACAACAAGGCTGCATATTGTCACCCTGCTTATTTAACTTATATGCAGAGTACATCATGAGAAACGCCGGGTTGGATGAATCACAGGTCGGAATCAAGATTGCCGGGAGAATTATCAACAACCTCCGATATGCAGATGATACCACCCTAATGGCAGAAAGCGAAGAGGATCTCAAGAGCCTCTTGTTGAGGGTGAAAGAGGAGAGTGCAAAAGCTGGTTTGAAACTCAACATTAAAAAAACGAAGATCATGGCATCTGGCCCCATCACTTCCTGGCATATAGAAGGGGAAGAAATGGAAGCAGTGACAGATGTTACTTTCTTGGGCTCCAAGATCACCGCAGACGGTGACTGTAGCCATGAAATTAAAAGACGCTTGCTCCTTGGGAGAAAAGCTATGGCAAACCTAGACAACATAGTAAGAAGCAGAGCCATCACCTTGCCGACAAAGGTCCGTCTAATCAAAGCTATGGTTTTCCGAGTGGTAACGTATGGTTGTGAGAGCTGGACTATAAGGAAGGCTGAGCGCCGAAGAATTGATGCTTTCGAACTGTGGTGGTGCTGGAGAAGACTCTTACGAGTCCCCTGGACTGCAAGGGTTCAAATCAGTCCATCCTAAAGGAAATCAACCCTGAGTGCTCATTGGAAGGACAGATACTGAAGCTGAAGCTCAAATATTTTGGCCACCTAATGCGAAGAGAAAACTCCCTGGAAAAGACCCTGATGCTGGGAAAGACTGAAGGCAAAAGGAGAAGGGGACGGCAGAGGATGAGATGGCTAGATAGCATCACCGATGCAATGAATATGAACTTGAGCACACTCTGGGAGAGAGCACAGGACAGGAAGGCCTGGCGTGCTGTGGTCCATGGGGTCACGAAGAGTCGGACACGACTGAACGACTGAACAACAACAACTCTGTCCCCAAACTATAAAGTTGATGGAGGGATCTTCAACAAACTGGGGGAAGGAGAATGCCTTCTTTGTAGATGCCATCTTTGTAGGCTTCCATCCCTTTATAGCAGGGGTGTTCAACCTTAGGCCCATGGGCCAAATTCCAGCCTGCCTGGGGCCCCAATCTGGCCCTTTGGCGTTCCCCAAATGGTGATGCCTCCTTTCCTTGGCTATACACCCTTTCCCCCAACCATTTGGTGGTTTCCTGGCTTTTGCACAGTTTTTTCCCATTCTAAACTACTGAAATTAGAGCTGTGCGCAAAGGGCCTCTCCACCTTCCTTGTGGGCAGAGAAATTTGGGAGACAATTTTGCCGAATTTTCCAGGAGGATAAATTCAGAACAGTTACTTCCAGGTAGGGCTATCTTTCTTTTGGGGCAAGGGTTTTGGGGGGGGGGGTTGTGCTGCAACAGCATCAACTGTCTTAGCAGGCTGGCCCCCAGTTTGCATTCACCACAATGCAGGTGGGGGCAGTGTTGTGTCTAGCTACAGGGATGCAGTGGAGTTACTGCTCTGCCAAAATCTGTCCTCCAATTTCCTGAAAGTTTTCTCCCCCCCGAAACAGGCTTCCATTGTTTTGCCTCATTCAAGATGTTTCCTAGTGTATTTTAGTGGTGTTTTTGAGCTTACCTAATCACAACTAGCCTCCCAGGCTGCCTGCATGTCCTGATCTGAAAAAGCCCTGTGGGAAAAATGACCTCATGGTGCCTTAAACTGGGCTTTAATTGAAGTGTAGGAAGCTGAGGAGGCTACAGGTGGCCAGAGGGATGATTGTACGATGAAAAACAGGACACTCGGGCTCACTCCTCGGCCACCTCCTAAGTCAGTCAGCCCAAGAAACCCAAGCCCAGCCTTTGAGAATTTCTCCAAAATTCTGTCACCATTGAATTTCTTTTCGAAAGCAATTTCTTTTCTATCAGATTGAATGAGAATGGCTGAAAAAAATGTGGGAGAAATTTTCAGCACAGCATTAATTGAAATGCCTCTCCTAAAGCTTAGATACTGTCAGGAAGAGCTGTAAGCTACAGTGTGCTGGTATTTTGGCTTTGTCCCCTTTGGCCTTTCCCACCACAGGAATGCAGCCCCTGAGAGTGTCTCGAAAACTGAATTCAGTCCTCAGGCGGAAAGCGGTTTGACACCTCTGCTTTATAGGTTGCAGTTGCACACGTATTCTCTCCCCAACTGACCACTAAGGGAACGTGAGGATTCTGCCTTTGTTTGAATGTTTTTATTCCAACTAGTGAAAGGGCGGGTTGTAAGCAAAATGCAACACGTTTATTTTATAACATGCCAAATAACACATATTTTTGTTCACAATTTATTTATTTATTCTATTATTTATTTATTTCATTTCTATACCGCCCAATAGCCGAAGCTCTCTGGGCGGTTCACAAAAACTAAAACCAAACAACACACAATAAAACAATTTAAAATATATAGAACATTAAAAACACAATATAACAATACAACCACAATAAAACCTAGCAGCAGTACAGGAGTTTAAAATACAGATTTAAAACAGCAAAGATAAAAATTTAGAAAGCTAAAATGCCTGGGAAAATAAAAAGGTCTTCACCTGGCGCCGAAAGGAGTACAATGTAGGCGCCAGGTGAACCTCACTAGGGAGCTCATTCCAGAGCCGGGGTGCCACAACAGAAAAAGCCCTCCTCCTAGTGGCCACCCGCCTCACTTCCTTTGGCAGGGGCTCACGGAGAAGGGCCGCTGATGATGATCTTAAGGTCCGGGCAGGCACATATGGGAGGAGGCGATCCTTCAGGTAACCTGGCCCCAAGCCGTTAAGGGCTTTGAATGTTAACACCAGCACTTTGAATCGGGCGCGGAAATGGACTGGCAGCCAGTGCAGCTGGAAAAGTACTGGCGTAATATGAGCTCGCAGGCTAGTCCCTGTTAACAATCTTGCTGCCCTATTTTGGACCAGCTGAAGTTTCCGGACCGTTTTCAAAGGCAGCCCCACGTATAACGCATTGCAGTAATCCAGACGAGAAGTTATCAGAGCATGGATCACTGTAGCTAGGCTATCTCTGTCCAGATAAGGGCGTAGTTGGTATACCAGCCTAAGCTGATAAAAAGTGCTCCGTGCCACTCAGTTCACCTGTGCCTCAAGTGACACTTCTGGATCCAAGAGCACCCCCAAACTACGAACCTGATCCTTTAGGGGGAGTGCAACCCCCTCCAGAACAGGTTGAATATCACCCACTCTGGGGGTAACAGGTAAGCTCCAGACACTATATTATTGCCTTGGCATAATACATCTCTGTGCATTGTTGTTCCACGTTTGTACAGCAGCATTGTGAAGAAATTAATTGGTGACTCCAGATTAGGAATGGATGAATCTGTCGTTTTTGGTTTTGCTCAGTTTCTCATATGTATTTTCATACAGATTTCACCTAATCTATGCATTTTTATATGTACTTTTTTCTAATCTACACGTTTTTGCAAGCCACTTCCTCAATTTTTGGACATTATTTTCACTACTACATGCATTTTTGTGCCCCAAATATATGCATGTTTGTACCCGTATTTTAATTGGAGAACTGCATTGTAAAATTTAGAAAAGTGCAAATACTGATGTACAACCTTTTCCTTCATCCCTACTCCAGATGTATCTGTTGGAGCTGTTATTGTTTTTTTTTGGGGGGGGGGATCATTTTTTATTATTATTTTCACAAATCATAAGATATAACAAGAAAGAGAGAAAAACCAACAACAGAGAGAGGCACTTATAAAATGTCAAAAATAAGGACTCAAACCATCCATGAATGTAGAATACATTACAAAAACTGACCAATTTGGAATAAGCTTGTTTACAGAACCTTGTTCTTTTCTATCTTCTTAAATACATCGCATTTATCATGTAAACCATGTCCCAGACCTTCTGGAACCAATCTCCGTTAGACAGAATCTTGGTCTTCTTCCAGAAAACAGTTATCAGTATTTTACTAACTGTTAAAAGGTTAACAGTAAGCCCCAAGTCACAAGTTAAATTTAAGTCTTTGGGGGCATAATCCTATACATGTTTAAAGAGAAAAAAGTCATAAAATTCCCAGCATTCCCCAGCCGGCCGTGCTTTTTCTGTCTAAAAATGCATAGGATTGCACCCTTAAACACACAATGGGGTGCTGTTATTGTTGTTATTAGGGGAGGGGCTGTAGCTCAGTGTCAGAGCACATGCTTTGCATGCAGAAAATCCCAGGTTCAGTCCCCGGGATCTCCAGACAGGGCTGAAAAAACTCCTTTCTGTAGCCCTGGGAATCTGCTGCCAGTCAGTGTCAACAATACTGGGCTAGCCAGACCAAGAGTCTCACTCAGTATAAGACAGCTTCCTACGTTTCGTATCTTAGCGTCCCTGGATGGAGAAATCTGAAAGGGGGATGTATGAAAAATCTTTTCAAATCCAGTTTTAGAGAGGCCACACTTCTTCACATGTTTTGCACTATAACTCCCATCAGCCCTGTCCACTGCCAATCCTGGCTGTGCCTGATGGGACTTGGAGGCCAGAACCTCTGGAGGGACCCGGGTTGGCAGAGGCTAACTTAGCCCCTGCTCCTCTGCTGGACTGAGATTTTCCTGCATCCCTCAAGGGACTGGATCCAGCACTTCTCCACAGTGAGCTTTTCTTCCACGTACTGACATTTCACATATCTCTGTGCAATACCAAGCCACTAGCGGAAAGATAGTAGGCCCAGGGATTTTTAAAACCAATAAAGAAAAAAAGGCCAGGTTTACATTTGTATTCATCCATTTAGAGTGCAATCCTATGCATATTTAGACAGAAAGAAGTCCTACAAATCCCAGCATGCCCTACAAAGCTCTCTCCCCCCAGCCCCTTCAAAAAAAATTGTTTGAAGAATTAACCTTGAATTTCCCATAACCTTGGGAAATGTTAGGGCAGTCTTCTTTCTCTCCCTATCTAGCCTTATTCTTTCTCTCCCCTCTCCTCCTTTGCCTTGCTGTTTCCCCCTCCCTCCCAGTCTCCAGCCTCACTATTTCTGCCCCCACCTCTTTAACTCACTCTTTCTCCCCCTCCTACCCCCAAGCTTTGCCCTTTCTCTACCCCTTCACCTTGCTGTTTCTGCCCGACCCCACCCTCCAGTTTTGGTAGTTCTATCCCCACCTCTTTACCTTGCTATTTTCTCCACCCTCCCAGTCTCTAGCCTTGCTGTTTCTCTCCCCCACCCCCACCCCTTTAGCTCGCTTTTGACTAGCCAGGCCCCCACAGCAGCCATTATGTAACTAGCCATGGGAGCCATTTTGTGGTAGTGCCCACAGCAGTTTCTCAAATTTCCAAATGTGCCCACAGGTCCAAAAAGATTGGGGACCCCTGGTCTAACCAATCAATTAAAAAAAAAGTTTCATGTTTATTTCCTTTTTTCTGTGTTTTAGGTCTGGGGGAAAGAAGAAGGTTATCTACTGTAAAAGCTAGATCCAATGGTAAATTTATACAGCTGTCATCCCTAAATGCGCCTTGACTGCTTTCATCTTCTTCCCTTTTAAGTCAGCCTGTGTACCAAACTCCCGACTTCTGATTTGTAACCACAGTTACAAGCATTAAGCATTTCATACGGAAAAATGCATGTGCCGTCAGTTTCAATACAGTTTCGCCACTGTGGCCCTGTTCTTTGATCTTGAGACGCTGCTTAGTAAAAAGTCACTGGTGTATAACTGCCCCCATCTGGTTTCTCATGTGGTCAGTGTCAGAATCATTAGAACAACTGTCCTAAGTGTGATAATAATTGCAGAAAAGAGAACTTTGATTCTTATCAACCCCAACTCAAGAAAGACAGCAAATGCTGATTTCATCCCGCTTCACCCCTGCTGCTGCCCCCGCCAACCTGCGATGTGGATACAGTTGTTTTTACCGTCACCCAAGACGTTCCTGTCAGTACAAGGAACAATCCTGAATTGGTTTTCTGATCTGGTTGCAGTTTTTCATCCCAAAAATTGGCCTGCAAAGTGTGTGACCGGCTAAGTCAAATGGAGCCCAACAGCTGTGTATGACTGCCAACCAGAGAACATAGGAAGCTGCTTGATAAGGAGTCTGACCGTTGGTTTGTCTAGCTTGGGATTGTCAACACAGGGACCTGGTTTGCACAACACGACAGCCCACCGTGGTTTAATTTACCCGCCAGGGCTATCGCATCATGCCAGGCATCCACAAGCACCATTTTTGCATCCTGTTTTCCACAGCGGTCAGTAAGAAGCCCAAAACCAGGGCATCAAGCTCCCCTCAAGCCATGGCTTTTGTTTAATTTCTGATTTTTGTTCTTAGCCGTCTTGAGCTCCCAGGAGGAAAGGTGGGGTATAAATGCATAATAATAATAATAATAATAATAATAATAATAATAATAATATAATCTCTTGACTGGCTGGGCTGTGTCAGGAATGACTTTGCCTATATAGCACATAATACAAATATATTGATTTATATGATGCAGTATTAATAAATGTTTCTAAACATTCAGTCTTAGAAGTGAGTGCTTGAAGTCAATGGGACTTGTGAGTAAAGATGGCACTTCAGCTGGCAATGGTGATTACATTTATGTTGAAAGGATGTATGTGGGGTGGCGAGGAAAAGTGCGGGGGAGAGGAATGGAATGGAGTGGCTGGAACCCTCAACAAAAGCGCTTCACGCTGCAACATTTTGTTGCTGGCTCCACTTGTAAATAATTATTATTGGCATCTGTTGCTGTTATTTATATAGAACCAACAGCATGTATGGTGCTTTTCAATGTATTAAGAAGAAAATAGGTCCTTGGCCCCAATATCATATGTAATTATATTTATTGTTTCTTAAGGTCCGGTGCTGCTTGTCAGAACAAAATTAAACCCCTGCCTGCAGGCGCAAAGTCTAGAAAGTCTAATAACAATTTAGTGCTAAACAGAAAGGCCTCTGAGCATGTTCAGAGTAAATCTCCCCCCAACATTGCTGGGTGAATTTAAAGGCAATGCTTCCAGGTGAAGGGGCTTGGTTCCCAAGATATGTGCTCTAGAACTCCCATGTTGGCCACTTACTCATTGCCAACAAAAGAGGACATGCACCACCCAAAAAGAGAACAAAAGAGGATACAAACTTGCATAAAATGTTCTCATGCTAATTTATATGTGTAGATGCAAAGTTAGAAATGATTATTAGAATTTTAAAAAAAAATTCACAGCCAGCCAGCCTATTAATTTCCCATTCCAAATCAATGCAAATAAAATACTTTTTTTTTTTCAATTAAGTCGCACCCCTCTCACAGTTCCCCTTGAATTAGTAGTTCCCCTTGAATTAAATTACCCCCGGTTAATTTCCCACCCAGATCCTGCTCTGAAAGTTTCCCTTCCATTACCGCCATCCATCCATCCATCCACCCATCCATCGATCATCATTACCCACCCCATAAATTAAATTCAAAATAACAATTCCATTAGCGGTGGATGCGTAGGGTACTATGAGACGAAGTGGCCAACTTCCTGGTTTTGCATATTATATATAAGCAAGCGGTATGTATAACCAATAGCAACAGCAGCAGCGAGTTCTGCTTCTAGTTTCCACGCTTCTGGGGCATGCACAAAGTGCAGAGATAACTTGCTGGGAAGAACTGGTAGGCAGGGATGAGACAAATAGAGAAAACGAAAAGGAGAAAGCAGAAATCGCGTTAAAGTCATCCTATCCCTGTGACATCAACCCAACGCTCGTCGTTATACGCTTACACAGAGTCTTCAGTTCCAGGAGGGAACGTGGTACGGAAAAAGCAAATGGCTGCCCCCACTGGGTCTATAGGGGCAGCCATTACTTTTTTCTCCGTTCCGTACGGCCGCCCACTCACGGAAACGGAAACGACGGGAAGCCGGCGGCCCTCGAAGCTTCAAGTCGGGGCGCGCAGTCGTTCTTCGCAGCTGGTTTGGGGGTGCCTGGTTACGCGAGACGGCGACAGCGGACCACCGGGTGATACCGGCCCGAGTGGGAAAGGGGAGACCAGCCAGGGAAAACCGGCCTGTCCGGTTCGAATGAGGACACCAGCGGGACGACTAGGTAAATATATATACACACAAATATATACTTGTACGCACACACACAAATATATGCATATACACACACAAATATATACACACACACAAATATATGCATATACACACACACACACAAATATATGCATATACACACACACACACAAATATATGCATATACACACACACACACAAATATATGCATATACACACACACACAAATATATGCATACACACACACACACACACAAATATATGCATATATACACACACACAAATATATGCATATACACACACACAAATATATACTTGTACACACACACACAAATATATACACACACACAAATATATGCATATACACACACACAAATATATACACACACACAAATATATGCATATACACACACACACACACACAAATATATACACACACACAAATATATGCATATACACACACACACAAATATATACACACACAAATATATGCATATACACACACACAAATATATACACACACACAAATATATGCATATACACACACACACACAAATATATACACACACACAAATATATGCATATACACACACACACACAAATATATGCATATACACACACACAAATATATACTTGTACACACACACACACAAATATATACACACACACAAATATATACTTGTACACACACACACACAAATATATACACACACACAAATATATGCATATATACACACACACACAAATATATACACACGCACACATATATACTTGTACACACACACACAAATATATGCATATACACACGCACACACACAAATATGTACACACAAACAAATATATGCATATACACACACACACACACAAATATATACACACAAACAAATATATGCATATACACACACACACAAATATATGCATATACACACACACACACACACACACAAATATATGCATACACACACACACACAAATATATGCATACACACACACACACACACACACACACATTTCCCCTACCCTTTTCAACGAACGCTTCTGGGTGAATCTGTGTTATTAACAGGGCAGAAATAGCCTTCCCCAACCTGCAGGTTCCAGATGGGCTGGACTGCAACTCCTACCATCCCCCAGCCAGCATAGCTGGCTGGGTGATGCTGGGAGTTGCAGTCCAGCCCGTCTGCGGCCCTGCAGGTTGGGGAAGGCCAAAATCAAGACAGGAAGATGTGAATGGAGGTTGGAGTGATTAAAGTGAAGGATAACGTTGTAACCTTGTCTGTGTGCCCAGGGAAAGGTTATTGTTATCACATGTACGTCCTTCCCTTTTTTCCTCTTGCAAAGGACCCAAGGTGGCTTACATGGTCCTCCTCTCTGTTTTGTCATCACAACAACCCTGTGAGGTATGTTAGGCTGAGAGGCCCCAAGTCACCCAGTGATCTTCATGGCTGAGTGGGGACTTGAAACCAGATCTCCCGAGTTCCAGTGCAGCACTCTTAACCGTTACACCACACTGGCTCTCAGTGTGCAAAGTTGCAAAAATAAGCAATGAAGGATGAATACTGGGCTAATATAAAGGGATAAGAGGACTTCAATGTTATTTCTGCTTATCACCTTTCTTTTTCTTTCTTCTACCCCACCCCACCCTGCCCACTCCCAGCTTTCCCTCAAGTTGTCCCTGTACATCGCATATTACCCCAAGCACAAGCATGGTAACAAGAAGCAAGGCTTTGTTGTTTCTTCTTTTTTCTATTCTGCTGCCTATGCGTAGTTGCATAGCTGCTTTAACAACCTTGTGCATGTTAACTCAGATGCAAGTGCAGCTGTGCACAGTGAGGGGAGGAGGAGGGTGCTTATGACTGCTGCTGAATCAGTGTTAGAATCTACCATCTTACTCTTATCTGCCATAGTTGGCTTACAACCCCAGTTTTATCAACTGCAAAGTAGTTTTGCATTGCATTGCATTGTTCCATATATATATATATACACACACACACACACACACACACATATATATCCCCCTTATGCACCACCCATTATTGGATCATGAGGATATTAGTAGTGGGTGAGTAGGACAGTGAGCCAGAATGCTGCTGATTGGAACCAAATATAAAATTGTGATGTTGAATGCTCTTTGTAAAAGGCATAAAGGTTTTGCAAAACAGTTATGCTCTCCAAACCCAACCTCAGTTACCATACTTAGGGTTGGATACCTAAGGGTGCAATCCTATGCCTGTTCAGATAGAAAAACGTCCTACAACTCCAAACATTCCCCAGCCAGCCACGCTGGCTAGGGAATGCTGGGAGCTGTAGGACTTCTTTCTGTCTAAACAGGCATAGGATTGTGCTCTAAGTTGCGATCTATGGGAAAGTTATTCATTACCCAAGCCCCATTGACTTCAGTGGAAATTAATTGCAACTAACTTGTTCTGGATCCAACCCTTAGTGTTTTAGCATGACTGCTGAGAATAGGCTGGATGCACAAAAAACATTTGTAAACCTAAATGTAAGCATAAATGTTATGAAGTTGTGTTGAAATCTCCATCTTCTGTGCGGGTGACAAACCATACGAGATCTTTGTGCCTGAGCATAGTATGCAAAGTTCAGGCAAGAAGTTTTACTAGCTGCCCATAAAACCTGTGGTATTTTCTTACCTGGCATTTTAAAAACAAATGGCTGGATTTCACTGTCAAATGCTGTAGGTGTCATGGTCCCTTACACCACTACAGAGGGTGGGGTAAGCTGCTGGATGGGGCATGCTGGGAGTTGTAGGACTTTTTTCTGGCTAAACACGCATAGGTTTGTGCCCTAAATGATCTAATTCTATGTAAATAAAGTAAGCAAGACAAAAAGTAGGCATTTTTTTTTAATGCAGTTCCAAAGCAGTAGTGGAAAGATGGTGACATAGGGCTGATAAGTCAGATGGGATCTGATAATCGGACTTTTGAATCAGCTTCAGATCCTCAATGACCTTTTAAAGACGTCCTGCTAAGTCTCATGGCCAATAGTTGGATCCTGTACTGGGCAGACTGCCATCACAAGAGCAGGAAAGACCAAGGTGGCTGATGTCCAAGCTGCCTAGAAAGCAAAGGATGAGCTTAGTCAATAAACTTCAGAAAGTATACAATGTACATATGCTTGGGTAGAAGTCATTTTCCATAGCCATGCTGAGTAAGTTGTTGTTCTACATGTAGTGGAACTTAAATGTAGGAGTTTTGACTGAGAACTCTAAATTTGTAGATGGAGGAACAAGCGTAGTTAAGATTCAGTGTGTCCAACAGTAATATGTATATTTAGTAATCTGTACATACCTGCATGGAGAAGAGAACATGGAGTAAGTTAAACGTATGCTGCTAATGGTACCCAACGGATGTGTACAGTCATGAGACTCATATTCCTCCCTCTTTCTGTACAGTCTGATTCTGCAAGACAGCAAAATGTCCACACCACCTCTAGCAGGAGCAGGAATGCCCCCTGGTCCATTTTCAGGACCTCAGGCTCAAGCTGCCCGGGAAGTGAACACTGCTTCTCTATGCCGCATCGGTCAAGAGACTGTGCAGGATATTGTATTTCGCACCATGGAGATCTTCCAGCTACTGAGAAATATGCAGGTGAGTGACAGCAACAACAACATCTTCCCCCTTAATACTGTTCTGTTCTCATCTCCTGCACAGATCTTGAATCAACTAAAAAAAACAATGTAGTAGAAAGAGATACTAGCTTCATGCTGACAAGAGTTTGGCATTTGGAAGGGGGATTCTACTTCGTTTGCCTAGTATTTTTTTTTAAATTAAAGTAACATAATATTTAAAGATATACAAAAAAGAAAAACAAGCATTGTTCAAATAGGTATAAACAAATACTATAAACAAAACAAACCCATTGCACATACAAAATTGAAATTGATACTAGCTGGCCTAAAATGTTGGCCTGGTTCACATATAATGACAACCCAGAGTCTGGGTTGAATTGTGGGTTTTCATTACACGCAAACCCTGCACAACGGTTTAAGTATGAGTTGTTAACTGTACAGTAAACAACCCAGAGTTCACAACCCAACAACAAACCATGGGTTCTCTTCCTGGGTTGTTTATTGTTAACAACCCATACTTAAACCATACTACAGGGTTCTCACGTAATGCCAACCCACAATTCAACATCAACCCATGATTCAATGACAACTTATACTCTGAGTTGTCGTTATGTGTGAACCAGGCCAGTGGGTTGGATACGGGTGGTCATTGTGGGTTGCTCTTGAGTCATGAGTTGTCATTACGTGTGAACCCTGCACTGTGGGGCTGTTTGCACATAACGACAACCCATCAGTTTAAAAACCGATGGGTTGTGCTCTTCTGTTTCACAGCAGGACCCACAATCAACTCCTTCATAGGTTGTGCAGCATGATGTGCAAAACTGGACCGCTGGGTTGTTCAGGGGCTAAACAACTCTGGTTAACCCAACAACAAACCACGGTTCCTGCCAGTAGAATCGGTTTAGTCTGTGATAATACTATCTGGTTTTTAAAAAGTCATAGGGCTGTTCAGGGGTAGGGTTTCTTTGGAAAGAAAGCACGTTAAGGGAGCGGGGACACAATCAAGGTGTACAAAATTATCTATGGTGTGGCAAAAGTGGATAGAGAGAAGATGTCCCCTAGCTAAAAGGCAAGAGATTCAAGATGGGCAAAAAGGGGTACTTCTTCACACAGTTCACAGTTAAACTATGGAATTCGCTATTGCAGGGTGTAGTGATGGCCACGAACTTGGATGGCATTAAAAGGAGATTAGGCAAATTCCTGGAGGAGAAGGCTATCAATGGCTACTGATGCCTATATATTACCTCCAGGATCAGAAACAGTATGCCTCTGAATACCAGTTGCTGGGGAACACAAGTGGGAGGATGCTTTTGCCCTCATGTCCTGCTGGTGGATATGAAGGCAATGGGTAGGTATCTCATAGGCATCTGGTTGGTCACGATGTGAACATAATGCTGGACTAGATTGGTGTGATATAGCAGGAGTGCTCTCCATGCCATTCTAGTGGGTTCCCCAACGCTCTTGAGCAGACTTTGGGAGGGGGGCTGGTTGCAGTGGGGAAGGGGAATTGGAATCTTACACTAAATCAAAAACCTTCTGTAAGTTGAAGGGCACCGTTGGATACAATCTATGATTTGGATTGTATCCAATCATAATATTAACAAAAATATTTTAAAATGGGAGCAGGAAACTAAAGGCAAGTGTTTCGGAGACTTTGCAAAGTTCAGTGGGGGTTTGATTGTTAACTTATACTGCTTTTGATTATTTGTCATAAACATCCCTGAAAAGATTAAAGCTAAGTTTTCTCACACATAGTCATCAGGACTCTATCTTGACCTCCCTGTATTTGTCTTACAGATCTGTCGTTTGCAGGTTTACTCGGAACTATGACCCACTGAGTTCAGTGGGACTTATGCCCTAGCAAGTACACACACAGGATAGCAACCTTAGTTTAGTTTAAATATTTGTGAGTATCTACGGGAACTTTGTTTTGGAGTTCCCTGCTAAATAACTTCTCCAGTGGGTTAGAGTGGCTCTGATCTTGTGAAATTCCCTCCCAAAAGAAGGTCATCAGTATTCACTTCTAGGTTTTTAGTATGGTTCCAGAAAGCTATCTAGTTTATGTCCAGACAATTGTGTAGCTTTTTAAACATTCTGTTTTTAATCTTTAATGGTTACTTTTTTATTGTGCTTTTATCTTTGTTGTATTCTTAACTCAGTGAAAGGGAGGATAAAAATTGAATAAATAATAATATTGAATAAGTCAGACCAAGCTCTGCAGCTAGGATTAATAAATGAGTGTGTGTTTTTACCGGAAGCCTCCATGCCTTTTGGAAAATTATACATTGCTTAATGTTTAAAAAAAATGCCTGTTTTAGAGGATGGACGAAATGTGACCATAGATTTTATTGATTTCTTTTTAAAATGTTTAAATATTTCAGCTACCAAATGGTGTCACCTATCATACAGGCACATATCAAGACAGATTAGGAAAACTGCAAGAACATCTACGTCAACTCTCGATACTTTTTAGGAAACTGAGATTGGTGTACGACAAATGCAATGAAAACTGTGCAGGGCTTGAACCTATTCCAATAGAGGTAAGTTGAAGAAGGCAGGCACAGGTGTTTAGACCAGGGATGGGCACACATCATGGGACCTACTTTGCTTTTTTACTAGAGCCCCAAGATTCACCAGACAGAGCCTGGTGCACAAGAATCCTGAGCCCAGGAATTTGAGTGCCAGTAGTGAATGGAATCCCACACACACATCCACTCCTGGTTATCCCAAGCTTTCTTCATTTCAGCAGCATAATTTAGGGTGGGGAAGTATGTTGTAGCTGCTATTGTTAAACAGTTGGGCATTGGAAATCCTTGCCAGTTAACTGCAAATCACCAAGAGATTTATCAGTAGATCCAGTTCTGCCTTCTGCCCACCCCTGGCTTAGATTGTGCTTTATATTTCAACAATTCCAAAACATACTGCCAGACACTTTTGCTGGTTGTTTGCTCTAACCGGCGCATTTTAAAGTCCACATATTTTCAGCTTATGCCTCTTGACAGTGTGGGGAATGTTTTGAGGAGCACGCGAGTATTTGTAAAAGAGAAGCCATCTTAAATTTCCTAAATGTCCACAAACAAATAAATATAAAAGAATACCTGCTACTGAAAAGCTAGTGTTCCTGTAAATTCCTATTTCCCTTGACTGAATTGTTTTAGGGCATAGTTTTTCACACCTGAATCCTCAAGAAGCTCTCAATATATTTTATACAGCAGCTTTGTTCACATTTGCAGCAACTCATTCCTTATGTTGAAGAGGATGGCTTTAAGCATGATGACCGAGGAGCAGCCAGCCAGCTTCTCTTTGCTAGTGAAGAGAGAAGGGAAATCATGGAAGTGAACAAGGTAACCATTTATATATAAATGGCATGCAGCAAATTTGGCTACAGTTTACTAGATTTTACTAGTTTACTTGTACATCTTAACACATACTACTGACCCTTGGCAAATAAATAATCTAGAACTAGATTAACTAGAATTATTGTTTAGAATAAATGCTGTCATCCTTATTTTTTATTTTGGGGGGCAACTTGACCTGATTTAATAGAAAAGCTTGTAGATTAGTGTTTCCTGTTTGACAGCAGCTGAGCTGTCATAAGCAGCTCTAATTGTGTCTTTTGCCTAAACTGTGTTGTTAGGTGTTGGAAGGAGAGATTCTCATTCTTGTATATCAGGAGTGCACAACCTTTGTGGCCCCCGAGAGCCATGCCCGAATGTCTGCTGGCATGGGAGGGCTGCGTGCGCCACTTTCACATGCACTCTGTCAGTCTCACCCCAGCAGCAACAGATCTTGCTTTTGTAGCAACAGCTTCTGTTCCATGTCACAGCAACAAGGTATTGAAGCCTGCACCCCTCTGTAACCTGAACCCCATGGCCCACCCAAAAAGGAAAAAAAATATTCTAGAAATGGGCTCTATGATTCCTAGGAAAAAGAAACCAAATGCACACTTACAAGATGGGGGATACGTGGCTCAACAACACTACAAGCGAGAAAGATCTTGGAATTGTTGTCGATCACAAGCTGAATATGAGCCAACAATGTGATGTGGCTGCAAAAAAGGCAAATGCTATTTTGGGCTACATTAATAGAAGCATAGCTTCCAAATCCCGGGAAGTACAAGTTCCCCTCTACTCAGCACTGGTTCGGCCTCATCTGGAGTACTGTGTCCAGTTCTGGGCACCACACTTTAAGAAGGATGCAGACAAACTGGAGAGGGTTCAGAGGAGGGCAACAAAGATGATCAGGGGACTGGAAACAAAGCCCTATGAAGAGAGACTGAAAGAACTGGGCATGTTTGGCCTTGAGAAGAGAAGACTGAGGGGAGATAGGATAGCACTCTTCCAGTACTTGAAAGGTTGTAGCAGAGAAGAAGGCCAGGGTCTCTTCTTGATCATCCCAGAATGCAGGACATGGAATAATGGGCTTAAGTGACAGGAAGCCAGATTCCGGCTGAACATCAGGAAAAACTTCCTGACTGTTAGAGCAATACGACAATGGAACCAATTCCCTAGGGAGGTGGTGGGCTCTCCCACACTGGAGGCATTCAAGACGAGGCTGGACAGCCATCTGTGAGGGATGCTCTGACTTGGTTTCCTCCATTGAGCAGGGGGTTGGACTCGATGGCCTTGTAGGCCCCTTCCAACCCTACTATTCTATGATTCTGTGATTCTATTCCTGCCACAATAGCCTTGTTCCTAGAGTGTCGCAGGAAGCTGGCAGGAACTGTGAACCACTGCTTCCTGGGACACTCTAGAAACAGGCTTCTATGGCAGGAGACATAAAGCCTGTTCCTAGAGCATTCCCCCCTTTTTCTGTGGTGGCAGATTCTGGGGGGCTGCCTGAAGTCCACTAGGAGGGGCTGTAGCTCAAAGGTAGAGCACATGCTTTGCATGCAGAAGGTCCTAGGTTCAATCCCCAGCATCTCCAGGTAAGGCTAGGAAGGAATCCTGCCTGAAATCCTGGAGAGCTGCTGCGTCAGTGTCAACAGTACAGGGATAGGTGGACTGATAGTCTGGCTCAGTATAAGGCAGCTTCGTATGTGTCCCCTTCACCAGTTCCCTTCTTTGCCTGGAGAAAGCTCAGAGGTCGGAGACCTTGGGAATTAATGAGAGCTGGTTACTGAACTATCAGAAGGACTTTTTATGTTTGAACAGAATGAGAATTTAGAGGTGACTGCTTGCAGTGCTCTCTAGATTTTTGTTTAATGTAGCCTGGATGCTGTTGTGCTGTAATGCCCTTAAGCTGCATGTCTGCAGCCCACATAGTTCACTTGGCTGGGTCACAGCCACAGTCCTCCCGACTTTAGAAGCCCTGAGAGCCTGTGTTTGGGGGGTTGGTACAAGCTGTGAGCACAAGCTGTGGTCGGACCATCTTGGTCCTATGAGTGAACTGAAGGTTTGGGTAAATTGGCAGTGAAACTCCTTTGTGGAGCATGAAATACATCTTGCAAAATGAAGCTCAGTTTGCCCTTGAGGATGATGACACTGCAAAACTTTCTCATAATTTCTGATGGTGGAAGATGTGCTCTTTATGCTAAAGGTGGGATCAAACTTTCAGCTTCAGTGTAAACGTACAGTGGCAAATTAACATTCAAATTAGCACTTACTGTGAAGTTCTTTGAGCAGCGCAATGTCTGTGAGCTGTTTGTCTGCGCAACCTGCCCTTGAGTTTACGAAGGTAAATGCGGAAATAAGACTAGCCAAGATGTCCTTATGATAGAGTTGCTGAATAAGATGAGGAAATGTGGGACAAAAGGCCTGTGAGCACAATCCATTATCAAGCTCTGATGAAACTGCAGCTTAAATGTATTGCAGCTTAAATGTATTTCATTAGGAATGTACAGCAAACTTTCCAAAGAGAGCGTGCCCTGTATCCATTTCGGAAGGTAGTTGTGTTACTTTCTTAACAGCAAAAGCAAAAAAAGATTATTGTAGCACCTTAATGACCACTATATTTAACATGCCATAAGTCATCACACACGTGAAGAGTTCTTCTCTGTCGGTGCATGTGAGTGTGCAGGCAGCCAGGTCTTGAAAAAGGCACCGTAAATGGCAGGGTCAAAAGGCTGGGATGTGCAAGAGGTACAGTCTGTGACCTTCCTATGCAAAGCTAATTTAAGGTGTGTATAATAATGTCACAAGCATTCCTGTTTGGAAGTATCTTCTATGAATTTGTCTCATCCCCTCTTAAAGCCATCCAAATTGGTGGCTATCACTACATCTTGTGGTAGCAAATTCCATAGTTAAATTATGGACTATGTGGAGAAGGGCAGATGACCATGTAGCATTCTAAATCACACAGACAAGTTTCCTCGTCGCACAGAGAGGCTACATGAGTGCAGCAGGCTCCCCGCTGCAGATCTCTGTCCTCCAATGCAGGGGGAGGGGGGCAGGAGGGCTGGTCACAGGGAAGCAGAGCTGGCCAGCATGTCCCCGCGCTCCTTCACACAGCTCTAGCCAGGTGGCGGAGGGTGCTATTCCATTCATGTACTGCTTTTGGGCTTCCCATAGGCACTTGGACTAGATGGACCCTTGATCTTATCCAGCATGGTTCTTCTTATATTCTTACGTGTAGAGGGCAGTGAGGCTGGGTAATGGGAACGTGATGGAGGGGGTGGGGCCAGGGAGCACGTCCTTGCTTTCCACCACATGACATACGAACCATTTGAGCGAATTGAGTGTTTCACTAAGAACATAAGAAGAGCCTTGCTGGATCAGACCAAAGGTCCATCTAGTCCAGCATTCTGTTCACACGGTGGCCAACCAGCTGTCGACCGGAAACCCACAAGCAGGACATGTGTGCAACAGCACCTTCCTACCGTGTTCCCCAGCAAAACTGGGGTACATAAGCATACCGCCTCAGGTACTGGAGGTAGCACATAGCCCTCAAGCCTAGTAGCCATTGATAGAGTTCTCCTCCAGGAATTTGCCTAACCCCCATATAAAGCCATCCAAATTGGTGGCTATCACTGCATCTTATGGAAGTGAATTCCATATTTTAACTATGTGCTGTGTGAAGAAGTCCTTCCTTTTATTGGTCCTGAATCTCCCACTTCATGGGATGACCCCACTGGGTTCTAATATCATAATACTAGAGAGGGAGAAAAATGTCTTCCTGTCCACTTTCTTCACACCATGCATAATTTTGTACACAAGACTATTATTATATTATATTTATTTATACCCTGCCTTTTTCCCAGTACTGGGACACAAGGCAGCTTACAAACATTAAAACATATGCAATTAAAACATGAAAATATACAAAAGTTAAAATATAATTAAACAATACAATTAAAATTATATTAAAACAAGACTAGGGCATGTACCTCTTACATTTCTTGTCCTTTGGGCCCTACTCTGTTCCCTCCCTCTGTGTCTGTGTGTGTGTAATGTATCTACTGAAGATAGCAATACATGCATCAGATGCGGTGGGCCAGAGTCCATGAAATCTTTTGCCATAACAAATCTGTTAGTCTTTAAGGTACCAAAATACCCTTACATTGGTTTTTATAGCTTTTTAAGTAATTAAAAGTAACTTGGAAAAATGAAGATTCACTTTAAAAAGAATACATCATACACCCGTTTGACATTTCATTGCCAATTAACAAGGAAAGGGATGCTGTGAGATCCTGTATTTCCATACAGACATTGCCTAGGCACAGGAAAAACAAAACACTATGTGAATTTAAAGAAAAGCAACTGTCAGTTTCCTCTAACCTGATGGTATAACATTGCCTATATAAGAAGATGAATTTATGCAGAATTATATGCATACTTTAACTGTTAATATACTTCACTTTTTTGTGGAGTGTACTGATAGTTTTATGGCATGTTTTTACCCTTGTTGTGCCCAAATGCTAATCTGTTTATCTTCCTCCTTGGTGTGATCTTGTATGAGGAATTTCATAAATGTTTATGATGGAACCTAACCTCTTCCGTAAAATGATGGAGTACACCAGCATCACTGTATTGAGATTTGTGCCTTGAAGTCTTGCAACAAGCTACTTCTTGCACTTCTAAAAACCCTCTTATTTCAAGGGCAGGTTGAATTTTTCCAAGATATAGCTGTGAAAAAATATTTATCAATGTTAGTAGAGGAAGCCTTTTAACAGTTCTCACTGGCTGGAATTTAGCTTGACTGCAAGAGTCATAAATGAATGTTCTTAGCACAAAACTCCAAAGCTAATAGATGTATATTCTTATGACTTAATACCCACTTACCTAGGATTAAGCCCCAGTGAACTCAGTGGGATTTACGCCTGAGTAGACATGTATGGGATAGTGCAATCAGACATGAAGTAACTTTGTGCTTCATTTGTTGCCGTATTGTCAGGCTAGAAAAACGGATAAGCTATCGTATTCTGTTAGGTGCTTCATTCTGTAACGTTTGCCACCAGCCCACTCCTTATATGCATGAAGATGTCACTGTAAACTTGTAACAAATATTTGGTGTCAGAAGAAGGCCATGTTTTGCTGCAGTACCCAAACTCATTGGGGTTCCATAGATATTGTACCCAGATGATGATAAGAAAGCTATTACAGAGCCTAGAATACTAGTCTGATGTGCTTCCAATGACTGAGAACACAATCCTATACATGTTTAGATGAAAAAACATCCTACAACTCCCAGTATTCCCCAGCCAATTGTAGGACTTTTTTCCCATCTAAATATGCATAGGATTGTGCCTTGAGTTGGAATTTGGATTCCTTGGGCCGAAATTTGATAGTCCACACCCTTTAAATCCCTGGCCTTTGTGACAGGTGCCAGCATCTGTCCGTTAAAGGCACAAGTAACCATACATGGGGTAGGTGGACTGGATTTACCATTTCTGGGTCAGTATTTAATTGGCACTTCCCTGTCAATGAAGGGGCCCGATCCAATTATATTTTGAAGTGTACTGACTTAGCTTGAAGCCATAATTGCCTTTTGCTATTGCCTAGTCAATGTGATGCTGTGTGAGGTGATGCTTTTCCAGCATTTTAGTGCTTGCGGTACGTTCAAAGGTAGATCACCTAGGCAGCAGGTGGCATAGTACAAGTAAATGATTTTCCAAGCATCAGACATTAGCTTATGTGTATTCCAAGACTTTTTTTTAAAGTAGCCTAGGAAGGCATTCACCGTCGGCAGCGTTGTGTTAGTTACTGATGAATGAGGGCAAAAATATTTCTGCTTGTGTTCGTTGTTGTTGGTTGCTTTCTCCAGACAGCAGGCTTGGTTTGCAGTGCCAAGCAGTCAAAGCAGATCTCTCCCCCCAATCCTCCCCCCCACACACACACACGCTCCAATCTTTTATAATCCAAAAATAAATCTGGAAGCCCTCTGAGACGTTCCCAGTGTCATCTGAATAATTTAAAATGTGTCCGTTTCTTTTGCCAAAAGAAGCTTTCTTTTTAAATTAAATGGTGGAGGGTTACAGCTTGCAGGAGCTATGTTGGAAGCTTTCCCCCTTAATTAGACATGTGACATGAAACTTCCCAAATGCCAATTTATGCCATTATTTAATTCACATGCATTCCACTTCCTTTGCATTCATTTAAGGTGCCTTCATTGTATTTTTATGCAGCTTGTCTTCCACTGGTTAGTATGCGAATCCTCAGAAGGGATCTAGGTCACTCCCTTTGCTACACCCTCGAGAGAGCCTGTTTGAGACGACCCTGTTTGAGGGTCCTTTTCAAAGAGTATAGGAGTCCACAGGAATTTATGTATTTTTTTAATGCAGTACCACCTTTCTGCCAAGGTACCCGAGGTGGTTTAGTTTTTAAATATGGAAACAAACAAACAAAAGTTTCCAAGAAACAGGAAAACATCAGAATATAGTTCTCTCTAGCTGATTGAAGGTCTGTTCAGGAGCAGATGACATAAGCGCACTGGGATGGGTTTCTGCTCTGCTCATGTTGTCATGTTCTTAACAGACCAGTTGTGTCAGGTGATAACAATTGGAGGTACTGAGTCTGGATGGGCTACCAGGTCCTTGCCCAGACACTGTGCCCAGACAGGATGGAGCTGCTGTGGCTCCAGCACTGTTCCTCATCCATCCTCTTCCTAGCCTGCATAGGGCAAAAATAAGGATTTTGCAAGCACAACAGGATGGGAAGGAGGGCGCACAAGGAGACCAGTGAAGGTTCTCAATGACACAGAGCTGTTAAAGGTATAAGCACAGTCTCTTTGTGTGCAAGTTCTCTGTGTGCCCAGTGGTAGACATTCTTCCTTACCAGAGATAGTAGAGCAGCCTGTCCCCAACTAGGTGTCCTCCAGATGTTTTGGACTACAACTGCCATCTTCCCTGACCATTGGCCATGTTGGCTGGGGTTGATGGGAGTAGTAGACCAAAATATGTGGAGGGTAAAAGGTTGGGGGGCAGACTGTAGCAGAGAGAACACATTTTGCTCATATGGTGTTGATCGTGACAATGGCTCCATGCATCACCACTATGCTATGGCTAATATTGATTGCAGTGGTTGGTTGTTGATGTACTCTCTTGTTGGGTGTTAACAAGGCTGGCATTACAGCAACTGTAATAAAATAACTGGGTATATCAGGCCAAATGGTTGAATGGAAGCCCTCTGTGTTTATTGTTCCTAATGCTGAAAGCAACAGGGGGGGAAGGTTCGCGTGTCCTCCGCCAGAAAAAAAATTAATATAAATCAATGTTAAAAAATTAGTTTACATAGAATCATACCTCTTTTCTCCATTTGGAGTTCTGAAATCATACACTTTGGGTAGCCCTATTACCTCACTGTGGCATCTTGCAAGTAAGTGGTTTCTACATTGCCTTGTTAAGTCATTAACTTCTTGATTTTTTTTTTTACCGCTAACTGGTGCTCTTTTGTATCTTTAAAAGGCATCTCTCTAGCACACTCTGCATATGGCAAAGTGATGGGAGATGAAAAGATGGAAGCCGCTATGGTTCCACACATTAAAAAAAGAAAAAGAAAAAATGTCCAGATAACTTGAGTCTATTCCCCATCCACCTCCACACTTTTTTTTTTTGCCCTAAAAATGAGGAAATGGGTAGCTCATTGCAACTTTGCTACAGAGGCTTTATTCCAAGATACAATAACTGAAATGTAACTAAGCCTGGCAGTTTAAAATAGTCTTTCCACTAGATATCAAGGAGTATGACTACTCTGTACATTAGAGTGTGTGTGTGTGTGTGTGTGTGTGTGTACACGCACGTATGTGCACATATAATTCTGGTGGCAATCTCTACCAGTAGATATTCCTTGTAGCGTCTGTCCACTTACTCTACTTATACAGGGACTGCAGTATGAGAAAAATAATCTGGTGGGAGAGAGAAAACGGGCTGGGTCACTCAATCACTGCAGTCCACCATAGCTTATTTGCAGCATGTGACGGTGGCCATTTTCAACATTCCACAGCAGGGGATTGGCATGGTTTGTCGTGTCATCCAAACCTGGGCGGCAGGGGTTGTTTGAGGGTGAAACAACCCTCAAATAACCCTACAACAGACCACTTGGTGGGGGATTGCAAAAATGGCTGCCAGCACATGATGCAGCCCACCGTGGCTTAAACAAGCTACAGTGGGCTGCACTGATCATGTGAACCCAGTCATTGTAGAACAGTAGAGATAAGCATTCAGCATTCCTGTGTGATTGAGAGTCAGCGCTTAAATGCCCCCATTGGAAATAGGGTAGCACGTTGCTTGTGGCAAGCCAACCTCCCAGATTAAAAAATCTTATGAAATAAAATAAACATCAAGAGGGCAGGTACCAAGAAAGGTTTGCGTGGGCACGTTGTTGCCCATGAGCACCACGTTGGAGACCCAGGATAAACTATTGTCTGGCAAAGGAGAGGGGATTCTATGATTTTTGACAATCCCATTGAGCACCAAGAGATTCGAAGCTTCTTTTTCTTTCCTTTATTTAAGCATGTGGTATCGGGTAACCTTTAACATGGAATATGCTTGAAATACATCCAGGCTTACCATCAAGTCAGTAGCAGCTGTGGAGTACGCTGCAGTGCTCAGAAGTGTTTTCTCTGCACTTCAAACTATGTCGAGCGTTCCAAAAAAACAAAATAAAAAACCCTGGAAGCCATGAAGTTTAAAAGTCACAGCATGGTGCAGAATTCTTTTCACAGTCCAGAGCAAATCCCATCGGGGCAATCCAGAGGCAAAGCCACGTAGTGCATAGCACTAAAATCTGAAGAGCTGCACCCTGGGAAGTGCATTCATGGTATAAAATGTGCCCGAGTTGGCGTGGCTCCTGTCTTCTACGGCAAATCCACATTGAGCTTGCTAACCAGCCCAGGAGGAAAAAGGCTCCACAGCCAAACCAAGTTGAATGTTATTAGTTTTTGGCTGAATATAAAATGGATGGGGTGGGGGGAGAAAATGGGGATTAAATTCTTTATGCAGAAAGACCTAAATGACATCACACTGTGAGACAGAAATTGCAAGTGCCTTCGTTCTTACCCGCCGCTCAGTCACAGCGGAAGCATATAGACTAAGCAATAATTCCTGGTCTTGGCAAGATCGAAAAGCTGTGATGCTGTTTCACTGTCATGTCAAACACAACGTTGTGGCAACTATTTTAATTCATGGCAACACCAATCCTTGATATCACCCGTTCGGTAGGCTTGTTTCATAGTCCTAGCTAACATCCTTATATGAAGAATGGGATCACATTTGGTTGCCATACGTTTTCTTGGTAGTTCATAGGTTTTCCTTTTCTTGGTTTCTTAAACATATTAAGGCTGCAGTCCTATGCACATTTAACTGGGAGTAAGTGCTGTAGAACTCAATGTGGCTTACTTCTGAGTAGACATGTTTAGGATTGTACTGTAGTTATCATGTCGGCTTCTGTAATCAGAATTGATTTGATTTAAATCAAATTGGTTTAAATCACGATTTAAATTGCTTCTCTGAAAGATTCAATTTTAATGATTTAAATCACAGTTTAAATCACTAGTGAGGAAGAGACTATTTAATCATCCTTTTTTATTAGAAACACATTATTGTTTAATATAACCTTAATTCATATTCAGAGATGTAGGTCTCATTAGACAGTAGGTACCCAGTGGAGGATACATGCAGCAGAAGTTTCCTCAGGAGTCAGGACTGCATGAATATGTTCACTTTTGGTTTCACTTCCTACTCCCGTCCCCTATCCCTTGCATTTATATCCAGGCTCCTCTTCCAGATCTACTCCATCTCCCCAAATTCTCTCTTCATTGACCTTCTTTATCTTTGTACTTCGAGAGAGGCAAGGCCAAGAGAGACAGACAGACAGACAGACCGACCCCATGCAGTTCGGTATACCACATGCAGTGCAGAATAGGACTGATCAGGTTATCTCCCATCTCCATAAACTGCTGTTAACATATTTATAGAATACAATTAGAAATTGTATAATTAGTACTCATGCTGATATCTTTGACCTAGGCTCTTTTTTACTAATTGTTTTAAGAAAATGTCAATCTGATTTAAATTTTAAAAATCTGATTTAAATTACAAATATCCTATTATTATTATTTTTAAAAGATCATTGATTGTTATTAACCCTGTCTGTAATAAATAAATGCTAGGCTCATATATGATAGTAATCTGTTAAAACAATGGGCAAATATAGGTAGAAGTTGATGGGCAAAAACACTGGTAGCCAGAACCTAAGACTCTTCTATTTTTATCCCAGTTCCTAAGATTTATTTGTGGATCTTCCAAAACTTAATAGAATTCTGCATGATTAGGCATTTTCACTTGAGGGCCTTTGTTTCAGCTGTAAATCAAGCTTGAGATGTATTGGCAAAGCTATTTGGGAAGCTGGCATGGCTCTTTCTCCATGGCTGCACCTACTGTTAGAAATCTTCCCAATTCCTAAACATCAATCTTACCCAAAGTATAGCCCTCTTTATGCACTACACACATGAAGAGGCAACGTGGAGGCTGCAGGGCCTTGTCCATGAGGTTGCACAGCTCTTCCTGGCCCTTTGTGTTAAGGATAAACCTCTGCAGTGGGGAGGGGCTCCCCACATGATTTGGAACACTGAAAGATAATGGGTTCTAAATTGTGTGGGGCCTCCATGGATAGAAAAGTCTCCTGACTGCAGAAGTTATCCCTCAACACAGGAGGAGCCCAGTCTAGAGAGTGGAGCTAAAGGCCCTGCAGGCCTGCTATGTCTGTGTTGCCTCTGCTCCAGAAACACCTGATCAAGGCTTGTGGTATCTTCATATCAATATGCCTGTTCCTCTAGAAGAGCTTTCCCAAGCGTGGTGCCCTCCAGAGGGGTTGGACCTCAGCCCCACCAGCCCAAGTCACCATGGCCATTGGCCCTGCTGGCTGGGAGTGATGGGCTTGTAATTCAGCTCATCTGCAGGGCACCAGTTTGGGGAAGGCTGCTCTAAATTCTGGATCAAAGTATTCTTGTAAATATGGAAATAACATCTTTTAAGAGTAAGTTTCGATGCTCTATTCCTGGGGTGGGCAACTTTTGGCCCTGCAGATGTTTTGGCCTACAACTCCCATCAGCCCTAGCTAGCATAGCCAATAGTGAGGCATCATGGGACTTGTGGGCCAAAACATCTGGAAAGCCACACTTTGCCCATCCGGCCCTGTTCCAATTACGCATGGAAACTACATTGTCTGCAGTTGGGAAATCAGGCAAGATATGCTAGAAGAGTGAGAGTTCCTATATAGTATGTTTTAACTCATTGCTCTTTCGAGTCATGATCATCAACCATTAATTTGGGCCCTTCTACCTTGATGGTGCCTCTTTGGCACTGTGTAATAGACCTCTGCCGCCCTGCATTCTGCCATTTTCCTAATTAAAATTCAAAATATATTGCCTGAACAAACTGTCATTGACAAACTTCTTTGTTTTCACAGAAACTGAAACAGAAGAATCAACAGCTGAAGCAAATCATGGATCAATTACGGAATCTCATCTGGGACATAAATGCCATGTTGGCAATGAGAAACTGAAATATGTTTTCTCTTTTTCTCATTATGGCAGTTGATTTTATTTGCGAGGGGAAAATATAAGTATTTTCTAAGAACATATTCCTCCCCACCACCACCCCCTGCTATCTTTATCCCAGTAGCGTACAGTCTTTTGAAATAGCCAAACCAATGAAGATGTTAATATGTACAAAAATGAATGTATACAATATTTGTAACCCAATGGTTATATTTTGATTATGAGTGTTGAAGTCTTCGGGGTGGGGAATTCTAAATGAATGAATTCAGTATAAATTTAAGCTTTATTTTTCAGTCCAAGATGGGCAGCTTGTACTGATCCTTTGGCAGCATTCTATTTAACCTTAAACGGTAGGGGCTTAATTTCAAGGGAGGAGGTAGCCAGAGAACAGCTGTGTAGAAAGAGAATGTATCCTTTGTTCTCAACCAGAACTGAGCTGGAATGGTCCATGCAGTTTTGTTTTTGTTGTAT
Organism: Heloderma suspectum; assembly: GCF_057233095.1. Classification (NCBI taxonomy): domain Eukaryota; kingdom Metazoa; phylum Chordata; class Lepidosauria; order Squamata; family Helodermatidae; genus Heloderma; species Heloderma suspectum. The sequence goes on along the minus strand of NC_139461.1, from coordinate 27,932,175 downwards.
AAAACACACACACACACACACACACTCTTTCATCGCTTTCTTTCAAGGAGTGAAAACTTTAGAACTAAACCAAGGCAGTTTGAATCTGTTCATCTGTAATGCTAAATCAGTCCTGATGACTGAAAAGGTCTAAGACTCAAACAGAAACAAGAAGAAAATATGCTTTAGGAGAAGGAGACTAGTTTTATTCTAAGAAATGGCTCCATAGGTCTTGAACTTTGCAGCTTTTTTCATTTTCCACCTTCTTTCCAGATCACCAAACTCGGGAAAATCTGGCACTCGGTGTTGTTGAGGGAGGTAACCCAGAGTTTTAACCCGTGCTTAGTTGTTGGGTTCAAATTCTGGGTTGATTTCCCCTCATCAACACAGAGTGCCAGGTTCACACATCACAGCAACAACCCATGAATGTTCCTGGGTTGTTCAGTGATCCAGAAAGAAAGTGGACATGGCAGGCACATGGGGGGCAGTGCGCTTGCTTGCTGTGGTGCAGCCATGGTTAACTATGGGTTTGAGCATTCCCCCATTAAAGTTGGCCTAGAAATTAGTTTAGTTAACTAATTAATTAGTTAGAAATTCGTTAGAGAAGGTTTTATGGGCCATAGTTCTCTATCAGATGCATGGCACTCAGAAAATCACATATCAAAGTAACAGTTGAAACCTATGCATGTTTACTTGGAAGTAAGGACCACTGTCTCCAACAGTGCTTACTGCCTAATAAGTCTGTGTAGGATTGCAGTCTTAATCTGTTAGTTTTTAACGTGATATAAGACTCTTTGTTGTTTCTGAAAGTACTTTCTGGAAAATACCTTTGAGAAAAAGCTCTAAAAGTCTGAAATGCCTTGGGCAATTTTTAAAGGAAAAAACACCACAACCTGGTTTCTTTTAACACCTCTAGGCGTTTTCCTCTTTCTTCTGTTGTGGATTGATGCAGCTTTGTTTCTGGATTCTCAAGCAACCAGAAATCGTCCTGTATGGTTAAATCAAAACACTTGGAGTCTGCTCATACCTACAGTCTGGCAGTTGTCTGTGTTTTGCCACTGTTGTTTGTGTGCCCCAGCCCCCCGTACAGCCAGCAATTCATATTTAGTGGCATTTTACATCCTTCGAACATGGTGGCTCCATTTAGGTGTCATGCCTGTGACAGGCTTATCCTTCATTAATTTATTTTACCCGTGTACAGCAGGCCCATGGGTTTTGTGCTGGTGCCGTCACAGCCTAAGAAATAAAACATTGAGTCAAGACAAACTTGTTCTTGTAACTGGGGAAAACTGGCAGCCAAAGTATTTATTGAGGTGTCTAAAAAAGATTGTGTGTTGTGTGTATGTTGGGGAGGGGAGGGGAGGGGAGGGGTGGATCCTTCTATTTGCAATTACAGTATATACAAGTCAGGCTGTCTGGATGGTATGCCTCAGAGCGCTATCGGAATTTGTAAACAAACCTGCTGACAACTAATTTTATGCTTTCCCAAACAACCAGAAAGTAATGAAATACCAAAGGAAAATAGATGACATTTTGAAGAATTGCCATGAGATAACTTACTGCTTGATTCCATAAATGTTTACTTAGAAGTAAGTCTCACTGAGTTGAGTTGGATTTACTCTGGGGTAAGTGTGTGTAGGATTGCATCTTAAGTCTTTACTTTTTATGAAAAAGAAAAATCACCTAGGGCATATCTCTGGACTTTAATAAAACAGTAGTTCTAGTGCAGTCAACTGCGGGTTTTTTGAATTTGTAGCGATGTAACTGCGAGCAGAATTTGACTTCATTTGTTTATTCATAAAGCATAGATCTTACTGGACAAAGGGAACTGGTCAATGAATTTCCGCAAAGTCATGTTAGGTTTTCAGTGCTAGAAGGATATGTTTGCACAAAGGGTCCTATGTATATACCTGCTTAATGGCCAGATGCTAGTGCTCTGGTCCAGAGCATGCATTCTGATGTGCATGTCCCACTCCTGCAGGTCCAAGTGTTGGGTCATGAGGCCTAGAATCCTGGGCTAAACTTGCAAAGTCAGTGCACTGGTACCAATTTCCACAGTTTTTTGACCAGGATGTATTAACGTATCATAGTGTAAATTAATATCTTCATGTAATATAAACTCAGGATTTGTTTAAATGTTTCTTGGGGGGTGGGGGTGGGTGGGTGGGGACTAAAAACAATGCAGTATTCTACTGCTTTGGGTTGGAAGTCCTTTGGTTTCTGAATTTTCTTTGGTTTGTTTCTACTCTGGAAGTCAGGCACAAAAGGATTTCAGTGGTATATTCGGAATTCTTATACCTATTGATATATAAACTATTCTGTATTTATAGCCGATCTTAAACTGCCTTGTTGCAAAAAGATGTTCAAACCATCAGATTGTGCAGGCAGCAGCTTTCTACATCTGCTGGCTGTGACTTAGCATTAAAGCAGACGACTGGAAGCAGCAATAGAAGAAAAAAATATGTGGCTGTACGTGATCGTCTTTGGATCCATCTCTTGTTCTGACTCTGCCCTATATGCTAGCTGCATTACAGTGCTATCCGATACATGGTTACTCAGAAATAAACCCCATTGAACTCAGGGCGGCTTACTCCCAGGTAAAGGAATATACCTTTTTGCAGCCTTAATCTCCTATTCTGATGTTAAAAGTTTACCAGCGACCTTGGGCTCGTCTCTACTTCTCAGTCTAATCTACCTTGCAGGATTATTGTGAGGGTGTAATGAATTTCTGTAAAAGGGTCAGAGCAAGTTACTTTTGTCTCAAGGTGCCTGCTTCCAGTGGAGGATGCTGAGACTTCAACAGGATGGCAATGTATTTGGTCATTCTACATGTCCGCACTAGGAGAGGGATCCCCTGCCATGGGGAAGCTGTTTTTTGGTGATATCCCTCTGCAAAAAGTTACACTACTTCAGACATCTATCTCCATGTGGCGTGGGTGTTGTGGGATAAACTGAAGTCCCTCACCACCCAGGCTCTTACCTTTCTCCCTGAAGTGCCCTTTCACATCTTACCTCAGCTGGAATGACTAATACTTCAAGACTAGGTGCATCTCTTAGACTTTTAAGAACATAAGAAGAGCCCTGTTGAATCAGACCAAAAGTCCATCTAGTGCTGCGTTCTGCTCCAGCAGTGGTCAACCAGCTGCCTGTGGGAAACCCACAAGACTTGAGAGCGATGGCACCCTCTGACTCTTGTTTCCCAACAACTGGTGTACATAGGCGTACTGCCTCTGATACTGCAGGCAGTATATAGCCATCATGACAAGAAGCCATTGGTAACTTATCCTCCATGAAATATACCTATAAAGCTGCAGGGTTTATTCTAATGTGTAGCTGGACACCTTTTGTGCAGTTGGAAAGAATGGCACAATGGAAACTTAAGTTTTTGTGCAGTTGAAAATATGGACTTCAATAAAGAACAAAGGTTGTTTCTTTTTTTAAAAAAATGGATAAGAAAATAAGGTAAAGAAATAGAACATTAAGTTGTTTACTGTTTCCTTTCAATCTTCATGACCTTATACTAATATATTATCAGTACCCAGCAGCTTGACTAGTCAAAAGCATTTATTATCGGTCTTGTACCGAGTCAGAGCATTGGTCTCTAGCTCAGTCCCAGATCTGAAAAAGGTAAAAGACTACTGCCTTATGTCGTTGGCTTTGAAGGCAAGGAGGAAGCAAACATTCAAAGTAATTAATAGTATTTCCAGAGCATTTTGTAATGTGCATCATTGTCTAGTCAAATCTACAAAGTCATTACAAGACAGAAATTAGCTCCAGAGATGGTCGCTAGGATGCTGTCAATGTTGCACAGTTTAATTTTAAAATCTCAAATGGGTTTTGCCGCTTGTCTCTTGTGCTATTAACTTCATTGTCATCGGAACAAAGCCATCAGTCTCAATACGTCCCAATTCAGTTCTTCTACAGAACCGACCTTTATCACTCAGTGCATCTAGATTTTGAAATTACTTCCTTTTTGCACTAAATAATAGTAAGGTGCCAGGCTTGGCAACCAATAATTTCTACAAGCATTTTGAGTTGCCTTTCATACAGTGAGTTGTGCTGCTTTTCATTTTGCATCACACAAACCTACATATTAGCCTAACAATGTGCTAGGCACTCCTTAATGTTAACTAACAAACACAACCCTGCACTCCCAAGGGGTTGGCAGTTGTACAAACATAGTAATGATATACAGCCAGGGCCAGAAATATTGGAACAAGGATAACTGTTTTGGCAGTTGGCCTCTGTACACCACCACATTGAAGTTGAAAGGAAACACACCCACATGGGAGCGAAGTCAGAGCTTTCAGCTGTAATTCAAGGGCTCTGACAAAAGTGGGGCACTAACCATTCAGGAAGTACAGCCAGTGGCATACACATACCCCCATAGTTGGTGGCTCATAAGTAATGGAACGATTGGTTGATGACAAGCAGCTGCATGGCCAGGTGTGGCCTGTTTCCTGGGCATCCCATGACCAATCAAGCAGATAAAAGGCCCGGAGGTGGTTCTGAGGGTTACATTTGCATTTGGTAGCTGTTCACTGGAACTCCCAACATGAGGTCCAAAGAGGTGTCCGTGCAAGTGAAGGAGGCCATCATTAGGCTGAGGAAACAAACCCATCTGAGAGAGAGCAAAAACAGTGGGAGTGGCCAATACAACAGTTTGGAACATCCTGAAAAAGAAGGAATTAACTGGCAAGCTCAGCAACAGCAAAAGTCCTGGAAGACCACGGAAGACAACTAAAGTGGATGACCGCAGAATTCTGCTCATGGTGAAGAGGAACCCTTTCACAACATCTAGCCAGGTCAAGAACGCTCTTGAAGTAGGCATGTCATTGTCAACATCTGCAGTCAAGAGACGGCTTTATGAATGTAAATACAGAGTCTTCACAACAAGGTGCAAACCACTGGTAATGCTCAAGAACAGACAGGCCAGATTAGCCTTTGCCAGCAAACACGTAAAAAAGCCTGCCCAGTTCTGGAATAAGATTCTTTGGACTGATGAAACCAAGATTAACTTGTACCAGACTGATGGGAAGAGAAGAGTATGGAGAAGGGAAGGAACAGCTCATGATCCAAAGCATACCACATCATCTGTCAAACATGGTGGAGGCAGTGTTATGGCATGGGCATGTATGGCTGCCAATGGAACCGGGTCACTGGGGTTTATTGATGACGTGACTGCGGATAAACACAGCAGGATGAATTCTGAAGTGTATAGGGCTATACTTTCTGCTGAGATTCAGCCAAATGCTGCCAAACTGATAGGACGCCGCTTCATACTGCAGATGGATAATGACCATGGGCATGTCCATGGGTTCCAGACTTCAGGCAGTCATTGACTGCAAAGGATTTTCATCCAGGTATTGAAGGTGATCCTTCAGTTTGAAGTGATGTTGGTTTGTTCCATTACTCATGAGCCACCAACGATGGGTGTGTGTGTATGCCACTGGCTGTCCTTCTTCAATGGTTAGTGCCCCACTTTTGTCAAACCCCTTGAATTACAGCTGAAAGTCCTGATTTTGCTCCCATCTGGGTGTGTTTCCTTTCAACTTCACTGTGGTGGTGTACAGAGGCCAACTGCCAAAACAGCTATCCTTGTTCCAATATTTCTGGCCCTGACTGTACAGTAAACTAATACGGAGAATATACTAAATGAAAAACTCAAATGGTACTATAAAGGGTGGTGGCCATTTGGGGCTTCTTGAGGATTGCTTGGTGCGTGTGGGTGTCTCTAAAGTGTGGGATTACGGAGAGAGATTTTGACGTTCCATATTGTGTTGATAATGTTGAAGGGTGGCAGAGTTACACTGTTGCTATAGTTCCACCACCAGCATATGATAATCATTTAGGGTGGGATTCTCCTGATTGTGAATAGATGGAGTGCGATGAGTAAAAAAAAAAAAAAGCAGGAAAAGGAACACAGAGCTTTTTACCCTTTTCGTTTAATGTTAATTTTGGTTTTTGCTCTGTGTGTATGTGTTGTAACTCATTTGGAGCCGCTGAGATTGGACAGTTTTCCAGAAATCTGTGCACCTCCTAGTCCCATAGCACCAAAAACGATCAAGGTTATTGTGTTCAGATAACACCTGATTGTATTTTGATGGCCTCCTGGAGGGAGAATGGGGGGGGGGAGTATGTTCTTAAGCCTCTTCCTCCCAACAGTGCTATTTTATTATTTATATTCCACCTTTCTTCCAAGGAACTCAAGGTGGCATACATGGTCCTCCCCTCCCCATTGTATCCTCACTGCAGCCCTATGAGGTAAGTTAGGCTGAGAGTTGGTGACTGGTCCAAGATTACCTAGTGGCTGTGGGGATTTGAACTTGGGTCTCCTCAGCCCTAGTCTGACATTCTAACCACTATGTCATACTTGCTGCAATTTTTTCTCTCTACACGTACTGGAATGAAAAACTTTCAACTGTGGTTCTACTACAGGAGCGAACTACTGCTGTTCCTTATTGGTAGGTGCAATTGTACTTTATTCTTCCCTGCAATGAGATGTATAGATTCTTGCTGTTCCCCTTGTTTCAGGACACCCTTTTTTGTATCATTGCAAGTCCTGGTACCAAGAGGCCTGTTTTTACCTCCTAGTAGCTATGTTTGCAGAACCAGGCATTTTTATCAGTACACCTGGGACATTCTGAGCTTTGCCCTAAAAATCAGGAATGTATACAGCAAGTTCAGCCAATGTTGACAAATCCCTCTTTCAGTCGGCGGATTGTACAGGCACTCGCATTCTGCTCCAACATGGGCCTGAGAAATGATAGCGAAAGTGAGTGGCAGTGTGACCCTAAGTGGCAAGAGCTCAGCCGTGCTCTTCTCAGCCGGGCGTTTCTCTGTGTCAGCTTTCCTGAGCCATGCTACGTTGAGAGATTACAAGCATGCATTTCACAAAACCTCAAAAACTCATGCTGAAAAGGGGCTGCTGGTTGGCATGTGCATGCCAGACCGGGGAGTGAGGGGGCAAAAAGCAATCTGGTTCGCTAAGAAACCAAATGAGGTCTGTCTTTGCCCTCAGAAATATCAGCACAGTGAACAGAACACCTTCTGTACTGAGAAGTGATGGAGCAAGGTCTAAGCTTTTTGTCCCCTGTATTGTTACCCAAGTGCAAGCAAGAGCTTCATTTGTTAGGGTCCAGCTGACATGGCGCTAATCTGTGAGCATTTGCCATATATACACACGGATTGTGCTGAAGACCCGAAGCGCTTTCTCCCTTGCTTGCCAAAGCCTTTCGCAGGGGTGTTTAAAGAATCACCTGACCTTGCTCATGCTGGCAAGCCCAGGGCACGCTCCTGGCGCTGAACCCATTGACTTGGGTGACACTGAGTGCCACATCCGACAGCAAAACGACACTTTGGCCATTAATTAAGGCCCAAGAGCCAAAGGTCAAAGGAGTGATGTCAGTTGACAACCACTAGAGATTTGGTCCTGAAACTTGATTCTAATTGTGCCTAGCAGCTAGAAAAGTTGAGATTCTGGCTTCTCTGCATCAAGGACTTTTTCTCAAATGCATCTGGCTCTCAACAATTGCCCTTGTGTATTCTCACACACATGTGAGTTGGAGGAGAAGGCCATGTTATACATGTCAGAAATAATAAACGCACAATAACTGTCTCCCAAGATGCTCACTCATAAAAGTAATCAGTGAACACTCTCATAATGGCTCCCTGTGCCATCCTTACACTGTATTTA